>NC_090265.1:1005696076-1007164826 GCF_040414725.1 Anabrus simplex | reverse complement strand
GGCAGCACGAGAAGGGTAGACATGATCGCCATTGTAGGGAAGAAAGGATGTATATTAGATCCCGCAGTAAGATTTGAGACGCACTCCGACCAACCAGGCGAAGTAGATAGAGAAAAGAAGTCTATCTACCTGCCTACAGTGCCGTATTATAAGAATGAATACGAGCTGGACGACGTTTTACGTAACAGTTATATTGTGAATATAGCCACGAAACCTCGAGTTTCACGTGACTCTTACATTGTGAATATAGCCACGAAACCTCGAGTTTCACGTGACTCTTACATTGTGAATATAGCCACGAAACCTCGAGTTTCACGTGACTCTTACATTGTGAATATAGCCACGAAACCTCGAGTTTCACGTGACTCTTACATTGTGAATATAGCCATGACACCTCCAGTTTTATGTGACTGTTATATCGTGATCATAGCCACGAAATCTCGAGGTTCGCGTGACTCTTATATTGTGAATATAGCCACGAAACCTCGAGTTTCATGTGACTCTTATATTGTGAACTAGCAAATGTACCCGTGCTTCACTACGGTATTCTACATCGTATACGGATATCGAAGTAAATACTGTACGTGCAGTAAATTGTTTTAAAATTGCATGTCTCTTAGCGTTATCCGAGAAATAGCAAGGGGATGTCCCCATACGTTGTTTTCAATGTAAAGTGTGGGTTGCGGAGTTGTGATGATAACGGCAGGCTCACTTGCCTACTGCCATTCACAATCGAGTTGGGAAGTTTACATTATACTTGCAGGCCCCATTGCCTAATGCGCGGTCACAATCGATTTGGGGAGTTTTCGTTACAATGATAGGCCCAGGCAGATTATAGTTGATGAGTTTTTATTATAATGGCAGGCAACTTCCTACTACCAGTCAAAATTGAGTTGTGCAGTTATAATTGTAATGACAGGCCATTTTTCCTGCTGCCAGCCAGCTTACTGCCAGTCACAAAGAGTTGGTGACTTTCCATTAAAATAGCAGGCCACTATGGCTAATGCTAGTCACATTTCAGATGGGTACATTTGTTTATAATGGCGGGCTCCGTGGCCTACAGCCAAACACAATCGGGTAGGGGAGTTTTGAACAAAATTGCATGCTCCCTTGCCTTCTGCAAGTCAAATCAAGAAGGGAATTATTCATTACAATGGTAGGCCCTCCTTACTAATGCCAGTTAAACAGGAATTGGAGAAAGACCCCATTCCTACTGCCAGTCAAAGTTGGGGAGTACTGATTACAATAGCAGACACACCCTTTCTTGATCGCTAGAGTTTGATGATTCTTTCCTATAAGAGACTGAAAGTATGAATTATGCATGTAGAAAGTCCAAATTTACTTAAAATTGAGAAATAGGGACGAATCTAACGTATAAGCGATACAGATACGACAAAAAGTCATAAGACCAAGGTTGAAGATCACTCCAAATTGAACGGAGATTGTGCCATCCGTTATGTTTATCCCACGAAATACCTCGAAACGAAGGTCTGCACCATCATTAAAATTGCCTCCATATTTCGATATTCTTCGGGGATAAAAAGTGAAAAATTTAAAGATCTTGGAAGTTCTCCGTCCGTTACAGGCCAAAACGTATAATTTTGCCAAATTTCAATTTTATTGTTCGTCTGGCAGATTATGCCGCAATCTGGATTTTGGGTGAGGGGGGTAAAAATTAGGACTTTCAGGAAAATACACCAAAAATATGCAGATCGTCATTATTACCCCTCAAACGGGTGGCTGTACGAAAATTTCTCCAAAATAGACAATGTACAGACACACACAGTCGTTACAATTTTATTTATATAGATAAGGAACCTGCTCCACGTACAACAACATGTTTTGGGCTATGTCCGCTGGACTTAATCTGCAAAACCGACCGTTCATGATATGCACATGAGGAAACAAGTTTTAGAAATGGATTTCCATTAAGGTTTGTAGATTTCCATTAATTTCGGATGTGCATATTTTGAGGGAGTGCAAAATCATGGTTTCGGTTTTGGATAAACCCACTGTAAATTTAGGTATTCAGAAATAATATTGGCTCTGAAACCTACTCAACGACAGGTGGATTCTAAATATCAAGTTTGGTAGAAATATATTCAGTAGTTTTCAAGTTATAGGAACTCATACAATCAAACAGACAAACAGACACCAATTATAAGAAAAATGCAGATAGTTATTATTACACCTGAAACGGATAACTGTACGCATATTCCGCCAAAATAGTCAATGTACAGACACACGGTCGCTACGATTATATTTATGTAGATGACAGATAAGCATGGGCACGTTTGTAAGTGCAAACTTTCATTTCGAGATTTACTGCTCCTAAACGGTAGATCATATCAACAAACGGTTTGCACCTTCAGATGTCCCTTTTATCGCTCTACATGTTTGGTATTAAACATTTTTTCGTATTTCCCATATTTATGGGTACGATTGAGTTACGATTTTTGAATGGAGTGAAATTTGGGTACATTTTTAACATTTTACGTTATTTTTGACATACTTATGTGGAAGGTAGAATCATAAAATTTTGTTCGCATATACCCATTGGTCGTGTCAATGTGCGTGCCAAATTCGATGACTCTTTCGTATAAGTGTGTCAAACTATGTAACATAGTGTAAAAAGCACAAAATTTACGAACGATCGAAATATACAGCCAAATCTACCCTATAAGGGAGAGAGAGAGAGAGAGAGACGACTAAATGTCACACTACCAAAGCTGTAGATCACTCCAAATTGAACGGAGATTGTGGCATCCGTTTTGTGATAGGATTTACCGTTTACCCGCGAATACCTCGAAACGAAGGTCTGCACCTTCAATTATTTTGCCTCCATATTTCGATATTCTTCGGCATAAAAAATGAAAAATTTAAAGATATTGGAAATGTTCCGTAGGTTACCGGCTAAAACGCATAATTTTGCTTAATTTCAATTTTCCAGCTCGTGTGGCAGATTGTGAGGCAATTTTGATTTTGGGCGAGGGGTGTAAAATTTAAGACTTTCAGAAAACTACAGCTAAAAATATACAGATGGCCATTATTACCCCTTAAACAGAAAGCTGTACGGAAATTTCGCCAAAATGTTCAAAATAAAGACACACGGTCGTTACGATTTGATTTATATAGATAGACTAGCAAGATACCCATGCTTCGCTACGGTATTACAATGAAATTTATAATTGAATGCTCAACGTTTTATATATAATCCGCCTAAATTCGCGATATAACTCGTTTTCTGAGAGAATCCGCCAAAATTCGTGACCTGACTCGTTTTCTGAAAGATTACAGCAATGTTCCTACCATTTTCCAATTCTTCTTTCCAGCAATCGATTTCATACATTCCGGGCTAGGGGTATTCTACCCGGTAAGTTGGGTCCCTAAATCTTTACCATCTTTCCCTATAAGCATTTTAATATGGATCAAATCCTTGAGGAGATCCGGCGTGGTGTCGTCTTGGGTGCCTTGGCGGTACTGAACCCGCGGCCGGACTGCAATCGTAGTCATTACTCGGCGAGGACCCGTTTCCAGCGCGGTCCGCACATTTTGACGACGGTCCAGAACATTATTATTATTATTATTATTATTATTATTATTATTATTATTATTATTATTATTATTATTATTATTATTATTGATGGTCTGGAACCCATAGCATTATGCAAGACCGCTACTTGGCGGTATATTACATTCTCTGCCATTGTCATTGCTGACAATGTGACCAGCACTATCGTCGCGCGTAGGCAAGTGCGCGAAATATCTCGCGATACGAATTATATACTTCCCTGAATTATTGACCTTATTATAGAGGTGAACAATTGCGCAGTCAATATCATTCATATCGTTTATTTCAAATGTATTTACATTTTTATTTACATGCCAGGAGAATCTACTGTAATCTAACTTTATGTACTCCAAAGGAAAAGATGGTTCTTGAAAACGAACCCAGGAAAGATAAAAATGATCAATTTATGATCAGAATAAGTACATTATGAACAGTAAAATCAATTAGTCTCAACTCTTTTCACCCCACTGCCGTTAAGTTGATTTACCCCCCTCCCCACCAAAAAGAAGGCGTGTTTCCTTATGTTCAAAGGAGATTCCAAATACCAATGTTCACGTCTGTTACCTTCAGTTCTGAGATATAGTATCTCCATAAAAAGAATTTACTTTTTCTTCACTTCCTTTCACACCCCCTTAAGTGAATTTCCCGTTAAAAATACGTGTCTCTTTAACAGTCAAGGTTCTTCTAAATACCAATTATCACGACTCTAACATCCTCAGTTCTTGAGATATGTGTCGACATAAAAGGAACTCAACTCCTTTTCACCCCCGCCCCCCAAAATGATTTCGCCCCAAAACGCTTTTTTCTTTGTTTTTAAAGGAGATCCAAATATCAATTTTTACGTCTGTAACAACTCTAGTTTTTATTAGATGTAAGTATCCTCATACAATTAATTCAATTAATTTTTGAATTTTTTACCTCCCCACACCTTCATTGGATTTCCCGAGAATACGTGTTTGTTTAATTTTAAAGCAGATTCCAAATACCAATTTTCACGTCTGCAAAATCTTTCTATTTGAGATAATAGTATCCTCATACAAATAATTCAACTAATTTTTCAATTTCCCTCCTCCCTTTAGCTGGATTTCCGAAAACAAAAAATACGCATTCCTTCATTTTTAGAGGAAATTCCAAATACCAAATTTCACGTCTGTAACATTTTCAGCTTTTGAGATATCAGTATCCTGATTAAAAGAATTCAACCCCATTTTCAGTCACATTTACCCCTCCACCCAAGTGGTTTTTCAGAAAACAAAAAATGCATGTTTCTTTATTTTCAATAGAGATAAAACATACTATTTTTTTACTCCGGTAGCATGTAAAGTTTTTGAGATATACTGTAGAAATGATCATTTTAAAATTTCACCCCTTTTTAGTTCCCGTTAAGTGGAGTTTCCAAAAACAAATCACCTATGTTTCTTTATTTTTACAGGAGATTCCAAATACCAATTTTTACGTCTGTAACATTTTACGTTTCTGAGATGCACTATAGATGTAGTCTTTCTAAAAATTCACCCCAATTTCTCACTCCTGTTTAACCCCCTTAATTAGATTCCCCCCCAAAATACGTGTTTCTTTATTTTCCAAGGATATCCCAAATACCAATTTTCAGGTCTGTAATATCTCCTGTTTCTGAGATATAAGTATTCTCATTTAAGGCATTTAACCCTTTTTCACCCTTTTCACCCCTCCTATTGGGATTTTCCGAAAACACAAAAGTATGTGTTTCTTTATTTTTAAAGTGGATTTAAAATATATATTTCTACATCTGTACACTTTAAAAGTTATGATATATATACACTCATTTTAAAATTTCAGCCCCCCTTTTCAACTCCCCCCATTAATTAGATTTTCCAAAAAAAAAGAAGTACGTGTTTAATTTTAAAGGAGGTCCCCGATACCAATTTTCAGGTCCGTAATATAATCAATTTCTGAGATATATCCTCATTAAAGCCATTCAACCACTTTTTCACCCTTTTCCACCCTTCCTATTGGGATTTTCCGAAAACAAAAAAAGTGTTTCTTTATTTTAAAAGGAGATTCTAAATACCAATTTTTTACATCTATAAACTTTAAAAGTTTTGAGATGTAGATACACTCATTTTAAAAATTCACCCCCATTTCACTCTCCCATTAATTCTATTTTCCAAAAACAAAAAAGCATGTTTCTTTATTTTTAAAGGAGATCCCAAACACCAATTTTCAGGTCTGTAATATCTTCAGTTTCTGAGATAAGTATCCTCATTAATGGCATTCAACCCATTTTTCACCCCTTTTCAGCCCTCCTATTGGGATTTTCCGAACACAAAGAAATACGTGTTTCTATATTTTTAATGAAGATTCTAAATACCAATTTTTACACCTGTAAACTTTCGAAGATTTGAGATATAGATACACTCATTTCAAAATTTCACCCCCCTCTTCACCCCGTTAGCGACGGAATATCCAAGAAACCTCTCTTAGCGAGCACCTACACCTTAATATGAATGTATCCCCAAAATTTCAGTTCTTTATGTCCAGTAGTTTTGGCTCGGCGATGATGAATCAGTCAGTCAGTCAGTCAGTCAGTCAGTCAGTCAGTCAGTCAGTCAGTCAGTCAGTCAGTCAGTCAGTCAGTCAGTCAGTCAGTCAGTCAGTCAGGACAAGTTATTTGAGGACGGTTTGAAATGTTCTCGGAATCACCGCTAGATGTCAGTGCTAGAGCAACGAGGTTCCCGCAAAATAATCATACATCCTTTGTGAGTGAACACGTGGCGCGTCAGTGCTCTAGCTGCAGGAGTGTGGTAGTGACGACTCTTTGTTGTTGTTCCCGCGTAGTGATTTGTGACAGTGGAAACAACTGAGATTCGAGCAGTGATTAAAAACTTTGTACAGAAAGGTATGAAAGCAAAGGAAATTCATGCCGACTTTCAGAACACACTGGGAGACACTGCTCCTTCATTTTCAACTGTTGCCAAGTGGACCAGCGAGTTTAAATTTGGTCGGGAGAGCTTGGATGATGATCCGCGTAGTGGACGGCCAAAAAGTGTTACGACCCCAGAATTTATCGCAAAAGTGCATAAAATGGTCATGGAGGATCGTCGACTGAAAGTGCGGGAGATTGCTGAAGCTGTAGGGATGTCTTCTGAACGGGTATATTCTATTTTAACCGAAGAATTGGGTATGAAAAAATTATCTGCAAGATGGGTGCCGCGGCTCTTGACATTGGACAATAAACACACCAGATTGGAAATGTCCGAACAAAGTCTGGCCCGTTTTCAGTGCAACCAACAAGATTTTTTGCGCCGGTTTGTGACTACAGATGAAACTTGGGTCCACTACTATACCCCAGAGACAAAACAGCAGTCAAAGCAGTGGAAACATGCTGATCCACCACAACCAAAGAAAGCAAAGGCAGTGCGTTAGGCGGGAAAGGTCATGGCCTCAGTTTTCTGGGATGCAAATGGCATTCTGCTGATAGATTATCTTCGTACCGGCCAAACAATTACGGGGCAATACTATGCAAACCTCCTAGACCAACTACAGGAAAAGATACGCGAAGCAAGGCCTGGTTTGGCAAGGAAAAAGGTCATCTTTCATCAGGACAACGCTCCGCCGCACACAAGTGTTATTGCCATGGCAAAACTTCATGAACTGGGGTACGAATTGTTGCCACATCCACCTTATTCACCTGATTTGGCACCATCAGACTTTCATCTATTCCCCAAGCTGAAAATTTTCCTCGGTGGACGGAGATTTTCTACAAGGGAAGAACTGACAGCCGAATTGGAGAGGTATTTTGCAGGCCTGGAGGAATCTCATTTTCGAGATGGGATCAAGGCATTGGAACATCGCTAGATCAAATGCATTAGTCTACAGGGAGACTATGTTGAAAAATAAAAGCAGTTCCACAGAGGTAAGATACTTAATTCTAGTACATTCCGAGAACTTTTCAAACAACCTACGAATATATATAGATAAGGAATCTGCTCCACGTACAACACCTTTTGGGCTATGTCCGCTGAAATCAGCCTGAGAAACCTACCTTTCATGATATCTCCCTTATTAATCCTACTGTCGAAAAATGCACATAAAAAATTAGAAATGGATTTCCATCAAGCTTGGTCTATTTCCAGTCAGGTTGGTCCTGTACTGTATATATTGTGGGAGAGTAAAATCACCACTTCGGTTCCCTGTAAAACCCCAATCCATTCCGGGAATTTGTAATGGTATTGACCTTAAAACCTACCCTTGGACAGGTGGATGCTAAATATAAAGTTTGGTTCAAATATCTTCAGTAGTTTTCAGGTTGTAAAAAATATGCTTTAAACGCACTGACTCTTGCGTTAAGTCCGGTGGGACTTGTACCGAAAAACGGTCCGTTAATGATATCTCCCTTATTAATCCTGGTATCGAAATGATGCACATGAGAAAAAAAGTTCAAAAATTAATTTCCATTAAGGCAAGTATATTTCCATTTTGATTGTGTATATTTTGAGGGAGTGCAAAACCACTGTTTCGGTTTCGTATAAACCCCCAGTCAGTTCAGGTATCTAAAAACAATATTTGCCATAGGACCTACCCAAGGACAGGTGGATTCTAAATATGAGGTTTGGTGGAATTATATCTAGTAGTTTTCAAGTTATAGAAAGACAGACAAAGAGACAGACAGACAGACAGACAGACAGACACCAAAGCTGAAAATTATGCATATGGTCATTATTACACCTGAAACGGTTAACTGTACGGAAATTTCCCCAAAATAATCAATGTACAGACACACGGTCGTTACGATTTTATTTATATAGATATAGCCACGAAACTTCGAGTTTCACGTTACTCTTATATTGAGAATATAGCCACGAAACCTCGAATTTCACGTTACTCTTTTATTGTGAATATAGCCACGACACCTCGAGTTTTACCTGACTGTTGTGAATATAGCCACGACACCTCGAGTTTTACCTGACAGTTATATTGTAAACTAGCAAGATACCCGTGCTTCGCTACGGTATTATACTGAAATTAATAATTGAATGCTTATTGTTTTATATAAAATCCGCCGAAATTCGCGATGTGACTCGTTTTCTGAGAGAATACGCCAATATTCGCGATCTGACTCGTTTTCTAATAGATTACGGCAAGTTTCCTCCCATTTTTCAATCTGTCCAGCAATCGATTTCGTACTTCCCGGGCTAGGCCCGGGTATTCCACTCGGTCAGTTGGGTCCCTAAATCTTTGTTATCTTTTCCTTTAAGCATTTTTTATATGGATCAAATCCTTCAGGAGATTCGGCGTGGTGTCGTCTTGGGTGCCTTGCCGATACTGAACCCGCGGCCGGACTGAATTCTTAGTCATTACCCGTCCAGAACCCGTTTCCAGCGCGGTCCGCACATTTGACGACTGTCCTGAACATGATTATTATTATTATTATTATTATTATTATTATTATTATTATTATTATTATTATTATTATTATTATTATACGTTCTGGACCCCACAGCAAGATGCAAGACCGCTACTTGGCGGTAAATTACATCTGCTGCCATTGTCATTATTTCCAGTCATTCGATAGGGTGAGTAATGGAATGAATAAATCCCATATAGCGGCGACAATAGAATTATGCCGGCTGCCGAAGTACTCCTCTGGGGCAATGATGGATGAATGACAAATGAAATGAAATATTGGACAGTGTTGCTGGAATGAATGATGACAGGGAAAACCGGATTATCCGGAGAAAAACCTGTCCCGCATCCGTTTTGTCCAGCACGAATGTCACATGGAGTGACCGGGATTTGAACCACGGAACCCAGCTGTGAGAGGCCGGCGCGCTGCCGCCTGATCAACAGAGGCTCCTTATGAGTACATTATGAACAGTAAAATCAATTGGTCTCACCTCCTTTTACACCCCACCGCCGTTAAGTTTATTTACCCCCCCAAAAAAATAATAAAAGAAGGTGTGTTTCTTTATGTTTAAAGGAGATTCCAAACACCAATATTCACGACTATTACCTCTAGTTTTGAGATGTCAGTATCCCAATAAAATAATTCACTTTTTTCACTTCCTTTCACACTCCTCCCCCCACCAAGTGAATTTTCTGGCAAAAATACTTGTTTCCTTAATAGTAAAGTATCTTCTGAATACCAATTATCACGACTATAACTTCTTCAGTTTTTGATTTATGTGTCCTCATGAAAGGAATTCAACTCCTTTTCAATCCCGCCCCCCAAGATAGTTCCCCCCAGAACGCGTTTTTCTTTGTTTTTCAAGGAGATCCAAATACCAATTTTCACGCCTGTAACAACTTTAATTTTTATTAGATGTATTCTCATACAATTAAGTCAATTAATTTTCCAAATCTTTCAACCCCCCCCCCCGTTTATTGGATTTTCCGAAAATACGTGTTTCTTTACTTTTAAAGCAGATTCCAAATATCAAATTTCACGTCTGTAACATCTTCATTTTTGAGATATCAGTAGCCTAACTAAAATAATTCAACACCATTTTCAGGCACATTTACCCCCCCCCCTCCTCCACTCAAGTTGTATTTCCGAAAACTAAAAATACACATTTATTTTTAATAGAGATAACAAATACCATTTTTCACTTCTGTAACTTGTTAAGTTTTTGAGATATGCTGTTGAAATTCTCATTTTGAAATTTCACCCCATTTTAGTTCCCCTTAAGTGGAGTTTTCAAAAACAAATCACCTGTGTTTCTTTACATTTATAGGAGATTCCAAATACCCACTTTTTATGTCTGTAACATTTTACGTTTCTCAGATATTCTGTAGATATAGTCTTTCAAAAAATTCACCCCAATTTGTCACTCCTGTTTAACCGCCATTAGCTGGATTTTCCAAAAACAAAAAAATACGTGTTTCTTTATTTTTAAAGGAGATCCCATATACAAATTTTCAGTTCTGTAATATCTTCAGCTTCTGAGATATAAGTCCCCTCATTAAAGGCATTCAACCCATTATTCACCCTTTTACACCCCTCCTATTGGGATTTACAGAAAACAAAAAATACGTGTTCCGTTATTTTTAAAGGAGATTCTAAATACCCATTTTTACATCTGTATACGTTTAAAGTTTTAAGATGCAGATACACTCATCTTAAAAATTCACCCCCCTTTCACCCCCCATTATTTGGATTTTCCAAAAACGAAAAAATACCTATTTCTTTATTTTTAAAGTAGATGCCAAATACCAATTTTCAGGTCTGTAATATCTTCAGGTTCTGAAATGTAAGTAGCCTCATTAAAGGCATTCAACCTCTTTTTCACCCTTTTCCACCCTTCCTATTGGCATTTTCCAAAAACAAAAAAATGCACGTTTCTTTATTTTGAAAGGAGATCCTAAATACCAATTTTTACATCCATAAACTTTAAAAGTTTTGATATATAGATACACCCATTTTAAGAATTCGCCCCCTTTTCACCCCCCATTAATTGGATTTTCCGTAGCCAAAAAAATACGTGTTTCTTTATTTTTAAAGGAGATCCCAAACACCAGTTTTCAGGTCTGTAATATCTTCAGTTTCTGAGATATAACTATTCTCTTTAAAGGCATTCAACCCGTTTTTCACCTCTTTTCACCCCTCCTATTGGGATTTTCCGAAAACAAAGAAATACGTGCTTCTTTATTTTTAATGAACATTCTAAATACCAATTTTTACATCTGTAAACTTTAAAAGTTTTGAGATATAAATGCACTCATTTCAAAAATTCACCCCCATTTTTGCCCTCCCATTAATTGGATTTTCCAAAAACAAAAAAAGTACGTGCTTCTTTATTTTTAAAAGCGAACAAAAGTTCCAATTTTCAGGTCTGTAATGTCTGCGGTTTCTGAGATATAAGTACCGGTATCCTGATTAAAAGGCATTTAACCCCTTTTTCACCCTCTGTCACCCATCCTATTGGGATTTTCTGAAAATAAAAAAATACGGGTTTCCTTATTTTTAAAGACGATTCTAAATACCAATTTTCACATCTGTAAACTTTTAAAGTTTTGAGATATAGATACACTCATTTTAAAATTTCACACCCCCTTTTCAACCCCTTAGCGACGGAATATCCAAAAATCCTCTCTCAGCGAGCACCTACATCTTAATATGAATATATCCTCAAAATTTCATTCCTTTATGTCCAGTAGTTTTGGCTCGGCGATGATGAATCAGTCAGTCAGTCAGTCAGTCAGGACAAGTTACTTTATATATATAGATATAGCCACGGCACCTCGAGTTTCACGTTACTCTCATATTGTGAATATAGCCACGACACCTCGAGTTTTACCTGACTGTTATATTGTGAATATAGCCATGACACCTCGAGTTTTATATTGTGAATAGAGCCACGACACCTCCAGTTTTACCTGACTGTTATATTGTGAATATAGCCGCGACACCTTGAGTTTTACCTGACTGTTATGTTGTGAATATAGCCACGACACCTCGAGTTTTACCTGACTGTTATATTGTGAATATAGCCACGACACCTCCAGTTTTACCTGACTGTTATATTGTGAATGTGGGCATGACACCTCGAGTTTTACCTGACCGTTATATTGTGAACATAACCACGAAACCTCCAGTTTTACCTGACTGTAATATTGTGAATATAGCCACGACACCTCGAGTTTTACCTGACTGTTATATTGTGAATGTATCCACGACACCTCCAGTTTTACCTGACTGTTATATTGTGAATATAGACACGACACCTCCAGTTTTTCCTGACTGTTATATTGTGAATGTATTCCACGACACCTCCAGTTTTAACTGAGTGTTATATTGTGAATATAGCCATGACACCTCGAGTTTTACCTGACTGTTATATTATGAATATAGCCACGACACCTCGAGTTTTATCTGACTGTTATATTGTGAATATAGCCATGACACCTCGAGTTTTACCTGACTGTTATATTATTTGTGAATGTATCCACGACACCTCCAGTTTTAACTGATTGTTATCTTGTGAATTTAGTCATGACACCTCGAGTTTTACCTGACTGTTATATTGTGAATATAGCCACGACACCTCCAGTTTTACCTGACTGTTATATTGTGAATATAGCCACGACACCTCCAGTTTTAACTGCCTGTTATATTGTGAATATAGCCACGACACCTCTAGTTTTTCCTGTTATATTGTGAATATAGCCGCGACACCTCGAGGTTTACCTGACTGTTATATTGTGAATATAGCCATGACACCTCGGGTTTTACCTGACTGTTATATTGTGAATATAGCCACGACACCTCCAATTTTATCTGACTATTATATTGTGAATATAGCCACGACAGCTCGAGTTTTTCCTGACTGTTATATTGTGAATATAGCCGCGACACCTCGAGATTTACCTGACTGTTATATTGTGAATATAGCCGCGACACCTCGAGTTTTACCTGGCTGTTATATTGTGAATATAGCCACGACACCTCCAGTTTTACCTGACTGTTATATTGTGAATATAGCCATGACACCTCGAGTTTTACCTGACTGTTATATTGCGAATATAGCCACGACACCTCCAGTTTTACCTGACTGTTATATTGTGAATATAGCCACGATACCTCCAGTTTTACTTGACTGTTATATTGTGGATATAGCCACGACACCTCCAGTTTCACCTGACTGTTATGTTGTGAATATACCCACGATACCTCCAGTTTTCCGTGACTGTTGATATTCAGTCAATCATCATTGATCTGCATTTAGGGGTCTCACCCATGTGGGAGGATGGTTGCCTAGTTGTACTTCCTCTTAAAACAATAATCACCACCACCACCACTCACTCATGTGGCAGATTTCTATCAATTGTTTGCCTAGTCTTTTCTTAAATGATTTCAAAGAACTTGGAAATATGTCAAACGCTTCCCTTGACAAATTATTCCATTCCCTAATTCCTCTTTCTATACATAAACATTTGCCCCAATTTATCCTCTTGAATTCCAATTCTGTCTTAATATTATGATTATTCCTACCTCCAAAATCGCCACTCGCTTCTCTTCTAATTTCATTACACGCCATCTCTCCATTGACAAATCGGAACATACCGCGTAGTTGAACAGCTCGTATCATTGCTCCCAAGTCTTTCCAACCAAAATTTGCAACATTTTCTTAACACTACTCCTTTGTCAGATATCATCCATAAAATTCGTGCTGCTTTCCTTTGGATCTTTACCAGTTCTCGTATCAAGCAATCCTCGCGTGGGTTCCATACACTGGGAACATACTCTAATTGGGGTCTTAACAGAGACTTGAACGCCCTCTCCTTTACATCCGTACTACAACCCCTAATACCCGCAAAACTATGTGACGAGATCTATAACTTTTATTTACAAACTCATTAATGTGATTACTGAAATGAAGGTCTTTCCTTATTGTGAATATAGCCAAGGCAACTCCTATTTCACGTGACTGTTGATATCGTGATCATAGTCATGGCACTTTCAATTTTACGTGACTGTTCCTATCATGACGAGACCGCCGCTTTTATGTGACTGTTGATATTGCGAATATAGCCACGAGATTTCCAGTTTTATGAGGAAGCCACTTCAGAGGGATGTGATTTCTATTTTTAAAATATCACATTCAATAGCCAGAATTCTAACCGCGGTCGGCTGTGGGTTTAATTCCAGCAGCTCATAGAAAATTCTGACACGTTCGTACCGTCAAAAGTTTTTTGGGGTCTTAGTTCGAGAGAAATCCTTTTTTGAAAACCACGTTTTTAGAGACATGACCACATACTCATTTTGTAGCTGTCCGTGATTAAATGTCGCCTCATTATTTTAATGACATTCCAACTTTACTTAAGTATAACCCTGACTTTTATTGTTAATTATAGCAAATGTCAAAAGTACTCGGAAGAACTACCATCATAGGAAAACTGCAGGGAGGATGAAAGTAAGTTCTGTATATTGCTGAGTGAACGGATGCTCAGTGTGTTCCTATCGTGGAATCTTCGACAGCTCGGTGTAGCAGCGGTATGAAAACTGGTTTTTCTTTAATATTTTAAATACATACTGCCATGATCTAGATTTGTACCATCGCTTAAAGTCAATTCCGGTTGGAATGCTTTACCATCTCACAAGAATAGTACAATCCTGTATTCGAAGAAGTGATGGCAAAGAAGAAGAGTTCCAAAATCAAGCATGAAAGTACACTTCCGGTGTACGGACGTGAGCCTTCTACGCAGAGACTTAAGTCTATGAAGATTTTCTTCAAACATTTGTGGAACTAAACGTTCCAGCTGAAAGGCTTGGTTACAGATGTGGAAGACGAAGTTTCCCCAACTCTCTATATGAAACAAAACAGGCGAAACCTTACCATCTGGTCATGATGAGAATTGTACTCGTATGGTTTGTAAAATACTGAACAGGCTGAGATCCAGAGTGGATAGTTCCAAGGTTGATTTCGCGAGGTGGTGTTTTAACAACGCCGACGTGATCACGTGTGGATGCGGAGAAGACCTCACCGTCCAGCACATGCTTCAGTGTCCGCTGTTTGGTTTCTTCAATTATCAAATCAACTCTATGCTATTCTATTGTCCTCGTATTCTTCTTCGACCGCTCTTCCCACACCCTCGTATCACTGGTGTGAACTGTGCCACACATGTGGACTTGGCCCTGTTTACAGCCGAAATGGTTTACTGACTCTAACAACTTCCTTTTATTCGTCATTATTGACACAAACGGATTTTAAACTTTAATCTGCATGTTTAGCAGATCACCATCATCCAGTTATCAGCGCGGAGATCGGTTTGTAGCAGCAGAAGAAAAACCAGCCATCCCCATACATTTCTACCTTGAGTAAGTTGTTTCATGTCTTGATTTTTCGTGCAGCGAACATCTTTTCGAATTTGTTGACTATAAGACAATCTTGGTCTTTCTCTATTATTTTTTCCCTCATGTCGTCACTATGGCATGGTTAGTGAGATCTTTCCATGCTTCGGAATATGTCCTACTACGCTGCCCCTTCGTTGAACAATGGTTTTCCACAGGTTCTGTTCTTCTTGTATTTGCATCAGGACTTGTTCGTTTGTTATCTTCCCTGTGCAGCTAATTTTGAGCATTCACCTGCAGTACCAGAGTTCGAAAACTTCAAGCCTGCACTTTTCAAATTTCCTCACAGTCCGAGTATCGCATCCATAGAAAGCTATGCTGCAGATGTATTGCATGTTCCAAGTAATTTTTTCCTGACCTCAACACTCAAGCTGCTGAATGTTGGGAAACTCTTCTTTTTGAAGAATTTCTTTTTGATCCTGAAAGATTCGGTTTTTCATATCAGCCTTGCTTCTCCCGTCAGATCTAAATTTACTGCCCAGTTAACAACAAAAGTTGTTCACCGGGCGACTTGGCCTTGCGGTAAGAGAGGCGCGGCTTTGAGCTTGCATCCGGGAGATAGTGGGTTCGAATCCCACTGTCGGAAACCCTGAAGATGGTTTTCCGTGGTTTCCCCATTTTCACACCAAGCAAATACTGGGGTTGTAGCTTAATTAAGGTCAGGCCGCTTCTTTCCAACTCCTAGACCTTTCCTCTCCCATCGTCACCATAAAACCTATCTGTGTCGGTGCGACGTAAAACCACTAGCAAAAAAAAAAAAAGTTGTTCACCTGTTCAAGATCATGGTTTTTAAATGTTAAATTTATTATCGGCATCTCATTTCTGTCACAATACCTTAGTTTTACTGGTATTGATTTTCATGAAGTAATTAAAGAATATTATTTCCATATTCGATTGAACTAACTTGAGGTTATCTTCACTTTCTGCTATTATTGCTGCATCATCAGCATATTTTAGCATATCAACATTTTTACCTTGAAAACTCCTACACTGATTTTCTCGAAGCAGCTACAGGAACAAATATGCATTTTAGGAAATATTCCAAGCTTTAGGCCTATAAGTAACTGAGTAATGCTCAAATGTGTGTCATTTACTTGTGTATAAAGGCAAAGAAATTGAAAAATAATTATCGGTTATGAGCCTCATCACACATGTGTAGGTCGTAAATTTGTGTAAAAGGAAAGGTTATATTTTGTTGTTGATATTTTCCCGTAATTTTTCGTTCTTTTCCGGCATGATAAAGTATAGAACTCTTATTTTTTTTGTAAAAATGTGTACCGTCGGATCGAAAAGGGATAGTTGACAGCACTGTGCAGACAAAAGAAAACACCATGTGACAATGGCAGTCCCACTTCAGGCATGCATGAACGAAGAACAATGGTCTTTTCTTCAATTTATGAGTAACAAAGTTGTGAAAAGTATTGAAATTCATCGACGAGTGAAGATTCAGCATGGTGATGCATGTTGACCACAGTAGAAACTTGGCAGCGCTCAGCACCATACAGCCCGTACAACAGTTACCACCATCCATGGAGTGTCTTTCACATCCACCATACTCACCAGACCTCGCCACTAGTAATGAAAACATACAGTATGTGTCTCTGTTATTCGTACAGGCTTCAGTTTCTTATGATGACTCGTATATTCACATTAACGACTGAAAAATTGAAATAAAACGTACTTTACGGGTAAAACATAGTTTGTCAATGATAATTCGTTACTGAAAACCATACTTATTTCCATACAGGCAGGAATATTTTATATGAATATGCCGGCATTGACAAATGCGTGTACCAGCTGTATTCGTACACATGGACAGGACGATGCCCACTTTGTTTGCGATGCACGGAAAAGTCTCAGTGACGGCATAAGACTGCTCAAGTGCGTTACGCTCCTTCGTAGTGTATCTATGTTGGACATGGGTAGGAGTGCAGAGTTAAGTACGGAGCTTAAGAACACTGTACATAAACCGGCACTTAAAGGATCTCCATTACGAAAGATTGGGCAGCTAGTCAATAGAACACATTCTACGGTGCAACATGTGGTTGATAAACTTAAATGCAAAGTCACTGTTAAAAACAAGCCAAGGAAACCCAGGAGAAAGTGTTAAACTGAAAGGGAAGAACGATTTGTTATTCGGCTGAAAAAGACAGATTCCAAATTAATTGCACTATTATTGAGACAACTCACGGAGGAACGAACTGGAAAGAATATCAGGAACTCCACCATCCGTCGGATCCTGTATCGGCATGGGTACTATGGAAGAATCCCTCTGAAAAGGCCATATGTAAGTAGAAAAAAACAGACGGCTTAGACTGGCATTCGCAAAGGAGCATATAAATAAGGAAAACGAATTCTGGAATGATGTTATCTGGTCTGATGAGACAAAAATAAACCTATTTGAGTCAGATGGCATCCACAGAATATGGAGAAAAATTGGTACGGACAATGATGTGGTGAATACACTCCCAACTGTAAAATACGGTGGTCTGTATGTAATGCTTTGGGGCTGTATGTCGGCCAGAGGTGTGGGTAATACATTTCATTGAGGGAACAATGAACAAGGAGGGCTATAATGCAATCCTGAGGGAAAACGTGAAGCAGGGTGCGGAAAAAATGGGGATGCCACCTGTTTATATGTTCCGGCATGATAATGACCCAAAACACACTGCTGATATTAATAAGACATCGTTTATCTGGAACATTCCTAAGCAGCTTAGAACACCTTCCCAGTCACCGGATTTAAATCCCATCGAACATCTTTTGACTACGTTAAAGAGAAATCTCCGTAGACAACGTGTGCGTACGAAGGAGGAACTTAAAAGTGTGATTCTTCAGGAATGTAAGAAAATCAGCCCGGACATGTGCAAAAAATGAGTGTATTCTATGCGGCGACGATGTCAGGCAGTTATAAAGGCTAGGGGACATTCTACTAGATATTAACATGTTCCAGGAACCTTTCATTTTTTGTTTATTTCAAGTGTTCAGTTTGCTTGTACGAATAGAAAAGATACAAGATTATGGGCGCGCTATTCTTAATTAGAAACTCTATGTTTGTTGAATATATGTTCAGTGAATAAAATCCTTTTCAGTTTATCATTTTCTGGCAGTGCGTTGAAGTACTAAAGCAAACAGCCCGTACGAATAGAATTGGCACATACTGTATCTGGGCTCCTCAACTAGGCACTGGGAAGAATGGCGATGAAGGATGAAGGCGGTGCATGAGTAACTGCGCAAGCAACCACAGGATCCTTTTCCTTTATATGCACTTTATATGCGCTGGAGGAATGGCATTGAATTTAACGGCTACTTTTGTGTAGCACTTCCGCTCGATAAAATATGCAAGGTTTTCATTTCAATGATTTCAATGATTTCATTCCTATGATCGTCTCTGTATCTCGACAACGATCTACGTTTAGTTCTGTAGATTGGTCATTATTACTTTCGTCAACTAGATTGTGTGAAAATAACTTCCAGAAGAACAGAATTAAATAACATTTTGGTCGGTCTCAATCTTTACGCTGAAATCTGTCAAAAGTTTAATTGGAAACATGTAGAGTGTTTCTCTTGGACAATTGACATATGTATTTTAGCTGTCAGCTGGTGGTGGCGCTTGTAAGCGGAACTAAAGCGACTTCTCGTCAAAGAGCTCTGTTTAAAGGGAGAGATCCCGTGACGGTAGAGTTGTTGAGTACTGAACTCGTCTCACTTTGTGAATAGGTATATTTTATAGAGAGAGAAATTATTATTATTACTATTATTCATACATACAGTACACCTTCATTACAGACTTGTGTATTTCAGCGTTCAGTCTGCAAGCCTCTGTGAAAAAACAAAGCACATCCACTGTCCCCTCTTTACAACTGACTCTGTGGCCCTGTTTAAATATACATCTCTAACATTTCAATAATTAAAACCTGAGTCTGAATATCGTCACCTTAGTCTTCCGCCGCTTCTCTTACTCTCCATAACAGTATCTATCGTTCTCTTAGGTAGGTCTAATGTATCCTCCTCCATTCCCCTCATACGGATCATATAGACAGCTTCATCAATGAAGATCATTCGTAATTTTGCCTAAATCTTTTCGTACCGATCGAGTTGGCTATGCAGTTAGAGTTGCGCAACTGTGAGCTTGCATTCGGGAGGTAGTGGGTTCGAATCCCACCATCGGCAGCTCTGAAGATGATTTTCCGTGGTTTCCCATTTTCACACCAGGCAATTGTACCTTAATTAAGGCCTCGGCCGCTACTTTTCCCAATATTAGCACTTTGCCATCCTTCTGTCGCCCAAAACCGTCCATGTGTTAGTGCGACGTAAACAAGTAGCAAAAAAAAAAAAAAAGAAAAAGAAAACTTCCCGTTACGTTGTTCTTCTGTCATGGAGTTCGGAAGAAATTCCAGGAAAACCAAGGTTCGTAAGCTGCTATCGCAGTAACGCGGCGTCACAGTAGTGTGATTCGAGTTTTGATTTCTTCGTCTAACACAGACGAGAAAAAAAAAACATTTAGTAATGCCAAATTTAGGGTTCAGTTTTTACTGGGACATCTTATTTACAAGGATTAGAGCGGTCGTCGCGGGGTCTTCCCACATATGTCAATGTTCACTCAAGCACCATACAAGAAAGTGTTTGGCTAAATGGATTATAGGACCTCTGTGTATCTAACTTTGTCAAGTAGTATGCCAGGAATACATTTTCCTTCTCTCTCAATAATACACAAATAACGTGGACGTACGGTCCCAAATTATCCACACCGATGTTAAAAAAAGGGCACTATCATGCAAGTTATCATTATATTTGCGTCAAAGTCAGAAGAAAAGTCATATAATCCAATATAAATGTCCAATTATTCCCTGTTAAATGCAGATTTTTCAAAATATGCATTATGCATGAATTTTCTCCCCCCAAAAAAGGCCAAAACATGCAAACATGCACGGAAAAATTACGGTTGTTTGGAATTGATTGGTCATAAAGCGAATATTTGCAAAGTTTCAAAAGTGTAACCAGCTTATTTAGGAACATGCATTTGCAAGAAAATCCGGGCTCTAGTTATGACTTATAGATGTGACAATCTCTAAAGCCATCGCAACGCATACAGTGCAATCGTGAAAGTTCAGGACAGATGACAAAATAAGTGCAAATTCAGAGATAAGAGACGGCATATAACAATGCAAGTACAGTTTTTCTGACGACCACATGGTTCTGTCCGAACGTAAATTTACTCACTTCCAAATACTTCTTTTCAATAAATGCAGTCATTGGAGAACAGTCCGACTCGTTGGCTGAACGGTCAGCGTACTGGCCTTCGGTTCAGAGGGTCCCGGGTTCGATTCCCGGCTGGGCCGGGGATTTTAACCTTAATTGGTTAATTCCAATGGCACGGGAGCTGGGTGTATGTGTTGTCTTCATCATCATTTCATCCTCATCATGACGCGCAGGTCACCTACGGGAGTCAAATAGAAAGACCTGCACCTGGTGAGCCGAACCCGTTCTGGGATATCCCGGCACTGAAAGCCATACGACATTTCATTTTCATTGGAGAAAAGCTAGTATTCTACATATTTAGGCATGTGTTATACTTAAATAATAATAATAATAATAATAATAATAATAATAATAATAATAATAATAATAATAATAATAATAATAATACCAAGTCGAAGGGCCGCGCGTCCACGAATGGTTTCGAACCCCACCGTCAGCTGTTCTGAGAATGTGTTTCTGTGGTTCCCCATCTCTACTTCCAGGCAAATGCCGGGACAGTTCACATTCATAGGCCACGGCCGATTCCTTCCACCTCCTTACCTAATTTCATCACTATTATTCATATCATGTTCATTAGCTCCTAAAATGAGGTTGGCGACAGGAAGGGCATCCGGGCGTAAAACATGCCATATAATTTAACTTCACCTCACCCCCGACTCTGTATTAGGAAGCGGGACTAAGGTGTAGACAGACTTATATTATTATTATTATTATTATTATTATTATTATTATTATTATTATTATTATTATTCTCCACAGATACTATTCCAGTATCTTCTGGGAATAGAATTACTCTATCAAATCCCTTACATGACCTTAAATTCACAGTATCAGTGTTTTTTACATCAGACTTCACTCTTAATACCGTTCTTACGTGGGCTGCACGTGGTTTAGTTATCGTGATTGACAGAACAAACCCTGCTGCAGTCAGCGAGAGTGCAGCAGTGAACGCCGAATGGCTGATGAGGTCGTATCTCTAGGCTAGGATGATGTCCACTTGACGTTATCCAGGCTTATCTCAGATGAACAGGGCATAAATTACTCACTGTACACAAATTATAATGAACGAATAATGCTCCACTCCAAATGGCTTCGCTGTGGCTTAACTGAATCATCCCTCTCCTCTTTGACTGGAGATAGAATACTGCAACATTTCTGTCGGTCAGACAAGGAAATAATTCTTCTCAGGTGAAAGATCTTTCATATTGACGTCGGGGGTTTTCTGCGAAAAATGGATGTGACGCTTTTCATGTAACGAAAAAGTTATTTTAGCTCAAAAATGTATTAAACGTACAGGAATGATTTCGACATTATTTTAAATTACAAGAATGAAATGAAATGGCGTAGTGCTTTTAGTGTCGGGAGTGTCCGCGGACAAGTTAGGCTCGTCAGATGCAGGTCTTTTGATTTGTCTCTCGTAGGCGACCTGCGCGTCGTGATGAAGATGAAATGATGATGAAGACGAGACATCACCAGCCCCTATGCCAGCGAAATTAACCAATTATGGTTAAAAGTCCGAACCCTGCCGGGAATCGAACCCGGAACCCCTGTGACCAAAGGCCAGCATGCTAACCATTTGGCCATGGAATCTGATAGTGGAAGTATGAATGAATGTCCAAGACGAGACCACAGTACCTGATATAATGTGTACGACGTCATCACAAGATGGCCACCGAGTTAAGGTAATATTTTGGAGGCCGAAATTCAGTTGCTGTGCGGTGTGCTGTTGCCGTGCAGAGACGAATGGGGTAATATGTGACTCCTCTCGATGAGATTTATCAGAAACAACGGGAAAAATAAAATTTGGCTACAAATTTTAAAACTAGGCCTAGTCAAGGTTTCGTGATCAAACATTGATGAAATTTCGACATACCTAAAAATGTCCAAGTGTATGACTCATTTTATGGAACCTAGACTCAGTAAGCGATTGAATAAGACCAAAAGCACATCTACAGGGCAAGCGAGACGTGAACCCCAGCGTCGCCAACTTCAGCATGCAGTAAGAGAGAGAGAGAGAGAGAGAGAAAGATAAAACAAACGACGTTGTAAATCATGCATCTCACTTCTGAGTTAGGCTACTCGAAATTGTGTAAATGAATAAATACAATTATATGAACATTTCAACCTATTTATATTTTTAATTACTGTACAATGGCTAGTACAACGGAGAGTAAAAATTGAGTTGCCAATTTGATTGAGCGAAACGAAAATAAAGACATACTTTAAAACATTATCAAACATAAACCGCGCACAATACAGTCAAACTGTGTACACACATATGCAGGGCAAGAGTTAGTGTGAACAGTTCTCGAAAATATACAAAGTCACAACGAGGAATTGGCGCACTTCTCAAGTATTTGGTTTCGGTTGGCCAATTTACTTTGAGAGTGCATAGTGAACATTCGCGCTAGCCGATTTAAGTGAAATACACTCACATAAACGACGTTTAAAAAGGCAAATACTTTTGCACATTAATAACTGCGAGACGAAATTAGAATTAATACAAACTTTATTATTATTATTATTATTATTATTATTATTATTATTATTATTATTATTATTATTATTATTATTATTATTATTATTATTTTCCACAAATTGTAGCTACAATTTAGGGATGGTGAATGGAGAAAAGGCATAGCCCCACGTACACAAACTTGCCTCCATCCCTACTTTACAATATTCTTCTTCTTAATCTGCTTACCCTCCAGGGTCGCCTCGGACTCAGCGAGGGATTCCACCTCTACCGCCTCAAAGGCAGTGTCCTGGATCTTCAGACACTGGGTTGGGGGATACAACTGGGGAGGATGACCAGTACCTCGCCTAGGCGGCCTCACCTGCTATGCCTGGAGGAGAAGTGGGACACCACGGAAAACCACTCCCAGGATGGCTGAGGTGAGAATCGAACCCACTTCTACTCATTTGACCTCCCGAGGCTGAGTGGACCCCGTTCCAGCCCTCGTACCAGTTTTCAAATTTCGTGGCAGAGCCGGGAATCGAACCCGGGCCTCCGGGGGTGGCAGCTAATCACACTAACCACTACACCACAGAGGCGGGCAATATTACAATATTAAAATATGAACGTTTATACTACATAGTGTGCTTATAAACAGTTACCGTATTTACATAGACATAATATTTATATAATATTCACAAGACCTGTTCAACATTCAAGTAATTCGACACACACACACACACTATAATCCCCACATATACTTTAGCTAGGTCGGCTCACTCATACCCACATACAGTCCCACTCACTCGGGATCCTATAAACTTTCATCCGTCCTCCCACGCATTCTGAACATTCACACAGTAGAGAAAATATTTTATGTACAGAAGGTTTAGTTGTATATACATTATTTTTACCTCTTTGCAAAAAATGTAGGTAGATGGTTCTTTTATCTGCGGTAAGTGTTCATTCCACAGCCGAGCAGAACGAGTAAAGAAGCCACTTTGAAATGATACTGTTTTTGTAAATGGAGGGAAAAGGGAAACACCTTGACCTCTTTGAGCGGAACGGTAGTTCAGCTGTATGTGGTTAAAAGGATTTATGTGAATTTTAATTGCGGGGGATTATCTCAGAAAAGCAATATCTATTTGTTTACAGTGAACTGTTATGAGGGGCAGTGATCTGGCTGTATTTTAATTACGGTTTTGAGTAATTAGTCGTTCTGCTCGGCGTTGAACTCCCTCTAGTTTCATCACGTTCTCCACTGTAGTGGGGTGCCAGGAAGGAAGTCTTTGTCAACGTCGTGGCAAATGGCTAATTTATACAAGTGAAATTAAAAAAAAAAACGACACTCTAAGAAAGAGCGGTACCAAACAGGTGACACCAGTTCCGAACGGAACGGACTCTGCAGAGAGAGGAAGAGACGTGAACCCTCCATTCACACGACGTATCTACTGCGTTCCGGCTCAGCCCGCCCAATTTCCGTTATCCGTTTGATATGTCTTCTTCAAGAACGACAGTACACTTCGAAACTGAGGAGCCTTCATACATTACTAAGTGACCATATACAGGCTGATTAAAAATACACGGCATAATTTCAGGGGGTGGATTCCTCACATATATATGAGAAGGAAAAGGGGTATGGGTACATTTTTGACCTTCACGATCACCTGATCTGAACATCGTTGGACATCTTTCTGTGGGGATACGCAAAGTCTTTGGTGTACGCCACTGCTGTGAAGGATGAAGTAACGCTTCATGGCATAATTGTAAGGCCATTTCAAATAATACCTACAACACAGGGCACATTCGAGCATGTTCGTAACTCCATGTGACGACAAGTACAAGCCTGTAGTATGGCAGGAGGCGAGCATTTTGAACACCTCTTTAAAGTAATAACTGGAGTATATCAGTACATGCAAGGTAGCCCACACTACCTGAGGTTTTAGCCCACGACAGAAAGTACGCATTTTTAAACCCATCTTTATATACTGTACATTTCTTTTCTTCTCTGTGAGTGAGAAATCCAACTCTGAAATTATGCCGTAAATTTTTTAAACACCCCTTAAAGATATACTGGAATAACAATGTGTGTTTAACCCTTAATCACGATTCCTGATACGGGGTTGGGGATGAGGTGAGATGAAATTATATTGCATGTTTTTACGGCTGGATGCTCTTCCTGACGTCAACCTCGGTTGAGGAGCTAATGGAGATGAAATGAATGATGGTGAATGAAACTGGTTAAAGAGGTGGAAAGAATTGGCTGTAGCATATAAAAAGGAAGTATCCCGGCGTTTGCCTGGAAATGAAAATGGGAAACTACAAAAAACCATTATCAGGACACCCGACGGTGGGGTTCGAACCCACTCGTTTCCCGAATATGTGACTTGATTTCATAGTGTTAATATGCGCGGCAACTCCGCTTGGTAATAATAATAATAATAATAATAATAATAATAATAATAATAATAATAATAATAATAATAATATATATAAATTGAAAACTCTAGGCTGCTTTTTGTTACAGCGAGTTTGGGAGAAGAGCTGAATCGACTGACATCGTAATGCATTGTGATGAAAGCTCTTGGCCTGTAGATTTTCACAGTGTCTTTAAAAGCATAAAAAATATGCCACATAATTTTAAATTATTAGAGAAAGTGTAGCATTCTGATTGGCCAAAGCGCTCGCCAGTACCTCAAGGCCGCCTGAACCGTGAGAGCCCTGAGGCTTGTGAAACGACAGAGGAAGTGGAAGGGGATAACCACGCATGCGCAATTAGACGTCTTCCTGGTCAGTTGTATATATATAGGCTATAAGTCCAAACGACGAAAGAAAAGACCCATAAAAGGCCAAGCATTGAAAACCGTCTTGAATACAAAATCATATAAGATCCCAAAAATGACAGAGGAAATACAACAACCTATTAGGACATGGTTGCCCAGTGGGGGTTAAGCCTGAACTATGCTGCGACTAGGACAAACGAAAGCTTAGAAGCAGAAAAGATTAACAACGATGAAATTTAGGAAAAGCAAAAAACAAACAACCAAGTGAAGTAAAAGAAAGGTGGGAAAATGCCGAGGGTAACGCACTCGAATATCTTGGTGTGATTTGAAGAAATATAATTAACGTCATGTGCCTAAACTAACGCGTCTTGGTGATAATCTTGATATGTGCCTAAAAACACAAACATTTGACCCCATCACTCTATTGAAAATTGTCACTTAAAATTTACTTAACTTAAATCTGAAAGTGTCGAATTTTCATTTTCATAATAATAATAATTTACTTGTCACTAAAATCTCTCTCCCAACTAGGAAGGGATTTGCGGACAGGAGGAACAGGGTGCCCACTGACAGATCATCTGACTGCCTGGTACTGGACCCAGTCCCTGGGTGCATGAGGACAACAGCAGCCGAGGAGTCAGCACGCAGGTTGGTGTGGGCCGTCAACCAGTGACGCCAGCTGCTATCATGCCGAAGAAGATGACCCCCTCCTCTACATAGATGACCACCAGGGGGACAAGAATCTGAGGTTCAGTTTTGAGGCTGCCGACTCGTGCCCCTTGGCCGTGGACGTGCAAACCTGTGTGGACGGGGATGTACCCTGGTGTCGCAATTGCGACTGCCCATCACGCCTCCTGCAGCTCTTTCTGGGTTCAGTAATCTAGGTATTCCACTATATGCCCTGAAATATACTTCCTGAAAGAGAGCAGTCCTTAAAAGTGCCAAGACAAACAGCTCCTGACTAGTACCGTACTGAAAAGTACTGAGATAAATTTGCTCCTTATGAGTGCATCCGTCTCCTTCCTTGACCAAATCCGCTCTTAACATCTCGTCCAGTAGTCTGATCCTTTATATACCACTCAGACCGGAACCAGTTTTCTTGTAGCAAAGTTGAAAACATTCCAGAATATTCGAAAACATATGCATTTTTGTTACAGAAAAATTAATTGACATAAGCGGAAATCTTATCTCAATGGGCCGACTGAGAAGCCAATATTGTTCTTCTTGGCTACTCTGCCAGCTCATATTATTCATGTATGAACGTTTGTAAGTGCCCATGCGTGAGTTCTACAGTAGCTGGCATTTTCATGCTCAGTGAATATTGATTTTCATCCGTGTATATACACGTTTTCGAACAACGTATACTCTCCGCAAACATGGATTGCATGTAAATGGGAACCCAAAACTAGGGTTGCATTCTGAGCCCTAGTTCAAATCCCACCATCAGCAGCCCTGTTGTTTTCGATTTTTATATCAGGTAAATGCTGGGGCTGTACCTTAATGAAGACCATTACCGATTCTTCCCCAATTCTATCAATTATCTATCCTATTCCGGTCTACCTATGTGAAGCTGGCATTTTTTACTGCCTTCAAATACCCGGTCTGATAAAGTCGCAATCATACCCCAAAACTTATGCTGAGAAGTCAGACCTTTTTCTTCTACTTCCGTTACTTCTTATTCTCAAGAATATGTGAGGACGACGCTAGCAAGTTACTTCCATCTTCTTCGGTCTCAGACATGTTAATTTTGATGAAAGTTGCTTAAGGAGGAAGGTTTTACATCCAGCTGCCCATCCTTGAGCTAACCTTACAAAACCGAAAGGTAAATTGAAATATGAGGTTAAGTTTGCTAGAGATACGTAAAGATGTACGTTCTAGGTTGGGTAAATGGACAAATAACTGTGGTTTCTGTAAAACTGATTTGCACAGATTAATTAATTAAAGGCGTGTGGCTCTGAAGAGGTCTTGTGCAGGTCTTTTGATTTGACGATCATTTTTATCACTCTCCCCAAAAAGGCAAATGCCAGACGATGCGAAGAGCACAGAACCATCAGTCTGATGAGCCATATCCTAAAGATATTCTTAAAGATCATACATTGCAGAATCCGTGCTAAGTGTGAAGAAGTGATAACTGAAACACAGTTCGGATTCAGGAATGGTCTTGGGACTAGAGATGCACTTTCCTGTATTCAAGTACTTGTCCAGCGTTGCTTGGAAATGAACAAGGATGTCTATGCATGTTTCATAGACTACGAAAAGGCATTTGATAAAGCCCAGCATGGGGAGTTGATGGAAACTCTGCAGAACATCAGACTTGACGACGGAGACATTCGGATTATTGCCAACTTGTACTGGGGTCAGAAAGTAGCAAAGACAAAGTGAATACTGCTTGCAACAACAGAGGACTGAAGATAAACATTAAGAAAACCCAGTTCATGGTCATCAGTAAACGGCAAGACGTCCACGTGCAGCTCACTTTCGACAATGAACCCATCGCTAGGGTTCACCAACACCAGTATCTATTATGTTAACTCAACCAGAAATGGGACTGCAGCCAAGACATATGGGTCCACACTGAACATGCCATGCAGATGAAGAAACTGCTCAACAACCGCAACCTACAACTAAACCTAAGGCTCCGTCTGGTCCGTGCCAACGTCTTTCCCACGTTACTTTATGGAATGGAAGGCTGGACACTTACTCAAGCCCTCTGTAAAAGACTGGAAGCATTCGAAATGTGGGTGTACAGACGGATGCTTCGCATTTCGTGGACAGACAGAATCCGGAATTCCGAGGTGTTGGATCGACTTGGAAAAAAGACTGAAGTCATGCTGACCATTAAAAAGTGGAAGCTGGAATACACTAACTAAGCAAATGTCATGGGATAGCGGAGCACTATTGCGCAGGTGTGTTGTCTGCGCACCACACGCCCCCTGTGCCACCGGCAGTTGTATAGGAGACCTTGTGAGCAGTGGCTGTGCATGTGACAGGCGTAACATAGAACGTCGTCGTGAGCCGACACCGTTCGAACAGGGTATGGTGGTCGGTGCCCGATGGATGGGAAGTGCGATTTCTGCAGTGGTACTGGAATTCGGCTTCACACGATCAACCGTGTCCAGGGTGTATCGCGAAATGGTTGAATGCGGGTGTCACCGTCCACAACAGACGAACGACCGGCCGTCCAGCCGCCCTCGATGACCGTGACCGGCGACAGCTGAGACCGATTGTCAATAGTGACAGACGGGCAACCGTGCAACAAATCACGGCTCAATTCAACACAGGCCGTGCTAGTTACGTCTCCCAGTGGACAATCCGTAGGAACATGGGTTCTATGGAGGTATGAGAGCCGGCGCCGCACACGGGTGCCACTGTTAACCCAACGTCATCGGGCACAAAGATGCGCATTTGTCGCCATTCACCAGCGATGAACACTGGGACAATGGCGTAACGTGATATGGTCGGACGAATCACGATTTCAACTGCAACATGCCGATGGGAGGCACCGTGTATGGCGCAGACCACATGAAGCGATGGATCCCGCCTGCTTCGAAGGTATGGTCCAGTGCGCTGGTGTCTCTGTTGTGGTCTGGGGTGCATTTTTCTGGTATGGAATGGGCCCCCTAGTTGTTCTGGAAGAGACTTTGAATGGTACGCGGTATGTTGAGCTGCTCGGGGAACATCTTCACCCATTGTTGGCCTTCCAGCGCCGCAGTTCTGCGGTGTTTCAAGATGATAACGCGCCGCCACATCGCTCCCATGTCGCATGGGAATGGTTCCAGGAACATGCAGTGGAGGTCCAACGATTGCCATGGCCAACCAGGAGCGCCGATATGAACCCTATCGAGCATATCTGGAATGTCCTGGAATGTAGGCTCTATGCCATGGATCCTACACCCACGAACAGACCAGCATTTGCGGCCGCTCTGCCAACGATTTGGTGTCAGCTGCGTCCAGAGGACTCGCTTCCACGGCGTCTCACTGCAGCTCGCAGGGCAGAGGAGGCCCCACACGCTATTAAGTGACTATCCCATGACATTTGCGAAGTCAGTGTACTTCGGCCATATAATGCGGAGTGATAAGTAGAGAATCCTGCAGCTTGTTATACAAGGAAGAATAGAAGGACGTAGGAGTCCTGGTAGACGACGAAGTCTATAGATGAAGAGCCTCGTAGACTGGTATGGGTTGGACACGATGGACCTGTTCCATGTCTCTGCATCCAAATTCAAGATCGCCATCTTGACCACCAACCTTCGCTAGAAGGTTGCACATTAAGAATAAGAAGGCAACCTGCGCGTTGCGATGAGGATGAAATGATGATAAAGACAGCACATACACCCAGTCGGCTTCCCAGGGGAATGAACCAATTATGGTTGAAATTCCCGACTCTGGTGGGAATCGAACACAGGGCCCCTGTGAACAAAGGCCAGCATGCTAACCTTTTAGCAATAGAGCCGGACATTTGCGCAGATGATACTGAATTTGTCATTTTTACTGTGATGGCTTACCTTAATGAAAGTATGATTTTGAAAATTACTCTGAAAGAAGGTTTGTAAGTAATGATTGGATTCAAATATAGATTTTTCCAAGATTTAACGTCGCGCGAACGCTGGATGAGGTCAGGGATGCATTAGTAGGGTTGCATAAGTCGAAATAATTGCAAAGGTCTTCAAGTTTCAGAGGGTCCCCAATTCAGAGTGAAAATCGGAGGAAATTAAGAACGGGAATAAAAAAAGGTAAAAAAGGGAAGAATTATGTTGAATGTAATACAGAAAAGTAACCGTGGTCCAAATTTTATTATAGCGCAAGTCACAATGTTCTCTGCTTAAGACATGAAAACTCGGCATATAACGTTAGCAGCACCTTAAACATCAACTACACTTTTGTATTTGATCTGAAGTTTTTGGTAATGTACGCTATGTTTGCACTATTAATGCTGTGAGTATTAACGTCTCACGATCCACCAAAAGCCACATTTTATGCAGAACACTTAAATTGCTTTAATCACTTCTGCTACTCTTAGAGATTGGAGGAAGGGCTTGTAAACATGTTGCTGTGTTTTTAAGTGGATAAACTAATGTGTCCACTTTATTAGATAGAGTTAGTGAAATAATGAAATTACCTGATAATGATTAAAATTATATTCTATTTAAAGACTCTATCAGATATATGCAGGTTTGCCTTTAGGGGTCTCCAAAAGTTTCAGTTGGACGAGGCCTCTACACCATAAATCCGCCCCTGGCTGTGGTGTGTTCACATCTCTGCATGATGTACTGGGCTTAGGGATGTTCGAATGGTTATTGATAGACATAAAGCTTAGTTTGAGAGACCGGCGTGTGAGTGGCTTTTGTTTGATGCCAGTCAGTTCGTGCGTAAGAATTAATTACTTTCCTCTAATCCTTGCAGTGTTTGCTTTGGGGAGAAGGACTACAGTGCCCTATCAAACACTATACATTTATGCTTGTCCACATATGATACAGTATCTCTTGACAATGGCCAGAAAATATGTTATAAAGAATATTGCTTTTATTTAGGTGGCTTGAGACCGGTTCCTTGGAAGGCCCTGGAATCGATTCTCGATCGGGCCGATGATTTTAACTGCGTCTAGTTAATTCCTCCGGTTCGCGGACTTGATGCTTATCTTTGTTTTCATATACTTCTCTTCACCTACATACAATAATTTAGCACAATACAAAACACCACGGAAACACAGAATAGTGAGTACATCTCTCCACATAGGTTTGAAATCGGTAAGGGCGTTCGGTTGTAAAACTGCGTGAAATCCACATGACGCCATTTACTTTACGTTGCATTGACTTATACAGGCCTTATGATGACGTAGGAGTAGGACAGGGCTAGGACTGAGAAGGAAGTGATATTGGCTTCAATTAAAGTACAGGCTCAGAATTTGTCTGGTGTGAAAATGGGAAACCACGGTAGCCATCTACAGGGCTGCCGACTGTGGGTTTCGAATCTTTATCTCCGGAATGAAAACTAATAGCTAAGCGCGGCGAGACGCGTAGTCAACTTGCTCTGTGTGAGAAGTCTACTTGCGATTTTAGTTTAACGGTGCAAAAAGTGCGAATTTTCAGCATCTCTTAATATTAATGGAAGAAAGAAGAAGAAAAATGAGAATAAGAAGAGACTTGAACTTCTAAGAAATAAGGATATCGGCTAAATAAGGAGAACCTCAAGAAAGGTAAGCAAATCACAAAATTCAGCTTTGCAAACCAAATACCGTAGTGGTTAGAAGAGGGAAAGAGATGACGGAAAAGGGGGTGGGGGTGGGGGAGATGGGGTCGGGTATTAAATTTTGAACGAGTAGTTCGGAAGAATAAGTGGAAGCTATGTCAGAATCATCTAGGGTCGAGTGATTTCCGTATACGTCTTGCAAGTTTTGAGCACAGCCTCGGTCGATTGAAATTTGTATCAATGTGTGTATTTGCTATTGGGACTTTTACGACGGCCGTTGTGTACCACTGGTACACGCTTACATCTGATTCTTATCTATCTGCCATCTCATCAGATTTAGCGGGATTGCAGTTCTTGTCGTTGGAGGAATCATCATGCACGGCGTAATAAGGCTAGTACACACCAAGCGACAAAGTTGCGGAACACGTGTATCGCAACAAGTCCCAGGGATGTCCTGCGATATTTTTTCCGTGTTTGGGACTGTCGCGATACAAAAGTTGCATGTCGCAGGTCTCCCATTCGAAATGGGATACATGATACAAATGTTGCACAACATGATGCAGTCTGGACGTGTCGCGAGACAAAGTCCCAGGACACGCCGATGCCAATGTTGGTGTTGTGTTTCGTGTTCTGTTGTTTCGCGAGGAAAACTACTCTAAAAATAATTGAGGATTTACACACCCTCCCTTGTCTTTGGAATGTTATGTCTACCGAGTATTTAATAAGAGACAAATGGAGGGAATCAAAAGAGTCTCTGGCTAAAAGGTTCACTATTTCCATTCACGAGATGGAGAAAAATATTCACAACATTAAGAGCACATAAAGCAATTTCTTGCGCCATTTCGCGCCGATTCCTGTGGTGCAACTGGCTCTATAGATGTGGACGCGGGACATAGTATAGCAACAGTCTAGGGACAGTGTCTCTCAACTGCCCCCATACAATGTCCCGCGACTTCGTCGCTAGGTGTGTACTAGCCTTAATTGGAGGTCGCCACGACTCGGCGGCCGCAATTGAACGTACAGCGACGAAAAACAACTATCAATGACGGTGGGAAAAATTGACGAGAGCACAAATCTCTGCAATCTTGCCAGATTAATTAATGCTCACAAGAAGAACTGGACTGTATTTGGAGGTAGCTTTGACGATAGAAAGAAGCAGATCGTGCGTGCACCACTGGTGTTTATTTCTGTGCGCCATCGGCCATCGTAATCCACAAGTCGTACACGAAAATATAAACAGAACATTGCCTAAAATACACTGTCAGCGCTGTTAGAAGAACGTATTGTTTGTCCGGATCCAAGAGGTCCTGGGTTTAATTCTGGGTTGCAAAATTCAATCTCCATTCATTAATTCCTCTGGCTAGGAGACTGGAAGTTTGTGCCCTCTACGACATTGGACTTCATCCTAAGTAGGGCCACATCCTCACAGACGCGCAGGTCACGCATGGGCGTCGGGTCAAAAAATCTTCAGGCCTCCTTCAGCACAATTGGTTTTACGTCACACCGACAGAGATAGGTTTTATGGTGACAATGGGATAGGAAAGGGCTAGGAGTGGGAAAAAAGCGACCGTGACGGAGGAAAAGAAGTGAAAGGAAAATAGGGAGGATAAAAGTGGAATAACAGTAATAATAATAATAATAATAATAATAATAATAACGTAGTCTGCTCCTCATCTCTTAAGATCCCATTTGTCTGATGTGAAATTGGGAAACCACGGAAAACAATTTTCCGGATTGCTGACAGCGGGGTTCGAAAGCACTATCTCCCAAATGCAAGCTCACAGCTGCGCGCCCCCAGCTCGTTCGTAACAGAATAATAATAATAATAATAATAATAATAATAATAATAATAATAATAATAATAATAATAATAATAAGGAGAAGAAACATTTCTGTAATAGAAAAAGAAATCTATCGCTAGAAAATTAAGTATCGTAGTCCTTGCTTACGTAATAGATAAATTATCTAGTGCACTAGGTGTCAAAGATAGCAAATATTGACGTATTTCCACAAGCCCAACCGTAGCTTATGTATGCCATGAGTGACCTAGAGAAGCAGTATGTTTGGTTATAATTGATCGGTTCAGCCTAGTCGTGCCACTGCCCTTGACACCATTCCACCGTCTACGTCTCAATTACTCCGCATATTCATTACGTAGTCTGCTTCTCATCTCTTAAGCCCCCGTATGTTCTAGACCTTCAGTGAACAGAGTGACAGTTTTGATTAGTCTGATCCATTAGGGGAGACTGAGTTAAATCCGGAATATTATAACAAAATTAGTAGTTTCACGCTTTCTCAGAATGATTATCGAAATAATATTTACACACTAGAACTACTGTTACTTATGCTATATATTTTGTTTAATACTTCAAAACAATAATTTACTTTTCAATTTATTCACTTAATTGTAATTGCAATATTTCTGGTAAATCCGCGGCATGGTATATTTAATTCTGCCGGAATTCATTACTAGTAACACGGCACCGAGCTCGATAGCTGCAGTCGCTTAAGTGCGGCCAGTATCCAGTAATCGGGAGATAGTGGGTTCGAGTCCCACTGTCGGCAGCCTTGAAGATGGTTTTCAGTGGTTTCCCATTTTCACACCAGGCAAATGCCGGAGCTGTACCATAATTAAGGCCACGGCCGCTTCCTTCCAACTCCTAGGCCTTTCCTATCCCATCGTCGCCATAAGACCTATCTGTGTCAGTGCGACGTAAAGCATATATCAAAAAAAAAGTAACACAGCAAATAATATTACCTGAAAGTAATAATAATAAATATTGTAGAAGTAACTAATTTTAAAGAAGCCTGTTTTCCAAATATAGCGAACAGGATAATTACTGAACTTTATGAAGCTGCCACCAAAGGGATTCATTTCTCCATTTACAACCCTTACCATCGGAGTAAAACATATTTGGAGGACATAATAAACTGATCAGACATTCTCCTCACGCTGGGTGTAAAGCCGCAATAAAATTATATTTCCGTTTTTATTATTATTATTATTATTATTATTATTATTATTATTATTATTATTATTATTATACCAGGGGAACACGTTCCCCTCTTAGTTAAACTGCGCGCCTTCTCCAAGGCCATCTATGCCAACAGACTTGTAAACTTCCAAAGATTTTGTCGTTTTGTCGATTTGTAACTACTTGATAGAGTAATGTTCATTTTGAAGTTCGTAAACCTGTGTCTGAGGATTGTTTTTATAATGTACCGAAGCTGTCAAAAAGCACGTGGCTTTGTTTACAAACAAGAGCACGTGATTGTGACGTCACGGTCACGTGACCGGGGTCAAGGTCTATGGCCCCGGGGTATTTGACCTCGGGTGCTGACTAAGCAGAAATAATGTTGACGCCAGTGATTTAGAAAGCACCTAGCTCCCCTACTTTGGTAGGTATCGAATAATGGTAGTATAGATAGCTTTCGGGTGGTTCAAGATGGGGTCAAATTTCTTCAATTTGTTTATGTAGAATGGGACCAGAAGTCCAGATTCTGGAGCCATTGCACTGCGCTGTCGAACCTGGTTCGGTAGGGCTGGATTACGCGCTACTTGGGCGTAATTGATCGTTGTAGTGGCATATAGCTCGGTGAGCGATTTCCTGCTGTTAGGTGAAATGGTGCCACTCAATCCGTCACGATGAGTTCATGTGGCTTTATTTCACTGGCAGACAGATCTTGCGGTGTTGATAGCGGCGTATACGTGCTCCCAGATGACGATGAATTGCCATCCGGGCAGATCATTCGGTGCTTTCGACCATCTGGGCTGGGCGAACCACGGTCCTACGTTCTCATCGCTGGCTTTGTGGTGTCCTCGTCCATGGAGTTATCAGGCGACGGTGGTCGTTCTGGAGTTGTAGGTATATTGCTCGCCATAGCAGTATTTCCCGCTTGGATATCTTCAGATAATTGAACAGGCGTTCCCCGCTGAGTATCTTCACTGAAGATAAATTTCGTAAGATTACTTGCCATAACTTAGCACTCGAAGAGGCTGTGATTTCTCGCTTCTATTCAAGTCATCATATATATTCTCTTACTTTGTGCATTTGGTACGATCACTATGCTTGATTAATGGATATAACTTTTTTTTGGAATTGAAGCATCACGATGTCTGACTGTTGGAACGTTAAGTGCAACATTTTACTCTCTTTCCTTTTTAGGTGCCATATATCGTGTAATTTTAGTCGGTTATCTCATGTTATCTGAAATGTGTTTATTGTAATCAAAGTTTTTTGGCCAGTTCAAAATACTGATATTTTATACTTTTCTCAAGTTTTAATTGGGATTGTTTCTGCTACGCTAGTTTACCGGTTCTTTGATTGTTGTATGTAATTTCTTTATTTAAAATACAATTGTTATTTATCTTATTATCGATTCTTTTCATATCCTAATTTTGGATCCTTTGGGGTTCCACACGCTTCCCGAACTCTGCTTATTGGTTCTTCTTCTTTTTACCAAACTCTATAGCTGTAGTCGCTTAAGTGCGGCCAGTATCCAGTATTCGGGAGATAGTAGGTTCGAACCCCACTGTCGGCATCCCGGAAGATGGTTTTCCGTGGTTTCCCATTTTCACACCAGGCAAATGCTAGGAATGTACCTTAATTAAGGCCACGGCCGCTTCCTTCCCACTCCTAGCCTTTCCCTTCTCCATCGTTGCAATAAGACCTGTCTGTGTCGGTGCGACGTAAATCAACTAGCTTCTTCTTCTTCCTCTTCATGGTGGTCCCTTTATCACTAATTCTAAAAATATGGTACCAAAATATAATCTGATTTCTGCCTATTTGATTTTATTATGTCACAAACCATTAGCTGAACTAACCCGGTATATCCCCACAATCTCCCGAATCCAAGCTCACAGCAACGAGGACCTAACCACACGGCTAAATCGCTTGGTATATATGTGGACTTCATAAATCAACAAGTGAACTCTTGTGCAGAAGAATGAGCGTCAATCGTTGTAAACCCCACCCCTTGCAATGATCTTTCGCTGTGTCTCTTGAATGTATACGGCGTTCCAAAATATACTTTACAGTGGTAACATCATGTAACTGAACTTGTACGTCTAATTGACATAGAGAAAATCAATACTTGATTTATAGGAATTACCAACACAGATTTTTTTGTTTAGTTCACTTTTTTATTTTTATTAAAATATTAAAAGATTGATTTCGCTATTCCAGTTGACTGGAGTATAATTTGAACAAAATGACATCTGCATTGGAAAAAGGGCCAGTTTGTGGCATTGTGCATGGTTATATCGAAGGCGAACTGTACCTGCGATCGATCATAAAAATTTGAAGGTTAGAATAATCATATCCGTAGCCAAAGTTGATGAGAATATGGTTTGGTGGGTATGGATAACATTGGAATTTCCGATGGATGTCAAAAAGATAGAGAAATGTACACAATGTTTTGAGTTATTCATATAATTCAAGTTTGTTCCCCCTCTACCGGTACCTCAATTTCAAGTCGAGTTACATAATGTTAAAGTTACGAAAGTATCTTTTGGGACACTCTGTAATTTTCTCTTTTATTGCTAGTTGCTTTACCTCGCACCGACACAGATAGGTCTTATGGTGACGACGGGACAGGAAAGGCCTAGGAATGGGAAGAAAGCGGCCGTGGCCTTAATTAAGGTATAGCTCCAGCATTTGCCTGGTGTGAAAATGGAAAATAACGGAAAACCATCTTCAGGACTGCCGTCAGTGGGGTTCGAACCCACTATCTCCCGGATGTGAGCTCACAGCTGCGCGCTCCTAACCGCATGGCCAACTCTCCCGGTACTCTGTACCTTTGTCCAACACACAGTTTGCCAGCAAACTTTCTTCGTTCTATTTTTATTAGGGAAGTGACGAGCAATTTTTGGCGAATATTATTTAAAAATCTTTCTAAAAGCATAGAATTACAGCATTTTATTGACAAATTGTACAGAGAACTTAGGTACTAACTAGCAAAGAAATGTTCAGTAGATACCGTGCTCCTTCCCTTCGGCATGGGGGAATTAATAATTTTTAGTCGATCACATTTTTGTGTCATGGGGCATACTTGAGTGATAAATAGTAAAACCTCGGTTGTCCGTCACTCTTTCCACCATCAATCCCTTGTTACCCCTCGCACTGTTAAAACTACATCACTCTCTTTCCTCCTTGTTGCAGATGCAGTAACTCTGTCTCGGATTTCAGCCAGCGCGTTGAATATGATTGTGCATAGCATAACCAATGTTTCTGCTTCACGTTACCGCTTAAATATTATTTTTATTTTGCGCTGTGCTGTCCCCAATTTCATTTAAACTGCTAAAATGGCCAAGAAACGTACACGAGTAGTGTAGAGATATTTTCCAGAAAATGGAAGTTATTAAACGGCTAAGATAATATGAAAATGCCACGAGAATCGCGCCAATGTAAGGCATCAGGCGAGCGACAGTCAGTGATTGGATATTATGCAGACAATATTAAAAGCCTATTTTGAAAATACATATCACCAACGATAATGTAAAGGCTCGCTAAACGATGAAACTGGCAAAAAGCTATCAGTTGTGGATTAGTAATATATCACTGGATCGTTCAACCCAAGGGTCCCGTTCGGGAGTGATAATAATAATCGCAAAAGGTTTTTGGAGATCGATCTTTCACAACAAATATTGGCTGACCAGACAAATGTAGCTTTCGTCATGGTATCAGACAGGCATAACAGGTGGAAAACTTATTGTGGATATGTAGTGATTGTTTTCTCATTTAAATCTGTTATCTTTCTTATATCTCTCACGGCCTCGGTCACAACTCCTTGCGGATAATCAGGCTTCTTCTCTAATTAAAATAATTGAAACACTTACTTTCAGATTGAACATCAACGAATCAGAGAGAGAAAAAGAGAGAATACGAAATATAAAAACCGTAGGATATACTCCGTATTAGATTACAAGTTGCTTTACGTCGCACTGACGCAGATAGGTCTTATGGCGATGAAAGGACAGGAAAGGGCTAGGAGTGGGAAGGAAGCAGCCGTGACAGACCAAGGAAAACCACCTTCAGGACCACCGACAGTGTTCGAACCCACTATCACTCGGATACCGGCCATACTTTTGCGACTGTAGCTATCGAGCTTGGTGAATATATAATAGAGATGCAAACATAAAGGCAATAACATCTGAAGTCTACGCGTTCGCATGACATTAGTTTCACTAAAACATTATCTGAAGTGGGGAGGGGAAGCTCATTTTTAGTGTAGTAATATTTAATTAATAATTTCGTGTGGTTCTTACTAGACAATTTTTGTTTTTACAATTGGATTTACATTGCACCGGCACAGATAGGTCTTTTGGTGACGATGGGACAGGAAAGGGTTAGAAATGGGAAGAAAGCGGCCTTGGCCTTAATTAAGGTACAACTCGAGCATTTGCCTGGTGTGAAATTCGTAAACCACGGAAAACCATCTTCAGGGGTGCCGACAATGATGTTCGAACCCACTATCTCTCAAATGCAAGCCAACAGCTGCGCACCCGTAACCGCACGGCCATCCAGCCTGGTTCAGCCGTTGTAAGGCAGATCCTCTAGAGAGGGTGGGCGACATCTACCGTGTATGAGAAGCTGCGTATTATTGTAGTGGAGGACAATACTGTGCGTAGTGTATGAGTTGCAATGATGTTGGGGACAGCACAAGACACCCAGTCTCCGAGCCAAAGGAATTATCCCCGACTCGTTCGGAGCCCTTTGAACCAAATATCACTATGTTGACTATTTAGTCAAGGAGAGGGACAGTGTAGTGATTATATTAAAACAAGGGAGCTTGGTCAAGGGTGATATCTATTGATCAATGCCGGAACTCGGCTACACTGTCTTCCACTAGACGTGCTACAAAGTTAACTCTGTATATCTAGTGGACATTAAAAAAGTAGGCTATTAGCGAGGACAAACTGACAGTCTAAAAGTCCAACACAATCCTGTTGATGAGACAGCAGGACTTTCAAACTACAATGCACCGCATGTTACTGCATACTGCTCCATTGTAAAAAAAAAGAATCACGTCGAAATATATATGTGTAATTCAAGCAACCTGGACGAACCTGAGACAAAGTCATTAACATTAAAGATCTTAAGAATTCAAGTATCGTAATTTACAATTGTTATATATTGATATATGATTCAATTAAGGTTAGTCTGTCACATGGCTGAGACACGAAGAGAAGTAATTTCTTACCGAGCAGGTGGCTGTGCGGTTGGAGTAACGTAGCTATCAGCTTGCATTCGGGAGATAGTGGGTTCGAGTCCCATTGTTGGCAGCTCTGAAGATGGTTTTCCGTGGTTTCCCATTTTCATACCAGGCAAATGCTGGGACTGTGTCTTAATTAATCGCCTCCTTCACATTCCTAGCCCTTTCTTACCTCATCGTCACCATATGGCCTATCTTTGTCGGTGCGACGTAATGTAAAATTGTAAAAGATGTAATTTGTAACCATCAAAGGCCGATGGTACCGAGAAAGGAGAGGGAAGGATGCTTGGAAGCTGGAGAAATCAAGGACATCCTATGCCCCACAATCATCATCATCATCATCATCATCATCATCATCATCATCATCATCATCTGTTTACCCTCCAGGTTCGGCTTTTCCCTCGGACTCAGCGAGGGAGCCCACTTCTACCGCCTCAAGGGCAGTGTCCTGGAGCTTCAGACTCTTGGTCGGGGATTAAACTGGGGAGTATGACCAGTACCTCGCCCAGGCGGCCTCACCTGCTATGGTGAACAGGGTCGTGTAGGGGGATGGGAAGATTGGAAGGGATAGACAAGGAAGAGGGAAGGAAGCGGCCGTAGCCTTAAGTTAGGTAACATCCCGGCATTCGCCTGGAGGTGAAGTGGGAAACCACGGAAAACCACTGCGAGGATGGCTGAGGTGGGAATCGAACCCACCTCTACTCAGATGACCTCCCGAGGCTGAGTGGACCCCGTTCCAGCCCTCGTACCACTTTTCAAAATTCGTGGCAGAGCCCGGAATCGAACCAGGACCTCCGGGGGTGGCAGCTAATCACGCTAACCACTACACCACAGAGGCGGACCCCTCAAACATCACGGTAGTTATTTAGTTTGGATTTTTTATTTTTACAATTGGCTTTACTTCGCACCGACAAAGATAGGTATTATGGCGACGGCGTTATAGGAAAGGGCTAGGAGTGAGAAGAAAGCGGCCTTAATTAAGGTAAAAATAGGAAACCACGGAAAACCATTTTTCGAACCCGGACCTCCGGGGGTGGCAGCTAATCACGCTAACCACTACACCACAGAGGCGGACGTCCTTGACTCTTACCAAATTAAAATTACTTCCTCAATTTTCTGTCTGCGATTGCTTCCGTTACATCTTCATATTTCTTCTGCAATGACTGTCTTGGTCGATACTTTTTCTCATCCAACCCCGATGGATTTAACTTGAATAATAACAATTATAACCTGGGGCACAGCATTAAATTAGGTCCGAACAATCAGATGACACAGATCACCGGACGAATCGGCCTTACCTGGGGATGATGGTGCAGGCCGTTCGTTGACAAAATAGTCGGCTCGTAATTGAACGACTTTCAAGGAGCAAGGAGGGAGCTAACCAAGACCAACTACAATATATCAGACCTTTATGCAGCAATCGACATTAGCTAAAATGGCGCCGTGATCAGTTTGCTCAAATGTAAACATGAACATGTGCGAAGCATCATGTTAGTTCTTCCTGTTGGTTTGGTTTGATTAGGAAACGTTAGTGTAGTGATGTATTTAATGAAATTTCATTTTAAAACTATTTGGATATGTTAGGACGTGTCGATCGTATTGTGTGCCTGGATCTAGTTCACATTACAGCAGATGCACTCACATTCAGATCAAGTGTACTTAATGCATTGTTATTTTTTCGTACTTACAGATAATTTATTAGGGTGCGTTAAAACACTCGAGGATAAATTTGTGAATAGAGAGGATGTTTTCTATGTACTTGATGAGCTATTTTTACGCATAAGGCCAAAACTCTGTGTTGGTGTCCGGCTCCATGGCTAAATTGTTAGCGTGCTGGCCTTTGGCCACAGGGTTCCCGGGTTCGATTCCCGGCAGGGTCGGGAATTTTAACCATCATTAGTTAATTTCGTTGGCACGGGGGCTGGGTTTATGTGTTGTCTTCATCATCATATCATCTTCATCACGACGCGAAGGTCATCTACGGGCGTCAAATCGAAAGACCTGCATCTGGCGAGTCGAACATGTCCTCGGACAATCCCGGCACTAAAAGCCATACGTCAATTCATTTCTGTGTTGGTGCCTATCCTAGTACATTTCTCAATTATTATACCTTTAGAGGTTTTAAAAAATGAGGTTATAAAAGCGATAAAGCTATTTATTTTATCTGTGAATGAAGATTTATTCTCTTTGTTAAATTAGAGGACAAAGTATCAACTGATATCCTGTCACTTATAGTAAGTATTTGTGTGGCCAATTATTTGAGTGTTAAAGTGCTTTATACGAAAATACATATGCCACCAGAGAACTTAAAATCGATTCTCTTACTGATTATCTGAAGTGAAACAGATGTAGTATAGCAATTTGGCGAATCATTATCAGAATCATTGTTATGAGATAATTCAAATTCGTGACAAGTTTAGGTTTCTAATACATTTCTTCAACGAGGCAGGCTATTATATTTGAAAGCGTACGGTAATAGGTAAGGTAAGGGTTATTCTGCCCGAAGGCAGGTCCGAACTTCCGCAGAGGTGTTCCTGAGCCGTAGTTTACGTGCGGTAGGGTGGCCAGTTCCTTTCCGCTCCTCCATTACCTTACCCCCACCAACAGCGCGTGGCAACCCACCCAACTCCTGACCACGCCCAATGTTGCTTAACTTCGGAGATCTCACGTGATCCGGTGTTTCAACACGGCTACGGCCGTTGGCTACGGTAATAGAAAGGTATTCAAATAAATGCATTTCTAAACCAAGTATTGATTTATAGAAGGAAGAATTAAGGTCTGAAATAATTTAGCAAAGGTGCCCTCTGCTATATCTAGGCCTACATCAATTCGATAAATTTCCTACATCTTTGAAATCATTTATTGAAAGACTATGAAAACAATTGATACGTAATCTGCCACTTAGACGACTGCCCTAAATTCAGATCATTGGTGATTGATTGATTGATTGATTGATTGATTGATTGACTGAAATGAAACTACCACACTTTGAAACGCATCAGATATTCCCCCAGGATTGTTATTTTAGAATACAATCCTATATTTCCTATTTCCTTGACAATACCAGTACTAGTTCATAGAAAACACTTATATTTTGAAGTTTCCACCTAGGCACACTGCTTAGGTTATAATCTATATATATATTGTACCGATTACGACCTGTACATAAGTATGTTTTGAGCATAAGTTACGTTTATTTACCACGCGTAATGTTCCGAGCGCGCCTGGTTTGTTTACCAGCAGCGAGGACCAGCTAGCGAGTGTATGACGACTGTGAGCTGTGAAGTAGCCACAGGGGCTAGCTAGACCGCCCGCTCGTCTCAACACGTGTTACCAGCCTTGACTGGTATTTTCTGGATTCCACGTCACTTGTTCTAGAGAGTTCGATGGAGAAAATTTTGAAATTTCTATAATAATAATGATAGCGAATCGAGCGATATGTCAGCTTGTTTGGGATCACATAAACGTCCCAATGCTCGAGTTTCAAGCAAATCCATCGAGGGATTCGGGAGATATTCAATCAAACCGTATTATGACGTAGACATCCCGGATTGAATAAAAGGAGGACCTAATGTAGCCTATTCACACAGTCTCAGCTGAGTAGTCAGCGGGGACACTCTTGCTGCTACTATCATCGTGCAACTCTGTCATTATACAAGTATGGGAAGACGATTCTTCCAAGTACTATAAGTGGACTCATAAGACTTCGAGTGTTGTAGAAAATTTTCTAAGTCTTCGTAAATGAACTTAACAAGTGTTAATTAAATGGACTTGTATTATTTACGTGCCTTCGAGACTGAAACTTTTCTAAGTGTTTGGACTTGTATTATTTACGTGTCTTCGAAACTGGAATTTTTCTAAGTGTTCGTGAAATGGACTTGTATTATTTACATGGGTTCGAGACCAGAATTCTTCTAAGTGTTCGTTAAATGGACTTGTATTATTTACGTGCCATCGAGACTGAAACTTTTCTAAGTGTTTGGACTTGTATTATTTACGCGTCTTCGAAGCTGGAATTTTTCTAAGTGTTCACTGAATGGACTTGTATTATTTTCATGTGTTCGAGACGAGAACTTTTCTACGTGATCATTGAATGGACTTGTATTATTTACGAGTATTCGAGATTGGAATTTTTCTAAGTGTTCGTGAAATGGACTTGTATTATTTACGTGGAATATTTGTGACTGTTGAGGATCTCATCCTTCTAATAGACAGCGATTGATTAACATTGCTAGTGATGAACTTTAACTTTCCAACGGCTCTAAACAAAATTAGGATTTCACTTGCATTTACTCAAAGACTTGTACATTTGCCAGTGTTGGTTTAAAAGACTTGTAAATTTCGTCAGTGAATTTATTTATGTGGAAGGACTTGTGTTTCCGTCAGTGGTCACTCAAAGACTTTATGGATATCACCAGTGATTAACTTTAAATATATTCAAACTTCCAAGTGAATGGACTTGTGTTTTCATTCGAGTTTAGGCAAAGACTTGCACCTTCGCCAATAATGAAATTTGAGTTTAACTATAATTTCACAAGAAGGGACTTGTATTTTTCGTTGCCAAAAGTTATTCAGGGAAGGGGATTTTCCTAGTGATGAACTCTAAAATTATTAATACCACTCATATCGTTTTAGGAGTGTTGGAAGTCTTGATGTACAATTATCAAGAACTCTGCTTATAAGTTGATCACCCAAGGTTTTCATGGACTCAGTGCTACTAGTGACCTTGGGAACATCAATCCTCTCAGTCTCATTGCCTCATCGCCTGGATCACCGGAGTTCGACCCGGGCCTCAGAATTCGAGACACCTTTACTTGCCGTCAATCCAGACAGTCCAGCTGCCTCTGTCTGGAGTATCTGGAGTCCCTGGAATCTCTGGAGTCTTCTGGAACGTGCTTCAACCAGCTTGGCTTGGTGAGCTGGAGAACCCGAGCCATACTATTGGAATACGAGGAAGACAATCCATTTCTACTTAGAGGTGATGTGCCAGTTCATGACTTATTTGAATAAATTCTTGTGCAATCAGAGTCAAAGTTTTTCTGTAGATAGGACCTACCTCCTGTACCGAGCCCTAGCTACAATTAATCCAGTTTTTCGCCCTGAGAACTATAGTCATGCTACTTTAACATTTAATCTGAGAGTCGGGCTCTTTTACCGGTACAATATAAAATACTAGTTTTGTCTGTACATTGTTCAGATTTTAAAAAAGGATGGTATATCTGTATCAGTCGTGTCACCATTAACAAAGAACTGCACTTTTTACTTTTCCGTAATTTCTGTCTGTCTGTCTATCTGTCTGTATGTATGTACACGTATCACGAGAAAATGGCTGAAAGGAATTTAATTAAAATCGGTATGTAAAGTCGGGGGACCCTACAATATAGGCTATAAATTATTTTATTTACACCGAGTGAAATGGTAGTTTAGGGGAAGGCCTAGTAGTTAATTCTCAAATATTTATGTTGTTAATTGTAGTATCTTAAAAATCGGTAGGCAAAGTCTGGGAATAAGTCGATACAATGTAGGCTATAAATAATTGTATTCACGCTGACGAAAATGGTAGTTTAGGGGAAGGCCTAAAATGTTATTCTCAAATATTTAAGTTATTAGTGGTCCTATATTAATGAAAATCGGTATGCGAAGTCGGGGAATAAGTCGCTATAATCTAGGCCATAAACAATTTTATTGACGTTGAGTGAAATGGTAGTTTAGGGGAAGACCTAAATTTTAATTTTCAAATATTTATGTTGTTAGTGATTGCATCTATAAATACTACATAACTAAAGGTATATATTATTAAATTTCATTTATGTGTCATACATTGTTACCGTACCGGCTATAATCACATAGATATTCACGAATTTGAATTTTCGTTGCTAAGTCCATGTCAGTGCAGAGTCACGAGAAAATTGGTAAACAGAATTTAATGAAAATCGGTATGTGAAGTCGGAGAATAACGAACTACAGTCTACGCTGTAAATAATTTTTATAAGACGCCCTAATATCACAGAGTGGAAAGAAAACTAAATGTGAAGGACTATAATATAGAAAGCTCATAAAATGGATCAGCAATAGCGTTACGTAGACTGTTGTTTGTTGTGATGTGCTTTGTGTCTTCTGTTGCCTCCCATCTCCGATAGATAGGATTACTGCTGCGTACCGAGTATTTTTTAAAATTTGCTTTACGTCGCACCGACACAGATAGGCTTTATGACGACTATGGGATAGGAAAGGGCTAGGAGTGCGAAGGAAGCAGCCTTGGTTTTAATTAAGGTACAGCCCCAGCATTTGCCTGGTGTGAAAATCGGAAACAACGGAATACCATCTTCAGGGCCGCCGACAGTGGGGTTCGGATGCACTATCTCCCGGATACAAGCTCACAATAAGCGCCCCTAACCACATGGCCAACTTGCCCGGTCGTATCGAGTGTAACAGCCTACCTGAATATTGGCGGGAATTAGATGGGGCGTTGGATAACTTTCTTCTTTAGTATGCCATTCCTCTGGTCATTAATTTTCTGATACTACTGGAACGTAACACACTGGTTCATCATAGCATTCGAGCTATTCAATCCCTACTCGGAGGCACTAATAGGAATGAGCAATGTGCATATATAACGGAATAATGAGAGAGGAGTGCGGTTTTCCATTTGATCGAGTACTTTATATGATAACATTGTTTTTAATCGATACATTCCTACTGACGTTTTTGTGATGACCTATGTTGACTTCAGTTAGGAAAACCACAACGTCAGTCTTTCTGATAATCCCGTAGCGAAGCACGGGTACATCAGCTAGTTAGATAATATGAGTCTATTACCTAAATTAAAGTATTCTGTTCTTTATTATTTGCAACTTAGCAATTCAATACGATATAATCAGAAGGTTATGTTTATGTATCACAGGCTTGGTTACATTGAACCCATGCATTAAGCAACATTGGGCGTGGTCAAGATTTGGATGTGTTGCCACGCGCTGTTGGTGGAAGATAAGGGAATGGAGGAGCGGAAAGGAACTGGCCACCCTACCGTACGTAAACCCCGGCTCAGGCACACCTCTGCGGAGGTTCGGACCTGCCTTTGGGCAGAATACACCCTTAACCCATGCGTCGGCCATGTCTGATACTATTGTAGATAGTCTTGAGCTAGCTGATACAAGACTCGACTCTTATTTAAACGACTAGCTTTCAAGGAGAGAGAGCAAGCTTTCAGAGCTAGCTCTATCCAATGAGTCGTTCAAAAGAGTCAATTCGTCCAATGCCACACAACAAGTAACTGGATACTCACTGCTCAGCTGAGGTCGGTATAGTGGGGAAAGGATGAGGACTATGTTTAACTAGTTCTTATCAGTTGGTAAACATATGATACATATGGATTGGCGGTCGCATTAGAAATAATTAAATTGAAACTAATTACAATGAAAAATGTAGGAGTTAACAAACACATACTCGCAAGATAGAGCATGAACCGAGTGAGTTGGCTACGCTGTTCGTGTCTCGTAGCTGCGAGATCGTGGGTTCAAATCCTATCGTCTACAGCCCTAAGATGTTTTTCATTGGTTTTTCATTTTCATCATCATCATCATCTGTTTACCCTCCAGGTTCGGTTTTTCCCTCGGACTTAGCGAGGGATCCCACCTCTACCGCCTCAAGGGCAGTGTCCTGGAGCTTCAGACTCTTGGTCGGGGGATTCAACTGGGGAGTATGACCAGTACCTCGCCCAGGCGGCCTCGCCTGCTATGCTGAACAGGGGCCTTGTGGAGGGATGGGAAGATTGGATGGGACAGGCAAGGAAGAGGGAAGGAAGCGGCCGTGGCCTTAATTTAGGTACCATCCCGGCATTCGCCTGGAGGTGAAGTGGGAAACCACGGAAAACCACTGCGAGGATGGCTGAGGTGGGAATCGAACCCACCTCTACTCAGTTGACCTCCCGAAGCTGAGTGGACCCCGTTCCAGCCCTCGTACCACTTTTCAAATTTCGTGGCAGAGCCGGGAATCGAACCCGGGCCTCCGGGGGTGGCAGCTAATCACGCTAACCACTACACCACAGAGGCGGACCTTCTCATTTTCATACCAGGCTTTAACTTAATCGAGGTTATGGCTGATTCCTTCCTAATCTTAATTAACCCTTTGCCATTCTTACGTCACTGAAGCCTTCCGTTTATTAAAATAACGTTAAATCATCAGAAAAATTAGAAATAATAATAATAATAATAATAATAATAATAATAATAATAATAATAATAATAATAATAATAATAATAATATGTTTCGTCCAACCAGGTACAAATCATTATATTCATCTCCAAATCAAGGTAAAATCATCGTATACCGGTACAGCAATGTGTTTACCAAATGTAATCTTGTCACAGTTGTGGGACAAAAACGCTGTTTGACTAGTTGAAGCTAAATTTGTTACATGGCGTGATCGGGGCAGTGCCGGAGCTGGAGATATCCAGTTAGACGCTGATACATTCCTAGGGGATTGTAGGGTAGAATGTTCTCCTGAAATATCTGACGGGCAAAAGCAACAGTGGCTCCAGGAATCGCAGAAAGGAAACTAGGGTAGAGAGATTGTGTAGACAGACTGAAAATGTCTTTTTTTTCCATATTCTCAGCGCCAGAATTTTCAGGCGAGGCACTTCCACTCATCCCTGAAATAATGGGCTCAATTACGCGGATGAAACAGCAGAGAGCAGCAGTGGGAGAGGAGGAGTCCTTTTCAAACAGCTGTGAGCTATTGCATTAATGTATTCTGACAGTTGGATACATTCGGGAGCCTGGTAAGCACTCTGCCATTAATTTTTAATCGTGTTACTCTTACGAATGGTCCATGTGGAGGGAGAAATTTTAAACAAAACCGATAGCAAAAACTCGTGTATTTTTTATGCATTTCATTAATGTAATCTTCATTCTATTTGGAGCTCTACGCTACATAGAATTACCCTTAACTCTTTCATTTACTGAATGTAAAGCTGTTAATTCGTTACATTTATTTATTCTTCAGTTTAGGTTAAAATGAACTGTTAACTCAAATACATATTTTTGCTTTTAGGTGCGCGTGTAATGCGATTAGAGAAGCCTCCGCGGCCACTCTTAAAGCGAAACCAGGGAGTTCCCGAAAGAGAAGCTGAAGAAATTGAAGGGTACAAAGCAAAAACGGGGTGCCTCTATTTACATAAATTTGTGGGAAACATTTTTTTATCTTCCAGAGCACGTACGATTAATTAGACCTATTATTGCAGCATATACTGATTTATATGGTTAAATGTAAACAAACGCTGAATCTCTCTGCCCCACCTCTTTAACGTAAACTTTACGTTCCTCGACAACGAGTACATGGACAGAAAAAATTAAAGACGCTTTTAGTGTTTGGGTAGAACGTGTATATCGCCCAGACTATTTTCCTTACGATTATGTTTAATGTCTCAAACTGATTAGATAAAAGAACAAGATAACTACTGAAAAAACAAAAGAAGAAATGAAAATATGATACGTATTTTTTATGAAATAGTGCTTCAAAGTAAGGCACAATTTGTGCCTAAATATGTGACGTCACGCGCATACTCTGTTACAAGATGGCGCTGTGTTGACTCACGCACTCATTTGGAGGTTAGCTGTCGTTGAGAATACATCGTGGTCAGTTATATAGAATAACAACTTTAATAAGGGAAAAGAAAGATTTGATTAGGATTCGGCAAAATAATGAAAAAATAGGAGTTGAAAAGAGAAAAGTGAATGATGGAGGAATAAAAGAAACGAAAATAGCGTAATAGGTGTTACTATGAGAAACTGAAACAGTGAAAACAATTTAACAAGTAAGTCTGCGAAACCCTCAAAACTCTGCGGCCGTTTCAATAGTGATAGCCTACCGCCATTTTTTGCACTGAAATTGCCTAGAATTTAGCAAATTTCCACTTAATACACCGTTTATTCTACTAATAGTATGAAAGAAGAAAGAAACTACATATTCAGCATAATAAAGTGTCATGCACATTTATCACATACCTGATATCCTAACTGGCAAGTCACACATAAAAATCCTTCAGGCAAGCAACTCAATGTTGAAAAAATCTTAGGGATATAAGCTACGAATTTTAGGCAAATAAAGTATAATAAGCATGGGAATATATTCCTTATTTATTCCTAAAAATTAATTTTCTTGATCATCGTTATCCGCCAATTAGATTAGCAGTTTGCCTTTTTCTACCACTGCGAGCGCTAATGTGAGACAATGCATAGTTTCACTTAAGCACCACTACGAGGGCTACTGTGAGTCAGTGCCGAGTTTCACTTAAGCACCACTACGAGCGCTACTGTAAGTCAGTGCAGAGTTTCACTTAAGCACCACTACGAGCGCTACTGTGAGTCAGTGCAGAGTTTCACTTAAGCACCACTACGAGCGCTACTGTAAGTCAGTGCAGAGTTTCACTTAAGCACCACTACGAGCGCTACTGTGAGTCAGTGCAGAGTTTCACTTAAGCTCTTATAAGTAAATTTGGTGTGGACATCTTTCAAGAAAATCAAGAAACGGATGATTAAAAAAACGAGTAAAGAAACAAGAGATTTTAGGCTGTTTTACCGGAACTGCATTTAGGCAGGAAGTAATTTTCGATTTTTTTAAAAGTTTGATAGAGCTATCCAAGACTCATAATTTGAAACCTTTCCCGGCCCTTCAGCTCTTCCACGTTTGGTCGACCCCTACTTTGTCTGTTAAGAAATGTTCTCAACAATAAAACTGGTCTTCACTCACGCTAATTATTTTGACTTTCAAAACAACTAAGGGCACTGCATAGAAAGAAAGTTCATTTGACGACAGATATAGACTATGCTCGCCAACCTAAAGACACTTCTGAGTTTTGCAAAGAGAGCATGGAACTTTGCATTAGAAATAGGGTAGATCCAGGAGGTAAATTCTTTTAGCATAAAACCAAATATTAGTCAGCTACCACCGCTGTAACACACAAACTAATGGGCAGAGCCACACTAATCTTACACCAAAAAATCCTGTGATTTTAATAGTATACGAAACCGTGAATACAGTACAACAATTTGGCCAAAACCTTCGATGTGTTAATGTAAAGTTAAACACGTAGAAAAACGTGACCAAAATGTTGAGCCATCTCATTTCCCTACCGGATCTTTCATTTCCAATGTACACTCATGTTCATAAAACCCAAAATACCTTGAAAGACTAGAGAGAGGAAGTTCATATTCACAAGACATATGCATTAGTATGTTCTGAAGAAATGATTAGCATTTTAAACATGTCGGCCCTCAGGTTCAAGGTCCACATCGATATCTGGGCGCACCACCACCGACTGGTAAAATGAGCCTGCGGCTCTTGCTGTTGCTATAAACCGAAGGTAATGGATCAGTGTGACTTGCGCAGACGTGCAGGATGCCTCGCAGACGTACGCGAGAATCGTGCCGTCAAATGAGTGAGTTTGAAAGAGGGCGCATTTTTGGCATGAGAGAACGCGATGCATTAGTCCGGGAAATTGTTGCTCGTGTGGGACGAAGTGTGTCGGCAGTGCAACGGGTGTGTAAAGAATGGTTCACAGAAGGCCGTAGAACACGAAGAGATGGATCTGGCCGTACCACTCGGATCACCCCCAAGAATATCGACACCTCATCTGAATGGCATTGCAAGACAGATCTGCGTCCTCCTCGTCTCTGGCGCAACAGTGTACCACATCGTACACTACCAGGAGTGACAGCCCGTTGGCGTTTATTACGGTCTGGGTTACCGGCGCGTCGTCCACTTCTCCGCCTACCTTAAACTAATGTGCATAAACATGCTAGACAGGAATGGTGTATGGAATGACGTCACTGGGGACAGGAATGATATCAGATAGTGTTTTCGGACGAATCCAGGTTCTGTTTGTTTGAAAATGATGGCCGCATTTTGGTTCGCCGCAGACAGGGAGAGAGGCATCACATTGACTGCATTCGCACAAGACATAGAGCGCTAACTCAAGGTCTTGTTGTATGGGGTGCTATTGTGTACAACCACAAATCACAGTTGGTGCGTGTTCAGGGCACTGTGACCAGTTTGACCAATCGTACGTGAATGACATCCTGCGACCCGTAGCCATACCCTTTCTGCACGACACCCCAGACGCCATATTTCAGCAGGATTATGCACGATCACATGTTGCTGCACGAACACGTGTCTTCTTGTTGTCACAGGATGCCAGACTGTTGCCCTGGCCCGCCCGATCACCGGACTTGTCGCCAGTCGAAAATGTGTGGGGTATGGTGAAACGACGGGTGCGGTGCTGTGACCCAATGCCAACTACCAAAGATGAAATGTTGAACCATGTGAATGCAGCATGGATAGCTATACCCCAGGACACCATTCGCATCTTATACGCGTCGATGCCATCACGCATGGTACAAGTTATGGACGACCCAGGGCCTACTAGGGAACAGGACACATGCTGAACCTAGGTGACTGAAATGCTAATCGTTTCTGCAGAACATACTAATGAACATGTCCTGTGCAAATGAACTTCCTACCTCTAGTCTTTCAAGGTGTCCTATTTTTTATTCAGCAAGAGAATTAGCGTCGGAATTCGAATGGTTAGAGTTCTAACTTCTCGACACGAGGTCAGGGTTTCTATTCCGACCGAGGTGGTGGAATTATAAGACACGAAAGTTCATGGCACGCTAAGATGTTGATGTCAAAATGAAAAGGAGCCCTTATGAAGACATTAGGTGTTCAGTCGGAAAAAAAATATCTCTCAGCGTTCAAAGGCATGACTTTACAGTTCTCGGGTCAAGCTGTATAGCGGATTAAGCGCCTTCTTCCTACTCTCAAGATAGTTGGGGCGAATCTCAACGCGACGTAACGAGGGATATTTCAGAGTGGTCGCTTACTAGGTTTATTTCTTCTATTTGGGTGGGAGCGTGAATACTTGTATAGTATCCCTCGCCTGAGGTAAGGCACGAATAAACGGATATCATCGAGGGGCTATCAACTTAAGAGAGAAATATTATGTATTATTATTATTATTATTATTATTATTTTTATTTTTATTATTAGGCCTATGGCTACCGGCTGCCTTACTGAATCAGGCATTGTTTTCACTTTCTTGCGTCAGGCTCGTAACTTTACTCTTCTTAACCGACCTCCCTTGATCTATTCTTGTTCTCTTCCGACCCAGATGTTATTAATATTTCAAGACCTAGAGGGTGTTTCATTTTTAACGCCGTTCGTTGTCCTGCCCTTTCTATTGTCGATACCTTAATACTTGAAAGAATTGACCTCTTAATTTTGGGATTAGTTGTACCAGGGGCGTAGCAAAGGGGGTTACTGGGGGTTAGAATTCCCATCAAGGAAATTTTACCAAACGAAAATAAACAGAAACTGACAATAAACTAAATAAACATCCAGATACATAATTATAGAATCAACAGATCTGTTGAATCTTTCTAAGGAGTCTAAAAAAAGTTGGGTTTTAGATTTGAAGCAGAACATACTATTCACTATAAGATTGTTGACCTTGATAGTATCGTTCTTGTTCTGTATTTTAATGTAAGATTTAGTTGTTTACTGCAATCTGAATGTCAACATAAATCACTTTTATCAGTGTCCTTAAGTATTGCATACGCAGGGGTTATAACTATAACACCTGCCGTCGGCCATCCTGGCTAAGCTACTGAGTTGTACTACCGCTAAGAAGAATAGTCAACAACAACAACAACAACAACAACAACGACGACGACGACAACATGTGGCTATTGCTAGTCTGGTACAGCCCTTCTTAGGCTACGAGGTTGGTCGGTATCTGTCGTGTATTGCACCAGTTTACGCCAGAGACCCTACCAGCATTTACACTGAAAAAAAATGTAAATTGCAACACCCAGAAGGAGTGGTGCTACATTGCTGCAATTGAACATGCAGGACGAGTGTTCGGTTGTGATTCGATCATTACACTTTCAGGTCCCTCTGACCGCAAGTTTGGACAACAATCAATGCAGGATGTGCCCACCACGAGATGTAATACATTGATGAATTCGTCGAGGCATGGAGTCAATAAGGCCCTGGATCGCTTCCTGAGGAATTGTGGCGCATGCTTGCTGCACTGCACGGGTTAGTTGTTCCAGAGTTGTGGGTGGCTGAGAACGGTTGGCCAGTTGTCAACCCATCATGTCCCACACATGCTCAATAGGACTGAGGTCCGGGGATCTGACGGGCCATTCTAAGGTTGTGATGTCGTGGAGAGCTTCTCTGGATATGCGTGCAGTGTGAACCCGGGCATTGTCCTGCTGAAACATCCCATTAGCAATGTTCGCCATCATAGGGACAACCACTGGATTGAGCTCCCTATCAACGTACTGTCGAGCAGTCATAGTGCCCTCAACAAGCACTAATTGTGATTTCACATTAAAGCCAATAGCTCCCCAGACCATAATGCTTGGTGTTGGCCCTGTGTGCCTCTCGACAATAAGATCTGGGCGGCCCCTCTCCCCGGTAAGTCGGCGCACACGATTCCGGCGATCACTGCAGGCAAGACAGAAGCGCGATTCATCACTAAAGACGATCCTATGCCATTCGTCGACCCACGTCGATCTTTCTCGTCACCAGGCCAGCCTTACACGTCGCTGTTGTGGGGTCAATGGAACACCTTCTGCAGGGACACGGGCTCGTAAGCCAGCTGCACGCAGGCGATTACCAACTATTTGTTGTGTAATGTGGGGTGCCACAGCTGCTCGAATTTTCACTGCTGTTGCATGGGGTTCCATCCGGGCTATCCGAATGATGCGGCGATCCTCTCTCACAGTTGTCTGTCGCGCTGGGCGTGTGCCAGGTCTACGAGTGTGGGTACCTTCATTTTACCACTGCTGCCATACACGTTGTACCGTAGATGCCTGTCGGCCAACACGTGCAGCGACAGTCCTTAGCGATAATCCAGCCTCACGCAGCCCAATTATCAGAGCCCTCTCAAACGGCGACAGTTGTTGATAGCGTGCTGTTCTCTGTCGTCGAGGCATGTTTGACGGGGAACACTTCACTGCACAGACTGCAAGTCAACTACGCTATACCAGAGTCCGTATACTGGAGTTGATTCCTCCGCGACCAGTCACGTGGGGAGACCTGTAGCAACAATCCAATGAGTCTGAAACTTTGATCGTTTACATACCTACATGACATCGTTCCATATCTTGAAAATCAACACAAACGACCAATGCCTTCATGGTGTTGCAATTTCCATTTTCTTAAGTGTATCTCAGGGGTGTCCGGTTCAAGTCTGGCATTTCAGAAAACATTAGCTAAATAAAAATCTAATGATAAAAGTATATCTCAAATCAGGCACTCGGTTAACACTACAGGGGTGAAAGGGGTTAACGCGTAATGAATATCAAGGTGACTGAGATGAAAGACTTTACAATAGGACTGGGTAGGCAACGTTTCAATCGTTAATGGGCAGGATCTAACTGCAATAAGATGATAATGGAACGGTTTAATTCATAAATCCACGAAATGAAAACTTCCAAGTTCTATTGTTGAATGAATTTTACATAAGTTACACCCTACCGCGTAAACGAAACCTGAAAGACAAACGAAATGGCATCAATTTGACCATTCTTGTGGACGAGAAATTACTCCTTGTGGTCGAACAGCGACCAGTTGTGATCGAACCACTGACTACTATGGGGGCCATGGTCATGAATATAAAGAGACCTTATAGTCGCCTCCACGTTCCCCTAGATGATTTCCTAACAGAGTGGTGGTGATATTGATTATTGCTTTAAGAGGAAGTACAACTGGAAACCATCCTCTTTCTATCCCAGAGCCACCTAGAATGTAGCCTGGGATTCTAACCTAAGAAATGCTATATTTAACCCTTTTTGGCGGTGGTAATTCATGGCCGTAGGCAGCAACAAAAACTGAAAAATAAAAAATGCATGCAACATTTTGAAAAAATATACTAAAAACCATGAAAATATACTCAAATTAACCACATACCTTGTTTACGAGTGGAAACTCAACTTTGAAGTGGTGTGAAATAAAATAAATATCGTCTCATAATTTGTTCACTAGAAGAATGGCACAAGGGACACTCCATGATATGATCAGACAATTGTTAAATTTAAGTACATATTAGTCCTCTGTATGTCTACTCATTAGCCTCTTTCTCTAATGCGGGATCGAGGATGAGGTGAGAGCGAATATATATCGCATGTCTGAACAGCCGGATGCCCTTCCCGACGTCAACCTCAGTTGAGGAGCTAATGAAGATGAAATGAATGGTTGTGTATGTAATTGGTTAAACAGGTGGAAGGAATCGGGTGTGGCCTATGAATAGGAACTATTCCGGCATTTGTCTAGAAGTGAAAATGGAAAATCACAGAAAACCATTCTCAGGACAGCCGGCGGTGGGGATCGAACTCGCACGTGTTCCGATTGGCTCCATAGCCACAGCGCGGCTACTCCACCCGGTACACATTAGTCCACTATTATGAAATATACACTGAGTGGCCAAAAATCACGGGTGTCTCATTAGAAAATGTGCCCTGTATGACCCCTGAGCGTTGCCGCTAGTTGCGGCGTAGCTGAGTAGTCTGTCACAGACATCAGTGTCGTGAAGATGGCAACACGGCGCGAGTTAACCGACTTTGAATGTGGGATGATCATCAACGCATGGCGCATGGGTCATAGCATTGCGGAGATTACAAATTCGGGTTTCCGAGATCAACAGTGTCGAGTGAATCTTCAATATCGCAGAATGTTACCAGCCGTGTAAACCACTGCACGGGAAGACCACAGGTGTTTAAGGAACGGACATCACATCGCCTCCGCAGAACCATACTGGGTGCTCGACTGGCTACTGTGAGTGATATCACCGCCCAGTTGAATGTTGGGAGTCAGGAATCCATTTCTACCAGGACTTTAGGGAGACAACAGCACCACATAGGTTTCACCGGCCGATGACCAACTCGTGTGCCTTTGTTGACACCTCGACACAGAGCTCAACGACGTGCATGGGCCCGCGAACACCGGCAATAGATCATGGAACAGTGGCAGCGTGCGGCACTGGCGTAGCCAGGGGGGGGGGGGGGCCCAGGGGGGCCGGGCCCCCCCAAAATATTTTCTGAAACTAGAGCGAGGATTAGCCGTTGTTTTACGTACGGTACGAACAACTTAAAAACGTACGCCGAAATGTTAAATTAACGCAGCGACAAGAATCTATTAGTAGGACTCAATAGGGACATACATAATTCTCCATATTTGTACTGCTTGAATGAAAGGAAGACACTTAGGAGTGTGATGCGCGAGGATATTTCCCTGTAGAGGCCTCAGTATTGGGAATGAAACAGTGTATTGACAAATGTCAAGACATGAAGAAAGGGCCAATTAGCAAGGGATTACTCAGTAAGGGGCGGAACGTGACCACCGAGATAACGGGGGCCACGTCCAGAAACAGCTGCAAGCTTACAACATCGTGTCAGCTTTTGCAGATCGGTTCCAGGAAACAACAATGTCCTAGGGATCCTCGGGTTGCACCGTGGTTGAGAGATGTGCTGTGTTTGAGTTGCAGCGTTGGGAAGATTGTGACAGGATTGTGATCTGCACGTTAGTTCCTCATTTTGTGCCATATAAGTAACATTTTTTGAAGAGGGGCCGTTTTGTCACTGAAAAGCCAACACTATGTGCATCCTCGGTAAGTTATGAAAAAGTTTGTTTTCTTTAATTCTTATAGTGCCAAGACAATCGCGGATGCGTGCCTAAGTTCGATAGGTAGGCCTATATATTTTGTCAAATGCCCGGGGACTGATTGGAACCTCAAATGGCACCATCAAAGTGCGGGTAAATACTTTGTAATTGGCGGGCGTGATAACTCAGTTCCAATGCTTCTATCTTCTCATCAGGACGGCCCAGGCTTGAATCGCAGTCGATTCATGAAACATTTTTAAAATGGGTAGTCACGTTCTATTGATACGAATTCTACTTAAAACACTAGATCCCGTTCCTTACCTTTCTTTATACTTTTGAGCCAGAACCGCATCATTTATGGTGGTGTATTTTGAGTATCCAACCATTCTTCGGACTTACCTTGTACCTTAAATGGTGAGTGGATGCAGTGGCGTACCCACAAAATAATTTCAGTGGGTGGGGTGTAAGTCCAGGCCAGTAGTGTGGATACAACGTTTCCTTGGAAGGGGTTGTGAAAAGATGTTTTATTTTTTATTTAGATTTTGGTTTACGTCGCACCGTAGATCTTCAATGGCGACGATGGGAAAGGAAAGGGCTGAGAGTGGGAAGAAGCGGCCGTGGCCTTAATTAAGCCACAGCCCCAGCATTTGCCTGGTGTGAAAATGGGAAACCACAGAAAACCATATTTAGGGCTGCCGACAGAGGTGTTTGAACCCACTATCTCCCGGATGCAAGCACACAGCGGTGCGCCCCACCTGCACGGCCAACTCGCCCGGTGAATATGAAAAGAAAGCCGGTCCTTAACATAAACCGGCTGCATTATTGAAACTGTTCGTAAAATTGATAATATCGTTCTTCGTTTGTGAGGAAGTAGAATCTTCATTTAATTTGTCTTCTTAAAAAAAAGGAACCACCGTGAAGGTGACTACCTTCCAGGCCGTATATATTTCGATTACGAGAGACTCAAGGAAAACTCTACTGCACCCAAAAACTAGGCTGTATCCTCCCCATCCCATGCCTTTCTTAACTCTGTCAGTGCTGGGAATCGAATGCAGGATATCTTAAGTCAAATTCGAAAATAAGGAGACCTAAAAGTACCAGCCGGCCCCACAGTGTACGGGTAGCGTGCCTGCCTCTTACCGGAGGCCCCGGGTTCTATTCCCGGCCAGGTCAGGGACTTTTACCTGGATCTGAGGGCTGGTTCGAGGTACACTTAGCCCACGTGTTTATAATTGAGGAGCTATCTGACGGTGAGATGACGGCTCCGGTCTAGAAAGCCAGGAATAACAGCGGAGAGGATTCGTCGTGCTGACCACACAACACCTCGTAATCTGCAGGCCTCCGGGCTGAACAGCCGTCGCTTGGTAGGCGATGGCGCTTCGGGGCTGTTACGTCATGGAGTTTGATTTGGAAAAGTGAACAGAGAAGGAAGCGACACCCCTGCAAGGCTCCTTAGCTTCCAGCTAGTTCTTCTGTCCGGCCTCGTGCGTTTAGGACAGTAAGAAAACGTACGCCTTAATAAATGCTCCTCATAAAACCTTTGTAAAAATACTAGCTGCATCTATTTATAACAATAATCAAAAACGCCTCCTTTTCATGTGGCTCAGTTGGTTGAGTCGCTGTCCTTCTGAGTCTGAGTTCGCAGGTTCAAATCCCGGATTGGATCGGTAACCCTTAAAACGGTGTTGAAATGGCAACAGCTCAGTGTCGTTGATTTCTGGCACGTTAATAAAAATTATAGATACGAATATTAGCGTCACGAAACTCTAACTTTGTATGTATGTATGTATGTATGTATGTTCAGTCTTCAGCCCTAAGGCTGTTTGGATCCTCAACAGCTCTGCCATCAGCTGTCATAGATGGCCTAGGCATCACTGAAGAGGCGTACTAGGGAAATGAGGAGTGAGGTAGTTTCCCGTTGCTTTCCTCACCAAGCCAGAAGTTGCTATTACATATCAGTCTGCCAAGCCCACTGAAATGCATGCACCGACCGACCCTATGAGCAACGTTTTCACACCATTCATAGCAGGGACTGGTTGCACAAGGAATGGCATTACTAGCAGCGCTCATACCTCAGTCACTTTCATATTGTCTAAGCCAAGGATAAGACAGTGACAGATCAATGAAAGTAACAAAATTGCTCTAGCCCATACCAGAAGACATAGTGCACTGTAAACACTAGGTCCTGCCAGCAAGGGCATACTCTAACTTTATACTACTATATTCTGTATCTCAGACTTGCGTGGAAAAGTAAGTAACAATTTTCTTTACGTCACACCGACACAGATAGGTCTTATGGCGACGTCGGGATAGGAAATGCCTAGGAGTGGGAAGAAGGCGGCCGTGGCCTTAATTAAGGTACGGCCCCAACATTTGCTTGGTGTGAAAATGGGAAATCACGGGAAAACATCTTCAGGGCTGCCGACAGTGGGGTTCGAATCCACTATCTCCCGGATGCAAGCTCACAGCTGCGTGGCCCTAACCGCGTTGGAAACTAACAGGACAAGGTAAACCCTACATAGCATTTGTTGTAACGTGTATTTTCCTTTACCAACTAACAAAATATCTATACCCATACGTTTTACATTATTTATTTATTTATTTATTTATTTATTTATTTATTTATTTATTTATTTATTTATTTATTTATTTATTTATTTATTTATTAGTGCCTTCAGTACAGTGGCGAAGTTAGGGCTCCAGGCCCTCTTGTACACTTAACCACATACTAATCAGAATCTTAAATAAAATACTGAGATTCTTAAAATAGTTAAAACTACATAAATTAATAGAATTTAAAATAAATTTAAATAAATTACTTACTAAATTAATATTAGAACTAATTAATATTAAAAACTCTTAAACATGACTATTCCTCAGGAACGCACACATTCATACTTCAACCATTCTGTCAGCTGTCCTCAGCAGGTAGTCTCGGCAGGTGACCTTAAATCGTGATTTTAAAAAGCTAGTTTCTCTGACCTGAACTGGCAGGGAATTCCATAATTTGGCGACAGTCACCACAAATGATCTAATAATTTTATTTGTGCGGTGCAGTGGAATAGAAAGAATGGATCTAGAACGTGTATTTAGACTAAGTTGTGAAATGATGATAAAAAGATGAATTTAGAAGAAATATACATTGCCTGACTACCAGCTACCACTCTGATCACCATCGTTAAAGTGTGCAGCTGCCGACGTTTATCAGACATCAGCCATGAGACAGCCTGATAGTATGGGGTGATATGATCATCGTACCCGATATTGTAAATAAATCGCTGGCAAGAATTCAGTGCTCGTTGAAGTTTAAGTGTTTCTTCTCTCGTCATGTCAACAAAAACAACGTCACAATAATCAAGAATAGGGAGAATGAGTGTCTGTATTACTTTTGCCTGTAGCTCAAATGGAAATACATTCCTCTGTCGTTTAAGAGGGTGAAGTACTCCAAAAATATTTTTACGTATTTCTTTCGTTTGATCAGACCAATCAACTGTTACATTCATCATTACGCCGGGATTTTTAACCGTTTTACTGTAGGGAATAATGTTACCATTCAGTAGGATAGGCGGGATTGCGACATTGTTTGAAAAGCTCAGTAATTTTCGTAATCCAGTTATAATTGTCTGAGTTTTTTTGCAGTTTAGTACAAGAGAGCTTCGTTGTGCATATACACTGAGTCGTCGGAGGTCCCTGATAATATCTTGTCTTGCAGTGTCGATATAGCCTATTTAAAGATCGTCAGCACAGAGGTCATGTGTGTTATTTCCTGTCACAGATGGTATGTCATTGATATAAATACAGAAACGTAGGGGCCGTAGAATACTGCCCTGTGGGGCAACACTAAGTTTCATTTTCCATTTAGAGGCCTTGTCGTTTACTGTTACACGCTGTTGACGGTTACTCAAATAAGAACTAAAAACCTTAAGCGCAGCCAGGTCGAAATTTAGCAGTTCCATTTTCTGTATCATAGTCGGAATTAGTACAGTGTCAAAGGCGCTACTGGAGTCAAGAAGGATACGTATAGTGAGCAGTCGTTTGTCCATAGCGTTTCTAATGTCTTCGGTAACCTTCAAAAGTGTTGTCGCGGTACTGTGACCCTTCTCAAATCCAGATTGCAAAGGGTCCAAAAGAGCATTTTTATTTACGTATTCCAGAACTTCCTCGTATACTAAACGTTCAAAGTCTTTAGAAAGCGCAGGGAGTACGAACATAGGACGATAGTCAGAGGGTGATTGTGGGTCTAAACTCTTAGGTACCGATATAATATTGGCTGTTTTCCGTACAGTAGGGAAAGTTCCGTTTAGTAAACAGTAGTTCAGTATGTGCGTCAGTATAGGCGAGATAGCACCCGTAATGTTATGCATAAAAGTAATAGAAATATCATATACACCTGTAGTCTTTGATTTAATCGAGTACAAAGCCTTTTAACCTGATTTTCTGTGACACTGTGAAATGTTAATGGCGGATTGGCTGGAGGGGAGGGCGGTGAGTCGGTGCAGTTAATTTGGGTAGGTTGAATATTTATTCTACTAAAGTAATCGTTCAGTTCGTCAAGTGGAATGTCAGGAGTTGTCTGTCTCTGTTGATGTTTTCCTATTCCCAGAGCTCTAACTTGGTCCCATGCGCGATTAGAATTTAAGTTCTTAGCTAAAATCCGAAAATATATGCATTTTTTAAATTTCTGATTAACTGCTTTGTGCGATTTCTTAAGATGCGGTTAGATTCGAAGTCTGTGTCATCTAGGGTTTGTTTATAATGTCGAAATAACGAGTCACGGTGGGCCATCATTCTCTTGCCTACATCATCTAGCCATGGACAAGAAGGACGAGAAACCTGTATTCGACGCGCGCGCAAGTGCGCGCGTGTGTGTTTGTGTGTGTATTTTTGCCGCATTATTTGTATAAAATGTCACTTCTTTATTGCTTATCACATGACCATTATTGTTATAACTGTTACCGTGTTTTAGCGGTAGGTAGAGGCGTAAGAAGGTGCGGGCGTGAATGGGTTTCAAGCTACGAAATTATAGTGCATGTAAAATTAATTTAAAATTTAACAAGGTTATATTTTCTTTTCAAAAACAAAGCAATAACAGACATGGCAGGTACAATGTAGCAAAACAAGGGGAGATACAATATTTACAGGTTTTGGGCTTCACGCCCTGACTTCAGCGATCAGCTCAGTTTTACCACAAACACAAGTTTTAACAGAGGGGCAGAAAACCCCATTCATCCCTGGGAGCCCCTGGCTCCGAATTACACAGAAAAGCCTCCACGAGGCATATGACACTCCATTTTCAAAAGAGCGATCCGCTCTTAAAATTTAAGCCTCTCAAAGGCCACACCAAACTCTACCTTCAAGCTGTCCTCTAAGGACGTATTCACAGGGGTAAAATACCCAACCTACAGAGGTCTATTACATGAAAAGAAGGTTGATTACATGACCTCTAAAATAACAATTTGAGAGGAGGCGATCTTGCACTCCTAATACACTTTGTTTTTAAAACCTAATCTGGCTCTGGGCCACTAACGCAAGGGCTAATCCCATACTACAGAGGTGACTTAGAGAAGAACACTTTACATTACATAAACGAAGAATAGTTTGAGAAAATAAGTTCACCTCAAAACAAATGTGAGTGGGAGCTCGAGAGGGTTAGCACTCTCTATCCCAATATGTAGCTTTACAAGAAAAAGATGAAAAGAGTAATTACATTTTAGGAAAAGGTTACATGATGGAAATGCTTCGAACCCGCCGCGAGTGTTAAACTGCCGACCTAGCAAGAAAAGAAGTTATTAATAGGCCATTACCTGGTGTTGAACGGCTGAAGAAGAAAGAGGCGCTTCCCGCCTCCTGCTATGTACTTAATACACTGAAAGATGGAACAGAATTGGCTTGGAGACCCTAAAATCAGCAGTTTATATCCTCTCGCGGAAGATTCTAGGCGTTAGGGGAAATAAAACGCCCTCCCACAAAATCTTTATTGGTTCGGGAAAAGAAACCCCTACATAGAGGAAAAAGAAACACATTATTGGTGGAAAATTAATTAAAGAAATTCGGGATTGGCTAGATCCAAAATAAGGGGAAAAAGAGGGGTATACAGCCAACTTAAACCATGACAGAAAGAAATTTAACAAAGAACAAACTCTTGAAATAAAAATTTCTCCAACAAAATAGTTCTTTGATTTCGCACTAGGTTGCACTATTGTAATTCTTCAGTAGTGTCCTCTAGAAGAGAAAGTTCACACTTCTTACTTCAAGCGAAACAAAAACACATCAAAAGTGACACAGTTCAAAAACTCAAAATTTTCCACGTGGTGACATCTTCTGAGAAAGTAGAGAATTAATAGAATAGATAAAGTTCAACCTTCCTCCAGAAGAGGAGTTTCAACTGGCGCAACTTTTAAATAAACGGTGTAGAGGTGTACCGCCCGGTACAGACCTCCCCCCCCAAAAGTTCCTCCAGGGGTGACACATGAAATCAGTTTGAAACAAAGTCCAAGTAATGATGTTGATACGCAGATAGATAGCAGAAGCATTAACAAGATTTCTTAATTCAGTTTCAAAATGTTGTTGTTGCAGGTGAATGAAAGTCTTTATGTTTGTAGAATTTGAATTTCTGAAGATAAACTTTTAATACTTGAAGGTGATGAAAAATTTGGCAATGTCCACCAAATATAGTTGTTGAATTCCCAAATATAGTTATTGCTTATGGTGACTGTCCATGTAGTTGATGTAGATTGAGTCGGATGGCCAGACCGGCCGTTGCAGCTTGCGTCCAACGGAGGCCGCTCGGACCCCTCAAGTACCCTGAGATACCGCTCGCCCGCACTATGAGGGGAGCAGAGGTGTTGAAGTACGCCGCGCCCGCGGTGAACAGATACAGGCTGCGGGCATGTAGCAGGTCGTACGCCGCACATCAGCCTTGGCCGGGAGGTGAGCTCCGGCTCGCCGTGCACATGTCGTCCTCGCTGGAGAGGAGGGGGCCCATCCCCCTCCCCAGTCGCTGCACTGCGCTGCGCGGCTGCGGGGGCGCTGAAACATTAAAGCTAGGCGGCAGAATTGTGTTGGACAATCATTTTCTTTGAGGGTACAGGCTTGTGGAGAGGTTGAGGGGCCAGCGGCGTGTAGATATCCATGGCATTTACTATTATGAAGCCACAGTGTAAGGTGGAACAGGAGACGGGAGCGTGGTAATGGCCGTGGCAAGAACAGGATGGCAGTTTAACGGGTCGGGGCAGGTTTTACATAAGGCTTACATCTAAAACAAAAATATTACAGAAGGGGCAGAATGCCTTAAAAGTGAGACTCAAAAAAAAATATAACCTTCATATCCTTTCAAAATAATATGAAGCAAGTTAACACAGAAATTACACCGGTTTCACCTGGGACAGGTGAACTCTAAATATCCTCTCGGTGGCTGGATTACTTAGCAATAAGGTAACCGGCGTAAGAAAATCGAGAATGATACAAGGCCCATGAAATCTGGGGGCAAGCTTGCCCGCGGGAACAAAATTTTTGACCATAACCTGGTCGCCTACCTTCAAAGGGGTGGGTCTCCGTCCACGATCATACCTTTCCCTAACCTTTTCATGAGACACTTTAAGATTGGCTTTAGCCTTCTTCCAAAGATCTTTAATGTTGTCCGGATCTATTGTCTCGGGCAGAATGTCATTCAGAGACCAGAGGTTAGAGAGCGGCGAGTTGGGAACAAACTTGAACATTAAAGAAGCTGGAGTAAATTTGTGTGATTCATGGACCGCCGAATTCAAAGCAAAAGCTAACCAATGCAGGGACGTGTCCCACCTAGAATGATCTTCATGATGATAGGCAATAAGTGCGGACCTGAGATTACGGTTAACCCGTTCAGCCAGAGATGGTTGAGGGTAATAAGCGGAAGTAGTTACATGAGAGATGGACAAGTCAAAACAGAATTTACGAAACAGATTTGATGTAAAAGCTTTAGCATTATCAGATACAATGTATTGGCACGGACCAAAAGAAGCAAAAATAGAATTTAGGCAAGTAATAGTGGACTGAGCGGTAGCCAGCTTAGTCGGAAATAACCAGGAAAATCTTGTAAAACCATCTACACACACAAAGATGAACTTGTTGGCATTACCCTTTGACTGGGGGAAGGGTCCCACATAATCGATATACAGGCGTTCCATGGGGCGCGACGCTTGATGAGAAGACAAAAGGCCTACTTTAGTGGACATGGTGGGTTTACTGAGCAAACAAGATTTACAAGCTTTCACGAGTTCCCGAATTTCACCGTCCATACCTTTCCAGATGAACATTTCACGAATCTTTTCACGAGTTTTAAAGATTCCAAGATGCCCCCCCAATGGGGTCTCATGATAGTATTTGAAAATCATAGGTACAAGAACCGCTGGAACAACAACTTTCATCAACTTATCATGCCTCGAAGGGCAACATAGAACACCATTCCTCAGAACATAAGGGACAGCATGTTCCCCAGAAGAAAGGGTTTCCATTATAGGAGCCAGCGTCGGATCTTCACGTTGGTATTTCTCAATATCCCTAAAAAGCATGGGAGCATCAGTTAGGATGGCATTAACCTCAGATAGTATGGACTCGGAAGGTGATGAACTGTCGACAGGTTCATGGGTCTCGACGTCGTTAGAAAACATACGGCTGAGTCCATCAGCAACAACATTTTCAGTACCTCTGATATGTCGTACATCGAATTGGAAGGCAGAAATCCGGATGGCCCAACGGGCTATACGACCTGTACGACGCGGCCTACCTAAGACCCAGCTTAAGGCTTGATTATCTGTCTCCAGATCGAATTTGACGTGTTCCAGATAGAGACGGAACTTTTCTAAGGCGAATAAGACTGCCAAACCTTCAAGCTCATATATGGAGTACTTTGCTTCTTGAGCCGATAGAGTCCTAGATGCATAGGCGATGGGACGCCTCCCTAGTTCAGTCTCTTGAAGAAGGACTGCAGCTACAGCTGACGACGACGCGTCCGTTTGGACGATGAATTTCTTCGAGAAATCAGGCATAGCAAGTACAGGGGCATTACAGAGAGCTAATTTAAGATCTTCGAAAGCGGCTTGTTGAGAAGGTCCCCACTCGAATTTGATGCCTTTCCTACGAAGAAGGTTTAAGGGCGCCGCTCTATTAGCGAAGTTAGGAATAAACTTCCTGAAGAAATTCACCATACCAATGAATCTAGCGATACCTTTGATGTCCTTAGGAGGTTTAAAATCACGGATGGCCTGTGTTCTAGAATGATCGACAGCTACACCATCAGGTGACACAATATGCCCTAGGAATGACATAGAGGGCTTAGCAAAGGCAACCTTGGACAACTTAACAGTTAACCCAGCCTTACGAAGGCGATTGAGAACTTCTCGCAAATGATCTAGATGTTCTTCAAAGGTTTCGGAAAATACGACGACATCATCCAAGTAGTGATATAAGTACTCAAATTTGATGTCGGAAAAGACCCTATCTAGTAGCCTAGTGAGCACAGCTGCCCCGGTGGGGAGCCCGAAAGGCACGCGGTTGTATTCATATAAATTCCAGTCCGTGGCAAACGCTGTAAGATGTTTAGACTCTTCGGCAAGGGGAATTTGATTATAGGCCTGATTCAAGTCCAAGATGGTGAAGAACTTGGCCTTACGAAACCATGAAAAGCAAGAATGAAGGTCGGGAAGGGGCACAGATTGCAACACCACCTTCCGATTGAGAGCCCTGTAATCAATGACAGGCCTGAAGCCTCCTTGGGGTTTCGGGACTAGAAAAATAGGCGAAGAATACGCTGACTTAGAGGGCCTAATAATACCATCCTTCAACATCTGATCGATGATTTCTTTCAGAGCCTTCATTTTAGGAGGAGACAGCCTATAAGGTGGAAAGCGAACAGGAATTGAATCCGTGACCTCAATTTTGTATTCAATAAGGTCAGTAACACCAAGAGAATCAGAGAACACCTCGGGAAACGACTGACACAGTTTGCGAATACTATCAGCCTGCTCCTCAGGTAGATGTCTAAGGTCTAACAACATCTCATCCTGGGTAGGCGAAATAGATGAACATGATACAGAATTACACTTTAACAAGGGAATTCTACAATTGGACGCAAATTTGAATGTGCACGACCTACTCTGGAGATCGAGCACAAGACCAGTGTGAGAAATGAAGTCCGCTCCCAATATGATGGGGCAAGACAAACGCTTGGCCACAAACAATTTGATCTTCCATGTAAATTTAAAAACCCGAATTTTGACATGTAAGGAACCTAGAATTTCTAATGGAGATGAATTAGCCGAAACATATTGAACAGGAGATGAGTCATAGTCAGGGAGTTTACAAACAGATTTCAATTTAGAATACCAATCAGCCGAAATAATGGAACAAACACTGCCTGAATCTAAGAGAGCTGTTATAGGCTCGTTATTTAACTCAATCTTAAGAAAAGGAACAGGTGCGGGGGTATCCGCCGCAATCCTAAGACACTCTTTAGGGCATTCAAAAGATGAATTTGAAGGCTGGTCGATCTCTGCATTTACAACCTGTTTACTAGGGGCTGAGTCTCGGGAAGATGGATTAGTCGGCTCAGCCGACGCCACTAGTCACTTTTTATTATTGGCATAGCTGGAATTTGCACCAGAAGTTGAGCAGGAGGGGGTGCTATTTGAGTTTGGGCAATTCTTGGCGATATGTGAGAAGGCCCCACACTTAAAACAGCCTTGTGATGACTCTGCTCCATTCCTTGTCCCACTTGACTTGATCAGAGGACACTTATTCCGCAGATGGTCAGGCGACCCACAAGCATAACATTTACGGGGATTGACTGATCGGCGAGGTGGAGGCCGAGTATTACTAAAGGAAGGCGGGGGTTCTTTCGCCACACGCAAGGAATCGGCATACCTAACTCCTTCCGCAGAGACGGCTAATGCTTCCAGTTCAGAGAAGGTTTGCGGGCACGCCGCGAAACACAAATATGACCTGTAGGGTGGTGAAATCCCTTCGACAATAGCTTGCACGATCTGATCCTCAGGGAAGTGGAGAGCAAACACCCTAGTATAAAACTTAATATCTTGGATGAAGTCTGCCAGGTTTTCATCCAAGCGCTGTACCCGATAATAGTATTTCTGAATAAGGGAGGACCTGGCCCTAGCCGGGATGAAGTTAGCTAGCAAATGGGCATGGAAATCCTCAATAGAAGATTGCTCGGCGATGGCTCTAACTATTTTGTCAGATAGGACACCAATAGCATAAGGATAGATAATTTGCAAAATTTGACATGGGGAAAGAGAAAACACAAGGGCATGATCCTGAAATTCCACTAGAAATCTTAAAAATGAAATTACGTCACTGGTGGTGTTGACGGAAAACTTAGAGATACCTCTAAGCAACATTGCCAATGGATGAGGCAAGCTGCTGAACCCAGGTGACATAGTCGTTAAAGGTTTCAATGGCAAAGAAGTTAATTCAGAGCGGATGTTACTCAATGACGCACGGCGTTCAGATTCGTTGTTCGATGGGGCAGAGATAGTTTGAGCAGCAACGGTTATCCTATTGACTTCTCCCTGAGGAGGAGGCTCTCCATCGCTACCTACGTTCACTGTGGCGGGTTGATCAGTTTTGGGAGGAGCTTCGCCGGTTAGCAATTGAGTGACCTTATTAGACAATTCAGAAATAGTTTCAAGGAGCGTATTAGCTTGCTTCCTCTGAACGTCATTCACCTTTAGAGACAATAGATCATTAACTCTATTTGCAAAGTGATACAGCCTGCCTTGCACACGCTTAATTTGATTAGGAGACGGATCGTTTTCATCAAAAAAGCTGACTACAGATGCTAGCCCAGTAATATTTTCGAAGATAGTGGAAAGAGAGTCATCAATTTCTTTCTCTCCCAAATTGGGGATGGAAATGGGCAAATCAAGGGACTCTCTAAGCTTGTTAGTATCTATTGCAACCGTGCCTCCAGATTGAACGTTTCTGATAGTTAACTCATATATCAACTCCTCTTTGCGCAAGTAGTTAAGGAGGAGAACATCGCGAGGGCCGGGCATGATGACAGAACAATTTTGAAAAACTCAAAAAATTCCAGCAACTGAGACAATTGTTAGAGTTCGAATCAAAGCAATGTTTAGCCGTAAAAAGGGGCTAAATTGAGACCCATTCAACCACGCTCTGCTACCACTTGTTACCGTGTTTTAGCGGTAGGTAGAGGCGTAAGAAGGTGCGGGCGTGAATGGGTTTCAAGCTACGAAATTATAGTGCATGTAAAATTAATTTAAAATTTAACAAGGTTATATTTTCTTTTCAAAAACAAAGCAATAACAGACATGGCAGGTACAATGTAGCAAAACAAGGGGAGATACAATATTTACAGGTTTTGGGCTTCACGCCCTGACTTCAGCGATCAGCTCAGTTTTACCACAAACACAAGTTTTAACAGAGGGGCAGAAAACCCCATTCATCCCTGGGAGCCCCTGGCTCCGAATTACACAGAAAAGCCTCCACGAGGCATATGACACTCCATTTTCAAAAGAGCGATCCGCTCTTAAAATTTAAGCCTCTCAAAGGCCACACCAAACTCTACCTTCAAGCTGTCCTCTAAGGACGTATTCACAGGGGTAAAATACCCAACCTACAGAGGTCTATTACATGAAAAGAAGGTTGATTACATGACCTCTAAAATAACAATTTGAGAGGAGGCGATCTTGCACTCCTAATACACTTTGTTTTTAAAACCTAATCTGGCTCTGGGCCACTAACGCAAGGGCTAATCCCATACTACAGAGGTGACTTAGAGAAGAACACTTTACATTACATAAACGAAGAATAGTTTGAGAAAATAAGTTCACCTCAAAACAAATGTGAGTGGGAGCTCGAGAGGGTTAGCACTCTCTATCCCAATATGTAGCTTTACAAGAAAAAGATGAAAAGAGTAATTACATTTTAGGAAAAGGTTACATGATGGAAATGCTTCGAACCCGCCGCGAGTGTTAAACTGCCGACCTAGCAAGAAAAGAAGTTATTAATAGGCCATTACCTGGTGTTGAACGGCTGAAGAAGAAAGAGGCACTTCCCGCCTCCTGCTATGTACTTAATACACTGAAAGATGGAACAGAATTGGCTTGGAGACCCTAAAATCAGCAGTTTATATCCTCTCGCGGAAGATTCTAGGCGTTAGGGGAAATAAAACGCCCTCCCACAAAATCTTTATTGGTTCGGGAAAAGAAACCCCTACATAGAGGAAAAAGAAACACATTATTGGTGGAAAATTAATTAAAGAAATTCGGGATTGGCTAGATCCAAAATAAGGGGAAAAAGAGGGGTATACAGCCAACTTAAACCATGACAGAAAGAAATTTAACAAAGAACAAACTCTTGAAATAAAAATTTCTCCAACAAAATAGTTCTTTGATTTCGCACTAGGTTGCACTATTGTAATTCTTCAGTAGTGTCCTCTAGAAGAGAAAGTTCACACTTCTTACTTCAAGCGAAACAAAAACACATCAAAAGTGACACAGTTCAAAAACTCAAAATTTTCCACGTGGTGACATCTTCTGAGAAAGTAGAGAATTAATAGAATAGATAAAGTTCAACCTTCCTCCAGAAGAGGAGTTTCAACTGGCGCAACTTTTAAATAAACGGTGTAGAGGTGTACCGCCCGGTACAATAACATTACCGTATTTGTTCTAAACCAGAATATTTCATCCTTACTCAAAGTGTTTATTCTTGCATTCATTTCACTTCTACGCGGAATATATGAAATGCTGCAGTTATGTTGCGATGGGAGTAACAGAGGTAGCCGGGGGTGGGTTGTCGTCCAAGGAGTCCAGACACCCCAGGAGTTTTAACTAAAGTTCTTTTATTGAGCATTTTATATATAATGTGCATTAATATTAGCTTCCGGAGTCCGACTCATTGGCTGAATGATCAGTGTTGAGGCCTTCGGTTCAGACGGTTCCGGGTTCGATTCCCGGCTGGTTCGAGGATTTTAATCGCATCTGAATAATTCTTCTGGCTTGGGACTGGGTGTTTGTCCCAACATATTCATATTAAGACAACATACTACATTACCAACCACCAAATAAACACACAACACTGATTACATCCCTCTATATAGGGTTGGCGTCGGGAAGGACATCCGGCCGTAAAACAGGGCCAAATCCACATGTGCGACACATTTCGCACCCGCGACCCCACAGATTTGGGAAAAGTGGGGAAGAAGAAGAAGGAAATTACTATTAGCTTCCGGAATCTGCACGAATCCACTACTCTTACTTGGATCCAAGGACACCCATTTCCTTTTAAGGTATTCTACACCACCTAAACTATGGAAGTTTGGACACCTATCAAAATAAAATTCTGGATGAATGGCCCCCCCCCCAAACTGAAATCCTGGCTACGCTACTGGCGTGCGGTATGGTCCGATGAATCCCGGACCCAGTTGTATCGAGCTGAAGAGCGCGTGAGAGTGTGGCGTATGCCCCATGAAGCTACGGATCCTGCGTGTCAACAAGGTTGTGTCTAGACGGGAGGTGGCTCAGTTCAGTCTGAGCGGCGTTCATGATCGCAATAAGGCTCCATAATCCGGCTGCAGGGAGCGCTGACAGGTGCACGTTATGTGGACGTTCTTTCAGACCATCTGCATTCCTTTCTGGCCCTAGAGTACCCTGATGGAGATGCCATCTTTCAACAGGACAACGCGCCATGCCACCGCTCTTTGGTGGTACGCAGGTGGTTGGAGGAGCACTCCAGTGAAGTTACGACCATTGATTGGACCTCCAGATCCCCCGATCTTAATTGAATCCAGCATTGTTGTCCAGATGTTGTCGATACTGGTGTACGCTCCATGAACCCCACATCAACTACACAATACCAATTGTGCGTAGCAGTGCAAGATGCGTGGGTCCAAATCCCTCTAGAACGATTCCAACACCTTGTAGAGTCGATGCCTCGCCGTACTGCTGCCGTTTTGAGGGCTCGCAGAGGAGCAACTCGTTATTAACACCACATTCAGTGTTTTCCCATGACTTTATACCACTCAGTTTATGTACTAAAAGCTACTTTCAATTATGTTTTGGTGTCATTGTATGTCGTTGTTTGTAAAAATGTGGAAAAATGAGTCAAAGAATAGTCACAGCAGTTGAACCCCCGCTCCTCAGAAATAACATGAAGCAATAATACACTGACTGATAGAGCAAATGAAACACCAAGGAGGAGTGGTTCGAAAGGGATGAAAGTTGGGGAAAAAACAGAGTCGGCACGGAAGAATAATTGATGTTTATTTCAAACCGATATGCAGGTTACACAATGCGCACGGCATCGACTCAGTAGGATGTAGGACCACCGCGAGCGGCGATGCACGCAGAAACACGTCGAGGTACAGAGTCAATAAGAGTGCGGATGGTGTCCTGAGGGATGGTTCTCCATTCTCTGTCAACCATTTGCCACAGTTGGTCGTCCGTACGAGGCTGGGGCAGAGTTTGCAAACGGCGTCCAATGAGATCCCACACGTGTTCGATTGGTGAGAGATCCGGAGAGTACGCTGGCCACGGAAGCATCTGTACACCTCGTAGAGCCTGTAGCCTGTTGGGAGATGCGAGCAGTGTGTGGGCGGGCATTATCCTGCTGAAACAGAGCATTGGGCAGCCCCTGAAGGTACGGGAGTGCCACCGGCCGCAGCACATGCTGCACGTAGCGGTGGGCATTTAACGTGCCTTGAATACGCACTAGAGGTGACGTGGAATCATACGCAATAGCGCCCCAAACCATGATGCCGCGTTGTCTAGCGGTAGGGCGCTCCACAGTTACTGCCGGATTTGACCTTTCTCCACGCCGACGCCACACTCGTCTGCGGTGACTATCACTGACAGAACAGAAGCGTGACTCATCGGAGAACACGACGTTCCGCCATTCCCTCATCCAAGTCGCTCTAGCCCGGCACCATGCCAGGCGTGCACGTCTATGCTGTGGAGTCAATGGTAGTCTTCTGAGCGGACGCCGGGAGTGCAGGCCTCCTTCAACCAATCGACGGGAAATTGTTCTCGTCGATATTGGAACAGCCAGGGTGTCTTGCACATGCTGAAGAATGGCGGTTGACGTGGCGTGCGGGGCTGCCACCGCTTGGCGGCGGATGCGCCGATCCTCGCGTGCTGACGTCACTCGGGCTGCGCCTGGACCCCTCGCACGTGCCACATGACCCTGCGCCAACCATCTTCGCCACAGGCGCTGCACCGTGGACACATCCCTATGGATATCGGCTGCGATTTGACGAAGCGACCAACCTGCCCTTCTCAGCCCGATCACCATACCCCTCGTAAAGTCGTCTGTCTGCTGGAAATGCCTCCGTTGACGGCGGCCTGGCATTCTTAGCTATACACGTGTCCTGTGGCACACGACAACACGTTCTACAATGACTGTCGGCTGAGAAATCACGGTACGAAGTGGGCCATTCACCAACGCCGTGTCCCATTTATCGTTCGCTACGTGCGCAGCACAGCGGCGCATTTCACATCATGAGCATACCTCAGTGACGTCAGTCTACCCTGCAATTGGCATAAAGTTCTGACCACTCCTTCTTGGTGTTGCATTTGCTCTGTCAGTCAGTGTAAATATTCTACTGGGTGTATTTATCAAAGTTTGACAGCAACGTTGACCCTTGATCAATGTTACGAAAGAGAATAATTGTAGTAATTCCAGGACTGTTATTACTATGTCCAATCTACTCTGTCACTGCCAGTGACACTTGTGTGTTTGTTGCTCTCAGAGGGGCATAGGAAAGTATTTCGTTTTCAGAGTCACATACACTGAAATCCGACACTTCTTTGTCTGTATAATCCAATATTGATACTTTATCGGTATCACTAATATGTTTGCGACGCCATTTCACCCGAAAACGGCAAAAATACGTAATAAGTACGCGCACGAAAAACTGTGTCATACAACGTGTGTATTTAGCAACTCCCACTAACAGCAGAAAAAGCTTTGCAAGGTACTGAGGTGATTTCTCTCAGCAGTACAGTTGTAGGAATAGCTTCTGCCATCTATGAACATATTTGTGTACCTCCTCGGCTAGCAAAGCAGCGAATTTCGAACGGAGCATGGTATATATATACATGTTTCGCCCGCGAAGAGGTGGTGTGACACACTTATCCAGAACATTAGCTTTCTGGATGGTGTTTGATCCACGGTCGATAGTTGGACCAGAAGTTATAATCAAATTCTTGTCTTTCCTTGTGCGGGAAAAATCAGCCCTTTACATGACGTCTCTATTTTCCAGACAATGAGAAGTTTGGTGGGGTCGAGTTCTCAGAAGTCAATATGCAAAATATATTAAGGGTATTGGAGTATTTTATGAGACTAAACTACACAAATTCCGACTGTTATTGCTCTGTAATTTGTATAATGCATATTTCATTGGTAGCGAAACTAGCTGGATTGTGTCTCCACAAAATCTAAGTTGTCACTACTGTAAATGTCTGGTAATGCAAACTGGACCTTTTTCATTGGTCTTTCCTGTTTACGGTAAACTCGTGTCCTCATCCTGAGGTGGTGCAGCTCTTTTCAGGCGCACCCCCAATGGAGGTGAGCTGCATGTACCATTCCAACCACATACCAGCCCTCCTGCCATTCTTAAATTTCTTTCAGTACTGAAAATCGAACTCGGACCCTCGAGGATGGCAGCTAATAACACTAACCGTTACGCTACATAGGCGGATCCTGGCGGTCGTTTGAATTTGCCTTCTCTGGAAGCGTGACCATCTCTACGGCAATAAGCCCTGGGGTCTGTAGGAAACGTTAACCCCAATTCTCGGGAGTAAAGAAATACGAATAGGTGTCATTTCGAACTCTTTCCTATGCCCTGTGTCCAGTAAGCTGCTAAGTTGTCTAGCAGCGCCTTCTGAGGTGCTGCGCTCAGACCTTAAGACCTAAGCTCCTTAGAACAGGAATGCTTTTACTACAATTATTTTTAAAGATTTTCTGTTAGAGGACGGAACTCCCCGGTGCCATAGTATTGTTTCGCATGAATTATTTTACTTTGTGGGAATTATTTTAATCTATGTCCCCACAAATATGTATTTTATTACTTTCATTCCTTGGGTTGCCAACGCTAATTCTAAGCAACGCTGAACATTTCTTTATAAATTATTATTTAGTTTGTTATATTTCCTTTCAGTACGTTGTAGTGCTAATAAATAAATCGCAAAAATCAACATAATTTCTCTAAAAATCTATTACGTCTAGTCGTCAAGAATATTTTAGGTCAGTCAGTAATTGGAAGTGCAAAGAAGGTATTTGGAAAGGATGGATATTCCAGGAATCATTAATGAATAAGGGGAGTGTGCGTGTGAGGATTTGCAGAAAGCAGACATTTTTAGTCAGCAGTGTGTAAAGCTAGTTGGATATAAGGATAATGTCTTGGTAGATGAAGGGGCTAATACTAGTGAAGAACATAAATTAACTGTCATAACGAAGATATCTCTTCTTCTTCTTCTTCTTCGTTTAGGCCTACAATGGACCACGTGGTTCTTAACTCTGGTGAGCTCTTTTCTTCCTCTTAGCCCAGTATTCCTTCATTCTAGCGCTATGGATGTCTTTTCTTTCTTGAGTCCATTTCACTCCTGTTCCTGGACGCAGTGATTTAGTTGATAGTGACTGGAGAGTGTCACTGAACTTATCTCGGTTGTAAATGTCAATGTTATCAATGTTAAGGTATTGTAGGTCTTTCCGCACTAAATTCGTCCATTTGGCATTGGTTGCTTTCCCTCTAGATACAGTGTTGAAGATCCTTGAAGTGAGTCTCTGGCTGTCCATCCTGACTACGTGACCATAGAACATTAGTCTTCTCTTCCTCATAGCTGTTGTAATGCTCTCTATTTTACTGTAGAGCTCCTTGTTGTGCCTGATTCTGTAGCCATCTCCTTCTTTAATGGGATCCATAATCCTTCTGAGAATCTTTCGCTCTTTCAATTCCAGTTCTCTGAGTTGTCCTTTCCGGGTCATGTTTAGACATTCTGAGGCATACAGTACAGTTGGTCTTATTACTGTGTTGTAGTGTCTAAGTTTAAGATTCAAGGAGAGGGATTTAGACTTGTATATGTTCTTAGAAAGATGATAAGCTCTTTCTAATTTGGTGCATCTACTCTTCATTGCAAGGTCCTCATTAACATTTGGGGTTATCCATTCTCCAAGATATTTGAATGAGTTGGCCTTGAGTATTATTTTGTCCTCCAAAGAAATGAAGTTGGGTGCTTCTCTGATGTTGGTCAGAAATTCTGTTTTATTGACAGCGATCTTTAGCCCTACCTTAGCTGCTATGCGTTCTAGGGAGGATAGCTGGTACGTAGCTTCTTCCATACTTGAAGCTAAGAGTGTGAGGTCATCTGCGAAGGCTAAGCAAGTAACTGTTAACTTGTCTTTTATGTAGCCGATTTTTAATCCAGAGTTGTCAGCTAGTGTGTTCTTCCATTCCAGAATGACCTTCTCCAGCATACAGTTAAACAGGATAGGGGACAAACCATCTCCTTGTCTAACAATGTTTTTATCTCGAAGTTTTTTGATAATAATACCCCTCTGAATTTGACTTTGGACATGGTGTTCGTTAGAGTAGCCTTCACAAGATTCAAAGTCTTCTTATCCAGTCCCATTTCAGTCAACGTCTCAAAGAGGGACTGTCTGTCTACCGAATCGTAAGCCTTCTGGAAGTCAACGAAAACTGCTACATAGGGTGAGGTGCTGAGGTTTTTGTAGGTAAAGATAGTCTTGAGGTTCAGAATCTGCTCTGTGCATGATCTTGATTTCCTAAATCCAGCTTGGTACTCCCCTATGCAGGAATCTAATTGTGCCTCCACTCTTTTAAGCAATGCTTTGGAGAAGATTTTGTAGGTCACTGATAGGAGAGAGACACCTCTATAGTTGTTAGGGTCTAACTTGTCTCCTTTCTTGTCCAGCGGGTGGATGATAGCTGAAGTCCAATCCCTTGGTAGTGTTTCTGTTGTCCAGATGTCAGTTATGATTCTGTGGATACTGTCAATTGATTCTTCATTTGCATGTTTCCATAATTCTGCAATGATGCCATCTTCGCCTGCTGCTCTGTTAGATTTCAGTTCAGAGATGATCTGTTTGATTTCTCGTTTGGTGGGAGGAAGGGGGTCAGGATTAATAACATTCTTAGGTTGAAATTGTAGTTTTTCCTCTGGTTCTTCTGCATTGAGGAGGCCATCAAAATATTTTGCAAGGGCTGTAGTACAATCTTCATTGTTCATTTTCAGTTCTCCGTCTGGTCCTCGAAGGTGGCGTGTAGGAGCTGAGTAAGCGTTTGTCCGAGATTTTAGAGTTTTGTACAAGTTACTGGTGTTGTTCCTTTGAAAGTCTTTCTATGCCTGATTTATGATGTTGTTATATTGCCTCTTAGCATTTCTAATGGTCTTGGCCGTATTCTTTCTGACTGTTAGGAAGGCTGTATGATTTTCCGTGTTTTTGTTGCAGTTCCATTTCACCCATGCCTGTCTTCTCTCCTCTATTGCCTTATCGCATGTTGGTGTCCACCATGGGTGTTTACTCCTTCTGGTTGCAAAGATGTTTCTGTTGCTGCATCTATCAGTGCCGTCTGAAAAGAATGGTATTTCTGTATCGGTAATGCCAACAATAACAAGGAAATGCACTTTTTTACTTTTCCGTAATGTCTCTCTGTCTGTCTGTCTGTCTGTCTGTATGTATGTATGTACATGCATCACGAGAAAACGGCTGAAGAGAATTTAATAAAAATCGGTATGCAAAGTCGGGGGATGGGCCACTAAAATCTATGCTATAAATCATTTTATTCACGCTGAGTGAAATGGTAGACTAGTTTAGGGGAAGGCCTAAAATTTAATTCTCAAATATTTATATTATTGCTGCTCCTATCGATAAATACTACATAACTACAGTATTACAGAATTAAATTTCCGATGATTTATGTCTTATACACTTTTACCGTACCGGCTATTATAACAAAGCTACTCATGAATTTGTATTTTTTTTTTTTTTTTTGGCTAAATCCATATCAACGCCGAACCACGAGGAAATGGATTAACAGAATTTAATGAAAATCGGTATGTATATGCGGAGAATAAGAAACTAGAGTCTAAGCTATAAACAATTTTAATCACCCTGGATGACATTGTGGGTTAGGGGAAGGCGCCTAAATTTTTAAAAATATCTATGTTATTGGTCCTATTGAAAAATATTATATAATAAAAGTTATAAAGAATGCACTTTACGATCATTTATGTTTTATTCAGTTTTACCCTACCGATTATGATAAGAGTGGTATTTCAGAGCCGGAATAAACTAAATGTGAAGGCCTACAATATCGAAAGCGCGTAACATTTATCAACAACAACATTACATTGAGCATTTTTTGTTGTGATGTTCTTTGTCTCTTGCCACTCAACTCCGATAGATGGGATTACTGCTGTATACCGAGTATAACAGCCTGATTGAATATTTGGGGGAAATAGCTGAGGAGTTTGAAAAGGTTCTTCTTTAGAATGCAATTCCTCCGGTTTATACATTTTACATATATTACATATAGCACCACAATTAACTGAATAACTCAAAATCCAACCTTGAAAAGCTTCTTCTTCTTCACTTTTATTAAATTCTACATTTATTTCATCCCAAATTAGCAGTGAAGAGGGGTTTCTTCTCTGCCTTGGAGTAAAAATTTGCCTCGAAGTCAGATAGAAATTTTTTTTTTGCCGCCAGTGTATTCAATTGAGATTTTTCGACTAATCGGATACTCCTAGGAAACAGCTGGGACCCTCCACAATTCGACCCACCACCGAAAAAAAGGACGAAGAGTGTTCACGGATCACGGCTGCCTGCGGCGTGATCATTCCAGCTCTGGAACTTTAGACTGTTAGATCGGCAGCGTAGTACTGTTCGTTAAAAGTGAGAAAATGTGTGGTTTTTCATTTGATCGAATATTTCATATGAAAGTATTGCTTTTAATCGCGCAATTCCTACTGACGTTGTTGTAGTGACCTATGTTCATTTCAGTTAGTGAAACCACTAAGATAGTCTTTCTGAGGTTGTAAAAAGTCAGGTGGAGAGTGAGTGTCTGCCATTATAATGAGAACTCCCCAACCTGATGGTAGGCAAGCGGACCAGCATTACAATGAAAATTCCCTAACCCAGTCTTCATATGAGATAACACGTTCGGTGACTTCTCCGTCGCGTTTCTAGAGTAACGTTAAGAGCTATGCAATTTAATAGAATCGTGCTCATAATGTGTACACTACCTAACCTAGCATTCTGTACATCAGCTAGACTACAAATAAGATACAGAAGCTGAAAACTAGAAGAGTAACTAGAATTGATAAGATTTTTGGGGTTACATTGAGGACAACCTGTTGGGATATGGTACCATATCTGTAATGCTTATTTGATTACTGTTTGCATGAAGGAACTATAGCGAATGAATGGAGAGTTGCTATAGTAGCCCCATTGTATAAAGGAAAGAGTGATGATAGTCTTCCTCTTCTTTCTTTCTTTCTTAATCTGTTTACCCTCCAGGGTTGGTTTTCCCTTGGACTCAGTGAGGGATTCCACCACTACAGCCTCAAGGGCAGTGTCTTCGAGCGTGAGACATTAGGTCGTGGAATACAACTGGGGAGGATGACCTGTACCTCTCCCAGGTGGCTTCACCCGCTATGCTGAACAAGGTCCTTGGTAGGGGATGGGAAGATTGGAAGGAATAAACAAGGAGGAGGGAAGGAAGCGGCCATGGCCTTAAGCTAGGTACCATCCTGGCATTTGCCCGGAGGAGAAGTGGGAACCACGGAAAAACCACTTCCAGGATGGCTCAGGTGGTAATCGAACCACCTCTACTCAGTTGACCTCCCGAGGCTGTGTGGACCCCGTTTCAGCCCTCATACCACTTTTCAAATTTCGTGGCAGGGCCGGGAATCGAATCCGGACCCCCGAGGACGGCAACTAATCACACTAACCACTACACCACAGAGGCGGACAAGAGTGATAATCATAAAGCGAATTATTACAGGTCAGTCAGCTTAACATGTACTGCTTGTGTGCTCTAGGTAAGCATTTTTCCTGATTATATAAGAAACGTTTACAAAATACCTGCCTGTTTTGATAGAAGGCAGTTCGGGTTTAGGAAAGGTCATTTCAGTGAGCCTAAACTTGTAGGATTCCAGCAAGATATATCAGATACTTTAGATTCAGGAGGTCAAATGGACTGTATCACTATTGACCTATTCAAGGCTTTTTATAGGGTAGATCATGGGAGACTGCTGACGAAAATGAGGGTTATTGGAAAAGACAGAAGAGTAATTAACCGGGTGGCTAAATTTTTAGAAAACATTTCAGAGAATTAGAGTAAGTGAAGCATTTTCTGATTATGTAGTGATAAAGAGGAGTTTCCGCAATGATGTCTTATTGTCCGGTTATTTTTCTTTTGCTGGCGAGATGTAGTGTTACAATGCACTATGTATTCTGGTATCGGCTAGAATAGTTTTTTACTTTCAATGACCTCATCCTTGCCGGCCCCGTGGTGTAGGGGTAGCGTGCCTGCCTCTCACCCGGAGGCCCCGGGTTCGATTCCCGGCCAGGTCAGGGATTTTTACCTGGACCTGAGGGCTGGTTCGAGGTCCACTCAGCCTACGTGATTAGAATTGAAGAGCTATCTGACGGTGAGATAGCGGCCCCGGTCTAGAAAGCCAAGAATAACGGCCGATAGGATTCGTCGTGCTGACCACACGACACCTCGTAATCTGCAGGCCTTCGGGCTGAGCAGCGGTCGCTTGGTGGGCCAAGGCCCTTCAAGGGCTGTAGTGCCATGGGGTTTGGTTTGGTTTGGACCTCATCCTTGGTTTTGAAAATTTGAAAGTGATTGAGGTATGAGCGATGCTAGTAATACCATTCCCTATGCAGCCAATCCCTGTTATGTATAGTGTAAAAATATCGCTCAGAGTGTCTGTTGGTGCATGCCTTTCAGTGGGCTTGGCGGACTGATATGTAATAGCAACTTCTGACTTGGTGAGGAAAGCAACTGGAAACTACTTCACTCCGCATTTCCCTAGTACTCCTCTTCAGTGACACCTAAGGTATGTATGACAGCTGTTGGCGGAGCTGTGGAGGATCTAATTAGCCTTCGGGCTGAATATCTAACATACATACATGATGTGATATGACTAGGTATGATATGGTATGAGTAAGGATCTGGAGTAAAAAATAAGTGATAAATAAGATACAATATCGTGAGTAACTGCAAAAGAAGCTCGACAATGTTGTGATATAGTCAGCAGACAGTCGTATGATAGCAAAAGGGGTGAACAGTCAGGCTGCAAGTTAAATCAAGAGGAAAAGTCCTCTCATATTTAAATACAGTGTTGATGGAGTGGATGTACCTCGTGTTACCACTATAAGTATTTATGCGCTAACAGGAGGAAAGATATTCATTGGGGTAGTCACATTTAACGGGATTGTAATTCAAGGTTATAGATCTCTTCGTATGGTTAATAGGGTATTTAGGGATTTGGGTAAGGATGTGAAGGTGCGTAAGTCATCGGTAAGAAACCAATTAGAGTGAGGTTCCAGAGTATGGGACCTTCAGCAGAATTACATTCTAGAACTGGCAAAGATCCATAGGAAAGCAGCAGAATTTTTCTGGGTGATTTCCACCCAAAGAGTACTGTTACGAAGTTGTTGCAAATCTTGGGCTGGGAAGGCTTGGGAGTAAGGAGACGAGCTGCTGCACTAAGTGGAATGCGCGGAGCCGTCAACAGAGAAATGGTATGGAAAGGCATTTGTAGACGAATAAGCTTGCATGAAGCTTTTAAAAGTAGGGCACGATCATGAGAAGAAGATAACGTTAGGATTCTAGAGGACAAATTGTGGCAAATATTAGTTTATAGGAAGAGGAATTAGGGCTAGGAATAATTTACGAAGGGAGATGTTCGATACCTTTACAACTTCTTTGAAATTATTTAAGACTTTGTTAACAACTGATAGGGAATCTGCCACCTGGGCGACAGCGGTAAATGCAGATTAGTGGTGATTGACTGATAGACTGACGGACTGAGGATAGCTGGAATTAGGCTGTAGATAAATCACGGAGACAGATTGGTCAAGAATAATTTTGTAAAATGACAGAAAAAGCTATTCCAGATACAACTTAGTTTTACCAACAAATTATTAAGGACTTATATATTTATACGTTAAGGAAGACAGCAAGAACGTTTACCAAAATGTATTTGAAGATTGTGTCGAAAACGTTTCCACACAGGAATGTGGAATTGATATTTATTCTGACGGCTCAAAAGAACTGTAGGGAGACAACACAATACCCTACAAAACACATTATAATACATGCATAGTCCACAGCTTCAAACGAATTCATTATACACGTAGACTGTTATGCGTTTCTGACGTCAATTTTCAGTCCTATATACATGAATTAAACGTATTCACGATGATCTAGAGACGATGGTTGCCCAGTTCTACTTACTCTTACAATAACCAGCACCGTCAACAAAGCACTCTGTTTCCAACTAGTTCCGTGGCCTCACTTAGTGTCACACCTCTTATGATTAAATCATTAAACACTGTGTTTAACTTTCGTAGCTTTGGTCTCTTTCGTCTTCTGTTACCCCTGAAGGCCGACTCTATTATTCTCCTAGGCAATCTACCTCCTCCATTCGCCTGATATGACCACCACTGAGGCCGGCTTATATGTACAGCTTCATCCAACGAGTTTATCATTAACTTCACCTCTTCATTTTGAGTATCAACCTGTTCTCGTTTCCATCTGTTTGCCATCATCATCATCATCATTTTACAGTTCCAGTTTCCCGGTTACTGTTGGCGAGCCTCTTCCATTCTGTCTTACTGAGATACATTCTCTTCTTAATGACGTCCTCCAGTGTCTTTCCCCGAACTGCAATGGTCCACCTTTACGATGTCCATCCAGTGCGTTCTTGGCCTTCCCCCGATACGTTTTCCTGCCACGTGTCTCTCCAAGCTAACATAAGTTGTCTTTGTCTTCATAACATGCCTCAACCACCTCAATCTGAACATGCTGACCCTATCTAACAATGATGTCTCAATCCCAACTTCCTTTCTCACCATGTCATTCCTTAACTTGTCCAGTTTTGTTTTATGAACTGTGAACCTCAGGAACTTCATTACAGATGTCTGCAACTTTGATCATTCCTTCTTAGTGAGGGTGCAGGTTTCGGTACCATAGTTAAGACTGGTATGAAGTACTGATTGAACACAACCAGCTTTGATTTTGTTGGTACTTTGGTGTCCCAGAGGAGTGTTCGTACTTTGTCATAAAAGTGAGAGCTCTTCTGCACTCTATTTGCCACCTCCTTTTTGGCTAGCGTATCTCGAGATATTACGCTGCCGAAGTATGTAAAGTTTTCCACACTTTCCAGTGGATGGTTTCCTAGCATGATGTTCATTGGTCGCCCCCCTGTTTGCATCAGCAATAATTCTCACTACTCTCATGTTTGTTACTTCCAACTTATGAATGAGATTTCCTGAGTCCACCTGTACAGTAAAGTAGGCCTGGAGACAAATCGATGATGATGATGTTTCGTGTTTTAAGGGGCCTAACATCAAAGGTCATCGGTCCCAGGAGACAAATCGATGTAGTGATAGTTTCATCTGACAGCTGATATCTTCCTTAAAGAATGCAGTTTGATAGCTAGCGGGAGCTCATTGCATGAAGTTTCACTGAGTATTCTGGGAGAATAAACGTCCTAAGTACTTGAAATGATCCATCCATCTGTTCCAGTTTCATATTCCCCGCCTGGCATTCAATCCTCTTAGGTTTCTCGTATTGATATAACTTTAGTATTGTAACGGTTCAAATCCCGTTACAAGATGATATCTGTATTTTTATTATTATTATTATTATTATTATTATTATGTCCGTATTATTATTATGTTATCTGTGATATTGTTACTATTATTGTAATTATCAGTCTTATTTAATTCAATTTTGCAATGCCTGTTGCTTGCAAGATTGTACTTAGATGTATGCATATATACGTATGTGTAGATTATCATTAAATACCTGTACATTGAGAGTTTCGATGTATCAGATGTGGAAGTGACGTTGTTATATTGCTATACCACTGGCGATTCTGCCAAGTCATCGCCAAGCCATGGCTACGTCATCGTATTTAGTTAGGACTGAGCTCACTGTCTTTGAGAAACCCAACGAGCCGGCGGCGGTTTCACAACTGTATGTAATATTTGCCGCGTAGGTGGGAGTATGTCATTGTTATTTCTGGAGATTACGTAGCTGTGTCAACCAACGTCTATAAAAGGTGGGTGCATATTGTAGCGTCAGTCATTAGTTATACGGATGCAGTACAGTGAAGAAGTCTACTAGATCAAGAGGCCTTAGTTGGTCAGTCAACCAGTGTGAACGAGAGATGGTGAAGACTCAGTCAGCCATTAATTATTGGTCATTGAGAGAGTGAGACCAAATGGTTGGTCCGTAACTTAGTGGAAGACACGGACGCAAGGGCTTACCATGAAGTCAGAGAGGGCAACCCAGGACCTACCAAGAGGTAATACCATATTGACTTACAAAGAAGTCAGATGAGATGGAGAAGAAGCAGTCACAAGGATGTATCACCAAGTTAGGCGTGACACATCTACAGTAAACACCAGATCAAAGGAATACGTCGTAATTACACTAAAAGTGTTGAAGGTACAGTCAAGTGAATCAGTGAGGGAAATATTTCGTATAAATTGTTAAATGTCCGGTCAAGAAGAATTCAAATTCATGCCTAGTTTCTTTCAGTTGCAATGTCATAATTTCACATTCTCATCTGTTTTATCGCAACAAGACTCACTATTTTTTGATATATTATTTAAAGAATATATATTGTTCTATCAAACGAATTCATAGTTTTATTTCAATGAAAGTAAAATATCTTAACCTCAAAATTAATGGGGAAACCGAACGCCAATCTCCTTTTCCCAGAACTTATATGGTATGTTGTCAAAAGTAAGCTTATTACCCCACACCCTAGAGATAGTCAAGAGTCTCATTGTATTATTGCTGCACTGAGTGGCAGCTGGCGCCCTTCAAATAACGTATGTGTAAGCAAGCAGGTAAGTGTGAGTACAAGGTCCGACGAGTGTGTATTTTATTTAATGAATGTTAATTTTCATAATTTCCATTTTAAATGCAGATATTCAAATTTTTCAAGTTAAATCCAGATTTATATATATGTTTCAAAAGATAGTAAGAGAGTTAGGAAACTAACAATGTGTCGATGCAACGTGGGACTCGAATAAATTCAGAATCTGTTCTGAATGACAGCATATCATAGGTTCATTTGGGAAGAGTATGCACATTTAAGCCAACGGAATTATTACCGGTAAATTTCAGGACTATAATTTTGTGATATATATTTGTATTTTGGGGATATGTCAAGGGATTTGAAGAGGGAAATTAATTTGAGATCGCGTACTATCACTAGTGAACCAAAGATGGACAAGGAAGACAATAACAAGTCATGTGAGGACGAGGTCATTGCTTCTGCGGACATCCAAGGTGAAATTCAGAGTAGGGTGCAGGTGAATACGATAGAAGGTTCTGAGGTAATTCAGGAAAGTGCAGAAATGGAGAAGCACACCGAAACTCAAAAGGAAATCGCGGGGGGAATGAACCAAGAGCTTTTGAATTTGTGGATGGCCAAAATGACCGAGTTTAGCGAAAATCTAAGCAAACAGATAAGTAGTAAGATGGAGAAAAAGATTGAGACTATTAATGAAAATTGTAATAAACGGATTAACGCCATAAGTAGTAAAATGGAAGAAATGATTGTTAGTATTAACGGAAATTTTAATTTGATCAATGATAAAATAGATGGGTTAAGTGAATCACTAAATTGTAAAATAGATACTAAGATAGTAGAGGTAACTAATGAAATATCTAATTTAGAAAATAAGTTAAATAAAGAGTGTGTTGACCTTAGAGGAGGAATGTAGTCGAGTCAGAGCGATCTTCATACTCAAATTGAGCATGTCAAAGGAACTTGCACAGAGAATATCAAAGAGTTAAGTAATAAGATTTCTAGTAATCGGGAAGAAATTCACGAGATTGTAGACAAAAGAATAGACAAGATCCATAATGCAGTGGGGCAAGGTATGAGGGAATGTGTCAGTAAGGTAGAAACGTTTGAAAAAGAGCTTGGGCAGGTCAGAGAACTAAAGAATAAACAAGAAACTTTGTCGCAGAAGGTTACAGAGAAAGAGGAAAAATTTCATTAGAAAGAGAATGCGGAGAGAGTGGCGGAAGAAAAAGTTTTGAATTGCCAGAGGGTACTACGGCAAGAAATGAGAGAAGGTCAGATTACAAGAGAAATAGTAGTAACTAGTGCTTTATACAATAGGGACCAAGATTTGCCTAAGTTTACTGCAAAACAATTTAATCCTATGGAATTTGTAACATTAGTTGAGAAAAGATTTGCAAATAAGTTGAGGGATAATATTATCGAATGGGAATACGTGTTAGAGATCTTGTCTAATTCATTCATCGGTGAAAGTAAAACCTGGTTTCAAGTGTACCGTAATTATATGTCTAATTTAGGAGAATTTAAAGAGAAGTTCGTTGACAAGTTTTGGGATGAGAATATACAAGATCGTGAGAGAGAACGGATTATGATTGGTAAATATAGACAACAGGAGGGAGTGTCTATGACATAATACTTTCTGACACACGTGCTTATATGGAAAAATCTTAATAGTATTGGTTCAGAAGTTGATATCGTAAGGATTCTGTTAAAACATTATTCTGATAGGATTAGGGAAGCTGCGTGTATGCAGAAAGTCAGTACTATCAAAGGAATGGAGGTATTGTTAGATAGTTTTGAGGATCTGAATAGTAGCATAGGGGGTAATCGACCGCAAAGTAGAACTGTAGAGGGAGCGGGAAACAGGTCAGATAATTATCAGAGGAGAGGTAACAATTATGATCAGCCGAGGGCTAATAGAAATTTAAATAGTGATAGAGGTCAGCAGAATTACCAGAGAGAATCGGAAGATGGGAGGCGTGCAGATGAGAATTATGTGAGGAATTATAGACAGAATAGCTGGAGAGGGAATAATTATGATCAGCCGAGGAATGATAGAAATTTCAATAGTGATAGAGGTCAACAGAATTACCAGAGAGAATCGGAAGATGGGAGGCGTGCAGATGAGAATTATGTGAGGAATTATAGACAGAATAGCTGGAGAGGGAATAATTATGATCAGCCGAGGAATGATAGAAATTTCAATAGTGATAGAGGTCAACAGAATTACCAGAGAGAATCGGAAGATGGGAGGCGTGCAGATGTGAATTATGTGAGGAATTATAGACAGAATAGCTGGAGAGGGAATAATTATGATCAGCGGACGACTAATAGACGTTTCAATAGTGATAGGGTTCAGCAGAGTTACCAGGGGCAATCCGGAGAAGGAAGGCGAGGAAACTTTATAGGCCAAAGTGACCGAAGGCGTGAGGATTTAAGTCATCAGAGGGAGAGTAGTAGGCCAAATACGAATGGTATTCAGGAATAGTCATCGAGCCAGAGTAACTCACAGGGAATCGGGTTAGTTAAGTTGACAGGCTGAAGGCAGTAGTTGAACAGGTATGTAGTATAAGTAGTTATGTAGTGAAAGTAGATTTAAGAGTACAGTGTGATTGTGACCTAAGTAATGTTAAGTGAGATATTTAAGTAATGACGTAGTCGTAGATAATGAAGTAATTAATGGTAATCGTAAATTAGACGTAAGAAGTGATCTGTTAAAGTGATGTAAGTACTTGTAATACCGAGAATATGATGTACGTGAGTAGTGAGGTAGTAACTCCGATGATGGAAATTGTGATATGAAGAAGGTAAGTGAAGGTACTATTAGATATTATAACAGCCGTTGAGTAAGTCACAGTGAGTAAATAAGATGATAGCGGTACTAATCACGATTGAATATAATTGTAAGTTTCAGACATGCCTTGTTGTACCAGAACTTGTGTATTCAGTTGTTTTAGGAGCTGACTTGGTTGCAAATCTTGGAAGTAGAGTAGACTTTAATTTAGGTAGTGTGTGTTTGTTCTATGAGAAAAAATAGCAAAGAAGTACGTGTTAACTATGATGGTCTGAGGTAAGTGTGTTGGTGACGTGTGTTCTTTGAAATATATGAGAGGTAAGTGAAGTTGTTCCTAGTGAGAGGAAATGTTTTGTTGGGTGTGTTACGTGCCTGTACGACCAGGATCTGAGGGATAGTCGGTATGAGGCAGTGACGTGAGGTAATTTGAGTGAATTACAGGAGGAGTAATTGTGTTCGATGTTAGGTAAGCATCGAGATGTATTTAGTGGTAAGTGAGGAAGAACACGTATATGAACATGAATTTGTAGTAAATGACCATTGATCGTTTGTGGGAGGTAAGTACTCCAGTCAACTTAAAAAAGCTAGTGACGTCTAAGAACAAATAAATATTATGCTGGATTACGGAATAATTGAACCATCTTGTAGCCATAGCATTGATTCTTTAATTATTGTTGCCAAGAAGGATGTGATTTATTGAGAGATGTTAGTAAGGGCAAAATTGGACGAATTCAGTTTGAGTGACAGAGTGCTACTCAGAGTTCCATTTCATCATCTGCAGAGGCGGGAAATATGTTGAAGTTATATTTTTGTATCAGGGGTATTTCACTATTGTGAACCGTATCGGGAGTGTGCATAATTCCTTGAAAGATCAGGAAGGGGATATTGTCGGTGTTTATAGTACAATATATGTAAAGAAGTACGTCACGTGAGATTTGTTGAGATAATAATAAGATGATTAATTTTTGTAACAAACTGGCAAAATAAAATTAACATACATGAATTAGCGTGTGAACCAAGTGTCGTATTGGTGTATTGGAAGAATAAGTGCTACATTGTCATGTACTGTGTGACAAAAAAAACGGAGAACAGGACATTGAACAGTTATCTGCGATAACAATATGCGAGAAAAGTTCTCATATAAGTGAATTTTCACAAAATATTTTGATATGTTAAAAAAAAGGAGAAGAATGTTGTATATTGATTGAAAATTATTTGTGTGTGTTAAATTAAGGGCTATGCTCTTGTGAATTGTATGAGAATGGGACACTGGACAGTTATATGCGATGACAATGTGCGAGAAAAATTCTCATACCTTTGATATTTTATAAAATGTATGGATGTTGAAAAAGAAAATTATTGTTGTATACGCATTTAAAGTGTTTATGTGTCAGTGTTATATATATAATTTTGTTCATAAATCAATCGATTCTTTGTTCTTCGATTTATTTATGAGGGAGGCGAATTGTAACGGTTCAAATCCCGTTACAAGATGATATCTGTATTTTTATTATTTTTATTATTATTATTATTATTATTATTATTATGCCCGTATTATTATTATGTTATCTGTGATATTGTTACTATTATTGTAATTATCAGTCTTATTTAATTTCAATTTTGCAATGCCTGTTGCTTGCAAGATTGTACTTAGATGTATGCATATATACGTATGTGTAGATTATCATTAAATACCTGTACAGTGAGAGTTTCGATGTATCAGATGTGGAAGTGACGTTGTTATATTGTTATACCACTGGCGATTCTGCCAAGTCATCGCCAAGCCATGGCTACGTCATCGTATTTGGTTAGTACTGAGCTCACTGTCTTTGAGAAACCCAACGAGCCGGCGGCGGTTTCACAACTGTATGTGATATTTGCCGCGTAGGTGGGAGTATGTCATTGTTATTTCTGGAGATTACGTAGCTGTGTCAACCAACGTCTATAAAAGGTGGGTGCATATTGTAGCGTCAGTCATTAGTTATACGGATGCAGTACAGTGAAGAAGTCTACTAGATCAAGAGGCCTTAGTTGGTCAGTCAACCAGTGTGAACGAGAGATGGTGAAGACTCAGTCAGCCATTAATTATTGGTCATTGAGAGAGTGAGACCAAATTGTTGGTCCGTCACTTAGTGGAAGACACGGATGCAAGGGCTTACCATGAAGTCAGAGAGGGCAACCCAGGACCTACCAAGAGGTAATACCATATTGACTTACAAAGAAGTCAGATGAGATGGAGAAGAAGCAGTCACAAGGATGTATCACCAAGTTAGGCGTGACACATCTACAGTAAACACCAGATCAAAGGAATACGTTGTTATTACACTAAAAGTGTTGAAGGTACAGTCAAGTGAATCAGTGAGGGAAATATTTCGTATAAATTGTTAAATGTCCGGTCAAGAAGAATTCAAATTCATGCCTAGTTTCTTTCAGTTGCAATGTCATAATTTCACATTCTCATCTGTTTTATCGCAACAAGACTCACTATTTTTTTGATATATTATTTAAAGAATATATATTGTTCTATCAAACGAATTCATAGTTTTATTTCAATGAAAGTAAAATATCTTAACCTCAAAATTAATGGGGAAACCGAACGCCAATCTCCTTTTCCCAGAACTTATATGGTATGTTGTCAAAAGTAAGCTTATTACCCCACACCCTAGAGATAGTCAAGAGTCTCATTGTATTATTGCTGCACTGAGTGGCAGCTGGCGCCCTTCAAATAACGTATGTGTAAGCAAGCAGGTAAGTGTGAGTACAAGGTCCGACGAGTGTGTATTTTATTTAATGAATGTTAATTTTCATAATTTCCATTTTAAATGCAGATATTCAAATTTTTCAAGTTAAATCCAGATTTATATATATGTTTCAAAAGATAGTAAGAGAGTTAGGAAACTAACAGTATTAGAACTGCTCATTTTCACTGCACACCGAGCTCGATAGCTGCAGTCTCTTAAGTGCGGCCAGTATCCAGTAATCGGGAGATCGTGGGTTCGAGCCCCACTGTCGGCAGCCCTGAAGATGGTTTTCCGTGGTTTCCCATTTTCACACCAGGCAAATGCCGGGGCTGTACCTTAATTAAGGCCACGGCCGCATCCTTCCACTTCCTAGGCACTTCCCATCCCATCGTCGTCATAAGACCTATCTGTGTCGGTGCGACGCAACAAAAAAAAATCACTGCACCTGTTTTAAGCTTCAATAGCGGTATATTAGACTGCAGGCTTTCAACACTGTCATCAAGACCATGTCGTCGGCATAGGTTAAACGGCTTACTGAATTTTAACCCAAGTTAATCCATCCATACCATTTTACAGCTTTCAGTACATATATATGTTCTTATTATTTTTTACTTGTCTAAGACATGGATTTACTAAAGTAATAAACAACTAGTTCATAATAAAATACATAGAACAAAATGACGGCGGTAGACATAACAGCACATGCACAATTTAATGCGTCGCGAAGCTCATAATTGAGCAGTTCAGTTAGCCTTATCAGTTATACAAACAGGTCATCCAATGTACATTTTCCTCTAGCTGTCTGTAAATCAAAAGTGTTCTGGATTCTGCAAGTTTCTACATACACAAAACTCATGTGTGGTTATATAGCCCTACGTTTAGAGATAATTTTTTTCATCAAAACACACCAGCACTGAGTCTATCCAGCGTTTTCCACGTGGTATAGGATAGGATATAATAAGCAGCAGGCTCCTCTTTGACATTCATCTTGGGACCACACTGCGCCACAGGTCTACTTGGTGACTACCAGGTTATGATGGAATTGGCAGTGTTATCTGTAATAAGTTATTTCTTGAACTCATCCTCGAGAGTTGAGACTCACAATCAAACACGGAGTGACGAGGATCGTAAGAGTAAGAATATATATATTGTGGATTGCATTTTTATAAAAACATTCCAAGTGTTCTGCAGAAGAGTGCATTACAAATTGTTAAATTTACATAATCTATCATGCGTTTAGTCCTCAGCCCGAAGGCTGGTTGGATCCTCAACAGCTCCGCCATCAGCTGTCATAAATGGCCTAGGCATCACTGAAGAGGCGTACTAGAGAAATGAGGAGTAAGGTAGTTTCCCGTTGCTTTCCTTACCGAGCCAGAAGTTGCTATTACATATCAGTCTGCCAAGCCCACTGAAATGCATGCACCAACTGACCCTATGAGCAACATTTTCATACCATTCATAGCGGGGACTGGCTGCATTAGGAATGGCATTATTAGCATCGCTCATACCTCAGTCGCTTTCATCTTGTCAAAGCCAAGGATAAAGCTGAGACAGATCAATGAAAGTAACAATATTGCTCTAGCCCACACCAGAAGACATAGTGCACCGTAAACACTACGTCCTGCCAGCAAAGGCATAATCTATCATGTATATACATAAAATACGAGTTTTGTCTGTACATTGCTGAGAATTTAAAAATAATGGTTTGTCTGTATCGGTCGTGTCCACAGTAACAATGAAATGCACTTCTTAATTTTCCGTCATTTCTGTCTGTCTGTCTGTCTGTCTGTCTGTCTGTCTGTACGGGCATCACGAGAAAAATGGCTGAAGAGAAGCATGTCAAGTGGGGAAATGATTGACTACAATCTAGGCTATATTTATGTTATTAATGGCCCTATCGATAAATACTACGTAACTAAAGTTACAGAGAATTAAATTTCTGATCATTTATGTCTTACATATTTTAACTGTACCGACTATGATAACAGAGATATTCGTGAATTTCGATTTTTGTTGCTAAGTGATGAGGATCGTAAGAGTATATATTATTGTGGACAACATTTCTATAGAACATTCCAAATGTTTTGCACAAGGGTCCAGAAGGGTAAATTTATTGAACATTAAACTTCCTATAATATAAGCTACTAGAATGGTAATTATCAATAAAATAAAAAGTGTATGATCATGGAAGAAAATTAGTTGTTCTATCAATGGAGAGGCTGTATTTTGTAAATTTAAATTCGACCAAGTTGCCATATTCTAATAAAAGGGTGAACTTTATATGTAGAGCTTAAATCTACCGCACTATTCTGCCATATTAGTAGTTAACATAGGTAAATCGGAACAGGAGTGTTCGGCCGGAGGTTGGGACTGGTATCATTCAACGCCGAACCACGAGAAAATGGGTCAACAGAATTTAATGAAAACAGGTATGCAAAGTCTCTCAATACTGTCCTACAGTCTAGGTTATAAATAATTATTTTTATTCACGGTGTATAAAATGGTAGTTTAGGGGAAGGTGCCTAAAATTTAATTTTTTAAATATCTATGTTATTGGTCCTATCGAAAAGGATTATGTACTGTAACAAAAGTTATAGAGAACACAAGTTCCAATCATTTATGTCTTATACGGTTTTACTGTACCGAGTATGATAATAGAATAATTAATGTAGACTTTTGTTACTTAGTCCCTATCAACGCCGAGCATTGCTAAAATGGAACTATTGCTTACTGGCGATGGTTTTTGTCATGATTGTCTTAAGGTGTAAAACCGCGTGGTCGTCGGCCCGAGTCGACAAGGAAAAGTGTGAAGATGCTTATAGATAGAGATAAAATGGTAAAGGAACGAACGCTTGAAGAATATGATAAGAGGGAGGCATGATTCTCTAACATCCCAGAGTCGGAAGAATGCCTAAAATATCGAAAGTTCATAAAAATGATCAACAGTAACATTATATTGACCATTGTGATGTGATTTGTCTCTTCTGCTGTCACTCATCTCCGACAGATGGCATTAATGCTGAATCCCGAGTAAAACAGCCTGTCTGAATATTGGCGGAATGTAGGTAGGGAGTTAGGTAACTTTGCCCATTCTACGGATTGTGCCGTCAACGGTGGGTGCTGCAGCTAGTTTATTAAATAAAACAGGATTTCATATTATTAAAATGTATTTTAAATATACTATGATCTTTTTATTTAAAATGATATCATTCTTGGCGTCGACCTCGGCACGTCTTTTGCCACTACTTTCACCATACGTTATGAACCTGCGTGTAAGTGAAATTGCGGAAGTGTAAAGTGTTGAATGTGAGGAAAGGAACGTTAAGGACGACACAAAAACCCAGTCCCCAGGCCAGGGATATTAATCATTTACAATTAAAAACCCCTGACCCGGCCGGGAATCGACCCCGGGGCCACCGGGTGACCGGCGGACGCATTGACCCATACACCGCTGGGCCGGACCGATCTCTTAATATTGTATCAAATTATCAGTTAGTGTAAAGTATATCATCATCATCATCTGTTTACCCTCCAGGGTCGGCTTTTCCCTCGGACACAGCGAGGGATCCCACCTCTACCGCCTTAAGGGCAGTGTCCTGGAGCTTCAGACTCTTGGTCGGGGATACAACTGGGGAGAATGACCAGTACCTCGCCCAGGCGGCCTCACCTGCTATGCTGAACAGGGGCCTTGTGGAGGGATGGGAAGATTGGAAGGGATAGGCAAGGAAGAGGGAAGGAAGCGGCCGTGGCCGTAAGCTAGGTACCATCCTGGCATTCGCCTGGTGGAGAAGTGGGAACCACGGAAAATCACTTCCAGGATGGCTGAGGTGGGAATCGAACCCACCTCTACTCAGTTGTCCTCCCGAGGCTGAGTGGACCCCGTTCCAGCCCTCAGACCACTTCTCAAATTTCGTGGCAGAGCCGGGAATCGAACCCGGGCTTCCGAGGGTGGCAGCTAATCACGCTAACCACTACACCACAGAGGCGGACTAGTGTAAAGTATATTATGATCAAAAACTTCAAAAATGTATTTCTGAGCCAATTTTCTACCTACCTGCTCAATTGTTGACTGTGGTATGCTTAAAGAAGTTTGATTCACCAATTCCTTTGTGATTCTACAGTGAACCTAAGTGAATAGACAAAACATTCATGCCTTATCGAGTATCATTCCATTCTTTAATTAGATCACTTTCGATTTACACGTGTTAACCGGTAATAGAATTAATTACGAAGTTGGCATTTTGTTGTGTTTATGACTGTCCTATAAATGGCATGTGAAGTAAAATTGAAATGGGCCAGATGCAACCATTATAAAAGCAGTCAATTTATTTCTCGGGGCTAGAGTGGCAGCCGCCGCTGAGAGAAGCCATCGTTTTTCGTAATTTGGCAGTGCTGGGTGGGCGGGAGTTGTTATCTTGTAATCCCCGGCGGGAGAGTGGAGTCTGGATTAGTACTGGGAACTCGGGTCGGTCAACTAGCCTGCCAGCTAAGGCAAACTGAGCTCCGTCATTAGAGCCAGGATCATGCCCGGGGTAAAACTCGTTGGTTCACACATCCTCACAGTCAGAGCAATGCAACTCGCACATTTACTTCGAATATGTTCCTATTACTGACAGTTTTATAGTGAGGTTACTTTCTCTTTCTCAACTTCAGCACAAAATTTTCTGGATTTTTTGGGAACAATCGTGCATGAATTAGGTGCTTGACATGAAACCAGAAATATTTTTTGTACGTGTTTGCGATTATGCTACCACATTATATAGGAGCGATTTCCGAACTTACCCTTCTGGCGACTGTTTGGGAGCTCCGAAAATCCTATACCATCCTCACACCTCTCCCGTACCGTTTACAATTATTTTCCCCAGGAAAACTTACATTTGAGAGTATTGTCGAATAAATAAGAGCATTCAAAATTTAATTATACCGTACTAATTTTAAGATAAAGTAGGATTTTTGGCTGGAACAAGAATGGAACTTGAAATGTATAAAAGTAAACACACGTCAACGAAGTATTGACTTGAAGAGAAGTTTAAATAAACCTGTGATGCTACAGCCTTGACGGGCCTTGGCCTACCAAGTTACCGCTGCTCAGCTGAAACGCCTGCAAATTTAATATACATTTAACTAAATTGATTAATTATTTTCTTCTCCTTCTTCTTATTGTTCTTCTTATTTATCTGTTTACCCTACAGGGTCCGTTTTTCCCTCGGACGCAGCAAGGGATTCCACATCTACCGTCCCAAGGGCAGTGTCCTGGAGCTTCAGACTCTGGATTGGGGGATACAACTGGGGAGGATGAACAGTACTTCGCCCAGGCGGCCTCACCTGCTATGCTGAACAGGGACCTTGCGGGGGATGGGAACACTGGAAGGGATAGACAAGGAAGAGGGAAGGACGCGGCTGTGGCCTTAAGTTAGGTACCATCCCGGCATTTGCCTGGAGAAGTGGTAAACCACGGAAAACCACTTACAGGATGGCTGAGGTGGGAATCGAACCCACCTCCACTCAGTTGACCTCGCGAGGCTAAGTGGACTCCGTTCCAGCCCTCGTAACACTTTTCAAATTTCGTGGCAGAGCCGGGAATCGAACCCGGACCTCCGGGGGTGGCAGCTAATCACACTAACCAATACACCACAGAGGAGGACGATTAATTATTTTAACTCATATTAATTTCCCTGAATTTTTTAAAATGACAATTTCTCATTAAAATAACAGCATGTACTTCGATACTTAGACACTCGAAACAAAACTGGAAGAGACATGTTGGAAGAATGGACAGACGAAGGATACCGAACAATTTTCTAATATGTGTCCATTGGGAAAATAACTGGACTGAGACCATAACAGTCCATATCAGTTCCCTCGTAGCCCAGTTTATCGTTTGAATACCGTAATGAGAGTTAGCTCATTGCATAAGTAAAATACACTGGCGGAAATAATATTCAAACATGAAATAAGGATTGTAGAATACGGAAATGTTGGTAATATATTTGTCGAGGTAACATATTTAATTGATTAAATGTACAAGACTACAGGTTAATATCCGCGCGAGAAAAGCCATCGCAAATGAGCAATGTTGGTCCATTATTAACCGGTGCAATCGCCTGACCGTTGAATGCAGGCATGCAAACGTGCATGCATTGTACGTACAGGTGCCGGATGTTAGCTTATGGGAAGGAATTCCATGCTGGTTGCCCTTGATCGGTCAATACAGGGACGGTTAATGCCGATTGTGGATGACGCTGGAGTTGTTGTCAAATAATGTCCCATTGTCCGATTAGGGACAGATAGGGGCATCAAGCAGGCCAAGGCAACATGTTGACACTCTGTAGAGCACGTTGGGTTACAACAGCGGCATGGGGGTGTGCATTATCCTGTTGGGAAACACCCCCAGGAAGCACAAAAATTCGAATCACCAGACGGACGTACACATCTGCAGTCAGGGTGCGTGAGATAACCACGAGAGTGCCCCTGTTGTCATAGGAAATTGCTCCTCAGACCAGAACTCCCGGTGTACATCTAGTGTGTTGACGCCGCAGACAGGTGGAATTCAGGCGCTCACCTGGTTTCCTTCTAACCAACACTCGGCCATCACTGGCGCTAAGGCAGAACCGGCTTTCATTGGAAAACATAATGGACTTCCACTCCATCTTCCAATGAGCTCTCGCTTGATACCACTGAAGTCGCAGAGGCGGTGGTTTGAGGTAAGTGGAATGCACGCCTCAGGGCGTTTGGCTCGGAGCTGTCCTTCAAGTAACCGATTTCAAACCACTGCTGCCAGTACTCTTGCACTGTTGAGACACTCCTCCCAAGTCGTTCTGCAATAACGGGGAAGGTAAATCTACCTTCTCGTAGCCTTATTGTACGGCCTCGTTCAACCGCAGTGAGCTGTTGATACTGGCCTCTTCGTCGTCGTAAAGGCATTCTTGACCTACTCACAGTCAGTCCGTCCAATCTGACAGGTAACTAACGCTCTCGCACAGTACAGCTGATGTGCAACGTCACGGGGCCAATTTTCATTTCTGGTATGTACCAAAGGATTGCCCATGGTGTAGATTTCGTTGCTGAAACAAGGGCATAAGCTGACGAATATATATTTAGTCATTTGTCTGTAAGGTCCAATTTAAGTTTTGTCTTCAGTCCTACATTATCAGAAAGGTCCATTTCTTTGACTGAATCATTTCTTCATGACATTTAAATTTATTCGTGAGGATTTTGGATTCCCAGTTTTAAATTAATAATGTTCAGTTATGGCAAAAGAAAAATGGAAGCCTCATGGTATAGGGTTAGCTTGCTGTCTATTACGCAGTGGATCTCAGTTTAATTCCTTCCTCGTACAAGAGTTTTTATATTGGACTTAGGACTGGAACTGGGTCCATTCAGCCTTGTGAGATCAACCAACATAATACATCTGGGGACTGTTTGTGAGATCTGAATATACCATGCACTGCCACAAACCCACCTCTCCCATACCGTTCGTTAATACAATAATTCCCCCCAGAAAAAGTTATACTTGAGAGTATTGTCGAATAATTTAGCTGATTCGAAATTAACAATTGATGACCTCTCCCGAATAAAGCTGTTGAGGAATTTGTAAATGTTGAGGTTGGTGATGTTTACTTCTTTGTATAAAACTCTTTGGGTTTACTATTCTGTGTATTGGTGTGACATTTTGATTGTAAATAAAAATGGGTCATGTGAGGAACTAAATTCCGGCACCTCGGCGTCTCCGAAAACCGTAAAAGAGTAGTTAGTGGGACGTAAAGCAAATAGCATTATTATTATTATTATTATTATTATTATTATTATTATTATTATTATTATTATTATTATTATTATTATTATTATTATTAAAAGTTGGTTATGAATATTGAAAGCTGAATAACTTTTGTTACAGATAATGTGTGATTACGACTTAAATAACAAGGACCACAACCGACATTCTTTTTGAGATTTCAATGGAAATAGGGTGTATTATCACGCCTTTATGCTGTGGTGTCATATTATGTCGTATACAGTATTTGAAATTCAAGCAGGTTTACAGCCAGCAGAACTTTGTTCTCCGTGGTATAAGAATGGAACATCAGTCAAGATGGTGGACAGTGTTTGAGTTCGTTCACCATCAGGTGTAATTATTAATTAATAGACGAAATTAAATCTATGTTTTAAAATATGTTGTTGACATTTATATTGTTACTGCTGTTATTTTTATTAATAAGTGACACTAATATTATTTGCTATCATTTGTGTTCCAAGTGTATGTACAGGATTTCTCTTCTGTTATATATGGAGAAAACAATGGAAAGGCCGGAGGGGGTTTCCAAGGTTTCTCGGGAAATAAGAAAAAGGATCAGCAGTTACAAGATTTATTATATAAATAATGTCGAAATAACAACAAAGACTAGAGAGATTTTAACAATAAGATATTCCAGCGCATGGTCTTGAGCCAAAAGTAGCCACAGGCTTTGTGTATAAAAATGCTAGTAAGTAAGACTGTTGTCTTACGACAGCTGAGAAAATCAGAATACAGTATCTGAATGATTACATTAATTTGAAGGCTGGTTAAAACAAGACCGATAATTAAGTTGAATAATCATGAACAATTAGAAAAATATTAAAGTTATCAAAATAACAAAGTCGAAGGTACGAAATTGTGATGAGAAAAGTTTACACAGTAACGCTACAGTTCTTGAGTAGAATTTTACAGCACTCAGTTCTCCACTGGGGAGTAAAAAGCTGAAAGAAAAAAGAGGACCTTTTGTCCAGCAACTTCATTATCCAGTAGTAAGCTGCAATTGATAACTTTTATAGACGAACCAGCCGACATAAAAATAAAATGTGTCCATAGACACGACTGGCTAAAATCGTCATTAAAAATTCAGCACTTCTCGCTGCAAAGAAGACCAAAAACTAGGCTGGCGTTATTTTCATGTCCAAAATGGAAAATACAAAGGCCGGCAAGGGACACATCAAGTACAGTTACGCTGGTTGACAAGTCATGCTTGTAGCGCTCAACACATGAGCGAAAGAAGAGGTGATTGACCTCGAACAAACTGCAGCAAAGTACATGCTGACGAGAAGTCGCTATTCCATAATGCGTGCGGCAAATATCTTGCCAAATGAAAGTGCAGCATAGGAGCTGACGTAGAGTACCAGCGGTGATTCCGGCCAGACCCGGAGTGTGTAGGCAAAGCATTCCCGTTTGTTGTTGTTTCCAAGTTTTCATTCCCCACCCTGAAGGGATGGGGCGGGCCACCTAGAGGGTAAGCATTCCCGTAGGCTTGATTCTTAAATAGCGCTGAGAAAGATTCCAGAAGGGACGCAACATAGTGCTGTAAAACTAACGGAAATAATTACAAACCTGTACATGAAAATCTTAACAAAAAATAACAAAATAGTGAGGAAAAGGGAGCCCAGAAAGAATATTTTTAAAATGTCCAATTAATTAACATAACAAAGACTAAATGCAAATAACAAAAATGACCAATGAAAAGACAGAAAAGCGCGGGAGGATACACTTTCGGTACCAATCAAAAGGAAAGTTGCCAGTGACGTAAACAGTCATGCCAAGGTGCTGCAACCAATCAACAACCAAGAAGGAATGACGTAAGGCAGCGAAGAAAAGAAAGAAAATATACAAGCAGAGTTTGTTTAACCTGTGGCATGATTGCACGTCTAAGGAAACTTGTAATCAATTAACGAAAAGTAACCAGACCGAAACAACTAATTAAGGTAAGAACAACATATAACATAAATTTAGAAAAATAGGAGAGGTACCGCAAATAGCGAAAATTGCAAACAAATGGTACGTTCATGAACGCATGAACCAATATACAAACATAAGACGTACTTGCAGATAATATTCTATTTTATCGCTTCCAGTTCATACAGTATTTTTAAAACCTTGATTTATAACAATGAAATATTTCTCCTAATAGATGAACTCATTTGTACACTTGTATTGTTTTATGGTATACACGAGGATAAATTCTGAGTTACAATTCGTAAAGTATGTCTTTCTGATAACCTTGGTTGTTTAAGATATGTTACGTATTATTTTAGGTGTTGGGAAAAGGAACTTAATGCGAATTTTACGAGCGTGCAGTATCTTGATAATTCGGTAATGGTGATGTATTATCTACAATGTAAATGTAAGGCTAGGCTAAACTTTTCTTATTTTAATGTTGTTGTTTACTTAGCTGACTGGGTTCTTCATCTGCCATTTTATTGGGAACTGTAGCTTTTAGCCGTTTGAGTATTCCAGCTAAATTCGTTTCGCGGAGTTTATTAGTTTTTCCTGCTTTTAAATATAAGCGGCTTTGTCGAAGCTGTTTCGCAATGTTGTTGTGTTTTATGTTGTGTGTTTGTCACACTGAGTGCTCCTTCTTTAAGCCCGCGTTATGCAAGAGAGAGCGTGTTTTAAAGTTTGTATTATTGTTTGTTAAAAGGCCAAGGTGTGAAAAGAGTGCTTCTTTAGTGGATTTAGCTTAGTAAACGGCTATCTGGCTGCTACAAGGCTTACTCCTTGAATCTTTCTGATGATATCTTCCTTGTACGAAGACTTCAGAACTGTTTTTAGTAAACCGTATTGAGAATAAGTGTGAATTCTAGTATGGTGAATTATGTTTAATTATGCAAGCGTTTAATGAAAACACTTATGACGTTAAGTCATGTAGTTAACTTTGAATATAGTTACTAATATCAATCCAAGAAATTGGTAATGTATTTTATTTCTATACGTTAGAACTAGGTTATAAAAACATCTAAAGGATCTGAAAAATTGTGTCGTTATAAACGAGTGTCCTAGTAACCGGGATTCGTATTATCAGTCTAGGAAATGAAAAATACAGTAACAAACTTAATTAGAATTCATCCACATCGCTCTGTTCAGGTTTTTGTAGCCGCTTAATTATCGAACCATTCTGTTCAAATGCAGCAACAATTTTATCCTTGCTCTTCCAAGTCGTTTGGACTGTGGAATTAACAAGGTCAAACTCGCGACACACGTCAGCTTTTCTAATTCCATTCTCAATTTGGTAAATCACTTTGACTTTTTCTTCCAACGTTAAAACTTATCTTTTAGTAGTCATACTGCGTTAAACTGCCTAATGTCAGTTCTTGATGGATACAGTACTTTCGCATCCATCACTTGGCACAGGCCAGAGCAAAGTGTAGCTTCCACCGAAGTCCCAGTCTCACGCACGGCTGTGACAATCTGGATGCTGCTAGGGTATGGGCTGTGCTGTGTGATGACATTCGGAGCACATCCAGTGCGTCTCGGTGTTATGAGACGTGTTGCTCATAGTGTTAGTTGTGCTACAATAGCACTGTCTGGCCCAGTGAGGAAACCAATGGCAAACTACAGTACCTCACTCCTCGTCTTGCCTAGTACGCCTCATTTTGGTGCTGCCGTTGGTTTTCGTGGTTTTCTTATAGCTGCATGCTTTTGGTGGTGCTATTTGAGATCCAACCAGCCTCTGGGCTGTTGACCTAAGACACAGACAGACTGCGTTAAAGTGCGTGCTCTTAGAGGAAACTTCCAGTCGAAACTGCCCGCACGCAGATACCGTTAATACCACAAGAATTCCGACGTGTTACAATGGGGTGGGGAATCTGCTTGCATTCCCGAGGTCTAAGACAAAAGAGTACAGGAAAGGAACTTTGCCAGGTTGCCAAATTTCAACAAAATATTTTTAAAAACACTTTGGTTCTTAGAAAATCTTATTCCAGACTGAGGTTGAAAATGACGTTATATGCGAGGTAGACGCATATTTGTTTGTCGTATTAAGCAAGGCTGAAAAACACATTTCTTATGAGGAATATGTCCGTACCACAGAAAACATGACGTTATAGACGAGTTGTCGCTGGAACCGATATCGTTATAACAAAGTACAACTGTATTTTAAACATTGAGACGATTATAGACGAAACACGAGTGCCAAAAATGACTCATGCGACCTTTTTCCTGAACCTCCTATATCCATGTACGTAAGGTTGAGTCCTTTATCGAAAAGAACCAACCATTTTGGATTACCTTTATCCTTTACCTGAGGTCCACTATGTCGTGGGATTTTAGGACTTCAAACTAAGGAAAACGTCTTCATTTGTTACTTTTCCCACATCTTGGTGCGGTTGCGGGTGCGATATGTGTTGCATATGTGAACATGGTCCAGTTTCACGTCCAGTGCCCTTTCTGACGCCAACATTATGTGGTGAAATTTGTCCGCATGTTTTTCTGGTGGTTGGCAGTATGGTGCGTTGTGTGCAAATGAAGAATTTTGGGGCAAAGAACCTCCGAAAGCGGTTCGACCTCTACGACGGTACGTGAGACACAGAACACACGAACTTACACCATATTGGTCACGAAATCTTCCTGACAAGAATAAATTATTATTATTATTATTATTATTATTATTATTATTATTATTATTAAAATAAAGTTGTTTACAAGTAAAAATAACTGATTAACCACAGGCGATAAAGAAACGATTGCCATTTTTGTGATGGTACTTGCTTAGGGCCTATATGTTGTACGGAGGCGTTGCAGTTGCTGTTCGGGTAGCGCATATGGACAGTCGTAAGTACTAACTTGGCATGATCCATGAACGATAGCCATGCGTAGGGGTTGCAAGGTACATCTGAAAGTTCAACTGAAGAAATTAGAGAAAACGGTTATAATCGGGTTGCGAGAGGTAGTCCGCCATTTCAAGCTGTTCGGTCTTCCAAGCAGGTCATGTTGGGAGCAATGGACACATGGTGATACACCTACATAGCACAAGTAAATCCGTGACCTCGACGACCTTTACGATTTCTTCTATTAACATTCCAACATCGCAACTTTCGTTTGTAGCGGCATCTGCAGAGAACAATGTGAGATGCTACAGACAGATGATGTTACAAAAATGTACTCAAACATTGCAATAAAAGAAACTAAGGAGCTAATAGAGAAAAATTGAAAAAAGCTAAAAACAAACTAAGAAGTCAAACAGAAATAAATGAAACCATAAGTTTATTGAAATTAGAGTTTCAGAATCATTATTCCAATTCCACTTTAAATGGGAGGGTTTCTCTCAGGACTTTCAGGACTTATATCCCATCTCAACAAACTCGTTAATTTAATTTTTTAAACACCTACCACGGGGATATTCAACCGTGGGTTCGATACGGACACGATAAGGTGGTGTAATTGAATGGGGACATCACTATTCCCGAGACATTTTTGAATCGTATAATTTCGCTAGATAAATATAATGATTTAATTTGAAAATAAAACAAAAAATAATTCAATTTCTTGGACCTTACTTTAACAAAGGAAGAATATGGTATCTGAAATTTTCAGAAACCTGATAAAATCTGTTACCAAAATAAATACGATTCTTACTCATCCGGCTGCTCATAAGCGAGTAGCATATGATAGCTTCACCAACAGAATGTAAATATTTAAATGGATGAAGAGAAAAAACAACTAATCAAACATATAGCAAAAGCGAATGGTTGCGACTCGAAAATGACTGATAAAATTATACAGAGACCGAAAAAAGGAACAAGAAGAAAATAAACAATATGCAACATTTACATCTTTCGGAAACGAAAGTTACACAATATCCAATATTTTTAAGAAATGTAATGTAAAGGTAGCTTTCAGAACCAACAACAAAGTACCGTAGAACTAGCTACCCGACTCGGCTTAGCACGGGAGCAGTTATGAATTTAAGGCATACTTTTAACCGAGGACTTATAAGATTTCCTTGTATGCGACATAAATCGTTTTTCCTTTAGTAATGAACACGAAAGATTTCGTTTTCATGTAACACGTGAAAGTAACACGTAAAGCTGTTCATGAGAAAAACATTCTGCACTGAGATCAACTCCAGCCACGCGAAGTGCTTGACCCTGTGCTTTATTTATTGTTATGTCAATTCAGACTCTTACCGGGAACTATACTCGTTTGAAATCAAAAGGCACATCTGAAGGAATCATAGGGATTGTCGGTATAAAGACCGTTTCTCCTGTGCATAGCCAGTAAAATTAGTACCTATAATCAAACAGTTTTTTCAAAATTTTCAGTACAAATCACGTCCGACTGCATAACTTTGGCGGGTGTAGTTTCAAAATGAGATTGTGTTGGCAAGCCGGAAGGGTAAAGAATTTATAAATTCTGTAGGTTTCTATAGGATAATGAACTTATTCTTCACTAACGACTTGAACCTCCTTTCTCTGTCCTGTTCGAGAATCACGTTGTTAGTTAGTTTCATTGTAATAAATGCACTTTTCCGAATACAATCTACTATGATCTATATTCGCTTGGTTATTATAGATTTTATACGACAAATTACTGTAAAGCTATTATAATTATTATGTTCAACTAATGCTGGGCGCTAGCTCGCAATCTAGTCGGTCGCTCTGAAGCTAGTAATTTACATTTCCGTACTTCAAAATGGAGATTGCGTGAAAAATGTAAACGACGATGTCTCCGAAAGTATAGATGAAAATAACATTCTGCAAATTAAATTTTAATCTACATCAGTTACTTGAGGGGAATAAACAATTCATTTTGATAAGGATTAAATAATTTAAAATAGTTACTTTAAATACGACGATTTTTACTGCAGATTGTAAATTAAATCAGTTATAGTAGGATGTGTTAAATATACATATATATATATATATATATATATATATATATATATATATATGCTCTCACTGACTATTTTTGTGGAAATTATACCGAACAATTCTAACTCTTGTAGTACTGATGTATCTTTAACGGTTTAGCCAGCGTAAGCTTAAAAAGATGCCTTTGCTGGCGAGATGTAGTGTTTACAGGGCACTATGTCTTCTGGTATGGGCTATATCAAATTTGTTACTTTCATTGACCTGTCTCAGTCTCATCCTTGGCTTTGACAATATGAAAGTGACTGAGGTATGAGCGATGCTAGTAATACCATTCCCTGTGATGAATGGTGTGAAACTATCGCTCATAGGGTCGATTGGTGCATGCATTTCAGTGGGCTTGGCAGACTGATATGTAATAGTAACTGCTGTCTCGGTGAGGAAAGCAACGGGAAACTACCTCACTCCTCATTTCCCTAGTATGCCGCTTCAGTGACACCTAGGCTATTTATGACAGCTGTTGGTGGAGCTGCAGAGGATCAAACCAGCCTTCGGGCTGAATACCCAACATACATACATACATACATACAAGCTAAAAAAGACGCATGATTGACCGTTTTTCTTCGAATTTCTTCACTGAAATCGTTACTGAAACATAAAATCGCTTATAGTGGGCTATGTGTTAAAGATGGGTATATGCTCTCCTGGACATTTTTGTAGAACATTTTATGCTGAACAATTCTTACCCTCATAGAATAGATGTATCTGTAACGGTTTAGTCAGCGTAAGCTAAAAGGCGCACGAGCGGCCGTTTTTTCTTCAATTTGCTTTACTGAATTCGTTACTGTTCGGCTTCCTTAGGTCATAGATGAATATTTCTATACATCGAATTGGAAAGTTTTTCATTACAATAGAAGGCTTCCTTGTCTACTGTACGGTCACAGTCGATTTGAGGAGCTTCCTTTAAAATGTCAGGCCCCTTACCTACATCCAGACACAATCGGGTAAGAGAGGTTTGAAGAAAATCGCATGCTCCCTTGTCTTTTGCTGGTCAAATCCAGAAAGGATTACAATGGCAGGTCCTCCTTATTAATGTCAGTTACTCGGCAGTTAGAGACGGACCCCATTCCTACTGCCGGTCAAAGTCGATGTGGGGAGTATTAATTACAATAGCAGACACCATCCTGCTGACATTCACAATCGATTTGTAAAGTATTAATTATAATAACAGACACACCCCATTTCTACATCACTACAAATCGACTTCAATGCATATGCATAGATCGAAATGCGAAAGTAGATGCATGTTTACAATATTGCAAACCTGCCTTTATATATTAACTGCTGCTAAACAGTACGTTATATCGACAAACGGATTACCCCATTAGACGCCCCTTTTGGCGATCTAAATGCCTGATCCTACGCCATCTCCTTTATTTTTTAGTCAGACTGGGTTAGAAACGTTGAATAGGGAGAAATTTGGGTAAAGTTTTCACACACCGCATAACTTTGCGGATATTTATGTGACAGCTAGAAACATAGAATTTGTCTCACATGTGGCTACTGGAGGAGGGGGGCAGTGTTCACCGAATTTGATGATTCTGTCTTTCCTATAAGTGAGTCAAACTATGAATTATACGTGTAAAATTTCAGTACAAATCGAGTGATCAGCACAAATTCATTTGAAACACGTACTGCAGGATTTCCGGGTGGTTTTGTTGCGACTTCTTCCGCAGATGTAGCAGCGTCCTCGCGCTCCAACTTGCGGTCGGTTAGCAGGTCTCTCATCATCTTTAATTCCAACAAATAACCTATACAGCCTCTTCAGTTCTTTGGGAATAATTTCTTGTTATATCCTCCTTAATATATGGGGCAGGAACTTCCGTGTCTTTCTTTCCTCTCATGCGTCCTTGCCCTCCCTGTTTTAAATTTTAGCTTGTTTCGGAAACCCTGGAAAGCTTGAAGTTTCTTCTTAAGTGGGACACGCTTCTGGATGTCATTATGTGTGATTTCCACTTCTTCAAGGTCTCTGTCCACCTCAATAAACCAAGCCCTTTTGGTTTTCTTCTGCTGAAAGAGGTAATGACGCTGTTATTGCATTCGTGTCACATTCCCATAAAAGGTAAATCCGAATAAAAGCAACAATAATAATAACAGTAATCATAATTTTGAATTTAGGAATTACATTTTTTGAAGAGGCTGTACATTTATCTAGTTAAAACATTCATGCAATTTCGTGTAGATATTTAGGTAGATATATAAAACTTCATAGATTTGTTTCATACTTCGTGGATATTTTGTATTATTTTAGACAAATGAAATATGGCTTCCACCACAAGATTTCACATTGCCAGTTCTAGAGTTTAATAATTTTATCTTGGGAATCCAAAATTAACTCTTAACAATTTGAAAATACTTCCCCAATCCTTCTGCTTAAATAAAAAATGATAGACGTAACTAATAAAAATGTATTGTTTGTAGATAACAGACCACAGTAGAATGATGAGTAGTCCTTGAATGAACTTCAAGATTTCTATTTTGAAGATGAGTGTCTTCCTGCTTCTCTATTCTGCACGGCCATTTCTTTCTTTCTTTCTTTCTTTCTTTCTTTCTTTCTTTCTTTCTTTCCTTTGTGGCCTCTATTACTTGAGGTCGGCCCCACATAAGGATTTGGCCAGCTAACACAGTCTGCTGCTTACCCTTTGAGAAGTGAATGTGATGAGGGGATCACCTGTACAAGAAGTAATTGAGCACCGTCTATCAAGCGAAATAATTAGTCTGTTCATCGGAAGAAATGTCTTCTCCAGTTTGTTCATAAAAGAACCCGTCTGCTGCCTGGCTCGTTGATGAGTGGTAGTCCTATAGTGGACGCTATAATCCTCATTGATTGGACAATCCGATCCATTAACGGCAATAGCGCACCCCACTTAGCAATAACCGCGATGTATGAACAGGTTGGCCTGAATAATTGATGGTACCCTGCCATGCCACTGTCAGCAGCCAGTGCTGGGCGGCAGGTAACACCTCACTGTCACACGGCCAAATACCCTTCACTTCAGCATCCATACGTGAAGATAATCTAAAAAGAAGGATTAATGAAGTAACAACGCGAAGAGATGAATAACCCCCTCTTTTCTCCTGACATTTGTCACGGTTGAAGTTGGCCTGAGATCGATTCTTGACTATTCCACAAAAATCACGCTGGTTTGAGTGTTTGGAATGGGGTTGTCTCAGTCTGGTCAGAAAAACTGAAACTGAGTTAACCCTTAGAGTGCCAAATACGGTGCAGTCGCTTCCTTAACATTGCTTTCATGTTAGCAATCAGAGAATGTTGTAACAGTGTCATGACCAAGTAGGACAAAGTTTTCCCACCTTTTTGTGTGAAATACTGCCCCTATTGACACAATTGTTTAAGTACCTAAGTATAACATTTATGAAGAAAATTAAAAAAAAGACAGATGTTTAAAAGATTGAAATGTATTCTGGAAAGTAGGCTTATATACTTTTTGTGAATGCCAAGGGAAGTAAACAATTCAGTAATATAGATTGTAATTTAAGGGGATCGGTACAGTAAACAACCTTCAAAAGTTTGATTTTTCGAAGTATTTTTTAATGTTTAACTGCACTCTTCTAGTTCATTTTGGTGGAAGTATTATTTAAATATTTGCACTAGTTTAGGAGTCAGACTCGTTGGCTGAATGGTCAGCGTACTGGCCTTCGGTTCAGAGGGTCCCGGGTTCGATTCCCGGCCGGGTCGGGGATTTTAACCTTAATTGGTTAATTCCAATGGCTCGGGGGCTGGGTGTGTATAGCGTATTCAACATTAGAAATCATCCTAGGTAGGGCCCTCATCTTCATCTTCACGGACATGCAGGTCACCTAATAGGCCGTCTACTAGAAAAAGACCTGCACCAGGCCTCTCCGGAAGCCATACGCCATTATTATTACTAGTTTAGGAGTTATTATTTAAAATGCTGGACATTGCATGCGCTATTTAGAGAACTCCGAACGTTCTGAGATAAGATATAACGTACATTGGTAATGATGACACAAAGTCATTCAAATCTGTGTCAGATATGCAACCGTATGGTCCTAGTGTATCAATCACCAAAGGTGAATGTGTTGGCATGTTCAGAAACGTATAGACACACGACTGAGAAATCTGAAGAAAGAATTCAAGGGGGAAACTTTCAGATGGCAAATTACTGTATGGAAAAAGCAGCCTGACAGATTCTGCAATAAACACTCTGACGACCTACTATGGAAATGCCATAGAAAGTAATTTAACACAGTAAATGATATGAGAAGTGCTGTCTGGGCTATTTGGTACCATAAAAGCTCATCTGATGAAAATCCACTTCCTTACTACTGTCCAAAAGGAGACAATTCCTGGTGCCCGTACCAGCGATCTGTCACTGCAGGCACAGTTCGAGAATACAAACACAAAACCACATTACCTTGAGCTGTTATGGATGTGATAAAGCCTGTTTTCAAGGGTTTAGTTGCTAGTGAACTGTTGAAAAGGTGTTTAGGAATATTATACTCAGAATGTTAATGAGTCCCTCAATGCTAGGATTCGGAAAGTGTCCCCCAAAACTGGATTCTGTGGAAAGACAGTTGTGATGATTGCCATAAATAATGCAGTTAGGACATTTAATGATATTGTGAAGAGTAGATTGGCTGTGCTGCAAAAAAAAAATGGTCATGAATCCTGGTGTCTTTTGTGAACGTGCAATGCTACAGGAAGACGTGATGCGTATAGAGTCTGCTGAAAAAAGGGCACGAGAAGCCACAAAAGAGGCCAGATCAAGCAGATAAAGACTGGAAAATGAAGCTGAGAAAACTGCTTTAAAGGGAACATGCTATGCCCCTGGTGCATTTTAGCAGCCACTGGAAGGCTGCTGTGTCTTTACAGGGATCAAATGACTTTGCAGCTCATTTTCTCAACACTGTATTTTTCAAAACCATTTCTATTGTAACTCCTAATTTATATGGTGTATTACAATGCCACTTTTCTTTCATGATCTTAGTGATCGAGTCTACAAAACTGACCAAAATCATGTGCCTAGGGTTGATAATTCTTTGGGGAAAAATCTACATGCAAAAAAGTTCAAAATATGCAATATTTAAGTAACACAAAATTAAAAATACTAATTTTGCAAATATAATTCTGGAAGTGGTCACTTTTGTAGCTTTAAATTCAATAAGTACATTTAAGAAAGTAGAACACTAATATATTGATAAATGGCCCAGCTACGAAGGAAACGATGAGCACAGACACACACAGAGCCACCATTTTGAATAATTAATTAGTGAGTTTGATAGTGCCAAAATCAATTCTGAGATATGTGCTTGCATATGTAGTATGCTTCATTTAGAAAGTGTTGTTGTTGTACACACAGTAGGTTATATAAGAATTGCTTAACATTTCCAAATTTTGAAGGTTGTTTACTGTACCAATCCCCTAATTTAAGAAAACAATAGGTTAGACCAGGTGCGGCATATGAGGTAGTGCCGTTGTTCTATACCTCCACCAATGAAAACAAGAAATAATATGAGGGATTCTCCTCTCAAGGACAGTTCATATTCAATTTCAAGAAAATGTACGCATATCTCATTTTGGCTTCATTTGAACGAGCGCGCTAACGACATGAACTCTGGCGGCGCCTGTCTGAGTTGTTGAGCCAGATTTCATGGGTATCGCTTCCGAACATAAGATACTATACAAAATAATATTTGGCTTGGGTTTGTATGTGCTGTTAAATGCTCAGGGAGTGCCAGTGGCTGTGCGACTCAACGCTTCAATTTCATCCACTAGAGTTCAGCATATGGCAAGTACAACGTAGGCAACAACATGCGTTACCAATATAGCGATTTTTTCAGTGTATTTGACGACTATTTTATTTTATAGTGTTAAAAGATCCCTATCTACCCTTTTCAAATCTCGTATTAATGACAATAAACTTCTTTCTCTATTTGTAATGTAACACTCTAGGATTTCTTCAATTAATTCTGCTCTGTTTCATTAATGTAAGTTGTCGACACAGTGCCTTTACCCACCAGAACGCAAGTACAATGTACGATGTAATCAAGAAAAATATCCATCTACCGAGGAGAAAGGAAGTGGTGAGTTATTTGATGGAATCTGATGATGGTATTTGTTTTGCTGAAAAGGTATAAACACGAAAACGTTACTTACAAATTTTGAAAATTAGTGGAATATTTTATAATTCCGTCCGGTGGCCATGATCTGACCCCATGGTTAGCCGGATCGAGTCCCATTGGTCGAAAAAATTTTCACCATTAGAATGTTGTTGGCCGGCAGGGTAGGAAAGATGATGGTGTAGTGGAATACCATTTCTAAATTGCGTACATAATCCTGGATTCCGTTCCAATCCTCTCCGCAGTTTTCACATGAAGTGAGGGCATATGACGCTCCTGACGGTGATGCGTCAATCGGACGGAGGCTTTAAGCCTTGAGGAGACCCTTTGGTGCTATTCGAGAGGAGAAGGCTATGTGCCGGCACCGGATTTCGCCCTCTGCCTTCCTGCTATATCACGTCATTTATTTCATCTGATTAACTCTTCTAATGAAGTTGAAGTCAGGAAGGGCATCCGGCTTAAAAACTCACTACGAAAATTCACCTTATTTCATATCCCACTACGTAGAGAAACGGGACAAGGGTTCTATGTACAGTAGAATATTTTAAAAAGAATGACTACCGATACTTAACAATTTTCTGAAGTGTATATTTATTTATAAAACGAACCTTCAGCTTCAAATAGGAAAATAATTGACAATTCAAAGAGAAATGTGAAATTTTTGAGAAAAAAACTTGCCAGTTTATGTGGTGGAACTTTCATGAACGTGTGGTACTCGAAGGGTTAAAATCTATCGGTAGATGTTCCTCAAATACCTCAAACATCAGGTCGACGGTTCAGAGCAATAATGTCGTAGCTAGCATTTTTCACATCAGCAAAACTTCCGTATCTACTGATTAACATTAACACTAGTATTCACCACCTGTGTGTACGGAACAGCACATTGTTAGGTCATCTGTGTCTGTTGTATATTCATTACCTCTCTTGGTTATTGCTCTGTTGGTCTCTGTTGGTTTTCTTTCTTTGTGTGATAATGTTAGCGATTTCGCCGTTAATTATTTTATTACAGCCCCCCCCCCCCACCCAGACCATCTTTGCTTGCCACTAGCCCAATGGTCTTGTCACTAGCCGGACTTGTCCAATCCTGACCAATGGTTTTGTCAATAACATACCAGCGGCATTGACCACCGCTTTCAACTCAGCGACAGTACTGTACGATTCTTGTTGAAAGTTCATTTTACATTATGCCCATGCCTTTCACAAACTCTGGTACTCGAAAGTAACTCATGACGTTGATAAAACTCTAATCAAATAATTAACGGGGAAATCCCTAATGTTATCACACAAACAAATGAAACCAACAGAGATCAACAAAGCAATAACTATCAGAGCAGTAACCAACAGAGGTAAAGAATAGACAATAGAAACAGAGGATCTAACAATTTTCTGTTCCGAGCATACAAGTGGTGAATACTGGTGTTAAGGCTGATCAGCAGATACGGAAATTTTACCTACATGTAAAATGCTAGTTACGATAGTAATAACCCAATAACAATGCTAATGTTTTTACGTCCCATTAATTACTATTTTACGGTTTTCGGAAACGCCGAGATTCCGGAATTTTTGTCCTATAGGAGTTCTTTTACGTGCCAGTAAATCTACCGACTCGAGACTGACTTATTTGATCACCTTCAAATACCACCAGCTTGTGCCAGGATCGAACCTGTCAAATTGGGGTCAGAAGGCCAGCGCCTCGACCGTCTGAGCCACGTACGATAGTACGATAGTATTGCTCACAGCATTGCTCTGAATCATCTAAGTAGTATCATACGGTCTTTTACCCGGTTCTAATGTAAGATACAATATCTTACAGCATTTTAACTCATATGTTGGCAGCATCTTTCGTGATTTACGAGGAGTCAACTTTCATATCGTCCTATTGTGAATGTACCTACTTTTCAAGTGCAGGATTGTCGGTCTCTTTAGCTGAATGATCAGCGTAGTCCCATTCGGTTCAGAAGACTCTAGGTTCGATTTCCGACCAGGCCGGCAATTTGAGCCGCGTATAGTTAATTTGGCTTGAAGGCAGGGAGGTTTGACACATCGACACAGATAAGTCTTATGGTGACGATGGCATAGAACAGGGCTAGGATTGGGAAAAAATTGATCGTGGCCTTAAACTAACGTAAACCCTTGCCTGGGGAAAATGGAAAAAACCACGAAAAACAATCTTCAGGCCTGACGACTGTGGTGTTTGAACCCACGGGGTGGCGAAGGGAGCGGTGTTAAGGGAACAGGGAACTGGAAATCAAGTAGGGATGACATGAAAGTGTTAGTGCTCAATTGTAGAAGTATTGTAAACAAAGGAATCGAATTAAGTAATTTAATATATATATGTATACTTACCAGATATTGTAATAGGAGTTGAATCATGGCTGAGAAATGATATAATGGATGCAGAAATATTCTCAAGGAATTGGAGTGTGTATCGTAGAGATAGTATAGGAATGGTAGGAGGGGGAGTATTCATTCTGGTGAAAGAATAATTTCTAAGCTACGAAAATGTTAAGGATGAAAGCATGAAATTCTGGGTTTAAGGCTTATCTCTAAAGATAACAGGCAACTTGATGTCTTTGGAGTGTACAGACCGGGAAAGGGTAGCGCAGACTGGAAAGAAATAGAGTTAGAAATAGCTGTGGAAGTAAGGAGAAATTGAAGGAACTTACTAGAAAATTGAATCTAGCAAAGAAGGCAGCTAAGGATAACATGATGGCAAGCATAATTGGCAGTCATACAAATTTTAGTGAAAAATGGAAGGGTATGCATAGGTATTTCAAGGCAGAAACAGGTTCCAAGAAGGACTTCCAGGAATAATTAATGAACAAGGGGAGTGTGTATGTGAGGATCTTCAAAAGGCAGAAGTATTCAGTCAGCAGTATGTAAAGATTGTTGGTTACAAGGATGATGTTGAGATAGAGGAGGAGACTAAGGCCAAAGAAGTAATAAAATTTACATATGATAACAATGACATTTAAAATAAGATACAAAAATTGAAAACTAGAAAAGCGGCTGGAATTGACCAGATTTCTGGGAATATACTAAAGAAAATGGGTTGGGATATAGTACCATATCTGAAGTACTTATTTGATTATTGTTTGGTCGGAGGAGCTATACCAGATGAATGGAGAGTTGCTATAGTAGCCCCTGTGTATAAAGGAAAGGGTGATAGACATAAAGCTGAAAATTACAGGCCAGTAAGTTTGACATGCATTCTATGTAAGCTTTGGGAAAGCATTCTTTCTGATTATATTAGACATGTTTGTGAAATTAATAACTGGTTCGATAGAAGGCAATTCGGTTTTAGGAAAGGTTATTCCACTGAAGTTCAACTTGTAGGATTCCAGCAATATATAGCAGAAATCTTGGATTATGGAGGTCAAATGGACTGTATCGCGATTGACCTGTCTAAAGCATTTGATAGGGTGGATCGTGGGAGACTACTGACAAAAATGAGTGCAGTTGGACTAGACAAAAGAGTGACTGAACGGGTGGCTATATTTCTAGAAAATAGATCTCAGAGAATTAGAGTAGGTGAAGCTTTATCTGACCCTGTAATAATTAAGAGGGGAATTCCTCAAGGGGGTATTATCGGACCTTTATGTTTTCTTATATATATAAATGATATGAGTAAAGGAGTGGAATCGGAGGTAAGGCTTTTTGCGGATGATGTTATTCTCTATAGAGTGATAAATAAGTTACAAGATTGTGAGCAACTGCAACGTGACCTCGAAAATGTTGTGAGATGGACAGCAGGCAATGGTATGTTGATAAACGGGGTTAAAAGTCAGGTTGTGAGTTTCACAAATAGGAAAAGTCCTCTCAGTTTTAATTACTGCGTTAATGGGGTGAAAGTTCCTTTTGTGGATCATTGTAAGTATCTAGGTGTTAATATAAGGAAAGATCTTCATTGGGGTAATCACATAAATGGGATTGTAAATAAAGGGTACAGATCTCTGCACGTGGTTATGAGGGTGTTTAGGGGTTGTAGTAAGGATGTAAAGGAGAGTGCATATAAGTCTCTGGTAAGACGCCAACTAGAGTATGGTTCCAGTGTATGGGACCCTCACCAGGATTACCTGATTCAAGAACTGGAAAAAATCCAAAGAAAAGCAGCTCGATTTGTTCTGGGTGATTCACGACAAAAGAGTAGCGTTACAAAAATGTTGCAATGTTTGGGTTGGGAATAATTGATAGAAAGAAGAAGAGCTGCTCGACTAAGTGGTATGTTCCGAGCTGTCAGCGGAGAGATGGCGTGGAATGACATTAGTAGACGAATACGTTTGAATGGCGTTTATAAAAGTAGGAAAGATCACAATATGAAGATAAAGTTGGAATTCAAGAGGACAAACTGGGGCAAATATTCATTTATAGGAAGGGGAGTTAGGGATTGGAGTAACTTACCAAGGGAGATATTCAATAAATTTCCAATTTCTTTGAAATCATTTAGGAAAAGGCTAGGAAAGCAACAGATAGGGAATCTGCCACCTGGGCGACTGCCCTAAATGCATATCAGTATTGATTGATTGATTGATTGATTGATTGATTGATTGATTCACGCTGATTCAGAATTATTTGATAAGATAATCAGCTATGTTGGTAATGATATGGAAAGGAATGTGATAGTAGCAGGTGATTTCAATTTAACAAATGTCAATTGGGAAGGTAATGCGAACGACGGGAAGCATGAACAAGAAATAGCAAATAAGTTAATATGGGAAGGGCAGCTGATTCAGAAAGTGATGGAACCAACTAGAGGGAAGAATATTTTGGATTTGGTGCTGGTAAAACCAGATGAGCTCTATAGAGAAACCGAAGTAATATATGGTATTAGTGATCACGAAGCTGTTTTTGTCGTAGTTAAAAATAACTGTGAAAGAAAGGTATTAAAATTAGGACTATTAGGCAGTACCATATGGCTGACAAAACAGGCATGAGGAAGTTTAAAAAAAGTAATTATGATCGCTGGAAAATGGTAAATAAAAATGTAAACAGCCTCGGGGATGGGTTGAAAGCAACTGTTGAGGAATGAGAAAATAGGTTTGTACCTTTAAAGGTGGTAAGGAATGGTAAAGATCCACTATATTATAACGGGGAAGTAAAGAGACTAAGGAGGAGGTGCAGGTTGGAAAGAAATAGAGTTAGAAATGGCTATGGAAGTAAGGAGAAATTGAAGGGACTTACTAGGAAATTGAATCTAGCAAAGAAGTCAGATAAGGATAACGTGATGGCAAGCATAACTGGTGGTCATACAAATTTTACTGAAAAATGGAACGGTATGTATTTAAGGCAGAAACAGGTTCAAAGAAGGACATTCCAGGAATCATTAATGAATAAGGGGAGTGTGTATGCGAGGATCTTCAAACGGCAGAAGTATTCAGTCAGCAGTATATAGAGTGTTGGTTACAAGGATAATGTCCAGATAGGAGAGGTGAGTAATAGTAAGGAAGTTAAATTTACCTATGATAACGATGGCATTTACAGTAAGGTACAAAAGTCGAAAACTAGAAAAGCATCTGGAATTGATAAGATTTCTGGGAATATACTAAAGGCAATGGGTTGGGATAAAGTACCATATCTGAAATACTTATTTGATTATTGTTTGGTTGAAGGAGCTATACCAAATGAATGGAGAGTTGCTATAGTAGCCCCTATGTACAAAGGAAAGGGTGATAGACATAAAGCTGAAAATTACAGGCCAGTCAGTTTGACATGCATTGCATGTAAGCTTTGGGAAAGCATTCTTTCTGATTATATTAGACGTGTTTACGAAATTAATAACTGGTTTGCCAGAAGGCAGTTTGGGTTTAGGAAAGGTTATTCTACTGAAGCTCACCTTGTAGGATTTCAGCAAGATATCCTGGATTCAGGAGACCAAATGGACTGTATTGCGATTAACCTATCTAAGGCATTTGATAGGGTAGATCATGGAAGACTACTGGCAAAAATGAGTGCAATTGGACTAGAAAAAAGAGTAACTGAATGGGTGGCTATATTTATAGAAAATAGAACTCAGAGAATTAGATTAGGCGAAGCTTTATCTAACCCTGCAATAATTGAGAGGGGAATTCCTCAAGTCAGTATTGTTGGATCTTTATGTTTTCTTATATATGTCAATGATATATGCAATGAAGTGGAATCTTAGATAAGGCTGTTTGCAGATGATATTATTCTGTACAGAGTAATAAATAAGTTAGAAGATTGTGTGCGGCTGAAGGGTGACCTCGATAGTGTTGTGAGATGGACGGTGGGCAATGGTATGATGATAAACGGGGTTAAAAGTCAGGTTGTGAGTTTCACAAATAGTAAAATTCCTCTTAGTTCTAATTACTGCGTTGATGGCGTGAAAGTTCCTTTTGGGGATCATTGTAAGTACCTAGGAGTTAATATAAGAAAATACCTTCATTGGGGTAATCACATAAATATGATTGTAAATAAAATGTATAGATCTCTGCACATGGTGTTGAGGATATTTAGGGGTTATGGTAAGGATGTAAAGGAGACGGCATATACGTCTCTGGTAAGACCCCAACTAGAGTATGTTTCCAGTGTATGGGACCCTCACCAGGATTACTTGATTCAAGAACTGGAAAAAATCCAAAGAAAAGCAGCTCGAATTGTTCTGGGTGATTTGCGAAAACAGAGTAGCGTTACAAAAATGTTGCAAAAGTTTGGGCTGGGAAGACTTGGGAGAAAGGAGACGAGCTGCTCGGCTATGTGGTATGTTCCGAGCTGTCAGTGGAGAGATGGCGTGGGAGGACATCAGTAGACGAATAAGTTTGAGTGGTGTCTTTAAGAGTAGGAAAGATTACAATATGAAGATAAAGTTGGAATTCAGGAGGACAAATTGGGGAAAATATTCGTTTATAGGAAGGGATGTTAGGGATTGGAATAACTTACCAAGGGTGATGTTCAATAATTTTCCAATTTCTTTGCGATCATTTAAGAAAAGGCTAGGAAAACAACAGACAGGGAATCTGCCACCTGGGCGACTGCATAGTAGTGATTGATTGATGATGGCACCATCTCTCGAATAGAAGTTCTCAGCTACGTGACCTACACCGCGTAGCCAGTTCACTCGGTGCCTGCATTTGCGTGCAGGACATCCCACTACCGACCACAACATAGACAAGTAATAGTGAGTACGTCTCTTCTTACAGGATTGGCATCAGGAATGGCATCCGTCCGTAAAACTGACATCGTACTCACCCCAAGTACTTGGAAGAAGAAGAAGATGTAGGTTTACGTGGTAATTTTCACAGATGATATATTCGGACAAGTGAATCTCATTATTGCTATTTACATTGAGATACTCTTCGTTTTGGTAATGACTGACAGTTTTCATATCTAACGATTCTTGTTGATAATTCTTTATTTGCACGGCCTCCTGATTTTAATTTCCAGATTTTATTTCAAATTTTAGTTTTCCCAAAATAAATTCTGAAATTTGTTTCATAGGTCCCATGATTTGTCCTACATACGGATATCCAAATATTGATAATTTTGTAACCTTCGTCTAAATTGACAGTGTTCAGGTGTATATTTCTATGGCTTTTCGGAATCTTCTTTCGAAATTCCGGCGAACATCTGTAAAAATGTATTTCTTTCAAAACAAATTATTATGATTTTTCTTTGGAAGAAGACGATCCCGTGTTTCAATGCTCTGTCCTGCATGGACATTTCAGGCTGAAACGGTTCAAAAATATTTCTTTTCAAAATACATTTCGTAATTTGTTTCGGAGGATGGGTCCTGTGTTTTTATACTCTATTCTACGTACTGGTAACAAGTGAATGACCAATTATTACCAATTATGTAAATTTTCTGTCATTTAATTTTGCTTTGTGTTCTAGTGGTTTTTTTTCTACGACTCCTGGGATTTTATTACGAAGGGTCACGGCTGTTAAAACTTATGTTTTCTCAAAATAAATTTCGTGATTTGTTTTTGAAGAATGCACTGACATTTCCGTGCCTTGGTTCTGCTGGTGTTATTCGTTTCTGCCACTTCTTTCAGTATTACGTCTGCAGGAAGTTCCTACGAATAAGCTACTGGGGACATGCAGAGGTGGTGGAACATTACCATTATACTGTAGCTGCTAGTAACAGCGCAAAACAAGGAAACGAGATAAAATGTAACCATAGAAATGGCTACCTTGGACATATTTGGCGTAGTTATAAAGCGTGGAAGTGCAGTAAAAGGAAGGCACTGGACGAGTGAAATATGAACTGAAGGTCAGACCGACCGCATACTGGACCAGATTTAATGGTGATGGACCGCGTGTTATTATCAGTGTCGTGCTGTTCCATTGTACAGTAGATAACTCATGTAGCTACCTTGTTTTATTGACGTGAGGATGCCCTTTTGTGAGCTTGCCATAACTTTATTTAAAGTCACCAATGCAGACTAAAGTGATATAACAGCTTTCAGGTTGGTCGTAAGTGAGACCATGTTTAACTTTCCTTCATAGTCGATATAATAACCCTCGTGAGCTGTGATCTGGAATAGTCCTTGCGAATTCGTCGGGAGACCTTTCATAACGCTATTAAATATTGACTCTGTGCCCGGAAAACGTTATATTAATGTTCCCACCTCAGCAAATATCTGTAATTTCTACTCACGTATTCGGAATCCTATCATTTTTCTATCATACAGTTGTTCGTCGGAATATTAAATGAGGGAGAGGAAACTAGTTTTAAATTCTGTAAAATACAAATAGGAATAATTTGATTCATAACATCATCTACATTATACACTCTTGTTTATGGAAATTTCAACACCAAGAAGTAAGGTTGAGACGCGTGTGAAATAGCGCAATGCAATGCAGGGTGCAAGCATGTTATTCGTATTGCAACACAACTTTGCATTACTGAGCCCAGCAATTCCTATACATTCGTTGAGTAGCCCAGCACTTAGTGTACCTGAGTTAAAAGTCTGTAAACATTTCTCCAAGAGTTACTATGGCACGTCGTGTGAGAAGGTCGCAATATAAGCTAACAACGGAGTTTGAACAGGAACGATTGATCGGGCGGCGTGAAGGTGGATTTCGGGACTGCGATGTTGCTGCTTGTGTGGGGCAAATGCCACAAAAATTATGCGAGTTTAGAACCAGTAGACCGAAGAGGACCGAACGCTTAGAAAATTCGGCAGTGGATTACGAACCGTGATGACAACATGGGGTAACAGACACCTCATCCATATGGCAGTGACAGATTGTACGTTTTTTAACCGAGGCTTAGCAGAATGATGGAACACTTTAACATGCACCATTGCCTGCTTCCACTGTTCGATAACGTCTGCTTGGGCAGCACTGGTTGTACACACTCGTTTGCGATGGATTTCCTTGACCCTCGACTGTCGACATCTTAGGCTTGTGAATACAACCAAGTATTGGCAACACGCCGTTTTTTTCTTTTTCAGCCGAGTCGCGTTTTAGATCAGAGTGCGATGAAGGCTGTATGGACATTAGACGATATTATGGTGAACGGTATCATCCAGGATGCATGGTCTAGCGTCGTACTCATTCTAATGACTGCCCCCTTGATGGTGGGGCACCATTGGGTATCATTCAACCGATTAGTAAAAAGAATACAAAATACAAAATATAAATTTTTTGCTACTTGCTTTACGTCGCACCGACACAGATAGGTCTTATGGCGATGATGGGATGGGAAAGGCCTAGGAGTGGGAAGGAAGCGGCCGTGGCCTTAATTAAGGTACAGCTCCAGCATTAGCCTGGTGTGAAAATAGGAAACCACGGAAAAACATCTTCAGGGCTGCCGACAGTGACGTTCAAACCCACTATCTCCCGGATGCAAGCTCATAGCTGCGCGCCCCTAACCGCACGGCCAACTCGCCCGGTAAAATAAAAAATTAAAAAAGGTACATCGAAGAATTTGTATATGCAGAAGTCCTTTAGTGCACTCCTGACGCTATTTTTCGTTCAAAGTCTGCCCGTTCGCAAGTCATGTCACCTACTGAACATGTATGGCCCTTCCTCGTAATAATAATAATAATAATAATAATAATAATAATAATAATAATAATAATAATAATAATAATAATAATAATAATAATAATAATAATAATAATAATAATAATAAAAATAGTAATGGTGTGTGGCCTTTCGAGAGGCTTGGTGCAGGTCTTTAGAATTGACGGCTTATAGGTGACCTGCGCGTCTATGTGGGTGTGGCCCTGTCTATGACTAATTCTAATTCCGAAGACGGAACACAACCTCAGTCCCCGACTCATCGGAATTAACCAATGGTTAAAATCTTCTACCCGGCCGGGAATCTAACCCGGAGCCCCTTGGACCAAAGGCTAGCACGTTGACCATTTAGCCATGGAGCCGGACCTCAAAGTATGTGTGTTGAGACAGAAGTTGAGGGGTACTCAGTATTCAATCTAAGGTTTGTCTTTTTGATCGACAGTATGTTGTGTAGTACTCATTATTCAGTCTATCTATTGTTTATTGGCCTTCTAATCGACAGTATGTTGTGAAGTACTCTCTCTAATGATTGCCTCTTTGCTCTACAGCTCGGCGGGCTGAGTGGCTCAGACGGTTGAGGCGCTGGCCTTATGACTCCAACTTGGCAGGTTCGATCCTGGCTCGGTCCGGTGGTATTTGAAGTGCTCAAATACGTCGGCTTCGTGTCGGTAGATTTACTGGCACGTAAAAGAACTCCTGCGGGACTGAATTCTGGCGCCTCGGCGTCTCCGAAAACCGTAAAAGTAGTTAGTGGGACGTAAAGCCATTATTATTATTATTATTATTATTATTATTATTATTATTATTATTATTAGTATTATCTCCATCTCGAAAGACCGTCCCTCTGATTGCTAACGGCGCAAATGTGACCGTAAACTGCACGCCTCACCAGGAAGCTCTTTAAGACATGACGACAATGGCCTGCTAGGTCTCTAGATATGAACCCAATTGAACACCGATGGGACATGATGAGTAGACGACTGAATAACTCCCTTCTGTAACCCCGAATCAACTGACCCTCACGGTGAAGTGAGTGAAGGTCACAAGACTAAAGGAAAATATCCGCGGTATTGCTGACTTCATGCCTGAAACCTTTCCATAATATATGGCAGATGGATATTGTGGTCTCATCCTATACCAATGTTTTTCTAAACGCGAGTACAAGAGAACCTGAAAGCGATGTCATCGAATCACTACACAACCATCGTCCTGCACGTTGAACTGTACATTTGAAGCCCACCCCTTTACTGCGTTGCATTTTCCATTCCGAGTGGAGTATTTTTATTTTATTTTGAATTGGAGTATGCATGATATACTATAGAGTTAGTTGATGAAATATACACAACATACACGTTATCTTGTCTTCTGCTTTATGTCTTAAGTTGCTCTCCACAAAACTATCATGTTGTTAATATTATGTGCGACATTGTATTATTTCGTTCAGCTCTGAAGCTATGCTGAAGTAAGGTAATGACTTTTTATGAGTTATACAACCCTTTTCTTAAATTCCAGTTGATTTTTCTGGTGCTCAAACCTACAACCTTGGTTACATGAGATACGAATCTGATAGAGTACGACTGTCAATTGGGTTAATAAATAAATAAATACATAAATAAATAAATAGTTGGCACTGGATAATGAAATGGGGACAGAATGTTACCTAATCACTTTTCCATTAAATATGGAGCATTATCGTCATTATTTTCTTTATGCTGTAGTTCTCTCCAACACAAATACTTAACATGATTGATGTTCAACGTGGCTCTCCAAGTATGCGCTGTGTTAAAACGGATGTCACTCAACAAAATACAAGCCCAGTTTAAATAAATTTCAATGGGGTCCCCTTAAAATGGCAGCTCAGTAGTGATTCATGGACGTTAATTACTGAAAGAGTTGCGTATTTTTAATATCTGAGGAAACTTTTACACTAATCTTTGCGAAAATTACACTATAAATTATATATGAATATAAATATAGGCTACTTCTTTCTAGTTCCCAGTATTATTGTGTTCACTAAAGAAGGTCTTAATAATCAAGTTTTAAAAATTAAATTAATTTTAAGAAGATACCGATATATCGACTTCGGTATAGAAATGAAGGGAAGGAGAAGTAAGAAGCGGAAGAAAATGACCCGTGAAAAGAATATGGAAAAGACGGTGAAGAGGAAGTAGGTGGAAGAGAAATTTTAAGGTCACAATTTGATGATTAATTCATATGGATATTAACTGGCATTAATAAATGAGATGTTAATGGAAATCATGCAAAGAAACACCTACACACAAAAATATTTTATAAATGAAAATAAAATTGAACATTATGTTGAGAATGGAAATAATAATGGCGTGTGACCTCTGTAGAGAGCTGGTAGAGGTTTCCGAGTTAACACTTTATAGGCGTGTTTGTGAGGATGGGGCCCTATCTAAAGAATGATGAATTCTAATGCTGAAAACGGCACACATGCCTAGCCCTCAAGCCATCGGAATTAAAATCCCCGTCTCGCCAGGCATCAAACCCAGGATCCTTCGGACCAAAGACCAGCATGCTAATCATTTAGCCATGCCACCAGCATGGAAATGAAACAAGGAGAAATCCATTGTTTCATTCTTGTTGGTGGAGAGACAGCCATGTAGGTACTAAAACGCGGGACACACACAAAAGTTTAAAAATTGACGCGTCCTTTAAAAAAAATAGTGACACAGTTTATGTTTGCGAAACCCTCTTTCCAGAGTCTAGGAGTCATGGAACGTCAACATCCATCAAAATTTGGAGGTCAAATGTTTTCATAAAACAGTAATTTCACTCCTATTGTCATTTGAATGTAAAAGATGGAATTGAGGTCAAGTACAACATCCGCGGGAACTTCCATCTAGTATATCATGGTAGAAAAAGTGCTTTTCGTTACTTATCTCCGCAGCTAACTCGATGATAATTGCGAGTTAGCCTTCCATAATGACCTTTAGGAATGGTGATGGCAATGAGTACGGCCCGGAAATTGAAGACGTATAAATTGCCTAAAATATCTATTAAAAACCTAAAAATATCCAAATAAGGACCTAAAACTGACAAAAAGGACGTAAATATGCTATCCAAATTCATTCATAATTTTAGTTTAAATCACATATTTAATGAAGGAATATAACGTTTTAATATGCGAAATTCTGGTGGTATGCAACACACAGTGCAAAAACATATGAGTTCCTGCAGTTGTTTTACTTCACCTCGATTCCACCTTTTACATTCAAATGACAATAGGAGTGAAATTACTGATTTATGAAAAAAAATTGATCTCCAAATTTCGACCAATGTTGACGTTCCATGACTCTTAAACTCTAAAAAAAAGGGTTTCCAAAACATAAATTAGTCGGTATTTTTTAAAGGACGCGTCATTTTTTAACATTTTGTGTCCCGCGTTTTAGTACTTACGTGGCTGTCTCTCCAGCACCAAGATTGAAAAATTGGATTTCTCCTTTTTTATTTCCATGCTGGCTTCATGGCTAAATGGTTAGCGTGCTGGCCTTAGGTCCAAGATGTCCTTCTTTCAGACATATATTTTTAGATTAAAAAATGAATTCTTTGTTTGTTAAAAATGTACTTGCAGAATTTAGAATTAAGTACTTTTTCCACCTAGAATGAATTCATCGAACCCGCAATGAACATCCTGGTGAAAGAAATTGAAAGTAGCATAACTGGAATGATATTTGGCTTAATCACACTAGGATTACAGAAATTGGAATTCCGAAAACTCACCTCAGTTTGCATGGCTGTATATCACAATAGTCATCTCCAGGTTCTTGGGTGTAAAGGACCGCTGGTTTTTAGACAGCACGTTGAGAAACTTCGAGAAAAATTTCTCCATATCAACGAATGTCACTCACTCACATCAAAATTTTCTACTTTCAATATTTCACTTATCTTGCACATAATTTGATACACCTGGTTACTTCAAGCACTATTTCATTTTCTCTCTTTCCAGATATGGTTCAAATATACGTATTTACTAGAGGAAAGCCAACGGCCTTAGCCGTGTTGAAACTCCGGATCCCGTGAGTTCTCCGAAGTTAAGAAACATTGGCGGTGGTCAAGATTTGGATGGGTTGCCAGGCGCTGTTGGTGGAGGGTAAGGGAATGGAGGAGCGGAAAGGAACTGGCATTCCTACCGTACCTAAACTGAGGCTCAGGCACACCTTTGCGGAGGTTCGCACCTGCCTTCGGGCGGAATAAACCCTCACCTTACCTTACTAGAGAAAAGTCCGGCTCCATGGCTAAATGGTTAGTGTGCTGGCCGCTGGTCACAGGGGTCCCGGGTTCGATTCCGGCAGGGTCGAGAATTTTAACCATCATTGGTTAATTTCTCTGGCACGGATGCTGGGTGTATGTGTTGTCTTCATCATCATTTCATCCTCCTCACGACGCGCAGGTCGCCCACGGTCGCCCACGGTTATCAAATCAGAAGACCTGTACCTAGCGAGCCGAACCCGTCCTGGGATCTCCCGGTACTAAAACCCATAAGCCATTTCATTTTACTAGAGAAAATATATTTAAGAGGTGATATATGAACGAATGATGATTCGAGTTTAAAATGGGTAGTAATATAGTCGAAAGTTGCAAGAAAAGCCGTTAAGTCCTAAAACAGGCTATGAAAGGATCAATAAGCCGGAAACGCCAAAAGAGGCAAGAAAGGACAAATAAAACCCAGCAATATCTGGCCTAGAATGACCCAGAATGAACATATGTTGGGCCTCGTCCTCGGACATTCGAGAATAAAGCACATTTCCTCGACTTCCGAGCCCTAGTGGTGAGTTAGTGAGATTAATTTTTGCTCTAAAATATACAAAAATATTTTCTGGGCCAGAGAACTATTGCATTTCCCTTCTTCCCCAGTATCTATGCCACAGTTTAACACTGCAATGGTCATTTTCCTATAATGAAATAACGCACGGTGATTAGAGATGGCTGAAAAATAACGTAGCAATTACTTTGTCCCAGTTACATGTCTGTCACTGTTACAAATGTAACGAGGACGAGAAATAACAGGTTATCGAGTAACGACAACAGAAAAACATACTAGTGAAAACAGTAACTGGGAAGTGGGGACCAGTCACTAGTAGCACCTTACAGACACAGAATGTGACCTTCAGATAGTACGCATGTCTTCCAAATGAGAGCGGTTTCGTAGGAGATTGCTTTAAGTTCCTGCTGTCATCTGGTAGTGGTAACTAAAGTGTAAACTGTTATCACACATTCAACTGTTCGTGCAAGGCTACCTACATTATAATATTATAAGTTTCACCCGTATAATTTTCCTTGTACCATAAATAAATTATATGCTAACTTTCCATACTGAACTGATATTATAGAATGAACGTAGATAAAATGCATTTTGTAATACTATTTCACTTTGACATCATTATAATTGAATAAACCTGACCCCGCCGGGAATCGAGCCCGGGACCGCCAGGTGACAGGCGGGCGCGTTGCTCCCTACACCGTGGAACACAATGAGCACAATTGTTTGAATATTCATAACAAGTACAATAAACATTTCAGATTGTCATGAATGAAACGAACGTGATAACGTCTCTTCACCCACTTAAGTTTGTATTAATTCATTTCACACGATCCATTATAACAAAATAACACATTATCGGTTCTTCATTTTACTTAAACGATCCTCTTGTACCGGTTTGTGCAAGGTTTGGCAGACAGATCATCATGTTTTCTTGTCTTCCATCCTTACCTGGGGCATTGTCAAACTCACTCCTCTAGATTTCAGAAAAAGATGGTATGTTGTCTTCTCATTTCATCCCCTGTCTGCCTCTTGATAACTTTATTGCAAATTGGAATGCGTGTTTTGCTGTTCAACAGTGTGTGTAGTGATGCGTGCGCGCATGTGTGAGTGAATGAAATGCAATTTGCAACACAGCTGTAAAGGGACAAGCTTGAAGCCGTGACCAGGCTGTGTGACCAGTAAAAGGTGAGTAACGTTGGACGTTAAACGGGGACAAGCTTGAAGCCGTGACCAGGCTGTGACCGCACAGAACACCAATGTGTGACCGGTAAAAGGTGAGTAACGGTGGACGTTATTTTTCACTGATACTTTTCACAATTACTTTATTGTAGCAGTGACAGATGTAGCAGTTATACAAAAATAACCGTTTGTCACACCTCTAACGGTGATACTACTTCAGAATCGCAGAAGATTTTGAATACGGTTCCTTATCTTTAAATATGAGAGTGTACTGTATACAGATGTTCTTATCTAAGAAGGGTAGTTGATGCCCACCGCAGGGTGTTTTGAATGGAGCACAGTGAGGTGCAAACAATACCTTTCCACGAAGAAAGGAATAATGCTATTATTAGCCATAAGATATGATGAAGCTAAGGGGGCCTTCCTTCCCTCCACAGCCTGTTACAATAATGCTTCCCGGAAACCTGTCTCAGTATTGATTTTCTATTGTACTGAAGTTCTTTTGTTAAATGTCACAATTCTTAGCTTTCCGCAGCTTCTCTGATTACTACTGCTAAAATTGTTCGTTTTTTTTTTCAGACGTGTCTGCTATTTTCTAACAGCGTTGTTCTTTGTGCCTTACGTGGTCTCACGTTGCTGTCCTTATCACTTCGTTTATGGGGCTAAGAACAACTTTAATTCAATCACATTTGAACATTCACAGCCTGTTTCCAGTCGTTCGACCGGGGTCAGGAATGGAATGAATGAAGCCTGCATCTAGCGGCGAGGATACGGAAATGTGCCGCCTGCCGAAGCCTGCCGCACTCCTCGAGGGCAGTGATAAATGACTGACAGATGAGATGAAATATTAATGGAGAGTGTTGCTGGAATGAAAGATGGCAGGGAAAACCGGAGTACCCGGAGAAAAACCTGTCCCGCCTCCGATTTGTTCAGCACAAATCTCACATGGAGTGACCGGGAATTGAGCCACGGTATCCAGCGGTGAGTGGCCGGCCCGCTGGCGCCCGAGCCACGGAGGCTCTTTCAATCACATATAGCGTTTTCACATTTTCTTCTTTTTGGTATTTCTATGTTATTTGTTCAAATAATTTGTAAAAGCCACCTATAATTGGAGCGTGTCTCTGTTGGTAGCACATTTATTAAATAAATAAATAAATAAATAAATAAATAAATAAATAAATAAATAATTAAATAAATATGTGTACATTATTTTAACACACTGATGATCGGCATTTGTTACTGCCTATAATAATACTAAGTCCAGATCCATTTCTGGCGAGATATAGCTTTTAGAGTGCATTCTGCCTTCAGCTATGGGTTTGAACAAATTAATTACTTTCATTGCCTTGTTTCAGTCTCATCCTTGGCTTTGGCAATATGAAAATGGCAGAGGGATGAGCAATGCTATTAACGTCATTCCTCAATCAATCAATCAATCAATCAATCAATCAATCAATCAATCAATCAATCAATCAATCAATCAATCAATGATCTGCATTTAGGGCAGTCTCCCAGGTGGCAGATTCCCTCTCGATTATTTACCTAGTCTTTTCTTAAATAAGTTCAAAGAACTTCGAAATAAATAAATAAATAAATAAATAAATAAATAAATAAATAAATAAATAAATAAATAAATAAATAAATAAATAAATAAATAAGTTTTATGGACACGTGTACAGGATGCATCATGCCAGGTTGATCAACTAGCTTCTCGCTTACTGGCAAAAGAGGAAGGCGATGTCACCATGGTTGACGGAAGTAAGCAAAGATTTGCAGGAACTGGGAGGAATAGAAAGATACTTAAAAGACCGGACATACCGAGCTCGATAGCTGCAGTCGCTTAATTGCGGCCAGTGTCCAGTATACGGGAGATAGTAGGTTCGAACCCCACTATCGGCAGCCCTGAAAATGGTTTTCCGTGGTTTCCCATTTTCACACCTTAATTAAGGCCACGGCCGATTCCTTCCCACTCCTAGCCATTTCCTGTCCCATCGTCGCCATAAGACCTATCTGAGTCGGTGCGACGTAAAGCAACTAGCAAAAAAAAAAAAAGAATAAAAAGACCGGGCATCTTATAGGGGGATGCTTGAACAAATGAGGTTCCAGGACAAACCGCCAAGAAGGAAGACAGGTGCCCTCTTGACAAAGGAGAGGAAGGTACAACATAGCCAGAGGATGCGCAATTATTGGGGAAACATCAAAACTCACCCCAAACGCAAAAGTTGAATATAATGATCCTTAGTCCGCTTATTCGAAACAAAAAGAAATAATAAATGATAATTTCAATTCATAATTCATCTTCATATAAATCAATATTTCCCAATTTATCCTCTTGAATTACAACTTTATATTATGATCTTTCATTCCTTTAAAATCTCCACTCAAGCTTATTCGTCTACTAATGCCATTCGGCGCCATCACTCCACTGACAGTTTGGAATATACTGCTTAGTCTAGACTTACCTTACGTCCTGGTTTGACCGGGATTGCCCCGGTTTGACGGTCTGGTCCGGCTCTCCCGGTCAGTTTATAAACTATCTAGGTTTAAAATTGATTACACATAAAATAAATGAAATACTATATTGTACCGTTTCCATGTGAAACGAGGGCGATAGTGCGAGCGAGACAGAGAACACGAGGCCAGGAAACATGGCGCCGGAACAGTCTGGACCTGCATTCATCTAATACGTCGTGAACGCAAGAGAGTGAACATGAAGACAGAGACTTTATACTCACTTTTAAGAGCGAAGATGTATGAATTTATGTACATAATGTAAAAATTAATTTGTAGGTAGATTATAAAGTGTATTATACAAGACGAAACCAAAGGGAATGCAAACAGGGTAATGTTATATAAAATAAAAGGTCGAGAGTTGGTAAGAGTGACGGTGGCGACACCTATGTATCGATAGGCATTGATATGTTCTAAAGATGAACTTCCATATCTAAGGTAAGATACTTCTGTTCCATGTCTTTGTTCTAGTAAGAAAGGCGGTATACAGAACTGGGTCATTGTTGTTAGCTTGCTGTTGGCGAGAAGTCGACCTGTGTGAGGCTTGGCAATGGCAAGCAGATTGTGAGTATAGATTGATGGTAGTTAAAGTGTATACAATCTGAGTGGTAAAAAGGAGTTGAAATACGCGATATGTATTCTAAATATGTGCTAATAGTGACGAACAGTAATGAATTAATAGCAATTATACAGAGCTAAACCACCACATGGAAACCAAGGTTGTAATTGGAAAGTGAATGTCGGTATCTTATGAATAGTTACTCACATTAAGGAATATATGCATTGTTGTTGTACATAATAATGATTCTGTGTGAATATGGTAAACTAATGCTAGCTTGTTTCAGATTTGATCTACATGAGTGTGAAATAATGATTGCAAAACCAAGCCCAGGTATTAATAATAACATGGAGAACTAATATGTGAGAGCGGGTTCCAGCCGAGACAATGGCGTGGTTCTGGGGAAGGATAACTTAGACCATGCGCTTCCTCTACCCTGGTCTGCAAGTCAGTAATCATCCTTAAATTCATAATGTCCTTTCATGGTCAAATTTTTGTTGCATTTCTTAGTAGATATAATGTAAGATAGTAGTGTTAAGACATGTCCTGAAGTAGTTCGTTGAGACGTGAGAATAAGTGCACAATAAGCGATTTGATTCTAAATTATTTGGCATATAGTAATTTACACATGCGTTTGGTGACACGATATTATCAATTTTACGATATCATGTGCGTGCATGATTATTTATGGAATACAGTCGACTTCGGCATTGTTTATATTATGTGGTATCATAATTACGGCAGGGTTTATAGGCTTATGCGAGCATATGTGACATGTGTTGAGGTATACCCTAGGCCAGTGATGGCGAACCTTTTCTAAACAGTGTGCCATTTTAAGTCTGGTTTATTATTCTCAACTGTCTACTGTGCCACTAGTTATTTTCCTTGATGATGATTATGCTTGTTATTTTAAGGAGCCTAACATCGAAGGTCATCGGCCCAGTTATTTTCCTTTGGAGTAACTACAACCCACGCCCCTCTCCACCCCCGACTTCCATCACTAATTCCAAATTATATTTCATAATACGTTATTACTTTATTACATGTATCTTGTAAGATAATACTTTTGCTTGCATGTTCCTTGGTCGTATTTGCCAATACTGCAAAAATACATTTTTAAATATGTAAGTTTTAAGAATACCTAACATAAGCGCCCATTGTAACACACCAATTTGTACGAATTTGTTCACCCACGTACTGCTTTCTTGAAACTCAGTCAACTCCATTTCTAACCACTCAAAAAAAAAATGACCTTATTATCACTCATTTGTGCAATATGAGGGTTTGAAATTAAGTGCGATATTTTCTCCAAATCTCGTAATTGGGATAATCTCTTGGCAACTATTCATCTTACAAAATTAAAAACAGTTAAGTTATACACTAAGAACAATTACGCGCTGATGGGAACCACACAAACATCGAACTTCACTAATTGACTGATGTGGGTGAGCGAATGGATCGCCGACCGCATCTGACATTTATCTCACTTGATTTCCGGACCTATCAGTGTTGCAGTCTTGCCATAATGCACGTCCGAATGGAACTATAATTTAGAGTTTTGATATTTATTTGTTAAGTCTGAAACACTATGACTATACGATGCAAGAGATATGTATTGTAGTACAAGACGTACATAAAAAACATCAATTAATCAATCAATACTGATCTGCATTTAGGGCAGTCGCCCAGGTGGCAGATTCCCTATCTGTTGCTTTCCTACCCTTTTCCGAAATGATTTCAAAGAAATTGGAAATTTATTGAACATCTCCCTTGGTAAGTTATTCCAATCCCTAACTCCCCTTCCTATAAATGAATATTTGCCCCAGTTTGTCCTCTTGAATTCCAACTTTATCTTCATATCGTGATCTTTCCTACTTTTATAAACGTCATTCAAACCTATTCGTCTACTAATGTCATTCCACGCCATCTCTCCGCTGACAGCTCGGAACATACCACTTAGTCGAGCAGCTCTTCTTCTTTCTCTCAATTCTTCCCAACCCAAACATTGCAACATTTTTGTAACGCTACTCTTTTGTCGGAAATCACCCAGAACAAATCGAGCTGCTTTTCTTTGGATTTTTTCCAGTTCTTGAATCAGGTAATCCTGGTGAGGGTCCCATACACTGGAACCATACTCTAGTTGGGGTCTTACCAGAGACTTATATGCACTCTCCTTTACGTCCTTACTACAACCCCTAAACACCCTCATAACCATGTGTAGAGATCGGTACCCTTTATTTACAATCCCATTTATGTGATTACTCCAGTGAAGATCTTTCCTTATATTAACACCTAGATACTTACAATGATCCCCAAAAGGAACTTTCACCCCATCAACGCAGTAATTAAAACTGAGAGGACTTTTCCTATTTGTGAAACTCACAACCTGACTTGTAGCCCCGTTTATCAACATACCATTGCCTGCTGTCCATCTCACAACATTTTCGAGGTCACGTTGCAGTTGCTCACAATCTTGTAACTTATTTATCACTCTATAGAGAATAACATCATCCGCAAAAAGCCTTACCTCCGATTCCACTCCTTTACTCATATCATTTATATATATAAGAAAACATAAAGGTCCGATAACACTGCCCTGAGGAACTCCCCTCTCAACTATTACAGGGTCAGACAAGGCTTCACCTACTCTAACTCTCTGAGATCTATTTTCTAGAAATATAGCAACCCATTCAGTCACTCTTTTGTCTAGTCCAATTGCACTCATTTTTGCCAGTAGTCTCCCATGATCCACCCTATCAAATGCTTTAGACATGTCAATCGCGATACAGTCCATTTGACCTCCAGAATCCAAGATATCTGCTATATCTTGCTGGAATCCTACAAGTTGAGCTTCAGTGGAATAACCTTTCCTAAAACCGAATTGCCTTCTATCGAACATTATTATGTTCATGTGGTGTGCCACCGAAATCGTATTCCCGTGTCACCTAGTGACACGAGTGGCATAGGTTCGCCATCCCTGCCCTAGGCATATCTGAGATGTGATGTAAATGCTGTTAACACGTGGATAGTGGAAATGCGATTCGTTGCGTGTATTGTGATAGTGAACTTCGTGAATTCAAGGGCGAATTATTCTTCGAGTAGTTGATCACAGTTTGTTATTATGAAGATAAGCAAGAAACTACGGCATATCATGGTATTAGAGAAGATGTCGCGCAGGTAAGTAATACAATAAATGTGCAGCTACGAGTGATAATAATAATAATATGAAATGAAGTGATGTGAATATGTATATAAATAATGGTGTGTGCCAAGAGAATATTAAGTGCCTGCAATGTTGATAGTTATGATGATAATTAATAATTCAGTGTGGTATGACATCGTGATGTGCTAACGAGGCCTTTGATATGCTCATGTGTACTTAAATAATTGTGGCAGTGAAATGTGCTGTGTATTGAAAATCATGAAGTGAGTTTGAGATGTGATTGTGATGTTCACCAGACAATCGTCACGAAGAACGTGCCATTCAGGTGTGTTGTGTTTACTATAAAATCAATAATGTAAATGGATATATGTGTTACATATGTAAGTATATATTAAGATTGTAATGCTGATGATTATTATTTGCGAGGCTATGTCGACCACTACGATTCGATACAGCGTCACGACATTATGAATACCGTATTCGAGATTCGCGTTTCGTTATTATGCTTTTCGACTGATACGGCAGCGATATGCTTGCGACACGTAGCGAACTGACCACACACATAGCTACGAGGATACGTTCCCATGATATCTGTTAGATTAGGAGTAGTAGTTCATGGACATAGTAATTAATTATACGTAGTGTAGATATCATGTGATATTTTGATTTGATATGTGAGTGTAAATACTTATTGTTGATACATGTGTTGTTTCCTCATCATTCATATCATCCATTAGTGATAGGTTTGAAATGATCCTCGAAGGTATGTGTGAGGATAGGTGTGCAATTATTGTTACGTTAAGGCGAGCATCATCAGTACAACATAATTTGAGTAGGATGTAGTAGTGATCATTTGAGTTCAGTTTAGGTTAGGTGATCCATGAAAAGGCATTATTGGCTGGTCCCATTCGACGTAAATAATTGTAAAACTCCTTACGAATGTACGATATGAAGAGCATAAAATATGACACAGAGGTATTTAAGACAAGGTCATTAAGCAAATAATATTATCAAAGAGGTTATTTCATTCAGATAGAACAGTTACAATGAGATTTCAGAAATGGTTATCATCTCAAGGTTAATATAAATTAAAATGGTATTGTGAACTTGTGTTCGTATTCACAACTAGCTTTTGGGAAATGAAATTTATATTAAATTGATATCACTGCTTTATGTTGAGGTAGAGTCAAATCCATGAATGGTTTCGATTGCAATGACTACATATGTTGGAAAGTTAAACGCACGCTTTGGTTTCGTCTTAGCCTAGATAGGGATATTTCATTGAATAAACGGAATCCAATCCAGAATATCTCCTTTCGTTGGCAATTAGCTGTAAACAACCTTACCTGTAAATTAAATTCCAATTTCATGGTCATCTATATAAATAAAATTGTTTCTGTTTGTCTGTTTGTCTGTCTGTTTGTCTGTTCCACCATCACGTCGAAACGGCTGGATAGATCTCAACCAAACTTCATATTTAGAGTATACTGACCCCGGGGAAGGTTTCGATATGCATATCATTTTAAAATCTTTGAAAAGACGGGGGTTTTATAGGAAAAACGGTTTTCCTCCATTTTCTCTTATACTATTATAGGCAAAATATCGAATTTGTCGTATAAGGACGAGACTAAGCTCAATTTAATCCTCTTGACGCAAAGAACAAAACTCGGTAAGCCCTACGGGCCCGAAAACCATGTTTTAAGGCCCTAAAACCAACCGTTACGGAGATATTGGCACCACACTACCCCTGCTCTAGGAATAGGATAAAGAAATGAACTGCCGTAACCATGGCAACGTCAGCTCCAGGATTCTAGAGCAGTGAGATTATGCATGTACGTTTGGGCATAGCTGTCAACCAAAATAGGTACAAATAAGACTTAATATCTGGGAAAAAAATATACTGTTGTGTAAGGCACTCATAGGACTCCTTTGGGCGGGGATGGAAAGGGGGTGAAGAACGAGTGTAAAAATCTATATAAATAAAATTGTTTCTGTTTGTCTGTCTGTTTGTCTGTTCCACCATCACGTCGAAACGGCTGGATAGATCTCAACCAAACTTCATATTTAGGGTATACTCATCCCGGAGAAGGTTTTGATATGCATATCATTTTAAAATCCTTGAATAGACAGGGGGTTTATAGGAAAACCAGAATGGTTTTTCCACCATCACGTCGAAACGGCTGGATAGATCTCAACCAAACTTCATATTTAGAGGATACTCATCGCGGGGAAGTTTTCCATATGCATATCATTTTAAAATATTTGAATATATGGGGGGTTTATAGGAAAATCAGAATGGTTTTTCCACCATCACGTCGAAACGGCTGGATGGATCTCAACCAAACATTGTATTTAGAGTATACTAATCCCGGGGAAGGTTTAGATATGCATATCATTTTAAAATCCTTGAATAGACGGGGGGTTTATAGGAAAACCCGAGTGGTTTTCCCACCATCACGTCGAAACGGCTGGATAGATCTCAGCCAAACTTCATATTTAGAGTATACTCATCCCAGGAAAGGTTCCGATATGCATATAATTTTAAAATCTTTGAATAGACGGGGTGTTTATAGGAAAACCACAGTGGTTTTCCTCTATTTTCTCTTATACTATTGATTTTCTGTAAACTTCGTTTACCGTACGTGAAACGTCTCTTCATTATAAACAACTTTCGTTATGTTCATAATTTACCTTACTCTTCACATGACGGAGAAATTTACAATTTTCTGCTGGTATCATGCTCTGCATTTAGTGACCGACAGACCGACAACGAACCTACAGGTTACCATGGCAACGTCTCTGACTGCATGCCAGTAGGGAAGTAACGTATTGCCATTTTCCTCATCATGCTTTTAAATTCGTGGTTGTTCCTTGGGTAGATGGCAAGAGAGGCATCAATCGGCTCATCTGCGGGATATTGGCGGAATATCGTTGGAGGTTATAACCGCCCTCGAATAGATTAAGTAATAACACCATTAGTCATCTTCATATTTGTTTACCTAAGAATCACTGAACCTAAATTTCTCCTCTGTTAGCGCTTTATTATATCCATAACTCACGGCATTTATTTATTTGTCGTTATCCGGCTGTCCTCAGTTATAATCCATTTTCTATTAGTTTCAACATTCTTAACTGTATTATTTTCTTCCTTAATTACGCCGTATGTACGTGAATGCTAGAAACTACTGGATGCATTTCCATCAAGATTCGTATTTAGAATACACCTGTCATTGATAGGTTTCAGCAGTCTAGCTCGAGCGGTCGAGGAGAGAGGTTGCGTAGCGAAGTGCGTGCTGTAAACATGGTCGGCATTGAACAGTACCGGGCCGCTATTGGGAAATGGCAGGCAAGGCAGAAGAAGGAGGCCAGGAGTGGATTCGTGACGGACGGATTGAAAATGAGTGAAGCGGTGCTGGTGGTGACAGTGATAGCAGTGTTACTGGTTATTGGGGGGGTGGAAGTAAACCCAGGCCCAAATACCAGTGGAAAATATAGTACGGAGGATTTGGCCGCACTCAGGGTGGTTGTAAGTGAAGTTATGCAGGAGAAGTGTCAATGGGATAAGGTGCAGGAAATAAAGGACATGATGGAGGAGCAGAGAAGGGAGATAGGGAACATGAAGAAATGGCTTGAAACGAAGACAGAGGAATCGAGCAGGAGAGTGGTCAATAACGAGAAAGAAATCGAGTTATTGAGAGGGGAAGTGAAACATCTGAAAGATGAGGTGATGAAGATGAAGAAAGAAGCGGAGGGGTACAGGCAGGAGAGATTGAAAAAAGCCATATTTATATATGGATAGGTTTCAGGGCAAATATTGTTTCTAAATCCCTGAACTAACTGGGGGTTTATACGAAACCGAAACAGTGATTTTGCACTTCCAAAAAATATACACAACAAAAGTTTATGGAAGTCTACCTACCTTGGTAGAAATTAATGTCTAAACCTTTTTTTCTCATGTGCATCATTTCGATACGAGGATCAATAAGGGAGATATCATTAAAGGACCGTTTTTCTGTACAAGTCCCATCGGACTTAACTCACGAGCGGGTGCGTGTAAAGCGTATTCCTTACAACTTGAAAACTACTGAAGACATTCGAAACAAAATTTATATTTAGCATCCACCTGTCCAAAGGTAGGTTTTAAACGTAAATAACATTTCATGTTCCGGAATGGACTGGCGGTTTATAAGGAACCGAAATGGTGATTTTACTCTTCCACAATATATACAGAACAAGACCAACCTGACTGGAAATCGACCAAACCTGATGGAATTCCACCTCTAAACCTTTTTTTTCATGTGCATTTTTTCGTCAGGAGGATTAATAAGGGAGATATCATGAATGGTCACTTTTGCAGGTTAAGTCCAGCGGACATAGCCCAAAAGGTGTTTTACATGGAGCAGATTCCTTATCTATATAAATCAAATCGTAACGACTGTGTACCTCTACACTGACTATTTTGGCGAAATTTTCGTACAGCTTTCCGTTTAAGGGGTAATAATAACAATCTCCATAATTTTTGATTTCCTGAAAGTCCTAATTTTTACCCGCCTCGCCCAAAATCCACATTGTGGCATAATCTGCCAGAAGAATAAGAAGATAATTGAAATTTGACAAAATTATACGTTTTAGCCTGTAACGAATGAAAAATCCTATATCATTAAATTTTTCATTTTTTATCCCCGAAGAATATCGAAATATGCAGGCAATTTTAATGATGGTGCAGACCTTCGGAAATTCCTATCACGTAACGGATTGCACAATCTCCGTTCAATTTGGAATGATCTACAACCTTGGTCTTATGACTTTATGCCGTATCTGTATCCCTTTTACGTTTGATTTTTCTCTATTAATCGATGTTAAGTCAATTTGGAATTTTCACATGCATTATTCATACTTTCAATTACTTATATGAAATACAGAATCATCAAACTCTTCACGAAAATTGGCCCACTCAGTAGCCATATGTGAGCCAAATGCTACGTATGTAGCTGTCACATTATTATCCGAAAAGTAATGTAATGTGAGATGATCTTACAAAACCTTTACCCTGTTCCACGTTTCTAAATCTGACCCAAGAGTAGATGACATATCATTGGACCAGCCATTTAGGCCACTAAATCCGGCGTGTCTTATGGTATAATCCTTTGTCGATATGACGTACGTTTAGTAGCAGTTAATCTGTAAATGAAGGTCTTCAATATTGTAAACACGCATATACTTTCGTATGTCGATCTATATATATTCACTGATGTCGATTTAGCGATCGAGAAAGGGTCGGTCTGCTATTGTAATCAGTACTCCCCACACCGACTTTGACTGGCAGTAGGAAAGGGTTCCTTCTCCAACTCCTGTGTAACTGTCATTAGTAAGGAAGGCCTACAATTGTAATGAATAGTTCCCTTCTCGATTTGACTTGCAGAAGGTAAGTGAGCATGCAGTTTTGTTTAAAACTCCCCTACCCGATTGTGTTTGGCAGTAGGCAAGGGTGCCCGCCATTATAAAGAAATGTACTCATCTAAAATGTGACTGGCATTAGGCATAGTGGCCTGCTATTTTGATGGAAACTCACCAACTTGGTGTGACTGGCAGTACGCTGGCTGGCAGTAGGAAAAGGGGCCTGTCATTATAATGATAACTGCACAACTCAATTTCGAGTGATAGTAGGGTAATTGCCTGCCATTATAATAAAAACTGTAATCTGTCTGGAGGTAGGAAAGGGGGGCTGCCATTTTAACGAAAACTCCCCAAATCCATTCTGTCCGCATAGTAGGCAATGGGGCCTGCAATTATAATGTAAACTTCCCAACCTGATTGTGAATGCCAGTAGGCAAGTGAGCCTGCCGTTATATCACAAATCCGTAACAAACACTTTACATTGGAAACGTACGGGGACCTCCCCATGCTCTTTCTCGGATAACGCTAAGAGACATGCAATTTTAAAACTTATTTACTGCATGTACACTATTTACTTCGATATTCGAATACAATGTAGAATACCGTAGCGAAGCACGGGTACATTCGCTAGTAATCTATATAAATAAAATTGTTTCTGTTTGTCTGTTTGTCTGTCTGTTTGTCTGTTCCACCATCACGTCGAAACGGCTGGATAGATCTCAACCAAACTTCATATTTAGAGTATACTGACCCCGGGGAAGGTTTCGATATGCATATCATTTTAAAATCTTTGAAAAGACGGGGGTTTTATAGGAAAAACGGTTTTCCTCCATTTTCTCTTATACTATTATAGGCAAAATATCGAATTTGTCGTATAAGGACGAGACAAAGCTCAATTTAATCCTCTTGACGCAAAGAACAAAACTCGGTAAGCCCTACGGGCCCGAAAACCATGTTTTAAGGCCCTAAAACCAACCGTTACGGAGATATTGGCACCACACTACCCCTGCTCTAGGAATCGGATAAAGAAATGAACTGCTGTAACCATGGCAACGTCAGCTCCAGGATTCTAGAGCAGTGAGATTATGCATGTACGTTTGGGCATAGCTGTCAACCAAAATAGGTACAAATAAGACTTAATATCTGGGAAAAAAATATACTGTTGTGTAAGGGACTCATAGGACTCCTTTGGGCGGGGATGGAAAGGGGGTGAAGAACGAGTGTAAAAATCTATATAAATAAAATTGTTTCTGTTTGTCTGTCTGTTTGTCTGTTCCACCATCACGTCGAAACGGCTGGATAGATCTCAACCAAACTTCATATTTAGGGTATACTCATCCCGGAGAAGGTTTTGATATGCATATCATTTTAAAATCCTTGAATAGACAGGGGGTTTATAGGAAAACCAGAATGGTTTTTCCACCATCACGTCGAAACGGCTGGATAGATCTCAACCAAACTTCATATTTAGAGGATACTCATCGCGGGGAAGTTTTCCATATGCATATCATTTTAAAATATTTGAATATATGGGGGGTTTATAGGAAAATGAGAATGGTTTTTCCACCATCACGTCGAAACGGCTGGATGGATCTCAACCAAACATTGTATTTAGAGTATACTAATCCCGGGGAAGGTTTAGATATGCATATCATTTTAAAATCCTTGAATAGACGGGGGGTTTATAGGAAAACCAGAGTGGTTTTCCCACCATCACGTCGAAACGGCTGGATAGATCTCAGCCAAACTTCATATTTAGAGTATACTCATCCCAGGAAAGGTTCCGATATGCATATAATTTTAAAATCTTTGAATAGACGGGGTGTTTATAGGAAAACCACAGTGGTTTTCCTCTATTTTCTCTTATACTATTGATTTTCTGTAAACTTCGTTTACCGTACGTGAAACGTCTCTTCATTATAAACAACTTTCGTTATGTTCATAATTTACCTTACTCTTCACATGACGGAGAAATTTACAATTTTCTGCTGGTATCATGCTCTGCATTTAGTGACCGACAGACCGACAACGAACCTACAGGTTACCATGGCAACGTCTCTGACTGCATGCCAGTAGGGAAGTAACGTATTGCCATTTTCCTCATCATGCTTTTAAATTCGTGGTTGTTCCTTGGGTAGATGGCAAGAGAGGCATCAATCGGCTCATCTGCGGGATATTGGCGGAATATCGTTGGAGGTTATAACCGCCCTCGAATAGATTAAGTAATAACACCATTAGTCATCTTCATATTTGTTTACCTAAGAATCACTGAACCTAAATTTCTCCTCTGTTAGCGCTTTATTATATCCATAACTCACGGCATTTATTTATTTGTCGTTATCCGGCTGTCCTCAGTTATAATCCATTTTCTATTAGTTTCAACATTCTTAACTGTATTATTTTCTTCCTTAATTACGCCGTATGTACGTGAATGCTAGAAACTACTGGATGCATTTCCACCAAGATTCGTATTTAGAATACACCTGTCCTTGATAGGTTTCAGGGCAAATATTGTTTCTAAATCCCTGTACTAACTGGGGGTTTATACGAAACCGAAACAGTGATTTTGCACTTCCAAAAAATATACACACCAAAAGTTTATGGAAGTTTACCTACCTTGGTAGAAATTAATGTCTAAACCTTTTTTTCTCATGTGCATCATTTCGATACGAGGATCAATAAGGGAGATATCATTAAAGGACCGTTTTTCTGTACAAGTCCCATCGGACTTAACTCACGAGCGGGTGCGTGTAAAGCGTATTCCTTACAACTTGAAAACTACTGAAGACATTCGAAACAAAATTTATATTTAGCATCCACCTGTCCAAAGGTAGGTTTTAAACGTAAATAACATTTCATGTTCCGGAATGGACTGGCGGTTTATAAGGAACCGAAATGGTGATTTTACTCTTCCACAATATATACAGAACAAGACCAACCTGACTGGAAATCGACCAAACCTGATGGAATTCCACCTCTAAACCTTTTTTTTCATGTGCATTTTTTCGTCAGGAGGATTAATAAGGGAGATATCATGAATGGTCACTTTTGCAGGTTAAGTCCAGCGGACATAGCCCAAAAGGTGTTTTACATGGAGCAGATTCCTTATCTATATAAATCAAATCGTAACGACTGTGTACCTCTACACTGACTATTTTGGCGAAATTTTCGTACAGCTTTCCGTTTAAGGGGTAATAATAACAATCTCCATAATTTTTGATTTCCTGAAAGTCCTAATTTTTACCCGCCTCGCCCAAAATCCACATTGTGGCATAATCTGCCAGAAGAATAAGAAGATAATTGAAATTTGACAAAATTATACGTTTTAGCCTGTAACGAATGAAAAATCCTATATCATTAAATTTTTCATTTTTTATCCCCGAAGAATATCGAAATATGCAGGCAATTTTAATGATGGTGCAGACCTTCGGAAATTCCTATCACGTAACGGATTGCACAATCTCCGTTCAATTTGGAATGATCTACAACCTTGGTCTTATGACTTTATGCCGTATCTGTATCCCTTTTACGTTTGATTTTTCTCTATTAATCGATGTTAAGTCAATTTGGAATTTTCACATGCATTATTCATACTTTCAATTACTTATATGAAATACAGAATCATCAAACTCTTCACGAAAATTGGCCCACTCAGTAGCCATATGTGAGCCAAATGCTACGTATGTAGCTGTCACATTATTATCCGAAAAGTAATGTAATGTGAGATGATCTTACAAAACCTTTACCCTGTTCCACGTTTCTAAATCTGACCCAAGAATAGATGACATATCATTGGACCAGCCATTTAGGCCACTAAATCCGGCGTGTCTTATGGTATAATCCTTTGTCGATATGACGTACGTTTAGTAGCAGTTAATCTGTAAATGAAGGTCTTCAATATTGTAAACACGCATATACTTTCGTATGTCGATCTATATATATTCACTGATGTCGATTTAGCGATCGAGAAAGGGTCGGTCTGCTATTGTAATCAGTACTCCCCACACCGACTTTGACTGGCAGTAGGAAAGGGTTCCTTCTCCAACTCCTGTGTAACTGTCATTAGTAAGGAAGGCCTACAATTGTAATGAATAGTTCCCTTCTCGATTTGACTTGCAGAAGGTAAGTGAGCATGCAGTTTTGTTTAAAACTCCCCTACCCGATTGTGTTTGGCAGTAGGCAAGGGTGCCCGCCATTATAAAGAAATGTACTCATCTAAAATGTGACTGGCATTAGGCATATTGGCCTGCTATTTTGATGGAAACTCACCAACTTGGTGTGACTGGCAGTACGCTGGCTGGCAGTAGGAAAAGGGGCCTGTCATTATAATGATAACTGCACAACTCAATTTCGAGTGATAGTAGGGTAATTGCCTGCCATTATAATAAAAACTGTAATCTGTCTGGAGGTAGGAAAGGGGGGCTGCCATTTTAACGAAAACTCCCCAAATCGATTCTGTCCGCATAGTAGGCAATGGGGCCTGCAATTATAATGTAAACTTCCCAACCTGATTGTGAATGCCAGTAGGCAAGTGAGCCTGCCGTTATATCACAAATCCGTAACAAACACTTTACAATGGAAACGTACGGGGACCTCCCCATGCTCTTTCTCGGATAACGCTAAGAGACATGCAATTTTAAAACTATCTTATTTACTGCATGTACACTATTTACTTCGATATTCGAATACAATGTAGAATACCGTAGCGAAGCACGGGTACATTCGCTAGTCTATATAAATAAAATTGTTTCTGTTTGTCTGTTTGTCTGTCTGTTTGTCTGTTCCACCATCACGTCGAAACGGCTGGATAGATCTCAACCAAACTTCATATTTAGAGTATACTGACCCCGGGGAAGGTTTCGATATGCATATCATTTTAAAATCTTTGAAAAGACGGGGGTTTTATAGGAAAAACGGTTTTCCTCCATTTTCTCTTATACTATTATAGGCAAAATATCGAATTTGTCGTATAAGGACGAGACAAAGCTTAATTTAATGCTCTTGACGCAAAGAACAAAACTCGGTAAGCCCTACGGGCCCGAAAACCATGTTTTAAGGCCCTAAAACCAACCGTTACGGAGATATTGGCACCACACTACCCCTGCTCTAGGAATCGGATAAAGAAATGAACTGCCGTAACCATGGCAACGTCAGCTCCAGGATTCTAGAGCAGTGAGATTATGCATGTACGTTTGGGCATAGCTGTCAACCAAAATAGGTACAAATAAGACTTAATATCTGGGAAAAAAATATACTGTTGTGTAAGGAACTCATAGGACTCCTTTGGGCGGGGATGGAAAGGGGGTGAAGAACGAGTGTAAAAATCTTACTATATATAGAAATGGAAGTGTGTGTGTAAATGACACATCTCCAACTAAACTACTGGAGCAATTTCAACCAAACTTGGTACACGAATCACTTACTATCGGGAGACGATCACTGTGGGGGGTAAGCCATCCCTAGCGCCCTTAAGGGAGAGGGTCAGGGGGGTGGTAGTTACAATAATAATCGAGAATAGTGTCGAATTCATAGTTTTCGGGGTCGCTGAGTTGAAAAGTGATACTCTAGAATTTTTTTAAAATCCAGCCCCCTTTTAGGTTGGGAGCAAAGGGTGGGGGGGGGTGGGGTGAGATATAGAAATAATTAAAAACAGTTTCGAATCCATAGATTTCAGGGTCTCTGAGATGAATAGTATTACTCCGGATTTTTTGCAAATCCAAGTGGGGAGCGAAGGGGGTGAGATATAAAATTAATCGAAAAACTACATATAAAAATATTATCTTCTTCTTCTTACTATATATAAAAATTGATGTATGTGTGTGCGTGGGTGTGTGGGTGTGGGTGTGTATATGACACATCTCCTCCTAAACCACTGGAGCAATTTCACCAAACGTGGTACACTTATCAATTAGTATCAGGAGACAAACCGCGTGAGGGTAAGACACCCCTAGCACCCTTTTGGCAGGGGGCGAGGGGAGTGGTATAAAAATAATCTTATAAATAAAGTTGTTCGTTTCTGTTTGTCTGTTTGTTTGTTTGTTTGTTTGTTTGTTTGTTTGTTTGTTTGTTTGTTTGTTTGGCTTAAGTGCGGCCAATATCCAGTATTCGGGAGATAGTAGGTTCGAACCCCACTGTCGGCAGCTCTGAAAATGGTTTTCCGTGGTTTCCCATTTTCACACCAGGCAAATGCTGGGGCTGTACCTTAATTAAGGCCACGGCCGATTCCTTTCAACTCCTATCCCTTCCCTGTCCCATCGTCGCCATAAGACCTATCTGTGTCGGTGCGACGTAAAGCAACTAGCAAAATAAAAAGAATAAAAATGTTTGTTTGTTCCACCATCACGTCGAAAGGGCTGGATAGATCTCAACCAAACTTCATATTTAGAGTATACTCACCCCGGGGAAGGTTTCGATATGCATATCATTTTAAAATCTTTGAAAAGACGGGGGTCTATAGGAAAACCACAACGGTCTTCCTCCATTTTCTCTTATACTATTGATTTTCTGCAAACTCTGTGGACCGTATGTGAAAGGTCTCTTCATCACAAACAACTTTCGTTGTGTTCATAATTTACCTTACTCTTCAAATGACGGAGAAATTTACTATTTTCTGCCGATACCATGCTCGGCATTGAGGGACCGACAGAGCGATAACGAATATATGGGTTACCATGGCAACGTCTCTGACTGCTTGCCAGCAGGGAAGTAACGTATTGTCATTTTCCTCATCATTCCTTTAAATTCGTGGTTGTTCCTTGGGTAGAAAGCAAGAGAGTCGTCAATCGGCCATTCTGCGGGATATTGGCGGAATATCATTGGAGGTTATAACCGTCCTCGAATAGCATAAGTAATAACACAAATATTCATCTTCTTATCTGATTACCTAAGAATCCCTGCGCCTAAATTTCTCTCCGATTACCGCTTTCTTATATCCATAACTCACTCCGGCATAATTTATTGAGGAGCATTTGATTTTCCAATACATTCACTTGGTATTTATATATTTGTCGTCATCCGGATGTCCTCTGTTATAATCTATTTTCTATTAATTTCAACTTACTAAACTGTATTACTTTCTTCCTTAATTACCACGTATGTATGCGAGTGCTAATCCCGAATGCTGTACACTCTTTCCTTTGAGGAAATATTCTAAGCTATGCAAATGTATAACTTCTGGCCCAGGAAAATTCCGAAATATGGATGCAATTTTAACGGCGGTGCAGACCTTCGTTTCGGGGTAATTGGTGGCTAATCAGTAAGTCGTATCAAAAGTCACAAAGCAAATTGCGTTTCATTTTGGAGAGATCTACAACTTTTGTCCTGTGACTTTTCGTCGTATTTCTATCCCTAATACATTAAACACAAGTTGATTTTGTACTTTTACACGTATATGTTATCATTTGGCACACTTATAGGAAAGGTAGAATCATGACATTCGGCACGCACATTGACATGACCATTGGCAATGTTATAGCCAAATTTTATGATTCTAGCTGTCACATGAGAATCAAAAATATAAAGTAGCATTCAAAAACTGTACAAGATTTCACCCCATTCAATGACTCTAACTCAATCTAACCCATAAATAAAGGAGATACGAGAAGATGTCATAGGACCAACCATGTAGAGCACTGAAAGGGGCGTCTGATGGTGAAGTCCGTTTGTAGATACGTCGTACAGTTGCAAAGCAGTAACCATCGAAATAAAGGTCTACACTTCTAGAGTATGTCTGTACATTGACAATTTTGGCGAAATTTCCGTACAGTTATCCGTTTCAGGTGTAATAATGACCATCTGCATATATTCTGTTTTGGTGTCTGTCTGTTTGTTTGTCTGTTTGTCTAAAACTTGGAAACTACTGGATATATTTCCACCAAACTTGATATTTAGAATCCATCTGTCCTTTGGTAGGTTTTAGGGCAAGTATTGTTTCTGAATCCCTGAATTGACTGGGGGATTATACGAAACCGAAACCGTCATTTTGCAACCAAACTTAATGTAAATTTAGCTGCCGTAATGGAAATTCATTTCTAGGCCTTTTTCCTCATGTGCATCATTTCAATACGAGGATTAATAAGGGAGATATCATTAACGGACCGTTTTCCGGTACAAGTCCCACCGGACTTAACTCAAGAGCGGGTGCGTGTAAAGCGTATGTTTTACAACTTGAAAACTACTGAAGATATTTGAGTCAAACTTTATATTTACATCCACCTGTCCAACGGTAGGTGTTAATCGTCAATAACATTTCATGTTCCCGGAATGGACTGGCGGTTTATAGGGAACCGAAATGGTGATTTTACTCTTCCAGAATATATACAGTACAAGACCAACCTGACTGGAAATCGACCAAACATGATGGAATTCCATCTCTAAAACTTTTTTTCGTGTGCATTTTTTCGACAGGAGGATTAATAAGGGAGATATCATAAACGGTCCGTTTTTCCGGTTAAGTCCAGCGGATATAGCCCAAAAGGTGTTGTACGTGGAGCAGGTTCCTTATTTATCTATGTAAATAAAATCGTAACTACTGTGTGCCTGTACATAGACTATTTTGTCGAAATTTTCGAACAGCTACACGCTTAAGGGGTAATAATGATCATCTGCATATTTTTTGGTTTAGTATCTTGAAAGTTCTACTTTTTACACTTCTCACTGAAAACCCAGTATTGCGGCATAATCTGCCAGTCGAGAAAGAAAACTGAAATTTGGCAAAATTTTACGACTTAGCCTGTAACGGGCGGAAAACTTCCAAGAGCTTTAAATTTTTCCCTTTCTATCCCGAAGAATATCGAAATATGGAGGCAATTTTAATGATGGTGCAGACCTTCGGGAAGTATCATCACATAACGGATGGCACAATCCCCGTTCAATTTGGAGTGATCTACAACCTTGGTCGTACGACTTTTTGTCGTATTTATATCCATTTTACGTTTGACTTTTCTCTATTTCTCGATCTTAAGTAAAGTAGTACTTTTCACATACATAATTCATACCTTCCATCACTTAGAGGAAAGATAGAATCATCATACTCTACTCGAAAATTGGTCCACCCAGTAGCCATATGTGAGCCAAATGCTATGTATGTAGCTGTCACTTAATTATCCGAAAAGCAATGCAATGTGAGATAATCTTACACAAATTTTACCCAAGTTTCTAACTCAATGTGACCCATGAATAGATGAGATATCATATGACCAGCAATTTAGGCCGCTAAATCCGGCGTCTTATGGTACAATCTTTTCTCGATATGATGTACCGTTTAGAAGCAGTTAATCTGTAAATGAAGGTCTGCAATATTGTAAACAAGCACATACTTTCGTATGTCGAACTATATATATTCACTGATGTCGATTTTGTAGCGATCGAGAAAGGGTGTGTCTGCTATTGTAATCAGTACTCCGCACACCGACTATGACTGGCAGTAGGAATGGAGTCCTTCTCCAATTCCTGTGTAACTGGCATTAATGAGGCAGGCCTACCATTGTAATGAATAATTCACTTCTCGATTTGACTTTCAGAAGGCAAGGGAGCATGCAGCATACAGTCTTTGGCTGTAGGCAAGCGTTCCCGCAGTTATAAACAGATGTACCCATCTAAAATGTGACTGGCATTAGGCATACTGGGCTGCTATTTTGATGGAAACTCATCAACTTGGTGTGACTGGCAGGAAGCTGGCTGGCAGTTGGAAAAGGGGCCTATCATTATAATGATAACTGCACAACTCAATTTTGACTGGTTGTAGGGAAGTTTCCTGCCATTATAATAAAAACTCTTCAATTTGTAATATGTCTGGAGGTAGGAAAGGGGGCCTGCAATTGTAACGGAAACTCCCCAAATAGATTGTGACCGCGCAGTGGGCAATGGGGCCTGCAATTATAATGTAAACTTCCCAACTCGATTGTGAATCGCAGTAGGGAAGTGAGCCTGTCGTTATCATCACAAATCCGTAACAAGCACTTTACACTGGAAACAACGTATGGGGACCTCTGCATATTGTTTCTCGGATAACGCTAAGAGACATGCTATTTTAAAACAATCTTATTTACTGCATGTACAGTATTTACTTCAATATTCGTATACAATGCAGAATACCGTAGCGAAGCACGGGTACATTTGCTAGTGAATTATAAAATAATTCTATCCTTAGTACAAGGTCGGTTTGTTACATGCATCGCATGAGTTATGAAAATGGGAAGCATGGGCAGGATATCGTTGAACTGGAAACCATATTCCACAAATTAGATTCGAGAAACCTGATCGCCCGATAGGATTCCCAACTCGACCCCCCGCAAACGACGCGATTCACCACTATTAGAGTTCTGGAACTCGATCCATCAAAATTATGCACCGATACAGACACCCTAGCTGCGACTCTCTGAAATAGCCCCCACAACGAGAAGAACCCGTCAAGACCCTGAGTGTAGAGGACACCCAGTGCCGATCTCGGGAGCGACACCGTCTAGTTGTTGCAATATGACGGCATGAATGAATGAAACTGCTGTATTTTTTTAAAGTAAAGGAGTGGTCCAATATTATACCATTTCGGTATACATGCATGCCATTGATGTGTGAGTAAATTATTAGATTTACAAGGATCTTTGATGTGTAGAGCGACCACCAGAGTGCATTCGTGATGGCACCGTCCTGTTGTTGATAAGCTGCTGTGAGTCAGATAGTTAAGGAAGACGTGCAGAGAGGACTACGTACAGTACGAAGCACCCGCGATGCCTCACAGACGCATTAGACAGCCTTTCCGTATTAGCAGCATTTGACACAGGCCACATTATGGCAGTGGATGAGGCTGGTTGGTTATAGTGCAACTGGCAGGCATGTGGGCCATTCAGATGTCACAGTGGCCCGATTTAGGACTCAGTGGGTACATGAGCGTATCCAGTCACGTCGTGCAGGTTCGGGTCGACCAAAAAACACCACCTTGAGGAAGAACCGTCGTATGGTGCGCTAAGCATTGCGGGATCCCATAACTTCGGCACCCGCCATCCACGAACAAGTACTGGAGACTCTTCAACATCCTGTGAGTTCCCGCACAGTGTCTCGACGGCTCGTATCCACCGGATTGGGATCCTACCGCTCCATATGTCGGTTGCCATTGGCACCCGAGCACCAGCGCCTGCGTTCGGAGGGGTGCCTTGCCCGGGAGTCATGGACAGAGGACGACTGGCATCACATCATATTCAGTGATGAGTCCCGCTTCTCCATAACCTCCGATGACCATCGTGTGCAGGTTGGGTGGCGTCGACAGCAGAGGGAAGATCCTGCCCATATTTTGGCATCGTCGTGTGAGGAGCCATATTATATGCGTTCAAGTCGCCTCTAATAGCGCTACGGCAGATTTTGACGCCACAGCGATACGTCACAGACATTCTACGACCGCACGTACTACCCCTTATGACACAGCACCCTGGGACAGTGTTCCGACAAGATAATAAACGTCCACACACAGCACATGTGTCTTTGGACTGCCTAGAGCATGTTGAGTTCCTCCCGTGGCCACCAAGATCCCCGGACCTCTCCATCACTGAACATATATGGGGTGACTTTGGAAGGAGATTCCGTTCCAGTACCAATCAACGTGATGTGGAGGGACAGGTGCAACAACTGTATACGAACTTGCCTCAGGAGAGGATCCAAAGGCTGTTTGACGCCATTCCAAGCTGCATAAGTGCATGGATTGTGTCCAGGGAGTGTGCGACGCCCTACTGACCTGGCGCCAACATTCCACCTGTAACTGCGAACGGCCTGGTCTCTTTCATCCCATGGTCTTTCAGCATATGTAGTTTCATTCACTTTCAACCACTCCTTCTGGGTGTTTAACCTTTTTCTTTGTCAGGCAGTGTGTGAGTAACTGGAAAACCAATAAATTTAACTGTGAAGGAAAATAGGTCGAACTGTTCAGTCATTTCAAGAATCGAAATAGTTCTGTAGATAATCTCAACCGCGTAGTCGAGTTATTCTTTTGTCTGCCTGGCTCTCCTGCTCCTGTTAAAAACGATATTACCGAGCGGTTTGGCCGTGCGGTTAGGTTCGCGTAGCTGTCAGCTTTCATGCGGGAGATGGTGGGACCGAATCCCACCGTCGGCAGTCCCATTTACACGCCATGCAAATGCTGGGGCTGAACCTTAATTGAGGCCACTGCCTCTACCTTCCAAATCCTAGCCCTTTATCACCCTCCCTTGCAGAAACCTTCAATGCGTTAGTGCGGCGTTAAAGTATTAGCAAAAAAAAGAAGAAGATTTATATAAATTTCTCCCCCACACGGGAAAACATAGAATCATGGATATACACGGGGTGCAGACAATTTATGCATTCTTTCACTCCACCACAGGGGAGATTTCCGATACATTCAAATAAATAATTATGTCTTGTTCAGATTTTTAATTAATGTTTTCTCGTTAAAATTATTCAACCTCGGGAGGTCAACTGAGTAGAGGTGGGTTCGATTCCCACCTCAGCCATCCTCGAAGTGGTTTTCCGTGGTTTCCCACTTCACCTCCAGGCGAATGCCGGGATGGTACCTAACTTAAGGCCACGGCCGCTTCCTTCCCTCATCCTTGCCTATCCCTTCCAATCTTCCCATCCCCCTACAAGGCCCCTGTTCACCATAGCAGGTGAGGCCGCCTGGACGAGGTACTGGCCATACTCCCCAGTTGTATCCCCCGACCAAGAGTCTGAAGCTCCAGGACACTGCCCTTGAGGCGGTAGAGGTGGGATCCCTCGCTGAGTCCGAGGGAAAAGCCGAACCTGGAGGGTAAACAGATGATGATGATGATGAATTTTGACGCGTCGTCACGTGAATTATCCATGTTTGAAACATGCAGTGATGGCTAATAAATGTATATGAGGTGTGTGCATGGAGTTATGTTGTAGTGAAACATCAAAATGAATGCTATTTGGCGCAGTGAACAGTCCACTAATCTACCAGAGTCGTTAACATAGTCATACGGTCCTGGATTAATGAAGGTAATACGATATTTGTGATATACTGTAATATATACGATACTTATCTGTTGGAAATGGATTATCCCATGCATTAGTCAACATGGTGATGGTGGCAGATTACTTGAGCTGGAAATGCAGAGACGACATTTTTACTGTAGATGGGTACGGAACAACAGTGCTGCAATCAGGTGGGGAAACAATTCAACATGGTTAAGTTAGGTGTTCTCTGATTCATAATCTCTCTGACTATCCGTGTTTACATTACTGTGAAGCGCAGTCGAATCAGTCAGAGACGCTCTCTCATAAAACAGTGTAGAAAGTAATTCGTTCGTTCGTTCTTAACCTGTTTACCCTCCAGGATCGGTTTTTCCCTCGGACTCAGTGAGGAATCCCACCTCTACCGCCTCAAGGGCAGTGTCCTGGAGCTTCAGACTCTGGGTCGGGGATACAACTGGGGAGGATGACCAATACCTCGCCCAGGCGGCCTCACCTGCTATGTTGAACAGGGGCCTTGTGGGGGATGGGAAGTTTGGAAGGGATAGAACAGGAAGAGAAAAGGAAGCGGCCTTGGCCTTAAGTTAGGTACCATCCCGGCATTTGCCTGGAGGAGAAGTGGAAAACCACGTCTAGGATGGCTGAGGAGGGAATCGAACCCCCCTCTACTCAGTTGACCTCCCGAGGCTGAGTGGACCCCGTTCCAGCCCTCGTACCACTTTCAAATTTCATGGCAGAGCCGGGAATCGAACCCGGGCCTCTGGGGGTGGCAGCTAATCACACTAACCACTACACCACAGAGGCGGGTAGAAAGTAATTACGGTACGGAAAAGTACAATTTTCCACACTCTTGTGAGTACGGACATAATTTTCCACGCTCTTGTGAGTACGGACAGAAGGTAATAATGTCACAGTATGAAATACAAATATTTGTGTTCGAGTTAAAGTTATTTTCACCGGGCGAGTTGGCCGTGTGGGTGGGGGCGCGCAGCTTGAATCCACACCACCCCACTGTCGGCAGCTTTGAAGACGGTTTTCCGTGGTTTCCCATTTTCACAACAGGCAAAAGCAGGGGCTGTACCTTAATTTTCCTATCCCATTGTCGCTATAAGACCTATTTGTGTCGGTGCGACGTAAAGCAAATCGTTAAAAATTATATTCCATGCATCTCTTCGACAATTATTATGTAAACGAAACACTGAATATACCAGTAATGAGTTCCGAATATCAAGGTGTGTACCTTCTGAAAATCCACTTGTTTCTCACCAAGATGGTCACAGTTCGAATCTCATCAAAAATAAATTTGAAATGAATGATCATGCATCTATGGTTAGGAACATTTTTTTTTTTGCTATTTGCTTTACGTCGCACCGACACAGATAGGTCTTATGCCGACGATGGTATAGGAAAGGGCTAGGACTGGGAAGGAAACGGCCGTGGCCTTAATTAAGGCCTGATGTGAAAATGGGAAACCACGGAAAACCATTTCCAGGGCTGCCGATAGTGGGGTTCGAACCCACTATCTCCCGGATGCAAGCTCATAGCTGCGCGCCCCTAACCGTACGGCCAACTCGCCCCGTAGTTAGAAACAGAGAACGCATTATTATTATTATTATTAATTATTAATCATTATTATTAACAACAACAAAAACCCATGGCACTATAGCCCTGATGGACCTTTTCTTACCAAGCGACCGCTGCTTAGTCCGAAAACCATCGGATCAATCGGTACCTGATTGTGCAGTAGAGAAGTTCAACAAGAAACTAGCGTTCATCATTGTCGAGGGTATGGAGAAACTAGTTCAGCGTTGGAACTGGGTAATTATTTGTACATTCTCCTAAAATATCACCAGTATGCTGTAATTTTGATACAGTTAATTCTGTCCATTACATATAGTATAAATTTGTTGACATCAGTATTATTTGCAATTGAACAATACTTATAAATTCACCGAGATATCAGCCTTGAAAATATAAGCTATTGGTATGAACACTTTTTGTTCATCCCTAAGAAATTATCATCTGAAAGAATAAATTATAATGGATAAATCTCAGAGAATTTTCCTTTAGGGAAAAGAGTATCATCCATGTAATGTGAAATACGATGGCAGAGGCTCATAAGGGAAATGAAATGTAAGAAAATGTACTGCCATCCGTTCACAAGAATAAACAAGGTTAGTGCGGAGCTCCCGCAAGCAACACAATTAGAACGAACATAAAATTACACAAGGCATTGTAATAAAATTGTGAGTTGCGTCTGGAATACCAGGGCTTTATTAGTGTAACACAGTTTGGCATTGTACAACGGTGAACGATACTTGCACTGTCTGGAAAGCTTAATTTCATGTGTGCAACAAACTTTGAATTAGCACAATATTTACATACATACGTATGTTTCTCAAATATATTGCTGCTTATTTCTTTAACATCTGTGTTATATTCGAAAATGTAGCAACTTTGAATGAGATTAACGAGCACTTTATTCATGTCAGTATTTCACGGTCTATCTTCACTCTATATAAAAATGAAATGACGTCTGTTTGCCTTCAAGAATGACATTGCATCTAAACCGCTGGGCAGAATTTCATTTTGCACAAACATTTTTCGAGAGATCTGTCTCATTATTAACTTTGTTTTATTTCAAAGTATTTACCTAAAAATATATTTCCAACATATTTCCGAGCAATCACGTAATGGCTTACTCCTAGACCAGATACCATGGTTACATGGGCATAGCTTTTTTTTAATTTTTTATTTTAAGAATTTGCTTTTCGTCGCACCGACACAGACAGGTTTTACGGCGACGATGTGAGAGGAAAGGGCTAGGAGTGGGAAGGAAGTGGCCGTAGCCTTAGTTAAGGTACAGCCCCAGCATTTGCCTGGTATGAAAATGGGAAATCACAGAAAACCATCTTTAGGGCTGCCGACAGTGGGGTTCGAACCCACTATCTCCCGGATGCAAGCTCACAGCTGTGCGTCCCTAACCGCACGGCCAACTCGCTTGTGAGCTTGGCAATGGCATGTAGGGGCCTATGTATTGATATGAAGGCGGTGGGCAACATATTGACAGCCCGTGGTTTGTGGACCATAGTGAAAGTAAGTCGGCTTGGTTAGAGAGTTCCTACGCCATAAGAATTAATTAGCCAATTAACTTTCCTAATTGACTTCAGATTTCTAGCAGGGAATATTCAAGAATGCTATGTGATATTGAACCCATAATTCTACGGTGATAAATAATTGCAGATATTTATTTCAGCTACAAATAACTTTTTGTGAGTAGCCATGTTTTATTTCGAGAGTCTCGCTCCCTCCGTGGGAACAGAACTCACTGTAGCGAGCGAGCCACCCGCTCGTGAAATGCCGGGACACTTCGATTGATTTCGAGTACTGACTAATTTAGCAATTTAGGAAAAACCTTCACAACGAGAGATTTTGGCGACATGGTTAATCCAGGAATAAAGGACTGAAATTATTAATAAACATAAAATGAAGACAGAATCTACAGGGTGAATTTAAATGCAATTAAGCCTGGAGGAATTTTGGCGTCCGTACTGGCGGATTTGCGACACGTGCCAAGGCCATATCCTAAGAAAGCCCGCGAAGTTACATGTCAGAAATAAATTTATTACGCCCGTTGCAAGTATGGGAAAAACATTACCATTGTGAATTATAATTCTGTCTGAATTTGCGGAATAAATTTCAGGAAGAATGGTCCAGCGGATGTGGAATTAGAAGATTGCACCACCAAGATTCGTAACCAGGGTAGCGTCCTCTCAGAGGGTATAAAAGGAATCCCCTCCACCTACATTGACACATTCTATCTGAAGGTCTGGGCGGTGAAACCCACGTCGCTCGTCTTCAAGAAAGTGCGAGATTTGTGTCTTAAAAGTAACTTATATTATATATTCATGTGGATGGTTCAAGTAGAGTATTTAATTGAAGGTGATAGAAATTTTCCTGAACTTCCGCCGACGAAAAACCGTGAAGGCATAGATATCTACTTAAAATACGTAGTTGATTTCCTTTTACTACATTGTGTGTTTGAAATGATCAAAGGAGGTTTGGAGGCTAGTCAGAGACAGGTCTGACTTTGTTATCTTTTGAAACACCTGGCCTATTATTAGGGTGAACGAGAACAGAGTCTCCGGAGTCAGTTTGCAGTCGCCATCAGAGAGGAAAGTTCGTTCGCATGATAAAGCGAGGAAAGCGCGTCATTTGTGTTATTAATCAATAGCGAGTGTAAAATCTGTGTATTTTTAAGTAATCTATAAGAAGATGATGTATTCTACAGTCATGAGTGGCTGAATCTGAGATCAGCTGGCTAAAATGTAGCCAGAATCTCCAAGATGACTACATTGCAGTCTGTCTATATATTTTGTATTAATGTTGTAGATAGAATTTGTTTGTCTCAATAAAATTTTCCAGTGCGTGTGTCGAATTAGTATTTAATAATGATCAGGCGAAAGTGTTATATTTCTGGTCGTCGTGTGGAACTCTTCAGGGCAGTAAAACTCCCGTTGAGAAACTGTAAAATGCAAAGTTTAAATAGTTAAAATTCTTTGAGATATTGTTCAAACTGATTAAAGTTAGGAAGGTGATAACGATAATGTAGTCGTGGTGAATACAATAATTTTGAATATCCTATGAGTTCAGAAAAAATTAGTCGAAATAATAATAACAATAATAACTATAATATTTACAGCAAGATAAAATTTTTCTATGTTATACATGCATTTTACAGAAATGTCGATGAAGATTTGCGTTCGTTCGAAATCCAGCGAAGTCTGATAAATTTATATTTATTCGTGGGTAGTTAATTTTTGTGACACCGTGTAGTTTGTGATATAGGAAATCACGGTAAGTTATTTTGTCCTTACGGTCCGAAAGATGTAATGCAGTGAATGAAAAGGTTCTTATAAAATTGTTCGTCATGTGAGTATCGAGGTTTGAAAAATTTGGGACAGGAAGAAATGGATTGTGTCGGAATGAAATGTTAAGAGAATATTTGTAAAGACGTTGAAGGCATAGGAAGCCTGTATTTCATGAGTAATGCCGCCGTGATGATAGGCGATGGAGAAGAATTTTGGAGATAGGCTGTATTTGTCGATGGCAAAGAATGTTTGAGACAGGCTGTATATTAAGTATGATATTTCTGAGACAGGCTGTATAATGATGTCCCGTTAGCAATCCGGAACAGCTGACTGATTTGATGAGGGTCAGAGTCGAAGTGAGTGCGTTGTGACGCACATTATGATTTCAAGTCAAGAATTTTCCCATGATAAACAATTTCTGTAGAAGATTGTAGCTCTTGGCAGTTAAGTCCAAATGACGATTTATGTAAAGTCAGCATAGTGCATGTTATAGTAAGCGACCTCAAGAATAGAAGGGCATTCTGAAAACACGGTTGGTGTTATTTAATTGTTGTAACAAATTTCCATTCAGTATATTTTTTATTGCGAGACGAGATTATCATTAAATCGCAAACATTGCGGGATGAGAGATTGGACGTTATTAAAGTGATAGTTTGGCTGTGTAGATTCAATGAATTTCGCTTCACTGGATAGTTCGTACATAAGAGATGTTTGGAACAGTGAGATGGTAGGCGATTTTTGGGTCTCACGCTAGAACTACAGTGTGGATTTTTGCGTTGGTGATGATTATTGTTTTGGTGATATTCACGTAAAGTTAGAGTGTGCTGAGTTTATTATTATTTTTCCAAATTTCACTGCGTGTGTTGAGATCGTGTGTGAGTCGTGCATTAAGTAGCCGCGCGTTATTAAATTTTCATTTCACATTTTATTGACGAGATATGGACTTTGTTGCATTTCCAGACTTGCGTTCATTCTGTGGCAAGCTTCGTTTCATCGTGTGCTATAGTTTCAACAAGGTTTCAAGCTAAATATCAGAGAGTGTGTTTGAAGTTACGATTTTGCCTGACATTTTAGAGGATGAGTAGACATCCCAGTTTCCGCTCGACGATAGATTTTGGACGTTGCGCGTATCATAGGAGTATACTGATGAGTAAACATATTCATTTACGCTCAACGATAGGTTTAGGATGCTGCGTGTGTATATAGATGTTTGTTAGGGTGTGTAGACTCTGTAGGCTGGACGACAGGATTAGGGTGTCGTCTTTATATAGTCAAGTCTTAGGTTAGGTGTTTTTGCGAAGTGACTTGAACGATGGTAGTATCTGCAGTAGTGTATGTAATGCGAAGAGTGTTAGCAAAGTAATGTTGAGGCCATGTTTTGGCACAATCCTTACTAGTTAGAAGGTGTTTACATAAGAGCATGGAACCACTAGAGGCATAAACGTGAGGGTTGTCCAGCATTGGATACTGAGCTAACGGTGATTGATTATTACTGCTGTTTGCCACGCGCGTTCGATTTCATTGAACTTTAGTATTTTAATTTTATTTCTTGACTTAATTATTTTGTCGTTCAGACGTCCGATTGCTTTGATAATGTGCGTGTGGACACTTAGCTTATTTATGTGAGACTTGAGTTACGAATGCGGTTTCAATTCGTCAGCTGTGAATATATTTTATTTTCAATTTTCGTCCTTTCATTTTATAATAGATGACTTTGATCTATCAATAACTTGTAGTTAGTTTATTGGGACAAATATAAGTAGACGGATTTGTAATGGTAGTCATAATTTGTCGAATGGAGAGATTTCCTTAGATTGTTTTGGTATTTTTGTATTTTATTTTATCATGTGGACTTGTAAGTTTGTCAAACTTAACATAACCGTTCATAACCTGAAAGTTGGTTTTATAAGATAATTTTTCGAGTGATTTACCACTTTTCTTTAACTTCAGTGTTTAGCATTTCTTCTAAATGCATGATGAATAAGTGTTTCCTGCATTTCGCATTTTTATTCATTCAGAACGACGTAACGTAAGATACTCTCGGATCGAGTTGTTGTTGGTTCCTTCTGAACAGCTGTTTGGGTGATGCATGTTTCAGCATCGGGATTATTCCATAACTTACGGGTGTCACGAGATGACAATACATGGTGGAATTTTATTTTAATTATGACTGCTGCTGTTAACTTCTGATAGTCAATTTGGTTCGATTAAGGGTCCATTCGGCAGGTGTTCCCATATCCGACAGGGTATTAGACTGGTGGATAACCTTAATTAAATGTAAATCTGGAATTCTACTTGTTGAAGGTCAGATCTTCCACGGATCGTTGGATTAATTCTCAGTTATCGTTTGGATCAAAAGGTGCCCGATTTTCAGGTTTTATTTTCGTTTTTCTAGTTTTCGCTGTCCACTAATTTGTGATATTTTCTGCTTTCCTCCGAAGAAAGTTCTTCGATAAATGTAAAAAGATAACATTAACGCAATGCAATGTGACTGCGTTAAAATGTATAATAATTAATTTTTTTATGATGAATAAACATAATTTTTGCATTTTGATAATTTAATAAATTCTAGTAAGCACAGATTTGCTCCTCATTTCAAGTGGTTAAGCTCTCTTCTGAACCCCATCGTTTGGTCAAGATCGTGACCTAAATATACCCGATACGCCCCAAGGTTTAAGAGTTCGATATTGCTCTACTGCAGCAGCTGTGGCCGACTAACGATGGAATGGTAAGTTCAAGGGTTCACTATGTTTTGGGTTGCAGAGGTAGCGGAATTTTGTCCCGTAGGTCTTTTTCTGTATTTCTTTTTTTCTTTTATGCATTTTGGTACCATAAATCTATGGACACAAGACGGGCGTATTCGGTATCTCAGCAGACCGAACCAGGATCGAACCCGTCAACTTGAGCTTAAAAGACTGGGCCTAGCACCCTACCGTGCGAGCTACTCAATCCAGCAATTCCATTTGTAAGCGAAAATATTTTCAGAACGACGTGTCAAAGGGAATCAATATTAATCAGAAATCCGTGTGTAATGTGGAGAAGAACTGTGATGTGGGTGAAGTTTACTAGTCAAGCGAAGTATACACGACAAGTTTTAAAAGTTCCAAGGAACCACTGTGACTGATTTAATTGGTAAATATTATGTAATAAGACATTGAAAGTGATGTTACGACCACCTCTGAGGTATAATAATAATAATAATAATAATAATAATAATAATAATAATAATAATAATAGTAAAAGGAAGTGTCTGTGTTTTGAATGTGTATGTGTGTGCGATGGCCAGCGTGTATTGGGATATGACATTCCAACGTGCTGCTAACCAAGACTGATTGCATAGATTCACTGTCGCTAGGCAACGTACTGTGACCGTTCACGGTACTATAGATACCATATCGTGACATCCCATATCAATAATATGCCGTTTTCCGCGTCATTCTACGACGTGCTGCGCGGAATACGAACGATGCGCTGCTATTTCAGAGGACAAGAGGCTCTGTGCGCGTAATGACAAGGGCGAGTCATACGCTAGCCAGCAATTAGGATGTTTCTCTCTCCTGTGCGAGTGAGTTGGAAGGAGTAGAAGGTCATGTGACAGCCCGCGAGCCATACTTAATAAGTCGGGTTAACTTAGGGAGAAGTAATTCCCTAAATATTTGTTGGTGATTTTAGTGATACCAACCAAAACCTTCATTTGTTTCAGAATTTTCAATATTAATAATAATAATAAGAATCATGTGATTATTGACTTACGCATCTAATATTCATGAATAAGAGCTTGTCATGATCAGGGAATTATTTAGTTAAAGATGACAACGAAACATCTTCCATTTATTCAACTTATCATTGATTACGTGATCTGAATCGGTGCAGAGAATTACAGAACGTCATCACAGGTCTGGCGGGGTGAGAATTCGATTCTAGGGCCTTTCGTCGAAGATCTCATCACGTATTTTCCATTCGGCCGATGCACTCACGAATTATTATTATTATTATTATTATCATTATTATTATTATTATTATTATTATTATTATTATTATTATTATTATTATTATTATTATTATTATTATTGTGCACTGAAGCCCCGGACAGGCGCAAAATTGGCGCCCAGCGTGCTAAGGGCAGGGTTTATACCCATGTTATGGCACTAAACTAGCATCCAGCGTGTTAAGGGCAGGTTCTATGTTACGTTTTAGGCACAAAATTGGCGCCTATTGTACGTGGAGCGTTGTTGTGTATGGGCAAGTTTATATCGCTATTGTGGTGCTATAAGTGACGTCCAAAAGCGAGTTGTATATTGCTTGATGGGCAAGGATGTTAAAGCACAAGTTTGAACACCACTATGATGAATGGAAATACCGAATGCATTTGTATAATTAAATTTGTTAGGAAAGAGGAATACAAGATAGATGAAATCAGAACGTGTGAATATATTATTTATAAGGGATTAACATGTCAGATGGAGTGTTTAAGCCACGACCATAGACAGGTATACCACACGTGATGATATTTAAATGAGTGACAGAAATAAATTAAATTTTGATAGGAAGAAGAATGAAAGATCGTGTGTCCAGTTTAAATGGAAACATACACGATAGTCACTCACAATTATAGTAGACCCAATGAAGTTGTTGGAACTTCAAGGAAACAATGAAATGATTTTCCCATTATGAGGATAAAGTGACTGGAAAGAATCCTTCAAATTCTACCGGTTACGAGTCTATGTTCAAGGTGATGCATTTGCAGCAGGCCTTGGTAGTTTAGGGGACATTCCCATTAGTAATGAATTCGATATTACGGTTGAGAAGGGAAGCCTCATCCTATTATTCTCATTTCTTTTTAATGATAAACAGTGAAATGTTGTCAGCTCATAGACGAGTAACTATCTGCTAAAGCATTTTATTAGTCTTGAAGTTGAAAGCATCCAATGTTTATTTAAAATACCATATTTTTGGTACATGTAAAGCACCGAGCCCATCCTAGGTCGCGAGTTCGATTAATTTTATTTATGAAGGGCTAAAGAAAAGTAATTTAAATGATATTTCGGGATATTATTGGTGAATAAGCCATATGAATACTGAGAAAATTACAGTTAATTGTTTGGAGGCGTGACACAGCTGTTGTGAAGCTGATTTTGGTTTAATGAATTTTTTGTTTATTTTGAGAAAAAAATTATACGCCTACCTAAAATTAGGTAAATGAATCATTGTGATTAAGACAATTGTGATCATTTTTGGTTCGGGGGGTACAAGTTTTCAAATATTGTCAGAATGGAAGAGTTGAGAGAAATGATGGCCAAAATGATGGCGGACACTCAGGAACGTTTTGAAAAACAGGAATGGGCAAGTGAAAAACAGGAACAGGCAAATGCGAAATTAGATGAACGTTTTGAAAAACAGGAACAGGCAAATGCGAAATTAGATGAACGTTTTAAAAAACAGGAACAGGCAAACGTGGAGTTAAGGGAGCAGTTAGATGAACGTTTTAGGAAACAGGAACAGGCTAATGAAAAACAGGAACAGGCAAACTTGGAGTTAAGGGAGCAGTTAGATGAACGTTTTAGGAAACAGGAACAGGCTAGTGAAAAACAGGAACAGGCTAGTGAGAAACTTGACGAACTTTTTGGGAATCAGGAAAGGCAACTCACTGAGCGTTTAGAAAAATATGAGGCGTCGTGTAAGGCCCAAGCCGCAGAAGTAAAACAACATGTCACTTCACATATTGATGACGTAAATGACAGTATAGGTTCAATGACCGAAAAAATGGAGCAGACATACACGCGTTTTGACCAGCATTTGAGGGAAGTAGACGCAAAGATGATCGCCTGTGAACAGAAGATTGAAATCTGGAAGCGAAGGTGGACGCCGAAGCTGAAGAGATCGGAAATTTACGGACCGAATTCTAGGAGTTGTCATTAAAAACTCAGGAACTTGGTGGACAACTGACCCAGGTCATAGAGTGTAACGGAGTAAGATTTAAGGAATGTTTTAACCAGAATATAAACCCAGTAAAGGACGAATTGTGTTTATACACCAAGGGAAAGAAACGGGAAACCCAGAAATTAATTGAAAATCTTGAGAATAATGTTGAGAAATATGAATTAAAGGCTATTAAAGCGTGTATTAAGGTTGATATACATGATCAATTAATTCAAGAATTACAAGAAGAAGTTGAGAATTTTAAAATTCAGGGACTTCAAGGAGATGAGGTATTGAAACCAATCTTAAAGAAACAAGATAAGAATCAGCAGGACGTTCAAGAGAATGAGAACGAACCAGAAGTGACGGGAGACACGTCACATATCAATGAGACTCCTCCAAGTCGTCTTCCTCCGAGATACTGTTCGACTCCTGTGGACATGAGTTCGATGCCATTTTATCACTTCATCCGTATGTCCAATGATGAACCAAAGAAGTTTGGATCCAACACACACATGACACCTAAAGGTTTTATTTTTGAAATGGATCAGTACTTTATAGACCATAACATACCTATAGACAAGCGTCTTAGAATAGTTGAGAAATACCTTGCCGAACAACCTCTCATTTGGTTCAAGGCATTTAAAAACTGTTTCGACAGTTATGAAGAATTCAAACGTCGATTCCTCGATAGATATTGGGGGATCGAATCTCAGCAGAATTTACGTTTAGAGCTTTATTCTAGGCGATATTCCGCCGCCGGTCAAACAAGATTTCAGAGTACTTCACTCATCAGCTTTTACGAATGAAAGAACTTGATAGCCCACCATCAGAATTAGAATTGGTCTCAGCGATAGGTAAACAACTACCGCTGGAGGTACAAAAGACACTCATTTCAGCAAATGTTAGGACGGCTGTTGAAGCTGAACGTATACTACGCCAGCTTGATCAAACTATTAATAGCGGACATTTTAAACGGAGACATCAGGAGGCGATCAATGCCATGAACGTAGAACAAGAAGAAGGGTCGTTTAAATCCAAAAATCAGGGTACGTATACCGAAGAATGTAAAGTAATTTACCCAACAACGAGGGGAGATAATAAGAACCCTCCAACGTGGAATTGGCCCAGGGATCGATATCGAGACGCATGGAACTCTCGAAATTATGAATATCGACGTCGAACGGAGAGAAGAAATGGATCCAGATATAATCAAAGGGATAGGTTTCGCAGACCATACTCTAGATGGAAAAATGACAACCGTCGATCATGGGAAGGACCGAGAGATCCAGATAATTAAATTCGTGAACGTCAAGCCGAATCTCGTAGATATGTCGAGCAGTTAAGAAACCAGCCGACTGGAACAGATAAGTGGCAGAAACCGATTCAGAAAATGGCGACTTCAGGAGAATGTAAAGGAGCTGTGAGCTTTCAAACTCAAACCCAAGATACATGTAACCAGGAAAATAGACTCAATCCCCATGCTACTGAATATTCCGTAGGGGGTGGAGCAATAAGGAAAAGAAACCTGTAAATCTTTCAAGTATACTCGAAAGGCAGAGGAAGGAACAGTAAGCTAACGATGTAGTAGAAGAGAATTGCATATTTGTACATACAGCATTACATTAGAATAATCAACACAAGAATAGATAATAAGATGTGCCAGGAGTATTACCCGCAGAAGATCCTAGAGATCAAGGTGGTGAAGACTTACCTGAAGAAGATGAGAACGAGGATATGGCTGACGCTGTAGATGATCCTGAGATCGACGAAGAGGAAGATGATGTGAATTTCATACACATGGAACAAGATGGTCAAGGCGAAGATTACGATGGTGACACTTTGGATGAAAAGGATTGCTCCGAATGCGCGGAAAGACGTGATATGATGACATTGGCATATTAACGTATTTTTATGGAAAGATATGAAATCATACAGGAAAATACTATTCTTCGTAAGACTCAATCATGAATATTTGAAATACTATGAGATTGGTAAGAAAAATCACTGTTCGCGATTTTTCTTAGTCAAAGCAGGCGAGAGATGTGACCGTTCACGGTACTATAGATACCATATCGTGACATCCCATATCAATAATATGCCGTTTTCCGCGTCATTCTACGACGTTTAGCCGCAAAGCTAGCAGACCACAGCGCTGCGCGGAATACGAACGATGCGCTGCTATTTCAGAGGACAAGAGGCTCTGTGCGCGTAATGACAAGGGCGAGTCATACGCTAGCCAGCAATTAGGATGTTTCTCTCTCCTGTGCGAGTGAGTTGGAAGGAGTAGAAGGTCATGTGACAGCCCGCGAGCCATACTTAATAAGTCGGGTTAACTTAGGGAGAAGTAATTCCCTAAATATTTGTTAGTGATTTTAGTGATACCAACCAAACTCTTCATTTGTTTCAGAATTTTCAATATTAATAATAATAATAAGAATCATGTGATTATTGACTTACGCATCTAATATTCATGAATAAGAGCTTGTCATGATCAGGGAATTATTTAGTTAAAGATGACAACGAAACATCTTCCATTTATTCAACTTATCATTGATTACGTGATCTGAATCGGTGCAGAGAATTACAGAACGTCGTCACAGGTCTGGCGGGGTGAGCCTATCCTGGAGTTTGGCAAGACGCAAGTCAATCATTGCACAAGTGGTAAATGACGCTTTGGCGATTATAATTAAACCGCCGATCCTAAGAGAATAAGATTAGATCAGTAAAATATGGAAGGTCAGAGCTATCTTTTGATATGCAGATCAACGCCGACAAACGGCTTTTTTACGGAGCGACCCCCGACATGAAGGCGTAGTTAGCTCCCACTCTTGATTTTTTCCTCTGTCTTACAAAAGAAATCGGACAGGAGACCACTTACCCATTATCTACTGTGTCTCCGTGCTGTTCAGACGTGTTGCTATTTTGCACGACCTGTGAGATTGTGCAATACTTTCATTAAGTGATGAAGTACTGCAATTGTGAGATTTAACTAGCAGAAGTACTGTATAAATCATTATTTAAACGCAGTGATTATTGACGTGCACATATTGTGTAAATTTCGTGTATTCATAACATTTGGATCATGGTGTAATCACCGAATATAGTGAACGAGGAATAACCCACCTGTTATGAGCTGCGTAGCACTCAAGCTACTGTTATATATGTTCGATGGATTCGTGTGTGGCTAGATTAATTCACTACTAGTCAAATACAGTGAAGTGTTGTGGGAGCACAATTGGAATTACAATTAGAACGTTGAAAAAGTGAATTTGTTCAGGAAATTGCGATTCACGCATAATAATAATAATAATAATAATAATAATAATAATAATAATAATAATAATTGGGCAGCGTCTGCTGAAAGTACAAACGTGGATGTGAGTTGTCTTACATTGTGAGGGGATGTGAAATAAGAAAATTAGTGACCCTTAACGTTGGATTACAGTGCAAGTGAATACGTGATAGTTCAGCAATATCAGGGTAAATTTAACCATGCCTGAGTGTTGTGCGTATTACAAGTTGACCCAATTATAACCATAGTGTTTTCCCCTTTGTATATTGGAACGAGTGATCGCTGATCTGGGAAGAGAATACACGAGTCACTTACCTACCCTGCATCTCATTGTGTTGGATACCTCCAGGATTATTATGCACGGTGAAGTCTACAAGATGAAGGATCTCACCCCGGAAACGAATCAAGGACCTCACGACATCAAAGGCAGCAAGATGATGGCTTAAGCTGTTATGAGTGTGCTTCCTCGGACAAGAATGATCACTCTAGATAAGTGCATTTTAAAATTTACTATATTTGAAAGTCATTTTCCTTCTGTACATAGTTAGAATTAGCATGTCAAGTAGATTAAAAATGTGAATGATGATCGCAGGCTGTTCGAAGGAATTAAAACTTTTAGTTTGTGTAGTAGGAAGTTTGTTACTGGCATGATGACCAGCAGTTAATTTAAAACCCCTTGGAAAGTAATGCATGTTAGTTCTAAGATTCTAATAATGATTTTTTTTGTCTTCAAGAAGTGTTGTGATTAATGGAAGTGGTATCCATCTAGGTAATCTCAAATGTTATGATTAAATGAGATGTTCTGCCTCTTCAGAGAATACGAGGATGACTTGTATGTCATGCATAAGACGGAGCATTTGAGGAGTTAAAATGATGTTTTTAGACGCGAGTATAATTTCTAGATCGTGAATTAAATATGTAAATTTTTTTGAATGTCATGAATTAATATCCCTTATGTAAATATATGCGAATGTTTGTGGTATTGAGTCGGAAGTGATGATCGGTGAATATTTGTCGATTGATAGTCAAGGCGATATAAATATGTGCCAGAGATAATCTATGCAAAGCGAGAGGAATCGTACCACGCTAGTTATAATGGGATTAGGTTGAATAGAACCACGTGAGAATTAATATGTTAGCGTCGAGCTTGAAGGAACCGTGTTGGCCCGAATTTTCTGTCAAGGCAGCTTATTGAAGAGAAATATCTTCCCCCTGACTGTATAAAAGAGGGGCGGACGAAGGTACCGTTACGCTAGAGAAAGTACCAGCTGGACACAAGGGCCGAATGAAGCTGTGGGCACGTTACAAGCCTTGACTGTGGAGCGTTGAGTGACCATTCACTTTCTAACAATATCCGACGGACATTTACGCATAGAGTAGTTAATTGTCACCGCAATTGAATTAATATATTAGGAACAATAGACTTCCTCCCAATTTTATTTTGTTCATTCCATACGATCTAGAAATTCAAAACATGCATCCTGCAGTGTGAAGACCATGAGTTCGACCCCCATCTAGGGCAACGTGTATCATTGCTATTATTTTTGGTAATGGAAGGACCATTCCCTCCATATAATCTTGTATATATGATAAAGGGTCATATTATATGTTTGGTAGTAGTTGAGTGTATTATTACATGTAAAATGTCGTGTTATTGTCCACGCGTCATCCATAAGCCCAGTATTATTTAATGTTAATTGATTAAATGGTATTATTTTTTTAATCCCGGCGAAATATGCCTATACAATTAGTTACACCTTTGTAAATAATAATGAAGTTAGTTATTAGGGCTAAATATGACTTTCAGATATCTTGGAATGTGCTTGTCATAATTAACATACTATCTTAATCCTTGATCGCGTAATGATATGATCACAAGAAATTATAATATTTCAAAACTCCTTTTCATGAATAGAAAGCTGGAATGATACCCAAAAGGGTGATAATTATAGTGTCGATTATTATGTATAATTAATTGATTAATTAATTAATAAATGCCTAACAATGTTGTGAATAATAGAGGTTGTAACAAGTGAAAGGCCTCTAAATATCGGGATTATTGGTGTGGAATACTAATTCCACAAGACAATTAAATAATAATTTCATTAATGTAAATCCCGCCTTTTTTATTTTTGTAATTCAGATGATTTACGGCACATTTTCTTTTAGTTGTAGATGTTCTTTCTCAGTTGATAATAAATTTGATATTCATAAAACCTTAAATCATCATTCTTCTGATTTAGTAGTGACGTTGTATTCCTCTTATATATTGAGATCCCTACTTATCAATAATTTATTTAATGCCCATTAGTCCGAACGCACCACAGACCTGTATGCTCTAAAATTATAGCCGTGGTTATTCTGAAGTAGGGAGGATGAGAATTCGATTCTAGGGCCGTTCGTCGAAGATCTCAACACGTATTTTCCATTCGGCCGATGCACTCACGAATTATTATTATTATTATTATTATTATTATTATTATTATTATTATTATTATTATTGTGCACTGAAGCTCCGGACAGGCACAGTACGTAGGATAGGTAATACAAGTCAAGGAGCCATTTCATGTTCATTTTGTAGGAAGCCATTTTCTGTCCCAGACACTAAGAGCCATATTCAGTCAGTCCGTGATATCCGAAAGTACTTTTCTGTATGTGTGCAATGCGCTGCCAAATCCACGGAACGGAGAGATCAAAAGATGTGTTTTCACAACGACATGAAAAATATAGGTAAACAAACGCTAACTTTCTGTGAATCTACCGTAGACAGGATTTGGAGAAGTCACTTTGTTCTGGAATATGGCCTCTGAGAAAGCGTGAAAAGTGAAAATGCATAAATAAATAAATAAATAAATAAATAAATAAATAAATAAATAAATAAATAAATAAATAAATAAATAAATAAATAAATAAATAAATAAATAAATAAATAAATAAATAAATAAATAAATTAATTAATTAATTAAATAAGGCGATTCGTGATGCGTTGCACGAAAAAGACTCTTAAGGGATTACAACAGAAGAGAAAGACCAAGATATTAGCAGAGCTAATCAAATAATAATAATAATAATAATAATAATAATAATAATAATAATATGTAATAAGAACACCGTTGAGATTAGCAGTTTATGTCTGAGTAACCAACGTAACGGCCTGCAGCTGCGAGTCGAGCTGATTACCTCAGACAGTAGAAGCGATATTTCAATGTGCTCAGGTACGAAGCCTCAAGGCGGTAGATTTACTGGCACCTAGAACAACTGATGTGGGACGAAGTTATGCCACCTCGGCGTCTCCGATAACTTTAAAAGTGGTTATTGGGACATAAAATCAATAATAGTATAATTTGGTTCATGGGATTCTGTTTCAGATCTTGAAATTACACACATAGCACAGCACACTGCCAACGACTGCACAAACACGTAATTATTCACTACATCCTTCTACACAGGGTTTGTGTCATGAAGAGCATTCGGTCGCAAAACCGGGCCAAGTCCACTCTCACAAACCTAAAAACGTTGGGGTCGAATCAGAGTAAGAAATGGGCATATATACTGTGTTTAGGGAGCTATGTAAATTAAAAGTTTGGCTAGGTCTCGCATGCTAAATATTGTCTGGATCGGAAGACTACAAGGGTTGACTAAGTGAGGTCCGATGGAATGATGAATGTGTTGAAGTTGGTAGAAGTACATGGAAGCAATGTCAGACATGGCTGGTCTCAAGTTTAGAGTCTAGGGTTACCCCTTTTTGAGGGTTCTGTATGAGTTGCGCCGAGTAAAATTTGCGCCGTGGAGATTCCCCGCCGGGAGTAGAAGTGGTTTGACAGCTGTCTTAAGCATCTGCTACCTGCGCTGCACCGCAGGGGGTTATTTTCAAGTTCAAGGAATGTCTGTGAATATATGTAGTACTGAGATTTTGAAATTAATATATAAAAAATATTATTCACTCTATATTTTTTGCTAGTTGTTTTACGGCGACGATGGGACAGGAAAGGGCTGGGAGTGGGAAGGAAGCGGCCGTGGCCTTAATTAAGGTACAGACCCAGCATTTGCCTGGTGTGAAAATGGGAAACCACGGAAAACCATTTTTAGGGCTGCCGACAGTGGGGTTCGGACCTACTATCTCCCGAATACTGGATACTGGCCGCACTTAAGCGACTGCAGCTATCGAGCTCGGTATTCATTCTATCAATGTTGGTTTCTTGCACATTTAGAAAACCTGCATCGTATTTATATCAGTGGGTGAAATGTGTATGACTACGTAGTTTGACTTAATTTACAAACCAAGTGTGGAAACATGGAATCAGTCTTTCAGTCTTATGAAGAATATCCACAGCCTGTTTGTAGCTAACTGACAGGGTCAGGAATAGAATAAATGAAGAATTAAATACCGCTAAAGGAAGAAAATACTGCCAAATGCGAGATCTGACGTGGTTTTGCGAACAAAGATTAATTGATGGCAAATGAAATGTAGCGAATTTTTTAAAATAAAGAATGAGCAGTGAAAACAGAAAAAAACTGTCTCACCCTACGTTTCCCCGACATGCAGCCCTTATGAAGTGATAGGGCTCAAGAATGAACCATAGCTACTGCCAAAGAAAGGAAAGTGTGTGCCCTGGCGAGGCCTGTCGCATTCCCCTGGGTATAAAAGATTAATAAATGACAAATGAAATTGTTTCAAACGGTGATGCTGATATAAATATGAAGAAATCAGAAATAATATTTTGAACGCCAGCTTTGTCCAGCATAAACGCTATCTAAACCCTGATAAGGGGTAAGTAGGGGGTGGACACTGTCACATTCTGAAACACGAAACTTCCCTGTGGAATTCCCAAACAAGACCTCTAGTTCCTAGAATGATTAATGACCACGGAGCAAGTTTTACTGATTTTAACACGGCGCAACTTTTACTCGGCGCAACTCATACGACACCTTTTTGGGGCCTCTTACAACAGGCAGGGAATACCGTACACACATCCTACGCAGCAACTAACGGGCACAGGTTGTTGTACAGGTACTCTCAGAAGGTAGCAAAAATTAAAGTAACGAAAAGCGTAACATCCTAGAAACTACAGCAAGAAGAACATTCACAAATTTTAGCACAATTTAAAAGGCTGTTGTATCTTTCTCTACACATGTGTGAATTAGGGCCAAATTCATAGACAGCACTTATACATAAGTGCCCCTTATAAGCCAGGTTTCATTTCATATTACCTACTTAAGTGTCCCACTTATTGCTATAAGTAGACCTCTCACACACACTTAAGTGACTCACTTATGTTGCAGCAAGATGGAGGATGATTTTGCTGAATATGTTGCATTTCATTCACAGAATACTTTCCGTGCACAATGTAAAGATGGAAAATCCTGTCGAAATGAAATGTGACCAATAATTTAAAGAAGGTTTAGTTTTAGTAAAGTGAGAGTTATAAATATTCTTGTTCCTTTGATTGAGAGAGTGAACATAACCTCTAGAGGACTCACTATGTCACCATCAATGAAGATATAGTTTTGAGAATTTATGCCACCTCTTAATTTCAAGTTATTATTATTGTTATTATTATGATCACCACCATCATTACCGGTATTTCGCTTAATTAATTGGAAACGTTGATAAGTTATCAAGACTGTAGGCCTATGGAATAGTAAAAAACTATACTGAGTTTTAAGAAAAATGAACGTGTTGCACTACTACCATTTACTTTAAGATTGATTTGTGCTAATTATATAAGGTTAGTTAACCTGATATTTGCCGGATTATATCAGAAGTTTCTGAAATTATGGCATCGCACATCAAAACATACTATTTACATTTTATTGGGGAAGTAATTAGGCCTATTACAACGTAACGGCTACGGATATATTTGTCAAATCATTTAAAGCGTTGTAAGGCTATATGTTCTACATTTGGATGAATATTTGTATAGGTTCGAGTACCTGGATAACTATAAACATATTATGTTTAGAAAAAAATAGACTCTTGGTTTTTCGTAGTTTGCGTTGTCCACAGCAAGTTTTTCCCACGTCATTCATATTCTGATGAGAAACTGCTCGGTCTACTTGTTCTATATTATGTGCATGTACTTCGGCACAAGTTCTTGCAGGTGCCGTCTCAGCTCGCTGTTTCGTTATCCATTCTGATAATCAAATACAATACGTATAGACGATCTTTAACCTCGAAAATTTCGCGCGTGGTCGCGTGATGTCCTTTGATAAACAAAACACAATAGATCATCCCACTATTCGCTAGCCAGAACTACACGATCCAGGAATCATGGGCATAATATACAGCATTGCCACATCTCCAGTGATACTTACTGTATCAATGTGTTTTTTAAGAGCTGCCTATGAAATGTAAACTCATATAAGTGAATACTTATTATAAGTGATCCCTTATTACTTAAGGGTTCCACTTATGCATAAGTGCTGACTATGAATTCGGCCCTCAATCATTGAACTGCTCTACGGGTTATTGTTAATACCAAACCACAACAATGAGCCACTTGGAGACAGGCAAAATGGCGGGTAATGCCTCTCTCAGAAACTGGATGTGGGAATGAAAGGAAACATATCTTCCTGTAGTGAATGCAACGATCTAGAATAACATAGAGAGGCGGAAGCGCTGCCTAGCTGAACATAACTGTACGAACGTCCGCCATGTTTCCAGTGGTCAAGTAAGCAAAGGGATTTAGTTCTCGAATGACGAAAAATGTTGAAAATACGCATTATAAAATCACAGGTGCAAAATTAAAGACCCTTAGCGGAAAGCTTAGAGCATTAATAAAAAATAGATTGCGAATACCGCACTTCATCCATGTTGCGGCGTGAGGCCAACATCACGATCAGCTAGCTGATTGTTGGGTAGTTCGAAAGGTGTCTAAGGAAAATCGTCATACAGTGACATATGAACTGACTGCGAAATCGAATCAAGAGCGTTAGCCTTCTCGGCTGTTGTGGTTAAGTGTAAATTACAATTTCAGAAAACCGTCGACATAAATGAGTATTTAGGACCTAAATCCTTAAAACGAAAAGAACCTACGATAGGTTACCACCTGATTCCTCCACCAGGCGAGTTGGCCGTGCCGTTAGGGTCGCGCTACCTGTGAGCTTGCATTAGGAAGATAGTGGGTTCGAATCCCACCGATAGGAGCTGATGACCTTAGATGCTAGGCCCCTTTAAACAACAAGCATCATCATCGTCATCATTCCCACCGACGGCAGCTCTGAATATGTTTTCTCGTAGTTTTCCGTTTTCACACCAGGCAAATGCTGGGGCTGTAACTTAATTAAGACCACGACCGCTACCTTCCCAATCCTCCCTTGCCGAAACCTTCGAAGTGTTAGTGCGACATTAAAAAAACCACCTCATTCTGATCATATTTTTAAACGTATTGCATTCCCATGAATACCACTATAATTGTTTAACAACGTTATGATTTATTATAATGTAGGGGACATATCATTTTGTTCAATTACCTTAACGTATAGGGATTACTAGCTGAAATATAACCTTGAAAGTTGACTAATATGATGTGAAGCTTTAATTTAAATATTATGTGACTGACATCTACAATAAACACTTCACAAATTTCACAAACAGCAGTAAAATACTCTATTTAGCATACTTGGTGGACGTTTGACTGAAATAGGTCTACATCAAACCAAAGCAAATGCACAAGACACTCTGATACGTGCAGTCGTACGCTGAGCACACGCCTGGCATTCTTGAAGGTGAGAGTCTAACTTTTCACTTCTTACAAATTTGTGACGTTCAGTCGCCGCGTACAATCTCCCTGTCAGCTGATCATAATATAATCTCACCCCAACTTGCTTTCTTTTGACAACTCGAAACATGGCTGCCCTTTATGAACTTGCTGATGTCAAATATACAGCCCCCTGTGTGTGTATTTCTTTAATTTCAGGAAAAGGGTTTTGGGTTATGACAATCCAACGTGCTGCCTCCAGTATAGATTCACCATCGCTAGGCAACGTACATAAGGTAGGTAATACAAGTCAAGGAGTCATTTTAAGTCCATGGCGTAGGAGCCAAATTCAGTCCGTAATATCTGAAAGTGTTTGTGTGTATTTGTGCAATGCCCAACCAAATACACGGCATGCAGATACCTGAAAGTTTTTTCATAGGCCGGTACAGCATATCACCGACAACGCATGGCTGTGTGAAAGAGAAATTCTTGCTTCAAGAAATGAAATTGTCAACGTCATCAACAAGCGTCTTTTACAAAAATTACCCGGTGTTCTACAAATTTCCAAGTTTATCGACACAACATGTGATACAGATGTGGGTGTCAACTACACTTCAGAGCTTTTGAGCAACTTGGAGTCACCTGGAGTACCACGAACATCTTGGAGTGGACGATTGTGGCACCGATTATGCTTCTCAGGAGTATGAATCCTCCTTCCCTCTGCCAAGGAATATGACTCTCAGTCAAGAAACTGATGTCGAATATATTGAAGCCGCCATCATGACTGGTTATGCCGCGGGTGTAATAATTTGAATCCGAGGAATGAATAATCTATATAATCTGTATGAATAATCTATGAACAATCTATATTATTCATTCCTCGGATTCAAATGATCGCTTCGGATGTACTGTTTCAATTTAGTCATCTGCAGTTCCCCCATTTGTTTGAGTGTCGATTTGCAAATCAAGAAGGTACAAGGGCAATCGCTTAAAGTTGTAGGACTGGATCGTTGGAAACTGTGTTTCTCTTATGGTCAACTGTATGTGGGTTCTTCAAGAGTTCGAATCCCCCTGTGGGTGGGGGCGGTAGAATAACACCCACGGTATCCTCTGCCTGTCGTAAGAGGCGACTAAAAGAGGCCCCAGGAGCTCTGAGCTTTGGAGCGTGGATTGGCGACCACGGGGCTCTTAGCTGAGTCCTGACATTTCTTCCACTTACTTGTGTCAGGCTCCTCACTTTCATCTATCCTATCCGACCTCCCTTGGTCAACTCTTGTTCTTTTCCGACCCCGACGCTATTAGGTTTGCGAGGGCTAGGGAGTCTTTCATTTTCACGCCTTTCGTGGCCCTTGTCTTCCTTTGGCCGATATCTTCATTTTTAGAAGTGTCGGACCGCTTCCTTTTTTCCTTCTGATTAGTGTTATATATAGGATGGTTGCCTAGTTGTACTTCCTCTTAAAACAATAATCACCACCACCACCACCAAGAGTTCGAATGGCAAACATACTATACATCGTAGCTCTAAATGGAAGGGGAATTAATATAGTTTATCCTGAAGCTATGTTATATTATTTTAATATTCTTTGTATCGTCCACCAACCCGGTACGTCTTAAGCATTGGGGATACAATATTTTTAAAATTAAAATAATGTAATTAATGCAGTTTATGTACTAACGATGTGTGTTAATAAATATTTTAAATCTGCTTTTAAATAAATGGTTTTAAATCACCTAGCTGTTGAATTAATAAACGCGGGTGAAGCCGCAGGTACATAATAATAATAATAATAATAATAATAATAATAATAATAATAATAATAATAATAATAATAATAATAATGTTAGTTTTACATTCTGTTCACTACTTACGGTTTTCAGAGACGCTGATGTGTAGGAGTTTTGTCGCGTTGTATCAGTAAACCTAAGGATTGCTATGTTCGCCAAACTTTTGTCTCTTATTGGGACGTACCTGGTTCGATTCATGAATTTCGGGCCAGGAGGGAGCTACCTCAGTCTCGATAGACCAACTGAAGAGCTGTCTAATAAGAAAAGCCACGGAACCGATCAACAAAGCCAAGCAATACGGATGATCATCTATATAAATAAAATCGTAACGACCGTGTGTCTGTACATTGACTATTTTGGTGAAATTACCGTACAGTTATCCTTTTCAGGTGTAATAATGACTATCGGCATATTTTTTAGCTTTGGTGTCTGCCTGTTTGTTTGTTTGTTTGTTTGTTTGTTTGTTTGTTTATTTGTCTATTTGACTGAGTTCTTATAACTTGAAAATTAGTGGTTATCTTTCTACCAAACTTGATATTTAGAATCCATCTGTACTTGGGTAGGTTTTAGGACCAATATTATTTCTGAATACCTACATTTACTGTAGGTTTATGTGAAACCGATACTACGATTTTCCACTCCCACAAAATAGGCTCATCCAAAATTAATGGAAATCTGCCATCCTTACTGGAAATCAATTTTTAATTTTTTTCTCATGTGCATCATGTGGATAGGATGACTAGTAAGGGAGATATCATTAACGGGCGGTTTTTCGGCACAAGTCCAAACTGACTTAACTCCAAAGTGGGTGCGTGTAAAGCGTGTTTCTTATAACTTGAAAACTACTGAAGATATTTCAACCAAACTTTATATTTAGCTTCCACCTGTCCAAAGGTAGGTTTAAACGTCCATACCTCTTCAAATTCACAGAATGAACTGGGGGGTTTATAGGAAACTCTCCTACATTATACACAAGATCAACCTGACTGGAAATCGACCAACCTTGATGGAAGTCCATTTCTAAACCTTTCTTTCACGTGCATTTTTTCGACAGGATATTAATAAGGGAAATATCATGAACGGTCGGTTTTGCAGGCTAAGTCCAGCGGACATAGCCCTAGAGGTGTTGTACGTGTAGAAGATTCCTTATCAATTTATATAAATAAAATCGTAACCACCGTGTGTCTGTACAATGGCTATTTTGGCGAAATTTTGGTACAGGTATCCATTTAAGAGGTAATAATGACCATCTGCATAAATTTAGCCTTAGTTTCATGAAAGTCCTAACTTTTACCCCACTCTCTCAAAGTCAACATTGCGGCACAATCTGTCAGACGAGCTAGAAAATTGAAATTTAAAAAAATTGTACGGTTTAGCCTCTAACCGATGGAAAACTTCGAAAATCTTTAAATTTTTAACTTTTTATCCCCGAAGAATATCGAAATATTGAGGCAATTTTAATGACGGTGCAGACCTTCGTTTCGAGGTATTTGATGGATCAACGGTAAGCCCTGTCACAAAACGGATGGCACAATCTCAGTTCAATTTGGAGTGATATACAACTTTGGTCCTTAATTTTTGTCGTATTCCTTATACGTTAGATTTGTTTCTATTTCTCGATTGTAGATCAATGTTGCAAATTTTAACGCATAATTCGTGCTTTGAATCACTTACCGGAAATATAGAACCATCAAATTCTACACGAACATTGGCCCACCCAGTAGCCACATGTGAGCCCAATCCTATGTTTGTTGCTGTCAGATAATTATCCGAAAAGTAATGCACTGTGAGGCAACCTTACTCATATTTCACCCTATTCAACGTTTCTAACTCAATCGGACCCATGAATAGATGAGATACGAGAAAATATCATTGGGCCAGTCATCTAGAGAGCTAAATACGGCGTTTTATGGTATAATCCGTTTGTCGATTTGTCGATTGGTAGTGGTCGAGGAAGGGTGTGTCTGCTATGGTAATCTGTACTAGCCACATCTACTTTGACTGGCAGTAGGAATGGGTTTCTTCTCCAACTCCTGTGTACCTGGCTTTAGTAAGGAGGGCCTGCCATTGTAATGAGTAATTCCCTTCTCGATTTGATTGCGAAAGGCAAGGAGCATGCATTTTTGTTGAAAACTCCCCTACCCGATTGTGTTTGTCTGTAGGCAATGGTACCCGCCATTCTAAACAAATGTACCATTCTGAAATGTGACTGACATTAGGTATAGTGACCTGCTATTTTAATGGAAACTCACCAACTCTGTGTGACTGGCAATAATCTGTCTGGCAGTAGGAAAAGGGGCCTGCCATTACAATGATAACAGCACAACTCAATTTTGACAGGCAGTAGGGAAGTTGCCTGCGATTTTAATAAAAACTCCTCAACTGTAATCTGTCTGAAGGGAGGGTAGGGGGCCTGCCATTGTAAAAGAAAGTCCCTAAATCAATTGTGACCGCGAAGTAGGCTATGTGGCCTGCCATTATAATGTAAACTTTCTAATAGGCAAGTGAGGCTGCCATTATCATCACAACTCCGCAACTCACACTTTACATTGGAAACAACGTACGGGGACCTCCTCATGCTGTTTCTCGGATAACGCTAAGAGACATGCAATTTTAAAAGTTCTTATTCACTGCATGAACAATAGTTTACTTCGGTATCCGTATACAATATAGAATACCGTAGCGAAGCTCGGGTGCATTTGTGAGTAAGTAATACATTTCAATACGGATGATGACAATGTCACGCCGATCACATGCAATATCTCCAGGCCTTCTGATTGATCATCAGTCCTCTTGACAGGTCAAAATTCTTTTGAACTCTATGTAGCACAGCTTTTATTTAAGACGTTCACCAAACACCTATTTTGCTATAGAGCTTTACAGTGTTCTGGAAAATGTGCCTTATATCGCACTTTAATATATCTGACGCATGTTTCCCAATAGGTATGGTGACTAATTCTGTAGGTTCAGAAAATACTCTATCAGTCACAGTCGAATATCTTGAATTCAGTATATAGTTTTCCTTTATTATATGTATTACGCATTTATCATATATATCATTATAAATAATAAAAATAAATAACGAAACGTAGCTTATTAATAGAGTGTCTCCGTGGTTCAGACGACAACGCGCCGGTCTATCACCGATGGGTTCCGTGGTTCCAATCCCAGTCAATTCATGTGAGATTTGTGCTGGACAAAGTGGAAGCGGATGAGGTTTTCCTCCGGGTACTCCTCTTTTCCCTGTCGTCCTTCATTCCAGCAAAATTCTCCAATATCATTCATCTGTCAGTCAGTAATAATTGCCTCAGAGGAGTGTGGTAGGATTCGGCATCCGGCTCAGTTTCTATTTTCACCAATAAATGGGGGCTTCATTCATTCCATTCCTAACCCAGTTAAAACTGGCAGCTTTCTGTGGATTTTAATTTTAAGATTAGTAACAGGACGCGCCCCCAGCCCTTCATGAGACATCCACCATATTACATTTTCCACCTCCTGACATTATTGCTTCTCCTAAAAAGTCCCTTACCAAAGAGATTATTCCCATCCACCACTAAATTCCGAATACTTATACTTACCTCACCCAACACCTTCCAGTTCGGCGGATGCAGAGTGAGTTTCGGTCCACAAGTGGCCATGACTCATACGTGGTCCGACAGTACTGCACTCCGACCGGCCAACCGAGCAGAGGAGGAAGGCCACGGGCCTATCGTCTCTTGGCTGTCCTGAGAATAGTTTTCCGTGGTTTTCCATCCTCTTGCACTAAGTTCCTAGTTGGCTATAGGCCACGGCCGGAAACTCTCTCACCTTCTTCGCATATCTCCTTCTCCGATATAAATCTCCTGGCCTGAGAGACGGCGTCACCATCTATGAGGCCCACCTGCTCCTTCAGAGGAGGAATGAAGACATTTAGTAGTAGTAGTAGTAGTAGTAGTCATATCTTGGCCAGAGGGCGGATGTTTCTCACGAAATGTCCTGTCTCACTCTGAAGAATGAAGTAATTCAGTAATTAAGGAGGTTGTCAAAGTATTTTCCGTGTGTGGTATTGAAGCAGATACTTAATTGAAGGTGATTGTAAATACTTTTAATTTCACTTACTTTATAATGGTCTATCTGAATTTAATAAAACAAATTTCATTCTTGCTTTATTCTGGTCACATCAGAACGCTAAATTTAGTGTAGGCTTGTCCGACTCGTTGGCTGAACGGTCAGCGTACTGGCCTTCGTTTCAGAGGGTCCCGGGTTCGATTCCCGGCCGGGCCGGGGATTTTAACCTTAATTGGTTGATTCCAATGGCCCGGGGGCTGGGCGTATGTGTTGTCTTCATCATCATTTCATCCTCATCACGACGCGCAGGTCACCTACAGGAGTCAAATAGAAAGATCTGCATCTGACGAGCCGAACCCGTCCTGGGATATCCCGGCACTAAAAGCCGTAAGACATTTTTTTAGTGTAGGCTTTGCTAATACCGCACAGTTACTGTAGTTTTCGTATCGTATAATGTGACGTTGGGACACTTATTATAACACAATCATGAATATTCTGGAGCCCTTAAAAGTTAATTGTAGAACGCATACCATACACGAATAAAAATTTGACAATTGGTATGATATTGGAGATCATGAAATATGCTAGTATGAGGAACCATTCGGATTTGAAGACTGAGATACTAAATGGAAAATTGTCAAAGGCAATGAAGACAATATCATAATGGGAATAGGAACATTAAATATGTCACATGCAAAGAAACCTCCTTCTCCCTCATAGGGCTTTTGTCAGGATGGACATCCAGCCGTAAATATTGGGCTTAATCCTTACAAAGTGTCGATCCCAAGTAATGGAAAATGTGCAGGAAGAAGAGAATATTATAATGACAAAATAGTATTTATTTGTTTTTTATCAGAACGTCCATACGGCAATCAGTAGTTTTCTACTGACAAGAAAAGGGGAATGAGTGGTTAGAATTCAGTGTCATCAAGAGTATTCTGAAGAAGTCTACAAAATTACATTCGTGCTTCCTGTTTTGAGGATTAGAGAGATTACGTGCCAAAATATTGTTACAGTAGAATAATGTTTTGTTATTCTATGTCACACTAATCTATTCATGTATATAGCCTATAAGATTTTTTAAAGGCAGAGGAAATATTACCTTTAAAAAATATCAATGTTCTCATGAATACAAACATTTTTGTTCAAATATAATACGTAGCCTCAGCGAGGCAGCAGCGTGCCGGTTTCTCACCGCTGGGTTCGGTGGTTCAAATCCCGGTAACTCCAAGTGAGATTTGTATTGAACAAAGCGGAGGTGGGGCAGGTTTTCCTCCGGGTACTCCGGTTTTTCCTGTCATCTTTAATAATTCCAGCAAAGCTCTCCAGTATAATTTCATTTCATCTGCTAGCCATTAATCATTGTTCCAGAGGAGTGCGACTGGCTTCGGCAACCGGTACAATTCCTATCCTTGCAGCCAGATGAGGCTTCATTCATTCCATTCCTGACCCGATCGAATAACTGGAAACAAGCTGAGGATTTTTATTTTCATTCAAATATAATACATATGTGTGTGGTATTATTTTATTTATTTTCTTGAACAAATACTAGACTATATCCGAGGAATATAACAGTTTTCCTCTAAGTTATTATTTTGGTAAATGGAAAGATAAAGTGAAATATTCGGAGCACTAGTTGCAATAATCCAACGTTTTAGGTTTCTATTAAAAATCATATATCTACCTGATACGGGGTCGGGGATGAGGTGAGTAAAAATTTTATGGCATGTTCTTTTACGGCCGGATGCCCTTCCGTTCGCCAACCTCAGATGAGTAGCTAATGAATCTGTATTGAATTGTGGTGGATGAAATTGAGTAGGGGGGGCGGGAGGAGGAATAGGCTCTGGCCTATGCATAGGATCTGTCCCGGCATTTTCCTGGAAGTGAAAATGGGAAACCACAGGAAACAATTCTCAGAACATTCGCAACTTGCTTTACGTCGCACCGACACAGATAGGTCTTATGGCGACGATCGGATAGGAAAGGCATAGGAGTGGAAAGGAATCGGTCGTGACCTTAATTAGGGAACAGCCCCAGCATTTTCCTGGTGCGAAAATGGGAAACCACGGAAAACCATCTTCAGGGCTGCCGACAGTGGGTCCCGAACCCACTAACTCCCGGATGCAAGCTCACAGCTGCGCACTCCTAACCGCACGGCCAACTCACACGGTGATTACATTCGATGGTGCTTTACGAACTCACTCGTCTCCCGAATGCAGAGCTTGGTTCGATAGCCACAAAGCGTTTACACGCGTGGCCACTGCGCCAGATTTTCTCTTAGAAAAACAGATTTTTTAAAATATATATTAAAAATATATAAAAATATATACCTTCATAAGTACTAGTACATTAAGTATTCTCGGTTATTTAAAAGTTCTATAATTTCATGGAATTACAAATTATGTTGTTAGAAATGTTCCCTTATTGATAATATTTCCATTTGTGATCGACATAACTATGTGCTTGTACACTCCAGGGCTTTTATGTTTGTTGTGTTTATTGAATACTATGGTTCTGAGAAGTACAGTATATTTGCTAGAAAGTTCTGCTTACATTAAATCTTCAGAAATATTTGCGATGGAATATATTCCTTCATTAAACAATGTCGTCAGAACGAGGTAGCTGTGCAACCTTTTCATTTATTTAACATTGTTTATTTTATTCACGAGTTCCCAGATGAATAACAATTCTTTACTCTATGAACCTTTCAAATTAAAATATGGCTTGTGTAACGTTCACTAGAGATCGCCGACCTATGGAGCTTACCCAGGTTCCATCTATTATTTTAGTATCTCAGCGTGAAAACTTTATGTATTGTCCGTAGGCAAGATATCAGCAACTGAAATTGAGTTTATAACTTACAATTCGCACCTCCTTCAGTTCATGCCGTTTTGGATATGATACGTGGAGTTCGCGGTTCGCATCTGAGTCTAGTAGTGTTTCCACTTATTTGCTAGCGATTCAATATATCGGGAGGTTCTCCAGCCCCTTATTTTTTCGGAGGTAGGTAACCCAACTAACGCGTATATCAGTCATCCGAAAAACATTAGTACCTGATTCTTTATGGCCGTAGTCTCCATGGCTAAATGGTTAGCTTGCTGGCCTTTGGTCACAGGGGTCCCGGGTTCGATTCCCGTCAGCGTCAGGAATTTTGACCATAATTAGTTAATTTCGCTGGCACGGGGTCGGGGTGTATGTGTCGTCTTCATCACTATTTCATCGTCATCACGACGCGCAGGTTGCTGACGAGTGTCAAATCAAAAGCCCTGCATCTGGTGAGCCAAACTTGTCCTCGGACACTCCCGGCATTAAAAGCCATACGCCACGCATTTATTTCGTGGCCGTAGTACAACTATACCGTTTATATCATGCTCGCGAATATGGTAAAAATCATTAGCGGCTGTGTTATTTCTATCACCTAAACTATAATGAATGTGCAAAACGACCACAACTGCGAATAACTCTATCTTACGTTTGGACAGAAAGTGTCTATAAAGAAAACAACGTGCTAGGCATGGGCCATAGCTAAGGTGGCTAAATCACGCTATACTGGTGTTGCATCAGCCAAGCTCTTCGGTAACAGGTTCGATTCACAGGCATGTACACAGTTCTTTTTTTATTAACGCCGCTTTCAGTGACTGTAATATGGCCACATATCACCCTGTTACAAAGAGTGAAATTTTATTTAGTCCTGAAAAGGACTGTTTTTATCCATAGCCAGGTTGGATTACGACATGATGGTATATAGACAGGAAGTAGGGTACCCTGCATATTCATTGTAGCAAGTCTTCGAAATGTCGGCCACGTTGGTTTATGCAAATTTCGGTACGACGTTATAAAGACATTCTTGTACGTTGAAACATATCAAGTGTAACAGCTTGGCATACCTCGGTGATCATTTGCTGAAGGTGAATAGGATCTTCAGGCTGCTGTGCATACACTGCCTGTTCTAAGTGACCCCACAGGAAGAAGTGAAGTGGCGTTAGATCGGGTGATCTGGCAGGACAGTGAACCAGCCCTCCATTTCCTATGCGTTTATTTGGATGTGAAAAATGAAGATGTTTCCGGACAACTACTGATTCGTAAGGTGCAGCCCAGTTCTGTTGAAACCACATTCGTAATCGCTCGCGCAGTGGCACGTTCTTCAGCAACTGTGGGAGTTCATTTTGAAGAAAATGAAGGTAGGGTGCTCCTGTTAGATGTACTTCGAAGAAATACGGTCCGAAGAGATAGTCGCCCAAGATCCCACACGAGACATTTACTCCCCCGCTGCACTCGAAATGGGCCATGTGTTACCCAATGGCGATTATCCGCACTTCAGTTGTGCATATGTGCCGATTCACAACGCCAGTCTTGCGAAATCGTGATTAGTCTGAAAACAGGACTCTTGACAATTAGGCTGAATTATTGGTCTCACTGCGTAATGCCCATTGACAAAATGTTACTCTAGCATCGAAATCACGTCCGTGCAGCTGCTGGTGTAACTGAAGATGGTATGGGTTAAATTTGTTGTTACAGTATACGACTGATGACAGGTTGATGCTGGTCTGTTGTGCAAGTGTCTGTGTACTAATATGAGGGTTAATCAGGACTGCGTTCAAAACAGCCTCTTCATTTAGATCAGACATTATAGGAGCATCTCGGACGGGAGGTACAATTCCAAGTGTCCCATTTGACCGCAATCTTCGTTAACGGTTTCGGAAGGTATTGGTAGTCGGTAGTCTTTTGTCAGGAAAACTCTCGGGATAGAGATGTTGCGACTGGACAGTGTTCTGCCTTGTTTCCTCATTAATGAGTAACATATCTATGTACTCGTCACTAGGATACATTGAGTGAATTTTTTAATAATGCGTTTATTACAGGTATATTGTAGTGTAATATTTATATTTAACCTATGTGTTCAAGAGACTGGAGAGCTTTTAAGTTGACACACAGGTAGGGGAGAGCCTTATTTACCATAAGGAGAAATTTCAAGTTATTTAGTGTTCATAAAACTAAATTATAAGGATCTTTAGGTTTTACGCGTTATTTTGGTTGCCTATATCCCAGAAAGTATGGAAGTGGTGAACCACTGGGTATCACCTTCCTTTGTGACCTTCTTTGCTCCATTTTCATCCTCTTCTGACTCCGACATATTATGTTTTTTAATTGGCTTTACGACACGCTGACACAGATAGGTCTTATTGCGACGATGGTAAAGGAAAGCCCTAGAAATGGCAAGGAATCGGCTGTGGTCCTAATTAAGGTACAGCCCCAGCACTTGCCTACTGTAAAAGTGGGAAACCGGGCGAGTTGGCCGTGCGGTTACGGTGCGCAGCTGTGAGATGGTGGATTAGAGCCCCACTGTCGACAGCCCTGAAGATGGTTTTCCGTGGTTTCCCACTTGGCTTCTCCCCTCTCAATATACCGGGTTGTGACACAAAGGAAAACATAGCTGATATAAATAACGTTACAAGGGCAACAACAGAAAGAATAAAGACGGACCACAAAATAAATAAATAAATAAATACCTACGGAGCATAAAGAAATAGTGGACAACCACAATGCTACTTGGTGATAAATACAAACACAAAAACAGAACCAAAATGGAAGTTACATTACCTTAATCATGCCATTCATATATGTGCAATAAAGCACGTTGGAAACGTCTGAGATTAATAGATTCACGTCTTAAAACGACTGAAATAGCGCTTGTAATAACAAGCGTCGAGAAACATTGTGTCGATCGCCATAACCCTTCACCAAAATAAAATCTAAGAAGAAGCGCCATGGAGAAGCTAGGTAGACAAGATCGAGAACAAACGTCGTAAAATCACAGGACGACAAAGGCGACATCTGTGATCTCCTTGGGCTAAGTTTTCGTGTACAATTGAAGTCGAAGTCGGCCATAATAACCATGTCAATGAGTACGCATAAGTAACAGAGGGCAAGCAGTTCGTCCGAAAAGCGAACCAGATAAAGATAGAGATGGCCAGGATATGGCACAATCTTCCCACACCTCCCATTAAAATGAGACCTAACCATGTGATCAGTCAGGAAGGGCTTATTTTGAACAGAGAGTATACACCAAAACCTAGGAACAATAAAACACGTATACTAAATCTAAGAGCCGAATCTAAACTTAATCTAGACATACAGTACGGGCTGATGACCTTAGATGTTAGGCCCCTTTAAACAACAAACATCATCATCATGATAGACATACAAAAAGAATCATATCGGGTTTCAAACCCATTGCACTTTACCACAATACAGTCTATTATGTAGGAGCTGTTATCTGTAGGTTAAATGTTCATGGAAAAATAATCTTCTGTAATTTCTCCTACCACTGTCTGTACCCTGGGTCTTAAACGTGACCAGCGTGTCTTCATCACTTAAGAAAATATGTCGATCTATATACTCGTATATTCATTTAAGTCGATTAGTAGCTATGAAGAAAGGGTGTGTTTGGCATTATTATTAATATTTTGCATCGATAGTGACTGTCTGCAGGAGGGCGTCTGCCACTGTAATCATTACCCTCCACGTCGACTTCGACTTGCAGTAGGAATGGGATCGTTCTCCAACTACCATTGTAATGAATAATTCCCTTCTCGATTTGATTGGAAGAATTCAAGGGAGCATGCAATTTTGTTCAAAACTCTCCGAACCGATTGTGTTTGTGAGTAGACAAGTGTGCCGCCATTATCAGCAAAATTGCCCATCTAAAGTGTGACTGGCATCGCCCATAGTTTTCTGCTATTATCATGGGAACTCAAAAACTCGGTGTGACTGACATTAAGAAGAGGGGCCTGTCATTATAATGATAACAGCACAACTCAGTTTTGACTGGCAGTAAGGAAGGCGCCTGCTATTATAATAAAAACTCCTCCACTGTAATCTCCTGGAAGTAGGAAACAGCGCCTGCCATTGTAAGGAAAACTCCCAAAATCGATTGTGACCGCGTAGTAGGTAATGGGGCTTCCCACTATAATGAAAATTTCCCCACTCGATTGTGAATGGCAGTAGGCAGGTAAGCCTGCCGATGTCATCATAACTCGGCAGCTCTCACTTTACATTGGATACAACGTATGGGAACCTCCACCTGCTGTTTCTGTATAACGCTAAGAGACATGCAATTTTAAAAAAAATCTTATTCACTGCATGTACATTAATTCCTTCGAAATCCGTATACAATGCAGAATACCGTAGCGAAGCACGGGTACATTTGTTACTCACAATATGTCCGAACTGTCCGCTCTTCTTCCATTGCAACCGGTATCCCTGCTCTCAGGACCACTTACCAGGCCACTAAGTCGTTGCCTATGGTTTATGAGCTGGGACGTGACTACAGTAAGCCACACCACGAACCACGAAGAATTAACTTGTTTCTAAAGTAACTCCCTCAACCAGGAGGGGAGTTCCGGGGAATGTCTTTCTTAAATCACATTTTAAAAATGCCGTAACTTCTCGAGCCGGCCAGCAATGCCGCGGTCCCACAGTCACACGCGATTTCCGAGGAAATACTAAGTCCCTTACTGAGGAAATACTCGTTTCTTTTATAGTTAGCTGGCCGGCCACTGATTGGACACATTTAGTGCCACCTTAATAATCCAAGAGGGGGTACCAACCCCGAGAATGAAATTGATTACAGCTAAATAAATTTTCGAGAGGTAGGGCTGGATGGCGCGCAGTGTAGGTGCAAGTGTGGTAGATTAATTACAGGGCATGCATTAGGTAATTTTGCGTACATATCAAAGCAATGTCCCCAAACGTCCAAAGAAGCTCTAGGAGGAGGGAATCGTATAGGCTTCACTATCTGTAACCTCAGCAATAAGTAGGATAGAGTGGTTAGGTCCATGCCTAACTACCTTTGTGCCTAGGAATTAACCTGGTACTAAATTTTCGTGTACACTAGGAGAACCTTACGGCCATTTACCTCTCCAGAAGTGGAAAGATCGTTTCTAAAAGTTTAGAATCTCTCATTGGGAATCGAACCTTCGGCCTTCTGTATAATCCAAGCATGCCTGTACTCTATTGGCTTGACAGCCATTTTTATGAGATGTCTTTAAACCTGATAGTGCCTAACTGAGTAAGTCAGACGGTAGAGCGCTGGCCTTCTGAGCCCAACTTGGCAGGTTCGAGGCTAGCTCAGTCCGGTGGTATTTGATTGGTCTCAAGTACGTCATCCTCATGTCCATAGATTTATGGTACGTTGAAGAAATCCCGCTGAATAACATTCGTGTGGACCGTGTGGATGTGATCATTAGAGAGAATCGGCGCATAACATTGCAGGAAATGGCCATCATGCTGAACATTTCGTATGGCAGTGTATTCTCCATAGTTCAACAACACCTTGGATTTCGTAAACTGTGCCAAAAATGGGTCCCACAGCTGCTCACCGAAATTAATTGCGTATGGCCTCCGGAGAGGCCAGGTGCGGGTCTTTCTCGTAGACGGCCTATTAGGCGACCTGCATGTCTGTGAAGAAGAGGGCCTTACCTAGGATGATTTCTAATGCTGAATACGCCTCACAGACCCAGCCTCCGAGCCACTGGAATTAACCAATTAAGGTTAAAATCCCCGATCCGGCCGCTAGTCGAACCCGGGACCCTCTGGACCACAGGCCAGCACGCTCACCATTTAACCATGGAGCCGGACTGCTCACCGATGTTCACAAGGGACAACCTTTCCAATCGTCACTGGCATTTTTACAACGGCATTCTGTGGAGGGCAACGATTTCCTGCGGCGAATCATCAGATGGGACGAAACGTGGGTCCACCACTTCACCTCCGAAACAAGGAGAACATCGATGGTATGGGTGCACACCACATCACCACCACGAAGGAAGGCCAAGGTCCAACCTTCAACAGGAAAGGTGATGGCGACAGTGTTCTTTGACATGGAAGATGTAGTGCACGTGGAATTTACGTCGAAAGACACGACAATCAACTCGGCTTCGTATTGTCATACGTTGAACTGGTTGCGTAAGGCAATTAAAGAAAAGTGGCGGGGAAAATTGAGCGCCGGTGTGATTTCGTTGCACGACAACGCAACATCTCACACGGCCCGCCAAACGCCCGAACAGATGCAGCGATTCAAGTGGAATGTATGGCAACATCCCCGATACAGTCCAAACTTAGCGCCATGCGATTATCATGTGTTCAGTAAGTTGAAAAGGGATCTCGATGGACGAAGATTCCGAAATGATAAGGAGGTGAAGCAGCTGTCTCCAGATGGTTACATAGAGCTGGAGGTGATTACTACGCATCCAGAATCAAAAAGTTGGTTGATCGTTCCGAGAAATGTTTACAGTCTCTTCGGGACTAGGTGGAAAAGTGAACTTATTTTATATGTTGTCATAGCTTTTTTGCCTACTTGTAGGGGGTTTCATAAATGGCCAAAACTTGGAAGTGTAACTTACTTTTTGATTCACCCTCGTGCATCACGCTGTTCTTGGACTCCCCTCTCATCCTTTCACCAAATCGCAGTTTTATCAGCAAACAATACTGTGTTCATTCTTGTTCACTAATTCATTGTGTTGCCCTTCGTGATATCATGTATCGTAAACAATAAAGGTAACCAATCCTCAGTAGCATCAGCTTAGCTTCAAGATAATTCAATGAATTTGGTTACATGGCTGAGCGATCAGCTTATTGACCTTCGGTTCAAAGAGCCCCAATTTCTATTTTCGCCCATCAAGGATTTCAAGCACGCCTGGCTGTTTGTCATCGTTTCAATACACACTACGAACCATCAGAGAAACTTGCTACAGTGAAATCTCTTCATACAGGGTTGGTTTTAAGAAAGGCATTCGGCCGTAGCGCCGGACTAAATCCTCTGACTGCAAGTAAATGGGACAAGCCCAAAAAGATGAAGAAAATAAGACAATTCAATAAATTCGTAGACCAGCATTGGTACAGAGTAAAATGAGGATTCATTTCTACGTGTCTTTAGATTTATTGGCATGTAAGGAAACTCCTGCTTGACAAAGTTCCGGCACTTCCACATCGTCAAAAACCGTGAAGATAATTATTAGGATATAATACCAATAACATTATTGTCAAATAGTGATTATTAATAATAATAATAATAATTAGATGAAACTACTGAATAACTTTGCTTATCACGTTTCGAAAACGTTTTGAGAATTCTGACTGGCATGACCATTTTTCAGACTACGGAACCTAAGAAATCGTAAATAAAACAATAATTAGAAAATGTTTTGTTACATACCTATTATGTTTCTTATAGTCATGAATTCAGAGCTGTTGTACCATGAAATACGCCAGCGAATCTCTCGGTAATTCTGGTCGCTTTCTAGATGCAGATGTAATGTCGACCTGTGCGTTGTATAGAAGCGTACGCACAGACAAATCTAAATTCTATCATATAATGGTGTGCTCTGGATGAAAGGCCAAGCTTTAATGATTATTAATTGTCGTGGCAAGGCTTACGTTTGTGGGTTAATGGAGCTCCGTTCTGGAGGGCTATCGACTGCAGTGCTACAGCAGCCATTCCGCAGGGTTTGCGGAACACATTTCTGTTGCGGGATGTCGCGAGAGGTCCATTTAATGTGCTCTCAGGTCATAGCGTTTCTCTGTAAATGTTAGAAGGGCTTAGCCTCATATAAATAGTAATAATGATAATAATGATATTGAAACATTACAAAGCAGTTATTCTACCGAAAGCTCTATATGCATCAGAAAACTTAACATTAGGAGGTAATTCTAAAATTGCAGATATTGAAAAACAAGAACGTAAAATTCTTAGAAACATTTTTGGCACCATGCAAGAAAATGGAATTTGGATCAAAAGATGAACTGCAGATCTGTATATTTACACAGATAGTTTCAGCAATACTGTACGGAGAAGACATTCGAAATTTTTCGGACTCATTTTTAGGATGGATAATAATAGATACAAAAAGGTTATTCGATTTAATAAATTCCCGAAACAGGAGAATACATTGGCTTGAAGGAAACAAGAGGATACCTGAATGAATTGAACATCAGGGAAGACATCATGAAAATTCGCAAAGTCTTCAGGACGTCAGTAAATAAACACACATTTGTGGTCAAAACTAGCAGCAGTACTGGTACAACGTGCTCAGAAGAACGAAAGAGACAACACAGCAAGTTCATGAAGAGATTTTGGAAGAATAGGAAGACGAAAATCATCAAGCCAATGCACAAGGTTCAACGCGTTCTATGAAAGGGCATAACGAAACAAAAACAACAAGAACAACAACGATAATAATAATAATAATAATAATAATAATAATAATAATAATAATAATAATAATAATAATAATGGAAAATTTCTCAAACATCGAAATTGACATTAGGAAAAGACGAATGAAATTATTCGGTCATCTGACTAGATTACCAGAAAATCGATTGACAAAAGGATAATAGATAATAGATTATGTAACCACACTTAAGAACTCAACACCCTGGCTTAACGAACTTCGAAAGGACCTCAAAAACGCAAAGATAAGTTCAACAGACATTCTAGAAAGAGACTTCTATAGACACAAAGCAAACAATTGGGAAGTTATACCAGACCAACTACAACAAGAACAGTAAAGACCAAAGTGGTCGGAAGTACGGAAACAAGCCTTCTCGGAAAGAATGAGAGCCTATTGGAACAGCAAGAAGAACCTACAGAAGAATTCATAGCGGTATTTGCTTAACGTCCCCCAATATTGCGAGAATTCATTAATAATAATAATAATAATAATAATAATAAATCTAATGACATGTACCAACACTCAGAGAAAATCTTAGACACTTTTAGGAAACGACGTTTGAAATTTTACGGACATATTCTCAGAATGTGTAATCAGAGACTGACCAAAATAATTTTAACGCTTGCCCTATCAATGAAAGTAAAAAGCAATTGGCTCCTCGAAGTTAGAAAAGATCTTCAGGAAATAGGCAACACAGGTGGCATTGTGTTAGATAGATCTAAGTCCAGAAAATTAGTCGACAATTGTCGCTTTACAAACCATCCAAACACTACCACCAACAAAACTTAGTCAGAAGATCGCAGGAAAAGCCACAGTGAGAAATTGAAGAGATTTTGGGAGAAGAAAGAGGCAACGACATCAGCTTCTTAGTCGGTCATCAATAAATAAATAAATAAATAAATAAATAAATAAATAAATAAATAAATAAATAAATAAATAAATAAATAAATAAATAAATAAATAAATAAATAAATAAATAAATAAATAAATAAATAAATAAATAATGGTAACAATAATAAGATTTTGTTTGGGTCATCCATCCATAGACCGTCTTGATGCAGCCCTCCATGCCATCCTATCCTGTACTAAAGTTTTTTATTTCTACGTAACTGGTCTATCCTACATCTCTTCTAATAGGACTTGCTCTTCCCCTATTAACTTATAAATTTCCATGACGAAATTGCAGAACAAGTACCTGGTGTCTCAGGAATCTTCACTATCTCTGTATCTTCTTCTCGTCAAATTCCACCAAATCGTTCTTGTCTCACCAGCTCGATGCAGTTGTGATCCAATCTACCCATCTGATAATGAACATTCTTCTGTAAAACCATATTTCAAATTTACTATTCTCTTGCTTTCTTTATCGTACAATGTTAATAATATGCAATAATTTATTGCTGCCAATGGCCATACACACAATGATTAGATTACATATGTAATTAAATTCCATAGAGTAAAAAGGTACAATGTCAGATAGTCATTGTCAGGTATTTACTAGCAGTCATAGTGGGGATCGACTTTCGTTCCGCTTGTGGGACCTCTTACAAAACTCCTTTGGAGCTCCTTTAGGATAAATCCTCTCTTGGAACAATGTTAATAATAATGAAGCATTATATACAGCAGAATGTTTAACACTTCGAACACGTAGCCTGCTTGAAAAATTGGCAATTAAGGAAAGGAGGATTATCCAAAAAATTCTTGGTCCCAACCTCAAATATTGTGTCTACAGACTTCGGAGTAACTTAGAAATATACATCCACACCGAAAAGATATCAAGCATAATCCGGAAAAGAAGGATAAATTGTCACGCTTACCTCTTCAGATTGCTAGCCGAAAGAATCTGTAAACGTTTGTTATCCCACTTCAGAAGTCACAAAACGATTCTTCCTTGGTTGGTGAAGATCGATAAAGATTTTTTAAGGTATGGAATCGCAGAAAAAGTATTCAACTCCGAGCACCACTTAGACACAAACTTAGACAGGTGGACCAAAAAGTTCCAACTCGACTGTAACATGTCCATTCTGATGCGTGGAAGAAAGCACACTCCGAAAGAATGAAAACCTAGTGGGCCCGCAATAGGACAAACAGTTGAGATCTCGCGGTCGTTAGTGGCCCAGGCGATGAATAATAATAATAATAATAATAATAATAATAATAATAATAATAATAATAATAATAATAATAATAATAATAATAATAATAATAATAATAATAGGGTTTATATTGATTGCCTGGCTTTTGTGAATGACCTGGAAATTTCTTGCGAATAACATTGACTCAGCAGTCAAGAATATCAATAGGTTGACAGAAATAGCCGAAAAGGTCGGACTCCAAATTTCCCTTCAGAAGAGAAAACGTGTGACTAAAATCAATGATGGACTTGATGGAAGAACACAATTATGGAAAGATCGGGTTAGTCAATAATTTCAGATAATTATCTCGGTGAAGTGATCCATTAGAACGGATTAGAAGAGGAAGCAATTAAGGACGTTAGACTGTGCATACCAACTGATAAAGAACATCTACAACAAAAGTCAATGAGTATGGGAGCCGAGTTCAGATACTACAACACAGTTGTAAACCTGAGGGATTATATGCTTCAGATACATTGGTCATGGGTAGTAAAGGACAAACCGAAGTGAAGAAAACACGGGAGTCTATAATATTAAGGGAGATTCTAAGGAGTTGGGTTCTTGGGCAAGAGAGAGTAAGATCAAATGAAGACTTGTACAGTATGATAGAACTAACCACAGCATTGAGAAGAGTAGCCTGCTATTCTACGGACACATTTTCAGGATGACCAAGGATCGATTAATAACAAGAATATGGAGTTTCATTAAACCTAAGAGAACAAGGCCGAGGTGGTTTCAGAACTCCGAAAAAATACTTGAGGCTAATCGGTATCATGGAGAGAGAAATTAATGACAGGGAAAAATTTAGACCATTGGCGACTAACCAAAGTTTTAAGACGACATCAAACTCCAGAAGACGGAGAGGACATTTGTTGATGGTCTCAGAAATTACTGGCTGGAAATTGATTGTAGTCACGCAGTCCGCAGAGCCTCAATCAGTCACTACTAATTTACATTTAGGGCAGTCGCCCAGGTGGCAGATTCCCTATGTGTTGTTTTCCTAGCCTTTTCGTAAATGATTGCAAAGAAATTGGAAATTTAATCAACATCTGCCTTGGTAAGTTATTCCAGTCCCTAACTCTCATTCCTATAAACGAATATTTGCCCAAATTTGTCCTCTTGAATTCCGGCTATATCATATTGTGATCTTTCCTACTTTTAAGACACCACTCAAACTTATTCGTCTACTAATGTCATTCCACGCCAATTCTCCTCTGACAGCTGGGAACATGCCACTTAGTCCAGCAGCTCGTCTTCTTTTTCCCAGTTCTTCCCAGACCAAACTTTGCAACATTTTTGTAACACTACTCTTTTGTCGGATATCACCTAGAACAAATCGAGATGCTTTTCTTTGGTATTATTTCGAGTTCTTGAATCAAGTAATCCTGGTGAGGGTCCCAAACATTGGAACCATACTCTAGTTGGATTCTTACCAGATACTTATATGCCCTCTCCTTTACATCCTTACCACAACCCCTAAATACCCTCATAACCATGTGCAGAGATCTCTACCCTTTATTTACAGTCCCATTTATGTGATTACCCCAATGAAGATCGTTCCTTATATTAACACCCAGATATTTACAATGATCCCCAAAAGGAACTTTCACCCCATTAATGCAGTAATAAAAACTGAGACAAGTTTTCCTATTTGTGAAACTCACAACCTGACTTTTAACCCAGTTTTTCATCATACCATTGCCAGCTGTCTATCTCACAAAATTATCGAGGTCATTTTGTAGTTGCTCACAATCTTGTAACTTATTTATTACTCTATACAGAATAACATCATCCGCAAAAGCCTTGCCTATGATTCCACGCATTTACTCATATAATTTATATATATACATGAAAACATAAAGGTCCAAAAATACTGACTTGAGGAATTCCCCTTTTAATTTTTGCAGGGACAGATAAAGCTTCCACTACTGTAATTCTCTGAGTTCTATTTTTAGAAATATAGCCAACCACTCAGTCACTCCTTTTTCTAGTCCAATTTCACTCAGTTTTTCCAGTAGTCTCTCACGATCAACCATATCAAGTGCCATAGATAGGTCAATCGCGATACGGTCCATATGACCTCCTGAATCCAAGATATCTGATATATCTTGCTGGAATTCTACAAGTTGAGCTTCAGTGGAATAACCTTTCCTAAACACAAACTGCCTTCTATCAAACCAGTTATTAATTTCGCAAACATGTCTAATATAATTAGAAAGAGTGCTTTCCCAAAGCTTACATGCAATGCATGTCAAACTGACTGGCCTGTAATTTTCAGCTTTATGTCTATCACCCTTTCCTTTATACACAGGGGTTACTATAGCAACTCTTCATTCATTTGGTATAGCTCCTTTATTCAAAAAATGATCAAATAAGTAAGTCAGATATGGCACTATCACCCAACCCATTTTCTTTAGTATATCCCCCGAAACTTTATCAATTCCATTCGCTTTTCTAGTTTTTAAATTTTGTATCTTACTGTAAATGTCACCGTTATCATAGGTAAATTATAATACTTTACTATTAGTCACCTCCTCTACCTGGACGTTATCCTAGTAACCAACAATCTTTATATACTGATGACTGGATAATTCTGCCTTTTGAAGATCCTTGCATACACACTCCCCTTGTTCATTAATGATTCCTGGAATATCCTTCTTGGAACCTGTTTCTGCCTTAAAGTACCTATACATACTCTTCCATTTTTAACTAAAATTTATATGACTGCCCATTATGCTTGCCATAATGTTGTCCTTAACTGACTCTTTTGCTAGATTCAATTTCCTAGTAAGTTCCTTCAATTTCTCCTTACTTCCACAGCTATTTCTATTTCTTTCCAACCTGCTCCTCCTTCTTAGTCTCTTTACTTCTCTGTTATAATATAGTGGATCTTTACCTTTCCTTACCACCTTTGAAGGTACAAACCTATTTTCATATTCGTCAACAATTGCTTTAAACCCATCCCAGAGTCTGTTTACATTTTTATTTGCCGTTTTCCACCGATCATAATTACTTTTTAAAAACTCCCTCATGCCCGCTTTATCGGCCATGTGGTACTGCCTAATAGTCCTAATTTTAATACCTTCCTTTCTTTCACATTTATTTTTAACTACAATAAAACATCTTCGTGATCACTAATACCATCTACGTAGGTGGATCAAAAGGTTAGATGCACTAACGCGCCGCAGCAGCGCGCTGTGCGTCGCAAACGTGGGCACAGCGGAGAAAAAGACAGACGCTGCCCACACGTCTGTTAGGTAGGTCGCTGTGGTGTCTCGTCTAGTATTGTGTGAATAGCGGCTAAATGCAATGACGCGTCAACTGGACGTTCACTCCAAATATGAGGTGCGTGCGACAATCTGATTCCTATGGGCCAAAAGGAAGAATTGCACGAACATTCACCGTGAAATTAGTGCTGTGAATAGGGAGCGGGCCACTTCCCGACAAGGTATCGTGAAGTGGCAATTCGAAGCCGGACGCACGGATATCACGGACAACCATCGCGAAGGCAGGCCCGCAAAGTCCAGGACCCGGGCAAAGGTCAACAGTGTGAATGCGATCATTATACAGAACTGGCGCGTTAAACTGAGAGAAATCGCGACGCAGCTGAACATGTCGTATGGCAGTGTGTTCGCCATTGTTCACGAGGACCTTGGATATCGTAAGCTGTGTCAAAGATGGGTCCCACGTCTTCTCACCGATGAGCACAAGGGACAACGTTTCCAATTCTCCTTGGCATTTTTGCAACGCTCTGCCGCCGACAGCAAACGGGTTTCTGCGGCGAATCGTCAAAGGCGACGAAATGTGGGTCCACCACTTCACCCCCGAAACGAAGCGAACATCAAGGGAATGGGTGCACCCCTCATCACCACAACGAAAGAAGGCCAAGGTTCAACCTTCAGCCGGTAAGGTTATGGCGACAGTGTTCTTTGACATGGAGGGTTTGATGCACGTGGAATTCATGCCGAAAGGAACGACGATAAACGCAGCGTCATATTGCCAAACGTTGCACCGGTTGCGTAAGGTGATTAAAGAGAGGCGCCCGGGTGAAATTGAGCGCCATTGTGATTTTGTTGCACGATAACGCAATACCTCACAAGGCCCGCCAAACGAGAGAGCTGCTGCAGCGTTTCAAGTGGGAGGTCTGGCAACATCCTCCCTACAGTTTCGACCTAGCGCCAGGTGACTTTCATCTGTTCGGTAAGCTCAAAACAGAGCTCGGTGGTCTCGTTTCCAGACCGACGAGGAGGTGAAGGCCACTGTTTCCGAGTGGTTGCAGAACGCTGGAGGAAATTTCTATGCATCCGGCATCGACAAGTTGGTTGTGCGTTCGCAGAAATGTTCGGAGTCTCTTGGAAACTATGTAGAAAAGTGACGTTACAGTGTATGTCGTCATAGTCGTGTTGCTGTTGTATAGGTGGTGTAACAAATGGCCATAACTGGGAAGTGCAACTTATTTTCTGATCTGCCCTCGTATTACTTCAGTTTCTCTATAGAGCTCATCTGGTTTCAGCAGCACCATATCAGAATATTCTTCCCTCTAGTTGCTTCCCTCATTTCCTGAATCAGCTTCCCTTCGCATATTAACTTATTTGTCATTTGTTGGTCATGCTTCATGCCGTTCCTATTACCTTCCCAATTGACATTTGGTAAATTGAGATCACCCGCTACTATCACGTTCCTTTCCTTATCGTTTCCCACATAGCTGATTACCTTATCGAATAATTCTGAATCAGGGACAGCGCTACCCTTTCCCGGTCTGTATACCCCAAAGACTTCAAGTTGCCTATTATCTTTAGAGATGAGCCTTACACCCAGAATTTCATGTTTGTCACCTTTAACTTTTTTGTAGCTTACAAATCCTTCTTTCACCAGACTGAATACTTCCACTCCTTCCATTCCTGTTCTATCTCTACGATACACCCTCCAGTTTCGTGAGAATATTTCTGCATTCATTATATCATTTCTCAGCCATGATTCAACTCCTATTACTATGTCTGATAAGTATATATCTATCACTTAAATTATATTCCTTTATTTGCAATACTTCACAGTTGAGCACTAACATTTTTATGTCATCCCTACTCACCCATTAGGATCTAGAAATCTCACTCCCAGTTTCCCACATACCCACTCCATAGTCTCATTTAAATCCCCAATCACCTTCCAGTCAGTATCCCACTGACAACAATCTTTGCTTCCTTAAACTTCATCCGTTCTGCATTTACCAGATCCCACACAGCCCCAACTATATTGGTACTTATACCTGATTGCCTTACGTATTAAGTACCAACGTGAAACACTACCACCTTCTCCTTTCCCTCCCCCTTCTCTTCTACTTTCCTCAATATCTGCCTTAACCTAATTCCTGAATAACACTCCATCCTGGATACCTTTCCTCCACACACTTTCCCCACGTGTCTAACTATGAAATCACCCATGACCAGAGCCTCAACCCACCCACCTCATTTGATCCCCTCCCCTCCTGGTCAGTCCTATCTTTCCTGACAGCTGCAGAAGCTACTTCCTCCTCCCTTTTCTCCCTCCCATGACCCTGTTCCACCTGTCGTTTCCTATCCACTACTCCACATTTCCCTTTCCTACCTTTTCCCTTCCTCCTACTTCCACAATTCTCAGCAACAGTTCCCTGTTCCTCATCTTCCCTCGGTTGCTCTACCTGCAGTGACTCGTACCGATTTCTCACAGACACCTGTCCTGAATGCTGATCCTGATTAGAGCCCTTAGCCTGAAATCTCCTTCCCCTCAAAACATTAGACCGCCTGTCTTCTACAATTCCCCACTTTCCTTCACATTCCTCTTTTACACCTACTGTATCCTGTACATTTTTGCGGGAGGCCTACTTTCCTTCCTGTCCTCTGAGAGAATCCTAATGATCTCCCTCAAAACTCTTCAACTCTTCTCTCATATCCCTTAATGCCTGGCTACACCCACAGTTCCTAAAGTTGCACTCCCTAGCCATTTTTACGGAATAATGAAAAGAAGAGGAAAAATAAAATAACTTATTCTGTGCAAAAGAAAAATGAAAGGAAAGAAATATTGTCCAGATAGTTCACAAAGATCACACGACAATAAAGTAATTAATATAGGCTACTACTACAATAAAGTACTACTTAGTTGTACGAATTCCTTTTCTACAACGCCCTAATAAATTGAACATGTCTGTTAATTACTGAAAACCGAATGTAATACACAAAAATTACACTATTCTAAACTGCAGTTAAGTATACCCTAATTACTACAATATACTTCTAGTAAGGGAGTTACTACAGATACCACAGATACTACAGATACTATACTACACAAATATTTCACTAGAATAGAATAAACACACTAATTTCTAATAAGATACTATGATAAAATACAATAATTTTAAACTACGTTCAGACGTATCCTAATTACAACAGGTTATTACTAAGCACAAACAGAAATGGAAATTACAAATAAAGTTGGAAATTCGCAAGACTACTCAATATAATAGAATAAGCACTCTAATTTCTAATAAGTTACTACAGCACACTATGATATTTTTTAAACTACGTTTAAACTCAAATCGATATAATAATAATAATAATAATAATAATAATAATAATAATTTCGTAAGGCTATTTCTAGCTGAGTGCAGCCCTTGTGAGGTAGACCCTCCGATGAGGGTGGCCGGCATCTCCCATGTGTAGGTAACTGCGTGTTATTGTGGTGGAGGATAGTGTTATGTGTGGTGTGTGAGTTGCAAGGGATGTTGGGGACAGCAAAAACACCCAGCCCCGGGCCATTGGAATTAACCAATGAAGTTTAAAATCTCCGACCCAGCCGGGAATCGAACCCGGGACTCTCTGAACCGAAGGCCAGTACGCTGACGATTCAGCCAAAGAGTCGTACATAATAATAATAATAATAATAATAATAATAATAATAATAATAATAATAATAATAATAATAATAATAATAATAATAAACCGAGCGAGTGGCCGCGTGGTTGGGTCACGTAGCTGTTATCTTGTATTCGGGAGATAGTGGGTTCTAACTCCACTGTCAGCAGTCTTTAAGGTAGCTTTCCGTGGTTTCCCATTTTCACACCAGTCAAATGCTGGGGCTGTACCTTAAATACCACCGTAACTTCCTGCCCACTCCTAGCCGTTTCCTATCCCATCGTTGCCTTAAGACCTATCTGTCTCAGTGCGAAGTAAATTAAACTGTGAATGATAAAAAGAAATATAATAATACGAAGCAGTTTTACTGCGAGATATAGGTCGAAAAGCTATCAGCTTGCATTTAGAAGGTGGTGGGCTAGATCTGTGGTTTCCGTGGTTTTCAATTTTCATACCGACCAAATGACTGTGTTGACTTTAAATTTCCACTTTCCAGTTGTAGACGCTTAGTATACCAGCGTCAAGGGAGAATCTACCTGTGTTAGTACATTGTTAAGCAGCTAATAATAATGTTAATCATTATAATACTAAGATTATTTTTATTTTCCTAGCTACTTGCCTTGGTTCCACTTTGTGGATCATGAACATCGTTTTGCGCTCTCTTGAGCGTGATAGGCCTTCAAACCAACGATCTTCAAACCTATAATATTTTATTGTATCTTGCCAGCGCTGCTTCAGTCGTCCTCTGGATGATGCCAGAAAGGAGGACGAAGTTGCTGGCAGGACCTAGTGTTACAGTGCACTATGTCTTCTGGTATGGGCTAGAGCAATTTTGTTATCTCATTGATCTGTCTCCGTCTTATTCTTGGCTTTGGCAATATGAAAGTGACTGAGGTATGAGCGATGCTAGTAATGCCATTCCTTATGCAGCCAGTCCCTGCTATGAATGGTGTGAAAATGTTGCTCATAGGGTCAGTTAGTGCATGCATTTCAGTGGGCTTGGCAGACTGATATGGCTCAGTGAGGAAAGCAACGGGAAACTATCTCACTTCTCATTTCCCTAGTACACCTCTTCAGTGATGCCTAGGCCATCTATGACAGCTGATGGCGGAGCTGTTGAGGATCCAGCCAGCCTTAGGGCTGAGGACTGTACACACATATATTCGACGTGAGGTGAAGAGGCATTCGTTTGCCAAAAAGGACACCGGTGACATCCCTCCATTGCATTTACCCTCGTCTGTGCTTCATCGCTTATGCTGCCATCAGATGTGATCCAAGCTACCAGGAGCTTTCCATTTTAATTAGGTTCTCTCCAGTGACTTGGACGTCACTTTGATTTGTTTCTAGAAATTTCTTTTCGTGGCATTCAGACGGAGACCACATTGAGAGAAGTAGTTGCTTTGTAATCATCATCGTCGTGAGTTATTTAGTCATCGACTGGTTTGTCTCTGTGATAAGTCTTTTAAATTTGATTCGGTATTGAGTAGAACCCTTCACCTCTACACAGTTCTGTAATGCGGCATTATCGAGGAAAGTTTTCTTGATTTCTTTCGGGGGCACTTTCATTGTACTTTGTCTTGAACAATCTGTCATTAATATTAATATTATTCAAATTACTTTCTGCTTTTCTAACTGATCGGTCTAGACGTCGGCAGATTACAACGCAACAGACCAAACAATGACTTGATTATTATTGTACTTTGGCACGCCAGGGATTTCTGATCTTGGAATGCACATTCTGCCACAGCTGATCAAGTCGTAATTTCTTGTTGGCATTCTATATTTTTCGAATAATCTGGCCAAGGAATTGGAATTGAGCTACCTGCTATACCGACTCACCGTCTACTTATTTATGTAATAGGTGCGAATTTTTCCTGAAATCCATTACTTTTGTTTTACTAAAGTTGATTTTCTGTCCTTAGACTTTGACTTCCTAGTTTAGCAGTATCAGCATTCTTGATAGGATTGTTAGACTTCGTGCTACTGTACCTTGATCATAGGCAAACTTGATGGGCTGAATTAGTCATTCCTACTCTAACAATGGCAAACTACCTCACTCCTCATCTTGCCTAGTATGCCTCATTTGGGCTCTGCCATTGGTTTTTGCGGTTTCCCTATAACTGCATAGCCTTTTGTGGTGCTATTTGACGATCCAACCAGCCTCTGGGCTTATGACCTAACAAACAGACAGACTCTAACACCACTGGATAGTCAGTGTTAGGGACTCGTTTATGAACCATTCAGCGAATGCAGTAAGTAATCTCATTCTTCAATAAATAACAAAACAAAAAATACATTTTAAAAATCGAATTATACCATTGATTACTCAGCTGAAATCCTCTGTGAATGAATCAAACACCTCCACAATCCTCTGTCAGCAACTAGCGCTGTGGTCTCCTTTACCTCATACCTAGGAAACATAAAACAATCCTTGTCGTTAGGATGAACATCATCTTAACACGGAAAGCAAACACTTCAACTGAATCTGTACTTAATTTGATCAGAATTTATGTTGCATTTGTTATCGCTAGTTTTCGAAACGGAAATTCCGTAATTCGAAAGTAATTCAGACAGATATGTGGGCTCGGTAAGAGGATAATGCTGTTTTAAGAGAGTGGTCGTGCAGGCGAGAAATACGTGCCCCAATAAAGTAGCAGTCAACGTGCTGATGGCTGAGAGTTGGCAATGTAACCAGTCACCTAATTCTTTCCAGAAATTAAATTTGCTATAAAGAAACGCTCAATAAACCTCACTTGACGTTCTGCAGCATGCCCATACGTCTGAGAATTATATTGGAAAAAAATGTCATGAAATTACTGCTGCAGGCTCATGTCGTAAGCCCGAAGAAACCCTGTGGGCGGTAGAATAACACCTAAAGTATCGCCTGCCTCTCGTAAGAGGCGACTATATGGGGGATCAGGTGCTCTAGAATTGGTAGCACGGGTTGGCGTTCATGGTACCGCTAGCTGAGTCTGACATTGTTTCCACTTAGTTGTGCCAGGCTCCTCCCTTTCTTTATCATCTGACTTTCCTTGGTCGACTCTTGTTCTTTTCCGACAACGATGGCATTAGCTTTGTGAGGCTCCTCGTGACCCTTGTCTTTCTTTGACCAATACGTTCATTCTTCTAAGTCGCACCCCTTCCATTTACCCTCTTTAGTATTAATGGACTATGGTTGACCAGTAGTACTTCCTCTTAAAACAATAATCACCACCACAACTGCCTAAACCCGACGATCACTTCGTAGGACAAACAGTCTTATATCCTTCCCGTGTAAGACACTGATATTGTTTGATAAAGAGCTCAGTTATTGTCTGGATTTGAAAAAAAGATTTTATACTTAATCATTCTGTAGACGAGGACAACAGGAAAAAAGTGCGTGGGTGCAGATCGTAAAGAGAAATATTCTAGACAATTATAAAATATTCATTTTGGGGATAATTTCTCATTTGTATCAGAATTAACCACAACAATACACAAAAATATAAATACAAGTTAAATAATAATAATTTACATATTTAAAAAGTTGGCGAAAAGCGCTTTGTTCGATCCGTTCGTCCGTTCCACTGTATCGATTTCCTTCATTTTTGCTTTAATCTCTCTGGAATTACCTACCGGCGAATCATCAAGCATTGATAGGTCTCTAAGTTCAATCAACTTTGAGTAATCCGAAAATGTAGTAATTAAATGGCCACTCCAATAATATTGGAGGCGAAGGATTATCCTAGCCCGAAATATATTCTGTACTTAGCGGGTTGGACACAGTTAAGGAGCAATATCTTTACGAAAAGATATCGGCGGAGCTAAATGATTAAAAATGTCGGCGACTATAGGTAAACCTGTAATTTCAACCAGATTTGCTACACATCTGACTATCTAGAGAGAAATACTGTGCGAGTAAGACATACCTAGCACAACTAAGGGTAGAGTTGAGAGGGAGTAAAATGCACAAATAATCGAAAACGACCTAAATTAGTGCTGAATCCATAGTTTTCGGGGTCGCTGAGATGAATAGTTACACTCTAGATGACATTTAAATTCAAGTTCAGCCACCATCACCATGAGGGGTGAGAATGGGTGAAAAAGAAAATGTTCAAAATGACCGCGTTTATGTATGTACGTATGTATGTATGTATGTATGTATGTATGTATGTATGTATGTATGTATGTATGTATGTATGTATGTATGTATGTATGTATGTATGTATGTTCCAGCATAGCTCTCAACCGCAGGTTATGTTGTTACACGGAAACCACAAAAATGGAACGAAACTGAGGCGTATTAGGCAGGATGATGAGTGAGTAATTTGCCATTGTTTTCCTCATTGAGCCAGAAAGTGCTATTGCAGCACAACTCACCTTTTGAGTAGAACTTTTCATAACACTCAGACGCGTTAGGCGTGCTCTGACTGTCATAACTCAGCCTTACCCATACCTCAGCAGCTTCCATAGTGTTACAGTCATAAATGGACCTTGGTGAAACCTGCCTTTTACTCTGGTGTGTGCCAAGTACAGATGAAGGAATACAACTTCCATCGGAAATGCTGGGCAAGACAGAAAAAGCATGACCAGCGAATGCATGTCACAGATGTTGCGATGGTCGGCGGGAGTTTCTCTGCATGACAAAGCGCGCAATGAGCATGTGTAAGGATCTTTCAAAGTTGTACCCATCAGTGACAAGATGGAGGAAAAACAGCTCCACTGGTATGTTCACGTCAGAAAAAGAAATGAACACCATTTAGTACAGAAAGCTCTTTCCATCTGAGAGCCGAAGAGTAGAAGAGGACGTCCTATGGCGACATACACACGAACTGCTGAGGCTGCCTTAAGGAAAAGTGAAGTGCCGTTAAATCTGGTGCAAGAGCTTCGGACATAGTTTCTCTGAGTGAGCTCGGGAGTGGCCCTTTTTATAGATACATAGAAAGAAAAAGAAAAAGAAGAAGAATCCCCAAAATGCCATATTTCAACGTATTAGATTCAGTCTTTCATTGGCAGAATCCCACTGTCGGCAGCCCTGAAATTGGTTTCTCGTGGTTTCTCATTTTCAAACCAGGCAAATGCTAGGGCTGTACCTTAATTAAGGCCACGGCCGCTTCCTTCCCGTTCCTAGACCTTTTCTCTCCCATCGTCGCCATAAGATCTATCTGTGTCGGTGCGACGTAAAGCAAATTGCATTTACAGAATTGTGAAAATATCTGGATTAGTTTCGGTGTTATGAATTCAAAATTAAGATATTGCATTTCAGCACTTAATCAAAGGTTAGTGTATGTTTGAGAAAAGTTTATCGTTGTGAAATCAGTTTTCTCAGAACTTTTAAAATATGTGATTTCTCTTTTTATAACTCCTTCCTTGTATTCTTGGGTATAATATCTAACTACTATACACTGTTATATATCTAGGATTGCTACTTGTTTGGACAAAAATGATTTGCATGAAAAAAGTTTACCAAAATATGTTTTATTAAAGTATTCATACTGAGTTTGGAAATATATTTCTCGAAGGGGTTAGTTTTGTATCTGTGACATTAAACAGCACAATTAAGAAAAGCAGAGTGCAAATATTAAGCTGTTAAGAAGTCGATGAGTGTCCACATGTAATTGAATAATGTAAGTGAATTGGATAATCCCTATGCGTGTTCTGAAATATTCGTTTCAGTAGTTAATATATTAATTTAGAAAGTTTCATTGCTTTACTGCTAGTGGAGGCCGATAATTTAAAAGAATCGAACACTTCTTGAAGGTTGTAACATTTATAACGTTACTTTTAGAGATCTTAGGCACCTCTTGCAAAACTGCGCGTATTGGTATTAGGGATCTTCTCTGGTGGATGTGAGCATGTTCATTGTGAGGTGAAGTACATAGCCTTCAGTATAAACACGCGTGAATTGCGGGTTACCGGTTATGATTCAGTCGGGCGTTAACCGCAGAGGTTAGATTCCCGAACGTGAACTTGTACGCAACAAAGCTGGCAATGGGAGTAACTTCTGTCGAGCTTATACGCGTCTGGAGAGCACACTGTGTAGAGATATGGTTTACTCACCAGATATGTATTCCTTGAGGAATAAATTCTCTCATAGGGAGCTTATACAAACATGCTTTCAAAGGGTGAGGGTTTCATTTGATAGTGATAAATAGATACGTCTGTTTCCCCACAACCAGAGTAGAGTTTGAAGTTAGTTTTGAGCTTCTAGGATATTTATGCTTGAATCATTAGACAAGTTAATTGGTGGGCAGTCTTTGATCAATTCTTTGATTACAACGATTCATTTACACGACATCATGTAAAGCTTTTTGTGTCCATCCAGCGATCTGATTACACTATACGGATCGCGAAGCTCTAAGCTTGCTTTCGGAGGATGTTTTGTAACTTCCTCATAGCCATTTTACGTGATTTTATATTTTTACACCGGAATTAAGATAGTGGCCGCTACTCTGTAAGTCCTTGTCCCAGTGCCACTTAAAGGCTACTCGGTTAGGAAAGATTCCTCTTTTTTAAAGGGGTATCTTATATTCGGAAGAAACAAGGGCAGAATTCATGCAAAATAAATATAAATAGCTCTAACTTTTCATCCCGAAACAAGTCTTGGTTCATTATCTGTATTTACGTAGTAAAACATAAAGTCAGTACAGGTTATATCTAGAACAAATTATTTTCTCTGACACTTTCTTTCTAATACGGCTACGTAATAGATGACGTTAAATAGGTGGTAACGGTTATGATCAAGGTAAAGCCACCTCAGCTCAGGTCTTGGAAGCCCCTGAAGGAGGAGATCGTAAAGGCTTCCATTATCTCTAACCTCGAAAGTAGTTAGCCCTAAGCCCAGCCATGTTTGTTCCCAGAAATTTAAAGTAGTACTCTTCTTGGTGTAGGATGAGAGAACCTGAAAGTTGTTCTAAGAGACAAGCCGAAATATCACACTGAACTTTCAGTGCCAACACAATGATGATTTTAAGAATTGCTTACAGTTTTAGCTTAGAGAAAGTCTTTAACAAATGCTTTGCTGAGACAGTACTAAAATCAATCACTTCACTCTAAACATTTTCATATAAATTTACTGCTGTTTTTGGTGACAGTGTTGTTATAACATGAAGTATTAAACATATATTGTTGACATTTTTTTGAAAAAAAGTTACGCCATTTTCTATTATGTCTTAGGTCAGAGTTCAATGTTAAATTAAATATTTCTGGGATTCGCCGAAACAAAACAATAACATCGCGATAGGTTTTCCGTGACGATGGAATAGAACTGGCAAGAAGGCGGTCTCAGCGATTGCCTAACGTAAAAATGGGAACTGGAGAAAGCTATCTTCAAGGCTGCCGATGGTGAGGTCCGAACCCACCATCTCCCGAATTCAAGCTTACAGCTATATATCCCATACCTCACAGCCAACTCGCTCGGTTAGACATTTGTGACCTTCGAAATGTAACGTCCCTGTGGGTTGATTACAAATTAGAACTCTACGTTCGGTATGTAATGAACACATCTTCTAAAATTAAAGCTGGAAGCCAAATCATTTTACTCTTGTCATTAAGTTTCTGGAGAAGGAACTTTCACTTATTTGTCACTAGTTAATTTATACCTCTTCCAGAGATCAACCCGCTTCACTCTCATTGTGCTGCAATATTGTGGCTGTTTTTCTCGCCACCCCATTGCAGGTTTGTAGCTTATCCGGATAATCGCCGCTGGCTTATCGTCTGGCTCCGCTGCCACCAGATAAAGAGATTGGGCCCTGCATTTTAATTCCCGAAACCAAAATATCGGGCTTATCTAGTTATTAATTCAGCCATTCATTATATGGTTATGGTAAAAATAGAAGAGCAGCTAATTGCATTGTCACCGAGCGGGCAACTGCCGGGGCAATGCAGTTGTCGACATTTCAACGGTTCATCCACTCGTACTTGCTCTTTGAGTCGCATCGGAAACACAAGCCATCGCTATGATGAAAACTGATAATGAAGTTCTTGACGGGTAGAATGGCCCAGATGGTAGATCGCTGGCCGCCTGAGTTCAAGTTGGCGGGTTCGATCCCGGCTCAGTTCGGTGGTAATCGAGGGTAGTCAAACACCAGCCTTGTTGTTGGTAAATATATTGCCACGTAGAATAATTTCAGCGGGAAACTTTTTTTGGCACATCGATGTTAGCAAAAACCTTAAAAGTAGTGTGTGGGACATAAAACGATTGCTGCTATTATTATTATTATTATTACCGTGGGGAGTGGCCGGGCGTGTTAACGCACTGCGACTATGGAGCCAAGCCTTTCATTGGGGAGACGAATGGGTTCGAACCCAACCGTCTGCTGTCTTAAGAATGGTTTTCTGTTGTTTCCCATTCTCATTTCCAGGCAAGTCAGCCAGTTCTTTCCACCTCCTTACCCAATTTCTTTCACTATCATTCATTTCATCTTCATTCGGAGATGGACGTCAGGAAGGGAATTCGACCGAAAGAACATGCCGTATAATTTCATCTCACATCATCCCCGACCCCGTATCAGGAAAAAGAACTAAGGTGAAGACATAGATGTATTTCTTCTTCTTCTTCTTCTTCTTCTTATTATTATTATTATACCAAACAAGAAAAGGCTAGAAAACAGCATATAGGGAATCTATGACCTGGGTGACTGCCCCAAATGCAGATCAGTAGTGATTGATTAGCTCAGTGCTGCGGCTCGGTCAATTATGGTTGCTAGCGCTGTACTCGAGAGACAATGTTCTTCAATGGTTTCTCATTTCAACTCCAGGTAAATTACGGATTAGAAATGTTACCCAGACCACGCCAATTATTTTCCATCCCTAATCCGTAAATGTACACGTGCACCCGCAGAAAACTCCCACATTCAGCGGTACATGTAGCTAACCCTGACGGGGTACCAGGAAAAGCAGCTACAGAACATGTTCTTGGACACTATCGGTAATAATAATAATAATAATAATAATAATAATAATAATAATAATAATAATAATAATAATAATAACTGTGTCGGATGTTTGGCCTCTCCACATGGTGCTCTTATGAGTAAGTTAATGAACTTTTGTGAAGTCTCTCCCACGTGAGGAAGTTTATTATGTAGAACACAATTTCATAAGTGTATATTTGTAATACTGTAAGAAGTGACATGATGTCGCCGCCCCTTTCCTTATATGGAAGTAACCAATCAGCCTTGTGGATAACGTTATTTTAGTCTCGAACTTCCCTACCGTGCTCTTTATAAAGCGAGACATTTCGGCTGGGAGGTGGTCTTGTGTTTGGATGCAGTGCGGCTTGTGGAGAGTGACAAGACTCGGCGATGTGGGGCTGGATTCTAAGGAGACCTGTCGTCATGAAAGGCAGGGAGAGTACCTGATAATTTGGACTTTAACCGTAGGAAGTTTCCTGTGGACTTTAATTGGGGAAGATGTCTTCGAACTTGGAGTTATGAAGAAGATGGCAAGGAACTCTATTATTAAATTCTGCATATGATATTATACCCTATATTGCATAAACAACACTGCATAGTCGATCTTACCTTCTTACCTGTCATCAGATGAATGCGCCAGCCCAACTGCGGTCGGCAGGAAAAGGTCGTTTACAGGGTTCTTGTGAACGAGAGTAGGGAGATAAAAAGAAATAATTGTTCTATACGTATGCTTACGAAATGAGGAACACAAACGCATTTACTAACATTTTGAGCCAAAGTTGTGTATTCTTAAACCAATATTTACTTTTCTTTTATTTTACAATTGATTGCACTAATAGTGCTAAAATGGATGCCCCAAAGGCTCACATCATAAATCCAAAGATAAACATCGAAAAATATAAAATAGCTGGTTGATGTCGTGCGGGAGACGATAAGTGAACCAAAGAAACAAATGTGTCCTTACACGGAACAGCATCGCTGTACTTACAAATAAAGTATATGATGCCAGGGTAAGAAATTGTCCTCCAGAAATAAAGCCACTAAAAGGCCCCCACACATATTTGGGAACTGCATACAACAAAATTATAAGTTTAAATCTACGACTACAGGCATATCCTTTCCTATCTCGCATGACATATCCAATGGATGCACACCTAGGTTCATAAACAAACGTTATATACAAAATGTACTGATTAAGCTAGTTTTCTTAGTGCCCAGTTTCTACCTAACGCACCACAATTAACAAACAAAATAAAGAAAGTAAGAGAGAAAGAAAGAATGAATAAATGAAACCGCCGTCGCATGCCTGTCTCGCCTGCGAGAAAGAATTCCTCACACCACCGTCCATTTAAAAATGGCGGCGAGGCTCCCTGCTGTGCAGGCAGGGGAAACGACCTCCAAGACTTGGCCGTGAAACGCACCCTCACAACAAACAAAAATAAAAACATAGCCTAGTTTCCAATCGTGCAGAGCTCTGCTCTTGCTTCAACCTTTTTTTCTACACATGACGAAGATCGCCACATAATGAGTGAGGAATCACATACATTTCTTTAACTGTCCAACACCCGTGACAGACCACCCTGGGTCTCGATTATACCATATGGAGTATTACACTCTGTTATACACATCAACCTCGCCGTCAACCCAATGCGACGTGTTCCTATTAACCCTCAAGTCTAGGGTTCAAACCTTTACTAGGCAGAGTATGAGGGGTCGCAGATATTCGTGACATAGCCAACGGTGTAGTTTCATCCCACACACAGTTGATCAAACACAATACGAACATGAAGTAAAACATTTCAATCCGGGCAGCATGCATGCTCTACGTTATGCAGACAGATTCCCTTCCCAATATAGAGAAATGGTACACTATCATAAATAACCCATGATTACAAGCAGCTATCGTCTGATGCTAGGCACTAAGAAACATTGATCTAAGTTCGTAATTAAGCTTCCCTACGACTATGTACACCGCAATACTATCACTTAAGCTACCTTAATCCATGTCTTCTATAAAATAAATGTATATGCCTTACCCTAGGATATATAAAGAAAACATCTCAATAAATGGCCTAATGGGCCGTAATCATATCCCTTACTCTTTACAAATTAATCACCATATTCCTGCATAACAACCCCCCAACCCTACACATATATATTAATTATTGTTCACTTATCTATCATCTTGGAGACCTCTTCCTCACCGTCCGGGTTGACTGTGAATGCTTAAGCAGTCATGGCGGCAGCGTTGTCCCAGATCGATCCCTTAGGTCCAGTCTTCCAGTGTTCCATGTTCATGACGTCTTCTTCCGCCTGGGTAGCCCGTTGGTCGTCTTCTTGGGGTCGTGGACGGCAGTTCGTAACACCAGTCTCCTGCACACCTCACCGCTCTTCACTAAAATGAAATACTCAGTTTATTCACAGCACACCACCTCCCGATCTATTTATTCCCTTTGACATGGGAATCAGGCCTGGATATCTGGAATCTCGAAACAGACTTTACTATTCCTGCTTCACTAATCTAGTCTTCTACATCTGACCGGAATAAAACCAACTATCCTAGCTTATTGTTATTGGTATTTTTTTTTTCGCCCGTCGCCACTCCTCTCTCATCGCCTCATAATGAAAGTTTACACAGGTAGCACTCTTTGCGCCACATACTTAAACACTCGCGGTCTCTCCGCACACGTCTACATATTGTCATTTACTTAAATTGCTACCGGAAATTATACAAATCTCGAAGCTACTGAATCAAATTATCGCCACAACACTTATTAGTCACAATCTTTGTCTTAGACAAAGGTTTCTGGCGCGAATATCAGCAGAGACGCGACGCGCACGGACAGCGATCTTATCATGGACTGAGTACCTCCTTCCACCTTTCTCTGCTCTTATAGAATCCAGGAACCCACGCGACGCGCTGGGAAGTCCCGGGAAACAACTTGAGATTGGCATGTGGCCTCGAAATATTTTCTCACGGCAGTCGGCCTCCCACGTAGTTATTTATTCGATTATGTATTAAGAGACTTTGATGTACCTATGGCTTCGTAAAATTCTGGCACTGTTTTCCATCCTTTCACTTTCCTGTAAAACCTTCAAATATAGGAATTACGACTCAATTTCCGTAATGTGGTGAGCCTGTCTGTTCCCGCTGAAAATCTCTGTTAAGATGGCAGGTCTCTCCCCCAGACAAAATCCCATCTTTCTTTCTTTCTTCCTCACATATACTTTCTTCGTCACACATGACCACGCCTTGCCTCGGGAATCCCCTTCAGTTCCCGCGCTTGGTATAGCATCACGCCTTTGCAGTTAGCGTCCTGCTGCGCATTATTTTATCAGCGTTAAATATCCATTATTATAATTAACAGAATGGTACAATATTATGTTCTAGAAGGTTAGGGCTTCCTTTTAGCATGCTTAATGTTAGGTAGGTTTTCGGATTATAACGTGATGGGTTATTCAAATTTCTCGGAGGCACGAGTGCGGAACCCTTGTTCACCTCGGTTCAATACGAATACGGGTGACTAAAATATTCTCTTTTTCTAACTTTTGTTTCCCCTCATTCTTTTAGCTTTTTTAAGTCACCCGGTAGTATGAATTGGCCACTGCTTCTACAGGCTTTGTCCACCTTCGGTTTCTGCTTGTTGATTGGTTTTTCCCTAAAATTCCATTCCAACTATAGTGTGGGCCTTCTGCTCCTACTTAATTGGATCTTTTGATCCGTATTTATTTTCGACTTGAATAAGAAGTGTACACTGTTTGCGATTAGGTAATCGGTTATCACCCTTAGATGATATTATGAGCCTAGTCGCTCGGAAGATTGTTATTTATTGAGCTTCGGCTGTAGTTCTATTGCACAGGCCGGCCTAAACTTTGGACTTTGTCACAATGATCTATGGATCGTTCAACGTTGTATAGGAGCTTTCATCCCTGTCTTATAGACTCCATTATGTAAATGGTTATATGTAATTTAAGTGTAATATTCAATGTACTCCTGGGCTCCTTTTAGGGAATGTTTCGGAGTACTTTCCTACTATTTCCTGATGAGATGATTGATTGTGAGTCATGGGCTCTTTCCTGTTCCTTGTGAAGTGGAAAAGAGAACGCAAATATAAACTTTCCGACATTTTAGTTTTGTGCTCTCTCTGCCCATTCGATACTCGCGCTTCCTTTCCCTCTCTGATCCATGATATTCCCGTAATAATAATAATAATAATAATAATAATAATAATAATAATAATAATAATAATAATAATAATAATAATAATAATAATAATAATAATAATATGCCCGGGAACGCTGGAAATGATAAAGAGTACAGGATAAGTAGTCTAGTGTTACTGTGAGGTAATATCACTTTATATCAGCGAATGTGTATAGTAAAAATATGTAACTTACCGCAATTAAATTCGTACTGAGTATGCCTGACCATTGGCCCCTAGGCAGCATTGACTGGATCGCCCACGTCCGAGTTTGGATGAGGCTGTAGCTTTTAGATGAATCAAGGAAGTGACCGCACTGCTAGTGTAATGGCGAACAGTGGTTAGGTATTCAAAGTAAGGCTCGTGATTGGCATAAGATTGAAGGTGATCTTTTGCCAAGTGAAAAATTTTTGAAGCCTATAATTTTTTTCTTTCATTACTGTGCATATAGAAGAGTGTTAATGAAGTGATTTGTGGAACCATTATACAGTAACTGACAAAAATACCATGCCACGTAAGGTGAAGCAAGTGCTGATGGAGAGCCTGATCAAGCTGTGTAAGACGCACTGTGTAACAAGGATATTCTAAGGATACTTCCCAACCTAATACAGGAGCAGGCGACGAAGGTAGTTGTTGAACAGTTGCAGGAATCTTTAACTTCAGTACCAAGATAAAAGGGGATTTATGAAGTGCTGTCGAGGAAAGAGACAATGTAATAAAAAGACTAGAGACTAAGCTACAAGAAAGACTGACGATCTAGAGCAGTATACAAGGCGCCAGTACATGTGTGTGTCAGGTGTAGTAGAGTCCGCGCATGAGAACTTGGACGATATTATTTTAAGTATCGCTGAAGGATCAGGGGTCGATTTCTGACTAGAAGACATCGATAGATCCCATAGAGTAGGATAAAGAGAAGGGGGTCGCCCAAGACCAATAACAGTCAAGTTTGTGTCCTACAGGAAGAGGAACGCGACGTTCATTATAATAAGGAAAAACTGAGAGGCACAAGGAAAACTATCCTCGAAGGTCTCACTCCTCTGCGTTTTTAGCAACTCCATGAGGCAATTACAAAGTGGTAAAGAATACAATGTCAAAGGACGGGACAGTGAAAGTGAAACGATGTGATAGGAAAATTCGTGTCACAATTCATAAGGAACTAAATGACATTAGTTAGTCATGAGTCTAAACATGTCAGTTATAAAAATCAAAACGCTGCAAATCATATCAAGTCTACATTTGTAAATATAATAAAATTTAATAACTTAGATTTATTGGCATTCTAAAGTCGACTCCAACTCACATTTTGTAACTGATAACTTTGATTTTTTAAGGTTAAGAAAAACAAATGCCTGAAAGTATAGTCTTCAAACACTCTCCTCAAATTTCCACCTCCACTTCCAAACTGTCCCACCAACATTCCTTTCTTACCCCTAGGCTCACTACAGGTGGAACAGGTAATCGCACAGAGCTTACTGTCCCATTTTAACGAATTCTCTGAAATATTCTGCTTGATGATGCTTGTTGTTTTAAGGGGCCTAACATCGAAGGTCATCGGCCCGAAATATTCTTAGATGACAGTTTTCCATGGTATATTGACATCAGAGTCGTGGTTAAAAACCATACATCCCGTCTTACTTGTTATATACGGAGGGTTACACGGTAATAAGAAGTACCAGAATAGGGAAAGGTGGTGGAAAACGTAGCGATATATCTGCGCAACGACTTGAAATTCAATGAAATATTTAAAACACTGAGGGAATATAACAAGGGGCCAGAAGTTTTATTCGTAGAGCTGCAGATTCGTAGTGCTCTCAGAGTTTACTTAGTGTTGTGTATCGAGCACCTAAAACGAAATATGTTGAAGATCTGTAGGTGTACTGCAGGACCAATTACCCAGGTATAATCACGTAATTTTAATGAAAGACTTTAATACTGACATGATAAACTGTGACTCTTTTGAATCTATATAACTTTAAAGCATGCTTACCTCACTCAGTTAGACAATCCTTCCTCTTAACCCATCACACCACTCAGGCACTTCCCATACACTGCTTAAATTGGTATTTTTAATTTAGGAATTGGTCGAAGATGTTGAATGATACGTTATAATTAAATGAAAAGCACAATGTGCAAAAACAGTTTTTGTATAGATGGTCAACTATGCTAATGCCATTCTTATTATTGAGGTTGTCCTCATTTTGCAGTTTTGTGCATGGTATCTTTCACAATGATCGTTTCACAGGTTACATGTACAGTCTTCATTCGGCTGGTGGAAGTTTTTGGTTTGGCAGAATCTGTGGTGAAATCCATGAGTGGCGTAACGTGTAATTACGTGCCGTAGCTCGTAATTTCCTTGCTTCCACTCTTCCGTCATTATGGCGTCCGTGGAATAGAAGTCGGACCAAATAGCATTTCTTTTCTCGTTTAAAGTTTGGCGTGCATTCTCGTAGAACTTGGTGTTTGGTAGACAAAACTGTGTTTTGATATCGTCAGTGAAGGTAGACCCCTTCGGTTAGAACATATGTTAACCTTAAAGGGGCTGACTTCCCAATGCCTAGAATTCTCTTGAGATATCGGGCCTTGACATTTTCTATTGTCATCAGGTCGCTGAGTGTGAGTTTTTCCCAGGTGATGCTAATCCCATAGGTTGCTATTGGTGATATGGCTGCCGTGAACAGTAGCATTGCTGTACCCAATGATATTTGTTGAGGTTGTTGAACTTTGTAGATGGCTTTTATTGCTGCGGCTGCTCTTTCTTTGATGTGGATATTGCAGGATGTTAGAGTTGTTTGGAGGGTGACTCCAAGGTACTTGTATTTCGGCACTTCTTCTAGAGGTTTGTTGTGCATGGTTATTGTATTTTTAGGTGCATGTTTTCCTCCTTGCCTAAAGGTCATTTGTTTAGTTTTGTTGTGGTTTATTTGCAAAGAGTTTCCCATGATGTGAGCCTGTTGAGGACCTCTTGGAGCTCTTCTACGTTTTTTGAGCCTATTGCCATATCATCTGCGTAAAGTATAAGCGATGCTGAGGTATCTGTGATTATTTTTTTGATGTCTGCTGTCATGATGTTGAATAAAATTGGGCTGATTGGGTCACCTTGTAGGACTCCGTTTGTTTGGGTTACGTTTTTGGATAGGGTTATGTTGTCTGACATTTGGACATAGTTATATTTGAGGATATTCCAGATTCTGATTGCTATCGGATGTGTAATTGAGGTAATTGAGTTTCCGAACGAGTGTTGCTCTCATGGGCGCCCGCAAGGGGGGGCAAGGGGGGGGCGCTTGCCCCCCCCCCTGGAATTCTAAAAAGTTGATGTTCAATTGTTTAATATCATACCAGATTATTTCATAAACTGAACTTACTGACAGTCATCTAGCATCTGTTATATTCGCAAATTTCTGTAAACAATTTAATGTTGCTGACGTTATATTGGTATTTATATTCAAGAAAATTGTTAATGTGCCCCCCCTTGGAAAAGATCCTGCGGGCGCCCATGGTTGCTCTATCAACAAGGTCAAAAGCCTTACGATAGTCTACGAAGACTACAAAATATTTCTTTCCTGGATGCCTCGATTTATCTTAGACTTGTTCTATTAGGTATTTTACGGCATGTAGTGCGTTTCTTCCCTTTCGGAAGCCGAATTGATTTTCTGGTATCTGGGAGTCTATTTCTTCTGCAAGCCTGATTGTTAAGATTTTCATGAAGATTTTGAATAATGTATTTTGGAGGGCTATACCTCGATATGAATCAGGATTGTCAGTTTCTCCTTTCTTAAACATAATTTTGATTGTTGACAATTTCCATTGTTCTTTAATTTTCCCAGTGTGCATGCATGTGTTGAATGATACGTTAACAATATGTAATTATCGAACACGGTGGACAACTGTTGCAGAATGGTCGGACGAAGGCCGTACTCGACACAGCTAGCTAATGAAAACCTACCGGTACTTCATCAATCGAACATGGAATAAACGCCAGAATGTATAGTGAAACTAATCGTGGTTCTTAGTTGGACGATTATACAATACTACTACTACTACTAATCTATATATATATATATATAGAATGAGAGTTTTGTCTGTACATTGCTCAGAATTTGAAAAGAATGGTATTTCTGTATTGGTCATGTCCATAGTAACAAGGAAATGCACTTTTTACTTTTCCGTAATTTCTGTCTGTCTGTCTGTCTATCTGTACACGCATCACGAGAAAACGGCTGAAGAGAATTTTATGAAAATTGGTATGTGATATCGGGAGATGAGCCGCTACAATCTAGGCTATAAATCATTTTACTCGCACTGAGTGCAATGGTAGTTTAGGGGAAGGCCTAAAATTTAATTCTCAAATATTTATATTATTAGTGGTCCTATCGATAAATACTACATAACGAAAGTTATATAGAATTAAATTTACGATCATTTATGTCATACATTGTTACCGTACCGGCTTTGATAACACAGATATTCATGAATTTGTATTCTTTTTCCCAAGTCCATATCAACGCCGAGCCACGAGAAAACGGGTTAACAGAATTGAATGAAAGTCGGTATATAGAGTCGGGGAATAAGAAACTATAGTGTAAGTTATAAACAATTTTATTCACCCTGGATGAAATTGTAGTTTAGGGGAAGACACCTAAAATTTAATTTTTAAATACCAATGTCTTGGACCTATCGAAAAGTACAAAGTACAAAAGTTACAGAGAATACAATTTCGTACCATTTACCGTAAACGTGGGCTTGGTGGAGAAACTCACTAAGTCATGATTTGCTTATTGTGAGAAAATGGAGTTTTAGTTTGGGGAGAATGTAAGAGTTCAGTTTTTTGGCATTTTAATTATAAAGTAATTGTCTGATCTTGACCAAAGTAATTGTAAATTGTTTAAGACTCTTTGGAATGCCTTATTTAATTTATATCTACTTTTATTTACGTCAGTATTAATTTTTATTTTGTTAATTATCGAGTTGTTCTGACTTAGTGAGTTTTCACTGGTGGTTGACATAGCAACACAGTTATGGAATTCTGACTTAATGAGATTCACCGATGGTAATTATCCAGATGAATGATTTTTTTAATGCCATAGTAAGAGCACAATTGCTCAAAACAAATGGTATAAAGGTAACAGATCACTGACGGTAAAGAGAACAAATACTCAACTTACCAAATAAGGCGTTACATTTTTTATATTGAAGACATAACACATTTTAGGTACATAATCACAGTTGCCGATCAAAGCAAAAATACTACCATACGCATTATTTTAAAATAATTACCGATATAATGTTATAAAGGGATTACAGCTAAATAGTGAGTTTCTGCTAGAACTTAACATTTATAACTTATTAATTGCATACTCTTGATGCTCTGTTTAGTGATCATCATCTTCACTTTCAGAATCGAAAGTTGCAGGTTCTGGAGTTCTATCAATGATGTTGCAGTCTGGGAGCGAACTGTACCAAGCATGATACATTTTTGGAATAATATTTTGGCAAATCATTTAGGCCAATAAGTCACCAAACTTCAGTTCCTTGACTTCATACAGTCCACTCTGTTTGTTCCTGTTTCTTAGTGACCTTGCAGTCCTAAATACAATCAACCAGTCCTGAATACAATATACTGGTGCATGCTTTTTGGCTTTTTCTATTGCACTATGAATAGAATCTACTTCCATGTATGAGTGGCCACTCTCCATAAATTCGTGTTCTATTTTATCCAGCTTGGATTTCTGCATTAAATATAGCATCAAGGCACAGATGTATTTATTTCGGTTCTGTCTTCCACATGTATCAGAGAAGAGAGACAACTCTTTTATATGGGGAGGCATACCCAATGTAACAGGCACAAACCAATTTCTGAACTTTCTCTTTTGCCTTCTAATTCTGTCCAAGCATAACAATAAGCATTGTTAGAAGGAGCTGACTCATAGATCGTTAGGTTAAACATGTTCAGTTATCTCATGTAATACATAAGAGACACACCAGATGACTGAATCTGTAAAACTGACAGTAGATCAAATGTTGCGGAGACCATTCCCGCATCATTTTGTGATGTACGTTGTTTGTCCAACTGTTTTGCTTTGCTAAGGAATAGTTCACCCTTCTCGTGCTATTGCTAAATTTGTCATCTAGTGCAATTTTGGCCTCTCCTTTAGCATTCTTGTAATTGTTGCAGAGAGGGCACTGGTCTTTTTTGGATAAAAAGAAAGATTGTATTCATTACAAAATATTCTTCTGTAACTCTGATGACTGGCCAGGCGTGGTATTAGTTTCTTGACAGTGAATGACATATAATTCATGCATCTTGGCAATGGATAACTTAACATCCAAATATTCCCTTCTGACAGATTTCGTCATATAATAACTTTCCATCTTAGGAAAACTTTCTATGTAAGTCTTTACTGCAACAACTTGCTCTTTTGGAGCTTTATTTGCCGGTTAATTTTTTCCTCTCTTGTCACTTCCAGAAAATGAACCATGTCCATTTCTGTTTTTAAATGCTGTGTTGATTGATTAATTTTATATATTCAAGGTCCTCATGAAAAAAGATTGGCAGACTCTAATTTTGGAGCCATCCTTGTAAAAATGGTATGACGTAGCACAGTTCCTTTTCTTGCTATCAGTACCTTTCATTGCTCAGTGGGTCTTTGGTTTAGAAACATCAACATTTCCAGGAATGAAGTCCATCTTTCGTTCATAGGTTGATAACCCCAATACAATTTGCAAATGGTTTCTCGTTCTTGTTGGCTGAAATGAATTGTACATTTAAACCTACACTGAAGTTGAGGACATTTAGCACTCTGTAGTTTTCCTTCCTTGTTTAAGTATGGTAAACACTCATCTCTCTTCTTGTTGACTCTGTAGCTCAATTTTTCTTGATTCTGTTTCATCCACCACGTTCTTTTCCTTCCAGTCTTTCCACATTCTTCCCGCGTTAAACTATAAACAATGAATGCTGAACTCCTACATACTACCGACTTTAAAAAAAGTCTTCCCGCCATAATAATCAAAACAATTCCAGCATTATTAGCTATTAATGGAATAATATAAACTTTTCTAACTCTTTAAGTCTTACATGAATTATATGTTAAACCATGAAATAGAAAAAATACTCATTCCCAATGACTTAGTGAGTTCTTCTTCTCACATTAAAAGTTGCTATTGACTTGGTGAGATTCATAAAAATGGGATTCACTGGTTTCCATGCAACGCAATCACTTAATGAGTTATTCCAGTCTGTGAAATTGACCTTCAGTTTGACTAAAATGCCATTAAGTCAAAACAGGCAAATTTTGACTTAGTGAGTTTCTCCACCAAGCCCACGGTATATTTTATTCAGTTTTACCGTACCGACTACGATAAGAGTGGTATTTCAGAGTTAGAAGAAAACTAAATATGAAGGCCTACAATATCGAAAGCGCATAACATTGATCAACAATAACATTACATTGACCATTGTTTGTTGTGATGTTCCTTGTCTCTTATGCTGCCGCTTAACTCAGATAGATGCGATTACTGGTGCGTACCGAGTATAACAGCCTGACTGAATATTGGCGGGAAATAGCTGGGGAGTTAGAAAACTTTCTTCTTTAGCATGCCATTCCTCTGGTTCATTCATTTTCTGATACTGCCGGTACGTAACAGACTGGTTCATCGCAGTATTCCAGCTATTCAATCCCTACTCTGACGCGCTGTATTGAATGAGAAGTGTGCACACATAAGGCAGAGGCCCACTTAGTAGTAGTAGCAGCAGCAGCAGTAGTAGTAGTAGTAGTAGTAGTAGTAGTAGTAGTAGTAGTATGACCTGGTCTAGAATAGCAATTTAGGCCTATTCAAAATTATAGCACCACAATTAACTGAATAACTCAAAATTCAACCCTGGAAAGAGCCGTTTCTTAAGAAAAGCCTATTCCTCTTAACTTTTATTAAATTCTACATTCATTTTAAACCAAATTAGCAGTGAAGACGGGGTTTCTCCCCTGGCTTGGAGGAAAAATTTGCCTCCAAGTCAGATAGATTTTTTTGTCGCCAGTGTAGTGAACTGAGATTTTCCGACTCATCGGGTAATCCTAGAAAACACATTAGAATAACAGGGCATAGCTTTTGCCCTGGGAGTCTCCACTATTCGACACCACCACCCGGCCAAAATAAGATGAAGTGTGTTCACACGGATCACGGCTGTCTGCGGCTTGGTCATTCCAGCTCTGGAACTTTGGACTGGTAGATCGGCAACTTAGTACTGTTTGTTAAAAGCTAGAAAATGTGTGGTTTTTCATTTGATCGAGTATGTCATATGAAATCATTTCTTTTAAACGTGCCATTACTACTGACGTCATTGTAATGACCTATGTTCATTTAATTTGAGAAAACTACCAAGAGAGTCTTTCTGAGGATGTAAAAAGGCAGGTGAAGAGTATCTACCATTATAATGAAAACTCCCCAACCTGTTTGTGACTGATGTAGGCAAGGGGGCCTACCAATACAAAGAAAATTCCCTAACCCAGTCTTCATATGAGGAAAGACGTTTGGTGACTTCCCCGTCGCGTTTCTTTTTTTTTTTTTGCTAGTTGTTTTAGGACGCACCGACACAGATAGGTCTTACGGCGACGATGGGACAGGGAAGGGCTAGGAGTGGGAAGGAAGCGGCCGTGGCCTTAATTAAGGTACAGCCTCAACATTTGCCTGGTGTGAAAATGGGAAACCACGGAAAACCATTTTCAGGGCTGCCGACAGTGGGGTTCGAACCTACAGTCTCCCGAATACTGGATACTGGCCGCACTTAAGCGACTGCAGCTATCGAGCTCGGTCGTCGCTTTTCTAAGGTAACGTTAAGAGCTATGCAATTTAATACAATCTTGCTCACAACCTGTACACTACCTAACCTAGAATTTTGTTTACAATTTAGAATTCCGTAGCGAAGCACGGGTACATCAGCTAGTAATAATTATATTTTCGTGTTGCTATTTCTAGCCGAGTGCAGCCCTTGTAAGGCAGACCCTCCGATGAGGGTGGGTGGCATCTGTCATGTGTAGGTAAATGCGTGTTATTGTTGTGGAGGATAGTGTTATGTGTAGTGTGTGAGTTGCAGGGATGTTGGGGACAGCACAAACACACAGCCCCCGGGCCATTGGAGTTAATCAATGAAGGTTAAAATACCCGACATGGCCGGGAATCGAACCCGGGACCCCCTGAACCGAAGGCCAGTACGCTGACCGTTCAGCAAACGAGTCGGAAATAACAACAACAACAATAATAATAATAATAATAATAATAATAATAATAATAATAATAATAATAATAATAATAATAATAATAATAATAATAATAATAATAATACCTAAATTTATCCTGTTAGATAATCATAAACGAGACACACTCGTTCGCTGATGCACATTCCCTCATTTAGCATTATTAATATCTACTACGGTATCACTGTAGGGCAATTTAACGCAAAATCAGGTGTGTTATACGAATTATAATGTATGTTGATATAAAGGTTACGTAGTACTAATGGATACATGGTATTGTTTTTAATTAATCAGTAGATTGGGAATAGAAATGTCAATAAAGCGCAGTTAGTGGCCTGGGAGCCAGACTTCCAAATTAATTCCATACATAGACTATATTTTGTGAATATGTTATTTTGGTTTATATTCATTGCGTGATGTGTTCCTGCTAGTACTGACAGATGCAACGTTCAGAGCAAATACTGGCACAGGTAGTGAGATTATTAACTGCTCTACAAATATTTCGTTTAATATTCTCAAATCACTCTCTTGAGTGCTAATGTGTTGGGCCCCTGATCCTAATTTTGCGCATTCCGACCCGACAGAGGTAGTGGAATGTTGGATGGGCGATAAGAAGTCCATCTGGCATTCCATGCCGTAAGATGTTTGCATGTAAAAGAACTATGGTTCTTATCCAACCAAATTAACTACCACTGAGCCATGGGTCACGCCTATATGGCGTAAACATAAAAACCCTGCAGACGCCAGCAGAAATCATACGATTATTATTATTATTATTATTATTATTATTATTATTATTATTACTGATCCCATAATGTGACTTACGTAGTCTTGCCTTTTAATACACTGTACGGTAGAAATAATAATAATAATAATAATAATAATAATAATAATAATAATAATAATAATAATAATAATAATAATGGGGACCAAAGACTGGTACGGATAATAATTATATTATTATTATTATTATTATTATTATTATTATTATTATTATTATTATTATTATTATTATTATTATTATTATTATTATTATTATACCAGTTGCTATGGAATGGGAGTGGGCATCTCGGACATATTCTGAGTCGTGGCCCTCCTTGTGCTCAGGCGGCTAGGACTATACAATTCACCGGTGGTCCATAACCTGTTAGAGGAGAGATCCTCACTTGGACTATGTGCAAGTAGGGTGGCATCCTGCTTCATGAATTTACCGAGCTCAGAACATTTTAAGGAAGCCTCGGACCTATGGGAGTAACGGAGTCACACTCCCATTTGACAGGCGAGGGACTCCTTGGAAACAACTTGGCGAACGAAATGGAATTCGATGGGGAGCTATCAATATTGATGGGGCCTGTGGAAGAAAGAAGGTAGAACTGGCTGAGTCAACAAAGAGGATGCATCTGGATGTGGTAGGAGCACGTGATATTGGGGTAGGGGAGATAACGAGGAAGAGATAGGAGAATATAAAGTGTACTTGACGGGTGTTAAAAAGGGAAGGGCAGAATCTGGGGTAGGGCTCTTTATCAGGAATACCATTGCACGCAACATAGTTTCTGTTAGGCACGTAAATGAGCGAATGATGTGGGTAGATTTGTCAGTTGGAGGAATTAGGAATAGAATTATCTCCGTGTACTCACCATCTGGTGTGGTGGTTATCGTGATTACCTGCCACCCCCGGAGGTCCGAGTTCGATTTCCGGCTCTGTCACGAAATTTGAAAAGTAGTACGAGGGCTGGAACGGGGTCCATTCAGCCTCGGGAGGTCAGCTGAGTAGAGGTGGGTTCGATTCCCACCTCAGCCATCCTGGAAGTGGTTCTCCATGGTTTCCCACTTCTCCTTCAGGCGAATGCCGGGATGGTACCTAACTTAAGGCCACGGCCGCTTCCTTCCCTCTTCCTTGCCTTTCCCATCCAATCTTCCCATCCCTTCACAAGGCCCCTGTTCAGCATAGCAGGTGAGGCCGACTGGTTGAGGTACTGGTCACTCTCCCCAGTTGTATCCCCCGACCCAAAGTCTGAAAATCCAGGACACTGCCCTTGAGGCGGTAGAGGTGGAATCCCTCTCTGAGTCCGAGGGAAAATCCGATCCTGAAGTGTAAACAGATTAATAATAATAATAATAATAATAATAATAATAATAATAATAATAATAATAATAATAATAATAATAATAATAGTAATAATAATAATAATAATAATAATAATAATAATAATAATAATAACGGGGACCGAGAGACTGGTAATGTTAATAATACCAATAATTGTATCATTATTATAATGTACAAGCGGGTTGGCCCCTTGGCTAAATGTTCAGCGTCGAGATATTCGGTTGAGATGGTTCCCAGTCGATTCCCGGCCGGGTCAAGAATTTTAATCTCGTACAGTCAATTCATCTGACGGGCATACTAGGTGTTTGCATTTAATCTAATAGTCTCCTCTTCAAATACACACACAATACATTATCCTACCAACCACCACAGCAACATATACCTACTACCGGGAGAATGTTCACACTGCGTGTGAGATTAAATCAAGAATTGTACGAAATCGAACTGATTTCAGTTAGTATGACAAAAAGTCATATTCTATGGACACATCAAAAGAAGGGGGACCGGGAGACTGACAAACTAAATTCTCAACCTACACGAGAATTGGAAATCACACACCCCTCGGCAAAATGGGGTGCACCAGGATACATAGTGAAGAGGGCAAATATGATCAGATGAAGTTCGGGACGGAGTGAGGTTGAGAGCAAAAGTCGCAGGGGTAATGGTGGATTCTCCCAGAAACTGATCATGGATTTCAGCACAAGAGTGAAGAAGAAGAAGCCAGAGATTGATGAATCTTTGGTAAGAAAGGAGAAGCAAGGGAAAAAGGAGGTAGAAGGACTGAATGTTTGTGTCCTTCTAGCCCATTGATGACTGTACAAAAGAAGACAATGATTATATTAATATTTATATATTAATTTAATATTATTATTTTACTATTTAGAGAGACACTGTGGTTCTGTAATTTTGTCCTTCAGTAGTTATTTTGTGCTGGGCTGGGTAGTTGAGGCGGTAGATCGCTGGCTTTCTGAGCTCAAGTTGGCGGGTTCGATCCCGGTTCATTCCGAAGTTTTTGAAGGTGCTCAAATACGTCAGCCTCGTGTCGGTAGAGTTATCGGCACGTTAAAGAACTCCTGCGGGATAAAATTCCGGAACCTCGGCGTCTATGAAAACCGTAAAAATAGTTAGTGGTACTTGACTCCGATAACATTATTAAGGCCTATTGAAAATGAAAATGGAATGAATGAAGCCCCATCTAGCGGCGAGGATAGGAATTGTGCCGGCTGCCAAAGCCTGCCGCACTCCTCTGGGGCAATGATTAATGACTGACAGATGAAATGAAATGATATTGGAGAGTATTTCTGGAATGAAAGATGACAGGAAAAACCGGAGCACCCGGAGAAAAACTTCTCCCGCCTCAGTTCTGTCCAGCACAAATCTGACATGGAGTGACTCGGATTTGAACCACGGAATCTAGCGGTGAGAGGCCGGCGCGCTGCCGCCTGAGCCTGGAGGCTCTTATTAAGGCCTATTATTATTATTATTATTATTATTATTATTATTATTATTATTATTATTATTATTATTATTATTATTATTATTATTATTATTATTATTATTGTTGTTGTTGTTGTTACCGGGGTTTCGTAGATCACAGAAAGGTGAAAGAAGGTGCGGGCTGAATGGGTCTGTCTACGAAATTCAAAGATTATTTTTATTTCTTTTCAAATTTCAAACTTAACAAACTTTAGGTGAAGAAAGAAAAAGTCAGGTACAATAACAATTTTGATACAAGAGCAGAAAACCCCAAAATAGGGAATTTATAAGTTTTGAGCTTCAAGCTCCCAGTTTACAATTTTACAACCTCGCCAATATTGCGTTATTTAGACAAGGACAGAAATATCGCAATTGAAGAACACTTTGCTCCAAGGGTTACAAATACGGCCTTCCAAAGGCCCCACACAATATTACACACATACCAGAAAAGAGCTCACATGCTCACCAAACCAAGGAGACTGCGCTCCCAATTTCTTACAGCCTACTCAAGGCAATGTCACATAAAACCTTACAATCTCTCTAGGCACAACCTACAATTTACCATCTAGTTAATACAGGGGTATCTAGTACCTGTACTACTGCGCCTTCGTGGAAAAGAGGAACAGGTTAATTTACTGGCCCAAACTCCAAATTATGGAGGCCTACTCTTGCGCTCCTTGAAAACCAAGTATAAAACCCTAATTGGGCTCGCGGCCCGCTGATACAGCGGCTAATCCCAAGCTACCGAGGTGACTATAATGGAAGGTTAATTTAATGCATCACAGGAAAAGAAACAGTTAGAAAATCGTAGTCACCCCAAGATAAATCGAAGGGGAACTCGAGAGGGAAACGCACTCTCTATCCCCGATTTACACTTTAAGACTTTATGAAATTTTACATGAAAAGGAAGAAGTTTACATTTTAGAAATCAAACGGTTACATAGTTAAAGCTTAGAACCTTCCCGCCATGCAAGTTTGTGGAGATAGCTACAGAGATAGAAAACTGGTGGCCATTACCTGGGCTGATGTTCTGCCTGCCAAAGGATGAGGCACACCGCCTCCTGTCTTAACACACACACTCAGTACTTCGACGATCAATAAGACAAGGTAGCTTGAAAAAGCCGCAGTTTATATACCCGAGGGTGTGGTTCGAGGAGCTCTGGAATAAATCCGGACACACCCTCTCATTTTATTGGATAATTTAAAAGTTACAAGAAGCCCATTATTGGCTGAAAAGTAATTGCAGAAAATTTCCCATTGGCCGGAGTCAAAGCTTTCGGGACGAGAAGGGAGTGTTGCAAACCTTGAAATATCAAAATTAATTAAAGTTAATTTAGTTGAGAAAAAACAAGAACACAAAACTTCTTTAAATCACTAGTTCTTTCTCCGTGCACCGGAGTGCATGACCACAGTTTTTGTAAGGAAATCTATGGAGAAAAGTTCAAACTTCTTGCTGTACACCAAAACAAAAATAAATAAATCCAGTCAGTTTAGGAAACTTTATAATAACACAATACTCTGTTATTTATGAGTGACATCTTCCGATTAATGTCCCAACTTCATGCACTAGCTGTTTCAAGATTTGTATGAGAGATAGCGTTCCTTAAGGCGCTTCTTTTAAATGTGCGGAGTTGAGGTATACCTCCCGGTTCAATTATTATTAGTTCCTTTCTGTACCAGTAAATCTATCAAGACGAGGGTAGCGTATTTGGGTAGCTTTCCATGGAATGAGCCGTGATCGAACCCACTAACCGTCTGAGCCGCTAACCACGGCTCTTTAGTCAATAGAATGTATTATGTTAATTTTCCCTTCCCTAGTGTTTTCATTGTCGTACTTTCTTTTTTGATACACTTTGGAGATTCTTTGAACGAAGAGCCAGTCCCAATTTTGAATTGTATGACGTCGTAAAACGGTGTCGTAAAACTTGTGCCGAGTTAAAATCAGTAAAACTTGCGCCGTGGTCATAAATCATTCTAGGATCTAATTAGCGAGAGGTCTTGTTCATTTGGGAATGTGACTGTGTCCACTGCCTACTTACCCCTCATCAGTGTTTTCCAGCCACTTGCTAGACTTGGTTTGTTAAATAATGTCAAATCATTCAATTAATACTTAAGCGGCTGTTTTAAATTCAACGGAGATCGTCTCAGTAGGACATAATGAAACAACACTGATCGAATGAACATTTGCGACGGAAAACTTTAAATTTCAATGTAATACATGTTAAATTTAATATTCTGAAAAGTTTATGGCGATTTTCCGAATGTTTACAATACTTTTGTAAATTTCAGTTATTGTTAAGATTAAAAAAGCTTCTTCATGACGCTGATGGTTGAACGTAGGCATCCCACGACTGCTTCGGGGGTTCAATGTCCAATCACTTTAGGTAGCGTTTATGCTGGACAAGGCTGGCGTTCAAAATACCCTGACTGACAGAGCAAATGCAACACCAAGAAGGAGTGGTTCGAAAGGGATGAAAGTTGGGGAAAAAATAGAGACGGCACGGATGAATAATTGATGTTTATTTCAAACCGATATGCAGGTTACACAATGCGCACGGCAACGACTCAGTAGGACGTAGGACCACCGCGAGCGGCGATGCACGCAGAAACACGTCGAGGTACAGAGTCAATAAGAGTGCGGATGGTGTCCTGAGGGATGGTTCTCCATTCTCTGTCAACCATTTGCCACAGTTGGTCGTCCGTACGAGGCTGGGGCAGAGTTTGCAAACGGCGTCCAATGAGATCCCACACGTGTTCGATTGGTGAGAGATCCGGAGAGTACGCTGGCCACGGAAGCATCTGTACACCTCGTAGAGCCTGTTGGGAGATGCGAGCAGTGTGTGGGCGGGCATTATCCTGCTGAAACAGAGCATTGGGCAGCCCCTGAAGGTACGGGAGTGCCACCGGACGTAGCACATGCTGCACGTAGCGGTGGGCATTTAACGTGCCTTGAATACGCACTAGAGGTGACGTGGAATCATACGCAATAGCGCCCCAAACCATGATGCCGCGTTGTCTAGCGGTAGGGCGCTCCACAGTTACGGCCGGATTTGACCTTTCTCCACGCCGACGCCACACGCGTCTGCGGTGACTATGACTGACAGAACAGAAGCGTGACTCATCGGAGAACACGACGTTCCGCCATTCCCTCATCCAAGTCGCTCTAGCCCGGCACCATGCCAGGCGTGCACGTCTATGCTGTGGAGTCAATGGTAGTCTTCTGAGCGGACGCCGGGAGTGCAGGCCTCCTTCAACCAATCGACGGGAAATTGTTCTGGTCGATATTGGAACAGCCAGGGTGTCTTGCACATGCTGAAGAATGGCGGTTGACGTGGCGTGCGGGGCTGCCACCGCTTGGCGGCGGATGCGCCGATCCTCGCGTGCTGACGTCACTCGGGCTGCGCCTGGACCCCTCGCACGTGCCACATGTCCCTGCGCCAACCATCTTCGCCACAGGCGCTGCACCGTGGACACATCCCTATGGGTATCGGCTGCGATTTGACGAAGCGACCAACCTGCCCTTCTCAGCCCGATCACCATACCCCTCGTAAAGTCGTCTGTCTGCTGGAAATGCCTCCGTTGACGGCGGCCTGGCATTCTTAGCTATACACGTGTCCTGTGTCACACGACAACACGTTCTACAATGACTGTCGGCTGAGAAATCACGGTACGAAGTGGGCCATTCGCCAACGCCGTGTTCCATTTATCGTTCGCTACGTGCGCAGCACAGCGGCGCATTTCACATCATGAGCATACCTCAGTGACGTCAGTCTACCCTGCAATTGGCATAAAGTTCTGACCACTCCTTCTTGGTGTTGCATTTGCTCTGTCAGTCAGTGTATTATTTCTGGTTTCTTCATCTTTATATCAGCTTCGCTGTTTGAAACAATTTCATTTGTCATTTATTAATCTTTTATACCTAGGAGAATGTGACAGGCCTCTCCAGGGCACACAATTTCCTTTCCTTGGCAGTAGCTATGGTTCATTCTTGACCCCTATCGCTTCATAAGGGGTGCATGTCGGGGGAAACGTAGGGTGAGAGAGTTTTTTTCTGTTTTCACTGGTCATTCTTCATTCATACTATTCCTGACCCTGTCAGTTAGCTACAAACAGGCTGTGGATATTCCTCATAAGTCTGAAAGGCTGATTCCATGTTTCGACACTTGGTTTGTAAATAAAGTCAAACTACGTAGTTATACACATTTCACACACTGATATAAATACGATGCAGGTTTTCTAAATGTGAAAGAAACCAACATTGATAGAGTGAATAACATTATATATATAGTGTATACATTTCAAAATCTCAGTACTACAGATATTCACACCATTCGCTGGACCTGGAAATAAGCCCCTGCGGTGCAGCGCAGGTTGCAGTTGCTTAAGACAGCTGTCAAACCACTTCTACTCCCGGCGGGGAATTTCCACGGCGCAACTTTTACAGAACCCATAAAACCGACTCAGGTTCAATTCTTGCTTCATATTGCCCAGTTTGCACAGCGAATGTGTGACGGGTTCGCAGAACCGGTTCCTCTAATGCAAATCAGCTCCGTCGGTAGGTTTCGATAGTCATTATCCGCCCGGTTCCAGGCTTGATGCGCTCATATTTCTAGTATGGAATGATCCATTTTCACAACTTTCGTGTAATTTTGCCGACTCTTTTTTCTTCGAAGGATGGGTACTTCGGTTCCTCCTCCTCTGACTGGTGTTACGGGCGGGGGACGGTTATCTGAGACTACTTTTCCTTAGCACAATTATCACCACCACCAGGATTATTAGGTATGTATTTAATTATTAATTTATCTATCTATCTACCTATCCTACCTTCGTATACCCAACTTATTATAGGGCCCAGTTACAGTGTCGAATAAAACTCAATACCTTTCAACAGACTCATATTAAATTAATTATCTGTTTTATATCAAATCTATAATTAAATCATGAAAGTACTCAATGAATTGGAGTATTTATGCAACAAATTATTCTGTAATTGCTAGTAAACATTTTTAATAACAATAGTAATACCAGTATTTCCGGCTTCACTAAGAGATGGCGCCAGCGAACATTACATATCGTATGAATTTGACACATACGTCAGTTTGTTTCTCTGACATTAACCTACCAACATATACAAGTTGAGTGCGCCAAGCACTAGCGTCTGTATTGTATCGTTCAGTGATCATCTCGACGTTTGTGCCTGAAGAACATTTGCGGCAGGCACGCGTTGCTTTTCTTATATAATCAAAAGAAAAAGCTGTGGAAAGTCATCGTTTGCTGATGGAAACATATGATGAACACGCTCCATCGATTAGAACATGTGAGACATAGTTTCGACAGTTTAAACGTAGTGATTTCAATGTGAAAGGCAGCGTGCTGTGGTAGGCCACAAAAGTGCGAAGACGAGCAATTACCCGGTGAAACCGTTAATGCACAACGCTATCTTCTACAAATGATTCATTTAAATCAAGCATTGATCGAAAGACGACCGGAATAGGCCAGAAGACATGGCAAAGTGATTTTGATACATGACAATGCGCCATCTCACAGCAACACCAGTGAAAGACACCTTGAAATCGCTGGCATGGGACATCCTTCCATACCCGCCGTACTGCCCCGATCTGGCGCCATCTATCACCTCCTTGCAGAGCAGCACTTCAGCAATTTCGAGGAAGTTGGAAAATGACTCGAAGAGTGGTTTGCCACAAAAGACAGGCAGTTTTTCTGGTATGGTATTCATAATTTACCTGAAAGATGGGCGAAGTGTGTAGAAAGCTGATGGCCAGTATTTTGAATAAACAAAAAATGAATTTCCCTTGAAAATTACGTGTATTACTTACCACAAAACCGATGAAAACTTAGTGCTTACACCTGGTAAATGAATGTGCTGCAGGCCACATTTTGTTTAGGCGCAATTTATAGTCTCGGAAGGACGTGGGTTTGAATCCCCGTCAGGAAGTCGTACAATTTAAGAAACGAGGTGCATATGGCCCTGAGGTTCACTCAGCCTACAACAAAAATGAGAACCAGGTTAATTCCTGGTAGCAAAGGTGGCCGGGCGTAGAGCTAACCACTCTACCCCATCACGTGCCAAGGTTAACAATGGTGGAAGCCTTTACCTTCCACTCCTCCAAGGGCCTTCATGGCCTGTACGGAGGTGACTTTGCTTTTTGTAATTTATAGTTCCTGAGCTATAAGAATTAAAATTTACTAAGTTCGAGGTAGCGAACTTCCTCTCTTAAATTATTTTGAAGGTATGAAAACATGAAATGTTCTTCTGAACACAGGAAGTTAGTCATTGGATGTTCACACCCCTATTAGGAATATAATGTTATTTCGATCTCATATGATTAACTTGAGACACCTGTATTCAAGGCTTGTCAAACTTTATTTTCTTACTGTAGTCCCCAACTCAGGGTGTTACAACAATAGTTCGCCTTTTTCACCTTTCTCTGCATCTCTACTTCCCTTAGCTGGAATTACTCTGACATACTGAACAAGTTAATTGAAGGTTGCTCTTCTACTGGATGTCAGAGATTATTCATTGTCTGGGAATATTTTTTTTTGTGCAATGTTGTATCTGAAAAGAGGAAACGAAAGAAAATAGATTCAAGAATTGCTAACTGTGGTATTAGAAAGCACATACTTCTCAAATTCGTGTGTGAGAGTCAGAATGGATTGTTTTGTAATTTCAGTTTTAGGGTATTAGACTTTCTTAAAGTTTTCTTATACTGGTTCTTCTTCTTATCATCATCATTATTATTAGTAGTAGTACCGGATGGAGTGGGTGCGCGCGTCAACACGCAATGGCTATGGAGCCAATTTCTGCATTCGGGGGACGAATGGGTTCCAACCCCACCGTTTTTCGATTTTCACTTTCAGCAAATGCCGGGAATGTTGCTCCCACCTCCTTACTGAATTTCATTCACTGTAATTTATTTCACTTTCATTAGCCTCTTAAGTGAGGTTGGTGGCAGGAAGGGCATCCAGGCATAAAATACGTCATACAATTTTATCTCACCTGATCCGCGATCCCGTATCAGGAAACAGGACTAACGGATAAATACAGTATATTATAATTTTTTTTTGCTAGTGGCTTTACGTCGCACCGACACAGGTAGGTCTTATGGCGACGATGGGATAGGAAAGGCGTAGGTGTTGGAAGGAAGTGGCCGTGGCCTTAAGTAAGGCACAGTCCCAGCATTTGCCTGGTATGAAAATGGGAAACCATGGAAAACCATCTTCAGGGATGCCGACGGTGTGATTCGAACCCACTGTCTGCCACATGCAATCTCACTGCCACGCGCCCCTAACCGCATGGCCAACTTGCTCGGTTTTATTATTATTATTATTATTATTATTATTATTATCATTAATGAATGTTGTTCAGTTGAAAGGTACACTTAACTGGCAACAATGCAAGTAAATGACAGGACAGCCGATAAGTGGCGTGATCGCTATGCCGTGTGGTCTCCGAAGAGGACTAGTGCAGGTCTTCCTAGTTGACGCCCATGGGTGACCATCGTATCAAATTTTTTAAATGTAGTGTATGTTGTAATGTAAATTTCTAGACTCCCGGCTTATGTTTAAATTGAATAACCGAGCCCCTATAGCATGCAGTTCGATGGCCCGTCAAACTGCGCGGCTCAGATGGTCGATGACTCCCTCACTCTAGCAGGGTAATCCAGCATCCTGTCGATTGTTAAAAGCCGGCTGATTTGATCCTATAATCCCGAATTTATCGCGGCAAAGAGCTGGAATAAAATTGAAGGTAATACATGGACAGGAGATTAAAGCGCCAATGGAATTAATAGATATTAATTAAAATTGCTATTTATATCCGGTTGCTAAATAGCACGATTATAGCAGTAGGGTCTCACTCTTCACTTTGCAGTGGTATGAAGAAGAATATAAAGTGAAAATGGAAAGTATGGTTTGTATTACAGTTTCCAATTCTTTCGTTCTTTCTTTCTTTCTTTCTTTCACTGTCGGACACAGCATAATACTGTATAACAGGAATCTGCGGAATCTTTTGGTGTTCCCTTCCTGTTATATTCCGCCATTATTTTTTTCCCCTTGGCTTTTACTTTTTAGACCACTTTAGCTTTATCTATAGTATCCCAATCATATACCATCTAGTAATATACTTAGGGCATCTACCCAGTAACCGCAATTTCAGCTCTAGCTTCTAGTTGCAGTCTCAACCAATACTTAACCGTTATTTTATCTAAACATACAAATTCTGGAGTCGTATACTCAAAATATTCGTACAATATTACCATTATGCTATTTTCAGAACACCTTGACAATTCCATTATAATTTTTGAAAATTAATACACGATTGCAGTTCATGGTGCGGATTACTATAGTCACGTCCTAGTTCGTGAACCATGGGCAACGGCTGAGTGGTCTAGTAAGTGGTCCTGAGAGTCGGGATACCAGTTGCTATAGAATGGGAGTGGGCAACTCGGACATATTCTGAGTCATGACTCCTTTTGTGCTGCAGTGGCTACGACTATACAATCCACCGGTGGTCCATAACCCATTAGAGTAGAGATCATCACAGGGACCATGTGTGAGTAGGATAACATCCTGCTTCAGAGAATTTTCACCAAGCACGCTCGGAGAGTTTTAATGAAGCCTCGGACCTAAGTGAGTCACGGAGTCCCACTTCCATTTGACAGACGAGGTACTCCTTGGAAACAACTTGGCGAACGAAATGGAAGGGGGCTATCAGTATTAATGGGGCTTACGGAAGAAAGAAAGTCGAACTGGCTGAGCCTGCTAAGAAGATGCATCTGGACGTGTTAGAAGTTAATAATATTCGGGTAAGGGGATATAACGAGGAGGAAATAGGACATTATAAAGTGTTCGTGATGGGTGTTAGAAAGGGAAGGTCAGAGTGTGGGGTAGGACCGTTCATCAGGAATACTATTGCACTCAACATAGTTTCTGTTAAGCACGTAAATGAGCAAATGATGTGGGTAGAATTGGCAGCTGGAGGAATTAGGACGAGAATTGTCTCAGTGTATTCACTATATAAAGGTGCAGGTGATGGTGAAACAGAACAGTTTTGACGAATCAGTGAGTAGCATTGTAGTCTTCAAGGATAGAATAGTTCTAAGGGGGGATTTTAATGCGAGAGTTGGAAATACAACTGAAGAACCCACTACTCTGCATGGTACAAATATGGATTTAAGTATGACCTGTAATGTTGACGTCAATCAATTTCCTTTTGTATGTTATTTCTGCATACTCACTGAACTTCGACTTTGTCTTGAAGATGTGTACATTTGTTTAGAGTCACGAAATAAAATGTTAATTTTAACATTTTAATCCCATGTAGGCTAGATATGTTATTTCGACAATGCTTATCACACAGTACGTATTCTACGTCAAAGCCTGCGGCCGTGACTCCGATTAAGAACAGTTCAATTTTGTTTGTTTGTGAGAAGGTACATTAGTTCGTGTGCATGATCACTTCTACATTAGGCTGCTTACCTTGCTGTTGCTGAGTTGCCGCAACAAGAGCATAATACAGAGCGAGCTTTAGTCGAGTTGTCATTTATTACCTGCGCCGTGTCTGGGCGAGTGAATAGTGCAATAGCTGCCTGACCCATATAGCTCGACCGGGGATGTCAAACAGACAGCATGCGATAAGCTTCCGTACAGCGCACAGCGTGATTGCATTTTATGCGCAGTAATTAATCGGTTTAGTGCGTTTCATACCTTGCTAATTAAGTAGTGAACAGTGTAATTTTCGTGTGCTGTAGATTTTTAATGTATGAATCTGCTGGTAGAATGAGAAGAGAATTCCGCGAACAATTTTCTAGATCGCGAGTGCCAACGCGTTACGCAATTAACCCAGGAGAAGTCGCACGCGCTAAAAAAGGCCGCACCTATATTGATCTTCAATAACTTTGTATCACGTCGGTATTTTGCATTCTTTAGTATTGATTTTAATTATTTGTTGATTCTGGTTTGCTTTTATTACTGAACAAAATACACAAGTTGAAAAATCATTTTTCATGTTCAATATTTTGAAAAGTTAGCAATTCACTCAAAAATAAACTCAATACATTAAGATACATATTATAAAGATGAAGCATATATATAGATTAAAGATTATCAAAACTTTTAGGATTATCTATTTTTATGTTCACTCTGCCACTGCAATCGCTGCAAGATTGCTTCATTCCGGATCATTTGCACTGTTTCCGCTTTCTCTGAGATCAGCACAGAAAATAGAGGAACAAGCAGTGTGCTCTTGGCACACAAGTGATCCACAACGGGCGCAGCTAGTCTGCGTGTTTCGATCATTATATATTTTCGGCTGCAGAATCTGCACCACCCTGGAACTTCGGGATTCTGTCTCTAGGTGTTCACATATAGTTCCTTCCAAAGGATTTCCCTGATCCTTACTCGAACATCGCAACAAATTCTCCTTATCGTCATGCGGACCTCTAAGAAGTCTCTGCGTAGTTGCATGGATAGATCTTTCAATAACTTTCTTCTGGTACCTATTTCCGTGTTGCTTTTGAAAACGATGTAGGCATTGAGACCTGCAATGTCCAGTAGAGTGTAAAATAAAGTGAGCCCCATCGATTTCTCACACTCGCAACATTGTACGATTATTTCAGTTCATCAAATACATCGCACCCCTTCTGGGTAGGTTATAGAATGTGAGGAATTCCGGTTTGTGAACGTAACCTGAATCATCGTAGATTTTGTCTGTTTCCTGCATGGTGGATAGAAGCAACACAATTTTGTTTGTGTAGGAACATATCAAACCAGCACTAAATCATCTTTGAATCCAAACACACTGCTTTTCACAGGCTTCTCTTTCACTTCTTTGAAGAACTGAGGAATTTCTGGCTTGTAATTTCGAATAGTGGCCAATAGAATTTAATCTGTGGTCTCTGAAGAGAGTTTCGTAATTCTCTTTTCCGGTATATACTTCCATGTTATAGGTGTAACAATTACGTACATCCGCCAGACTGAAGATTTTTAGTGCGAACTTCCCGGGCTTGTCGGGGATAAATGACCAAAAGAACATTTACCCCGGAATGCCTCAAGCAATCTCATCGATGTTTAAATATTCACTAAGGGAATAATTATTTCTACACCAAGTAATAAATCCCTCGAAAATGTCTCTGATAGTTCCCATTTTATCAACCGATTATCTTTCATTATGATCATTAATACTGTCGAACGTTAATACTCGTAATAGAAACTGAAACCTTCCTACACTCTTTGTAATTCTAAAAATCTGAATTCCTGTTCCATCGATTGAAAACAAGTCCTTGAAGTCATTGTTCCAGCCAAGTATAAGAGAACAATCGCAGCTTTTATTTCTTCCAATGTTGTATCACTGGCATCTTCCTCCCCTGATTTTTCTAAACTATGAAGTTAATTTCTTCCAAGACACTTTAAGGGAAAGATAGCTCCGAAGATATCAACACAGTAATGGCTTGCCGAGTTTGGCCTATTCGTTCTGGCAGATGCGTTAGAATGTTTCTCCTTCCTAACCCTTCCCCTAACAGCACTAGTATTTGGAAAATAATTCCATCTTGTTTCACCATTTCTACCAATGTGCTCGAGTAGCGGTTGGTATTATTTGGAACTGACGTGGGAAACATCATCCTCAGATTCTGCGGACTCCTCAGAAGCACTATCATGATCACTGATTTCTATCTTATCAGTGTCATCATCATCTTCTTCAGGTAAATTAGCATGTTCCTCGAAACGTTTTTCACGGAAGAGTTGTCTTATAACCAAACCCTGTTCAATTTTCAGACGTTCATTCTCTTGCAACTCTTCTTCAACACTGTCCAACAATTTTTGTATGCTATCTTCATCCATTTCTGCCAATAAAACCCGTCGCTTTGGAAGTCAAACGCCAACATCTTCACCCACGATACGATAGAGAGTGATCGTCATCTGTAACCTATATTCCAACATAACTTTAACATAACCGTGGTCTTTTCAACGCCGTGTGACTTTTTCTGAGTTAAGAAAATTGTGAATAAATTCAAAACTGTTGGTTCAGTGCATAAAAAAAGCGAGTTAAGCAACAGACTGTCTTAACTTACGAACCATTCTAGATATTTGTGAAAGCTTTGAGGATTTCCCGGGAAATATGTTAAATAATCACTCAGAAAATTGGGGTTTCTTCTGCTCGGAAGATGAGATTTAAGCCTTACAAAGTCACTGAAGTGCAAAGTTTAAGCCCAAGAGATTTATCCAGAGTAAAAAAATATTGCAATTCGTCTCTTCAGTCTGTCAACAGTGGTGAAATAAATCCTGAAAAACATCCACTTCATAACCTTAAAAAAGGAGTTTAGTGAAGAATATTAGGCCAATTTTAACGTCAACATTAATTCTGACCGATACATAGAATTAATACTGAATGGGTTTTAACATCAGCTGACTGAACGGAAATTCCAGTGGGATATTTCTTGCAAGTCGAGGCTACAATACACAGGTCGTAATTCAATGAATGCAGTGTGTGATGTTTGTGGGGACAGAATAATAATTTCAGATTTATGGCCAGCTCGTTCTCCCAATTTAACGTCTTGTGATTTATATTTATGGGTAGTTTGAAAGGTGGAATGCATAAGAAAACAACCCCGCCCTGTTGAAGAGTGTTGAAAAACATAATTTTCATCGAGATTATAAAAATTCATACGGCTAAATTGCAGAGAATGAACCGTAGTATAATCACACGCTGCAACGCTTTTGTACAGACTGAGGGGGAATATTTTCATTTTACTGTAATGAGGGAAGTTTTATTGATCTATCCATTTTTCAATCTGATATTCATTCATCGAAGTCGGTGGGTCTTCTACGGGCGTATCGGAACGGTGTGACGACGAACGTGATCCCGTTTACCGACACGCGGCATGCAGGAAGGACGGCAACCATTGTAGGATGCGCCCTGTACATATTATTGTGGAAAAAGTTAGTCCATGTGGTTTCTGGTTTATTCGTTTATTTATTGACTAATCATTTGTGTTATCAGGTACGAACCGCTATTACGTATGTACATTCTGAGTTCGGAAGACTTAAAATAGCGAAGGATTTCAATTTCAAAAGAGGTGATCTCGTCTCTAAAAAGTAATACAGGTCCCTGAAATTATTTTAATACTAAATATTTTTCAGTTTAGTAGAAGATTCAGTCAGTTATATGTTTTACAGGGGAAATTTATACTGTTGATGGTTAGTATTATTTTAACAGAAGTACAATTAGGTAATCGTTCCCTTCTTGTAAAATAGGTATATAGAAATTTAAAGATCATCTAGCACGCAAGTGAAATATTTTCATTTTTTGGCTTTGAATATACAGTTGTTTAAATAAAGCCCCGTGGTGTAGGGGTAGCGTGCTTGCCTCTTACTCGAAGGCCCCGGGTTCGATTCCCGGTAAGGTCAGGGAATTTTACCTGGACCAGAGGGCTGGTTCGAGGTCCACTCAGCCTACGTGATTAGAATTGAGGAGCTATCTGACGGTGAGATAGCGGCCCCGGTATAGAAAGCAAAGAATAACGGCCGAGAGGATTCGTCGTGCTGATCACACGACACCTCGTAATTTGCAGGCCTTCGGGCTGAGCAGCGGTCGCTTGGTAGGCCAAGGCCCTTGAAGGGCTGTAGAGCCATGGGGTTTGGTTTGGTTTTTTAAATAAAGAAAGAAAGAGAGCGTGGTACTGTATAAGTTCTTTGCTAATACTCTTTTCTCAGAAACGACTGAACCTAGAGATACAATGCTTGTTGTGGGTATCTACAGAGTATGTGTCTAAATGGGAGGTGAATTATATTTTTATAATAATTAAACTTTATTCTAATAAGATATTTAATTCGAGGAACATAAAATACTATGCGCTCATTCTTTCATTGAGCGACTACATTCACCGAATGCATAACCATCTCGCTACAGCAAATGAAGGATCTTAGAGGAGTAAGGACCTCTACTATTCGTAACCTCTACACTAATTGGTTATCTTTATGCTCGAATGCCTTCTGTGTAGAGCGACAGAGCCACAGGGTGACGTCTCGTTTAAGAATGTTTCGACTTCTTGGTTGGAAACCAATCTCACATCCTTCCAAATGAACCGAGCATTCCTTCACTGACTCGGTTGGACATCCCTCTACTTTATACATTCTGTTCGAGGATTTCTAACTCGCGATACTTTGTGATATTTTGATAAATCTTCTCAATGAGGTTGCTACATATGAAACAATACTTTAAGTCTAATACATAAATGAATATTTCTACTAAGCACGGAGTTGACACACTTAGATGCATTATAAATACCGGTAGTATAACTGTAAGCCTGATTTTGACGGATAATCGGCTCGAGACCCGAATAAAGTATTTCGTGGTTTTCCATATTCATATCAGTTAAATACCGGGGCTGTACTTAAATTAAGTCAATGGACACTTTCTTCCTGAAATTATCCCTTAGCCATCCTATCGGCACCAAAACTCTGATGGTGATGATGATGCTGATGCTTGTTGTTTAAAGGGGCCTAACATCTAGATCATCGGCCCCACCAAAACTCTACATGGCTATTTGTTAAACGGACGTTAAAGCAATAGCAAAAGATAAGAAACGTGTAAAATGCAAACAAGCTTTGAAGCGAGCGAGGAAGCAAGTAAGTAAGTGATAAACCTGGCTGTTGTTTGTGACTGTTAATCTTCTGATCATTAGCCACGAGAATGCCAATCTTACCTAGAATCATAACCACAGGGCTGTGACATTTCAGTTTCAATTTCAATACACGTCATGTGGGATTCGAAACGAGGTTGCCTTGGTCAAAAGCCTGTGGCAATACTCGACTATCACGTCCTCTCTCTACCATAATTACGATTATCTGACCTTCATTATACTGGTCTGTATTCGTATTTACATTCGATATATTTACCCCTCTAAATCATTTAATGGTCGTGAATCTCTAAATTCATCAAATTACATAGTCTAGTGTTAGGCTGAGGTGCGGTGGTGAGGTAGCCCCACGCTTGCGGGCCACACGAGTATATGAGGCACGATTCAATGATTTAAAATAAAATAACAATACCATTGAAAATTAGTGCACGTTAATCCATTGTAATAGATACTCTAGATATATTTAAATAAAAGTACACAATGCTATTATACACAGAGGTGTTCATTGTTTATTCCTCTCGGTTCTATTTCATAAATAGAGGTCCTTTTATTTTTTAGATAAATCACAATCCGAAAACAAAATTTCATTACAAAATTAAATGAAAATCAGATTTAAATAACTAACAATAATGAGTGGTTTATGTGGGGCTTATGGAGTTTTGAAGGTAAATAACTGTGAATGTGTAAACAAAGATATTCATTGGAATGAACGATACAAACACGTAATTTTATTATTTGGTGTGAAAGCCCTTTACAAGTGAATTATATCTTATTCTAGAAGTGTATTCCTTCGCAAGTTTTTTCTTTCTTCTTTCTTAATCTGCTTACCCACCACGGATTCTTTTCTCGGACTCTACCGCCTCAAGGGCAGTGTCCTGGAGCTTCAGACTCTGGGTCGGGGATACAACTGGGGAGGATGATCAGGTGCCTTACCTGCTATGCTGAACAGGGGCCTTGTGGGGGATGGGAAGATAGACGAGGAAGTGGGAAGGAAGCGGCCGTGGCCTTAAGTAAGGTACCATCCCGGCATTTGCCTGGAGGAGAAGTGGGAAACCACAGAAAACCACTTCCAGGATGGCTGAAGTGGGAATCGAACCCACCTCTACTCAGTTGAACTTGCGAGGCTGAGTGGACCCCGTTCCAGCCCTCGTATCACTTTTCAAATTTCGTGGCAGAGCCGGGAATCGAACCCGGACCTCCGGGGGTGGCAGCTAATCACACTTACCACTACACCGCAGAGGCGGACCGCAATCTTCACATCATTATATAACTTTTTTCATTAACATTAATGTTGTAGCTATACTATTAATACAAATATTCGTAAGTATTTAAGAGAAACCTGCTTTCGTTTACAATTATTCAGTATAAAAGAATGCTTGAATATTACTGGTGCAGACCTAATATAATGTTAAAATGGAGTGGCCTTCCTAAAACAGAACTATGTGATCATACTGAGTTGGAGATTATCACTCTGTCGTTGCCCTCGTTGCTTACCTTAACATCTGTACAGGCGAGTTGGCCGTGCGATTAGGGGCGCGCAGCTGTGAGCTCGCATCCGGGAGATAGTGGGTTCGAGACCCACTATCAACAGTCCTGAAGATGGTTTTCCGTGGATTCAGATTTTCACACTAGGAGAATACTGGGGCTGTACCTTAATTAAGGCCACGGCCGCTTCCTTCCCATGCTTAGGCCTTTTCTATTCCATCGTTGTCATAAGACCTATCTGTGTCGGTGCGACGTAAAGAAAATTATATAAAAAAAACATTTGTACACAAAATAGTATATTAGTGATAATCTGTTCAATCAATTTTAGGAGTTAGAGGTAACTCATCATAGGCCTTATCATAACACACGACAATACTCTATTATATCCACAACATTTTCCTAATAACTCCTTTGATCTGAAGATTTTCAACTATTTATGGTAATATGATTTTCAAAGTAAAACTTCAATTTGAAATTTCTTTGTATTAAGTTGTTCCTGCAGTTTGGTATGTTTTCTTTTCTACGATATACGATTTTCCCGGAAACGTATACACCTCATAAAATTAGGAAAATTGTAAGATTAGGCACGCTATGTGGTAGGGCGTGAGTAATACTGTTGCAAGTGGTAGAGCATTATATACACAGAAATAATTTAATTTCTTGTTTAAAACACAGCAGATGTTACTGCCTAAGGTCTGTGTTGAGCCTGGGGTGACCGCACGAGTTGGCCGTCCAGTTAGGAGAGCGCAGCTGTGAGCTTGCATCCGGGAGATAGTGGGTTAGAACCCCACTGTCGGCAGCCCTGAAGATGGTTTTCCGTGGTTTCCCATTTTCACACCAGGCAAATGTTTGGGCTGTACCTTAATTAGTACCACGACCGCTTCCTTCCAACTCCTAGGCCTTTCCTATCCCATCGTCGTCAAAAGAAACCTTTCTCTGCCGGTGCGACGTAAAGCCACTAATAAAAAAGAAAGGAGCCTGGGATGAAGTACACCATTTCAGGTGAAGACTGGTAATAGTGTACAGTATACAGTGCAGTACGAGCATCAGCTTGTGTTTAAATTTCACGTGCGATGTGTATTTCCTAGTTTGACCAAGCTAGAAATGTGGCACTGATTCAGGGTGGACATAACTTACACAAGCATCACTATCACACATCGTAGGGGTTACCTAAACTGTAGTGTCAGAAATGTGGAGAAATTATCGTGAGACCAATGTGAGATCGACGGTGACAACGCCACGTCAAGATCGGTATATCCACGTAACAGGACAAAAGGGACGAATTTCGACTGTTCAGCTATTACGAGATGATTTGTGGGGTATCGGGGTCCATGTATCCACACAAACTGTACACAATCGGGTGCGCAATGCCAAACTAAGGTCATTTCGACCTATTCGACATTTTCCACTAGAGAATCGTCATTGTGTTGAGATGAGGAAATGGGCTATCCAACATCTTAATTGGGTGAATGGAGTAATGTCGTGTTTACAGATGAAACATGCATGTCACTTAGGCCAAATACACGACGACAAAGGATATGGAGACGGAAAGGACGCGGGTTGTTTAAGAGGTGCATCCGTTAATGTTGTTCGTGGTGTAATTGTTTAGACTGGGATTATGCATGATCGTCATATACTTTTCATACCGATTCGCGCAACGTTAACTGCTCATCTAGTATAACGATGAAAATCTTCGATGATTTGTACAACTCTTTAGGGATGGAGGATATGGTGGTGAATTAATTTTCGTCGACAATGCTCGCCATCATTGTGGTGCATCGGTGAAGGGACTTTATGAGCGAGGTGTGCATGAACCATAATGCCTGTTGCTCACGGTAAAATTTTCTGTCAAATTTATTGTACAATAATTGAATTTTATAAAATTTCTGTTGCTCACGGTCAAATTCAAGTTTTATAAAACCTTTGATAACACTTTTCATATAATAGGAGATGTTCTATTCCGTAAAATTGTGATGTTTGGGACATCACTGTATATTTTTAATTATTGAACTATATATATTTAATTGATAAGATGTATATATTTAATCACTGATAGGTCAGTTTTAAATTAATATATATATATATATATATATATATATATATATATATTAATTTATATTAATTTTTATATTAATTTTTTATATTAATTTATATTAATTTTTATATTAATTTATATATATTAATATATATATATATATATATATATATATATATATATATATAGTTTTTTATCATCCATTTCAATCATCATTTCATTTCTTTGTATCGCGGCTATAACGTATTCTGAACGAACAAATATTGGGTAAAGTATTTCAACATCACGCATATTTATAACTTGCAGTAAATTTTCCAATAGCCGTTGTGAGGTGACCAGAGTCAGCAGGCTAATTTCAGCCCAGTTCCAGGAAAAGTACGTCATCGAGGTTACGAGAGATATTACCCTCTCCACCTCATAAAGAGACAGTTGATATATTATTAACACCCACTTCTCAAACTCAGCTTCGGGACGCTATATTTCAGCGGGAAAGTTCAGCCTATGTGAATGAACGTAATGAAGCAACGTAATGGATGCACAGATATACATCGGAGAAGGGATGAGACCTCGAATCTTACTGGACCATGTGATATGGATGATGGAAGGAGACTTTTGAACCGATAAATACCACCGACAAGGGCTGGAGAGGACATTCTCATTCAGATTCTCATTGATATTGAGAGTATGAATAAGAATTCATACTCTTACTACGATTCTACGTCTACACATCGGAGAAGATTTTAACTTAGTTCACTTCGCATCTGAGTATATTCTACTCAAAAGTTACTCTCATTGGGACTTGTTATCTCAATGACGAGAGGTAGTCAACGGGAGACCGGTTCTGACTGGTATAGGGGAGGAGAGCTTTTATTATGAATTTAGCTACGCTACTGTTCCGTAATATGGAAGAATACGAATGTATTCTCTCCATGAACATAACCCATGGTGGTTTTGCACTTAAAATTAGGACTCATTACGACTTTATGTAAGGAGTACAGTAGGAAGTGTTAAAGACAGGAAATGTAGAAGTAGGACTGGAATCCAACAACAGATGAGACAGCCTGTACGAGAGATCCACCCATCTTCAGCTTCAAGACAACAGAGTATACATATGGTGAGCTTATGGTATAAGTTACTGCAAGTCTTCGCGCAACAGTTCATTTTCTTAGAGTTAATTTCATTCAATTTTTCTTTTGCTTCCGTAAGTTCAGATGTCGTTAAAACGCCGTTATGTCACGTTTTTCATCTTAATAAATAGCTGTTCTAATTTGTATTTTATGAAATGATTATTAATGCTCCTTAAATTCCAAGTTAGTGTACTTAATGATTTGTGTTCCGTTCACCTCACCCCTGGGAGTTTTTTGAGTCTCATTACGCATTATTATTATTATTATTATTATTAATTATCTACTTTTGTTTTCAAGCCATAAGTTTGAAGACTGGCACCCTTGGGATACTGTTTATGGAGAAACAATGACATATCATTTATTTATTTTAATATTAAAGTGACCCGCCACGTTATAATTTTGTCATACATCTGTGGGCCAAGTGGGTACGTCACAAAATTAATTTTATGAAACGAACCAATCAGCGAAGCTGACATCACGATGATGCTGGCGCTACGTCGTGAGAAGAATGTGAAGCTCGATTGTAAACAAACACTTCTTCCTAAAATGCCAGGTTCCGGGTGGACTAATCTCAACTAGTTTTCTCTTCTTTTGATCCAATCCCAAGTCCAGCATTTCCTGGCATTTCTGTTCTTCATTTTTACCACTGTAAAACATATAACTGCAGCTAAAGCCGCAAGTTTTGCTTTGTTTGTTGGAGCCATGTTCTGAAATACATTGTAAGTTAAACAGCTGATTCTTGGTTTAAAAGTTTACGATAGATGGCAGCACATACACATCTTATAAAATCATTTTACCGTGAGCAACACAACTTGTTTTCACAAATTTTTTATAAAATTAATTGTACGACAAATTTTACCAAACATTTTACCGTGAGCAATAGGCTTAAGAATATGTCAGCTAATTAACTGGACACGATCTCCATTTAGCATTTAACAGGCACCTATCCATAAGGCGCACATTTCGCTTCTGAACGATAAGCACTGCGCTTGTTTTGTGCGTGTAAGTGGCTTAAACAGCACCACCAGTTGTCCGTGGACGGCTGCAGAGGGAGTCGTGATTTGGAATGATGAACCAAGCTGTACCATGCACGGCATTGTTCCCCTCCGTAGGTTAGCGCTGTTAGCTGTTGTGCTTGGAGGTCCCTGTTCAACTTCCGGTACTTCCATTTATTTAAGATTGACAGGAGGGCAGGTATGGGTTTAGAAATGTACATGATGCTCTCCTCTGTTGGGGGTGTGCTTGATGGAAGGTACACCTCCGCGGGATGAGCATGCGAATTAAAATTTCACACGTTGCAGTCAGATGAGGTGGCTAGGGAGTGGCGAAAGCCAGGTGAACGATACTGGCCAGCATGTGCAGTGCCCACAGTAAAATTTGGTGAAGGTGGGTTAACAGTATGGGGATGATTTCCATGGAAGGGACTTATTCGTCTCACACTGTTACAGAGCATGTTAAAGGTGGACGAATATAAGGGAATTTTGATCTGCTGTGTGCTGTGTGTGGTCGATCGGTTGAGAGAAGCTGAGATCAAATTAGTGGCATTTATTCTGATCTTGGACCACATTCTGCCAGCACTGGTTATTTCTACTTATCGTACATTCACCTTACTGTAACGACTAGATCCAGTTTATATATGAACACTACTTTATATAAGAATGTGGTTGATTGTCTATAACTTACCCGTGAAAATTCCTCCCGGGAACTGGAAATATGTTATTTCGTCATGATCAATATCGTCCGAAAATATTAAATACTCTTCAGAGCGTTTATAATTGTATTTTCTCTCAGTTAATATATATATATTCTTAAAATATTTATTAAACGAAGTGAATTTGAATTTTCTGTTAAGAATCTAAATATTATTTTGCAAAAGTGACTGATTTTTAATGATTTTTCGTATGTAATTATTGAGAAATATTTCTTTGCAGAAATTGCACGTGTATGCTTTTGCATGTATGCATGTGTGTAACGATATACTAGAACAAGTAACAAAAACTCGGGCGTGAATTTTTCAAACCTTATTGGCATCGTTGTTCAAACATCGCCCTTTGTACACTTCTTCCATGTGCTGTTTTCATATTTACGTTTTGCACATCTGATCGGGAAGTTAAGGGGAACGCGCTAACTATACGCTGCCTGGCTGCTGGCACAGCTCGTTACAACCTGGTTGGTTTACGTCAGCTGATTCGCTCCTCCCTACCTCTCCGCCACACCCCGATACTTCCGTGCCACTTCTAATTTTACGACTATTTATTTGTTCAATTTTGGTGTTTAAACTTGCCCTGGGTACATGCAGTTTTCACCTTAGCATTCTACTGCATCCCACAAATATTTCTACCAAATTTCAACCGAATCCGACTGTAACACATGTATGTGTTCCCTCGTTAGAATATACGTATGTCGAAAATAAAGTTTATTCAGTCTGTGTTTTGAGGCTCAGTAAGTAGAGGAGCAAAATAACATAATAAGTACTGAACAGAGTGTAGCAATAATTAATATAGATGAGCTGCAAGGCTGTTGACTTAATAAGAAAACATGAGCAGCCTACTACTACTACTAAACGTTTCCATTCCTCCCGTGAATGGGGAGGTGGGCCTCTTAGACGGTGACGCCGTCTCTCTGGCCGGGAGATTTGTTACGGTGAAGGAGATGCTCGGAGAAAGTGAGGGGGTTGGTGGCCGTGGCCTGTACTAGAAACTGTCCCGTCAATCGCCTTAGTGCAGGAGAATGGAAAACCACGGAAAGCCATTCCCAGGACAGCCGATGGTTGGGGTCTGCCGTGAGATAATTCAAATATATTAACGCAAGAAGATTCAACTAGGATGAGTGATAAGCAGTCAGAACACAGGAAAAGGATGAACACGTAGTAATAACGAAAGAGAAAAAGCACAGACGGTGAAGAAATACAAACACAGTCTTTTCATATAAAACACATGCCCGAATAGAAAGAAAACAAGTGATAGAACGACAAGAAACACAGCTCTGTGAAAAAGAGCTTGACCATTAACCTCCGCCGTCTCGATCCTCTTATACTGCCTGTTCTATGCGAGGGTTTTTGCGAACAGATTGCACAGTGGGACGAAATGACGAAAACGTGGCCAAAAGTCCGAAAAAAAGTTTTGCATTGGGGATTTTCGACTCATAAGTTGGTAATAGGAACGTTAGGACTATTGAATTCCAGCCCTAGAAACAGCCGGCCGGTTTATTGTGAAGTTGCACAGCAGGTCAAATGCGTAGCGTTTCTCTTAGTCACGCACGAGGCAAGCTGAGCGAGCAACGTATCACATGTTAAGATATTGATAAAAGTGATCTCAGACGTTTATAAAAGTATCGACAAAATGGATAATGTTTCTCCAGGTATGTAGTTTATTATTCAAACCTTATTAGATCTTAAACAAAATAGTAACAGTTGTTCATTTATAATTAACTTTTATGCTAAATAACGTAAAATAATACTGAAATATAGTAACAAATGATAGGTAAAAGTTATGTATACGACAGCATTCGGCTAAATCTCGCATACTATGATGAAGTATAATTAATTTACTTTCAAAATCTCTTGGAAAAACGCACTACTAGCCACTACTCCGGTAATGAACCACATTTGAAGTGAAAATTGGTATTAGCCGATATTTATGCATTTTGTAAAAAGTTATATAAAAGTTCAGTTATAGCAATATTTCTGTGAATTATGCTATTATTTATACGTGTAGCATAGTAAAGGAAAGAATGTGATGAAAGGAGATAGAAACATTGACCCTTATTTTGAAGGATATGACGCATAACTTAGAAAAGGACAAACGGATATACTAAAAGCAGCATTTCTACCGATTGGCAAACTATCAGAAGAAGCGACTAATAATTTAATCAAACGAAACCGAGAATACCACGCACGAAAGTGTTCTCGAGTTAAAAACATGGAGGATATTTTTCGAAGACTTCTGGCAACAACTGATCCTTTTATAGCATCCTTGCGTCAAGTACGTCGCAAAAAAGAGAAGGGTTTTCTACCAGAAGCGAAAGCTCTCTTAGTGTTACCTCCAGTTGCTTCCAACAGTGATGAAGGTTCAGACGACGATGATTTTTGTAGGGACAGTGATTCCTTCGAAGATTATGATTCGGGCGGACAGATTAGCGATTTCGAAGATGAATCAGAAGCAACTGTTGAAGAACATCAAAGCCAATAGGATAAGGATAAAGATGTAAACTTATATTGTAATGTTTCTTTTGTTCAATTCTAATAAAATGTATTAATATTTACAAATTATATTTATTGATAATAATTGAAAAATCCTAAATTCAAAAACAATAACTACTTTAGTTTGTCAATAATTAATTAACTGTATTTTTGCCTATTAATATTATATTTTAAAATTTTTTCGATACATTGGATCTGCCATTTGGAATTTTTCAATTTTAACATCAAATTCGTAATCAGCAGTATCAAAAACCTTATAATACTCATTTTTGCACAACTAAACCAACTTTTACAAATTTTGGTCCGCCATATTGGATCCGCCATTTTGACTTTTTCAATTTTAACATCTAATTCGTAATCAGCAGTATCAAAAACCTTATAATACTCATTTTTGCCTAATTAAACCAACTTTTACGAATTTTGGTCCGCCATATTGGGTCCGCCATATTGTATCCGCCATTTTGAATTTTTCAATTTTAACATCTAATTCGTAATCAGCAGTATCAAAAACCTTATAATACTCATTTTTGCCCAATTAAGCCAACTTTTACGAATTTTGGTCCGCCATATTGGATCCGCCATTTTGAATTTTTCAATTTTAACATCAGATTCGTAATCAGCCGTATCAAAAACCTTATAGTACCCATTTATGTCCAATTTCACCAAGATTTAGACTTTCGGCCACGTTCTCGTCATTTCGTTTCACTGTGGACTGGGACAATAATTCTGCGCTAGATGGCAAGCATAGACGCACAAAGTTCTTAAGGCCGTATTATTATGATGAAAGCCTACAAAACACTATGCTGTATAGTAATATTTTCACTGAAACTCGTGAATTACATCAGTAATATTAAACATCGGTAATATCACCTGTACGAAATCGTAGTTTCTTCTTCATGTCACAATTTAAAGATTTTCCTGGGCGAAGGCTTGGAGTGATACACCCGGCGGCTAATATTTTGTATTCTTGCCAACGCAATATCAGTTAATACAGGTCTTAAGAAATGTTCTAGGATGATACCACTAACAGTTTGCTGATATTCTTTGATCTCACTCTGTAACAGAACACATTCTGAAATGAAAGAAGTAGCAAGTCCTCGGATTACGCTCGTAAGTTTGAAGGACTTCCGACAGTAGGGCAGAGCAGCTTCAACAAATTCCTGCAAATGCTTCATCAGAGCAACAAAACAAGGTTTTGGGTATCCAAGACCACCTCTGTCCTGATGTATTACCATTTCCATTTAGTGGTGTCGAAGTTCTAGGCAGTGAGATGTTAGTCTACTGACGCAAATGTGACACTCCATCCTCTCTTCAACAATACGAACCAAGTACCCAAAAATTAAGATGTTAAGCTTACTTAAAAGTTACTCCTTCATTTCCCTTTCGAAACCATGACGTAGATATTTTGAGATGTGTCATTATTGCTGAAATGTATTTTTAATAGATTATGTTGGACTATCTTGGAGTCTGCAATAACCCCGATTTCGTTCTTTTTAGTTGTGCTAATGCAGCTGATGAGCGAATTGTCATAATTCGCAGAAAGGGAAAATTATCAATAATCACATATACGCAGCACCTTACTCCGATTAGTGCAGCCATACGCTGAACATTCGCCTGGCATTCTTGAAGGGGAGAATCTAACTTTTCACTTCTTACAAATGTATGACGTTCAGTTGCCACGAACAATCTCTCTGTCACCTGATCATATTTTCTCACACCAACTCGCTTTCATTTGACAACTCGAAACATGGCTGCCCATTATGAACTTGCTGATGTCAGGTATGTGTGTGTGTGTGTGCATGACATACGGCACTCAGAGATCTGAAATTTTTGTCGTAGGTGGGTACAGCATTTCACTGATGAATCATGGCAGTTTCAAAGGGAAATTCTTGCTCCAAGAAATGAAGTTGTCAACGTCATAAACAAGCGACTTTTGCAAGAATTACCCAGTGTTTTACAAATTTCCAAGTCTATCGACACAACATGTAATACAGATGAGGCTGTCAACTACACGACAAAGCTTCTGAGTACCCACGAACATTTTGGAGTGGATGATCGTGACGCCGATTATTCTTCGCAGGAATATGAATCCTTCCCTCTGCAACAGAATATGACTCTCAGTCAAGAAACTGCTTCCGAATATTATTAAAGCTACCATCATGATTGTACTTGCCATTCGCGTAGTATTCGTTCCGCGGATTCAAATGATCTCTTAGGATATGCCATTTCAATTTAGACATCTGCAATTCCCCCATTTGTTTGAGTTTCGATATGTGCATCAACAAATAATCGCTTAAAGTTGTAGGACTCGATCATCAGAAACGGTACTCCTCTTATGGTCGGCTGTACGTGGCTTGTTCAAGAGGTGGAACGGCAAACACACCGTACATCTTAGGTACAAATGGAAGGACAATTAATATTTATCCGGAAGCTCTGTTATATTGTTTTAATATTATATATATATTTTTCTATTTGCTTTATGTCGCACCGACACAGATAGGTCTTATGGCGACGATGGGACAGGAAAGGCCTAAGAATGGGAAGGAAGCGGCCGTGGTCTTAATTAAGGTACAGCCCCGGCATTTGCCTGGTGTGAAAATGGGAAACCACGGAAAACCATCTTCAGGGCTGCCGACAGTGGGGCTCGAACCCACTATCTCCCGATTGCTGGATACTGGCCGCAATTAAGCGAGTTTTAATATTATATGTACTATCCACGAACACGGTACATCTTAAGCATTGGAGGTAAAAATATTTTTAATAATAAAATAATGTCATTAATTCAATTTGAGTACAATGATGTTTGCTAATAAATATTTTAATTTTCTTTTAAATAAATGGTTTTAAAATATCTAGCTGTTGAAGCGCGAGTACACGTTAGTAAATAAATAAATAAATAAATAAATAAATAAATAAATAAATAAATAAATAAATAAATAAATAAATAAATAAATAAAATAATTTACAGTACAAATTGACAACATTTCTTCAGTGATATGAATGTTGACTTGATGTGTTGATTGATATACTATTTCTTTATTAGTTGGTTTGCCTAGACTGCTAATGAAATGAAATGTCGTATGGCTTTTAGTGCCGGGAGATCCCAGGACGGGTTCGGCTCGCCAGTGCAGGTCTTTCTATTTGACTCCCGTAGGCGACTTGCGCGTCTTGATGAGGATGAAATGATGATGAAGACAACACACACAGCCATCCCCCGTGCCATTGGAATTAACCAATTAAGGTTAAAATCCCCGACCCAGGCGGAATCGAACCCGGGACCCTCTGAACCGAAGGCCAGTACGCTGACCGTTCAGCCAACGAGTCGGACAGACTGCTAATAAATACGTTACTGTAAATTAAATCTTCGAGAAGGCAAATACGGTTGCTTGTGAGCTGACTGAAAGTAGTATTTAAGTTATTATACAGTAACAGCCGTTTATTTCAATAGCATTTTCTTGGCGTGACCTGAGTTGAACTGAGAGTGAGGTTAATTTTACGTGACCACCAGACAGTTGTCGTTACTTTGGCAATTTGAAGAAGAACAAGGATACCTTTTCATGTTTCGGGTTGCCACTGGACTGCCTCGGCGTCGACGTCTCCTTTCATCGAGAGAAAGGCGAGTTTCCCCAAGTTGGTAAAACTTTTTCTCTGGGTTTCGCTTTTGTTAAGGATCCTTTATTCGGAAGCTTGTTTGTCGTGTTCCAGAAGCAATTTAAATAGCGGCCCAGTAGAAGTTCTTGTAACCGAGGCTCGTCTCACGCTTTTGTGAAGTCCCTTCTTTCTCGAGGAGCTATTAGCAAGAGAAACTAAGTTGTTATGCCATATCGGACAAAGCGATAATAGGTACAGTCTGTGACAAAAATGGTGACCTGTCTCAGATTCTAAAGGAAATGAATTCATTACTTAGAGAAAGAATGCAATTCTCTAAAGTATGAAAGTGACGAAACGGAAAAATGGTAAGAATAGATGTGATATAAAAGGAGGCTAAAAATAAACGTTGAAGTTGTGTTGAGATTCCCCGGATTTCTAAGCAATGGCCTTTATTTTTTCGGCGGACTGAGTGACTCACACGGTACCAACGATGGTATTTTGAGCCTACGTCCGTTCTGTTCGGTTATATTTTTAGGTGCTTTCTGTCAGTAGACTGCGGTACGAAATGCCGGCACAAAACTGTAAAATGTGTTAGTGGGACTTAAAACTACTAGCTTAGTTATTTATTTAGTTACTACCGTGACACCATTGCGTATAGGAAAAATAAACTATCAGTGCGGTTTATTTATTAATTATTGAAGTGAATTATTTGAGTAAAGCATTATAATTTATTTATTGACTAGCAAATGTACCCGTGCTTCGCTACGGTATTCTGCATTGTATACGAATATTGAAGTAAATACTGTACATGCAGTAAATAAGATTGTTTTAAAATAGCACGTCTCTTAGCGTTATCCGAGAAACAGCATGGAGAGCTCCCCATACGTTGTTTCCAATGTAAAGTGCTTGTTACGGATTTGTGATGATAACGACAGGCTCACTTACCTACTGCCATTCACAATCGAGTTGGAAAGTTTACATTATAGTTTCAGGCCCCATTGCCCATTGCGCGGTCACAGTCGATTTGGGGAGTTTCCCTTACAATGGCAGCCCCACTTTTCTACTTCCAGACATATTACAAATTGAGGAGTTTTTATTATAATGGCAGGAAACTTCCCTACAACCAGTCAAATTTGAGTTGTGCAGTTATCATTATAATGACAGGCCCCTTTTCCAACTGCCAGCCAGCTTACTGCCAGTCACACCAAGTTGGTGAGTTTCCATCAAAATAGCAGGCCAGTATGCCTAATGCCAGTCACATTTTAGATGGGTACATCTGTTTATAACTGCGGGAATGCTTGCCTACAGCCAAACACAATCGGGTAAGGGGAGTTGTGAACAAAACTGCATGCTCCCTTGCCTTCTGCAAGTCAAATCGAGAAGTGAATTATTCATTACAATGGTAGGCCTGTCTTATTAATGCCAGTTACACAGGAATTGGAGAAGGACCCCATTCCTACTGCCAGTCAAAGTCGGTGTGGGGAGTACTGATTACAATAGCAGATACACCCTTTCTCGATCGCTACAAAATCGACATCAGTGAATATATATAGTTCGACATACGAAAGTATGTGCTTGTTTACAATATTGCAGACCTTCATTTACAGATTAACTGCTGCTAAACGGTACATCATATCGAGAAAGGATTGTACCATAAGACGCCGGATTAAGCGGCCTAATTTGCTGGTCTTATGATATCTCATCTATTCATTGGTCAGATTGAGTTAGAAACGTGGAATAGGGTAACATTTGTATAAGATTATCTCACATTGCATTGCTTTTCGGATAATTAAGTGACAGCTACATACATAGCATTTGGCTCACATATGGCTACTGGGTGGACCAATTTTCGTGTAGAGCTTGATGATTCTATCTTTCCTATAAGTGATGGAAGGTATGAATTATATATGTGAAAAGTCCAAATTTACTTAACATCGAGAAATAGAGAAAAATCAAACGTATTAGGGATAGAAATACGACGAAAAGTTATAGGACAAAAGTTGTAGATCATCGAGCTCGATAGCTGCAGTCGCTTAAGTGCGGCCAGTATCCAGTAATCGGGAGAAAGTGGGTTCGAGCCCCACTGTCGGCAGCCCTGAAGATGATTTTCCGTGGTTTCCCATTTTCACACCAGGCAAATGCCGGGGCTGTACCTTAATTAAGGCCACGGCCGCTTCCTTCCAATTTCTAGGCCTTTCCTATCCCATCGTCGCCGTAAGACATATCTATGTCGGTGCGACGTAATTCAATTAGCAAATAAAAGTTGTAGACCTATACAAAATGAAACGCCATTTGCTTTCTGACTTGTGATACGACTTACTGATTAGCCACCAATTACCCCGAAACGAAGGTCTGCACCGTCGTTAAAATTGCATCCATATTTCGGAATTTTCCTGGGCCAAAAGTTATACATTTGCATAGCTTAGAATATTTCCTCAAAGAAAAGAGTGTCCAGCATTCGGGATTAGCACTCGCATACATACGTGGTAATTAAGGACGAAAATAATACGGTTTAGCAAGTTGAAATTAATAGAAAATGGATTATAACTGAGGACATCCGGACGACGACAAATATGAAAAATACCAAGTGAATGTATTGGAAAATCAAATGCTCCTCAATAAATTATGCCGATGTGAGTTATGGATATAAGAAAGCGGTAATCGGAGAGATATTTAGGTGTAGGGATTCTTAGGTAATCAGATAAGAAGATGAATATTTGTGTTATTACTTAGGCTATTCGAGGACGGTTATAACCTCCAATGATATTCCGCCAATATCCCGCACAATGGCCGATTGACGACTCTCTTGCTTTCTACCCAAGGAACAGCCACGAATTTAAAGGAATGATGAGGAAAATGGCAATACCTTACTTCCCTGCTGGCAAGCAGTCAGAGACGTTGCCATGGTAACCCATACATTCGTTGTCGGTCTGTCGGTCACTCAATGCAGAGCATGGTATCGACAGAAAATAGTAAATTTCTCCGTCATTTAAAGAGTAAGGTAAATTATGAACATAACGAAAGTTGTTTATAATGAAGAGACCTTTCACATACGGTCCACAGAGTTCACAGAAAATCAATAGTATAAGAGAAAATGGAGGAAAACCGTTGTGGTTTTCTTATAAAACCCCCGTCTTTTCAAAGATTTTAAAATGATATGCATATCGAAACCTTCCCTGGGATGAGTATACTCTAAATATGAAGTTTGGTTGAGATCTATCCAGCCGTTTCGACGTGATGGTGGGACAGACAAACAGAAAAACAAACAGACACACAGACACGAAAAGTAGAAACCACCGATTCGGTCTTGAGTTGACCTAAAACGGATAAATATTTGAAAATTTGGCAAAACAAAAGGAATTACAGACAGCGGACCCCCTACAACTTTATTTATAAGACTTATTGTCATGGAAATTGGAATGTTACTTGTAATGAAGAACGTCAGGTGTTGTTGAATCCTCAGCCCAAAGGCTGGTTCGATTCTCAATACCTTCACCCTAGGCTGCAATAGATAGTCTAGGCGTAACTGAAGGGACGTAGTAGGGAGTTGAGGACTGATGTAACTTTCCGTTGCTTTCCTCACTGAGCCAGAATATCGTCGTTGCCGGGACAAAACCTCGTATGTGATAATATTTTTCGAGATATACTGACCCGCAGCACATACATTATGAGGAGCGAGAATGCCTTGACAATGTTCACACAATACTGCACCTTAGGTGACAGAACCTTACCGGCCAAAGTTCTAAGCTAAAATATTTCACATAAAAGGTTTCATCCCGGCAACGACGATATGCTATTGTACATCAGTCTCCAAATCCATTGAAATGCACACACATGTTGAACCTATGAAATGAAATGAAATGAAATGGCGTATGCCTTTTAGTGCCGGGAGTGTCCGAGGACAAGTTCGGCGCCAGATGCAGGTCTTTTGATTTGACACCCGTAGGTGACCTACGCGTCGTGATGAGGATACCAAATAAGGTAAACATTTCCGACCCTGCCGGGAATCGAACCCGGGACCCCTGTGGCCAAAGCCAGCACGCTAACCATTTAACCATGGAGCTGGACACTCAATGAAAAACACTACCACATAATTTATGACATTGATTGACTGGAAAAGGAACGGTGATACTAGCATTGCTCATGTCGTCATTACGCCGAAAAAGACCACTATGTAACGAAGTTTCGGAGAAATACGGACTCACAGCACACATAGCTTTAATATGAGATCTCTTGTGATATAAATAATACAATATTGAAGTATAGATGACAGACCACTTCCGGACAGAGTTCTTATTTGAAATATTTCACATAATGGTTAAGGGTTTTTCTAAGCACGACGCTGTTTCTCCTGTATATCGATTCGGATCTATACACATGCGCATACCCTAATTGGCAGCAAGAGATTTATCCATTATTTTCCCTCCAATGTTATTGCAAGCAACAGGCTACTTTTGCTACTAGAATTACGGCTCATAGTTAGTCAGGTAGGGAATAAAAAATTAGAATAGATCAAACATTTCATATCAGTACTCGAAAATGAAATCGAATGAGGGTGTACCAATGCAAATAAATTAAGCTCCTAAACTGAGCATGATTTGAGAGTAATGAGCAATACGTAAAACTAAAAAGAAAGAAAGCTGATGAAGGAAAGATGGTAATTATTCTAGAGTGCCGATGAAACATGGGCTCTCTTCTGAAAACAACATGTCCAAAATTTATTCCAAGCAGATCTTGGTAAGAGATCGTGGAAAGTTGCAAAATTACAGTGTTTACAGGTTGAAGAACCTGAACCATGTGACTGCGTACAATATGAACATGTTTGACTTCACCATGCAAAGTATATTACTTTCTGACGTATACAGTGTACTATAGTGATCCCCTAGTTATTTTAAAATAATTTTACTGAACTAGGTGAATGAATTATAAACTATATAGGTAATTTAAATACTCATTGTACCTGTTAATAATATTTTTACGGTAAATATTACTAATTAGTTGAAGTATTCAGGATGGTTTGAAATTTCGTATATATTCAAAGCTAAATACAATAACCATTTTCTTTTCAAAACCAAATATATCCACACATCTTGTTCAAAACACAGCACCTCCAGTGTTTATGTAATACATATAATTTGGTTCACTTTTGTTGATAGTATGTTGCCTTTTATAGCTGTCACGCAGACTATATACTTCTCCATATTGCTAATCCATTCCGAAGATATATCTTTCTCTACCCTGTAAAATTTATGATTGTGGGGTTATTAATTGTGTTTTCAAAAGCTCCTCTATTACGGTATTGTATAAGAAATGAGACAAATCTATCCCTAAATAGTTCTGGATTTTACCTTACTGAGTGGGAGTGAACACTGGATGGACTCAGGTTACCTTGTCAATAATCTGGAAATAATAGACATCAAAGTAAGGAGAGTGATAGGCAGCACAGCCAGGATGAAACGGTACCTGGAGGACACTCGTAATGAGGACATAAAGACCGAGTTGGGCGAAGATGTGTATATTTGCTGGCTTCGCGATTGGACTCATCTGAGGTGAATGCAGGTGGATAGTTACATGAAAGAATGATGGTGGTTTCATCTAGGTAAGATAAGATGAGCAGAGTGAGACCAAGATGTCAAAGGATATATTCCGTTTTTAATGGTTTAAATGTAATATGTTTAGATCTAGACGAAGTTAAACTAGTTTTCACTGCTAATATAGGATTGTGGAAACACTTCGGTAATTCATAGAGACTTGCAGACTGATCGCCGAAAATCATAACAGGATATTATGTAAGTTTATTTATTTTCTTATTTACTCTGGGGGAATTGCTGACACAGTTGTCCAGGCAATTGGCTGCCAACTCGATTATCCCGAATTCGAATCCCGATAGGCCTTTTAGTGGAAGCAGTTCATAATAATTGAAAGCGCATTTGGCCAAATCCTAAACTGAGCATGGATGATCCACCGATTCCATAAGAACGTTGGAAATTACATTCATTTATTTCTTGTGTCCAGAGCACCAGCTCATTACACGAATAAGCAGATACCGGATTTTGCAACTCACCACATTCACAGCTTCGGATTAACCCAGTGTTGCTCAGATGATGATATACGTATCCTTCCTGTACAAGAATTTTCAGATAAAGATGGAAATAGCTCCCTTGTCCGAAAGAAGCTTTTCCTAGACTTTATTCTTGGGAGAGAGGATCCTCTAAGACTGCCAGTTGACACGGCAACGCTATGGTCTACTTGCAGCTGCTCAAACGCTGCCCAGGTAGTCACGTGGCTTTTTAGCCATCGTGCGTGTAAATGTGTGGTTTTCCTTTGGATTATGGACGAGAGAGACATTTCTGCGGAATATCCAGTTAGTTTGTGTGCGAGAAAGCAGGACCCAGAATATTGCTTATTAGGAGTTACTAGAGTGGGTTTGCTGCCTCCCCCTCTCTACTTAGGAGACGCTCATTGTTAACATCCCTTTGATCTGATTTGTGCGCTTTCCGATGTAAATAACGTAGTTGTATAAATTTTTTCAGTTAGTAATCATTGTACCACTGAATCTACTGCAAATCGTAATATTAAAGTATGGAAATTATTTAAGCTCTGTGTGATTTATTATGTAACTGCGTCGTTATAATTATGTTTCATTATTTGTAATGAAATTTATTATGCAAATCTTAGTTATTATTACCGGTATTATTACAGTTATTATGTTACGCAACTTGCAATGAAACTTCTCAATTATATTTTGTAAAATATGTGTGAATTTCTATGTGGCTGATTGTAATTAATGTTCCATATAATGATACATTCTGGGAACTTTCAAAGATGGAATAAAACGATCTGTGGCACCTTTACTAAATGTCGTAACAGGTTAGTATTTGAAAGGTAGAATTTGAAAATCATACTGAAGTAGAAATCACACTTATTCATTAGACAAATCTCAGTAATTTTCTGCAAATATTTCAGTCAGAAACTGATGCCTCAACATCGGAATGGGATTAGATGTGATGGCACTTTCCACTATAAAAGTACAAATTTAAGTATTAAACTTAAAGCTAATTTAAGGCATAAAAATTTCATGCAGTGATAACATCTGTTTCTCTACACTCAGTCATTGAACTGCTACCTCACATCTCCCAGCTTCTAAAGATTTTAAAATCTACATAATGAGATATCCATCCAGGATGCCAACATGAAGAACGCCGCGTAATTAACTTACAAGAATGCGTAAGTGTGGCTTTACTTAGCATGACTGAATAAATCACATCTCAACAACTTCCTTGGAAACTATATCCAAAATTTAGAATTTCCGTAATATAAGTTTGATTGAAATGGCGTACGGCTTTTAGTGCCTGGAACGTCCGAGGATATGTTCGGCTTGCCACGCAGATATTTTGATTTGACACCCGTAGACAACCTGCGCGTCGTGATGAGGATGAAATGATGAAGATGACACATACGCCCAGCCCCCGTGCGAGCGAAATTAACCAATGATGGTTAAAATTCCCAACCCTGCCGGGAATCGAACCCGGGACCCCTACGACTAAAGGCCAACACGCTAACCATTTAGCCATGGAGCCGGACTTTATACGTATACTAAACCTCAGAAAGCTCCCTACTGATAACAATGTTATTGGTTTGATTTCCCACTAACTACTTTTACGGTTTCCGGAGACGCCGAGGTGCCAGAAGTTTGTCCCGTAGGAGCCTTTTTACTCGAGGGTGACGTATTTGAGCACCTTCAAATATCACCGGACTGAGCTAGGATCGAAACTGTCAAATTGGGCTCAGAAGACTAGCGTTCTACAGTCTGAGCTACACAGCTCGGCGAGCTCCCAACTATTCGACCTAATGATTGAATGTGGCTCCAAGTAAACCACCGATCATTTTCTTACGGTAAATTTACACTGATATCCCAAAAGTCATGCGATAGGGGTCTAGTATCGTGTAGGCCAGAATGCAGGTCGGCGAAGTATCGATTTCACAAGTGGATGAAACACCTGTGAAGAGATGTTGACCCACGGCATGCAGATAGTTATCCACAGTTCCTGATATTTGTAGCAGCAGGGTAGTACAAATGGACCTAACCGGTACATCCCAAAAATATTCGATGGGGCTCATATTGGGGAACAAGATGGCCACAACAGTTGTTAAAACTCTTCAGAATGCTCCTAGAACTAGATATGGACAAATTATGTCCGGAAAATCCCACACTCGTGGGGGTACGTGAAGTTCATGAAGGGCTGCAAGTGGACACCAAGCAATTCAACGCAGCAGTCACAGGTCAACGAGCTGTTAAGGTGAATTAGCGGATACAGCCCGTGCTACATGATCACACCCCGCACCATTATGGAGCTACCACCAGCCTGCACGGTGCTTTATTGACAACTGCGGTTCATGGTTTTATGTAGCCTTCGATAGATCCGAACCGTACCATCAGCTTGAAACAATTGGAACTGTGCCTCATCATAGCAAGGCACACGCCGCCAGTACTGCCGAGTCCAATGAGCGGCGCTATGCACCCAAGTCCCATGTCGTGGTATTAACAAGGGTGTTCTAATGGGTCTTCCGTTCCCATCTCCCATAGCTGCAGACCAACCGTGCGCTGATCTGCTGGATATCGTCTGGTACTTCTTGAATTGAATGTGGATGTGATTTGAGCCAATGTGGTTCGTGTGTTACCACGGACAATGTTAACCAGACGCTTCTAATCACGATCACTAAGAATCCGTGGTCGGTCACTGCACTGTTAAACAACTAAATGAAACAAAAAGCAACCCACCCAATAAACAAGCTAATAAGCAAGCAAGGAAATGAAAGGAACAAGCAAGCTAATAAGCAAGCAAGGAAATGAAAGAAACAAGCAAGAAAGCAAGCAAGCAAGCAAGCGAATAAACAAACAAACAAGCAAACCAGTATGAAGTAATCTGCAAATCAGCTAACGAAACAAACCTAGAAACATTCAATTGATTTATCTGATTTAATTTCAAAATCAAAAAATCTTTTCAAGCAGTTCTACTCAGGGAGTTGCGATTCTGCCCATACGAATCCAAGAACAAACTGACCCAGTGTGTATTATCTGGTAAGAATCCAGGACTGGGTTACGAGTGAAGACCTGAACGACACGTAAAGCGGAGAAGAAGTGCTTCGGTACGTGTAGAAGAAGGAAGAGGCAGCCCAGTGAGTAAAAGGTATCTGTGTCCATGTTGGGAGCAGGTATCAGTCGTGAGGTCTGTATCTCAGACAGGTGGCTGCTACAGCATCTGTTCCCTATGTTCAGGGCGGACGATTAATGGACTAAATGACATGAGGAACGAATCGGGAAACCGCCTCAATTCATTTTATCCAATACAGGTACGGTTGAACAATCAAATACCTCGGCCAGGATACGCCAGCAGTCCTTCAGCAGTCACGAAGTGCTAAAAATTTCCGAGTCGGCCATTAAGATATGAACTTGGAATGCGGGAATTAGGTATGAAGTGGGATAATCTATAGTACAATCATATAAATGGAATAATGGAAAATAAACATCTTGGGAATAAATTAAGTACCTTGTCCTGGGCTAGGTAGTTGCAGAATCATAGAATTGGCATCATACTGGCTAAGCAAGAAAATAATGCAGTTAACGCTTTCATTCCGCTATCGGAAAAAGTTTTATTGATGAACTATAACTCAAAACTGTCCGGCCCCACGGTGTAGGGGGCAACGCGTCCGCCTGTTACCCGGCGGCCCCGGGTTCGATTCCCGGCTGAGTCAGGGGTTTTTGTTTGTAAATGATTAATATACCGGGCGAGTTGGCCGTGCGGTTAGGAGCGCGCAGCTGTGAGCTCGCATCCGGAATTTAGTGGGTTCTAACCCCCACTGTCGGCAGCCCTGAGGATGGTTTTCCGTGGTTTTCCATTTCCACACCAGTCAAATGCTGGAGCTGTACCTTGATTAAGGCCACGGCCACTTCCTTCCCATTCCTAGGCCTGTACTTTCCCATCGTCGCCGTAAGACCTATGTGTGTCGATGCGACGTAAAGCAAATAGCAAAAAAAAAAAAAAAAAAAAAAAAGATTAATTTCCCTGGCGTGGGGACTAGGTATTTGTGTCGTCCTTAACGTTCTTTCCCTCACATTCAAAACCCTATACGTCCTCCAGTCCAATTACACGAAGGTTCATATCACATGTTGCAAGTAGGGGCAAAAGATCTCTATTAGTCGACGCTCCGAACAAATAGCATTTTTGTGAGTGAGTTAATAACTCAGAACTCATCTAGGCGTTTGCTCCCACATATGATGGGACTGATGATGATATCGAGAGAAGTTTCATGGAGATATTGACGAGGCCCTAAAACTATCAGAGAATTTGGAAATAACTATAATAATGGGAGATTTAAATGAAAAATGTGGGGAAAGATGTATATGGGTACACAATCGGGAATTATAGCTTGGATGAGAAAAGTATTTGCGATGATATGCTTGTACAGTGTCATCAGGAGAACGTTGTTGTGACAAATAATTTCTATAATTATCTGTTCCCTTTAAAGGCGGATGATGAATGGCCTGAATGGCATAAGGAACGAATCGGGAAACCACCTCCATTAATCTATACTGCAATCAAAGAAATGGAATAACGGAAAATAAACATCTTGGGAATAAATGAGGTACCTTGTCCTGGGTCTGGTAGTTGCAGAATCAAAGAATTAACATCATACTGGCTAAGATTGTGAGGAATCAGACTGATTACATCCTGATTAAAAAGGGAATCAGAAACTGCATTAAGGCAGTGAAGACTAACCCTGGTGTTTATGTTTCAACGGATCATAATCCACTGGTCTCTATACTTAAGATGAAATTAAATATCACGAAAGGGTGTGTCAGTCCTAAATTTGATACTGCAAGAATTCATGGCACAAACATTAGGAGAACACTGATGAAAGATCTGAGCGAGCAGCAATCTGACCAAAATGAAAATCTGACGTACATGGAAACCAGTTGGAGTTAATTCAACCAACTGTACTGTCCCCGTTAAAATTGGCGATATTGTGTATATTTTCAACAATTGGAAATTAAAAGTTTTATTGTCTGCTTGGAACTGCAATGTGTCATTGGGGAAGTAGTGGCGAGCTAAGAACGAGTTTTTTTCGTCATTCAGAGGGGTGATACATGGCCCGGACCGTGCCAAGGTCGAAGCAAATCACGTGACTACCGCCGCACGCGCGCAACTCACATTCTGAATCTGGAATAGTCTGAGCCAATTAAATGAGACCATCAGCCAATTATCGTTCTCGTTGAAGATCACACCTCCCAGGCCGATAAAATAAAAAGGCCTTGTTACGAGTAAATTGCTCTCTCTGAATATCCTTCGCTGTATTGCTCTCTCTCTGAATATTCTTCGCTGTGCTGCTATTCTGAACTCTACACTTGGATGTGCGACGCTACGTTATCCGACCACGTGGAGAAATGATTTCCAGTTCAAGTCGACGCCCGTTCTGCCAGAATTTAGCGAGATAATTAGCGAATTCCTATGGAGTAAAACATGCATTAAGAACCAAGTTAAGTGTGACTGTGTAGACGAGTTATTAACGTTCGACGTGTGCTTGTGCAAATACTTAATCTTGTCATCTCAGTTACAGCTTATGACCGGAATTCTACAGAAGTCGTCTTAGAAGCTGAACACCTCAAGATGGACAATTCCACAACCACCTATAACACAACTTCATCGAGGGACACCTGCTACAAAGCCTCCATGGAGCTGTAAAATGTGAGGCGTATCTGGTAATTGGAAGGAGACTGACCGGAGGAAAATGCTGGAATAATTGACTGTTGACGGGGATCGAACTCCATCTAAAACTTGAGTACCTTTTAATTTAATTTATCTGTCTCACCTTTTGTACAACTAGAGGTCTTTCTTCTTTAAGTCGTAGATCTATTAGTTTGTTGTAGTTAGAAACATTTCATTTTTCCACTTCTTAAGGTGTCGTGGTAGACTAGGTACGTGTGAATGAAATTTTGAATCTGTTAGAGTAGACATGTAGGTTGTCTTTGAATGATTTCCCATGCTTAGGAGCTTAATATTTAAAAATCACTGACCACACGATAAATCTACTTCCCTTGTAATGTTGAAAGTTATTGGACTTAAATTTGCGTATACATTTTGAGTGAATAGGGTCGAACCTAGTGTCTTTCAAGATCACTTGTTGTATTTGTGATGAAGTCATCTAATTTTATGATATTCCACGAGGATCAGTGGATGTAATAATCACTTAAACAATAATAATATTGACTAAAGATCGGATAAAACAGAATCAAACGCTCGTGAGCCATAAATTTACAGTAGAGTCCTTATATGTGAGATTGAATGTGCTCTGTTCATGAAGGGTCTGGAATATGACCAATCCTGAGGGATATTTGTTGTATAATTGAGCGATTGATGATTTAATGATGATATTTGACTTATTCTTGTGTAATGGGAGCGCAAGACAGATTATAAATATTGGAGTACGTGTTGCGAGTGTATTTCGCAGGTAGGGAATAAAAATAATACGATTAAGGCTCACGCTCGCGATAGTTTCAACCTGTAGCCCAAGCGATGGTAGTGCTTATGGATTTTACTAGAATCTTCCATTATAATTTCAAGAGTTAGATGAACTCACATCGATATGTGAAATGTGTTTCTACCAAGTGATACCCATGACTTCGATCACTAGTCACCATTAATGAAGAATAATTTCAGTACACAGATTATTTCTGCTAGATATTACGTGACCTGACCACTCGTAAAAATCATGAATAAACTTGCCAAAACAGGATTCGATATAAATAATGTACATAAAATACGTGTTTCCTAGTGTAAATATGTGTGTATATGTAAATACGTATATTTCTCTTGTATCATGTTGGTCCCATTTAATTTGATCTGGTCGTGCACTTGCTGCGACGCAGATTACACTCATCGTTGTGTGCTGCCTTAAGAAGTAATTTTCATGCCCTTAAGGGAAAATTTGATCAACTTAAGTCGAGAAAGACTAGAAAAGAATTTATTTTCTTCATTAGCGAGATTTAAAAGGAAAGATCATCTCGTTATCTATCGAAGGCACTCGATTTTTAAATAAAATTTATTTAACTAGCTCACACGTGGATAACGTAAATTTCTGACACATTTATAGTTGAACTTTGAAATATTTTAAGATTAATTTGGAAATGCAATACAAAGATCAGAAGTAGAAGTTCGTTAGCCGCATGATTACTTTGAGTTATGGTGAAACCAAGTCATTAATAATTAATTGGAAAATAATTATTCTGGAATGCTAATGACGATCGTTAGGTAAATGATGCAGTGGAAAATTAATGAGAACATGATCATGTGACAGTGAAGCATAGGTTAATTAAATGATGAGAGATTAATAATAATAATAATCAGAATAATAATTAATTAATTTTGAGAATTTTGAAATCAATTTTCATTTTCTACTGAAGTTCATGTTGGTGTCATTGACTAATATTAAATACTGTTGAGTTCATCTTAAAACCACGTGTTGAGACTACTCTGAATAGGTAAAGCTTTGAACACATTTATTGTAAAACCCTCGTTAGCAAGACAGTTGTTTAATTATTTTATGAACCTCTACGTTAATTTCTTTTTAATTCTTTCCATCAAATATTTTGATTTGGAAAGGCAAGAGGCCTAATTTGTCTTTGGTTTTCATTACAGCACAGTAAGGCTGGAGATTATGAACACGTGTCACTCAAAATCGAGGAAGAAATACAATATTATGGAAGTTCTATGTAAAAAAAGGAATATCATTAAGAATATTTTTATTTATTGTTTGCTTATGTGAATAAATGTCAGAGTGTTGTTTTAACATTTCTTTTTATCCTGCTTGGTCATCAACCCTTAACTTCCCTTAAATGCCTCTAGAAAGTGATAGCCAACGATCGAACGGTCCACCTCGGGATCTCTCGCTCGCTGGCTGGGCTTAGCTCTGGAATAATGGGGGCAGTACTGGATACAGGAGGTCGTCATCTGAGACAAGAAAAGTGAGTTAGGAAAAATGCATGGATGACTGATGAAATCTTTTATTTGATCGACCAATGGAGGTTGGTAAAAAGCAAGGAACTGGAGAGTATAAAGAACTACAATACCAAAATTCGCCAAGTGGTTAGCAGGACGGAAACTAACTTTCTGGATAACCAGTGTAAGGAAATATAATAATTTAGGTATAAGTATGGCACTTCGTAATACTGATGAAGGACCAATAATAACTCGCCAGGAAAATGCAATTAGGACCTTCAAAAGCAGGAAATCACCTGGAAATTATTAGATACCTACAGAAATATTAAACATCCTTAAAGGAGATCAATCAATGGATATCTAGATACAACAGTTCAATCTTGCATACGCTAATGGATCATCCAATTCTAACTGGTTGACAACAACTATCATCCCTATTTGAAAGAAAGCAATGGGTCACATGAAGATCACAGAATTACAAGCCTAATGAGCTATGTTCTCAAAATAGTTTAAAGGTAATATATTGAAGATATGCAGCAAATGTGAATCATACATAGACAGTACTAAGTTTTTACCTCGTAGTGGATTAGTGCAAGAGAGGCATTGCTAGGAATGCATAAATATGTGCGGGTATGTACATGCTTATTTTATTGATTATGAAAAAGCCTTCGACTGCCTGAAACATGAGAAAATGCATGGTATTGGCCTGGATGCTAGGGACATCCCAATTATTGTCTACCTGTATTCGAATCAGACCACATCAGTTAAAGTTGATGGGATTAACACCTGCACTACTTATGTAGAGCGAGAGATGAGGCAAGGATGTGCTCTATTTTAACAACTCTTCAATTATCTACCCCGAAAGGGTATTTCCTAAAACATAGGAAGATAAGTAGAAGGGCATTGTTGTTAATGGAATCAAAATGAATAGTCTCCTTTATGCAGAATATACCGTTCTCTAGGCAACAAATGCTGAAGGTATACTAACATTGCTAAACTGTTTGGTCGAACTCATTAAAGTAGCAAATCTGTGATTAAACACGGGAAAAGAACCAAAGTAATTGTCGTAAGCAAACATACACTGACTGACAGAGCAAATGCAACACCAAGAAGGAGTGGTTCGAAAGGGATGAAAGTTGGGAAAAAAACAGAGACGGCACGGACGAATAATTGATGTTTATTTCAAACCGATATGCAGGTTACACAATGCGCACGGCATCCACTCAGTAGGATGTAGGACCACCGCGAGCGGCGATGCACGCAGAAACACGTCGAGGTACAGGGTCAATAAGAGTGCGGATGGTGTCCTGAGGGATGGTTCTCCATTCTCTGTCAACCATTTGCCACAGTTGGTCGTCCGTACGAGGCTGGGGCAGAGTTTGCAAACGGCGTCCAATGAGATCCCACACGTGTTCGATTGGTGAGAGATCCGGAGAGTACGCTGGCCACAGAAGCATCTGTACACCTCGTAGAGCCTGTTGGGAGATGCGAGCAGTGTGTGGGTGGGCATTATCCTGCTGAAACAGAGCATTGGGCAGCCCCTGAAGGTACGGGAGTGCCACCGGCCGCGGCACATGCTGCACGTAGCGGTGGGCATTTAACGTGCCTTGAATACGCACTAGAGGTGACGTAGAATCATACGCAATAGCACCCCAAACCATGATGCCGCGTTGTCTAGCGGTAGGGCGCTCCACAGTTACTGCCGGATTTGACCTTTCTCCACGCCGATGCCACACTCGTCTGCGGTGACTATCACTGACAGAACAGAAGCGTGACTCATCGGAGAACACGACGTTCCGCCATTCCCTCATCCAAGTCGCTCTAGCCCGGCACCATGCCAGGCGTGCACGTCTATGCTGTGGAGTCAATGGTAGTCTTCTGAGCGGACGCCGGGAGTGCAGGCCTCCTTCAACCAATCGACGGGAAATTGTTCTGGTCGATATTGGAACAGCCAGGCTGTCTTGCACATGCTGAAGAATGGCGGTTGACGTGGCGTGCGGGGCTGCCACCGCTTGGCGGCGGATGCGCCGATCCTCGCGTGCTGACGTCACTCTGGCTGCGCCTGGACCACTCGCACGTGCCACATGTCCCTGCGCCAACCATCTTCGCCACAGGCGCTGCACCGTGGACACATCCCTATGGGTATCGGCTGCGATTTGACGAAGCGACCAACCTGCCCTTCTCAGCCCGATCACCATACCCTTCGTAAAGTTGTCTGTCTGCTGGAAATGCCTCCGTTGACGGCGGCCTGGCATTCTTAGCTATACACGTGTCCTGTGGCACACGACAACACGTTCTACAATGACTGTCGGCTGAGAAATCACGGTACGAAGTGGGCCATTCGCCAACGCCGTGTCCCATTTATCGTTCGCTACGTGCGCAGCACAGCGGCGCATTTCACATCATGAGCATACCTCAGTGACGTCAGTCTACCCCGCAATTGGCATAAAGTTCTGACCACTCCTTCTTGGTGTTGCATTTGCTCTATCAGTCAGTGTATAATCCATTAACTTGACTAGCTGACACATCATTGGAGTAAGTGCAACGTTTTGAGCACCTCGGCTGCGTACTTGATCACAACTGGAACAATGCTGTTGAAATTAAGTACTGGATTGAACAGATAAGGACTGTATTGAAAGAATGACTAACATCCTTTGTAATTGGGAGTTAAAAATTAGACTAATCTCCGTCACCGTTTACTTCGGTGTTATGTATTCCCTGTATTACTTTAAGGTGTTGAGTACGAGCAAAACCTCCAATCCTTCGAGGTATTGTGCTACAGATGCCTGCTCAGGACATCACCTCAGGACACCTGAACAAAGAGTTAGAGGTCATTTACAGCATTTAAAATAAGAAATTAGAGTAGTTAGGCAATATAATTCGAAATTATGAGTACAGATTTCTTCAGCTTATCTTAAAAGGTAAGAATGAGGGAAGGAGAAGCATGGGAAGAAGAGGAATAGCGTGGCTTCGGGATCTTATAGAATGGTATGGATTCAGCACCATATCGCTTTTCCGACATAACAGAACCAGATCGCTCTGATGACAGCCGACAGCCGATGAGGATATTATACAACAACAAGTTTCAATCAGTTTGTTACCTCTCAAAACAAAGCAATTTATTTCAAAATTAATGCTCTTTAATCGGTGATAAGAATACATCGATGATGAGGGAATTTCGATAATAATCAGGAGTTTAATATTATAAAGTAAAGGCATTGCAATTGCAATGAACTTAACAGTTTGAGTTTGGAAACGTCGATAATTAGGTTGGCAAATTTATGATGTACTAGTGAATCACTGACCTAAATGTCAGTATCTACTGTAACTAGTAGTAGCATCATTTAATTTATTTAAACTTTCTCAATGAGGCATGTGAAATACGTGGCAGTGTACAAGAGTGGCATGCCACATTAATTCCGTCACTGAATGGATGCGATTTGGCTAATTAATTTCATCAGAATTCACTCCCTTTCACATTAGGTGCTCTGTTGTTCAAAGGATCCCTTTCTAGTTTTATGAGGACCCCATCACTGTGACCACGGCCACCTGAAACCCCATGCTAGTGTTGCAATTGTTCATGTTGTTTCTATAGATAATCTGACGCCGCCGTGTGCAGTGATTAGCAGTACTCTCAATATAATTTATATAATCTGTAATCTATTTAATCCTACCACTGCGTGTTACAATCGCAGTCCGACCTAACTTTACGGGTATTTTGTTGGTTTTGTAATTACTTCATCCGATGCAGACAAGGACGCAGTTAATTCGTGTATTTACACCACTACATGTCGTGTAGCTTGCGGCAGGTTGGTTAGCAGTGTCAAAACATAACTGTCCAGTACACTCTGGTTCACTTGATAACATTAAGAGATATCAATTTATAGTTTAAATATGTAATTTATGTGCAGCTCATGCTAGTGATTGCAAGCGGAATGACGGTTCATGGCTGGCAATTCTGAATGCACCACAACCAACTACAACTGGGAAGAGAATAAATCTTGTCTTCAATGAGAATGATAACATAGAATCAAAGTGGCAAAATTACAAACGTATGTCTTTTTCTTTTTATTGGCATGTAAATTTATTTATTCAGAAAGCAGAAAGTATATTCGAAGGTGTTTGATAAAATAATCTCGTTTAAGAACAACTGGATGACGTTAAGACGTACTCAAATTTGAAAAGACTTAAGTGGATATCTCTTGATTTTTAAACCAAATATAACGCACGGATTAGGAAATATATTCATGGCCTTTTTTCTAATAATATCATTGACCTAAAGGAAATAGTGCACTCTAAGTTCAAGAGCAAATTTAACGCATTTATCAACACTTTCAGATTACAAAACCCTTTTTAAGATACATAGTTCTCAGAAATTATACCATTTAGCAATTTTACACTTTATACTATAATGTGTACATAATTTCTACTCTACCACTTCAATTGACTTAGAACTACAATGGAAAATTTTACTTAGAATTTCTGTCCTATAAATGTTTCCCAATTTCTTTTGTAATATTTACTGTATAATGAAGTATTTCATCATCATCATCATCTGTTTACCCTCCAGGTTCGGCTTTTCCCTCGGACTCAGCGAGGGATCCCACCTCTACCGCCTCAAGGGTAGTGTCCTGGAGCTTCAGACTCTTGGTCGGGGGATACAACTGGGGAGAATGACCAGTACCTCTCCCAGGCGGCCTCACCTGCTATGCTGAACAGGGGCCTTGTGGAAAGATGGGAAGATTGGAAGGGATAGACAAGGAAGAGGGAAGGAAGCGGCCGTGGCCTTAAGTTAGGTACCATCCCGGCATTCGCCTGGAGGAGAAGTGGGAAACCACGGAAAACCACTTCGAGGATGGCTGAGGTGGGAATCGAACCCATCTCTACTCAGTTGACCTCCCGAGGCTGAGTGGACCCCGTTTCAGCCCTCGTACCACTTTTCAAATTTTCGTGGCAGAGCCGGGAATCGAACCCGGACCTCCGGGGGTGGCAGCTAATCACGCTAACCACTACACCACAGAGGCGGACTAGTATTTTCAAATTAAATTATTTTAAAACGTGATACAGAAATTTGCCTTTCTGAAAATTTTTCATTTATGAGGGAGTATTTTGAGAGATAATTATATAGTAGAAGGTGATACTGTGAAACGGCATGTGTTATGAAAGTTGAAGTTGTGACAAAGAACTGCTGCACCCTATCGGGAACCGTATTATTATTATTATTATTATTATTATTATTATTATTATTATTATTATTATTATTATTATTATTATTATTATTATTATTATTACTATTATTACTTTTATTATTATTATTATCATATTATTATATGTTATGTTCTCGTCGCTGGTGGCAGTTCGTCGATTAGTGTATGGCTGCGAGTAGGAGAGTCTTGTCGTCGATGATGGATAGATTCAGGATTTATGGTGCTGTCCTCATGGATAACCATATGATGGTGAGGTTCATTCAGCATACACCAAAAGTGAGTGCCATCTTAATTCCTGGGGTCAAAGGCGGCCGGACATAGAGCTGACTACTCTGCCTCACCAAGTGCCGAATTTTAGGATAGTGGAAGTCTTTACCATCCACCCCTCCAAGGACCTTCATGGTCTGCACGGGGATTACCTCGCTTTGCTTAACATCATGAATAAGGATATTATTTATGCTATACAGTGTAGTAAAATTATTAAAATTCAGATTGATTTGTTTAGTCTAAGAGATTAAGGTAGAAATTGAAAGAAAATATGATAAATGCTATAAAAGCAGTCAATTATAATACGAAAGTACTTCATGAAACAGCTCAGTGTGGGATGACACCATTAATCTGGTAGCTAAAATACAAATTAACCTATTGGACAACAAATTCCATCCAAAGATTCCTGTTCTGTTTTGAGGCTTCAAAATATAAAAATCTGGGGACCTCTGGATTTAGTACAAGTTGGATCCAGTGCGAGATGTACAAGGAATGGGTTCATGTTCTGTGCAATGGATATTAAACTGATCTGTTTATTTGTAATTTCTGATATTATAAATGTTAAACCCATGGTGTAGGGGTAGCGTTCCTGCCTCTTATCCGGAGGCCCCCGGGTTCGATTCCCGGCCAGGTCAGGGAATTATACCTGGAAACTGAGGGCTGGTTCGTGGTCCAATCAGCCTACGTGATTAGAATTGAGGAGCTATCTGACGGTCAGATAGCGGCCCTGGTCTAGAAAGCCAAGAATAACGGCCGAGAGGATTCGTCGTGCTGAACACACGACACCTCGTAATCTGCAGGCCTTCGGGCTGAGCAGCGGTCGCTTGGTAGGCCAAGGCCCTTCAAGGGCTGCAGTACCATGGGGTTTGTTTGTTTGTTTGTTTGTTTAGATAAATGTTAAAATTTATAGTCTCTTGGCGATTTCTGGTCCCTTCAGACCCCGATGGTACTAGATTTGCGAGGCCTGTGAAGTCATTTACTTTCATACTGCACCCGCTCATGCAGCGGTCAGTGTCAAGTTATCCCGGTAGCTCTTGATTTCTTCTCAGGGTATTCCATTTTCCGCTCATAAAATCTGTGATTTTATATATATAATTATTTTACGTGGTTTCGAATGAGAATTTGTCCGCTGGAATACGCAAATACGCACCACAGGAGTATCTACACGCACAAGTACGAACCAGTGACCAATAACTTCAAAAGAAACACTTTCCGATTGTAGAACTAGTCAATTGCTTATTTCTATGAAACTTATTAACTAACTTACAACTAGACGTTACCTGAACAGAAATTAAACACAGTCACTTACTAAAGAAAAAATATATAAGATTATTTATTGATTAAAATAATGTTTGATGTTAGATGAAGTGAAATCTGGGTAGTATTAATTGATTAATATTTAATCATCGAAAGACTAGAGTCAGCGCTGGCTCAAATAAAATAAAATAATTAAAGCTTAAAAAATGCTTACATTCTCTCATAACTAATGTTCAAATTCATATTAATACATGTCTTAATATTCGTAGCCATGTTCCGAAAAGTATTTCATTTTCACAAATTATATTCGAGATCACTGAGCAATCAAGGAATCAAATAAAATATACATTGTGAATACTGTCCCATTAATTATTAAAATTATCCTCACAACATATAAGTCGTCATGCTGAGATAAAATAAGTGATTCGTTAACTTGAAAAACGTAATAAAATTACATGGGAAAGACTAAGATTGTAAACGCGAATCTGTTCATATTTTCACGTAATTATTTCCCAAATATACTCTTGTGTGAGTATTAAATCGTAAAAGTGTTCACCAACTTTCCATTCATAAATTAATCATTCAAGATCTGCACTCTGATTATTTGGTCACATATTTCGAGTACGCACAAGTAACAACTCACGGGCTAAGACAATACCCCACTAAAGCCTACAACATATGGCTCCTAACTAACCATTATTATATTCTTCATATTTAAAATATTCGAATAGAAATCATATTGCATGAAAAGAAATAAACATCTAACTAAATTTTTCAAGTAGTTTCAAATCCACACACTCCTCTATTAATGGCTAAATGTGCTCTAGCGTTCTGCTCTATCTCAATACTTCATATATATACGAGCTATTCAACTTGTATGGATAGTATAGAATGAAATTATTGTAACGTCACCGCACCACGAAATATTAGATGTATACTAAGTCATGAGTCTAGTAAACTGTACATTAAAGTACACTCTTATTCATAGTACCTGTTATTTACCAATGTCAGACATAAATATAACTGTCACGATACACTATTCTACCATAATGCTTGTCTATCTTACCTTAAAATGGTCATCTGCGCGATGTTCTCTCCTTGTCATATACTTTCAAATATGGCACAGAAACTCACCTTATAATTCTAATATAACATTATCTCGTCGAATGGCAATTCTTACATTTCCCGTAGAACATAAACAATCCTCTATACTTTAACTATTCATCAATATACTCCAATAAATAATCACATTTCAACACTATTCCAAAGACACTTTAACATAACACCGGCTTTCATATAGCCATATGCATATAGCTATTACTCCCAAAACTATATGCTAAATATACTAGAATTGCCTTGTAAAAATACGTAGTCAATAACCTTTATCTTAACACCAGTAGTACGAGTTCAATGCCCTCTTTCTATGAAGAAAGGAATACTTAATTTGACAATAATCATTGTATCGCGCAGGTACTTCGTGACGTAATCTATATTCAGGTAAGCGAGATTAATCGAAATTTCAATAGCAAATTAGACTCATTGCTTCTAGGTATTCACAAGTAACACTTCCATCTTTTATCCAAACTAGTTTCCACTGTAAGTATTCAAGTGCGGTAACCTGTATATGTCATATTAGCATTCTAATTCTACACGTCCATCTTATCTTAAAATCTTAGATATCTCACACTTCACTTTATATTACACACGCGTTCTTAATTACTCCAAAAATATCACCAAATATTCAGCACATGCCAAGTTAGATTGAGGGTGCAGATTACAAGAAACTACTCTACTAAAGAAATGTATGGACTTAGCTCGTCAGTTGCTACGTCTGATCTGGTTGTTGCTCCATCCTTCGGTTGCGGCTAGACCCTCAGATCGGATCTGGATCTCTGGTTGGATTGCACGCTCATGGTCATCAGCTGGTCACATGGTTCGCCGGTCCACTCCTTCTCGTCCGGTCCTTTGGCTGGCCGGTGCTCATCCACGTCATCATGTCCACTGGTTGGCCGGTCCAATCATCCACAGCTGGTCCTCTGGCTCGACGGTGCATATCCCCAGTTCAGTCCATCTTGTTAATTTAGCAGACAGTCATCATTTTGAATCTGTAGACAACGAAAAGAATTCCATTTCCGCAGTAATTAGTCATGATATATTCCATATTTCAATTATTTATAGATATCGTCGAAGTTTTTCTTTGCTCTGAAAATTTTCTCCGTGAAATAATTATTAGATTTACTGCTACGGTAGTTACTATCCTCTCGTACGAAGTTATCAATATTGTAGAATGGTGAATTCCTATTCCTTCGATCGTAGAGTGGCTCCTCACTAATCCAAGTCAATCATATATCACCAAAAATTATTTATTTATATATTTTCTTCGGCTCTTTTCTTAGCATACACCGGTGAATAATTTAATCGTATGCTATCGCCGATTATAAATAATCAATATTCTTCACAGTAGCCAAGAATATTCTTTAAATACGTAGCTCCGCTTGTTTTTGCGTCTTGTTTCTGCGAATGTTATTTCTTGAGTATGCTCTTAAACAATCCTTCCGCTGCTATATTTTTTTAAAACAATTCAAAATGAGCCTCTACTGTTCTGCAGTGTCTTCGAAAATTATCCGTTCCGTGACGTACATAGCCTCCTATACGCTGCATTAATATGAAGTTCATTGCCTTAGTAGATCGCATGGGCCATACCTTCCTACGCCGCCATTTTGTAGTTGGTCTTCGAGATGCGAACGGGCACATTTAATCCCCCGTCACGAAGAAAATATATTGGTCACGATATATTTTCTCATTGTTAACTTGAATCTCAAATGTGACTTTGCATCTCGTATATTCTTTGCCATTCCGATATTAGCTATTCGATTATCGAATATCAGCAGATTGATATCGATTCTGTCTTAGTTGCACTTGTTTGTTTACATGACCCGTAACCATGTATTTTACAGCTGATTTTCTTCATTTCATCAGTCCAAATAAAGATATTTAATGCTTCCTCTTGGCGTATTTCACGATGGTAGGTCGTTTATTGGCTTTAGACTTTCTTGTTTCTTAAGTTCTAATTACATATGCTGATTCTCTTGAAAGTACAACTTGATGTTGCATGCATTATGTATGTTACGATATTTGCCATTTAAACTTGCTATTTCATAAGCATTATTCCCAAGTACGCGCTCGATTCTGTAGGGACCATTGTATAACGGCAGAAATTTAGCACATATTTTTGCTGGTGCATTTGATATTGGTGCAGTTTTAACTAGAACTAGATCTCCTTGCTTGAAAGGTGCATGGTACTTCTTATTCCGTACCCTTCTTAATCGTTTTTGGGACTGATCCTTGAGTCTCTGTTGGATCTTTAGATTTATTTCTTGGGGATCTGGCTTTTTCTCTAGCTGCATAGTAAAAATGCTGTCCCATGTTCTCTGTGGGTGAAAATTTTTATGAGCTACGCTAGGAATCTGGGCAATTGATTGATTGACGGTGTTGTTTAAACTTCCAGCTATGATGTCTAGCATATCTATCCATTTCCAATGTTGTTGACTACAATATATTCTCCCGAATTTAGCGATCTCCTTCATATACCTCTCTACGGGATTACCTGCTGGATGACGAACTGAGCATAACGTATGCTTGATGCCTTCATTTCTCATTCGTTCGCGGAACATAACTAATGTAAATTGTGTTCCCCTATCAGTAAGGATCCTTTCAGGTTTTCCCATTTCAGGAAATGTCTTATTAATGAGGCTGTGTAAAACTTGTTTAGTATTGGCTGTCTGAATGGCTTGCAATGAAATATATTTAGAGAATATGTCGATAACCACTAGTATATATTTCTTTCCCTTTCTAGCAGTGGGCAACTTTCCAAAAATATCTATTGCATAAATTTCCTGAGCTCTAGATGGTATTATTGGGATCGGTTTATGACCGCATACGTAATTGTTATGCTTTACTCTCTGGCACACATCGCATGTTTTTGGTATGTTTCTTACTGATCTTCTTAATCCATTCCACGTGAATTTTTCCATTATCGTTCCAATGACCTTGTCTATGCCAGCATGTCCGGTCATCTTGTGAGTATGCCAGATTAATTCTCTTTGTAGCTCTTCTGGTATTACAATTCTTTTGGTGTTACTGATCTTGTCCACTACTTTCAGTAGTATCCCATCTACGATTTCATAGTTCCTTATGAATTCTGGTGCTGATTCCCTGTTCTCCAAGTTATCGATGATAACCTTCAATTTCTGGTCAGATTCCTGAAATTCTCTCAAATTTTCCAACTTTCTTAGCAGTTGTTCGTCTTGAGTATCCAATTCGATTGCTAGCACCTCTTCTTCACTTTCATGTGGATTTCTACTTAACGCATCAGCCAAGATGTTTTGCTTTCCACTACAATGTTCTATCTTTAGGTCAAACTGTTGAGTGAATAACATCCATCGCGTTATCCTTTCGCTGATCATAACTGCTTTCAAACCAAAAGTCAACGCCTTGTGGTCTGTCCGTATCGTTACTGGGTACCCATAAATTATACGTCTCCATTGTTGTAATGCGTGTACTATTGCTAGTAGTTCAAGCTCAGTAGTGGTATAGTGTTGCTCATGTTTTCTAAGTTTCCTACTGGTAAATGCCAAATAAGTTCGTTTTTTTGGTCTCGTTATCTTCTTGATATAGGCAAGCTCCTACACAAACGTGCGATGCATCAGCTTGAATTATGATTGTTGATAATCAGGATATCCCAGTTTGATACTTTTCTTCATCAGCTCTTTCATATTGATGAAAGCTTGTTCTGCCTCATCATTCCACTTCCATTTATTGTTGACCTTTAGCAGGTTCTGTAATGGTGCAGCCGTCTCTGTGTAACCTTCACAATGGTCTGAGAAGAATCCAGTCATCCCAAGAAATTGCCTTATATGCTTTACCTTTGTCGGCCTCGGGAAATCGCATATAGCCTTTATCTTTACGGGATTTGGTCTTATCCCTTCTCCATCGATCACGTGGCCTACAAAAAGTACTTGGCTTTGGCAAAATTTAGATTTTGATAGATTTATTTTGAAGCCTTTTCTCTGTAAATTAATAGCTTTTCCAATTTGACACAGTGTTCTTCGAAAGTAGAGCTCGCAAAGACCAGATCATCAACAAAACAATTTACGAAGTCCTTTACTTCACTCGTTAGGCTTCTGTCTAGTGCCCTTATCAATACTGCCGAACTGACCTTTAAGCCGAAGGGTAGGCGACAATAGGCATATGTTTGGTTATTAAACATAAAACCCGTTAACAACCGTGACTTCTCTTCAAGGACAATATGGTGAAATGATGCCATGCAGTCCATACTCGTAAAGTATTTCTGACCTCTAAATCTCTTCACAATGTCCTTAATTTTGGGAGCCTGGCTATACTCTGGAATAAGTCTGGAATTTAGGACACGAGCATCTAGGCACAAACGCAGTTTTCCGTTGTTTTTCTTTACAATTACTATAGGATTCAGGAATGGAGTGGTAGTCTTCACGATCAATCCATCAACTAACATTTCCTTGATGATTTGTTTGACTTCAGTGAAATACTTCTCTGGCACATCATATATTTTTCCCTTATATGGCGTCCAGTCAGTAACTATCAGTTTGTACTTGTAGTTAGGAATCTGCCCAGGTTTATCACTAAAAACTTCAATATATTTATTTATGATGTTGTACAATATTCGTTTTTCTTCTGCTGTGATTGCAGCTTGAGTAATAGCCTCCCAAATTTCAGATTTTCCGCAGCTTTCCTCTTCAATTGCTACGATTTCTTCAATTCTCAAGATCAATTCCGGCTCTATTTCTGTGCTAAGATCTTTTTCTTCTAGTTCATGGCTCTCTCCGTCCAATAGATCCACTTCTTTTCCCTCGATCTTCAACCACTCGTTCTCTTCAAGTGTGCTACTAATTTGGATTCTTTCTACAGTTCTACTTCCATCATTTTCTACTACCGGGAATCGAATTTCACCCTTTTCCATGTCAATTGTCATCCTAGAACTTATCATGAAGTCTATTCCAAAGATGACGTTGTATTTTATTTTCTTCATAACCATGAATGGGTGCTCGAATTCATATTTTCCGATCTTTATACTTAAATAGACTTGTATCTTGCACTCAACTGACTTGTCTGGGATTATACCTCGGATTTTTACACCAGATACCGGTATGATCGGTATCTCTATTTTCTGGCTTAGCTCTTGGAATAAGGTATGTGACAAGACTTATGCTAGCTCCAGAGTCCACTAAACAGTACAACCGGGTGTCGAACACTTTCACAACTATTACTGGTAACTTGAATTTAGGTTGGGTTTCGTGACAGGTATCCTCTCTAATTAAATCCTCGGGTTGAATGTCCCAGTGATCTATTTGTGCTACTACCCAACTGCGAATTTTGACAATATTCTCAAACGGTTTAATATTTACAATTTCATGTCTAGTTAGTTCGTCATTGGCGTTTTTTTTTTCGCTCTGATGGTTGGGAATTGTCTGTGTTCCCATGGCTCTCATGCTCTTTCCAGCCTTCTTCCTGTCTCCTTCGTTTATAATTCTGAAGTTCGAGACTTTCTGCGCCTTCGAGGTCGCCGTTTATATCCTAATTTTTGATGGCTTCCTCCCATCGGCTCCTATTTTGTCTCTGTTCCCTCAGCTCTTGGAGATATCGCCTGTTCTATTCATTTTGACTATATTGGGCAGGTCTTCTCCTATCATCGTATCGCCTCCTGTTCCTCTGATATGGTCGACTTCTATTGTTCCCATATCGAGTATTATTCCTATACTGGAAACTGTTTCTATTTCCAATTTGCCCACATCTTCCGTGCTTTTGTCCACTGTACTGGCAATAACATTTCCTCGGTTCTTTGTTTTGGGCTCTGATACAATCTTCTGTCCTAATCTCATCACCCTTATCTAGTCCGTGATTGGTGATTTCAGGACTAATTGTATTAACTGCTTCTATTTGTCTAAGATTTCTGGGGTTCCTCTCTATTAAGCACGATGACGTTAGGTCGATCTGTCTTAACCGTCTCTCCATGTCAATAGCAGTTTGTATGTCAGAGGCTGCTAGTAATCTTTGTATTTCAAGTGGTAATTGCCTCTGAATAGTTTTAATCGCCTCCAGTTCGCTAGGTGGAGAATATAAGTCCTGAAAACGATGAAACTGGAAAGAGAAGAAATCGCTGTAGCGAGTTTGGCCTGCAGTCGAAAATTTCCTCGAGTACAGCTCTAATCTTAGCTGTTGCTGGATCTCAGGATCCCAGAACTTCCTCAGAAAAGCCACCTTAAACTCTTCATAGTTGTGGAATGTGTACTTGAACGCCTGGAACCAAATATTTGGATTCCCGTCCAGATGTTTTTCAATAATTCGCAATTTCTTTTCCTCCTGAATCTTTCCTTCCTTGAAATATTCCTCTATGTCCCTAAGGAATTGCTTCGGTGATGTCTTAGCCGAACCGTCGAAATGTTTCGGTCGGTCGTCGTAATTTTTAATAATATTAATTATCGTGCTTCCCTCACTCTGGTTACTACCGTTTAATATTTCTAGGTCTCTTCTAGTTGGGCCGCTTATCCCTGAAGGTGTGTTCTCTCTCTCATTAATCTGTACTTCTATTGCTCTTTGCCTATCACTAGAGCTTGAGGCCATAGATTTCGCCGTGTGTGATTCCACCTTCATCTCCTGTATTTCTCTCCTAATCTGTTTCATCTCTTGTTCTGTCTTTTCGTTTTTTCGTTCCGATTCCACCTTGTTATCTTCTATTTTCTGTTTCAATTCATCAATTTTCTGTGCTACTTTGCTCGCAGCTTGGTCATATTCCTCATCTAAGTCTTGTTAGATTTAATCCTTGCATGCCAGTCGTTATATCATTTATTTTCTCTTCTTCCAATTTTCGGATCGATTCCTGGCTCACTGTTACCATTTCATTTATTTTATTTATTTCCTCATGCATCTCTCTGTTTCTATTTTCCATGGTTTCTGTCAACCTCATCTGCATGTTTTGAATTTCATTCTTAACTTCATATACTTCCGACCGTGTTTTCGCTGTTTCTTCAGTCGCTTCTTCTTGTTTCTTGCGTAGCTCATCGATCATCCCTTTGTGTTCATCTTCTATTTTTCTAACGAATTCTTCTAAAGATTCTTTCTGTTTCTGTTGCCATTCTTCTTGTTTCTTGTGCAATTCTTGCATCAACTCATAATGTTCTTTCTTTCTTTCATCGCGTTGTTCTTGTTGCCATTCTTCTTGTTTCTTTTCTTGTTCCTTTTGAAATTCTCTAAACAACTCTTGTTGTTTTCGTTCCTTTTCTGTCCGTCTTCTTTCCTTTTCTTCTCTCTCCTTCTGCCTTTCTTCTTCCAACTTCTTATCTTTTTCTTCTTGCTTTTTCTCTTTTTCTTCACGTTCCTTCTTCTCTTTCTTTCTTTCTTCTTCCAGCTTTTTCTCTTTTTCTTGCTTTTTCTCTTTCTCTTCTTGTTGTTTCAAATATTCGAGAAACCATAATGGAGCTCCTTCTTGTTTCTTTTGTGCTCTTCTCATTTCCTCTTCCTGTTCCCTTCTTGTCTGTACTCTACCCTGTGTTGCCATTTTTATGTCAAGTTCAATATATTCGTTACAATCTCTCAAGACTTCTAATGAACTCTCTATTTTGTAAAAAATTTCACTAATTTGCCTATCAATCCTTTAAGTTCACAGAATATCATATATAATATCACACACACCACAACAACTTAGTCTACAAGGTTTAAAATAGTTCAAAGTTTGCACTATATGCACTAGTGTCAAGTTTTCTATTCAGTGAATAATAATATAGATGGACCTTCCTGGAGATCGGCACCATCCCACCAGATAGACCATCAACAACCAGACCATGAGTTCAGATCTATGATTTCGATCTCATTTCGGAACATGTTACGAAATAAAGAAATTAAAATTCCGCTATGCGGCATCCAATATTTATATGTATGGCCATCAGCCTTTACCATAGTTAAAATTAATTAAGTTTCATTTCATATTAACTTAAAATCACCTTATCCTACATTACTGTTGTTAAAGAAAAGCAATCATCTAGTAAACAACAATAATTCCTTATCAATATTCTTCACAGGTGCTACAATGTGGTAATAATTAAATAAATTACTCAATACATTGGTGATTCTTTTTCTATGTCCGATACCTACATTTCGAGCTTCAACACTGGACTGCCGATTAAGTAGTGTGAGTTATCGGACAATTTCTTACTCTCCCGCGATGTCTTTCTCTTCATTGCTTCACGATTGAGCAGCTATTTCAACTCTCCCGCGGTGTCTTTCTCTTAAATCGTCCCACATTAGTGCGACATTTTCAATTTCTATTGGCGAATAATTCCAGTACCTTTCTCATTAATTGTTCCACGATTGGGCATCCATTTAAAACTTTCCCGCGGTGTCTCTCTCTTAAATCGGGTCCCACGATTGGTTCGACATTTATCTTCCGCGGTGTCTTTCTCATTAATTGCCCCACGATTGGTGCGACATTTAATTACTTGCACCCGCTCATGCAGCGGTCAGTGTCAAGTTATCCCGGTAGCTCTTGATTTCTTCTCAGGGTATTCCATTTTCCGCTCATAAAATCTGTGATTTTATATATATAATTATTTTACGTGGTTTCGAATGAGAATTTGTCCGCTGGAATACGCACCACAGGAGTATCTACACGCACAAGTACGAACCAGTGACCAATAACTTCAAAAGAAACACTTTCCGATTGTAGAACTAGTCAATTGCTTATTTCTATGAAACTTATTAACTAACTTACAACTAGACGTTACCTGAACAGAAATTAAACACAGTCACTTACTAAGGAAAAAAAAATAAGATTATTTATTGACTAAAATAATGTTCGATGTTAGATGAAGTGAAATCTGGGTAGTATTAATTGATTAATATTTAATCATCGAAAGACTAGAGTCAGCGCTGGCTCAAATAAAATAAAATAATTAAAGCTTAAAAAATGCTTACATTCTCTCATAACTAATGTTCAAATTCATATTAATACATGTCTTAATATTCGTAGCCATGTTCCGAAAAGTATTTCATTTTCACAAATTATATTCGAGATCACTGAGCAATCAAGGAATCAAATAAAATATACATTGTGAATACTGTCCCATTAATTATTAAAATTATCCTCACAACATATAAGTCGTCATGCTGAGATAAAATAAGTGATTCGTTAACTTGAAAAACGTAATAAAATTACATGGGAAAGACTAAGATTGTAAACGCGAATCTGTTCATATTTTCACGTAATTATTTCCCAAATATACTCTTGTGTGAGTATTAAATCGTAAAAGTGTTCACCAACTTTCCATTCATAAATTAATCATTCATAGATCTGCACTCTGATTATTTGGTCACATATTTCGAGTACGCACAAGTAACAACTCACGGGCTAAGACAATACCCCCCTAAAGCCTACAACATATGGCTCCTAACTAACCATTATTATATTCTTCATATTTAAAATATTCGAATAGAAATCATATTGCATGAAAAGAAATAAACATCTAACTAAATTTTCCAAGTAGTTTCAAATCCACACACTCCTCTATTAATGGCTCAATGTGCTCTAGCGTTCTGCTCTATCTCAATACTTCATATATATACGAGCTATTCAACTTGTATGGATAGTATAGAATGAAATTATTGTAACGTCACCGCACCACGAAATATTAGATGTATACTAAGTCATGAGTCTAGTAAACTGTACATTAAAGTACACTCTTATTCATAGTACCTGTTATTTACCAATGTCAGACATAAATATAACTGTCACGATACACTATTCTACCATAATGCTTGTCTATCTTACCTTAAAATGGTCATCTGCGCGATGTTCTCTCCTTGTCATATACTTTCAAATATGGCACAGAAACTCACCTTATAATTCTAATATAACATTATCTCGTCGAATGGCAATTCTTACATTTCCCGTAGAACATAAACAATCCTCTATACTTTAACTATTCATCAATATACTCCAATAAATAATCACATTTCAACACTATTCCAAAGACACTTTAACATAACACCGGCTTTCATATAGCCATATGCATATAGCTATTACTCCCAAAACTATATGCTAAATATACTAGAATTGCCTTGTAAAAATACGTAGTCAATAACCTTTATCTTAACACCAGTAGTACGAGTTCAATGCCCTCTTTCTATGAAGAAAGGAATACTTAATTTGACAATAATCATTGTATCGCGCAGGTACTTCGTGACGTAATCTATATTCAGGTAAGCGAGATTAATCGAAATTTCAATAGCAAATTAGACTCATTGCTTCTAGGTATTCACAAGTAACACTTCCATCTTTTATCCAAACTAGTTTCCACTGTAAGTATTCAAGTGCGGTAACCTGTATATGTCATATTAGCATTCTAATTCTACACTTCCATCTTATCTTAAAATCTTAGATATCTCACACTTCACTTTATATTACACACGCGTTCTTAATTACTCCAAAAATATCACCAAATATTCAGCACATGCCAAGATAGATTGAGGGTGCAGATTACAAGAAACTACTCTATTAAAGAAATGTATGGACTTAGCTCGTCAGTTGCTACGTCTGATCTGGTTGTTGCTCCATCCTTCGGTTGCGGCTAGACCCTCAGATCGGATCTGGATCTCTGGTTGGATTGCACGCTCATGGTCATCAGCTGGTCACATGGTTCGCCAGTCCACTCCTTCTCGTCCGGTCCTTTGGCTGGCCGGTGCTCATCCACGTCATCATGTCCACTGGTTGGCCGGTCCAATCATCCACAGCTGGTCCTCTGGCTCGACGGTGCATATCCCCAGTTCAGTCCATCTTGTTAATTTAGCAGACAGTCATCATTTTGAATCTGTAGACAACGAAAAGAATTCCATTTCCGCAGTAATTAGTCATGATATATTCCATATTTCAATTATTTATAGATATCGTCGAAGTTTTTCTTTGCTCTGAAAATTTTCTCCGTGAAATAATTATTAGATTTACTGCTACGGTAGTTACTATCCTCTCGTACGAAGTTATCAATATTGTAGAATGGTGAATTCCTATTCCTTCGATCGTAGAGTGGCTCCTCACTAATCCAAGTCAATCATATATCACCAAAAATTATTTATTTATATATTTTCTTCGGCTCTTTTCTTAGCATACACCGGTGAATAATTTAATCGTATGCTATCGCCGATTATAAATAATCAATATTCTTCACAGTAGCCAAGAATATTCTTTAAATACGTAGCTCCGCTTGTTTTTGCGTCTTGTTTCTGCGAATGTTATTTCTTGAGTATGCTCTTAAACAATCCTTCCGCTGCTATATTTTTTTAAAACAATTCAAAATGAGCCTCTACTGTTCTGCAGTGTCTTCGAAAATTATCCGTTCCGTGACGTACATAGCCTCCTATACGCTGCATTAATATGAAGTTCATTGCCTTAGTAGATCGCATGGGCCATACCTTCCTACGCCGCCATTTTGTAGTTGGTCTTCGAGATGCGAACGGGCACAATACCATTTGTGGTCCTTCCCTTTATTTTTCCGGTACCTTCATTTTACGAAGGGTCGGACCTCTTCCCTTCTCCATCCGATAAGATGAAGGGAGGATGGTTGCTCAGTTGCAACTCTTCTTAAAACAAAAATAACCACCGCCACTTCTAATATGTATTTTAATATTGGGCTGTGGAGTGGTTATCTCAAAAGAATTGGCGTATGTAACCTACAAAACATTAAGGGAAATATTTTGAAATGCGTATTGGCTGTCCTTAATTTTACACCCAAAACGTAAAAACTAGGAAGAAAGTAGGTCTGTAGTGATACACATAAATATGTCAGTAGTACTTTCATTTCCTTACTTCCATTAAATATGACTCCCTGAAGTTAATTAAAGCGGGTCACATTCAAATTGAAAACATTTAAATTAAATACATCAGTTTAGTCCCTATTATTCAAAACTGAATACTGCAGAAGGTTTGTTAGAAATAATTCTATCGACTGCATTTGAATTGTGGTTAGCATGGTTAGCTTTTGGTCCAAGGGTTCTTAGTTAAATTGCCGGCTGGGAATTTTACTTGCATTGGTTAATACCTTTAGCTCGGGACTTGAATATCAGAATTGATCAGGGGACACATTCCCACAGACACGGAGGTCTTCTGTATGAATCGAAAGACCAGCATCAAGTTTCTTCGGAAGCCATTATTAAGAACTAGCTGAAGAAAAGCCGTTTTGCTGTTTTTTGATATTACTTTTTCGGGGTACATAAATAACTTGCATTCTAAGTAATGTAATTAAAATATATTCTTATATACTACATCTGATGTCTTATTGTCTGGCCCATGTACAAACATATTTTCTGTTTGTCCGACACGGGAGAAAGCAACGTAGAGATGACCAGGTGTGAAACGGGAATCCTTCAAATTAACTCCGCAATTATGGAACGTTTGACCCTGAGCCTTATTGATAATCACACTGAAAATTGTAATCCTTAGAAGCAAAATGGCAAATCATTTGATATCTGTGGGATTCTTGGTATGAAAACTAATTTTCCTTTTTCTTTGCCGGTGAGGATTACTGCCTCAATGACATTGTTAAGAAGCTATTTCAGTAAGTATCCGCTTTGTATTCAAGAATTACAGAAAATACTTAGAGATCTACTCTATAGTTCTGAGATCACCATACTCCTGCGAGATGAATCAAAAGTGGTATATAAAACCAAGGAGTACATATCACATACTTCCAGAGTACATCCACATCACCATCGTTCCAGTACATTCTCAATTATTTTAATACATTGAATGACGAAGTCAGGCACTTTGAAGCTCCACATCTGCGTCACCACCACAGCTACAGACACGCAACCCCTGTAGTGCACGACGGGAGTCTCGAGGCTACTACCACACAAAAACAGCAGTGGTCTGCAGTGGGTAGTTGTGGCTGCATGGTGAAATATATGGACACACACGTCTATTTGTATATGTAGTTGGCCACTTTCAATCCCCATATCTACCACACAACCACAGATACATACACACGGCCACTATAGTTCAGGATGGGAGACTGGACGATACTACCACACACAAACACCAATGGTCTGCGGTGGGTAATTTCAGCTCCAAGGTGAAATATACCCGACGCACATATATATATATATTGTACCGGGAAATGATTGTGGGGTTTGAGCATGGGAAGGATCTCAGGTAGTGTCCGGTGTTTTTTGGAGCAGGTACAGAGACGGATAGTATCGCAGGGCGAATAATAGATGGTAATTCTTTCTTCTATAAAATTTATTAATAATAGCCACAGATATATCACCCTGTAATTGCAACTCAGTTTGGTAGTTAATGTCCCGGGTTCGATTCCCGATTGGGTCGGGGATTTTAATCGTGCCTGATTAATTCTTCTGGCCCGAGGACTGGGTTTTTGTCTTTGTCCAAACACTTTCCTCTTCATATGCAGACACAACACTACCAACCACAACAGAAACACGCAATAGTAATTACATCCTTCCATATAGGATTGATGTCAGGAAGGGCATCCGGCCGTAAAACATGGCCAAATCCACATGTGCTCCACAGGTTGCACCCGCGAACCGACAGATATAGGAAAAGCGGAGGGAGAAGAAGATTCCTGACATAGATAGTAGCTGAAATAATAAATAGTTGCAAACAGAAGAAAAACATTCAAGAGTAACTTCTCAAGATTACTCCGTATAGTGAAGTCAAGTTTTAGAGAACCGATGGGGTAGTAAAGAGAAAACCGATAAATGGCAAAACTAAACAAGCAAAGCAGAGCAGGGGAAATAAAAAATGCAAATTATTGTTAAACAAATCAAAGGATACCAATGACATCATAACAAAATAAAGTAATTCATAGCAGATCAAGAAAAAAAATCCGAAGTAAATCATAGAAAAAAATAAATAATGGCAAAGAATAACAAATAATAACAAAACAATAGGAACCAAATTAAGCCAGAGGAAACCAAATTAAAACAAAGGAAAGCATAACACAGCACAGGAAAGAAAACTAATGAGGTTAAACCAAACTATTCAAAGGACATAGAATTTTCTAACTTACCCTTGTTGAGAAATGATTGTTTTAAGATAATGAATGTTCTAAAATATTTTTCTTTCTTCATAATTCAAGGCTGGAAAGAAAATCATGTTTTGTATGAATGAGGATAGTGAATATTTGCTTTCATTTGGTTTAGTTTGTTGTATTAATATCGCTGAATTTTACCCTCCTTAACTTTTACATCTCTTAATTGTTCAAATTTTGTCACTTCAAATAGTTTACCAGGCCCTGGTTTTCAGGAGTAAATATAAACATGATCACCTTGTTAGAGTTACTTTTCAGAGAGACTGTAATACAGACTCTTCGCTTATTAAGTCTTTATTTTAAAGTCAATCGACGTTTAAATGATAGGCCAAATGCGGCGCCAGTCTTGGTCAGCACTGACATTTTCTCTCTACCTCTCTGGTCGGCATTAGTCAGTCCCTTCCAATCCCGCACGATTCTCCCCTTCGTGGAAGCCAGCAATTTGTGGCGATTAAATGTTGAGCAAAGCCTGTACGAGAGAGTCGAGCTGTAATGGCTTAAGAGGGTGGCTTCAGCATTTTCAATGCGAGATGAACGTGTGCTCAAAATACCGTGCCTGTGTAGAATAAGGTGAAAATGTGCGCGTCTGGACTATTAAATTATATTGCAACACGTAGTCGCCCTCATTATGTTGTTAAGTTCACCTGTAGAGAAACATCATTCATTGTAGATTAGCTAACGATAAGAAATGTGGGTTACAAAATTAAGCTTACACTAAAACAACTATCAATGTCAAATTAATGCTTAATAATAATAATAATAATAATAATAATAATAATAATAATAATAATAATATGCATCAGAATGGCTTATCCTCTGTCAGAAATGTGCACTCGCTAAGTTAGAGCAAAAAGAGAGAAAGATTCTCCACAACATTCTTGGCTCAAACTATAAAATCGGTATGTACATAAGAAAATCCAGACAAGAAACCTATTCCGGAGACCCGTGTTCGATTCCCGGCTCTACCACGAAATTTGAAAAGTGGTACGAAGGCTGGAACGGGCTCCGCTCAGCCTCGGGAAGTCAACTGAGTTGAGGTGGGTTCGATTCCCACCTCAGCCATCCTGGAAGTGGTTTTCCGTGGTTTCCCACTTCTCCTACAGGCAAATACCGGGATGGTACCTAACTTTAGGCTACGGTTGCTTCCTTCCCTCTTCCTTGCCTGTCCCTTCCAGTCTTCCCATCCCTCCACAAGGCCCCTGTTCAGCATAGCAGGTGAGGCCACCTGGGCGATGTACTGGCCATTCTCCCCAGTTGTATCACCCGACCCAGAGTCTGAAGCTCCAGGACACTGCCCTTGAGGCCGTAGAGATAGGATCCCTCGCTGAGTCCGAGGGAAAAACCGACCCTAGAGGGTAAACAGTTGAAGAAGAAGACGAAGAAGAAGAAGAAGAAATGTACTCGCTAAGATAGATATCACAAACACAATGTGCAAACGCCGCTTTTAACATCACCTACGACGGGTAAACAACTCTCGATGGACAAAACGTACTTTTAATAATTTTGACTCAAAACCGAAAACAATAATACCCTGGTTCGTTAACGTCAAGAAAGACCTCAAAGAAATGGGCCTACGACCAGATGACGCGCACAACGAGACCTTTTCAGAACAAGCATCGTGAATTTTGGGGCTTTCCGGAATGCGAAGTGGACAACTGGTGCAAATTGGTCAGATGATAGCCGTGCTCGACGCAGCTAGCTAATGAAAACCTATTGGATCAATCGAAAACTGAATAAACGCCAGAATGTACAATGCAACTTCTTGTGGTCCCTAGTTGGCTGATTAGCGAATAATAAATAAATACATAAATAATAAAACTATGCCAACCGTATTGCTTATTACTGCCGATCACAAGCCTGGGGCTTAATTTTACAAGTGACGAGAAATGAGGATAAGGAGGAGTAAAAACCTCGTAATAATGCTACGGTTCAGCCAGCCCGGGTGTTAACACCCTGTGAGGATCCCTGCCTAGGTTTACAGATGAAAAACCGTCAACTGCCTCGAAAGTGAATGAGGAAGAAATTCCCAACGGTGGACGGAGGGGAATAACCTTAAAACCCAGACGCGTCTTCTCCCTTATCGGGCGGCATTCTAGTTAGCGTCTGTTTCCCCATGTGAGAGGCGGCTGTTTAGAAGTTCTAACTCTGTGGATCATTACTTGCTTCGACCAGTCTAAAGATTAGGCAGCTCCTACCTTATGGGAAACCAATTCAAGGAAAAAACTACTCCAGGTGGTAGCTTCAAGGAGGAACCCACCGCCACAATCAGTGGTGCAAGCAGGCGAGGTGGTTCTAGAGATTTTATAACACAACGTGAGAGGAATTTGGAGATCTCTGGACAAAACAAACTCAAGATAAAACGATGACACTGATAACGGCCGCTGAATGTGAATTCTTTTCTCAACGTTTCTCAACGTTAGAAAACTCAAGAGCTAGAAAAAAAGATGGTAGAACGGGATATAAAGATCATGGCCATTCAGGAAACAAAGTGCGGAGACGAAGACCATTTGGGAAGTGGAAAGTGCGGGATGTACACATGGAAGCGATCAGAGTGGCTAAGACATAATTACCTCCACCTCTCGGGACAGCTTTTGTAGTAGGCAAGAACTCTTTGAAAGCTCATCACAGATACATCTACTTCTCGTCGTTGAACCTGTGAAAACCGCTATGCGAAATATTTCAGCTTAGAACTTTGGTCGGTAAGGTTCTTTCATTTAAGGTTCAACATTGTCTGAATAATTGTCAAAGAATTCTCGCTCTTGACGGTATGTGTACTGCGGGTCAGTATTTCTCCCACAACATTATTACACAGCGGTTTTCTCAGGCGCAACGACGTTCTGCACCTTGGAGCGGGGCAAGACCTGTACTCTCATACACGCCCAAACCCCGTTTAATGAAGACCTTGTAAGGATCCATGAAAAAATATTAAGTTCTAGAATGAAACAGATGATCAGATGTCGAAGATTCCCGAGAGGAGCGTCAGATTGCTGATGGATGACTTTAACGCGCAGATGGTAAAAGAGAGGAAGTATAGAAAGATAGTAGGAAAATATCCAGCACACACACTGAAAAGCAAAAAAAGACGAAAGACTCACTAAATTTTGTGGAGCATTTAATCTCTGACCAATATCAAGGAATTTCAAACACATACCAGTAAAACATAAGACCTGGAGATCTCCCAATCCAATCTTGGGAGCGTTCCAGATCGACCCTGTAGCGATTTTCAATATGGCCATTTTAGGAATAAAAAGCACAAGAATAAAAAAATGAAAGCATATTACTCTTAACTGACACAAAATCATTAATAATAAACCCTTTGATTAGCTTTGAATTTTTGACGGAAACCCTGGTAGTTTTAAATGTATAAGTTCAAACCTTACCACTAAATTAACGTTGCCTCAAAGAGAGGGAATACAATATTGAGTTTGAATGGATTTGTAAGCACATTTGTATACAACCAAAATCTTAACTTTAATTCCCTTGTAACTCAAAACGTTTTCATAAGACGGTAATTAACTGCTAATGGACAAAAGATGAGTACAGAGCATCAAACACCACCATATATTGCCTTGAACGTTTATTAATTGTCCTAAGGTATGCATTAATTTTGCTGGAGGTTTCATTGTTCGAACATTTTCCATTCGATCCTCCATGGAGTAGAACGTAATGGTATAGGATTTTATTCACTCATTGAGTATGTCATTTCGAAGCTCGTGCATAGGGCGAAAACACTTCGAGTTATCGAAAATTGTATAGAGGAACGTCGATTGATTGATTGATTGATTGATTGATCGATCGATTCACTGAAATTCACACATGCTCACGGAGTTTGATGATGATCCTGGCTAGAGATTCTTACGCGTAACCCGCGCTAGAGAGAGAGAGAGAGAGAGAGAGAGCGCTTACAGTCCTTCAGATTGTTCATCTCTGTTTTCGTCTCTGATCTTGCATTCATCGATGCAAAGACTGACATGTTGCTAATCTGGGTTCACGAATTGCGTAGGGGAAATAATTACTCGGTACCCCTGTTTGTAATAAGAGACGATTGAAATGGTCGAATTTCCGGGGCTCTCAACCTCGGAGTGTCAACTGGCCAACATGAGACTTATAGCTGAGTCTTCCATTGCTTCTGCCTATTTCCGCCGGCTTTCTCTCTTTCATCTTTCCTCTCCGGTTTGCCGTGGTGCACCCTTTTTCTCATTTTACACCAACGGTAGTACGTTTACAAGGCCAAGCTAGTGGCCTGCCCAGAGTACCGACCTGAAACCAATGGAACACCTTTGGAATGAGCTACAATGTCGACTCGCTTCAGACCCCAGCGTCCAACATCACTACCTTCTCTGGTTTCGGCTCTTGAGGAAGAATGGGCTGCCATTCCTCCGCAGGAAATCAGACACCTAATTGAAGGTCTCCCCAGCAGACCTGTCATAAAGGTGAAATGTGGACTCACCCCATATTAATACCCAATAATAGAGAACGTGACGCGCGTAAAGTCTAAGTGCAATTTCAGATACGTGTCCGAATGCTTTCGGTCAGGTAATGTAAGTTACTTATTGTTTAACAATTATTTTAGGGTATGTTGTACTTTTTGGTGTTATATTGTAATGAAATGAAATGGCGTATGGCTTTTAGTGCCGGGAGTGTCCGAGGACAAGTTACGCTCGCCAGATGCAGGTCTTTTTTGATTTGACACCCGTAGGAGACCTGCGCGTCATGATGAGGATGAAATGATGATGAAGACGACACATAGACCCAGCCCCCGTGCCAGTGAAATTAACCAATTATGGTTAAAATTCCCGACCCTGCCGGGAATTGAACCCGGGGCTCTGTGACCAAAGACGAGCACGCTAACCATTTAGCCGTGGATCCGGACATTATATTGTAACTTTCATTAGAGTAAAGTGTTATGAGTTGTGAATAACCCACCCCTTATTCCTTACAACTCGACACCGTCTCAGTCCGCATTAGGTCGAGTTTGTGGAACTCTACTGAACTACTACGTACCCCAAGTTCTACTAAAAAGGATTTTGTTAAGAAAGCTATAATAATACTTTCTGAATATATATTGTTAAGGAATTTCTGATGTTAATCAAACCTTTGCGAATTTTCGAGTTATTTTTACGTACTTGTGTAAATATATTATACACTGGGCACATATAAATCAACCGTATACTGACTCCTCCATATGAGCCTCTACTTTCGTAGAGGCCAAAAAGAGAAGTTAATTAGAAATAGTAAATAGATTTTAATATCTTGAGCCAGGATTAACAACCTTTCTCTTTCATTTCAAGCACGAAGTCATTACGCAAAATTCAATCATTTCTTAAAGTTAAACTCGATGTTTCTTTTGCCATCGATAATGCTGATCTTGAAGATGAGAATTTATCAAAATGTATCTTACGGTTGGAATATCTGTTCATATTACGATGGAGAAGAACCATCGCGCACTCCCGGTGTTACAAGGCCTGGACTATACTGCTACCCGTGTAACACTGCACCGTTGTGTAAACTGACGTGGGAGTTTTCCAACACGTTTGACAAGGACATAAAAGAACAGATTTATTGACAGTTTAATGACGCAACAAGCTGCAATAGCACTATAGTACAATAGAAATTAATTAGAAATTGTAGTTGTTGGTACACATGTGCACAGCGCCAATACATTACTGGAAGAGATGATATATAAATCTTTCAGGAATTAAAGAAATGACCCTGTTATTACCAAATTGTTACAAATATGAATACCTTTATGGAAAACGCGCTGTTCGCCACGTATTCATATAGTGTGTAAATGAATAGTCCTCCATTAAACTGAAAACATTAACGACCGAAAAAAAAAAAAGAAAACGCCATCCTAACTTAGAGGGGATAGATTTTATTGGTGATTACGAGTATAGCTCATTTATTTGTTACGTGACACTTTAATGAATTATGCGCTGTACTAGGGGAGGACCACCGGACAGATGGGATAAAGACATCCGTAAGATTACTGGGATCAATTGGCAGAACATCGCTCAAGACCGTCCCAGATGGAGAGACCTCATGAAAACCTTGCTTCGGACTTAAAGAGGCCACATCGTAAAAACGATTGAAAATGGCTGATAGTGATAGTGATAGTGAATTTACTCTCAGCAAATATAATTCTTACAAGGACAGTATATGAATTTCACGCTTAGAATCGTAACGAAACTTTTACTTATGGATGAAATAGTCTAAATCATCTTGTTTGAGTAATACGATATTTTGCAACCACTCCAGACGTAAACAAGTCTCAGGTCGGATGACAAACAGAACTTTGTGTTTCTTAATAACTAACTAGATAAATTTCCCTTCGGAAGACAATCTAAATATTTATACTTATTGAAGAGTTACAACTGTATTTATATTCTTCATTTTTGGGTGTGTGACAATACATGAAAATAAAAAAAATGGTTTCGAAACTAAATACTTTGTTGTATAAATTAATAATAATGCTATTGGTTTTCCGTCTCACTAACTGCTATTTTAAGATTCTACGAGAGGCTGAGGTGCCGAAATTTTGCCTCGCTGGAGTTATTTTACGTGCTGGAAAATCTACCGACACGGGGTTGGCGTATTTGTGCACTTTCTAATACCATCGGACTGAGCCGGGATCGATACTGCCAACTTTGGTTCAGAAAGTCAGTTTATAGAAATTGAATATATATAATTATGTGTTCAATGTTGTTAGTTTGTGTACGCAAAAATTATAATAATACAGAAGAAATTTGTTTTATGTACCTTACTGTGTGTTGTATTTGTAATATCAATTGATTTACTACCTTGCAGACCTCAGTACATTTCAAATGTGGATTAGATAATACCTAAAGAAATGCACAGTTTCGAAAGTGTACACACAACTGAAAAGAACTTATATATGGTTTGAACTGTCTGATTTTGCTACTTCAAATTCAGTACCACATTAAACGTGTAGGAACTCATCCTTCTCTAATTACTATCGAAATAATTTCAATTTGTTTTGGAATGCTAACACATAACTACAAATTAAGTTTAAAAGAAATGACTGCAACTGCCGATGGTTGAGCCAGTGTGATCATATATTGTTAATTGCAGATATCATTGTGTCCATCACATGTTGTAAATTCAGTAGTTTTCAACATAGTAATTGTTAATAAATAATTCAATTATTCTTCTTCTTCTTTTCCACATAGTCATTATTAATAACTTCTTCTTCTTCTTCTGCTTCGTTATCTGTTTACCCTCCGGGGTCGGTTTCCCCCTCGGACTCAGCGAGGGATTCCACCTCTACCGCCTCAAGGGCAGTGTATGGAGCTTCAGACTCTGGGTGGGGGGATATAACTGGGGAGGATGACCAGTACCTCTCCCAGGTGGCCTCACCTGCTATGCTGAACATGGGCCTTGCGGGGAGTGGGAAGATTGGAAGGGTTAGACAAGGGAGAGGGAAGGAAGCGGCCGTGGCCTTAAGTTAGGTACCATCCTGGCATTTGCCTGGAGGAGAAGTGGGAAACCACGGAAGACCACTTCTAGGATGGATGAGGTGGGGATCGAACCCACCTCTACTCAGTTGATCACCCGAGGCTGAGTGGACCCGTTCCAGCCCTCGTACTACTTTTCAAATTTCGTGACAGAGCCGGGAATCGAACCCGGGCCTCCGGGGTTGGCAGCTAATCACACTCACCACTATACCACAGAGGCGGATATAATTCAATCCATCCATTTCAAAATCGAAATCCTTCAATGATTCACTCAGTTGGAGAAACAAATCGTCGTCTCTTGTAGTTCCATGGATGCTTCTTAAAGATGCCAGATCCTGAGTAATATCTCACACATTGTCATGCCACTTCTTTTTCTACCACTTTACCGCACCTGTGGGGTGGCGGTTCTTAATTGTGTCGCACATGTGGATTTGTCCCTGTTTTACGGCCAGACGTCCTTTCCGACGCCAACCCTATATGGAAGGATGTAACCGCTATTGCGTATTTCTGCGTTGGTTGGTAGTTTAGTGTGTCTGAATATGAAGAGAGAAGTGTTGGGACAAAAATCAAGTCCATGAGCCAAATTAATTGATCAGATAGATCAAAATTTCTCACCCGGCCGGGAATCGAACCCGGGATCCTCTGAACCGGAGACCGAAACACTAACCATGTAGTCAAGGAGTCGGACCACGTACTGTCATGTCACAATTAAAAAATAAAAAGTTATGCTGTATCAGGGACGTCATTACATTCCTCCAAAAACCTACTGGGCTCTCTTCGGCTGCCGCCTGATCTACAGTCTCCTGTAGTGTCTGAATGGCGTATGCTGACGACGTTTGTATTATCCTAACAGAACCATCCGACAAAGAGCGAACCCTAAATATAATCCACGAATTTGAGGAAGATTCAGGATCGAAGGTAAATTAGAAAAAGTCTGGAATGCTGCTTCCTGGCCGACATCAATTACCTGCACCTAGTAGGTCACTGCCCATTGATAAATTGAAGGAATTGTTTTCCAACAAAATTTTAAGGATATGCTAACCGAGAATTGGACGTCCATAAGTAATAAAGTTAGAAACATCTTAACGCAGCAGAATACTAGGTCTCTAAACTTCATCGGAAAAGTATGGCATATTAACGTGTTTGCTTTACCCAAAATATGGTACTTTGCTCAAGTTCTACCTGCAACAAAACAAATAACACAGCGTATAGAACTTTATACACGCCACTCTCTTTGGAGAGGTTCCCTGTATCGGGTGAGACGTGATCAGCTGTACTTGCCGATTACAGATGGAGGACTAGACCTAATTTGTGTAGACCTGAAATGTAAGGGTCTGCTGGGAAGGACGATACTTAAATTACTATCAGGTTTGCAGACTCGAACAGAAGTGACGTTTCTTCAACCTCCTGAGTCTGATGTACGAGGTGGTCGACATATGCACATACATCCCACTTTCCGTGCCATCATTGGTATACTTGACAGTGTCCCGTAGGATCGAAAACAAAGAAAAGATTTCACTCGACGAAGAATTTCTACACTTACTGCTGAAACCATCACAGACACCAATACCAATACCTTCAAAAAGAGAATAATGGAAAATGGTGTGGTCAAATGCTAACAACAATCAAGTACCAACACAATGGAGATCATCAGCCTACTCAGTTATTAACGACATCGTTCCAAGAGCAACAAAGCGCTCACAACTTGTCTGAAGATAATAAGTGTGGACACTACGGCGAGCTCAATACCACAGTGCAGCGAGTAACATCTTGTCGGAAAGTGCGACCTGTGTGGACATGGACTATTAAGACAGTGCGGAAAATGCATGGAGGCCTGTCTTCGTTATCGAATGAGCAGTTAATGATTGGAGAATTTCAACTGGCGGAAAAATCAAAAGTGAATGCTGTAACTTGGTTGATAGCATTGAAGTTTAACGTCAAACGATAGGAGTGGATGGACGTTAGTGGACTTTATAAGCTCAATCAAGACATGGTAAAAAACCGTAATATAGAGTAATTTATTAAACATTTATTTCATTTTCAAATAATGCTTTTATTTATTTTATGAATTTTACGTGGTGATGTAATGAGAATTGACAACTCTGAGATGGCTTTGCATTTTTTCAAAATATTATTATTCTAATTTTTGTATTCCTTTCTTCAAATTATAAAGTGCAGTTTGTGTTTTATAATAGTCTCAACACTCTTATGCAATTATACAGGTGTGCTTATAGTTTTCAATGCCGGCTCCGTGGTGTAGGGATAGCGTGCCTGCCTCTTACCCGGAGACCCCGGGTTCAATTCCCTGCCAGGTCAGGGATTTTTAACTGTACCTGAGGGCTGCTTCGAGGTCCACTCAGCCTACGTGATTAGAATTGAGGAGCTGTTGACGGTGAGATAGTGGCCCCGGTCTAGAAAGCCAAGAATAATGGCCGAGAGGATTCGTCGTGCTGACCACACGACACCTCGTAATCTGCAGGCCTTCAGACTGAGCAGCGGTCGCTTGGTAGGCCAAGGCTCTTTAAGGGCTGTAGTGCCTTAGGGGGCTTATAGTTTCCAGATCACTATATTTCTTTAAACTGTCATGTTGGTTTTTCTTTTTTAATTGATTAATTTGGAATTTGTAATTGGCTTTGTGATTTGTAATTTTGTAATTTTGGAAAGGTTAAAAGATACAAACTGTATAAAAGGAAAGTGTTGGGACAAACACAAACACCCAGTCCCCGGGTCAGAAGTATTCAGACCCGATTAAAATCACCGACTCGCCGGGAATCGAACCGGAGACCCTCTGAACCGAAGGCCTCAACTATGGCCATTTAGCCAATGAGTCGGAGTTGCTCCGCCGCAATATTGCTATGTTCATAACGGCGCGTGGCCTCCGGAGAGACCTGGTGCAAGCGTTTGGATTTGACACTCGTGGGCGATGTGCGTATACGGGTGTGAGGTGATGACGTGTAGCTTTCTCCTGTCCAGTAACACCAAGGGGTCTGCTCAAAGCTTAAATTCATCACCCAGTGGACGAATAACCTTCAACGGCGTCAAATACGCAATATGAACACTGCGGAGAGGTTTGAAGTTGAACCCAGACTTTAGGCACGCAATCAATGATTAGAAATTGAATACCACCGATTTTCGTATTCTGGTAATGAAATGACGTGTGGCTTTTAGTGCCGGGCGTGTTCGAGGACATGGTTGGCTCTCTAGATGCAGGTCTTTTGATTTGACTCCCGTAGGCGACCTGCTCGTCGTGATGAGGATGAAATATTGATGAAGACGTCACATACATCCAGCCCGCGTGCCAGGGAAAATAACCAATCGTGGTTAAAATTTCCGACCCTGACGGGAATTGAACCCGGGACACCTGTGACCAAAAGCCAGCACGCTGACCATTTAGCCATGGAGTCGGACTTCGTATTCTGGTGCCGTCTCTTCACAGAAGATCGGCGTATATCATGAAGTAAGTTCTTCTAACAGTCACTATATCGCGGATGTCGAACCACTGTCAGAGGTTCCACGTGCAGGTAATCTTCTCCACCAACATCATCGTTTCCTTTATATCTTGCCATCTATGATCAGTTATACCCGGCTGTACTTGTCATTTCGGAACGCACGACGGCTTTCCTGCATTTTTCGCGGGTTAAGTATTTCACATGATTTCCTGGCTCGACGGGTTACCTCCTCCTTGTTGGTGATGTAGTCTACCCATCATCTTGCGAGACATCTCAAAGGCGTGTACTCTGACGAAGCATTTAGTGTCCATCCTTGGACACAGCAAAGCAGCACCGTTAACTCATAACACTCCATGACGGGTATTTTGAATCGGAGATCGCAGCTGCATACACAATAATTTAATTTAAGAAACACACTTTTTGAAATGTCGATTCTGGTTTTGATTTCTAGGTCTGCATCCCACCCCTTTATTAGCAAGCTGGCATACATATAAAATATAGTTTACATATAAAACAAAGTCCCGGAGAGATGTGTGTCTTATTTGTGTGGGCTAATAAGGAGAATCTCTCAATGGGTTTTGATGTGATCCTCATCGTCGTATGGGACCTCGTTAGGATTCAGGATTTAGCCAGTCAGTGAACGTCCTTGGAACCAAACTGGGGAGGAGAATGGTCCGGTATGACACCCTCTGCAGTGGCATCCTATCGAACAACAAAATATTACATTTCCGGTATTCAATCTACCAAAGCAATGCAAGACGTGTTTGGTATCCTGTGTTTACATTTTCGCGCTGAAGGGTTCTGAGACCCTGGCGTAAAATAACGAAAACGCCCATTGTTGTTTAACGCATAGCAATATTTCAACATGACTATGTTTTTTAGTCCAAGGTCCATCCTCCGATAACCTCTTCAAGGATTGAGAGACATTGAGAAATCAATCAATCAATCAATCAATCAATCAATCAATCAATCAATCAATCAATCAATCAATCAATCAATCAATCAATGATATTTGAACCTAACCTTTAGCGTTTTGTTCATCTGTTTGAGGAGTTTTTGGAGCCGCCCCCTATTCAGATACATCACTCTCAACTTCTGAGATGAGCCAATAGCTCTCTGGGCTGCGCGGAAAGGTGGGGTAGCAGACCACACTCTGCTCGTTCCGAACACTCGTTACATTTATTGTGAATATTTCGTCTTATTTGCAGGAACTTTGTCGTGTGGCACCAGTTGTGGCTAATAGCCGGGGGGCTGGTAATATATGCAAGACATCGAGGAGCCAAGCACCACCATTGCGGCCATTTTATTACTCACTAAGGTACACTTACAATCCACTTTCTTATTCTTCCATCGTCAACAGTGAAATGGCTGAGATTAAGAAACCAAGAAACAATCATAAAGTCTTTTGTTGAAATTTAATTTCTAGTGTCACTACATTTGGAGCATCGTAAATTCGGAGACTGAGAAGAGACTGCAGTGTTTGAAATATTGTCGTCCTAAATATCATTCCTTGTCTGCCTCTGAAGTTATTGTTTACAACCACAGTTGTTTCTTGATATGTATGTACCACCTCCTTCCTCTTCTTCTTCTTCTTTCCTACCGCTTTTCCCACACCTGTGGGGTCGCGGGTGCGAACTGTGTCGCACTTGTGGATTTGGCCCTGTCTTACTGCCGGATGCCCTTCCGACGCCAACCCTATATGGAGGGATGAAATCACTATTGCGTGTTTCTGTGGCGGTTGGTAGTGTGTTGTGTGAATATGAAGAGGAATGTGTTGGGACAAACACAAACCCCCAGTTCCCGGGCCAGAAGAATTAACCAGAGGCGATTAAAATTCCCAACCCGGCAGGGAATCGAACCCGGGACCCTCTGAACTGAAGGCCTCAACGTTGATCATTCAGCCAATGACTCGGACATGTATTTACCACCTATATTTATTTATTTATTTTTCTTGTACAAGGTGGCATGCTGGATAAGTGTTCTAGCCACTCGACTCTCAAACTGAGTACCTGGGTTCGAATACTAGTCTTTTTCTTGTGAGATTGACAATAACACGAACATGGAGCGACAGGAAGTCATCCTAACTGCTAAGGCCGACAACGAGCATGGGTGTTCTTCTAACCCCACCCAAACGTGGCCATTTGCCATTGAAAACATGAAATTATTGTCTAGTAGAACATTTTCATTAATTGATTCCATTTCTAGGGAGGGTCCCGGCTCAGAATATGTCCAAGATCCACACTTTTTTTTCTTGCTATTTGCTTTACGTCGCACCGACACAGATATGACTTATGGCGACGATGGGATAGGAAAGGCCCATGAAGTGGAAGGAAGCGGCCGTGGCCTTAATTAAGGTACAGCCCCGGCATTTGCCTGGTGTGAACATGGGAAACCACGGAAAACCATCTTCAGGGCTGCCGACAGTGGGGTTCGAACCCACTATCTCCCGATTACTGGATACTGACCGCACTTAAGCGACTGCAGCTATCGAGCTCGGTGATCCACACTTCTATTGCACAGCAAGTAGCAAATTGACACTCAGGAACATTCACTAGACCATTCGGCTGGTTTCCATGGTTTGCGAACTAGATCATAACTACAGGAACCCAACCACGAAAACTGAAAGGAACACCATTTATAGTAGAGATGCATGTACATTTGTATAGAGTATCGGAAACTTGATTGTCATTAGGATCGTGTTCTTCGAACTAACCAAGTACAAAATTACATCTGAGAAGACGAATGCATCATCTTACCATAATTATATATTATAGAATTAACAATAATTATAAAATAATGATAAATTTTATATAGATAATCCTAATTGTTAATTAAATATAAGTATAAATGTTGACACGGAAGGCTTACGAAGAAGATCTTGTCACTCATCAAAAGCCACAAGACAGGAAGCATTTAATTCAATGAAGAAAAAAGAGACTCAGCTTTCTTTGGGATATCTGATACTGATGTGTCAGACCGCCCTACTTCCTCTTTCCTGGCCGTATATATACCCATAAAACAGGCACTCCCGAGCTCACTCAGGGTCGGCTCGTCTGACGCGGAGTGTATGTCCGACATTTTTGAACCAGATCTAATGGCACTTCACTTTTCCTTAAAGCAGCCTCAGCAGTTTGTTTCTGCCCTATTCCTCTCTTTGGCTCTTCGATGACAAGAGCTTCTTGAACTATATGGTGTTCACTTCTTTTTCTGACATTATCATACCAGTGGAGCTGTTTTTCTTCCATCTTGTCGCTGATGGGCACAACTTTAAATGATCCTCGCACATGTTCATTGCGCACTTTATCATGCAGAGTGACTCCCGCCGACCATCGCAACATCCGCATCTCTGTGACATGCATTCGCTGGTCATGATTTTTCTCCCTTCCCAACATTCGGAGCCGAACATTAGGGCAGGCCGGACGGTGGTTTTGTACACTTTGCCCTTTAGTTTGACTGCCACCCACTTATCACACAGAACAACAGTAGGAGACCGCCATTTCATCCAACCAACACTGATGCGATGTTGACATCTGCATTGATGTTACCATCAGTTGTGATGACTGATCCAAGATATGTGAACTTGTCGGTCATCATCAGCGGTTCTCCAGCAAGGAAGACAGTGCTGTGTGGGCCCACTTGCCCTGGCTGTGCAAAGTTGAAAAACATGCACTCCGTTGCGAATTATTCTTAATCCACTAGCCTCTAGTATTATGCGTCATCGTTTCAAGACGGCCTCAACCTCCTGACACTACTCACCAACCAAAACAATATCGTCTGCATAAAGTATGATCCACGGCAGGTCTGTCATCAGCTGCTCCGTTAGGTAGTTGATGACCATGTTGAACAGTACTGTGCTCAGTGCTGACCCCTGATGTACACAAACATCAACATGGAAATTATCTGAAACACCTGCAGTGGCTTTCACTATAGTAAAAGGACGGCAGTCATCTCCGTACAGTCCTTGAAGGCCATTCAAGGAGTGGAAGGTAAAGGCTTCCACTCTTCGTAACCTCGACACTTGATGGGGTGGAGTGGTTAGCTCTACTCCAGGCCGCCTTTCCCCACACGAATTAACCTGGTACTCATTTTTGTTGTAGGCTGAGTGATCATATTCACCTCCAGAAGTGGAAATCTAATTTCTTAAATTTTCGACTTCCTGAAGGAAAATCGAACCCACGTCCTTCCCGGTGAACCGAGTACGCCTTTACCGCCTCGCTAAGGCAGCCCCTTTTCACCATAGTAGATGGACGTATGTACATTTCTTGGATCATCTTCACATACACCGAAGGAACTTTTAGATGTGTAGTGCTGCCCAGACAATATCACTACGAACACGATCAAAGGCTTTTTCCAGATCGATCCGCAGAGTCTGTATTGCGACACTTATTGACATACCTGATGTGAAACACTGGTTCAGGTCGATGTTATTCAAAACCTTGATGCAATCTCCTATAGCGTGCTTCCAGATTTTGAATGTGTGTGCAGTGAGTTTGATGCCTCAGTAATTATCACATTCTCGGACATTTGTCTTTTGCTTGTAGATTTGAAAAAGGAAGCTTTCACGGAACTGTTCTTGCATTGGAATTCCAGCGAGGATTTTGTTGAAGAATTTCGTAAACCACTTATTTCCTTCGGCACCTAGGACTTTCCATAGTACAGGTGGAATATCATCGGGGCCAACCGCTTTGCCGTTCTTCATCTTTGACACAGCTACTGCAATATTAGGAGTAACTTCAGTCACCGGCCCTTCAACTGGACACTGCGAAACTGCTCTGTCTCGTGGAAACTCCTCATTTAGTAACCTTCCAAATACTTATTCCAGCGGTTGTTAATGGCATTATCATTTGTCAGTAACGTTCCCCGATCATCATTTGTGGCGACAATGTCCCTGGATTGTCTTTCGCGCTGACTAGCGACCTTGTAGATCCACTGCACACCCTTAGGTGTCAACAAGTCGTCATAGAGGCCCTGCTGCGTTTCACTTTTACCTATTGCTACGACTCTCTTGGCCTGCTTTTGATGATATTATGTTATTCCTTCAAATCTTATCCATTCAGTTTGTCTTTCCCTTTCCACCATGCTTTAAACGCAGTCTTTTTCTTCTTCACTGTCTCCTGGACATTATATTCCCACCACCAGATTTCCTTGTCTATTTTAAATCTCGTTAGAAACTCCAAAGTGATGCCTTGCCCTGTTGGTATACTCGAAATCTTTAGTATCTCGTGGCCAAAAGTATTTATTTCAGGCAAGAAATGAGTACAGCCCTCAGAACCACCCAGGACCTGCTTACACACTCTCCCTCATTGGTTACAACCATTAGACGCGTTAACACATGCACACATCTGAAGAGTGAGGGGAGGTGGAGAAAGTACGAAGTACGAGGATATCTAGCATGAACGGAACACACACGCGGAGGGGAAGGTACTTGCTTCCCTGCCCGCCCACACGTCAGAATAGCTCGACAATGGAGAGGGGAATGAAGGGAGGAACCACACGGCTCCTTCAAGGAAACAGACGTAATGTGTATATCGACTCATTGAGAGTCAAATTCTCCAGTTTCTTTGTAATTCTTGTGTGCGAAGTCTGGTTGAAATGTTAGCGGTCTCGACTACGACTTCATTATCAAGTAGCATTGCGCTCAACCACTGTCAGAAAGAATGACCCTTATTTCCGTCAATATAGGCCCTGTTAAATACTACTACTACTAATAATAATAATGTTATTTGGTTTACGTCCCACTAACTACTTTTTAAGGTCTTCGGAGACGCCGAGGTGAAGGAATTTAGTCCCGCAGGAGTTCTTTTACGTGCCAGTAAATCTACCGACACGGGGCTGTCGTATTTGAGCACCTTCAAATACCACCGGACTGAGCCAGGATCGAACCTGCCAAGTTGGGGTTAGAAGGCCAGCGCCTTAACCGTCTGAGCCACTCAGCCCGACTACTACTACTACTACTACTACTACTACTAATCTTAAAAAAACCAAAGTAAAATTAATCTGGCATAAATAATTATGATTATCAGAGACGCAGGGGCGATTGGAAAACCGTTCTTATGAAGTTATTGTTAGCGCTAATCAAACAATTAAATGCCATATATTGGGGTGGGATTGAAGCCCCCGTGGCTCAGGTGGCAGCGCGACGGCCTCTTACCGCTGAGTTCCGTGGTTCAAATCCCGGTCATTCCATGAGAGATTTGTGCTGGACAAAGCAGAGGCAGGACAGGTTTTTCTGCGGGTACTCCGTTTTGCCTGTCATCTTTCATTCCAGCCAACACTCTCCAATATCATTTCATTTCTTCTGTTAGTCATTAATAATTGCCCCAGAGGAGTGCGACAGACTTCAGCAGCTGGCACAATTCCTATCTTCGCCGCTAGATGGGGACTTCATTCATTGCATTTCTGACCCGGTCGAATGGATTTTCATTTAGTATTTGGGTCGGGTTACATCGTGCACACTTAATGGCAATTACATTCATTAATTGAAGGGTACAGGGAAAAAATCAGGTCACTTTTTTCATGAAATCCAGGAAACACTTTTTTAATTTGAAAACGTAATAAGTGCTTTTAAAACAAAGGTAATTATGAAGCAAAGTGAAATATTGAAGTCTCAGGTGTAGTGAACCAAGTAAAAGGGTGCTTAGTGCCCTAAATGGCAAGAGTATCAAACAAAGCCAAAAATTTCACTCATACACTACTTTCTCCAGGGAAAGAACCAGGTAACTCGCCTGAAACACAAAAGAAAACCAGGCATGTCAGCCCCTATAATTATGTGTGTAAGCCTGTAAAACGATATAATTACTATTATTTTAATGGAATTCAATAATAATAATAATAATAATAATAATAATAATAATAATAATAATAATAATAATAATAATAATAATAATAATAAAGCCATGGCAACTCACAGTTTATCATTCATGTACTAATCCCTGGAAAAACTTCACTGCTGGCTGACCACAAAATTTCATGAGGCTCATTATATCTTGGTACTTCTTTCTTTCTTTCTTTCTTTCTTTCTTTCTTTCTTTCTTTCTTTCTTTCTTTTTTTCTTTCTTAATCTGCTTACCCTCCAGGGTTGACTTTTCTCTCGGACTCAGCAAGGGATCCCACCTCTGCCGCCTCAAGGGCAGTGTCCTGGAGCTTCAGACTCTGGGTCGGGGGATACAAGTGGGCAGGATGACCAGTGCTTCGCCCAGGCGGCCTCACCTGCTATGCTGAACAGGGCCCTTGTGGGTGGATGGGAAGACTGGAAGGGATAGGCAAGGAAGAGGGAAGGAAGCGGCCGTGGCCTTAAGTTAGGTACCATCCTGGCATTTGCCTGGAGGAGAAGTGGGAAACCACGGAAAACCACTTTCAGGATGGCTTAGGTGGGAATAAAACCCACCTCTACTCAGTTGACCTCCCAAGGCTTAGTGGACCCTGTTCCAGCCCACGCACCACTTTTCAAATTTCGTGGCAGAGCCGGGAATCGAACCCGAGCCTCCGGGGGTGGCAGCTAATCACACTAAATCTTGGTACTTAACTTTGGAAATACGAAGAGGACCTGAGAGCGATTGAGAGATTTGTTACACATTTTCCACACAACTAATTTTAACGGGAAATTTAAAGGAGAGAATTAGATAAATATATTAACAATTTTACCTGAATAGGCCAAGGAAGGTAGCTCAAATTCTCCATTCTTCTGTATTGAAACACCTTTGACAGCCTTTTTTATGATGCTGGATTCGAAAGGGCCATTATAAGAAGCTCACCAGTGCAGTACTCGAGGTTGGTTGGATGAGGCCAGAAGTTCCCTGATAGGTTGGGTCTTAAACGGACATTTAAGTACATATTTCTGATTTTAAAAAAAAGAAGCAAATAGCATTTACCTCCAGACTGTCACCACAGTGAAAGGCGATGATTTCAATCTTGAGTTTTCAATCATGCTTATGAAGTCGTTTGGAGTTTCCATCCTTTGTTTCATACTCCACAGCCCAACGTCCTTATCAGATTCCATGTATGAATGTCCTCATTCTGGAAATGTGATCTTCAAGTTTGTTAAGCCATGGATTAGATTATCAACAACATAGTGCATGAAGCAAAAAATGATGAAATTCTTGTTTTGCCCTCATGTCGTGGTATACAATCTTCTTCATTTGCCAATGTTAATATCAAAACAGCACGTCACGATGTTACAAAGTATTGGAATAATAACTTGCACTAATAAACAGAATGCTAAAACACAACCGACTCACAAGAGTTACAATGAGATACTCGCGGAATATTTCAGCGATCACACTGCTCTCTATTGAGAGGCAGATAACTTGCCTGTTTTTTCCCTGTAACAGTTGAGTTACCTGCTTCTTTTCCTGTACGCCAAATCTTTGAGGGTAAATAAACCCATGACTAACCTGTTTCTTTGCCTGTTTCATATGTCTAACAGATAGGCCTTCCTATGGAGAATCTAATGGCACCTCAAACTAAATTTCGATTAAAAAGTGACTTACCTGGTTTTTACCCTGTACCCTTCAATTGCTTTCCTTGATTAGGAAAAGCTAGTATAGTCAGAATGTTTAACCACAGAAACATCTTAAGCAGTAAAAAAAAAAAAAAAGGGGGGGTTGGGAGTGGCCTCTGAGTGCACAACGTGGCAAGCCACACCTCCTGGCAGGCGAACACATATGAAGTAGCCTTGGTTACTTCTCCTTCGTCCTCAGGGTTGGCCAAAATCTTCGCCCGAAAACGTTACCTGTTTACTTTCCCACCCGGAATTCTTGTGATCGCGATTGTACAGTACTTGTGGAATATCGTCCACATTGGATCTTGAGTGTCGTTGTCGTTCTCCTGCATGTCCTGGACGATATATGCCCCGGTATCATCAATGAGTGGTTGTGTTGTCTCTTTATCTCTCAGCTTATACCACTTAATCTTCGTAGTTGGTCTGACTCTGTTGTTTAACGGACACCGTAGCAAGAGCTCTCCGATCAAAACCCCATGTTGGGATGTCAGAAACTCTCCCGGGATGACTTTGCAGTCTAAAACTGCCTCAGCAGATCATGGTTGCAGAGAATGTAGTCAATTTATGTACATATGACTCTCTCTTCTACTCGGTCTTGTACTATTGATGAGGACTTCACCTTGTGTGTGATAAGATGCTCTTCCTTCTTCTGAAAATATGTGCTGACTACAGCTATATTGTACGCTGAGGCAAACTGGAGGATCTCTTCACCCTGGCCATTCCTCATTCCACAACCAAAGCCTCCATGACATTCGGAATAATCCTCGCCAGTTTTTCCAATATGACCACTAAGGTCACCCAACAGAATCCTGTTCTCTTCATGTGGCATTTGATTCACTAGATGATCGTAGTCCCCCCAGAATTTTTGTTTCGTAATTCCATCGCAGTCAGACTGCCCTACATTTTGTAAAATAGTAAACTCGTGACCTCCTACCAAAGGTTGTTAAATCTCACACGCATTTATCACAAGAAAGGAAGTAATAACTTACAGCAAGACTCAAGATGTATTGGAAACTAAAATGATCATTAAAAAAGAACTAGTCATAAGTATAAAGGTTAAAAACAAGACACTTCGGATACTCTTTAAGAGATGAGGGATAATCGGTTGGATGTATTCATACTGAACTGCTTTATTATTTACTATACACAGCCTGTTTCTAGTTTCAACCGGGTCAGAAATGAATATAGGCTCTATCTAGCGGCGAGGATAGGAATCGTGCCGGCTGCCGAAGCCCGTCGCAGTCCCCTGAGGCAATGATTAATGACTGAAAGATGAAATGAAATGATATTGTAGAGTCTTTCTGGAATGAAAGATGACAGGGAAAACGGGACTACCCAGAGAAAAACCCGTCCCGCCTCCGCTTTGTCTAGCAAAACTCTCACATGGAGTGGCCGGGATGTGAACCACGGAACGCACCGGTAAGAGACCGGCGGACTGCCGCTTGAGCCACAGAGGCTTTTGTTATTTACTAATCTGAAATTCAGTTATAAAATATTAGCTGTTGTAGACAGTCGTGTCATAACCTACTGTAAATTTTTGTGTGGCTTCTCGTATAAACTTCAAAGAAACATTTCTAAGAGTACACGATCGATTCATTCCCAATGCTGTGAACAAATTATCTGGTATCATCTTCTTCATAAAGCCCTTGCTACACAACTCGCAATGAACATAATTTTTTTTTTTGCTAGTTGTTTTACGTCGCACCGACACAGGTAGGTCTTATGGCGACGATGGGACAGGGAATGGCTAGGAGTGGGAAGGAAGCGGCCGTGGCCTTAATTAAGGTACAGCCCCAGCATTTGCCTGGTGTGAAAATGGGAAACCACGGAAAACTATTTTCAGGGCTGCCGATAGTGGGGTTCGAACCTACTATCTCCCGAATACTGATGAACATAATCTAGAGAAATAAGGCATTTCAAGGCTCTCCCTTTAAAACAGAGATAAAAATAACAGTGCAATCACATGTTATGGATATAATACCTTTCTTGAAATTTAGTTTTCATGACTTCATACTTTACTTGCTGTACAAATAGACCACTGGAAGAGTACAACTATGAGTACTGTATACGCCCCAATCGACAAGTTCCTCCATGAACCAGGAATCCTCAACTTAGAAATATACAGTTTATTAGCAGCATAGATTCAGAAGTTATTTTTCTTTTTCTATTTATTTACTTTACTTGCATAAGCAGTCATGAATTTCGTTTCAGTTATTTGATCATCAAAACACTCAATTGCTCAATTGACTAATATAACGGACATCATCTCTAAAAATGCACATATAGTGATACATGCTTTACCCTTACTTCTGAAATTATAAACAGACATATTTATTTCCCAGCCAAGCAATACTGTTGATTATTCAGATTGGTACAAGTTATATGCATTATAGCCATCATCATTAGTATTTGAATCAATATTTAATATTGATTTCGTAATAACGCCAGGTGAACTATAATTAGGAGCACGCAGCTACATAAAGGAAACCAGCAATAATTAAAAAGTCAATATTTAATATTGATTCATCTGCAAATGAGGATGGTTATCATGCATTTGTCTACAGGTGACCTAGTGAACTGTAGCTAACGAATTTCGAGATCCCGAGGTCAATTCTTGTACTCTAATGACCCCGACGGTATTTAATTTACGACACTTAGAGAGAGCTTTAGTTTTACACCCTTTTTGGCCCTTACTTTTTTGCGATACTTGAACATTTTTAATGTTTTAGCGAAAAACCGTTTCTTACTAAATTGTATTATCTTGGTCGAGGGAACAGTGTGTATTAATTTGATGTATAATTCTAGGCTAAAATTCCATTGTGGAGCAAGAGTAGGTTTTCTTTATTAGGAGCGTGGAAAATGAATCTCGATTAATCGCGTAATTATCTTGAGCTGTTACGTCTTTTAGAATTATGTTATATTTGAGATTAAGATTCATATCCGGGAATTCGTAATGATAAATACAGCAGAGTCCTTCTAGTTCGGCCACCACGGGACCGGAGCCTAAGCAGGACTAAGGAAAGGCCGGACTAATCAACAATATACTATAAATACCAATATTTAGCCTAAGTACAGTACATAAATAAAGAACTAATTATAAGGCAAGTAGCATTAATGTGTCTTTACCAAGTGTACTCACCCGAAATGAGTTGATGTTGTCTTTATAATGTCTCCATACACTACTGAATGTTTACTCCCGATGAGAGATTAAACACTCGAGGTGGAAAATTAAATGCAGAAAAAACTATTATGAAACGTCATCATTTAATTTGTAAAGGTATACTAACGTTCGCCTCTGTGGATAGTGTGATTATCTGCCACCCCCGGAGGCCCGGGTTCGATTCCCGGCTCTGCCACGAAATTTTTGAAAAGTGGTACGAAGGCTGGCACTGGTTCCACTCATCATTGGGAGGTCAACTGAGTAGAGGGGGGTTCGAATCCCTCCTTAGCCATACTTGAAGTGGTTTTCTGTGGTTTCCCACTTCTCCTCCAGGCAAATGCCGGGATGATACCTTGCTTAAGGCCACGGCCGCTTCCTCCCCTCTTCTTTGTCTATTCCTTCCAAACTTCCCCTCTCCCCACCAGGCCCCTGTTCAGCATAGTAGGTGAGGCCGCCTGGGCGATGTACTGAGCATCTTCCCCAGTTGTATCCCCAACCCAGAGTCTGAAGCTCCAGGACACTGGCCTTGAGGCGGTAGAGGTGGGATTCCTCGCTGAGTCCGAGGGAAAACAGTGTAAACAGATGAAGACGAAGAAGAAATGTATACTAACTGTTGTATGTCCGGCGCTCCCGTCTCGCTCCACCAGCCAGCTGCACGCGCGCCTGTGTATCATTCTGCTAGCTTCGACGCGCAGCCCTCAGTGCGCGTGCCTGACCATCGAGTGTACTATAAATAGGAGCTCCCTGCCTGCTCAATTGCCCACTAGCCCCGGTGTCCAGCTCCAGAATACACCCTACGTCGAGCACGGAGGCTACTCCTCTTGAAAATGTGCTTCGACCAGGTGGACTGAATTTCTGGCAGTACGAGGTTTCACCTCTGGTCACCGCTCCCTTACCTGTTTCCGCTGCCTATGTACCGTAATTCTTTTACAAGCCATTGTCATTCCCTAATTTACGCAAGCTCCCTTAGTTTCGCTAGGTGGAATTTCTTCAATCAATTGAACTTGCATTTTAGGAATTCAGGCACTTCAACAAACAAGAACTCTCAAAGACATTTATGTTAGTGTGCCAGATAGTTCTCGACTATCAACGTGTCAATTCACAAAGACTATCTTTTCAAGATAGAAGTGTATATAAAGACTGTAAACCTGTACATATTGTATAAAGACAGACTTTTCTCAAGATTCAATATTCCTTCTTGCTTCAAAATAAATTTCTGTTATTTGTGTAAATATCATAAAGTGAAGCAATAAAAGTTGTGTTTTGTAAACTTCAACCTTGGTTACAACACAACTCTATGGCGACGAGGTAAAAACGCAACCACCTACAATTCTTCGACACCAGTTGCCAACTCTATGGCGACGAGGTAAAAAAGCAACTCTACAATTCTTCGACCCCAGTTGCCAACTCTATAGTAACGAGGTAAAAAACGCAACAAACTACACGTCATCAGCCCCAATCGCCAACTCTATAGCAACGAGGTAAACACGACACTACAATTCAACAGGCCCAGTTGTCAACTCTACGGCGACGTGCTAAACAACAACGACACTCCCACCAGTTCTGACACACAGCTTACCTTACTCTTTCTTGCACGCATCTCGCAATGGCTACTGCGGAACAACTCGCTACGGTCTTCCAAGCCTTACAGCAGCAACAACAACAATTTATGCAACAACAACAGGCAGCATTAATTCAGGCTATTCAAGCTATTTCTGTCTCTACACAGCCATCAGCTATTCCTTCGTTCTCTGCTTTTGATCCGGCTAAGGAAGAATGGTCAGTTTATTTAGCCCGTTTACAACAGCATTTCATCTGCCATTCTGTCACAGATGATCAACGCCGCCGCGCACTATTTCTTAGTTCGGTTGGCAATGCTACGTGTGAATTACTACATAAATTAAGTCCGGAAGAACACTTATCTGAGGTACCCTTCACGCAGCTCTTGGCCCGTCTCACGGAACACTATGCCAAAGCTCCTCACATAGTGGCTGCTCGCTATAAATTTTTTCAGAGCAGAAAGCAACCCCATCAGACACATACTGAATGGATAACTGAATTGCGTGGTCTAGCTAAACCCTGCCAGTTCATCTGCTCCAAGGACGGTTGTGGTTCATCCTACACTGATTCTCTCATTCGGGACATGATAATTTTACATACTCCTGAAGACAAAATACGTTTTGACGCTGTCAAGCAGAGTAACCCTTCTTTAGAAGACGTCCAGCGTATTGCTACGGTTTATGAGCTTACTACCAAGACTGCCGCAGCCATAGCTTCTCCACACGAAGTTGCACAAGTCTCGCCTCAGGCCCGCAAGTCCTCTTCTACAGTGAACCGTACGGATAAGGCGCTCTCCACCAAGCATTCTCGCCAGGTTCCCTCTCGTAATGCTACACGGAAGCCCAACTCTAAAAGCACCTCGAAACTCCTGCCTTCCTGCCGAGGTTGTTTCAAGCATCATGAACGTCGTGACTGTCGTTTTTTCAAAGCTACTTGTGAACGATGTAATAAACTTGGACACATTAAGACTGTCTGTCAAAGTTCGCTCCGCCCTGCTAAGACTACTGCAGCACGCCGGAAGCATATACAGCCCCGCCAAGACATGGAAGTTGATCAGATCAATCTTATTCTTCCCACAAAGGATTCTCACAAAATCATCATTCCTCTCTCATTCTCTGATCGATCTGTCGATTTTCAATTAGACACTGGATCACCTGTCTCTATTATTAACCTGACTACCTACCACGACTTAGGTTCACCTTCATGCTCTCCAGCTGACATCCAGCTCGTGACATTTAACAAGAAGAAAATTGACATCAAAGGTCAAATCAAGCTTCAGGCTAGTTATAAAAGAATTCAGAAGGCCATTCCTCTTCTCGTAGTTAACAACTACACTGCATCAAACATTATGGGCATGGATCTATTTAACTTATTTGGTTTCCAGATACATGACAACATTAACGTCGTATCTACATTGAATCCTACTTCTGACGTTACCGCTCTCCTAGCGCAGTTTCCTGAAGTCTTCGACTCTCAGCTCGGAACAGCCAAAGACTATACAGCTCACATACAGCTGAAATCTGGAGCTAAGCCTCGCTTCCTCAAATCACGTCCAGTACCCCTAGCACTTCAAGACCAGGTCACGAAAGAATTAGAAAGGTGGATACAAACTGGAATTGTTGTACCAGTTACTTCTAGTCAATGGGCTACTCCACTCGTGGTAATCAAGAAACCTGATGGTAATGTTCGACTTTGTGGCGATTTTCGATCTACAGTCAACGCACAACTCGACACAGATATCTTTCCTATTCCACGTCCAGAAGACTTATTCCGTCGTCTCTCTGGTGGACAATTCTTCTCTCGAGTTGATCTTAAAGAAGCATATCTCCAGCTACTTTTAGACGAAGAATCTAAGAACTTTCTCACACTCAACACTCCTCTCGGACTGCTACAGCTCCAGCGGCTCCCATTTGGTGTTTCATCCTCAGCGGCTATTTTTCAGCGCTATTTGGCTCAACTCACCGCCTCCATTCCCGGTTGTGCTAACTACCTGGATGATATTATTGTTACTGGAAAAGATCATCAGGAACATCTCACCAATCTACGCCTCCTTCTCCAGAACTTGAAAGACAATGGCCTACGAGCGAATCTCGCTAAATGTACCTTCTTTCAACCTCAAGTTCACTGCCTAGGACATATACTTGATAAGAATGGAATTCGTCCTAGTACACAGAATGTCTCAGCGATAGTAAACATGCCAGCACCTCAGAACCTCAAGCAGCTTCAGTCCTTCATAGGCAAAGCGAACTATTATAATAAGTTCATTCCACGCTTCGCTACAGTGGCAGCTCCATTAAACGCTCTACGTAAAAAAGGTGTTAAGTTTCAGTGGACTCCGCAATGCCAACAGGCATGGAAAACAATCAACAACGCCTTAATTCAAGCTGTACAACTCACTCATTTTCAGCCCGACAAGATCATCACGCTAGCTACTGACGCTTCAGACTACGGTGTCGGTGCCGTTCTCTCCCAGAAGGATCGTCATGGACAAGAACGCCCCATCGCCTTCGCTTCGAAAACACTTAATGACCATCAACGTCGATACTCACAGATAGAGAAAGAAGCTTTAGCCATCATCTTTGGTATTCGCCGTTTCAATGAATATCTCTATGGCAACCATTTCCTGATCATTACCGATCATAAGCCTCTCGTACACTTATTCCATCCTGGTAATAAGATCCCAGAGAATTCCCTCCGAAAGCTTCAAAGATGGTCCATGTTCCTTTCTGATTATTCCTATCAGATTGTATATCGAGCCACATCCCAGCATTGTAATGCTGATGCCCTCTCCCGCTTACCCGTTGGTCCTGATACTGCCTTCGATTCTCAAGAATCTGAATGTCTTCAGTTGGACATAGAACTTGAAGATACTGTATCCAGTTTTCCTATTGATGCTACCTGCATAGCTAAAGCTACGGATAAGGCCAGTACACTTGCTACTGTACGTACTTACATCCGCAACGGTTGGCCTCTTCAGAGCACACTTCCTGCCCACCTGGCACCTTATCATCGTATGCAGCATCGTCTCACGACTCGTGCCGGAATTGTATTACTAGAAGCAGGCACCATCTTCCGAGTGGTTATCCCACTTAGCCTACAGAAACAAGTTCTCGGATTATTACACCAAAGCCATTGGGGTATCTCCAGAACAAAGCAACTCGCCCGTCAACACTGCTACTGGCCCGGTATTGATGCCGCCATCGAAAAGCTAATACGTCATTGTGAGCAATGTCAAACGAATCAGAACGCCCCGTCTTCTGATCTTGCTTCATGGCCTCCTGCTACTACTCCATGGGAACGAGTTCACATCGATTTCGCAGGTCCTTTCCTCAATTCCATGTGGTTAATAGTCATCGATTCACTATCAAACTTTCCATATGTCGTGGATATGCATTCGACTACTACAACCGAAGCTACCATTCGTGCTCTCCAGAAAATCTTTACTACAGAAGGTTTACCGCAAGTACTCATTTCAGACAACGGACCTCAATTTACAGCTACTGCTTTTCAGAACTTTTGTACACATAATGGCATTCGTCATATCCTAGCACCACCTTTTCACCCTCAATCTAATGGTGAAGCTGAACGCTTCGTACAAACATTTAAAAGAAGTATGAAGAAAGCTGTCTCTTCAGGCTTAACTAAAGACCAAGCCTTGCTCCAACTCCTAAACAACTACAGAACTCTACCCGGCGCTGATAATATCACTCCTGCACAGAAGCTCCATGGACGACCTCACAGAACTTTACTTTCTCTGTTACAGCCTCTCCCGGCCCAGCATAAGACATCACCAACGAAGTTCTCCCTCAACGACAAGGTCTACACCAGGACATTCAAATCCAACCCACTCTGGATACCTGGAGTCATCTGCAGATCTTTGGGTCATCGTCTATACGAGATACAAACTACGGAGAAACGTATCTGCCGCCATCAAGATCAGATACGTCTGCGCTACCGCCCCTGTCCAGCTATTGATGCTATTGCTAAACCAGATAAATCTATTGCTGAACGCGCTTTAGATCATTTAATAACAATGGGTTCCTTTCAGGACGAGACAGCGCCACTCCGCCCAGTTCCAGCTCCGGACAATACAACAGAGACATTAGCAGCTCCGCCCCAGCATCGCAGTCGCCGCCAGCGCCGCCGCCGTTTCACGCCGTACCGGCGTATTTAGGAGGGGAGGGTGTTGTATGTCCGGCGCTCCCGTCTCGCTCCACCAGCCAGCTGCACGCGCGCCTGTGTATCATTCTGCTAGCTTCGACGCGCAGCCCTCAGTGCGCGTGCCTGACCATCGAGTGTACTATAAATAGGAGCTCCCTGCCTGCTCAATTGCCCACTAGCCCCGGTGTCCAGCTCCAGAATACACCCTACGTCGAGCACGGAGGCTACTCCTCTTGAAAATGTGCTTCGACCAGGTGGACTGAATTTCTGGCAGTACGAGGTTTCACCTCTGGTCACCGCTCCCTTACCTGTTTCCGCTGCCTATGTACCGTAATTCTTTTACAAGCCATTGTCATTCCCTAATTTACGCAAGCTCCCTTAGTTTCGCTAGGTGGAATTTCTTCAATCAATTGAACTTGCATTTTAGGAATTCAGGCACTTCAACAAACAAGGACTCTCAAAGACATTTATGTTAGTGTGCCAGATAGTTCTCGACTATCAACGTGTCAATTCACAAAGACTATCTTTTCAAGATAGAAGTGTATATAAAGACTGTAAACCTGTACATATTGTATAAAGACAGACTTTTCTCAAGATTCAATATTCCTTCTTGCTTCAAAATAAATTTCTGTTATTTGTGTAAATATCATAAAGTGAAGCAATAAAAGTTGTGTTTTGTAAACTTCAACCTTGGTTACAACACTAACACTTCGTATAAACATCACAGATTGTCGTAAACAAAAGGAGCCCACATTACAGTACATTACTGTGTCATACACTCGGCAGAATTCAAAGATTAAAATAATTTTGTTTATGTCAATTGCTTTTCTAGAAGCAAAATCACGCCACCTCTTTATAAACATTACATCAACTCCTGTTGCTTCTGTCCGCGGCTCGGTATAAGTCCTGCCGATTGTAAAGCTGCACTTCCAACAGCGTGACTGATTTTCGCTCTTCATTTCCTTCTTCTTCATCATCGACTTCTTCTACTTCTTTGTTCTGCCGAATAACAGCTTGCACAATTTCTTCGTGAGGGAAGCGTGACTCAAGGACAGGTGCCGGCCGGACTTTCTGGCGGCCGAACTAACCAAAGCCGAAAAAGAGGAAACTAGCTTAACTTGTAAACATAACATTTAGAAGTTTACGTATTCATACCGTGTTCCCTGATTCAAATTTAATAATGAATTTTACTTTACGTTCCACTAACTACTTTTACGATTTTCCGAGACGCCGAGTTACCAGAATTTTGTCCCACAGGAGTTCTTTCCTGTGTCAGTAAATCTACCGACAGGACGATGACGTATTTGAGCACCTTCAAACACCACCGGACTGAGCCAGGATCGAGCGATTCAAATTTAAGCCTTCACTTAATTTTGTGGTTAGAAATCAAAATTGTACCCAAGTGAACTGTTGTATAAATTCAGGCTAAAGTTAAGGCCTTCGTCCAAAATTTTGTGATTTTATGTACTAATATAATTTACTACAAGTCAAGTTACTTCGTCCTTAAGGTCATATTTGTAAAGAAACTATATTTTTGTGATTAATCCCATAATTTCTGCGATTGTATAAATTTTGGTCTGATTTGTGATTTTCAATCTGGCATATTCTAAAATAGAAATTATTCAAACCGTTTGGATTATGTTGTAGTCTCCTGTACGGAAATAATACATACACTGCCTCGCAAAAGAAACGTTAAGCATCCAGAAGGAGTGGTCCAATATTATCCCATGCATACCATTGATGCATAAGTAAATAATTAGATTTACAAAGCAGCTCTTCCTGGTAGCTCCTGCCTAACTAATTTGGCTGTTCTTCTCCATCATGCAACATCTGCTCTTAATGCCGATTCTCAGCTGGACGTGTGCTATATTGATATCGCAAAGGTTTATGATACCGTTGACCACGCACTTATTTCCTCTAAGCTCTCAGAACGTTTTAATATCCATGGTCGCTTCCTAACTATCCTGCAGAGCTTCCTAAATACCAGAACTCAGCGGGTGGTTCTTGATGGGTTCAGTTAGATCTTCTTATGGTACATTCTGGCGTCCCATAGCGCAGTGTCCTAGGTCCCCTTCTTTTTGTCCTATTTATTGACGATCTCATTAATACTACATCCTCCGTTTCGTGTGAAATCCTACTATTTGCAGATGACTGTAAAATATTCAAACAAATCGATTCTTTATCACACGTAAACTCCTTACAGAGCGGGTTTAACTCACTCTCTGAATGGTGCTCCACATGGCGTCTTAAGCCTAATCCTACCAAGTGTTCCTCTATTTCGATCACGCTTCGTAAATCCCCTATTCTTAGTAAATACTCGTGCTCGGTAACCCGTTCCCAACTCTAACAGAAGAAAATGACGTAGAAGTGTTGTTTGACAATCAATTGTTATTTGTCGCCCATATGCAAAATATAACCTCACGAGCAATGTCACTTCTCGGTTTGTTGTATAGATTTTCTGACATCACCGATATCCACGCCGTCAGAGCCTACTATGTATCTTGCGTCCTACCGATTGTTGAATTCGCGTCTCCCATTTGGTCTTCCTCTTCACCCACTAATCTGAATCATATTGACCGCGTGCAGTCATTCTTCTGTGCTATTGTCAGTGCCAGAGTATGTGATTGTCGAAACTTGAGCAGTAAATCAGATACTGGATAAGTTAAACCTTCACCCGTTATGTAGTCGCAGGGAAGTAGCCAACCTTAGATTCCTACATAACGCTGTTAACGGTTTATTTAGTTCTCCTGAAACTGCACCCTTCTTTTTCCTATATGTTTCAACTCGTAGAACCAGGATTAATCCACCCCCTTCATATTCCGTATTCCCGCCTCCCTCTCGTTCAAAGAACTTTATTTATACGCATACCAACCCTCCTTAACTCTTTATCTTCTGACAGGAACTTGGACGTTTTATCTTCATATGCCTCCTTTAATCGATTCTTTCTTAACTTAACCGAGTTCATTTTCTTCATATTCCTTGTTTTTCACTTTGCATTGCTGTCCCCTCTTTTATACATAATGTAATATTTATTTATTTTTACTATACTATAGCCAACGGCCGTAGCCGTGTTGAAACACCGGCTCCCGTGAGATCTCCGAAGTTAAGCAACATTGGGCGTGGTCAAGATCTGGATGGGTTGCCACGCGCTGTTGGTGGGGGTAAGGGAATGGAGGAGCGGAAAGAAACTGGCCACCCTACCGTACGTAAACTCCGGCTCAGGCACACCTCTGCGGAGGTTCGGACCTGCCGTCGGACAGAATACACCCTTACCTTACCTTGCTATACTATACCGTTACTTATGTGTTACATCTGTATCTATCTTACTGTGCCTAGCTGTAAGTTCTTCTCTTCGTTTTACGTTCAATCTTTAATTTTCCTCGTTGCTTCTTTTGCCTTCATGTCTTGTTGTTAATTGGTGTCTCTACAGTTATTTTGTTAGTTTTAATTTTTTCCTCTGTTATTATCATTAGATGTTCTTTCCTCATTGTTCTTCCACTTACTTTTTTTAATTTTTGCTATGTGCTACTCCATTGTAAATACATTTCTTTTCATTGCGAAACTCTGTAATTCGGCTTCTCGCTGTTTTAGTTTCCCAAATAAATAAATAAATAAATAAATAAATAAATAAATAAATAAATAAATAAATAAATAAATAAATAAATAAATAAATAAATAAATAAATAAATAAATAAATAAATAAATAAATAAATAAATTCTGAGTCCACACGTCCTACCCCATATGGCACATCACCCTGGGACAGTATTCCTACAAGATAATGCAACTCCACACACAGCACGTGTGTGCGTGTGGACTGCCTAGAGGGTGTTGAGGTCCTCCCATGGCCAGCAAGATCCCCAGACCTCTCCATCATTGAACACGTGTGGGATGACATTGGAAAGGGTCTCCTTCCCATTACCAACTGGAATCTGAGGGATCTAGAGGGACAGCTACAACAAGGACGAACTTACCTCAGGAGAGGATCTAAAGGCTCTGTGACACCATTCCTAACCGTATAAAGGCATGATTTGCGGCCAATGGGGGGATGCGACACCCTACTGACCTGGCGCCAATATTCCTCCTGGAACTGCCAACGGCCTGGTCTCTTTCATCCCATCTTGTAATCAGTTCAATAAAGGCACATGGTATTTTAGCATATGTAGTTTCATTCACTTTTAATCACTCCTTCTGGGTGCTTAACGTTTTCATCACGGAGTGTATACATTTCTTTGTCAGGTTACGTCAACACCACATCAGTTTAGACAACGAAGCAGGAATAAATATTTTTCGTAGTCTGAGGAAAGAATAAACAACAAAATAGTTCGTAATTGAGTAGATGGCGCCGGATGGCGCTGTGAGCATTACGTCACTCTGATGAACACCACATTACTCCCCATGAGTATTCAACTATACTTGTTATTAAAGTGAACACGTCGTCCATAGCGGGTTGGTGAGGTGATATCGTGTGAGGTGTAGGATCTGTCCTTTTTTCTTGTAGTATACCAGAAATTGATGAGGTGCTCAGTGTCGTAGAACCATCCGGGTCTACGATTGATTTCAGCAGATCAATGGAAACAGTTATTCGCGCACCACGGATTTCGATGTCGCGTACGCTTTGCAGAACGACTTAGAACATTGAATGGGCCATCATATGGAGACTGTAATGGCTTACGGATTGCTTCATGACGCACGAACACGTGTGAACAAGTGTCCAGTTCATGAAAATCTAAAGCCTGTTGTGCACAACGAAGACGCGCTTAGGTAAGACGTAGTTGTCTAAATCGGCTTCGTAGATCTTTCACAAAGTCTGTTGCCTCGATGATGTCGCTGGAAGTGTTTGTGAAGAACTGTCCTGCCAGTCGCAGCGTTTGACTTCACTAACTCCGCAGCTGTTGAATCAATGTCTTCTTTGTACGAAGTGGGTATACCCAGGGGGGAAAATAGGTAAATCATCTGTTCAACGTTCAGTGGCATGACACATGATAGCAGTTTTAAGCTGGTGGTGGAACCGTTCCACTAATCCGTTGGTGGCTGGATGGAATGCTGTGGCTCGGACACGATATGTCCCTGTGAGCACGTTTAGAGCTTTGAAAACGTGTGGTTGAAACTGCCGACCTTGATCTATCGTAAGTTGTAGTGGAACACCAAAAAGGCCAATCCAACCACTGAAGAAAGTTCGTGCGGCAGTCACTGACTTTCCTGTCCAAGACTGAATGGTAATGAAAATCTCTTAGGTGGGCGTTTGCACCACTCCTTTAGATCTTCCTTTTACCCTCCACGGAATTATCTGCAAGAACCAGGTCACTTGTAACAGTCATTCTTAGGTATCACATGACTTCGTAGTTGCGGCATATTCGGATGTCAATAGTGACAGGAATCCAAGCATCTTTTTAATTTATGTGTGTGCTCGTCAGTTTTGTATCTGTTTTGAAGAAATAATAAAACTATTATAATACAAATGAAATAATTCCAACCAATCCCCCTTCGCATTACAATTTAAGGAAAAGGGTCATACCTATTTCTTCTATTGTTACGATTACAGTGAGGACATTTTTATCCTTCCCTGTATTTTACCGACACCTCCACTCTACAAAGAGTAGGATATATTTCTCCTTTTGATAAGACTACAGTTTGCACGAGGTGAAGTCCTATTTAATTTCCCCCTTTTAATGATTATTACCGTCGGCATCATTGTACAAAGTGTCTCATTTTTGACGTTATTCTGCTAGCTGATAATTATAATAGTAATGTCAAGTGGTAAAGCTCAGTCAATTATGAGATCACTCACTTTCCCCTGCCTTTCACTCAAAAGTCGTTAAGAGTGGGTGTAGCTTTGAGATGTCGATTCTCGCTCATCGCAAATTGCCCTTGAAGATAAATGCCTGTTCACCCTCTTCTCTTTTTAAACATATTAATATTGATGTAAAGCGCTCGCGAACAGCTGTTCATTCCTTCACACCCCCTACCCTCTTCTCCCACCACTATGAGCCGCGTTTTCCAACTCACTTGCTGTGTTAATTGCAGATTTTACGTCCAAACGAGTTAAACAAATTTAAAACATTTTTTCTTTTACGAAATCAGTGACGTTTAATTCGAATGTCATGGGCTTATTATTGGTAAGCTCTGCTCGACGTAAAATATGCAGATCATTTCCCTTCCTTTCATAGATACAAGTTAACAGTCAAACAGCGAGGCTAAGTTAGGCGTGTGTTATTAATATACAATACTTAAAGTACACTCCCATGGGAGAACGTAATTTATTAAAGTAGCACTCCACAACATCTCACTATCATTATCGTAATAATAATAATAATAATAATAATAATAATAATAATAATAATAATAATAATAATAATGTATTCAATTAGTTTTCAAGTCAATGTTACATCCAGTGATTCTATGCATTTATATACACACTTTCTGCACACCATTTAAGGCACCAGGACCGCCTCCATCTGGTTCATCATTCTTTGTAAGTCCTCCGTCCACAACTCGTTATCCAAGTTGCCTCGTCTGAAGTCGATTAGCACACTCTCACACGTTCTTTTTAGTACGATGGTCTGTAGGTAGGCCTGTAGCTGTTTGCTCACTTCCAATTTGTCCATGTGCTTCTTGAACAAGTTGGTGGCTAGCCCGTCCTACGTTATTACCACAGGGACCATTGTCACCTTGGCTCCATTGTATATAAGTGAGAGTTCGTTGGCTAGCATCTCGTACTTTCTTCCTTTAGTGGTTTCAGTCTGTTTCAGAATATTTTTGTTTGTGATTCCAACTGCAATTAATAGGATTTCATTCTTTACAAGGTCATGTTTCATCAGATCAGGTTTGTTGTGTTCAATGCGAAGTTCAGTCTGTATGGTGACGTCTGACTTTATTCTAATCCGCTGATTGGATATGACATTTTCAACTTTATAGTTCTTTATTTTCTTAGAATTATTCAGCCCATACTTTTTGGTGAACATGGAATGAAAGCATCTGAAAACGTCATTGTGGCAATTCTTGTAGTACAAATTATGAATTCATCCACATTGTGTTGCCAGATGGTCTAGTGTCATTGACCTGGTTGCAGTGTTGGCACCTCTGGAATATACTCCCATGACTAACGATGTTTCTGTCTTGTATCTTACAGAACATTTCTTCTTCCTGTGGAGATATATTCCCCCTCATTAGCCATAACGATGACTGTTTTACGTCTACAAATTTCTCCTGTTGTTCACGGAACAATGTGGAATGCATTGACTTAGCCATGATTCGATTCATTCACATCTCTTTTTGTTTCTGCTTAACTACTTTTACCGTTACATCGTTTCCTCCCTCAGTTAGGTACTTCCGTTTCAGATGTTTTTCAGTCAGTCCAAGTGGGTTGCATTTCTTCTTTCACTTTCTGCAATAAACTTCGTTCTTGTGTTTGTTGACAAATATTTACATAGTTCAAGTAAAATAAATTCGGCCTTCTCAGAAACATTTTGTAGTCCTATTCCTAACTCATGTCTTTTCAGGTACAGTCGTTCCATATTACCTGCTGTTCTGACGATATTATTCTCTCTCAAGATTCCTCTCACCTTCAAATCAATGTTGTTAAATTCTTCGTGCTCGTACGGGATCAGGCCAATATAATAGTTTAATAGTTGACAACGCATACTCATTTATTGCTGCAAACAGGTTTCTAGTGTTCAGTTTTGTTTGGCATACATTTGTTACCCGTGATTCGATCTTGTTGGCTATGATAATTTAATTCTCGGGTGTAATTACATTTCACGAATCTTCTAATATTCCTAGGTATTTGTATCCTTCCACGTCATTTACCTTCTCTCCAAAGATATGGTTCGAACTGATATTGTTCGCTGACTTTTTCTGATTGATTGTAAAACCCATGTTGTTGAGACATTGATTCGTCCACTGGCTAAGCTCGTTCAATGTCTGCGCATCTTTGGCAAAAAATTTGATGTCATCGATGAAAATGAGGTGGTTCCACTCAATTCTTCCATGTTTATCTGCTTGGATCTTCTCGCAGTTCTTATTTAAGATTCTGCTTAACGATTCCACAGCAATTACGAACAACTTGGCTGATAGAGCATCTCCTTGTAATATTTCTCTATTTATTTTCACGTCACCGACCACTTTATTTCCACATATTAATGTTGTTCTCTGTTTGCCAAGTGTTCTATTGACAAATTTAATGATGTTTTCTGGCATATGTATCTTCCGTAGGCATTCAATTAGATATGCATGTGACAATGAATCATATGCTTTCTGAATGTCCACCCAAGCAGTACACAATTTATTATTGTACTTTTCGTTTATGGTTTTGCTTATAAGTGCTTGTTCCTTAGCGCCTTGACATCGGTTGCGTGTTCCCATTTGATTACTTGAGATAATATTGTTCACGTCACAGAAATCATTGACTATTACCGCGAACACTTTGCTGATTAATTTGAATAAATTCGAAAGGCATGTAATTGGCCTCAGGAGCTGCGGTATGTTTGCATTCGGGACTTTTGGAATCAAATATGTTATCCCAGCATAAATCTCTTCATCGATCAAGTCTGGGTTGTGAATTATTTCGTAGATAAGTTGTTCTAACCTCTCATGTAGTGCATACAGCCTCTTAATAAATTAATGATATAGAAAATCAGGTCCTGTTGCTTTCCAGTTCGCTAGGTACTTTATACAGCTGGATATAACCTCTTTTATCTTATCTATATCCATGTCTACCTCCACCTCCACTGGACTTAGTTCTTGGATCAGTTGTTCATAATATCGTATTTCATCATATTTCCAAATTGTAGTCCAAAAGCGCTTGGTTTCTTCAAGATTAATATCTTCACTTACTGTGAATCTATCGCCTTCAAGGTCACGATAGGTCTTCCTATTAAACTCAAACTTTCGGTTTGTGCTCCTAGATGCTATACGATTTTCAGCTACCACTATCTTCTTCTTGTACCGGGCGAGTTGGCCGTGCGCGTAGAGGCGCGCGGCTGTGAGCTTGCATCCTGGAGATAGTAGGTTCGAATCCCACTATCGGCAGCCCTGAAGATGGTTTTCCGTGGTTTCCCATTTTCACACCAGGAAAATGCTGGGGATGTACCTTAATTAAGGCCACGGCCGCTTCCCTCCAACTCCTAGGCCTTTCCTATCCCATCGTCGCCATAAGACCTATCTGTGTCGGTGCGACGTAAAGCCCATAGCAAAAAAAAAATCTTCTTCTTGTAAATAGCTATTTTCTCAAGAATCGTATCACGCATCTTCTGAATATCACTACTCTTGTTTGAATGAATTCGATTTTCTGTACACATTCTAATCAACTCTTTACTTGCTCTTTCATTTGGGCGGTGGACATCAATTATTTCCAATTTTCTATTCAATTTGTTAATCTTGGCTTCGATAGAGCTTTTTCAACCAGATACCTTATTTTCTTTAGCTGTCACCATCTCGTACGTCTGTTGGCATGCATACAACACATCATTCATTTCGGCGATCATGGTTATTTGCTGTACTACTCGCTCCGATGTTATGATTACACTCATCATTTCGAGTATTTCTTGATTTATTTCCTGTCTAAATATTTTCGTAGTTCTTGCTTTTGCCTCTTTCTTCTTACAATATTCATCAATATTTGTCAATAACGTTCGTTTCATTTTGAGGAACAAGTCTGTGTTCTTCACCATAGATGGCATTTGTATTGCATTATTTTCTTTGAGGCTGTCCGCTTCACATGCATTAATATTCTGACTCTTCTGTCTGAATCGATTATATAAATTCCTGACATCAATTTGACGAGCTCCTTGGTCAAAGCGTTGTTGAAACTCTTTTGTTATTTTCGGCCACCATCCTCGGGGCATCCTGCTAAACCGTACATCAATCATCTGCTGCAATCTTTCGATCCATTTTACTTTGTCGCATTCCTTAATCTCAATGACTAATGTTACAAATACAAGCTCCTTGTTTTGTGCTTCTGCCGCCTCGACCATGTTTGGGTCATCTTCCCCCTCTCCCTCACCTTGTACAGCTGTAGACACGATTATTAGGTCGGTATCTCGCGAGACATCGTTTGATTTTTTCAGTTTATGCGATGATTCGATGCTCGGAGTAACCATTTGATTTTGATCACGCGTGATTGTGTTAGTAGATGTTTCCATTTATCATCAGAACTTTACGCGAATGACCCACATTAGCGCTAGGTATAACTGCACCAATACGCCTTTAGCGGTGATCTTGTGAACTAATTACGTTTCGATGTTGTCTAAGCTTCGATCCTAACTTTTATTCGTTTAAGTTAAGTACCTTCATGCAACCGTAGTTCGTGATTCTTAACGACACTAAATACTTCACACAGACTCACCTTTATTGCCCGTTGATCAGCGTTTGCTTCTTACACTCTTTACAACTAATAGGCCTACAGTCTGTATTGTGCAATATTGCCTTTATAAGTGCCAATCCACTATCACTCGCATCTCACGACATAAAATACTAAGGTAGAGCGTATAGCACGACCAGGGATTGAACCAAGAAAACAAGAATAACATGAAGCAGATAACTTACCGTGCAATCCCAATAGTAAGGTCGTCGCAATGTGTAGAAGCAACAGGGGCCAAGAGGCCAGGCGAATCAATAAAAAAAAAAAAATTAGCTAAAGGCTGGAATAATAACCACTGAATAAAATTTGAAGAAAAGAAAACTTTAATTAATATTAACTTCTAAAGAAAAATAACCGACCTCTCAAACTACAATTGTTTTAAAATTTAAAAGTTGCAACTGGATCAATTAAAAGGCAAAATTAACTGAAAATTAAACCATCAAGGTCGATGCATTAATTTAAAGAATCAAATCACAATTAAAATCTATAAATTCACAGTTACAGTCTTGAAGGTGAAAACTTCTCCAATGACAATCTCGGTCATACCCTACCAACCCATATTACTTCGGTAATCTTCAAGAAATAACCCAAATGAAGGTACATGATCCACAAGAAGGATAACTAAGAGAACATTACATCAGAGACCGAAACTTAAATCACTTGAATATCATCAAACAGCAACCGGTCCACCACAAGGCGACCAAATCAAGACCATTACATCACACGGTTCTACCCGTCAATAATCAACACAGATCCTCTGCTGTCACAGGCAACAGGACAACGCCCACCCACGTGTGCATTCTATTACATCGTACAGAAACAAAACAGAGTCACCGTAATTCAAAATGGCTACGCCAGTACCGAGTAGCTCAAAAGAAAAGTTTTCATCTTAACAATATTCCAATATTACCAAACACCCTCGAATAGGTTTGAAAAATTTAGTAATCAAAAAATTATTATTATTATTATTAGGGAAATAAGAAAAATGAATTAGGTTACACCGATACTACGTACATATTTACCAGTGAGGAGCTCCTCCAAATATAAAATCTTGTTTCATGCGCATGAAACCTTAAGTGACAGAACCAAAAGTTAAAATAAATATCATAGTTACCATCGAACCTTGAAACCCCAAACCTAGATTGAATTTTACAAGCTCATAACAAGACCAGTAGGAAAAGTCCTTCACTTTAAATATTTAAAACAAATGTCCGAAACATCAAATATTCCATTTCTCAGATTTCATAGCCATAAATTTTCTTCATGTCTTCAAACGTCATTATTAGTAGTTTCTTCGGCGATATCAACCCAATTCAGAAGTACATATGAATCTACTTACGAGGTCGGCTAGTTAGAAGAGAATATTTTTTTAAATGACAAACCAAACAACGAGCCTAAGGCTCAGGTGGAAGTCCTTTAACCCGGATCAAAATTCACCAACATCTTCTTTCTTGAATAAATAACTTGTCGTTAAACCACAACCAAGAGCTTAGCTTCAGAGCGTCTCTTCAATTCAGTCCCAAGAATTAAAAACAAAAACGCTCAGACATCATTGTCGAGGACGGTGCTTCGCCAGGTAACTTCACATTTCGCAGACAGATCGCAGCACCACTAGCCACCTCGTGTTTCTATAACCAAGTCCACCGCAAGATGGCTCCCCATGCGCAAATCCAAGAAGGGACCATGGTATCTCGAACTCTTAATTCGTGGACACGCACACCATAATATTAAACTATATAAATGGAATCCAATATATGTAGTTCTAAGGTAATGGAGTAATACAACTCCATTACAGCCTCCCCCTCGAAAAGATCTACAAGGGGTGGGGAATGACGAGCAGGTCCGATGAAAATTACAATTATATATATGAAAATTTGGTTTCCTCCAACAACCAACACTGACATGTCACGAAGCGAGTAGAGGCACATGAACACACATGCCAAACCAAGTGCTACAGCTCACCCACAGTTCGTTAAAATTTCTTTAAGTTCTTTTTTTTTCACATTACAATCTTCCTTGAAATGTTCACTTAATTCCGAAGCGATTGACCTAATACGAGTAGTACATGAGTGCACAAGTTCGTTGTAACACAATTAAACCTCAGGAACACACTACGCTGAGAAGACTGGTCTTACAATAATTTTAAGAGTAGCATAAAAAATTCTCTGGAACTTGTTTTGGGGGTTTCTCTTACGTAGGAAAAAGGCATGACTTTCTGAATGGTAAGGTATTACCACATTAAGTAATAAGATTAAATACAAGGAGAAGAAAAGAAAAGAAAAAAAATAAGATAACTAGGAAACACAAACATCTTCAAGACATAAGTCAGTGCACCGAATTCTACATAATCCTTAAGTGACGTTTCCACCCTAATCTCCTTATCATCAGATTCCTTTACCATAGAGGCACGTACTCCAGATCAAGGAATATTACATAAATAACTAGACCACACAATCAATAATCATGCCAACAGCAAGAATTAGGAGGAAATAACATTACAACACAGTTAAATTTAACACACATATACATCTCCGTGAAATCAAGGGCCAGCAAACAAGTAGAATTACATAGTCCCCCACAAAAATTTCTTTTAAAATCATATCTAGTTCAGAAATCAACAATTACTCAACACTAACTCAGGATCAACTTCCATACCCCAGTACACATAATCTCATTCCAAAGAGAAGCTGAATGACTAGAACAAGAATCAATAGAAGGACACGGAACAAACATGCTTAGTATAGAAAAATTAAACTAGAGTAGAAGATATCAATTTTCAGAGCCATGGTAAAAGGTTAATTACAGTTGGAGACATATGCACAATTCAGATGTAGGGTACGCGTAAGGTGGGTCATCAACAACCGAACTAGCAGCGATTACCAGACAATTAACATACAATATGAACACCTACACCGGGACAGAAAATGACCAGGAGAAACACGGGAGACAACACAATTCTGAAATCTCATATTCCTTCTACAAGCCCCCATATGCAGGTAGAGGATCGATGACTGCAATACGGTCAGAATGAGCAGAATAATCCCATACTTATTCTTCTTCATGACAGAACGATAATTTACTATACCAACGACATCATTCAGATGTAACTCCCATTATAAAAGGCCTTAGATAGGCAGGTTACTTAAAATGAACGTTTAAATCCACAAGCATAAGCAAGATGACCACAGGTGAACAAGACATGGCAGAGAATATAAGAAGTTGAAACACAAGTCAGGTGACAGACCCGAAATAAACACCTACTTAAGAATTTTTCCCAAAATGAGTTGTAGATACATAAAATGAGTTTTCACCAAATCCACCTTTGACACCAAGAGAAAAATAAAAAGGCAATGTACAACCTCCTCAAGGTGTCCATACTACAACCCACATAATAAGTAACTCAAATAACAACAATACATCACCACTCAAATGACCACCAGTGCCGATGTGTCAGCCACGAAGGTAAAGGACATACAAATCCTCGACAGCATCTCACAAATCACAGAGTGCCCACCCAATATCATCACAACAACCGCAATAACCATCATGACTTCAGAGGAACACAGTCACCTCTCAACGAAACCATAATGCCTCCCAAATATAATTCCCAAAATCAAACCCATAATACCAAAACTTCACCAATACACAAGGATCAGAAACCATACCCTAAGGTCAAAAGGAGGTACCCTCCTTAGGTCATGAATCCTTTAACTATCTCAACATCACTCCACACTAACGGACGGAAGAAGTAAAACTCTAAGTACATTACATGAACCTACAACTCTAATTAAACAATATACAATAAAACAAGTCGCAATTTCCCTCGAAACACCTTAGAAAATGATGATAACAGCGATGAATAGGCAGGGTACCAGATCACCTTACAACGTGAAGTCCACACGAATATTCAATACTTTCCACAGGATGAAATCACTTAACACGACTTCCCTTAGACTTCCCCTTTTCAATAAGATTCGAATTCCACCAGATATGCAAGGCATCAAGATATAGTTACACCAATACTTAACTTTTCCAATATTGATACGGACCGGACAAGTCCTACGCTTATATCACAGTTTTAACTAAAACAATTACCTGATTAAATACCATCGACTTCCCACAAGATTTTGAACTCAACTCAAAACACACAATATATCAAGTCGCTTTCACTTGGGATAAATGAACTCTCCGAATCCTTTTCGCCACAGGATCACTGACAAGCATAGATACAGGGCTCAAAAACTGCAATATCGTACAAGGTCCCTGAAATCTAGGAGCTAATTTTGAAGTAAATTTATTTATAGCCTTGCTGACAGGATAACATTTTACGAAGACTTGGTCTCCAACACTTAGCTTGGTGGGCTTTCGGCCTTTGTCATAGTTCTTTCGTACCTTTTCATACGACACAGCCAACCTCGTTTTGGCCTCATCCCACACCTTTCGCACATCACGAGGAGTAGAGACTTCAGGAAGCAGTTCCTCAATTCGAAGGAGATTTGATAGCGGAGAAAATGGAACAAAACTAAACATTAACTCCATAGGAGTTTTGCCATGAGACTCATGGGTTGCAGTATTAAATGCATACGACAACCAATGAAGACAGGTGTCCCACTTGGTATGATTCGAGTGGTGGTAAGCAATGAGAGCAGACTTCAAATTTCTATTCATCCTCTCGGAATATGAGGGATTGGGATAATATGGAGTAGTGGTCACATGGGAGATGCACAAATCAAACAAGTACTTCCTGAATAAATGGCTAGTAAACCCAGCAGCATTGTCAGATACAAGAAACTTAGGAGTTCCAAAGGAGGCAAAAATAGAATTTAAACAGGAAATAGTGGTCTGCGAATTGGTCGATCTAGTCGGGAAGATCCAGCAAAATCTGGTAAAACCATCAATGCACACCAATGCATGAGTATTTCCTCGACTGGAACGTGGAAAGGGTCCAACATGATCGATAAACAATCGCTCCATAGCTCTGGAAGCTTGAGTCGATGACAACAACCCCACACGTTTGTTTAGGTTAGGTTTACTAATGGCGCAACTTTTACAAGACTTAACCATGGATGTGATATCCTGATCCATGTTTTTCCAAATAAAAAAACTCCCTTATTTTTGACCTAGTTTTGAAGTTTCCCAAATGTCCACCAACCGGACTATCATGGTAATACTGAAATATTACAGGAATTAAAATCTTGGGGACAACAATCTTTATCTTTTTATCATAACGGGATTGACAACAGAGTACCCCTTTTGCCAAGGAATAGGGTTTGATAATTTTACCAGAATTAATCTTTTACAGAATTTCCTTTAACTGAGGATCATCGTTTTGATACAGAGCAATATCTTGATACAACATTGGAAGATTAGTCAAGATAGAATTCACATTTACCGAAACAACTTGAGATACACTCTTCGCTTCCAAGTTTTCAAAACCATCCTCCTCATCAAACATGCGACTAAGCCCATCAGCGATTACATTTTCCGTTCCACGAATGTGCCGAACATTAAATTTAAAAGCAGAAATTCTCAGCGCCCACCTAGTTAGCCTTCCAGTTCTTTTGGGTCTTTTCAGAACCCAGGAAAGAGCTTCATTATCTGTCTCTAAATCAAAATTAACGTGCTCCACATAAACACGGAATTTCTCCAACGAAAATAGTACGGCTAAACACTCTAATTCATAGACAGAATATTTCCTTTCCAGAGGGGAGAGAGCTCTAGATGCGTAAGCGATAGGACGTCTACCCATTTCCGACTCTTGCAATAAGACTCCTGCAATAGCCTTGCCTGAGGCATCAGTCTGGATGATGAACCTTTTATTAAAATCGGGAATAGCAAGTATAGGAGCATTACTGAGCGCTCTCTTCAAGGTTTCAAAGGCTCTTTGTTGAGGGTCTTCCCACACAAATTTGACATTCTTTCTACGTAAGGAATTCAAAGGTGCAGCAATTTCAGCATAATTCGGAACGAATTTTCTAAAGAAATTAGTCATACCAATGAATCTGGCAAACCCTTTCACATCTTTAGGTGGTTTAAAATCGTGAATAGCTTGAGTACGGGCATGATCAATTGAAATTCCCTGTGACGATACTACATGTCCCAAGAAGGAGATCTGAAATTTGGCAAAATTGGTCTTCGAAAGCTTGACAGTTAAACCTGCTTTCTTCAATCTTTCAACTACCTCCTGTACATGCTTGAGATGATCTTCAAAATTTGCAGAATATACAACAAGATCATCAAGATAATGAATAACGTACTTAAATTTCACATCCCCAAACACAGAATCCAGTAATCGAGTTAACACAGCCGCTCCCGTCGATAGCCCAAAAGGTATAACCGTGTATTCATACAGATTCCAGTCAGTGGCAAAAGCAGTGAGAGGAATAGATTCCTCATCAAGAGGTATTTGGTTGTATGCCTGATTCAAATCAAAGGTCGAAAAATAATTAGCACCATGGAACCAAGAGAAGCAAGTATGCAAATCCGGTAGTGGCACAGACTGCATTACGATCTTACGGTTTAACTCTCTATAATCCGTCACTGGCCTGAAACCTCCAGATGACTTGGGCACCAGAAACATCGGAGACGAGTATGGAGAGATAGAAGGTCGAATAACACCATCCTGAAGCATCTTATCGATGATTTTCTTTAACTCAACCATCTTAGGTGGTGATAACCTATAGGGCGGAGATCTAACAGGAATCTTGTCCGTAATATCAATGTGGTATTTAAGCACATTAGTTAATCCTAATTTATCAGTGAAAACTTCAGGATACATAGCACAAAGGTCACGAATTTTGCTAGCTTGGTCGGGAGGCAGATGATCAAGATCTAATTTATTACCACTGCTGTCCTCAATATCCTCATCAAGAGCACAAGCAGGATACCTTTGAAATATTATATCCTCATAAAAATTGAAAATTCTACCGGGACAAAACTTGAAACTAAAATTTCTATCTTGAAGGTTCAAAATCATTCCAACCTTGCCCATAAAATCAGCACCTAAAATTATTTGGTGAGATAAATCAGAGGCAACCAAACAATCAGCTTTCCAAGTGAAATCACCAATTCGGATCTTAACCGAAACCGAACCCAGAATCCTTAATCCGCCTCCATTAGCAGCCACACATTGAAGTTTAGAAGCTTTAATAGTGGGTAATTTACAACAATTCTTCATCTTCAAATACCAAGCTTCACTGATAAGTGACACCACACTACCCGAATCAATCAACCCCAATGCAGGTTCATTATTAACTTCAAGACAAATGGTAGAAGATTTCGGAACAATATCACTAGAGATACCTAAGATTTGAGGAAAGGGAATCCTATTCTTTCCATGATCTTCAACCAATAAGTTCTTATTCACTGCACTGGGTACACTAATAGGTCATTGTGAATTACCGTTCCTCATTTTAGGGCACTGTCTTTTCATATGAGACTTAGATCCGCAAACATAACAGCTAGCGTTTTGATTTGAACTCACGTTACCACTTTTCCTCACTGAAGGACAATTATTTCTCAGATGATCTCTGGATCCACAAGCGTAACATTTTTTTGATGATAAGGGAGTGACATGATGGTTAGAAATATCATTAGGTCTATAAGAAACACAGGGAGGAGGATACCTAGTGTGCCGAGACTCATCTCCATGTTTTACGTCTTCAGCAAAGGTACATGCTTCCTCAAGTTCTGCAAAATTACTCGGGCACTTAGTCAAGGATAAAAAGGACCGATATTGAGGAGTAATGCCTTTGATTATACGAGCTACCATCTCTTCTTCCTGTACCATGATTTTAAAAACCTCGCAATAAAATTTCAAATCCAAGACATAGGCCAATAGATTTTCATGCAAGTACTGCGTCCTATAACAATGTTTTGGAACTAGACTTTGTAACGCAAGGGACGGAATAAACTTTGCCAAGATTAACTCGTGAAATTCATTTACACTAAAATTGCTGCTAATAGCCTTAGAAATTTCCTTTTTAAGGACACCTTGACAGTTAGGAAATAACACTCTAAAAATCCCCAGAGCATCCATGCTATACACATTAGCCGACTCAGATAATTCTACCAGAAACCGCAGAAATCTGATGGTTTCGTCAATGGAATCTACAGAAAAGACCTTTACATCCTTAAAGAGATTTTTAATAGAGTTTGGGGCCGAACATGACCTAACCAACAAATTCTCTAGCACGGGACTTAGCCCACAGCAATGAGATGAGCACGGATTAGTTACGTTTTGGGGAGAAATATTCTCATTAGATTGACCAAAGCAATTACTTTCATTATTCTCAATTTCATCATTCAACGACAATTGACCAACCATTTTGGTACTAATCATTAAATCAAGTTCCACAGAAATGTTGATGACAGAAGTCAACAAGGAAGTACACTGGGAAATCAACTCTCCTTCAGGCCCAAGGGAAATTAAATCCTGAACCCTGTTGATAAGGTGATTAGTTCGAGCCTTTAGCCTTCTCAACTGATAGTCAGATGGATTGCATTCTTTAAGCTGATTTAAAAAGACTAACAATTCACTAACTGAAACTGAAAGGTAATTCACTGACTCACCCACTTGGATGTTCATGTCACCTGGTTTTACAGCAGAATCCAGGGAAGCCTGAAGCAAGGCAACGTCACCCTCCATGGAACCGGTTGATACCAAGCCGCGGACTTGCAGTTCGTACTGCAGCTCCCCTTTTCGTAACATTCGCGGCAACAACACAGCACGTGCAGGCATAATGATATGAAACAGAAAACACAGAAGTTACCACCCAACGTAAGTCTGCCTTTCCCTTCACAACCTTGAATTTTTGTCTCAATCTCCTTATTATTCCAGCCAATAGACCATTGTGACTTGGCTAAATTAGCCAATAATTCACAAGAAATATGAAAAGAAAAGGTGATACACCAGGTATCAATTAGTAGTTCAATAAATTACACGTGCTCAGAAACTAAGCACAAATAACGAGGATAACAGAACGTAGTTGCTATGGCAACCACGCAATCTGCTACCAAATACTCTCTCACGACATAAAATACTAAGGTAGAGCGTATAGCACGACCAGGGATTGAACCAAGAAAACAAGAATAACATGAAGCAGATAACTTACCGTGCAATCCCAATAGTAAGGTCGTCGCAATGTGTAGAAGCAACAGGGGCCAAGAGGCCAGGCGAATCAATAAAAAAAAAAAAATTAGCTAAAGGCTGGAATAATAACCACTGAATAAAATTTGAAGAAAAGAAAACTTTAATTAATATTAACTTCTAAAGAAAAATAACCGACCTCTCAAACTACAATTGTTTTAAAATTTAAAAGTTGCAACTGGATCAATTAAAAGGCAAAATTAACTGAAAATTAAACCATCAAGGTCGATGCATTAATTTAAAGAATCAAATCACAATTAAAATCTATAAATTCACAGTTACAGTCTTGAAGGTGAAAACTTCTCCAATGACAATCTCGGTCATACCCTACCAACCCATATTACTTCGGTAATCTTCAAGAAATAACCCAAATGAAGGTACATGATCCACAAGAAGGATAACTAAGAGAACATTACATCAGAGACCGAAACTTAAATCACTTGAATATCATCAAACAGCAACCGGTCCACCACAAGGCGACCAAATCAAGACCATTACATCACACGGTTCTACCCGTCAATAATCAACACAGATCCTCTGCTGTCACAGGCAACAGGACAACGCCCACCCACGTGTGCATTCTATTACATCGTACAGAAACAAAACAGAGTCACCGTAATTCAAAATGGCTACGCCAGTACCGAGTAGCTCAAAAGAAAAGTTTTCATCTTAACAATATTCCAATATTACCAAACACCCTCGAATAGGTTTGAAAAATTTAGTAATCAAAAAATTATTATTATTATTATTAGGGAAATAAGAAAAATGAATTAGGTTACACCGATACTACATACATATTTACCAGTGAGGAGCTCCTCCAAATATAAAATCTTGTTTCATGCGCATGAAACCTTAAGTGACAGAACCAAAAGTTAAAATAAATATCATAGTTACCATCGAACCTTGAAACCCCAAACCTAGATTGAATTTTACAAGCTCATAACAAGACCAGTAGGAAAAGTCCTTCACTTTAAATATTTAAAACAAATGTCCGAAACATCAAATATTCCATTTCTCAGATTTCATAGCCATAAATTTTCTTCATGTCTTCAAACGTCATTATTAGTAGTTTCTTCGGCGATATCAACCCAATTCAGAAGTACATATGAATCTACTTACGAGGTCGGCTAGTTAGAAGAGAATATTTTTTTAAATGACAAACCAAACAACGAGCCTAAGGCTCAGGTGGAAGTCCTTTAACCCGGATCAAAATTCACCAACATCTTCTTTCTTGAATAAATAACTTGTCGTTAAACCACAACCAAGAGCTTAGCTTCAGAGCGTCTCTTCAATTCAGTCCCAAGAATTAAAAACAAAAACGCTCAGACATCATTGTCGAGGACGGTGCTTCGCCAGGTAACTTCACATTTCGCAGACAGATCGCAGCACCACTAGCCACCTCGTGTTTCTATAACCAAGTCCACCGCAAGATGGCTCCCCATGCGCAAATCCAAGAAGGGACCATGGTATCTCGAACTCTTAATTCGTGGACACGCACACCATAATATTAAACTATATAAATGGAATCCAATATATGTAGTTCTAAGGTAATGGAGTAATACAACTCCATTACACGCAAACGATACGTCCTATCACACAGCCGCCATCATTGAATAATAATAATAATAATAATAATAATAATAATAATAATAATAATAATAATAATAATAATAATTGTTACGGGGTTACCCGTGGACCAGCAGAGATGAAAGAAGGTGCCGGGGTGAATGGGTCTAACTACTATGTCAAGAAAGAATTTAAACTGAAATGGAAGGTTATATTTTCAAAAAACAACAAGTTAACAAATTCTCACTTAGTGAGATAACAATGACATAGCAATTTAGAAACAAGACTTAGAAAAATCCAAGATTTCAAAACTTTAACACACTTGGGCTACAAGCCCCTAGTTTTACCATTTTTGAGCTTCCACCTCAAACTTTACAGAAGGGCACAAATTTACAAAAGAGCAGAAATCCCCAAAATACCAGGAGTGCTTGCTCCCAACACACAATATCAAGCCTCCCAGAGGCACTTTTACAACACTAGAAAAGAGCAGACTGCTCTCAGTTTTTGAAAGCCTATGCAAGGCGATATCAGAAAATTACAATCACTTGCAATCAAGGCACAACTTACAAATTTGAAACAGGGGTATCTAGTACCCAACTGATTGGGCTGTTGAGGAAAGAAACAGGTTAAGTAAATGGCCCGAAACACAAATTGAATGGAGGCGAGTACTTTCACTCCTAAAAATGCATTCTAGAAACATAAGGGGCACTAGGCCGATGAAACAGGGGCTATTCCCAAACTAGGGAGATTTAAAACATTACGGAGAGGAAGAAAACCAGTTACAAAACGTAGTCACCTCAAACCAATATGAAGGGGAGCTCGAGAGGGTAACTCACTTTCTATCCCCGAATTACAGTTAAAGATATTATGAAGTTTTTACATAAGCCGGCAGAAATTTCATTTTCAGAAAGGTAGTTACATAGTTAAAGTTTCGGACCTCCCCCTCAGGTTAAACCGCAGAGCTAGCAATAAATAAAGATGTTAATAGGCCGTTACCTTGCTGAAGAACTTCTGCCTGATGAAAGAGGCGCCTCCCGCCTCCTGCTTCACATACATACTTAGTTAGATGTTGATCAAATGGCCAAGAGACGTGAAAATCCGCAGTTTATAAACCTTCGGGGAAAGTTCGAGACCTTTCATGAATAAACCAGCCAGACCCTCTCACTTTTATTGGTTGACATCAAAAGTGACACTTAGAATCGAGGAAGAGGCCTGTGATAGGCTGAAAATTAATTACAGAAGTTCATGATTGGCTAAATTTAAAACTGGCGGAAAGAAAAGATCAATATTGCCAACCCAAAAATGAATGAACATAATTTAGTAAAAAAATAACTTATGAATACAAAACATCTTCTAAAAAGGGTTCTTCTACTTCGCACCAGGGTGCATGATCATAGTTTATTAGCAGTGACATCTGTTGAAAAAGGTCCAAACTTCTTGATGACTGGTAAACAAAACACGTAGAATTTCATACAGTACATGAAACTTCACAATAAGAAAATTACATCCAATTACTGCAGTGACATCTTCTGAGTAAAGGTTGAAGCAGGACTAATTTCAAGTTCACGATTTCTCCGATAGAGGAGTTCTCTTAGGCGCAAGATTTAAATGTGCGGCGTAGAAGTGTACCTCCCGGTACAATAATAATAATAATAATAATAATAATAATAATAATAATAATAATAATAATAATAATAATAATAATAATAATATTAATAATCATGGTCCGAATCCTTGATTGAATGATCAGCGTTGAGGCCTTTGGTTCAGAGAGTCCCGGGTTTGATCCCGGCCGAATCGGTGATTTTAATCGCGTCTCATTAATTCTCTGGCTTGGGGACTGGGTTTTTAAATTTGTCCGAACAATTTCCACTTCAAATTTATACAACATCCCACACTACCAACCACAACAGAAACACGAAATAGTGGTTATATCCCTCCATATAGGGTTGGCGCCAGGAAGGGCATCTGGCCCTAAAACAGAGCCACCGAGGTCGACAGCCGCAGTCGCTTAAGTGCGGCCATCCAGTATTCGGGAGATAGTAGGTTCGAACCCCCACTGTCGGCAGCCCTGAATATGATTTTTCGTGGATTCCCACTTTCACACCAGGAAAATGCTGGGACTGTGCCTTAATTAAGGCCATGGCCACTTGCTCCCCTCTCCCATCGTCGCCATAAGACCTACCTGTGTCGGTGCGACGTAAAGCAAAAAAAAAAAAAAAAAAAAAAAAAAAGAAAGAGAAAAAACAGAGCCAAATGCAGATGTGCAACACAGGTTGCACCCGCGACTCCACAACGAACGAAAAAGTGGTAGAAGAAGAATGTTATAATTTTCACGTTGAAATAAGTACATTTGTATGGTTTGCGGAGACGCCGAAGGAGTACCTTCAAATATACCCGGACTGAGCCAGGATGAACCTGCCAATTAGGATACAGAAGGCCAGCGTTAAACCGCCTGAGCTACTCAGTCCGGCGATAATCATTGTCATCTCATAATATGGTATAGAGTAACTTTGATGAAAAATGGCTTGGTGGAGAAAATCTCATTAGTTTTCATTTCTGTAACCCCACGCAAACTCCCACTACAACTACTACCCTATACATTATAACATGATCCGCAAATAAGCTTATCTGTGATTACAATTCTTTACGCATATCATTTATATACAAAGTTGTAGGGGATCCGCTGTCTGTAATTTCGTCTTATACACTGACCAACAGAGGAAATGCAACACCAAGAAGGAGTGGTTCGAAAGGGATGAAAGTTGGGGAAAAAACAGAGACGGCACGGACGAATAATTGATGTTTATTTCAAACCGATATGCAGGTTACACAATGCGCACGGCATCGACTCAGTAGGATGTAGGACCACCGCGAGCGGCGATGCACGCAGAAACACGTCGAGGTACAGAGTCAATAAGAGTGCGGATGGTGTCCTGAGGGATGGTTCTCCATTCTCTGTCAACCATTTGCCACAGTTGGTCGTCCGTACGAGGCTGGGGCAGAGTTTGCAAACGGCGTCCAATGAGATCCCACACGTGTTCGATTGGTGAGAGATCCGGAGAGTACGCTGGCCACGGAAGCATCTGTACACCTCGTAGAGCCTGTTGGGAGATGCGAGCAGTGTGTGGGCGGGCATTATCCTGCTGAAACAGAGCATTGGGCAGCCCCTGAAGGTACGGGAGTGCCACCGGCCGCAGCACATGCTGCACGTAGCGGTGGGCATTTAACGTGCCTTGAATACGCACTAGAGGTGACGTGGAATCATACGCAATAGCGCCCCAAACCATGATGCCGCGTTGTCTAGCGGTAGGGCGCTCCACAGTTACTGCCGGATTTGACCTTTCTCCACGCCGACGCCACACTCGTCTGCGGTGACTATCACTGACAGAACAGAAGCGTGACTCATCGGAGAACACGACGTTCCGCCATTCCCTCATCCATGCCAGGCGTGCACGTCTATGCTGTGGAGTCAATGGTAGTCTTCTGAGCGGACGCCGGGAGTGCAGGCCTCCTTCAACCAATCGACGGGAAATTGTTCTGGTCGATATTGGAACAACCAGGGTGTCTTGCACATGCTGAAGAATGGCGGTTGACGTGGCGTGCGGGGCTGCCACCGCTTGGCGGCGGATGCACCGATCCTCGCGTGCTGACGTCACTCGGGCTGCGCCTGGACCCCTCGCACGTGCCACATGTCCCTGCGCCAACCATCTTCGCCACAGGCGCTGCACCGTGGACACATCCCTATGGGTATCGGCTGCGATTTGACGAAGCGACCAACCTGCCCTTCTCAGCCCGATCACCATACCCCTCGTAAAGTCGTCTGTCTGCTGGAAATGCCTCCGTTGACGGCGGCCTGGCATTCTTAGCTATACACGTGTCCTGTGGCACACGACAACACGTTCTACAATGACTGTCGGCTGAGAAATCACGGTACGAAGTGGGCCATTCGCCAACGCCGTGTCCCATTTATCGTTCGCTACGTGCGCAGCACAGCGGCGCATTTCACATCATGAGCATACCTCAGTGACGTCAGTCTACCCTGCAATTGGCATAAAGTTCTGACCACTCCTTCTTGGTGTTGCATTTGCTCTGTCAGTCAGTGTATTAGGTTCGAAATCCGATGCTAGTTTGCAATAGTCATACCGGTGGTTCCAGTGCTGGCAGGCACTGGTCCGTTCGAATATCCGAGTTTCAAAATGCAGGTGTTGAATGTAGCTCTTCTTTTGGCAGATACTGAAGTAGCATATAAAGTTAATATCAATCAATCAATCAATCAATCAATCAATCAATCAATCAATCAATCAATCAATCAATCAATCAATCAATCAATCAATCAATCAATCAATCAATCAATCAATCAATCAATCAATCAATCAATCAATCAATCAATCAATCAATCAATCAATCAATCAATCAATCAATCAATCAATCAATCAATCAATCAATTAATCAATCAATCAATCAATCAATCAAAAACCATGTTAAAAAACTAGAAAATTTACCGAGCATTTCCTTTCATAAATTAATCCAATCCTTTACTCCTGGTCCTATAAATGAATATTTTCCCGAATTTATCCTCTTGGATTTCACCTTTTTCTTAATATTATGAGCTTTCCTATTTATAGAAGCTCTACTTAAGCTTATTCGCCTACAAATATCATACCATGCCTTCTCTCCACCAACAGCTTGTAACATACCACTTAGTCGAGCAGCTCGTCTCCCTACTCCCAAGTCTTCCCCACTTCAAAGTTTGCACCATTTTCGTAACGCTAATCCTTTGTAGGAAATCACCCAGAACAAATCAGACTGCCTTTTGATCTTTTCCAGTTCACGTATCAAGCAGTACTGGTGTGGGTCACATACAAAGGAACTATACTCTAGGGATCTTATTAGAAACTTGCGTGCCCTCTCCTTTACACCCTTACAGCAACTCTTAAATATCCTTAAAAAAGATATGTAGTCTTTCTTACCAACCTAGTTAATATGATTACCCCAATGAAGAACATTTCTTATATTAGGTACTTACAGCGTTCCCCATGAGGTACTTTCACCTCATTAACACAGTAATGAAAACTGGGAAGACGTTTCCTCTTGCTGAAACTTAAAACATGACTTGTCCGCCGCCGTCCATCTCACAACATTATCTAGGCCCCATGCACTCACTCACAATCCTGCAACTCATTTACTACCCTATACACTATAACATGATCCGCGAATAGGCTTATCTGTGATTACAATTCTTTACGCATATCATCTTATAAATAAAGTTGTAGGGGGTCCGCTGTCTGTAATTTCGTTTGTTTTACCAATTTTTCAGATATTTATCCGTTTTAGGTCAACTCAAGACCGAATCGGTGGTTTATACTTTTCGTGTCTGTTTGTTTGTCTGTTCCTCCATCACGGCAAAACGGCTGGATAGATTTCAACCAAACTTCATATTTGGAGTATACTCACCCCGAGGAAGGTTTCTATATGCATATCATTTTAAAATCTTTGATTAGACGGGGGTTTATAGGAAAACCAGAACGGTTTTCCTCCATTTTCTCTTATACTATTGATTTCCTGTAAACTCCGTAGACCGTATGCAAAACATCTCTTCATTATAAACAAATTTCGTTATGTTCATAATTTACCTTACTATTCAAATGACGGAGAAATTTAATATTTTCTGCGGCTATCATGGTCTGGGTGTGTGACCGACAGACCGACAACGAACCTACAGGTTACCATGGCAACGTCTCTGACTGCTTGCCAGCAGGGAAGTAACATATTGCCATTTTCCTCATCATACCTTTAAATTCATGGTTGTACCTTGTAGAAGACAAGAGAGGGCGTCAATTGGCCATTCTGCGGGATATTGGCGGAATATCGTTGGAGTTTATAACCGTCCTCGAATAGCTTAACTAATAACACCATTAGTCATCTTATCTGTTGACCTAAGAATGCCTGCGCCTAAATTTCTCCTCTGTTACCTCTTTCTTATATCTATAACTCACACCAGCATAATTTATTGAGGGGCATTTGATTTTCCAATACATTCACTTGTTATTTACATATTTGTCGTCATCCGGCTGTCCTCAGTTTTAATCCATTTTCTATTAATTTCAACTTTCTTTACTGAATTATTTTCTTCCTTAATTACACCGTAGGTCCACCTCTGTGGTGTAGTGGTTAGCGTCATTAGCTGCCACCCCCGGAGGTCCGGGTTCGATTCCCGGCTCTGCCACGAAATTTGAAAAGTGGTACGAGGGCTGGAACGGGGTCCACTCAGCCTCGGGAGGTCAACTGAGTAGAGGTGGGTTCGATTCCCACCTCAGCCATCCTCGAAGTGGTTTTCCGTGGTTTCCCCACTTCTCCTCCAGGCGAATGCCGTGATGGTACCTAACTTAAGGCCACGGCCGTTTCCTTCCCTCTTTATTGCCTATCCCTTCCAATCTTCCCATCCCTCCACAAGGCCCCTGTTCACCATAGCAGGTGAGGCCGCCTGGGCGAGGTACTGATCATTCCCCCCTGTTGTATCCCCCGACCAAGAGTCTGAAGCTCCGGGACACTGCCCTTGAGGCGGTACAGGTGGGATCCCTCGCTGAGTCCGAGGGAAAAGCCGAACCTGGAGGGTAAACAGATGATGATGATGATGATGATGATGAATTACACCGTATGTATGCGAGTGCAAATCCCGAAAGCTTGACACTCTTTCCTTTGAGGAAATATTCTAAGCTATGCAAATGTATAACTTTCGGCCCCGGAAAATATCGAAATACGGATGCAATTTTAACGACGGTGCACACCTTCGTTTCGTGATAATTGGTGGCTAATCTGTAAGTCTTATCACAAATCAGAAAGCACAATTGCGTTTCATTTTGGAGAAATCTACAACTTTGGTCCTATGACTTTTATCGTATTTCTATTCCTTATACATTAAATAGAGCTGCATTTCTCGATTTCAAGTTAATTTTGTACTTTCACACGTATATGTTAACATTAATTTGGCACACTTATAGGAAAGATAGAATCATGACATTCGGCAGCACACTGGCATGACCAGTGTCAATGTGATAGCCAAATTTTATGATTCTGTCTGTCATATGAGTATCACAAATATAAAGTAGTGTCCCCGTTAAAATTGGCGACATTATGAATATTTTCAACAAGTGGAAAGTAAAAGTTTTATTGTCTGCTTGGAGCTGCAGCATGTCATTTGGGGAGTAGTGGCGAGCTAAGAACGAGTTTTTTTCGTCGTTCAGAGGGGTGATACAGGCCTGGACTGTGCCAAGGTCAGAGCAAACCACGTGATTACCACCGCACGCGCGCAACTCACAATCTGGAATAGTCTGAGCCAATTAAATGAGACCATCAGCCAATTACCGTTCTCGTTGAAGATCACACCTCCCAGGCTGATAAGATAAAAAGGCCTTGTTTCGAGTAAATCGTTCTCTCTGAATATCCTGCTCTTACCCTGAATATTCTTCGCTGTGCTGCTGTGTGGGACACTACGTTATCGGACCACGTGGAGAAGTAATTCCCAGTTCAAGTCAACACCCGTTCTGCCAGAATTTAGCGAGAATTAGTGAATTCCTATGGAATAAAAACGCCTTAAGAACCAAGTTAAGTGTGACTGTGTAGACGAGCTATTAATATTCGACGCGTGCTTGTGCAAAATACTTAATTTTGTCATCTCAGTTACAGCTTGTGACCGGCGTTCTACGGAAGTCGTCTTAGAAGTTGAACACCTCAAGATGGACAATTCCACAACTACCGACAACATAACTTCATCGAGGGACACCTGCTACAGAGCCTCCATGGAGCTGTAAAATGTGAGGCGTATCTGGTAATTGGAAGGAGACTGACCGGAGGAAAATGCTGGAATAATTGACTGTCGACGGGAATCGAACTCCATCTAAAACCTGAGTACCTTTTAATTTAATTTATCTGTCTTACCTTTTGTACAACTAGAGGTCTTTCTTCTTTAAGTCGTAGATCTATTAGTTTGTTGTAGTTAGAAATATTTCATTTTTTCCACTTCTTAAGGTGTCGTGGTAGACTAAGTACGTGTGAGTGAAATTTTGAATCTATTAGAGTAGACATGTAGGTTGTCTTTGAATGATTTCCCATGCTTAGGAGCTTTATACTTAATAATCACTGTCCACACGATAAATCTACTTTCCTTGTAATGTTGAAAGTTACTGGACTGAAACTTGCGTGTACATTTTGAGTGAATAGGGTCGAACCTAGTGTCTTTCAAGATCACTTGTTGTATTTATGGTGAAGTCATCTAATTTTACGATATTCCACGAGGATCAGGAGATGTAATAATCACTTAAATAACAATAATATTGACTAAAGATCGGGTAAAACAGAATTAAACTCTCGTGAACCATAAAATTACTGTAGAGTCCTTATATGTGAGATTGAATGTGCTCTGTTCATGAAGGGTCTGGAATATGACCAATCCTGAGGGATACTTGTTGTATAATTGAGCAATTGATGATTTAATGATGATAGTTGACTTGTTCTTATGTATTGGGAGCGCAAGATAGATTATAATTATTGGAGCACGTGTTGCGAGTGTATTTCACAGGTAGGGAATAAAAATAATACGATTAAGGCTCACGCTCGCGATGGTTTCAACCTGTAGCCCAAACGATGGTAGTGCTTATGGATTTTACTAGAATCTTCCATTATAATTTCAAGAGTTAGATGAACTTACGTTGATATGTGAAATGTATTTCTACCAAGTGATACCCATGACTTCGATCACTAGCCACCATTAATGAAGGATAATTTCAGTATACAGATTATTTTTGCTAGATATTACGTGACCTGACCACTCGTAAAAATCATGAATAAACTTGCCAAAACAGGATTCGATGAAAATAATGTACATAAAAGACGTGTTTCCTAGTGTGAATGTGTGTATGTGTGTAAATATGTAGATTTCTCTTGTGTCATGTTGGTCCCATTTAATTTGATCTGGTCGTGCACTTGCTGCGACGCAGATTACACTCATCGTTGTGTGTTGCCTTAAGAAGTAATTTTCATGCCCCTAAGGGAAAGTTTGATCAACTTCAGTCGAGGAAGACTAGAAAAGGATTTATTTTCTTCATTAGCGAGATTTAAAAGGAAAGATCATCTCGTTATTTTACGAAGGCACTCGATTTGTAAATAAAATTTATTTAACTAGCTCACACGTGGATAATGTAAATTTCTGACACATTTATAGTTGAACTTTGAAATATTTTAAGATTAATTTGAATAGAAATGAAATACAAGGATCAGAGGTAGAAGTTCGTTAGCCGCATGATTACTTTGAGTTATGGTGAAACCAAGTCATTAATAATTAATTGAAAATAATTATTCTGAAATGCTAATGACGATCATTAGGTAAATGATGCAGTGGAAAATTAATGAGAACACGATCGTGTGACAGTGAAACATAGGTTAATTAAATAATGAGAAATTAATAATAATAATTTGAATAATAATTAATTATTTTTGAGAATGTTGAAATCAATTTTCATTTTCTACTGAAGTTCATGTTGGTGTCATTGACTAATATTAAATACTGTAAATGATAAATTCAGTTGAGTACATCTTAAAACCACGTGTTGAGACTACTTTGAATTGGTAAAGCGTTGAACACATTTATTGTAAAGGCCTCGTTAACAAGAGAGCTGGCTGTAGGAAAAGGGGCCTGTCATTATAATTATGACTGCACAACTCAATTTCGACTGGTAGTAGGGAAGTTGCCAAACATTCTAATGAAAACTGTAATTTGTCTGGAAGTAGGAAAGGGGGCCTGCCATTGTAACGAAAACTCCCAAATCGATTGTGACCGCACAGTAGGCGATGGGGCCTGCAATTATAATGAAAACTTCCCAACTCGATTGTGAATGACAATAGGCAAGTGAGCCTGCCGTTATCATCACAAATCCGTAACAAGCACTTTACACTGGAAACACCGTATTGGGAACCTCCCTATGCTGTTTCTCGGATAACGCTAAGAGACGTGCCATTTTAAAACAATCTTACTTACTGTATGTACAGTATTTACTTCGATATTCGAATACAATGTAGAATACCGTAGCGAAGCACGGGTACATTTGCTAGGTTATATATAAGAAAACGTAAATATCCAATGCTACTGCCACGTGTGACCTCCAACTTAATTTTTACAGGATCAGATAACACTTTGCTTACCTTAATTCTCCGAGTTCTATTTTCTAGAAATGTATCCACGCTCTTTTGTCTAGTCCAATAGCCCTTATTTCCTCATGTTTGTCAGAAATCCCCATTATTTACCCTATTAAAAGCCTTGGATATGTGAATAGCGATACAGTATATTTAACCTCCTGAATCTAAAGTACATGATATATATCTTGCTGGGATCCTTTCAAGTTGAGCCTCATTGTAATAACTTTTCCTAATAATGTTATTTGTTTTACGTCCCACTAACTACTCTTTTACGGTTTTTGAAGACGCCGAGGTGCCGGAATTTAGTCCCGCAGGAGTTCTTTTTCGTGCCAGTAAATCTACCGACACGAGGCTGACGTATTTGAGCACCTTCAAATACCACCGGACTGAGCCAGGATCGAACCAGCCAAGTTGGGGTCAGAAGGCCAGCGCCTTAACCGTCTGAGCCACTCAGCCCGGCATAACTTTTCCTAAACCCGCCCGCTTACATACCCTACCAGGCCTGGTAATAACACTAAACATGAACAACACTAATGCACTTGGTAGCCGTTCTACCTTTCATAGAGAATGCAACTATAATCATTTACATATCCGCTGATGATGTGTACATGTACGAAAACGTTAATCTAATTTTTAATGTTATCAAATTTAGAGTGTAGTTCAGGGTGACAAGAGCTGGCTGCATTGTTGCCATTGAGCGTTGATTAAATAACGGCACACGAATCAAGGTGCTATGATTCACGTCAGCTTTGTTACAAAACTAAACACGAACAACACTGTGGCCGTTCTACCTTTCATAGAGAATGCTACTTCAAATTAGTAGCGTTCAGGCAAAACCGAACATGTCCAAAAAAAAAAAAAAAAAAAAAACTTTTGACAGTAGCATAGCTTGAATTAGTCATTAAACCGATATCTAACCAAACCGGAACAGATCCTTCTAATTTGAAGGTACAACAATCGGGGTCTGAGCTAAAGCAGATATGTGATAGGCCAGGATAAATGAAAGCATGTCCAAACGAACCGATCACAGGCAGAGTATTTGTCACGAGACATCCTGCCTCCCCGCTCACCACTCCTCACAAATCCTGTTGCGTCTGAGTAAAAGCAGTCAAATCAAATGCGGTTCGGGTAAAACTAAACATGTCCATTTTTACTCGTGGAATTATTTACTTGTTATTGATTTTCGATCTTTAAGCTTTCCTGCGTTAGCAAGAAAGTTCGAAAAAAGCGCACTTGCATAAGCTCCCGTCTAGTTAGTAATTTACTTTTTTGTTTGGAATGTTTGGATCTGACGGATATGTTTGCCTGGATGTTCCTTAAATGTCATACAATGCAGATATTGTGCTCTGGATATGTACTTCACAGTGCTTCATAGAGCGAAGATTCAGGGTAATTTAATCCTAAAGTAGGTCCTAAAAACATTCTCAGTTGGCCTATAGTGAGGATCATATTTATTCACGATTATTTTTTATCTTTCAGTTTTGATCTTCGGTGCAGAGGATTCCGGGTTCGATTCCCGGCCAGGTCGGGGGTTTTAATATCTTCTGATTAATTCTTCTGGCTCGGGGACTGGGTGTTTGTGTCCATCCCAACACTGCCCTCTTCATATTCGGACAACATACCACACTACCAACCACAGAAACACGCAATAGTGATTACATCCCTACATATAGGGTTGGCGTCAGGAAGGGCATCCGGCCGTAAAACAGCGCTAAATCCATATGTGCTACGCAGTTCGCACCCGCGACCCCACAGGTGTGGGAAGGGCGGTTGTAAAATAAGAATAAAAATAAGAATTTATTATCTTTCTGTTTGCCCACAGAAATTTTTGAACAGTTCAGACGAGGGAGATGTATTTTTTCCGGAGCGTTTATGGGATTCTCTTTCATATACAAAGCATTTCTATCAACATTGTTGTTTGTTAGCCGAACTGAGAGGTTCAGACGGTTGAGGCGCTGGCCTCTGACCCAAACTTGGCAGGTTCGATCCTGGCTCGGTCCGGTAGCATTTGAAGGTGCTCAATTTCGGCACCTCGGCGTCTCCGAAAATCGTAAAAGCAGTTACTGGAGCGTAAAGCAAATAACATTATTATTATTATTATTATTATTATTATTATTATTATTATTATTATTATTATTAAAAATGTTGTTGGTTTTAAGCAAACTGCATCGCTTCCAGATAGCTGCGTTGTATTTGGTATTTTTATACCGGGGTATGATGCATAAAATTAGAACTGCAAATGTTGATCTCTGACAAGTATTGAGCGCTGTTTACATTCTTTTCGTTATTTCGATTCAGATAACGAAACTAGAGCCAGGTAGGTGGTCATAATGTAAGGGATCATCGGTGCATGATTGTACTTGATAATTTGTCCAACTATTCTAAGGTACCGGACGAGAAGTCTGCGAGCTAATAATAATAATAATAATAATAATAATAATAATAATATTTTTAATTATCTATCCAACCTAGTAGAATGGGGCTTCTCCGAAGACTGTAAACATAGACAGTGGGACATAAATCAATAACATAAAATGACGCTTGAAAGCCCACTTTGTATGCATCTCCCTTTCTTAAGCGGATTTTCTCACTACTGTGTGAGCAATATAGATGGCTTGTTATCCATTTTAAATTGCTTTGAGGCGGATTCTTCTAAATCTGTCACAATCTTATGTATATCTATCAAATTGTTGATATACGTACCCTCACTTGATCTATTTCTTGTTATGTATAATTTTATGTTAATTTGATCCCCCTCCCCCCCACCACAAAAAAGGAAAAGAAAAGTAATAGTAAATTGTTAAAACTAAGAAAATTTTGCAACTACCTCGTCCATACCACAGGCCATGCCATTTCATAAACCTATGCCCTGTTACGACAACAACAAGAGTAATAATAAAACCGAGCAAGTAGCCGCGTGGCTTGGGTCACGTAGCTTTAACTTGTATTCGGGAGATAGGCTATTTGAAGCCTACTGTTGGCAGTCCTGAAGATGGATTTTGGTGGTTTCCCATGTTCACACCAGGCAAATGTCGGAGCTGTACCTTAATTAAGTCCGCGGTCACTTGCTTCCCACTCCTAGTCCTTTCCTACCATCTTCGCCATAAGACCTACCTGTATCAGTGCGACGTAAAGAAAATTGTAAAAGAAATAATAATAATAATAATAATAATAATAATAATAATAATAATAATAATAATAATAATAATATTTTCCTCCGTCACAGCCACCTTTCACCCATATCCTTGATGGGTAGTGACTTCAAACTGTATCAAACTGTATCGTACTTGTGTACTTCGCCCCGTTTGATAGCCGAATGCTCTTTCTTACGCCAACCCTGTGCGAAAGGATTTATTCACTATAGCGTCCTCCTGTGGTGCTTGGTAGTGTGGCACGTTGTATGTATGTAATGAGGTGTGCATTGATGTAAATGCAAACACCCAGTCCTCGAGCCAAAGGAATAAGCCGTACGTAACTAAAATCTATGACCCGGCTGAAATCGAATCTCGGGCCTTCTGAACTGAATGCCACAACGCTGGCCATTCAGCCGTAGAGCTGGACAATAACAAAACACAACAATTATACCACTACTACTATTAATAATAATAATAATAATAATAATAATAATAATAATAATAATAATAATAATAATAATAATAATAATAATAATAATAATAATAATAATATATGATACGGTATTTAGAAGTGGAGGCACATGTTTCCCCTATTGCACCAACACTGCATTGTCCTACATAGGGGACTTACGGTGGTGTCTGAACGGCGCACTAGCGGCCAGCGTCTTGGAAAGGTGTAGCAATCCAACTGATGAGCCCTCTGCTACTCTGGGGCGAAACGCTTGTAATTTCAAGATTGAAACATACCTAACATTTGCAATCCATGAAATTAAATTATTGGTTCCTTCTGAGAATTTAATTTTTAAATAATAATAATACTAATAATAATGTTATAATTCTTGGTAGCTAAAGAAATAACTTCCCGTGGTCAGGACGCGAGGCACAATGGGTCACATCTATGTGTTGCGCGCTCGCGGGGTTACAAACAAATCTGGCTGAAACTTCATCCTGTCGCTGTATTCAGGATAAGCAGAGCTTTTGTATTGCTGTTGATGTACAAGCTTGGCCAAAACACTGCCAGCTCTCAGTTTTATGGCAGATGTTTGAGTGTCATATAGCGCGCTGTTAAACATTTATGCTGAACTGTTGAAGCGCAGACGTGACTTAAATGAATGCGCTTTTAAAATGTACGTCTAGTAGACAAAGGCTGCGTGTACGCTGTGGCGGCTGTAATGAATAGTGGGCGGGTACAGTCGAGTCACAGGAAACAAGGGCAGCCACTTTATATTCTTTGAGTACCATTTGTATATAGCCTTTAGTCCGAGTGAGTAAAACTGAACTGGGACGACGGTGAGTTCGAAAAAATGTGGGGGAAGCGATCAGTAGACTACTACTACTAATAATAATAATAATAATTCTGTTGGTAGCAATGAGAGTGGGCGGTGTTTCATGCGTATAGGAAACTCCGTATTATTGTGGCATAGTGTTGTGAGTGATGTTTGAGTTGCAGGGATGTTGGAGACAGCACATACACCTCGTCCTAGAGCCAAGGTTAAAATCCCCGATCCAGACGTGAATCGAACCCTCTGAAGCCTACTATGCTGTCCATATGAATAATAATAATGCCTAAGTGTTGGTTCTTCTTAAGGGATACTAAGCCTGCCTCTTATCGGGTTGCCCCTGGTTTGATTTCCGGTCAGGTAAGGGATTTTTACTTCAATCTGAGGGATGGTTTGAGGTGCACTCAGTCTACGTTATAACAATTGAGCATATATCTGACGGCGAGACTGCAGCCTCGACGTAGAAAGCCATAAAGAGTTCGTATGCAGGCCTTCGGGCTGAGCAGCGGTCGGTTGGTAAACCAAATCTTCCAGTCTTCTAGCACATATGGGATGGGGGAGGGAGGGCGGGGAACGGAAGGACATTTTGGTCTTGAATTTCTACGCGCAGTGTCACACATTTCACCAGCTGGAGCGTGATAGCCGAGTGGCGTAGTCACCGGATCCTTACCAAGGAACAAAGGTCAATGCAGGTTGGAGAAGTTATGTCCCTGTGTAAGTGCAGGTTCCATGGCTGTTGACTGATTTCTTATCGATTTATTTATAACGTTGTTGTATTTGGTGTGGCTGATGAAGGATACAGTTCGACAGCAAGCACGATACAAGAAAAACCTATCTACATATTAAAAGAGTTTACTAAAAACTTTTCTTTTATTTTCTCCGGAATTATTCGCCGGTGAATTATGAGACATTGATAGGTCTCTAATATCATTTTATTATTATTATTGATATATACAGTCGTATCAGCACACACGTTTTTAAAACATAACCGGTTTTCGGACACTAAGGTCCATCATCAGTGTTAATATTTGAATTTAATTTCACATAAGTGTGTCGTCAAAATGAGTTAAAAATGAGTTTAAATTTGTAGCCCTGTTGACATCAACATGTTAAGGCTGGCTTTCCTTCGTGCTCAGGGGGCTACAAATTTAAACTCATTTTTAACTCATTTTGACGACACACTTATGTGAAATTAAATTTAAATATTAACACTGATGATGGACCTTAGTGTCCGAAAACCGGTTATGTTTTAAAAACGTGTGTGCTGATACGACTGTATATATCAATAATAATAATAAAATAATTACATCAGCACTGTCAAAATGGCTTTGATATTTTATAATGATTATAATTCTCTAATATCAGCCAACTTTGAGTAATCATAAAAGTTGAAATGATCACTCTAATAAATTGAAGCCACCAGAAATCTAGACGAAGAACTGAGTTAAACGTAAATGGTAAAACTGAGGATATGAAGAACAGACACGGTGAGTATGACACCAAGAAACTCAGAAACAAACTACGAGAATCTGAATTTGAAAACAGGTGCCAGTTGGGAAGTAAAGGTCAGGGAGTGTGTCTGAACAAGGAGTTCCCTCCTGCAAACCGCTGGGTTAGAAACCATGATGGCCTTTCTAGCACGGAGCGGAGAGATGCGCTGAAAATGGCATGTACCGTTGCACCTGTAAGGCAGGTCCCTTGATGGTAACCGCTGCAGAAGATGTATTTTTTTAAAAATTTCATGTGGCTCCGATGAGGGTGGGCGGCATCTGCCATGTGTAGGTAACTGCGTGTTATTGTGGTGGAGGATAGTGTTATGCGTGGTGTGTGAGTTGCAGGGATGTTGGGGACAGCACAAACACCCAGCCCCGAGCCATTGGAATTAACCAATGAAGGTTAAAATCCCCGACCCGGCCGGGAATCGAACCCGCGACCATCTGGACCGAAGGACAGTACGCCGAGCATTTAGCCAACGAGTCGGACAGAAGATGCAGTGAGACTGAAACATTACCTCACGTCTTGGGTTCCTGTGCCTTCAGTGAAGCTCTTCGGAACACTAGACATCACAACATTAGGTCATCAATAGCACAGACACTCCGTGAGACAGGATATCAAGTGCATGAGGAAGTCCATGGCATCGGAGTAAATGGCAGCACGAGAAGGATTGATATGATTGCAATCAAAGGGAAGAAAGGATATACAGGGTGAAGCGTAATTCGCGCACTCGGGCGTCGCAGCGCGACTCCTCACATGCCAGCAATAAAAAAAATGTCTCTTACAAAATTTCGTCTGGCGAGTATATCCGGCAGAAAAACGACGTTGAAAAGTAACAACCTGGCAACACTGTAACCACATGTAGGGTAACTACCTCTGTCAGCAGAAGTTAGTCGTACTGTACAGTTGGTGCAGTGGATAGAGTTTTGGGTTAGCATGCAGGAGGTCGAGTGTTCGATCCTGGTTTGAGGCGTATGTTTTCTATTTCGTAAATGTAGTCCAGGTGCTATGGTACCTGGCATCTTAATCGTCAACAGCGATTGCAGTGGGTCCTCTAGAAACCATTTGCACTTACATACTACGATCCTAGAAATGGATGAACAATCGTTTTCATTGGTCAGCTTTGAAAGGCGCCCTTTCCACGTCGTGGGCGTGAATTTATTCGCACCACTTCATCTACTAGATGTGAAACCTGTTTTCTTTTGTACCCTCCTCCAATGATCCCATAGATTAGTACCAACTATTATTCTTGCCTCGTTCAGGTTCATTACATTTCGTTAGGGCCTTACGTTACCAGTAGGCCTAGCAACGTGCTCTGGGAATAATGTCCAAACTCGGTTACAATTTGTATGTGTTATCACCACGGTCCCAATAATTCTGCCTTTCAACATTGCGTCTGGTAGCCGCATGCTGTTTAGTACGTATCTCAATGCATTATTATTATTATTATTATTATTATTATTATTATTATTATTATTATTATTATTATTATTATTATTTTGTTGTAAATTTAGGATACACATGACCTCAGAAACGGTGTCTTACTGTATTACAGTAGGTAATGTCAGATGGAAATGAGCAAATAAAAAATGCGCCTCAACCCAGGATCGAACCATCGACCTCCTGCATGCCAACCAAAAACTCTACCCACTGCACTAACTGTACAGCACGACTAATATGTGCTGACAGAGGTAGTTACTCTACATGTGGTTACAGTGTTGCCAGATTGCCACACTTCAATGTCCTTTTTCTGCCGGATATACTCGCAGGACGAAGTTTTGTGAGAGACATTTTTTTATTGCTGGCATGTGAGGAGTCGCGCTGCGACGCTCGAGTGCGCGAATTACGCTTCACCCTGTATATTAGACCCCACAGTAAGATTCGAAACACACTCTGACCAACCGGACGAAGTGGACCAAGAAAAGAAATCTATCTACCAGCCTACAGTGCCGTATTATAAGAACAAATACGAACTTCTCGACATAGAAGTGAGTGGTCTCATGATCGGTGCGAGAGGGACAGTCTCTAAGAAGACGATAGAACTCATGAAGACCTTTAACATCAGTACCAAGGAGTTCATCGACTGGGGGCTGAAAGCGCTCAGGGGTTCTCTTTTGATACTCAGACAACACTTATACTCGCCAGACTGAGACTCGCCAGATTGAGACACAATTTACTTATTTTATTTTTGAATGAATTGTTTGTGTATTCTTTGTCTTTGGCAGCCTCCAAGTGGAGGAAGATTTTGAAAAAAAATTGCAGGCGAAAGCTTACCCTAACTCGCAATTCTGTACTTAGCAGGTTGCTAAGCGACTAACTCTTTCGTTAATATTTTGATATTTATGTGATTTTCATCCTTAGTAATGACGTTGCATGCAGCCATGTTTCATTACTACCTGTAAAGCCAGAGAGTATACACTCTCTCTGATCACGAAAGAACACTAATCCCTGCTAGATACTCTTTGATTCTGTACCGTTTCCCAGCTTCCAAATATATTCAACAGATGACAGAGAGTTCCTAATAAGTGACATACTGCTAAATGAAAGAAAAATCTACGTATAAACAGACCCAATCATGACATTCACCTTAGACATTATCTGGGAACACCTATCGAAGGACAAACTATCTACACTAGAAATAGTGAAGGCCATATATCTTGAAAACGTTCTCTGCCCGACAAAAAGGACTACTTGGAGACTAACCTATGAGTTCACAAGACAACCGTTCCATATAGAAGAAATGCGATTGAAAATATCATCGCCATCTACAGTACGACAAATAACAAACTTTACATCAAGAGCGGCAGGATAAACAAAAGCGAATATATGGATAGCTTTTTACTAAGCAGGCCGGTCCCGTGGTGTAGAGGTAGCGTGCCTGCTTCTTACCCGGAGGCCCCGAGATCGGTTCCCGGCCAGGTCAGGGATTTTTACCTGAACCTGAGGGCTGGTTCGAGGTCCACTCAGCCTACGTGATTAGAATTGAGGAGCTAACTGACGGTGAGATAGCGGCCCCGGTCTAGAAAGCCAAGACTAACGCGGAGAGGATTCGCCGTGCTGAACATACGACACCTCGTAATCTGTAAACCTTCGGGATGAGCAGTGGTCGCTTGGTAGGCCAAAGCCCTTCAAGGGCTGTAGTGCCATGGAGTTTCGGGGGCTTTACCAAGCAGGCGACATGATAACGTCAGAATAGATTAATTCTGACTACGAACTGCGCATACCATAACGCGCTTATTATTAAATATTCATAAAACCTTTGAAAAGGCAGGTAAGACAATATGACTACCACAGGCATATCAGGACGAGTTATCTGCCCTTTTTAAAACGAATGCTATGCAGCAACACAGGTTATGTAGTTATTTATTTATTTCTTAAGTCTCTGTACCATTTAACATATCTCTATATATTTAAAATACTAGGCTGATTTTTGTTACATCGAGATTGAGAAAACGGCTGAACCGATTGACATCGTAAAGCATTCTGGTGAAAGCTCTTGGCCTGTAGATTTGCAGGGTGACTTTAAAAGTATAAACATTTCTTGCTTATGTATATACTGTATATAACAAGTTGTTTTACGTCTCACCGACACAGATAGGTCTTATGGTGACGATGGGATAGGAGAGGACTATGAGTGGAAAGGAAGCTGCCGTAGCCTTAATTAAGGTACAGCCCCAACATTTGCCTGGTATAAAAATGGGAAATCACGGAAAACCTTCTTCAGAGCTGCTGACAGTAGCAGTCCGCTGATGGTTTGGTGTGCACAGATTCTGATCCATGAAACAGATGTCATCAGTGCTAGTAAGTTTGACAATCACTACCCTAGAGAATTGTTCAAGCAGAGAGAGGCGATCAGGATCACTATAAATGTCATAGAGGATGCTAGACAAGGGTCCCCCCATTTTTCTACAAAAATCTAGATTTGTAAACATAGCTTTGTACCTTTCCACGAGTGATGCATTCAGTAGTAGAAACAAGAGTGTTCTTTATAACAACTAAATTCTCAGATTACACATCTAACAGCGTGCATGAAATGAAAAATGTGTTTTGGTCACGTAAATGTGCCTAATAATTTATCAGCCATTCCTGATGGGAAGAGTACTCACCGTAACTTATATCACAACCCATTAAACCACTTACACGCTGCTTTAATATTCCGCTGAGGGAGCATTAATTAAGGATTCGACCACTCCAGGAGATAATTCTCTAACTCAGGCTTACGGAACTACATCATTGTGAAACTCTTGGCAACCAACTAGCAATACTATAGGGCCTATATCACAAGTCTATGTAGATCTCGGCTGGGTATTTTAGTCCAGAAGAACAGTATATCCCACCTCCTAGATCGCTGGGATTCAAATATACGGCACACGAGTAGGAATATCAGTGGCGAGTGCACTTTGCAGTTCCACCTATCAGAAGAAGTACTACTACTACTACTACTACTACTACTACTACTACTACTAACAATAATAATAAAAAATTATAACAATATCTTTAATTACCTTGGTGAGTGTTTTGTTTCTTTCTTGTCTAGAAATGTATGATGAATACGTTGTTAAGAGCAGGAGCGTGAAGAAATGGGGTCTATTTGTCTTTTACTGTAATTGCTTTCCATTGTCTTAAACTGTAACAATAGTTCCTGGTTATAAATTCATGAGAATACTCTGGTTTTGCTATTTCACTCTATGAAGTAGGACGCACAACTTTTCCGCACAACGATAATGGTTATAGTTTGAACTTACATGCACCAATAGACTGAACATCAGTGTACAGAAGACAAATTCATGATGCATTCTCTAAAGCGTGTGTTACTTGAATGCAGTGTGATACGACTTGCGACAATGTCACGGACTGAAACGATAATGGTTGAAATATTTTAATTTCAAGCGTTTATGTTCTCCCAAATAATGTGGGTAGTTTAAATTTACGGTGCTTTATTTACTAACTGCACCCATCTTTAACGAAACCTTTGCCACTGCATGCAAAACTGACACTTACCAGACGGCTACAGTCGGTCATGTGGGCGAGTCAGTACATCTATCAACTGATTCTCCAATGATAGTGATTCATTAATGGATGGCGTAGACTGTTCGAATGGATGGCCCTGAACTGAGGATAATGTGTTCATCTTAGATAAAAATAAATTCAAGATAGAATGAAATAAAATACGTTACAAGGGCGAAGCTGTTTTATGCAATTTTTGTACACATCTGAAATTATCCGTAAAACCTCAATTTCAGTCATTGTAATGTAAATAACTTTACTAGACTGAACCCTAGAAGTTCGATGAATGAGTTTTAAAATATTGTAGAAATGGTCAGGATGTTTATGATGAAATAAATAATTTCTAACAGATTTCTGTCAGTATAATGTTACGGATATTTTATTCATTGCATTCAATGCTCTTTTTAAAGCACTTACTTATATGTTACATTGAGAATCGTGTGATCTTTAGGTACTGCCCGCCCTTCCACTTTATTGAAGGAACGCACTCGATACTTTGCAACATAGACTACTCTATAACTAACCATGAGTAAATACTGGCTAGGGTAAGGATACCAACACTATCTGAAGTTCGCTTTTGTGCTTTGTTATTCGTCATACAAAGAGAATGACGAATAGCGAAGTGTCAAACGGATAAGAAGTGTTGTGTCTGCGGTGATACATTTATTCTTTGAATGAGAATTGTTTAACTGCCCTTTCACCTGTAATAATTGAAGTCAAGAGAGTTATCATACTCATCTATATATATAAAATAGCTTGTCCTGACTGACTGACTGACTGACTGACTGACTGACTGACTGATTCATCATCGCCGAGCCGAAACTACTGGACATAAAGAAATGAAATTTTGGGGATATATTCACATTATGATGTAGGTGCTCGCTAAGAGAGGATTTTTGGATATTCCTTCGGTAAGGGGGTGAAAAGGGGGGGTGAAATTTTAAAATGAGTGTATCTATATCTCAAAACTTTAAACGTTTATAGATGTGAAAATTGTTATTTAGAATCTTCTTTAAAAATAAGGAAACACGTATTTTTTTGTTTTCAGAACATCCCAATAGGAGGGGTGAAAAACAGTGAAAATGGGGGGAAAATGGGTTGAATGCCTTTAATCAGGATACCGGTACTTATATATCAGAAACTGAAGATATTACAGACCTCAAAATTGGTACTTTTGATCTCTTTTAAAAATAAAGAAACACGTATTCTTTTGTTTTCGGAAAATCCCAATAGGAAGGGTGTAAAAGGGTGAAAATCCAATTAATGGGAGGATAAAAAGGGGGTGAATTTTTAAAATGAGCGAATCTATATCTCGAAACTTTTAAAGTTTGCTGATGTAAAAATTGGTATTTAGAATCTTCATTAAAAATAAAGAGACACGTATTTTTTTTTGAAAAATCACAATAGGAGGAGTGAAAAAGGGTGAAAAATGGGTTGAATGCCTTTAATGAGGCTACTTATATTTCAGAACTTGAAGATATTACAGACCTGAAAATTGGTGTTTGGGATCTCCTTTAAAAATAAAGAAACACGTATTATTTTGTTTGTGGAAAATCCAATTAATGGGGTGTGGGGGTGAAAAGGGGGTGATTTTTTAAAATGAGTGTATCTATATCTCAAAACTGTTAAAGTTTATAGATGTAAAAATTGGTATTTAGGATCTCCTTTAAAAATAAAGAAACACGTATTCTTTTGTTTTCGGAAAATCCCAATAGGAAGGGTGTAAAAGGGTGAAAAATGGGTTGAATACCTTTAATGAGGCTACTTATATTTCAGAACCTGAAGATATTACAGACCTGAAAATTGGTATTTTGGATCTACTTTAAAAGTAAAGAAACACGTATTTTTTGTTTTTGGAAAATCCAAATATTGGGGGTGAAAAGGGGGGGGGTGAATTTTTTAAAATGAGTGCGTCTACATCTTAAAACTTAAAAATTTACAGATGTAAAAATTGGTAGTTAGAATCTCCTCTAAAAATAAAGGAACACGTATTTTTGGTTTCCTGTAAATCCTAATAGGAGGGGTGTAAAAAGGGTGAAAAATGGGTTGAATGCCTTTAATGGGGATACATATATCTCAGAAACGAAAGATATTACAGAACTGAAAATTTGTATATGGGATATCCTTTTAAAATAAAGAAACACGTAATTCTTAGTTTTTGGGAAATCCAATTAATAGCGGTTAAACAGGAGTGACAAGTTGGGGTGAATTTTTTGAAAGACTATATCTTCAGAATATCTTGGAAACGTAAAATGTTACAGACGTAAAAAGTGGGTGTTTGGAATCTCCTGTAAATGTAAATAAACATAGGTGATTTGTTTTTGGAAACTCCACTTAAGGGGAACTCAAAAGTGGTGAAATTTTAAAATGACAATTTTTACAGTATATCTAAAAAAAACTTAACATGTCACAGAAGTGAAGGTATTTTTTATCTCTATTAAACATAAAGAAACGTGTGTTTTTAGTTTTCGGAAATACCACTTGGGTGGAGGGGGTGGTAAAAGTGACTGAAAATGGTGTTGAATTCTTTTAATTAGGCTACTGATATCACCAAAATGAAGACGTTACAGACGTGAAATTTGATATTTGCAATCTGCTTTAAAAGTAAAGAAACACGTATTCTCGGAAAATCCAATGAAGGGGGGAGGGGGAAATTGAAAAATTAATTGGCTTAATTGTATGAGAATACATACATCTAATAAAAACTAAAGTTGTTACAGACGTGAAAATTCGTATTTGGATCTCCTTTAAAAACAAAGAAAAGCGCGTTTTGGTGGGGAAACCATCTTGGAGGGCGGGAGTGTAAAGGAGTTGAATTCTTTTCATGAGGACACATAAATCAAAAACTGAAGAAGTTAGAGTCGTGATCATTGGTATTTAAGAAGATCCTTTACTATTAAAGAAACAAGTATTTTTTTGCGGGAAAATTCATTTGGGAGGGGGGGTGGGGAGTATTGTGATATGAAGTGCAGAAAGTAAATTATTTTTATTGGGATACTTATATCTCAAAACTGAAGGTAATAGACGTGAAGATTGGTGTTTGGAATCTCCCTTAAACATGAAGAAACAAGCGTTCTTTTAATTTGGGGGGGGGGGGTGGGGTGGCGGTAAATAAACTTAACGGCGGTGGGGTGTAGAAGGAGGTGAGACCAATTGATTTTACTGTTATTAATGTACTTATAAGGATCCTCCGTTGCTCAGGCGGCAGCGCGCCGGCCTCTCAGAGCTGGGTTCCGTGGTTCAAATCCCGGTCACTCCATGTGACATTCGTGCTGGACAAAACGGTGGCGGGACAGGTTTTTCTCCGGATACTCCGGTTTTCCCTGTCATCAGCCATTCCAGCAACACATAATAGTAATAATAATAATAATAATAATAATAATATTAATATTCCGGACCGTCGTCAAATGTGCGGACCGCGCTAGAAACGGCTCCTGGACGGGTAATGACTAAGAATGCAACCCGGCCGCGGGTTCAGTGCCGCCAAGGCACCCAATATGACACCACGCCGGATCTCCTGAAGGATTTTATCCATATTAAAAATGATTATAGGAAAAGATGGCAAAGATTTACGGACCCATCTGACCGGGAGGAGTACCTGAGCCTAGCCCGGGAAGTACGAAATCGATTGCTGGAAAGGAAGATTGAAAAATGGGAAGAAACGTGCCGTAAAATAATAGAAAACCAGTCAGATCGGGAATTTTGGTGGATTCTCGCAGAAAACGAGTCAGATCGCGAATTTCGTCGGATTATATATCTAAAACAATAAGCATTCAATTATAAATTTCAGTATAATACCGTAGCGAAGCACGGGTATCTTGCTAGTATTTCATACAATTAATCGCGTGCCTTTTAAAGGACCCTGAGAAGCATTCAAATTTCTTAATAAAATCACAATAACACTGGTTGCTAATGTGAGGTCATGTGGTGGTAAACCACTTAATTAAAAATTATATTGGAGACAGTTAACGCTCATATATGTACTTAGTGTCCCCGGTACCGCTGTAAGATTTATAACATTTCATTGCCTGATCATTTTTAGAGGCAAGATTAGAAAATTTAGAAAAAGCCCATACACCATTGGAAGATTTAAATTATCTTCCAAACATTTCTGAAATATTTTATTCTCATTTAAGTCCTTAGAATTTTCCAAAACAAATGAATTTGTAATTAAATTATAGAGACTATGTTTGCCATTTTTAATATTACAATCAATAAAAAATGTTATCGTTTGGAAGTGAAAATGTGATCGCGAGAAGGTTATTTAGACTTGTTTCATAGTTTATCGGAAATCTGAGATGCGCAGAGTAAACTATTCCGTGATTTCAACTCATAACATACTACGTATTTCATGTCGAAACAACGAATGAAGATCGTTGTAATTGACTCTGAACGGTCACAGTCAACAGCAAGGTTTCAACGAATACTAGCTGGTGCAATGACAACAAGACTGCAGTTTTTCTCTAAGACGTTGGTTTCAGAAAGCCCGTCTTCCTACTGCATGTCTCGTATAAGAACGTATCAAATATTCTAGTAGAAGAGAACTTGCTCCATAGACTTCGTAATCACGAACAACGTAGAAAATAGCTAAGGTATGAATCCCGTGTACTGTATTTGTGATCTTTGTACCCCAGCTTCTTCCTGAAAGCTTCCTTAAGTAAGATATTTCTGGCACAGACTTACTGCGTTGTGTTTTAACAATGAAGAATAGCGTTACAACAAGTAGTGTAAACTATTATTTATGTACGCTAGTGTAGCAGCAGTGGGAATGGATTGAAATTTCTTATTTTATTGTACTGAAAATAACTCTTTTGTTGTATAAGATAATGTTCTGTTTGGATCTTTGAAGTTGGAAGAATTGTTTCGATCGCGCAAACCTGGATCTATTCAGATCATTTTAAATTCTGTTTTAGAAATTCTTATTTATAGGTTGTATCAAAATTATCACTTATCTGTGAATTTTAATATTTTCGTTTTTTGTCTAAAATTATAAAGCACACTATACTGCACGCGCAGTTCTGGAAGCGCGTTTCCTGTTGCGTAAACGAAGACTTTTCTCGAACATTTATTATCACTGTGCCAGCAAGAACGAAGAGACTTTTGATTGGAGAAAATAAGAGTTATTGTAATTGGTGAATGTGAACTTCGAAGGTGATTTCTGTATTCTGACTGGTTCTCTCTGGTGGTTGCACCATTTCCTGTTTCTGAATATTGCCCTATTGCTTCGGTGGGAGCGAGGTAAGATCTGGGTCTTTGATCATCTGTCCATCTTAACGAGCGGACGTGCTCCTCTTTTGGTCCCATCGTGGGAAATCCGGTATTAGGGTAAGCACTGTTTCTACGTTTATTTTGGTTTTTAACTTCATTGAAATGTGATAATTACTTTTTCTTACGCAGGAGTTTATCCTCGAGTTTCACGTTTACCGCTAGATTTGTCGAAATGAATTAGCTTTTTAGCTAATATCTTACACTATTTGTTTCGGAGGCAATACCCTTTTTCTTAACTTTGTAATTATCCCTCGGGTTTGCCTACTTTATGTGTCACCTTGCATAAATACAGAAAATCTATGCACATTACCTGAAGAGTTTTAGATAGTGATGCATATTTACTGTAACTGTAACATGTAGCGTTGAATAGTGTTTATTGGCTTTCAAATTCAGTGATTAAATTTCTTTTAGTGCACTCCGCATGTCTGCAGGTGCGGTTAATAACTCTTTCATTTCCCTTCATAAGGATTTTTCTATTTTGAGTGTTTGATTTGTTACCTTTTCTTTAAATAAATGTGTATAATCCAAGGGCAATTACCCTCTCCCTTTTCTTTCTTAGCAAGAGGCTACGTTCATTATCTCTCAGGGTTCCATGCCATTTTCCACATCTATTCTGTAGTTGTCATGTTTACTAACCTAATTGTTTACGGTTTGTGCTGCGATGCTTTTGTATGAACCTTAAGTTTTTCTTTTACTGCGTTTAATATTTCATTCTCTATTATTATTTTATTTGTGTTGTCAAGCCAACTGCGGTTACAATTGGGCTTTAGGAATTCCTTGAAAATGACCAATTTTTTTGCTACTGACTGAAAGGATACCATAGTTAAGATAAGATAAGATGTTTAATTTATTCTGTCTTACTCTTAATCATTCTTAACCTAATATACTCTTACTAATAACAACTAATTTTAAATGATGCAAATAATAATGATAATAATAGTACGAATAAAAATAATCTACCCTAATTGTACGTATTAAGATAGAATCGGATCATATGTAAAACATCCACTGGGCGAGTTGGCCGTGGGGTTAGGGGCGCACAACTGGTGAGCTTGCATCCGGGGGATAGTGGGTTCCAACATCACTGTTGCCAGCCCTGAAGATGGTTTTCTGTGATTTCACATTTTCACACCAGGAAAATGGTGTACCTTAAATAAGGCCATGGCCGCCTCCTTCCCACTTCTAGCCCTTTCCTGTCCCATCGTCGCCATAAGACCTATCTATGTCGGTGCGATGTAAAAAAAGAAGAAAAGAATCCACTTTACGTGCATAATGTAGAAATGAACATTAAATTCGAGAAGCAAAGATATGTCTTACGGCGACGATGGAATAGTAAAGGGCTAAGAGTGGGAAGGAATTGGCCGTGGCCTGAATTAACGCACAGCTCTAGCATTTACCTGGTGTGAAAATGGGAAACCAAGGAGAAACATCTTTATGGATGGTGACATTGGTGTTGGAACCCACTATCTCCCGAATGCAAACGCACAGCTGCGCGCCCTTAATCGACCCTGATCCAAGAGTATTAGGAAAGAAAAGTGAAAAAGAGTACTAGAATAAGAACATGTGAAAAGGATACAAATTTCAAGAAAATAACGAAATATCGCCTTCAGTATGGAGGTGAAGAGAATAAGAAGAGAAGGAAAATGATATATGAAAATAAAAATAATACTAATGTTATTAGCTTTATGTCCCACTAACTACTTTTACGGTTTTTGGAGACGCCGACGTGCCGGAATTTAGTCACGCAGGAGTTCTTTAACGTGCCAGTAAATCTATCAACACGAGGCTGACGTATTTGAGCACCTTCAAATACCACCGGACTGAGCCAAGATCGAACCTGCCAAGTTGGGGTCAGAAGGCCAGCGCCTCAACCTTCCGAGCCACTCAACCCGGCAAGAGAGAAATGATGATGAAGATAAAGTAGTAGGAGGAATTTTAAGGTGATAGCTAGATTTTTCATTCATGTTTTCCAAGTATTTCAACACAGGAGTGCTTAAAAGCTGATTTAATAGACATGCTTCTGACCCACTGGCAGGAACATTTCTTTGTCGGGCTGTGGTAACGGTGAATGATTTACTGTAGATTGTCGTTCTGTGTATGGGAAGGGAAAACTCGAGGTCCTACAGGATCAGGTACTTTTTTGTTATAGTCTGAGGAGTGCAGTTTGCGATCATGGAGACAGACTTGTTGAGAAGTTATAAGGATATTATCCAAGAAGTGAAGAGTATGAAGTGTGCGATGCTCTTGCAAGCGAAGTCACCGGAGCCGTTCGAATGATGGTGTGACATGTTCAGCTTAACGAAACCCACAGATAAATCTGGCAGAAGCATTCTCAGCACGTAGGAAGTTTCTTCCCCATTCTACTCCTAGGTTATTGTTAACTACGTCGCAATAGTCAATAACAATTTACTGAGAAAATAGTTACGTATACTTTTCTACCCACGGATGGGCAGTGGGCAGACCAATACAGTCGTTATTTAAATACTAAATCAAAATTTCTTACGTTTTGGCTATACTGTATGACAGTGCCATTTACGGACAATTGTGGTAACGTTGTTCTATATATATATATATTTTAATGAAAACTAAAGTCAGTCAGTCCGGCCATTCTCTCCGGTCGATTTCCTTCATTCTTTTTTTAACTGAAAGGTATTCATGCACAGATTTGTCATCAAATTCACTTTTCATTTCAAACTGAAGAAAATTCGTATTTAATCACTTACATTGGCTCTTCTGGACTATTACGACGTAGTTAACAATAACCTAGAAGTAGAATGGGGAAGAAAATTCTTACGTGCTGAAAATGCTTCTGCCAGATTTATCTTATCTTAACTTCCGCCTTCTTCAAATTATTTTTTTCAATTTTTTCTCTTTGAAGCAATCATATCTTTGAGTCTAGTTAAGGTATGGAGTTCGCTTTGGTCTAAGAACACTCAGTGGATCAAGCTCTTTTATTTCAGCTCTTAACTATTCAAATGGGTTGATTCTGAGGAAAGTTATGAGTACACATTCAATTTTGACGCCCCATTTCTTCAACATTTTTTCTCATTGAAGCAATCATATCTTTCGTTCTAATTGAAATACGCAGTTCGTTTTGGTATAAAAACACTCAGTGGGTCAAGTGCTTTCTTTTGAGGCAATAACTACTTAAATTGGTAGATTTTGAGAGAAGTTATGAGTACATTTGTCTCCACGACGAAGATCTTTGAAGGATTTTTTAACATTCGGCGCGGTGTTGTTCCAAGGAACGTTTAATTAAATTTCTTTGTGTGATGTATTTTCAAGTGTTTTTGTTGACATAATATTACATTCTATTACCACAGCATATCATGCGCTTTATTTCATTAACTCGAAACTTTGCAAATACATCCGTGAGGATAGTAACGAACAACACCATACTTTGTACATTGCGGGCGGAGCCAGCGGGAAACTGCTGGTTGGGTATGAAAAGTAATTTAGAGTAAACAATGATAATTGTCTGGAATTTTTATGAGTTTATTTTTAATCCATGATATTTGGCTCAAAATGTCTATGGCCATCAAGTCTTCATCTTTATTCAGGTGTAGTGTTCCAGAGTGTACTTTTTCAAGTTCATTATGTAGAAGTCGTCTGCGTATTAGTGGCATTTATAGTGTTTTTATCTGGAGTTTATGCCATTTATATACTAAAAAACGTAGGGGCCCAGTACAGACCAATGTTGTACACCCTTGTCAACCGTACGCCAATTTAAAAAAATATTTATTTTTATTGTTTAGTATACACTGCTCGCGGGTAAATGATGTGATAAAGAATTTGTTAGTATCTCGCGGCCTACATATTGTACGCGCCCCTAGTCTTGGTCTTGATGCGTTTTATTGAATCAATCACTTCTTGCAGTGTGAGACGGCTGAAGAAAAATTTATTCCAGTGCGGAGACGGCGCATTGTCATATGAATAAATAAATTAATTTCTCTTTCGTGATAGGCTTAATTCCCTTCGGCGATTTTCTCTCGTTTTCCACTCCAATTCCAGACAAATGTCTCACTTAATGGCAAAGCCACGTCCTTCAAAATCGTAGTCTCTCGCGTCCTGTCCACTTCCCCACGAAGTTCCACATCTGATCTAATGCCAAATGTGTGGAGGACGAGTATTCCCGCGACAGTTGTAGTCGAATTAAATGGTTCTGTGTTCGAGACGAAATACCTCGCTGAGTCTGTAGGGATTAAGGTAAAAGACAATTTAAAAATAATGCTCAGATTATATGGAAAAGGAGTACAATAAGGTAGTTAAAAATATATTACAGTAGAAGAAAATATGGAGAGTTTTTATTTAAATTCTCATCAGTGAAACAAAAGTATTTCTTCCATGATGAGCAAAATGCACGGGAGTTTTCGAATTGGTAGGAAAAAAATATTTTAGAAACCAAATCAATGAAGGACTTGTGAAACGAAATCTAATATAGAACAGGTGAGAACATTTTCCAGAAAATGAACGAACACTTATTTGACAGTCACTCTCCGCACTCATCTCGGTATTATATTCCTATAGGACAGGGCCTCTCAAACGTCTTAAATCTCACGCGTGCAAACAGCGGCGCAGAGTTCCTGTGCACGGTGCATCGGTCCCGCTCGGCTCGGCTCGGCTCGGACCAACGCTTCGTCTCTGGGCTACTCGGCTAAGATCGGCTCAACTCGGCTCAACTCAGCTCAGATTTGGAGCGCTACGGAGCAAGTGTGGAAGAGGGAGACAGGGGGAGCGAGCGAGACAGGCGTGGGGAAAGAGAGAGACAGCGCTATTGCTCCAAATCGAGGAGTGGGGGTCTGCACTCTGGTCAACCAAGCGAAGTCGTCTTTTACACCGTGCACAGTGCATGCACCAGGCGCCTGCACTCTGAGAGGCCTTCTATATGATGGTGAAGTATGGAACACTATCTGATGGATTGAGCAAGAGCAGCATGCTTTTGAGGTATGAACTTAACCATACAGAGTCAACCTATCTTGGACAACTTGGACGTTACTCTCATGGAAGTATTGCATAGTGTGAACGTACAGCAGTTATGTAAGTTACAAGGGACAAAAGTGAGTTGAGATGGTCGAAACGAATACATGAAACGTATTTCGCCTCTGCAGCGTACCGAATCATTTCAAACTAGGTTGAATTTATATTTCCTTAAATCATATTTATTTGAACTCAAGAGGTATTGGGAACGAAAGCGAACATCCAGAAGAACTAGTGATAAGCGCTCCTAGTGGTCTTAAATCACTAATAAAATATTTATATTGAAGGTATGAAAAGAAATGATGAACTGAGATATCGTGTGTAATACCATCAAACTGAAGATTTTAAGAATACAGGAAAAAATGAGTCATTTGAGCTCTGAAGGTAGTTTTATTCCCGCGTTGGTGCATAATTAGAAAGAAAGCCATCTTGAAAAATGATGGTTGGTTTCATTGAAAAGGTTGGTATTCTCAACAGTGGGTAGCACTAACACGATTTTGTACTCTAGGCGGTGTTCGTTGAATTTCCTTGCATTCATTTTGTTATATTTAATCTTTAATTGCTTAATACTAGGGACCAAATTAGTAAATTGGTACTCCTTATTGGGAAGTCAGTGTTCGAATTGTATTAGCATACTCATTGTACGACAAACTACAATGTCTTGTATGTGCCAATCTACCTGTTATTTTTCCCTACGTATTACACGTAAATAATCTAAACATTTTACGTGACTGATCTTATAACCATACTCAATTATATCTTCAGTTTTACGTGAATTTGGAACACAGGGACATGATATTCCATTTCCAAAAGATCATGTGCATGAAGTTTCGAAGTTGGGAACCTTGTTGAAAAACCAGAACGATGTCACTAATCTATCACTCCGACAAAAATTCTCTTTAGGCATGAAGGGTATTCGCAAATATCTTTTGGCCTACCTCACTCGAAGGAGTTTGATAATATAAAGGCTTTATTTTTAGCAGACGTGGACATTATTGAATGTATAACGAAGCGTATGCATTCAAACAAAATGCAGAGCTACTTTTGCTCGATGCAAGTAGCTCGGAAGCTATATGAATAATCCATTTAGTGCTAAAAGAAAATAGACTGATGATAGCAACCTAAAACCACTAATGAGTAGTACAGTAAACTGGTGGTGGGTAGTGCGGGAAATTCGAAGGGGTCTCAAAGCACTTTGTTTTTAGCGCTTTTTTGACTAACTTATGGTTCTGAATGCATTTCAATCATGTTCTGTAAAGGCTGTATAGTGAAATGAAACGAGTATTGTTCATTAGCAGATTCTGCTCGAAAAAAGATGTAAACATTGTCATTGGTTCAGGTCAGAATTTTCTAAAGCAAGGATATTTACCAATTGATGTTGCAGAAGGCGACGTAGTTGCTGTCTTATAATTGTTACTACTCGACTGAGTTTCATTAACTCTGTTTACTTAGAGTGGTCCGTTTTCGATTACGGTACATGATCTTTACTTTATAACGTTCATAATTTGAGCGTTTTGAATAAGTAAATATTTTAAAATTTAATTGTTCACTTACCTTCACCACGATCATCACCATCGCCTTCATCTTCACCATCACCATCATTATAATATTCTGCTGTGAATTCTCACATACCAATTTATGCATTAAAGTGTACTACAAATAACCTACCGGTGCTTTTTACAAATATTTCTTTCTTATTTAATTTACACTTTGTTTCTATATAACACATTATACTCATGCCACCTATAGGAAATTCATTTGAATTTATTTCATTTCTGTGTTTGTGTGTTTGTTATTAATATTACATCACAAATTGAAATTATGTATAGAACTTCAGTAAAGTTGAAGAAATGCAGGATTGATTGATTGATTGGTATACACAGGTAGAGCAGTATTGAGAAGATGGCGCAAAAGAGGTATTGTCAAATTTCCCTATGAAATTAGTTGCATTTAAAAATACTTTTAAAATATATAAATATATAATTTCCAATCTTTAATATCATATTTTACCATTTGACGAATGATAAGGAAGGTATCTGTAATTATTACATTTATTACAAGCCTCCAAGTATTGCCATAAATATCACTCATGCCTGTGCCAGGATACCGGCCGCAAGTTTTGATGTAGAATGCGTACCATCTGATTGATAAGTAGCTATTGAAATTAAGTACCCAGTAGTATAATTTTGAATGTTTTCTTGTTGACATTTTATTTCCTAATTCTAAAGAAATGTAACGTTCGTGATAACTGCACTGGAGCCTCCTTGTCATCACCAGAATGGTCAGTAACCATGCTCATGGGTTCCAAATCATTTTCCACCATTGGGACACTAGATGTGACTTGCAGGGCTTCTAGTAAAGCGGAACTTGGCTCACGATGCTCGGTCAGCTTCAATTTGAGTCACTTGACTTCCAATAAACCATTCGGCACCAGTGATTTCAGACCCTGTGTAACCTGACAGGTTGAAGTATTCAATGGAATGCGTTTTCGGTAATTTTCAAGCCATTTATTATGCACATGTCACAACATTTTGGGAAAGAAAGACACTTTTCGTACTTCTTCACTCCGCAATTTCTTCAAATGTTCACTATTTGAATTGTGTTTGCCACATGCAGGATATCTCAAATAAACTCAGACCGAACGAACGGTGTCTGACTCTGAACTACAGCAGCTGTCTCAGAGGCCGCCCTGCTTTAAGCGTGTATACAATCTTATATGAAATATAACCTTACAAAAGATACTGGAAGTGTCGTCCTTCCTAACCACATTCTGACTGACGCGAGTGAGTTCTGCCACAGTAATGTTTCTGATTTCATTCGTAATGTTTTCTTTCAGTTCCTCCAATACGTGAGGATTTGTTCGATACACTTTTTCCTTCAGATTACCCCACAAGTAAAAATCAGACACTGTTAGATCTGTAGAACGACGAGGAAATAGATCAGCACTGATCACTTTGTCTTCAAACACTTCCGAGATTGTAAGAAGGAAATCTTCTGCTGTATGAGCAGGAGCTGAATCTTGTTGAAAACACCCACGCAATTTTTCTTCTTCCGTCAACAGATGGAAGATTGGCGTCAAAATATAATATTTGTACCTCTCTGCATTTACTGTCGTCTCGAAAAACAAATAGGCCCAATTATTTGTCTTGCACTAACAGCACACCAAACACCAATCTACCTGTCATAAGAGGGACTTCAAAAACACCATTAAGATTTTACTGCTCACCAGTAGCGAGAGTTATGCATGTGCACACGACCATTAAGATGAAATCAGAACCTTTACATACGAAAACGCGGTGTTTCCATGATAACTGTCTCACCATGTCAACAGCTGAGATTCAGACTGGCGACTGATGCTTGCCAGGTCGAACACGCGCAGGCTGCTTGCAAGGTCAAGAACTATGCGCGCGCCTCCCATACTGCAGCGTACGTCTCGGAGAGTAAAACCACCACTTCGACGCTCATAGTTGATATGGGAGATCCTGAACTTGTAGAACTTACTAAGGCGAATTCAATGACACCTCACCCGACGGGCTATCATGCTAGAGACCAGAGCTACACTAATTGAGGTGTGTCTGTTCAAAAGGTGATATTTCCACTTCAAAGATTTTCTTTATACTTCGTCCACATGCATGGCAGCAGTTGAATACTATCGCATGACATGAGCAATCCTCACCAGAAAGGTAGTAGCATACCCGATCATGGCTGCGTTCCATGTGTCTTTCATTATACGTATCCACAATTTTGTTAGGGTGTAAATAGCACCTTTTGAACAGGCACTCTTCATTTCTTAACCTTCCGGCACTGTGGTTTTTAGTATTGTAGAGATGGCGGCATATTTTCTAGTGGATTAATGTCGCCCTAACACATCGAAAGTGATCGGTGACATGAGTGTGGGAAATGGCTAGGACTGAGAAGGTAGCTGCCATGACATTAATTAAGGTACTGCCCCAGTACTAGCCATATGCCAAAATGAAAAACCACAAAAATCCATCTGCAGAGCTAAGAACGGAGTGGTGTTATTGAATAACCCGATGACGTCACACCGATGTCAGACTCTTGTTGCTTGATACTGGCCTTTATTCTTTACAATTAAATACTGAACTTTTTTTTTACAATTTTCTTTTCTGTCGCACTGACACATATAGATCTTATGGCGACGATGGGATAGGAAAGGGATAGAAGTCAGAAGGAATCGACCATGACCTTAATTAAGGTACAGCTCCAACATTTTCCTAGTGTAAAATTGGGGAATCACGGGAATTCATTTTGAGGGTTGCCGACAGGAAGGTTCGAACCCATTTTCTCTCGAATGAAATATTAAACTCTGTCGTCGCATGGGTTGTCTAAAAGTTATTTTGATACTAAATCTTTCACGTTTTTGTGACACTCACCGGGCCAAGTGTGTTCCGAAATAGGGATGTTTTCTACGTTAAAGCTGTACTCAACAATAGTTAATTCTCGATGTTATACATGCTTACTGTTTACTGTACAAGCTATTATAACGAATATATTCACTCAATTAGATTTTCATTGTTGTCCTACCCTTGACGACATTGTTGGCATGAGCAGTCATCATTTTAACGAGTGGTGGTGGTTGTTACTCTTGTTGTGTTATACATTGTGTAAATATCTTGTATTCATCAGCTCCTGTCGATCAAGATTGGACCGGAAATATACCATTTGGGCATATGAATAGAGCTTTCATGTCAACTAAAGCGTTACCCATTTTCTACGAATGTCTTTCTGTATCCATTACATGCCACGGGTTATAAACATTGAAAACAATGGTTGTAATAAAAGATTCAGATCGGTTATCCTCCACATTTAGCCATTACACCGGTGAAGATTTTATTTTGTATCGATTGTTTAGTGTAAGTGCGGTACTAGCAAATTGGAAAGTACATTTGTTACACATACCATCAGCTGTGGGTAACTAAAAATGCAATCATTCATAGCGATAAAACCACGAATATCGAATGCATAGAAAGTAAGTTATGATTTGTAGTATTTAAAACCCGGAATGCTCGTTTGTATGATATGTGAAATGTATGTGGAATTCCATGCGCATTTGTGTTGTTATAGAATGCGACTAATTTGTCGGCAACAAATCTCTCAGCTGGGGCCAGGTGTGTGACTGCATCGCGCCTAGGTTGTAACCAGCAGGATCTCGCCTCGTGTTGTGTTATCGACTCTGGTGCGACGCACATTCATACAGAAAAATGAAATCTTGTCCAAATTCCGTTCTAGTTTTTAAATATTGATTTATTCTTATCAAAAGCAAACGTTATACAATTTAGAATGAAAAAGGTTAAAATAAGATTTGTTTTATGTAATGGTACTTAATTGAACTACTAACACAGAATAGAAGAAAGAATATCAAATGATGTCTGACCAAAATTTGACCAAACCATGTGAATTACTTGTCGCAGCCGTCGAGTTTCCCATTCTGCAGCTTAAGCACACTTACTACAGTGTATGAAGTAGGCCAATTGTTAGATCTTCACCGCATTCATAATTTCTTTTTGATAGTGGCTTTACGTCACACCGGCACAGCTAGGTCTTGTGGCCACTATGAGATAGGAAAGGCTTAGGACTTGGAAGGAAGCGGCCATGGCCTTAATTAAGGTGCAGCCCCAGCATTTGCCTGATGTGAAAATTGGAAACCACGGAAAACCATGTTCAGGGCTACCGACAGTGGAATTCGAGCCCTCTATCTCTCGGATGCAAGCTCACAAACGCGTGCCCCTAACCGCACGGCCAACTCGCCCGGTCATTCGTAAAGTGTGAGAGAACTAGGGAAGTCTCACTTTAACATATTCGTTATGGATCTTCCTACACCAGTTAAGTGTTCCAATTGCTGCTGCTCGCCATCAGACTGGGAGGGTGCGAATCTCACTAACTGAAAACAGTTTTGGCAATAAATGCATAGGCTGAGATTTCGTAATAGCTTATAGGCCTATTGATAAGTGAACATAATATTGTTAACATCCGCGATCAGCTCTCCCATACCCACGTAAAATAGGAAACTTCATACTAAAGAAATACTTTTGAAATCTTATAACAAGAAAGAAACAAATAAAAACATGTATAGGCAGTGCTATTGGCAACGTCCTGGTCGGTTTGTTAACAGAGAATCAAGTGTTTTATTCTTAATTAGTACACATTCAAGGTCAGTTTTGAAAGAATGATAGGGAATGAATATATCTATTTTCTATGTCATGTAAGGCATTTGTTGCTGTTGGAATTCTGTAGAATACAGTGCGATGTTGGAATGTTAAGTACGCACTTCAAACATGATGTAGTGGTTTGTTTCAGATTCTACGAGGATGAACATGCAACAGGAAATGAGTTAACAGCAATGTACATTCAAGAACTACCGTACAACTAAATGTTTTCATTCCTCCCCTGAAAGGGGAAGGCGAGCCTCCTAGATGGTGACGCCGTCTCCTAAGCCAGGAGATTTGTATCGGAGAAGGAGATGTAGGGTGAAGATGAGAAGTGTAAGATATTTAGGCAAGACTTAATTTATTATGTACCAAACTCTATATTGACTCACTCTACACTGAATATTGTAAAGGTGGCGTCCTTTCTTCGTAAAGCAACAAATAAATAATGAAGGATAGTGGTTAATGCAGTGCTGGAAACTGTTTCTAACGCACTCGCCCATGTCACTAAAGGAGATGCTGGAACTTCCTGCTTTCGTTTTCGACATATTTATGGAATCTTCTTATTAAACTACCGATTGCTTTTCTTAGTTTAGTTTGAAAAATCGAATTGATTTCTTGTCGAATGGCATCATTCATTTTGTGTGGATTCGTTTTGTACAATCTTTCCCACAGGTGAAAATGAAATGTCGTATGGCTTTTAGTGCCGGGATATCCCGGGACGGGTTCGGCTCGCCAGGTGCAGGTCTTTCTATCTGACACCCGTAGGTGACCTGCGCGTCGTGATGAGGATGAAATGATGATGAAGACAACACACACACCCAGCCCCCGTGCCACTGGAATTAACCAATTAAGGTTAAAATCCCCGACCCGGCCGGGAATCGAACACGGGACTCTCTGAACTGAAGGCCAGTACACTGACCGTTCAGCCAACGAGTCTTCCCCACAGGTAATATTCACAGACTGTTAAACCAGACCGTGGATGCCATACGTTGATGCTGATAACCTAATCACCACACATTTGTCGAATTTTCTGTATTGGAACATAGGTTGTATGAGCCATCGCCGAGTTCTCCCATAAACAAAACGCGAAACTTCCTAAATGTTGTTCACATATCTAACACCGTTGCTTCCTTAGAAAAACGTACATTCATAGATCGCTATAGACTGTTATGGCTTTCAGCGTTCAGTCTGCAAGCCTCTGTGAATTTAATAATGTCGTCACAATCCTCTATTTGCAACTAGTACGGTGGCCTCGTTTAGTTCTATACCTCTTAATTAAATCGTTAGAAACTGAGTCTAACCATTGTCGTCTTGGCCTAGTATTCTCTCATCGGAAACTGCACATCACACCCCTAATTTTCCGTCATGAAGAGGTTGAAGAGGTTTCTTATGGTGCAGATTAGGTTTTCCGGCTCTCCAGTCCCGACGGTTTTGAGAAGTTACGTACCCTACGAAGTGAAACCACGCTTCATTTGAGTAGAGAATGAGATTGAGATCAATTTCTTCGCCATGTACTTCAATAAAAATCCATTCACTAAATCTAATCATACGCACAGGAACACTTGGTTTAGGTTCTTACATTACAGTACATTTGTAGGGTTTTAACGTAAGTAACTTCGTAGCCCTTTGTACGGAGCCGTAAGAATCTCTCTTTTGCTGAGAAAGATGGCTAAGACAATCTTTAGGAGAAGTTTTCAGGTGTTGTCCAATGTCTTCAATATTTCCTTCTGTTATGATTGTACGTCGCCTTCTTCACTTCTTATCATTAATATTTTCCGTTTCACGAAATATATAAACTAATCTATGAACAGTCCCAAAACTTGGAACTCGAACGCCTGGGGATTTTTCTTGAATTCTCCTAACAGCACGAGCGGATTCTGTACGGACATACGAATCGTAAATAAACACTCGATGCGGATGGTAACAATTAGGCCTATTATTATTATTTTTCATTTTTACTCACTTCACTTTGCACACAGGTGATGCTCTCACTAAAACACTAAACACACTGCGTTACGAGACGAAGCGGGAACCGGTAATCCCCGTAGGCTCCCCTCCCTACCACGTAGCTGTCGGCTTAGTCACTTCTAGCCACCGCTCCATTTCCAAGATAATTGAATGACCCAGCATGAGTCTGTGTTGGTTTGCATTTCTCCCTTCTTTATTTATTTATTTATTTATTTATTTATTTATTTATTTATTTATTTATTTATTTATTCGACGTATAAGTTACTTGAATTTTCGAGCCCAAACATAGCTAGCTTATGGCTGGTACTGTCCGTTATCACATATTATGATCCTTACTGTCACATTGTGTCTTGAAGTTGCAATGCAACAAAAGAAAATCAAGTCAAGGGGAAAGTAAATACGCTGTCTAAATAGTTAGTTTTATTTACATGAAGCCTACCAAGTGTACTTAAAAAGTAGTCATCTAGAAGAACGTTTGTATGTTTTCTTCCTAGCTCTGTTTTAAGTTTTCTACATTGTACGTGTTTTATCCAATGAAAATTAAAATAATAGGTAAACTGTTAGTCTTACAAAAAAAAGTATACATTTAAGTCCTAGTATTGCCGGTCTGAGCGGCTCAGACGGTTGAGGCGCTCACCTTCTGACCCCAACTTGGCAGTTTCGATCCTGGCTCAGTCCGGTGATATTTGAAAGTGCTGAAATACGTCAGCCTCGTGTCGGTAGATTTGCTGGCACGTAAAAGAACTCCTGCGGGATAAAATTCCGGCACCTCGACGTCTCCGAAAACCGTAAAAGTAGTTAGTGGGACGTAAAGCAAAATAGCATTATTATGAGTTCTAGAATTACCTTTCCTCTACAAATGCACATACTGAATGCGTTTTCTTCATATGTCGTGATCTGCCAAAAATATCTTGTTTTGTTTTGTTTTGTTTTACGCGTTAAAGGAGCATTTCGAGCATGCGGCTGAGGGTGTTCACTCATCCTGCGTGGATTCGGAAAAACCGTACGTAAAACGCATGGGCCAGTAATTTTCTTTTTTTACGAGTTGCTTTACGTCGCACCGACTCAGATAGGTCTTACGGCGACGATGGGACAGGAAAGGGCTAGGAGTGGGATGGAAGGACCGTGGCCTTAATTAAGGTAGAGCCCCAGCATTTACCCGGTGTATAAATGAGAAACCACGGAAAACCATCTCCAGAGCTGCCGACAGTGGGATTCGAACCCACTGTCTCCCGAATACTGGGATACTGTCCGCACTTATGCGACTGCAGCTATCGAGCTCGGTGCCAGTGTTATAGAAATCTGTGAGATTTTCTGAAAATTAACTACACAGTAAGGAGTGTAATTTAATAACGAACAATAAATATGCTACAATATGTATTTACGATTAGCAAAATCATTTTAGTCCGCCTCTGTGGTGTAGTGTTTAGTGTGATTAGCTGCCACCCCCGGCGGCCCCGGTTCGATTCCCGGCTCTGCCACGAAATTTGAAAAGTGGTACGAGGGCTGGAACGGGGTCCACTCAGCCTCGGGAGGTCAACTGACTAGAGGTGGGTTAGATTCGCCCCTCAGCTATCCCGGAAGTGGTTTTCCGTTGTTTCCCACTTCTCCTCCAGGCAAATGCCGGGATGGTACCTAACTTAAAAGGCCACGGCCGCTTCCTTCCCTCTTCCTTGTCTATCCCTTCCAATCTTCCCATCCCCTACCAAGGCCCCTGTTCAGCATAACAGGTGAGGCCACCTGGGCGAAGTACTGGTCGTCCTCCCCAGTTGTATCCCCCGACCCAATGTCTCACGCTTTAGGACACTGCCCTTGAGCCGGTAGAGGTGGGATCCCTCGCTGAGTCCGAGGGAAAAACCTACCCTGGAGGGTAAACAGATTAAGAAAGAAAGAAAATCGTTTTAAGAAGTGTCTCGGAAATCACACGCGCTTTTTCTATGACGATTGAGCTCGCTTGGGTGCGGGTTAAGGAGGTGAGGCGAATCAGAATGACCACTCCTACTTGCTTGGTGAGAAAGACACAGAGAGATGAAAGGTAACCAGACACGGCAAGGTTCAAACTTCCTCGACTTTTTGATTCTGGTCGAGGAACAGTCATACGTGTCGCTTCCACCAGCTATGCTCATACTGACAAGCGTCACCTACTATTCGCATGTTACGCTGAAGTATTGCTGTAATTTTACGAGGAAACAGCTGCGAGCTACTATTGGTTGAAATTCATACACACTGGAAAATAATTTCACACGCTGTTTGCATCAACGAGACGGTCCCTGCTGAAACGCTAGTACTTTTTAATTCCAGGTGGCGTTGGCAGCCAAGACTTTTACTTTCAGTACCAAGTGTATTGGCTGCGCGGTTTGAGCATTCGAGTCGTGGTGGGTTCGAACCCCACCGTCAGCAACTCTGAAGATGGTTTTCCTTGCTTTCCCAAATTTACACCAGGCTAATATTCAGACCACCGGTCTAAAAAGCCTAGAATAACGGCCAAGAGGATTCGTCGTGCTGACCACACGACACCTCGTAATCTGCAGGCCTTCGGGCTGAGCAGCGGTCACTTGGCATACCAAGGCCCTTCAGGGCTGTAGCACCATGGAGTTAGTTAGTTTAATGTTCAGGCCACAGTAGCTTCCTTCCCAGTCATTCCTGTTCTATCCCATCATCGCCGTAAGCCCTGCTTGAGTCAGTGCAACATAAAACCAATAGATAAGAAATCTGCCTGCAGTTGAGTTAGTAGATGTCTGCAAAGCTAGCTGCTCATTTTCGTTAGTGCAACCTCACATGGTCCGGCTCCATGGCTGGGTGACTGCACGACGTCCTGACCTTCACGCTTCGGGACCTCGCGTTTGATTACAGGCAGAGCCGTGGGACAGTAACGTGAACGGTTAATTATCCTGAACTGGGGACTGGGTGCTGTGATGAACTCAATATTCCTGAAATTCCCATAGCACACACAACAGACACAACAATATCCTCCACCACAACGGGATGCAGTTTCCCATACACAGCAGACACCACCCATACTCATCGGAGGATCTATCTTACAAGAGCTGCATCCCGCTAGGATATTGTGCCCTACAGGACCCTAGGGTTCCGGCCAGGCGAAAGCCGGTCTCGAACCCAGAGTACAGTAGTGAAAGAACTCTCACAAACGTGAGCTTGTGCACATAGTCTGACCTGTACACATATCCTTGCTCGGCCGCACAATAGCGCTCTTCTCAGGGATAACATGGGGAACAATGGGCAACATAAAGATAAAACACTAGGATATGTGACTACTCAGGTAAGAATCAGCTAAATTAAAATATTAAAAAATCTAACAGAAAACATCGCTGCATTCAAAGTTTAACAAACAGGGATTTATTACATAAAATTAAATTATTTACAAATGTAAGAGCTTTCAAAATGCTTGGGTAAAGATAACGTTGAGCCGATGACAACTAGTTCACTGCCTTCACGAAACAGCTGTGCTGTAACAAACATGTTACAATTGTGTAAGTAACGAAATCTAGAAAGATGGATATCTGCTGAAATACACATCTAACAGTAATTCCCATAAAATTTACTATGCCTCGTACCATCGAACCCCGGTGCAAACAAATATAAACACCAAATGTACAGTGTCCTGACTCGATCACGAACACTGGTCCCATGAAGAGTAAGGCGTATAATTTTCATATACAACAATCTAAAAAGAACGCAACCAACATATCCAAAGGGACAATATCAAACGGGCCAGTGTTAAAATTAAAGTATAACAAATAGAACAAAAATCTCTCCCCGCGTTCAAAACATCAAGGTCGTCTTCCCCCCCCCCTTAACACACTCGACAAGCTTTAGACAGCAATATAACCGAGTTTCAAGACTGTGACGTCAGACACACCAACCCTCACCATTCGAACACTTGACAAGCGGCAGTCCACATAATTTACGAGCTCAGCTGGCTGCAGGCTAAGAAACCTCGCCTTTCAACTCACGTAATCTGGCTGCTAAAAGCACTCTTTTAAATACACCTGGGCTATCCGCCCTCATTGCAATATCACCAGCAATAGAACAAATCTTATTTCCGCCTCCCATGGGCTCAACCTTGATAATACAAAGACACAAATCAATAAGCGATAGTCACATGGCCATAATAAGGCATCTCCAATACATCTAATACACTCTCAAACTGTGCTGGGCTTTCTCATCTCAATACATACAGTCAGCTACATGCATAATGCTCATATCTCTCAAACATTCGGACTCGCTCGCCCTGTCAGTATAGCTGGGTGAAGTACGGGTTGAATCCTGGTCTCAACTATACAGCCTGCGTCTGCAGAGACAAATGCCTGAACGCGACACAATAAATAGTGCCTGCCTGTTAGACTAACCTACTATGACCAAGGGAGTTCGACCTGATCCATAAAGATAACACTTAAGCTAATATAATACAATCGAAATGAAATATAAACACACCAACAAGGAATCTACAAACAATCATCTACCCTAATGTACGGGGTTCGAGCTTGAGGCCTAGCTCTATATTACAAAGAATTTTCCTACCATAACTAACCTGTTGACTGACGGCCCCCTATTCCTATCTAAATTTAAATGACATGCTTGAAACAGAATTGGAAAGCTCTGACCTTATGTGATTGATGACATGACGGAGCGGGCCTCCCTGTGGACCACTGAATTTACCACATCATGAAAAACTGCGACGGTTGCAGCAGATCCTGGTGAACACTTGGAGACATTCTATCTTGCGTGAGTCCTTCGTAGAGCTCCTTAGATGGTTGGAAGATGTCCCCTTCGACGTCGCGCTGATCAGGTACGCCCAACGTTCCTGGATCGATTCCCGTTGTCGTGTTGGCTTCAGCTCGGGTTGTGGCTTCCTCGCAATGATGATGTAAAAGCTCGTTCTGGCTTGATGCAGGGGTAATTCCTCGCAGATACAGTAGTACTAGTTGTACGTGCAGCTCGAAGACAAAATGTTGTTCGCAGTGCCGACTTGTAGCATGACGACTTCGTTCAAGCACCCTTACGGTCAAAGAATTAGGCTGATGTGCCAGGTGGCCTTGCTTTTATAATCAAGTTAGCGTAACCACGCCGCTTGATCGCGTGTAGGATACGCGCACCCGCGATTCGAAGTTTTCCCGCACAAATCACGTCAAGTACCCTATTTAACGAATGCATTTATGATTGCAGCCCTAATGCATATCAAAATTAAGCAGAAATTATGCAGGTTGCAATTCTTGTATCAAATCCCATGCAACTCTTCCGTAACCAAAGATATTGATTTAATTCTTTCTTCCCTCCGAAGGTAAGTTTTGCCGGGATCCGGGAAGCGTCCCCAATCTTCATTAAGAGGCTTGGCTTGGGACATAACTCCCTTTAATGAGGTTCTGGAGATTTCTCATAATGACGCTCTAGCTCTCTTCACACAAGAACGCTTCTTCTGGACTCATTTGTGAAATATACTATAAGACAATGACTTCGTGGGTGGTCTCATGTAATCCCAATATCCAATACTAAAATCTATACTATTGGTCCATGAACAGTACGGTTCATAGCCCTCCGTGAACGACAAAATAAAATTTTGCCAAAAATTTTATTTTCCTCAATGTCGAGATCCTCTTCTCATCGCAATCCTTTATGCTGTAAATTTTCAAAACTTCATGGCACGGGACTATCTTCGTCTACAGACATAATAGCCTCCCTATCCTTCCTAACTTGGTAATAGGCATCTAGCAGGGCTAGAAATTTCCGGTGATTACTCTCGCAGCCTTGACATTCCGCTTCTTCTTGCTGCTCAGATAGCTGTTTATGACGCTTTCCTGAAGAAATCATATTTCTTCTTCTTCCTCTTCTTCTTCTTGTCCTTCACCACTGGGTACCTCAGGTTGTTCTTCTCCGCCGTCATGTTCATCTTCTTCCGGAATGACAACCTCCTCTCCTGCAACATCTTCGGTGTCTTCCTCCCCAAGTTCTTCTTCCTCTTCTTCGTCTCCTTCTTCTTCTTCTTCTTCTTCTTCTTCTTCTTCTTCTCCTTCTTCTTCTCCTTCCTCTTTCTCATTGTTGAATTGGTATTGGCCTGGTCTGAAAAATGGCTTAAGATTTGCCGAGTTAAAGGCCTTAGTCACCGTAGCGTCCAAGCTTTGTACCTTGTATGAGTTATTTTCATAACTATGAATTATTCTATACGGTCCAGTATATAGCTCAGCAAACTTGTGGTAGTATCTCTCTGTAGGGTTGGAGACAGTGGGTGTCTTAACTAAAACCAACTCGCCCACTTGTAGGGGTCTATGAAACCTCTTGTTCCTTGTTCTTCGCACCCGTTTTTCAGCCTGTGCTTTCAAGTGATCCGTAACGTTTCTAATACACATCTCTCGAGCTAGTTGAGGATCCCTAGGGCAAGGAATTACATTCTCCCAAGGACGTTTGTGCAGCACATTGTTGTGAAGCCATGCCGGAATCATACCGGTGGATTCGTGTCTGGTTGAGTTAATACACTCAGTAATAATGGGCACTACAGTGTTCCACTTATAATGTTCTCTCGGGCAGTATATCCTACAATACTTGGATATTTCCCTCATGACACGTTCATTCGGGTTAGCTTGCGGATGTCTGATACTGGATAAGACATGCTTAATTCCCAGTCTTTCTAATTCACGCTTAAACCCTGCAGCAGTGAATTGGCTCCCATGATCACTTAAGATGCTCTCTGGCTTACCCATAATGGGTATTATCTTCTTCTTGATCTGCGATAGTGCCGAGCGAGTATTCGCCTTCTGAATAAGGCATAACGTTACAAATTTACTGAACACGTCCATACAGACAAGGATGTACTTTAAGCCCCTAGTAGCAGAGGGCAAGGGACCGAAGAAGTCTATTGCATATAATTTACGTGGTCCCGTGGGTATCAGTGGTCGGGGTGGTTGCTTCAGAAGGTAAGGATTTGGTTTCACCCTCTGACAGATCTCACAGGTACGCAGGATTTTCTGTACCATTGTCCTCATTTTAGGCCAAACGAAAGTTTCCTGCAGTATTGCTACCACTTTATCAATTCCCGAATGTCCTGTAGAGTGATGGGCTATCCACACCAAGTCAATCTGTAATCGAGGAGGTACAACAATTCTAAATTTCGTGTGATTCTCATCCACAAATTTATGTAAAATATCATTGAAGTAATGATAATTTGCCGCTTTGCGCTCCGCTTCAGCGTACTGTGGAGTCCCGGGTTGGAGTTCTTTCCGAAAGTACTGGATCAGCCGTCCGGTCTCCGACTAATTTGCCTGTTCCTTATGAATATTCCGAAGTCTCTCCAGTATATTCTGATCCTCTTGGTCTAACATAGTTAAGTGTATTGTGAGCTCCTCCGGATTTGGATTTCTGCTTAACGCGTCAGCAAGTACGTTCAATTTCCCTGGGCAATGTTCTACCGTGAGGTCGAACTGCTGGACGTAAAGTGCCCATCTACTGACCCGTGCATTAGCCATGTCCGTCTTGAGAATAAAGGTAAGGGCTTTGTGATCTGTTCTAATCACTACTGGGAACCCGTATACATATTTTCTCCAGTGTGCCAAGGCAGTAACTATGGCTAACATCTCCAACTCGGTGGTAGTGTATTTCAACTCGTGTCCTCGTAATTTTCTACTCATGAAAGCCAAATAGGATATTTTATGCTCCCTCTCGGGTGTTTCCTGGTAAAGCACTGCTCCGACTCCTACTGCAGAAGCGTCCGTCTGTATTATGAATTTTCTATCGAAGCTAGGGTACCCCAATTTTACGGAATTCTCTAAAAGCAGTTTAGTGTTTACGAAAGCTTTTTCTTGCTCTTCTCCCCATTTCCATCTGTTATTAGTCTTTAACATGTCTTGAAGTGGCGCCACGGTTTCCGTGTAATCGGGACAATGATTGGAGGAAAAGTTCGTTAGGCCCAAGAACTGCCTAACGTGTTTAACCTTGATTGGCCTAGGAAAATTCTGTATTGCTGCAATTTTAGCTGGGTTAGGCCGAATGCCCTGACTGTCAACAACATGTCCCAGGAACAGTACCCTGCGCTGACAGAAGTGCGATTTCTCAAAATTGACCTTGAAATTGCATCGCTCGAAGTCCTGAAAGAGTAAATCCAATTTTCCAGGTGTTCTTCTAGTGTTTTAGTGCAAATTAAAATATCGTCGATGTACCTAATCGTGAACTCTTTTACCTCGGGACTGAAGTTCGATTCCAGTGCCCGTATCAAAGCGGCACAACTTGAAGCCAGGCCAAAGGGAAGCCGTAAGAAAATATACGTCTGATTATCAAATAAGAATCCGGTTAGCATATTAGTACTTGGATCCAAGACGATATGGTGAAAGCTTGAGGTCATGTCTACCGTGCTGAAGAATTCCATACCTCCGAACTTCTTAAGAATGTCTTTAAAGTTTGGAGGTCTCTCATACTCGGGGACTAGGCGCTGGTTCAAAGAACGTGCGTCCAGGCACACGCGGACAGTCCCATTTGCTTTGGGCACGGCACACAATGGGTTTAAAAACGGACGTTCCTCTCCATGTCTTCGATTACCTCCCGGACCTGGGGTAGCATTTTCTCTGGAATCGGATAAGGTCTCTGTTTGAAAGGCTCCCAGTTATTCACACACAATTTGTACTGGTAATTAGGAATCTTTCCGGGCCTCGAACCAAAGACCGTCTCATGCCTCTTCAATAATTCCTGCAGCCGCCCCTTGTCTTCCGGACTAATCTTCGCTTCTTCGATTTTACCCGGCAACAGATCTAAAAATTTTTCTCTCTCTCGTTCTTCCAATTCAGATAACATGATTTCAAACTCCGGTATTATTTCTTCATGACCCTGCAGCCACCCATCTGTACCAAGTTCTTCCGTCTGCATGTCCATTGTCCAAATACGTTCACCGGGTTGGTAATCCTGGTTCTTATTTAACTCTATTCGTTCCTGGTTACCATTTAATTTTAACAGGATAGAGTTTGTACCCATGTCAATAACAGCTTCGTATTCTCTTAAGATATCGGCTCCTAATATAAGATTATATTCCATTCTGGGAAGCACAATACATGGATGGGACACCAGTAAGTCTCCAATTTGGATGTCCAGTAATACCTGCTCCTTACAGGACGTTGCTTTATCTGGTATAATACCCTTAATTTTGACTTTCGAAATTGGTATGGACGGGATACGAACTCGGCTTTGAATTTTCGATACTAAGGCTTGTGATACCACACTGACCGTGGCTCCTGTATCAGCCAACGAGCACACATTCAAACCGTGAATTCTGGTATAAATTACTGGTAATTCTTTAGGTCGGGGCAAGGTACTTTTAATAGGATCCTCTAGTAGATCATCTGGAGTGATAACCCAATTATGAATAGCTACTGTCACCCAACCGGCATCCTCGCGAAATATTCTATCTCCTTGCATTAAATTCCTCGTTTTTTATCCTCCCTTTCGATCTCCACAAAACTGGGTGCGTTTGGGTTTAGATTCTTCTGCCTGGCTCCGTTGTGGAATTCTTGGTAAGCCAAGCTCGCAGCTCCCGGAGAATTGGCAGCACTGTGGGTTCGTATTGCATCCTGCCATGTGTCTTGTGGTGATACATCCCCCGATCCTTTTACTCTTGAGTGGAAGGCGCCCTCTTGTCTGTCAGCCTCTCTCGGGCGCAGTGAACTCTCCCTAGGTCTGTTATACCTCGCTCGGTTTCCATTCCACCGCTGGCTGTTATTTCTGGGGTTGTAACGATCTCCGTCTCGTCTCCAGTACGGCCGGTCATTCCTTTGCTGCTCAAATGAATTCCTTCGGCGGTCTTGTCCTCTCCATCGGTCCGGTTCATCCTGCCATGTGATCCACCTTCGAGGTCGCCAGTTCGTGCCTCCTCTGTGTTTAGGGTTTTCTTCTTCTCGTTCCCTCAGGGTTGGCGTTTGAGTGCCGGAATTTTGACACTCCTTGTGGCTTCCTTCTCCAATCTGCTCTTCCGCATGAACGTTTACATGATGGACAGTTTCTATGGCCCGTAAACGTGGCTGATGCAGTGCGGACGTCTGGTCCCAGAGCCTAAGCATTTCCTCAGCGGCCACTGCCGTTGTAACATTTGCAGCGATTAGAGCTCTTTGTACCTCTACAGGCAACTGCCTAATAATGGTCGTTACGACCTCCATTTCTTCGGGCGGATGATATAGCTCTTGCAAACGTAAGTATTGGGAAATAAAGAACTCGCTTAGTCTTGTGGGAGTGGTATTTGCATACCTACGAGCGTAGAGCTCCATTCTAAGCGCCAGCTGATGCCCCTGATTTCAGAACTTATTCAGAAATGCGCGTTTGAACTCATCATAATTTTTAAATGCTTGCCCAAATGCCTTGAACCAGGCTCCAGCAATCCCTCCAAGATACCTTTCTGCTGTGCGTAATCTGCGCTCTGGTGGTATCTGGCATTCGTCCATGTATGTTTCTAACTCTTTAAGGAATGAACGGGGCGTGACCTCCCCATTTCCCTCGAATTTCTTAGGTTTCTCCTCGGGTGCCCTAATCCAATTATAACCTGGGAAAACACTGTCCTGACTGAATAGTATTTCCTATTCTTGGCTTAGCCATAAATGATTCTCCTAGCAGTTCATGTCCCTCATCCTGACTTTCATTTAGGCTGTCACCTCCATACTGGCGTTCTATCGGGCTGTGAGTCCTACTCAGCTTCCGCTTCTTTACTCCGTTTCCCTCCTCGAGTTTCAATTGGTCCAACTTATCACGCATATTCTCCATTTCATGCTCTAACCCCTGTATTCGCTTCTCAGTTGTCCGTTGTTCCTGCTCTCGGCAATTCTTCAAACCCTGGACCTCAGCGCTGACTTCCTTCCTAGTCTGTTGTAAACTAAGTTCTATTCCAGCAATCTTAGCCTTATTCTTTTCGGTCGTCTTCTCATATCTGTCAACTACTTCTTGAGTCCTAGCCTCTAGTTTTTCTTCTATTCTTACTAGCTCTTCTTGGGTTTGGTCCATACGGACTACTACTGCCACCAGGTTTTCTTTAAATGTTCCTAGTTCAGACTGAGTCTCCTTGTCTCTCTCTTCTATACGCTGTTCTATTCCCTCGATACTGTACTTTACTTCACGAATTTGTTTCTCTACCGTTCTGTGCGACTCTTCAACCTGCTGACTCAACTTCCCGGTCGTGGTGACACAGCACAGACGTACGTTCTCTATTTTCGTATCTAATTCTGCTATGGTTTCCCTAGTCGCTTCATTTTCAGAGGGCAATTGCTCCAGACGAATGCTAGTGTGCTCCTTTAGCTCAGTTATTTGGTTCGCTACCCGTGTCTCTGTGAGTATTAATTGTTCGGTCATTGTTTGTGTAATCTTTTCTTCGCACTCCGCGAATTTTTCCGTGAGTTGCTCGGTCATTGTTTGTGTAACCTTTTCTTCGGATTCCGCGAATTTTTCCGTGAGTTGCTCGATCATTGTTTGTGTAACCTTTTCTTCGGACTCCGCGAATTTTTCCGTGAGTTGCTCGGTTAAGTGTTCTTTCAGTTCTTTTATCTGATCGCTCAGGTACCTCAGCACCTCTCCCATGTCTACCGACATTCAGCACTCACTCGTCATAAGGTCCGGCGGAAAAACCGCTCCGTACGTCACCAATTAAATTTCAAGTACAATCAATTTCACTCAATTCTAGTTTATCCAAAATGTTCCTAACTGCCAAACTCTCGAACTTCCAAAGCCTAAGTAGGCTACCTCAATATAACATCATGTCATTCAAACACAGGGTAACCGTCAGCACAACACTATGAAACAAAATATATACAACACAAACACAAAGTTCTCCAACAAATGTCAGAAAAACAGCAAAAACTTCAACATGCAAAAATCAAAGCTATATGATTATACACCTGTGAAACACAACACCCTACCGGTCAAATCCCCACACGGATATCATCCAACACTCCACGGTAACCACAAAATCAGCACACCCTCGCTAATCAACATCAACTGCAATATCCGTATTCTAATGGTAAGACCAAGGGACATATAAATCACGAAATACCTCTCTGAACTGGCAGTCATTCAACATCACAAGTCTCAACAAGATTCTCCTAATACATCACAAAGCTAACAGTACAGATCAAAGACCAAACTTGGTATACCTGCACTACACATAATTGAATGCAGCTCTCATAACATATGCTTGAAATCAAGCCTTGCATGACCTTTATTTACCGAAATATTAGGTCCTGCTTTTATAGACACAAGTTATGACCTATAGCCCTATTTACGGATAACATCAGCAAAATACAACTTGGCTGTGTGAGCTCGTTTACACAAATATCAAGCATCACCTGACGGCATAATAAAACAAGCTGTATGACCCTCATTACTGCAATATCGGGTCCTCAGTTAGCCACACCAAGTTCACTATTTTTTTGGTAACCCTCATTTACGGATATCTCAGGCCCCATAGATGGCTTGCAACATGTTTACTATGGCGCTAAATATCCTCTGGCGCTATGGTCACTTTTACTGAAATATCGGGCCCACACGTTGCTCTGCGTCATTAATACTATGGGGCTATGGTTAGCCCTCATTTACGGAATTATCGAGCCCCACAGTTGCTCGGTGCCATAAATACTATGTGCCCTACAGGACCCTAGGGTTCCGGTTAGGCGAAAGCCGGTCTAGAACCCAGAGTACAGTAGTGAAGGAACTCTCACAAACGTGAGCTTGTGCACGTAGTCTGACCTGTACACATATCCTTGCTCGGCCGCACAATAGCGCTCTTCTCAGGGATAACATGGGGAACAATGGGCAACATAAAGATAAAGCACTAGGATATGTGACTACTCAGGTAAGAATCAGCTAAATTAAAATATTAAAAAATCTAACAGAAAACATCGCTGCATTCAAAGTTTAACAAACAGGGATTTATTACATAAAATTAAATTATTTACAAATGTAAGAGCTTTCAAAATGCTTGGGTAAAGATAACGTTGAGCCGATGACAACTAGTTCACTGCCTTCACGAAACAGCTGTGCTGTAACAAGCATGTTACAATTGTGTACGTAACGAAATCTAGAAAGATGGATATCTGCTGAAATACACATCTAACAGTAATTCCCATAAAATTTACTATGCCTCGTACCATCGAACGCCGGTGCAAACAAATATAAACACCAAATGTACAGTGTCCTGACTCGGTCACGAACCCTGGTCCCATGAAGAGTAAGGCGTATAATATTCATATACAACAATCTAAAAAGAACGCAACCAACATATCCAAAGGGACAATATCAAACGGGCCAGTGTTAAAATTAAAGTATAACAAATAGAACAAAAATCTCTCCCTGCGTTCAAAACATCAAGGTCGTCTTCCCCCCCCCCCCTTAACACACTCGACAAGCTGCAGACAGCAATATAACCGAGTTTCAAGACTGTGACGTCAGACACACCAACCCTCACCATTCGAACACTTGACAAGCGGCAGTCCACATAATTTACGAGCTCAGCTGGCTGCAGGCTAAGAAACCTCGCCTTTCAACTCACGTAATCTGGCTGCTAAAAGCACTCTTTTAAATACACCTGGGCTATCCGCCCTCGTTGCAATATCACCAGCAATAGAACAAATCTTATTTCCGCCTCCCATGGGCTCAACCTTGATAATACAAAGACACAAATCAATAAGCGATAGTCAAATGGCCATAATAAGGCATCTCCAATACATCTAATACACTCTCAAACTGTGCTGGGCTTTCTCATCTCAATACATACAGTCAGCTACATGCATAATGCTCACATCTCTCACACATTCGGACTCGCTCGCCCTGTCAGTATAGCTGGGTGAAGTACGGGTTGAATCCTGGTCTCAACTATACAGCCTGCGTCTGCAGAGACAAATGCCTGAACGCGACACAATAAATAGTGCCTGCCTGTTAGACTAACCTACTATGACCAAGGGAGTTCGACCTGATCCATGAAGATAACACGTACGCTAATATAATACAATCGAAATGAAATATAAACACACCAACAAGGAATCTACAAACAATCATCTACCCTAATGTACGGGGTTCGAGCTTGAGGCCTAGCTCTATATTACAAAGAATTTTCCTACCATAACTAACCTGTTGACTGACGGCCCCCTATTCCTATCTAAATTTAAATGACATGCTTGAAACAGAATTGGAAAGCTCTGACCTTATGTGATTGATGACATGACGGAGCGGCCCTCCCTGTGGACCACTGAATTTACCACATCATGACAAACTGCGACGGTTGCAGCAGATCCTGGTGAACACTTGGAGACATTCTATCTTGCGTGAGTCCTTCGTAGAGCTCCTTAGATGGTTGGAAGATGTCCCCTTCGACGTCGCGCTGATCAGGTACGCCCAACGTTCCTGGATCGATTCCCGTTGTCGTGTTGGCTTCAGCTCGGGTTGTGGCTTCCTCGCAATGATGATGTAAAAGCTCGTTCTGGCTTGATGCAGGGGTAATTCCTCGCAGATACAGTAGTACTAATTGTACGTGCAGCTCGAAGACAAAATGTTGTTCGTAGTGCCGACTTGTAGCATGACGACTTCGTTCAAGCAGCCTTACGGTCAAAGAATGAGCCTGATATGCCAGGCGGCCTTGTTTTTATAATCCAGTTTAGCGTAACCACGCCGCTTGATCGCGTGTAGGATACGCGCGCCCGCGATTCGAAGTTTTCCCGCACAAAGCACGTCAAGTACCCTATTTAACGAATGCATTTATGATTGCAGCCCTAATGCATATCAAAATTAAGCAGAAATTATGCAGGTTGCAATTCTTGTATCAAATCCCATGCAACTCTTCCGTAACCAAAGATATTGATTTAATTCTTTCTTCCCTCCGAAGGTAAGTTTTGCCGGGATCCGGGAAGCGTCCCCAATCTTCATTAAGAGGCTTGGCTTGGGACATAACTCCCCTTAATGAGGTTCTGGAGATTTCTCATAATGACGCTCTAGCTCTCTTCACACAAGAACGCTTCTTCTGGACTCGTTTGTGAAATATACTATTAGACAATGACTTCGTGGGTGGTCTCATGTAATCCCAATATCCAATACTAAAATCTATACTATTGGTCCATGAACAGTATGGTTCAATATACCATCAAAAATCTTATTGTCAACTCTTTGTTTGGAAAGACTGCAACACTAGTTGGCAGGGAGTGTTTTTCAGTTAATGGGCGTAAGTCTTTTTAGCCGGTACTATTCAATGTTAAGAACGATTTTAGCTTGAACGTGTTCTATTTTCTTTCTAAAATTGAACCGTCTGTATTAATTGTTTTCCATTAATAATAATAATAATAATAATAATAATGGCGTGTGGCCTCCGGAGAGCCCTGGTGCAGGTCTTTCGAGTTGACTCCCTATAGGCGACCTGCGCTTTACTTAACCAACGAATGCACGCACTACACTGAAGAGCTGTTCACCTCTTCGAGACAGCAGTCGGGACAATACCGTGTGCTGGTCAAATGTATGCTGGAATTCTTAGTAGCTCCAGGAACGCATGACCCACACGCAACTCATCACTCAAGTTCATCTCCCTGTAAGTTTCTCACCCAGGCAATGAAGCTTAACTTAGAAGCTGCTAACATTTTGTAGCTCATCTTCATATACCGAACCTTGCAGGATCCTCGATGAATTATCTTAGTTTGCGGTAGTTTTACTTCAAAGCCAAGAACACTAATAGGTAATAGGTAAGGGTTATTCTGCCCGAAGGCAGGTCCGAACCTCCGCAGAGGTGTTCCTGAGCCGGAGTTTACGTGCGGTACGGTGGCCAGTTCCTTTCCGCTCCTCCATTCCCTTACCCCCACCAACAGCGCGTGGCAACCCATCCTACTCCTGACCACGCCCAATGTTGCTTAACTTCGGAGATCTCACGGGATCCGGTGTTTCAACACGGCAACGGCCGTTGGCAGAACACTAATAAAATTCTTTAAAATGTCTTTGGGAACACATGAAGTCTTACAGATACGCCCCACTAACTAATTTTAGGGTTTACGGAGACACTGAGGTGCCAGAATTTAGTCCCGCAGGACTTCCTTTACGTGTCAGTAAAGCTACCGACACGCGGCTGACGTATTTGAGCACCTGCAAATACGACCGGACTGAGCGTACTACATCTTCCGATCGTGTGAGAGTACGTCAAGTCCAGCATATACGTTTGAAAACCTGTGTTTCTCTTTACTGATGGACGGTGTCTGTGTCTGGGTGGGTGGCTGGTTAACAATGCACTGGGAAACCCATTCTAGTGGTCTTCAAATGAATGCTAGCCGTGCTCCAAGTCCGGCCCTGCGATGTAGGGGGCAACGCGTCCGCCTATCAGTCGGCGGCCCCGGGTTCGATTCCCGGTCGGGTCAGTGGTTTTTAATTGTAATGGTTAATATCCCTAGCTTGGGGACTGGGTGTTTGTGACGTCCTTAACCTTCCTTTCCTCACACACAACATTCCACACTACCGCCATTCCAATTACACGCAGGTTCATACAATATGGTGCCAGTAGGGGCAAAAGATCCACATTGGTCGACGCCCCGAACAAATAGCATTAAGAAAAGCCGTACTCCAAAATGAATGTAAGTAAAATTAAACAGCGGTTCTACGTTGCAGTTCTCTATATCGGAAATTCGCGTCAGTGAGATACAGAGCTAATATAGTCGATTGATAGTAGTGCTGTTGAGGCCTTCAAATGTTATGCCGCAAGGGCCCTTATCTGAGTACTGGAATTGCTTCCACTTACTTGTGCCAGGCTCCTCGCTTTCATCTATCCTATCCTACCTCCCTTGGTCAACTCTTTTTTTCTTTTCCGACCGCGACGGTATTAGAGCATTCTAGGCCAAGGGAGTCTTTTCAATTTCACGCCCCTCGTCGTCCTTGTCTTTCTTCGGCCGATATCTTCATTTTTTGAAGTGTCGGATTCCTTCCATATTTTATCTCTGATTAGTGTCGTATAGAGGATGTTTGCCTAGTTGTACTTCCTCTTAAAACAATAATCACCACCACCACCAGTTCAAATGTTAGACGTGCATCCACTGTCAAACTGCCGCAGAGTGGACTTCATACAAAGGTGTCAGTGGCCATTATCGTAAAGTGCTTAACAGAAGACAAATGTTGGACTGTGCAGAAATTATCCACACATATGAATAATTCAGTGTTGACTGTATTACAAATATTATAACACGAACTGCAGACGCGCAAGATTAGAGTTGTGTTTGTTCGTGATATAACAATGATAACTAGGTATTATTTCCTGTTTCTGGACTCAGTTTGATGAGAACTGAGCACTGAGAAGTCCATTCCAGGGGTCTTTAATTGAATAAAGTGGATTTATATTGCTGCTACTTTATCGCAAAATATAATATACTTGTGAATCAGTCCTCTGCATTGTGTGACAGAAAATTCCAAGGATAACATTGGGAACATTCTCCGACTACATACACAATAGCTATAACTTGGCGTGTCAATCTGAACATCTTTTGTGATGAGAGAGCGAGATAATTAGTGGAGAATAATAATATAATTGAAGACTTGTGCGGACTAAGACCACAAGCGGAGGCTGTTGTGTGGATATTACGTCGTATAATTTTTATCGGCATAAACGATCAATATAGCATTTCCTCCTCCTTGGATAACACTACGTAACAAAATTTGAAAAAGTGTTTATATAATTTTTTGTGCATTTATCGCTTAATTTGGTGATGCTGATTATGAATATATAAATAGTTTTTCTTAAGTTTCAATATTTTGGATATGATAATGAATGTTTCAATTTTCTTAAAAGCTACTAATGTTGCATGCTTATTTAATACGACTAGAGTCCTGTAGAAGAAATCTACCGTACAGTACCTCAGGAATTGGTAGGAATAAGTGCAAAAATATTGATTAACACTGAATCTTCACCCAACAATGGTGACATTCAAAAATGTACGTTAGAACGGCTCTTCCTCTTCTTATGTTCTTCTGACCCCTCTGCTCGTACTATACCCCACACATAGTCTCCCATCATAGCACAGTCCCAACGCCCCTGATACCTTCTTTCCATGCAGTGAATGTCTTGGTAAGAGCGTTCACCGTGTTCTTCACTTAACAGCTCCTAAATTTGACATAAAGCAATATGAGAAAACAAATAGTACATTTTCACCGACATTCTACATCCAAGTACATGATAACCCTGTATCAAATTATCTATCAGTTTCATGTAATTATCACTTCTGTTGTTTCCCAAGAACTGTTGCACTACCATTCTAAAACCATCTCAAGCATTTCGTTTATCAAGAGTCATTGCATCTACAAGCTCTTTCGATTGTTACATCACACAAATCTGAGGTCCGGTGAAATTTCCGCCTTTTATTTTTGCTTCAGATAACTTGAAGAACATTTGTCTGATGACGCTCAGAGCCTCACTGTTGCTATCTAAGCCTTTGACGAATTGTTTATCAAGTCTTAGTTTAATATGGAGTTGTGGTAACAGAATCTTCTTCTTGGACACAAGGGGCTCATTTCTCACGTTGTGTGTAACTGGAATGAGTTATTTTCCTGTTGGCTATTCTTTCCTGGTGTAGTGCTGATCATCCGCTCCGCTATCCTACAGGCAGGTGAAGCAAGAATATTTGGTGTAGCCACCTTGAAGCCCCAGAGGAAATACCAAAATCTTAAAATCACCACAAACATCTCATTTATAACATCCGTTTTTCCAAGAGCAGATTCATATTTTCATAAGTCTCCTTAAGTTTGAGACTTCTACTTGAACTATCTATAAATAGACACCATTAATTAATTTCGTGTGGCTATTTCTAGCCGAGTGCAGCCCTTGTAAGGCAGACCCTCCGATGAGGGTGGGCGGCATCTGCCATGTGTAGGTAACTGCGTGTTATTGTGGTGGAGGATAGTGTTATGTGTGGTGTGTGAGTTGCAGGGATGTTGGGAACAGCACAAACACCCAGCCCCCGGGCCAATGGAATTAACCAATGAAGGTTAAAATCCCCGACCCGGCCGGGAATCGAACCCGGGACCCTCTGAACCGAAGGCCAGTACGCTGACCATTCAGCCAACGAGTCGGACAATAGACACCATTGATCCGGTTCATGAGGAATCTTAATGGGCCGATTGCAGAAACGGTATTTAGACGATGTCTACGGTTAAACAATGCCTAAGTATGGCTGCCGCATTGCAGAGACGTTATTTATCACTTAGGCACTGTCTAAAACCGATGTTCAACCGGTCATGTTTAAACACTGCCGAGAGCACTGTTTAACCTCAAATGAGGGGAGTGAATCACAATCACAGGTTATGTACCATGAAACATGTAATTTGTATTATCATGTTGAGACGATTCCGGGAAGGAAGGTTAGGCCGACGGCCTCTCTGTGGGTCGCCCGCTGCTAAATCGCAGCAATTCGTTCGACATGTACGGGGAGATAGATCTTAAAATAAGGTTTCGCTTTTCGAGCGACTTGTTTCTTGATACTGATAAAGGGACAGCCCGGTAACTGTCAACTTGAATACAATTCTTGGCAACAGATATATTTTATTATATACATGGAGTAATTTCCATGGTATTATAGGTCACTTCGACTACACACATATCGGAATTACGTGTCCGATCGTCAGAGGGCTGTCACATATCAATGGGGAGGAATTCACTTATATTTACTGCCAAGTAAACGCACATAATAGTGAAAACTAAAAAGTAGGTTGTATGGGTTTTTTATACATATAATCGTTTACGTTTTCAGCAACTATCAGATAGGAAAAGGCAAGTGGTGGTGATTATTGTTTAAAGAGGAGGATTGGGGAAGAAGAGCCGTGGCCATAATAACAGCCCTAGTATTTGCCTGGTGTAAAAAATAGGGTACCTACGGAAAACAATCTTCAAGGCTGCCGATGATGCATTTCGATCTCAAGAATGCAAGCTACATCTATATGGCCCGTACAACACACTCGGTTACACAGCACTATTGCTTCATCTTCCCTTCGTCGAAGCTACGGTATTTATGAGTAGAATACACTCATTGTAACAACGTTATAACCAAAGCTACACTTCCCCGTACGGTGGCGTGTCGCTTTAGTGTCGATCATATTATGAGATTTAATTTCCACGGAAAGCGATACTCTTACATGTGGGCAAGTCATACTCATGCTTAGCCATATTTGAGTAATGTGTAGGAAGACAAACAGCTGACTGGCGTTCGGCGCGCGTTCCGACGAATTTCATTGGTTGCGACAAGCAAAGAGTTGCATAAAAGATACTTCTGTCTCCATTTTCAAACCAAAATTGAAAGTTTAAGTCATGTCTAGTTAAACATCGACTGAACATTGTTTATGCAATGGAAGATCGTGCTTGATTTAGACGTTGTTTAGGTAGACGTTGTCTAAGGCTTAAAACTAGTCATCGTTTCTGCAATCGGCCCAATGTGTTCAAACAGACCATTAACATCACTACAAGAACAAAGAGTTCCGTGCATTTGGTCCAAGCATGCAAAATCCTCATACCTTAGCCTATATTTTGTTATTGTACAGGATTTATCGAGCAAGTTATATTGCTTCAGACGGGATGCAAGAAGTTCAGCCTTTGATTTAGTTACTTGCAATTCCCTAACATGGTCATCCAATTTCGGCTGAGTAAAGAGCTGTGTTTCCAAATTGCTGTCGTCACTAAAACTGAAATCACTGTCGTCACTTGAATTTGTCTCTACGTCCTTTTCACGTGTGTTCTATTTTGGTGGTGATGGAATTGGAAGCTCTTCACTATGTGGTACTGGAGTAATAGATGACGGTATGCTAGGATCTAGAATATTTTTCCTGTTCTTTGTACTTTTGTAATGTGTAATATCCACCATATAATAATAGCAGTCGTCGTGATGATTTGTAGGCTCCCCCCATATTCGTGGAATTTCAAATGGCATACATTTTCTCGTTCCACGTAGCCAACCCCCTAAAGTAGACCGACAGCTGCCACAAGTGACATGGGGAGGCCATAGCACATGTTGCTCTCGAACATGCACACTGAAATAAGCGCGGAGTGCCTCACAGAACTTCGTACCGGGGACAATTTTATGTTTCACTTGTTTAGATCCAATGCAATGTTCACAAACATAAACAAATCGCATCTGCTGGCAATTTACAATGTCTGGATGTTGATATTTTTCGATAAAAGACAACAATTCAACGTTACTTATAACCACAGAACTGGATCTACATTCACAAACGACGGGAAGACATTTTGTGAAAAATATCGGTATATATATCGATACATACGGTTGGCTTTTTATAGAAGTCGATATATTGAACCTTTCTATATGTATAGCAATACTGATGGAACATCACATGAAAGCGATCTAGTGGTGATCACCTTGCACAACTACGACTGCCAGAAAAAGTGGTAAATTCACAATTTTTTACAAACCGTTAAAATATAAAAATGTATCGACATAAAAAAAAACTGGCGGCATATTCGCATTCAGCACGTTGTTTAATACAATAAACGCAAAGAAATAAACCTAACATTTTTGTTTTTGTATGTTGTATGTTGGGTATTCAGCCCGAAGGATGGTTGGATCTTCAACAGGTCCACCATTAGCTGTCATAGATGGCCTAGGTATCACTGAAGAAGCGTAATAGGGAAATGAGGAGTGAGGTAGTGTCCCATGTAATAAGAAGGCCATGTCAGGAACGAAATTCATTAGTTCATGATCTCCAGAGTCAAATGAAATGATGATCTTGTTCTGTAGACTCAATAAATACCAAGGAGAATGATGTGTGGAGACATTATGAAACAAATATTGGTTCTAAAAGTGCGTCTGTTTATTTTTTGCATAAAGATAGCCTCAGGGGTCTGAAAAGGCTGTAATTTTTACTCTTACTGTTCATAATTTAAGTTTACCTTGGACCATTTGCAGAAAGTCGGGGAAAATTAAGATGAGTTCAAATTATTTACGTAGTTTTTCTTATATCGATGATTCGGACGTATACCGGTATAAAAAATCGCGTAAAAAACTTGAAACATGTAGCTGTCCATAAAGAAACGTATCTATTCACATGTAGATACGTACTTTCTAGATGTTGCAGTACATATTGGTTATTATTGAAATATTATTTTGTTTATAATATGTTGAATTTTAGTCAGTTCATTTTTCGAAAGAATTCGAGTCTTCCTTAAAATTAAATCTAAATCTTACAGTAAAAAATAAGGACCACATGTACATGTGTTACGGACTTGCGTTTTGTTACATCACGCTTGAATATGTTGTACTGAATAAGTTGGCTGCGTGGTACGGTCATGTAGCTGTGAGCTTATATTTTATTTGTGAAAGGGTAAGTTCAAATCCTACTGTCGACAATCCTGAAAATTATTTTCCGTGGGTTGTCGCTGCTAGAGACTGTTATGACCGAGTAGGGAATTTATAGTTAATATGAAATACTGTAACGCCCAGCTATTTCGGCAAACTACTAAACGTCTCTGTTAACCAGTCGGCCTATTGCATACTTCTTCCTATTATGAAATTTCCGGCCGAATCTGTTTATGTTCGGTTCTTTTTGTCTGAGACAACCTTTTGTTAGTTCATATTAATTATAGAAACGTGGCTGCACAGGGGATGGCAAATATATGAACATACATTGTTAATTAGTTGTTTTCTGTTTTAATTAATATGTGCGTAAGAAAACAATTGTATTTCAATTATCATTCAAAAAACGTATGGTCCAACAGCTCCCAAGTTCCATGGCTTACCAATGCAACCGCTGCTGAGCTCAAAGGCCTGCAGATTACGAAGTGTAGTGTGGTCGGTACGACGCTCTCAGCCGTTCTTGGCTTTCTAGACCGGGGACGCTATCTCACCGTCAGATAACTGCTCAATAATAATCACGTAGACTGAGTGGACCTCGAACCAGCCCTCAGATCCAGGTAACCCGGGACCTTCGGGTATGAAACAGGTACGCTATCAACACGCCGCAGGGCTACTGGTCAATTATCAGACACTAGTCATTAATTCATACAATTACTTTTGTTAACAAAATGGAATACAAAATGTGCAATATTGAAATCTTGAGAACAAGAATAGAGCCCTCTGGTTATTATATTAATGTAATAATCAGTTTGGTGGTTATTAAAGACGCTAAAATACGCCAGCAACCTGTCCAAAGGTTCACTGTCACGTAAAGAAATAACATCAAGCCAGCACCAAGAGATATAAAAGTAAACCAGGAGAAAATCGAACGGACAGATTTTAAATATCTTGGCGAGTGGATGGAATCAAACATCTCTAAAAAGCTTTCGCATCGTGCTCCAATAATATGGAAGTGGCTTATCAACTGAGCAAAGACATTTACAACAAAATTTCCATATCCTTGAACGCAAAACTCAGACATTATGGCACTGTCGTAACAACAGAGGCGTTGTTTGTAGCGGAATGCCTTGCTATGAATAAGAAAGATTTGATAGAAAAATTGGGAAATTAAAGAAAGAAAGATCTTAAAGAAAATTCTTGGCGCAATTAAAGACAAAGATGAATATAGACGTCGGCATAATCATGAGCTGTACAGTCATGTCCAGAAGATCTCTGATATCATGCGAGGAAGGAGAATTGCATTTTATGGCCACTTGTTAGGAATGAAACCTACACGATTATCGAACCAGACCTTTTTCTATTTTAAAGATTAAGAAGCCTCAACCAGCTTGGTTCAAGGAGGTGGAAAGGGACCTACAGGAGATCGGGATTACTAATAGATATACAAGAATGCAACCCACTCAGGAGGAAACTAAAAGACACTGGGGTTTTCTAGAAAGGCCAAAGTTGAAGACGGGGAAGACATGGATAGAGAAAAGAAAGAGCAACACCGGCAAGCACTGGGCAGAGATCAAAGCCCAGAGAAGAAATAACGTGGTCCTTAATAAGAACAAATAATAATAATAATAATAATAATAATAATAATAATAGTAATAATAATATCGTTTGAAAAAACTGAATACATGACCTGCAGCAAAGAAGCCCCTAAATTCATGGAGACAAAATATGGCAAAATAAATCGGGTCCAGCAATTCAAATATCTCGGTGAAATAATTCAGGAGAATGGAATAGAAACAAAAGCCAACGAAGTTAGATGCCAAAAAATGGAAACTGCATATAGACTCACCCAAAATATCTATAACAAAAAGTGTCTCTCCAGGCATGCAAAACTAAGACACTATAATACAGTAATAAAACCGGAATGCCTCTATGGATCAGAGACACTAATTTTGAACAGAAAACCTGATCTAGAAAATATTCAGAAATAGGAACGCAAGACCATTAGAAATTTTGTAGGCCCAAAACTCGTAGATGAACAGTACCGCCTTAGAGGGAAACAGGAAATCAAACAATTTTCTAACATTCACAGCGACATCAGAAAACGCAGATTAAGATTCTTTGGACATATAAAAAGGATGAACCCAGATAGACTTACCAAGCAAATAGTTGAATTTTATGAAAGCCGAAGTAAAGCCAAAACGGACACAATAAAATGGATTGGCGAAATTAAAACAGATCTCAAACTGGCAGGAATTACACCTGAAGATATCCAAAGCCGGGTTATCTTCAGAGCCAAAGTTCATAAGTGGCAAGTTGACCAAGAGGAGGAACCAAGGAAGAAGACCGGAACAACATGGTCTCAAGAGAGAAAAGAAGCACACATCAAACGAATGAAGGAAGTGTGGGCACAAAGAAAGGCAAATGCCTGTCTCTAAGTACTTTGCGTAGTCCTAATGGGCTCATTCGCAAATAATAATAATAATAATAATAATAATAATAATAATAATAATAATAATAATAATAATAATAATAATAATAATAATAATAATAATAATAATAATAATAATAATAATAATATATTATATATAATATAATAATATATAATAATAATATATAATAATAATATATAATATATAATAATATAATATAATAATATTGGAAATATACACCTCCACCCATTCTCGAAAACTCTTCATATAAACTATTATGGGACCGAGAAGTCATAACCGATGCCACGCTCAGCAACAATAGGCCAGATATTATTCTAATCGATAAATCAAAAAGATCCGCATCCCTTATAGAAATTGCTTGTCCAAATACCTCCAATCTGCAAACAACAATAGCCACAAAGATATCAAAATACACAGAACTGGCAATAGAAATACAACGCCTGTGGAAACTAGAATCAGTCACCACAGTTCCAATAGTAATATCATGTACCGGTGTTATTCCAAAATGCTTGCACAGCTCTCTGGCCGCATTAAACCTGCATCATCACACATACGTAGAACTACAGAAAGCCACCCTCCTGAGCACCTGCCACATTGTGAGAAAGTTCCTAGGAACGACTTTTCCTCTGACTCACGCCAAACAGCATGAAGTTCCAGGTCGCAGTTCCAGTAATACTGAAGAACAGATTCCCAAAACGGGGACATAAGAAGTCTGAAGTTGTTTGTATTTATTGTATAAATGTATATGTTGTAATTATTTCTGTTGTAAATATTTGTACATATATGTACCTGTAGTTTCATAATCAAGAGGGTGACTCCTTGCTTAGGCCGAGTCAGCCCATTATGTTACCAGCACAAGCCGAGCCTTCCTAAATTGATACAAATAATAATAATAATAATAATAATAATAATAATAATAATAATAATAATAATAATAATAATAATAATAATAATAATAATAATAATAATAATAACTATATTATTATTACTATTATTATTATTATTATTATTATTATTATTATTATTATTATTATTATTATTATTATTATTATTATTATTATTATTATTCAAACCCCAAAACCACAATTCCCTGGTTTAGAAATACCAAAGAAGACCTGAAAATGCTACATATTTCAGCTGAAGACGCCCTTAACAGAGATCTCTTCCGCAAGAAAATTTTGACCAACGGGCTAAACCGAGACGAGAAACCGAAGAGAAGACACGGTGCCCCTTGGACAGAGGAGCGTAAGCAGGCCCACTCACAAAGAATGAGGGTTGGGCTCTAAAGAAGGCCAAGTTCCGTGTCAAATGCATTAAAACTTAACGTGGTCCTTGATGGCCCCAGCGAATTATATAATAATAATAATAATAATAATAATAATAATAATAATAATAATAATAATAATAATAATAATAATAATAATAATAATAATAACAGCAGTAATCTCTCTGTAAATCAATGGAATTATTGCAGTACCCTGCAGATTATGGCGAACTGTGCTGCTAGCTAAGCCTCCTCCGGAGCCACCCAGAAATATCAATTAGTTTTGTCAATTGGAACTGTACCCAGTTGAGCCCTCGGAACGTCCTCTACCACCGCTGGCCAGGGATTACCGCTAGCCGTGTTAATGGCGACCGCACGCAGAGTTCGGTAAACCATTTTGTTCCCCCTTTTTAAGTGGATAATTGTGTTATTTATATTGACAAAGAGTATTTTGAACTAGATTCTGTCAATTGCATTATGTAAACTTGTGTCAGTGCTGACATCCCGTTGCAATAGCCCGTGAAAATTTGAGCGGGAGCTTTGCAAGTCATGATCAACACACAGCAGCTATGTAATCTGTTTTGATTTAAAACCAGCTGGCATAGAGTGAATACAACAGAATATATCGTGCCTAGAATGAAAGCCATATTCCCAGTGAATTAATTGAGCAGGTCTCTATGAAACGAACACAAATCCTTGATTTGTCTCTTTTATACAACTTGGAGTTTAAAATGGGAATCCCTACAGAAGGACTTCACAAATATATCCTCTTAATACCACGTACGTAATAAGCTGTATTGTAATGGAAATATATATTCAAATCTTCTCTTGTATGCTACCTAATATTAATAAAATGCTTTTTTTAGCTGGTAAAAATGGAGCTTAATATCAACGGATATATTTTTTACAAGTGACTTTACGTCACACCGACATAGGTAGGTCTTATGGCGACGATGGGACAGGAAAGAGCTGGGAGTGGCAAGGTAGCGACCGTGGCCTATTAAGATACAGCCCCAGCATTTGCCTGGTGTGAAAATGGGAAACCACGGAAAATCATCTTCAGGGCTGCCGACAAAATTGGGTTCCAACCCACCATCACTCGAATACTGTATACTGGCCGCACTTAAGCGACTGCAACTACCGAGCTCGGTAAACAACGAAAAAAAAGACAAACGTGATGAGAATTTAGGATAAGAAAAAATGGAGAGTATACATTAAAAATAAAATAACAGGATAGGTGTAAGAATATTAGATAGATATCTTAGCACTTTTGTGACCGAGATCAGTAAAGGAAAAAGTGCAAGTATTGGAGCAGCAAAGGAAGCTTTCAGAAGGAAACAAAGACCGCTGACTAATTGCTTAGGATTAAGGAAACGGACGGTTAAAGGATATGTCTGGAGTATGCTGTAAGGTGTTATGTGCATCGGAGGCCTGGACCATCAAGAAAAATGGAATGAAAAAACATGAAGCTTTTGAGATATGTTGGTATGGAAAAAGATGCTTACATTAAAACGGAATGAACTGGGCGAGTTGGCCGTGCGCGTAGAGGCGCGCGGCTGTGAGCTTGCATCCGGGAGATAGTAGGTTCGAATCCCACTATCGGCAGCCCTGAAGATGGTTTTCCGTGGTTTCCTATTTTCACACCAGGCAAATGCTGGGGCTGTACCTTAATTAAGGCCACGGCCGCTTCCTTCCAACTCCTAGGCCTTTCCTATCCCATCGTCGCCATAAGACCTATCTGTGTCGGTGCGACGTAAAGCCCCTAGCAAAAAAATAAATAAATGGAATGACAAAGTTACGAGGAACGAGTTTCTAGCTCAAATAGGGAAAGATGTTGAATAACAGTGAAGGAAAGGAAGAAGACTTGAACTAAAAAGAATTTGAGTAGACACAGTTTGTTGAAGGACCTCGCTGGAGGAACTATTGAAGGAGGGAATGAAAGCGCACGAAGGAGGATAAAATTCATAGATGATCTGAAAGAAGGAAGGAAGAAAGGAAGGAACGAGAACACGAATTTATTACTGATACTGGCGTAATGTCATACCGACTCAGGTTTTATTGTGACGATGGGATGGGACAAAACTAGGCCTGGGAAGGAAGCGACGAAGGCCTTAATTTATACAGCTCCTTTATTTGTCTGGAGTGAAAATGTGAAACCATGGAAAAAATAAGAAGGCTGTGGACAGTGGGTTTCAAACCCATCACCTCCTGCATGCAATCTAAGAGCCCGAACCGTGCACCCAACCCGCTCTAAATAAGAAAATCGAAAAGGAAAGCAAAAGGTAGTGTAGCGTATTTCAGCCGAGGATATACAGTAGCTTTTCCTTAGTTTACTCATTCAGGAGGTCAAATTATTCGTAATTATTTAGATCCTCCGATATTTCCTAAATCACTTAAGGCCAGAATAATATTTACATGTCCAGAACAAATATCACTGTACTACTATGTAATGGAGCTTACATTCCTGCGCTAAAATGACCGTGCTCTTAAGACTATGATCAAAATGTGTCGACACTTGGTGAAGATGTTTTATAAAGATTTCCATTACTTCTGGCAATGAACTTGAGCGTTAATTTTGATTATTAGATAGATTAAATACATACTAAAGTTTAAATATATTGTAAAATATGGTACTAAAACCTATATTTTTAGTTTCCATGCAAAAGAACTATGTCTCAAACCAATTTATAGCTTAAAAAGATTACAATTCTACTATAAATTCCTCTTTAAGCAATTGCCTTAGAATTTTCTGCAGTAACATGGGACTAGTACAACTGAACAGCTGCAGGTGGTACTAAAGATGTTGATGAATATGTAAATGTGTCATGAGGATTTGTAAATTTGTAGTAGTTAAAATATAGGTTATTCTCTTTAAGAAGAGGTATGCCTGACTTTCCTAATTGCAGAACATTAAATTGGCAATAAGGACAGAGGGATGTATAGAAATAACTCCCAGGACAGACAATTATTATATAATAAACAAAAAGAAAACAAAGTTTGTGGTACAAATATGAATTGTACATACAAATAGTTTTGTCGAATCTGAATAGGACTTTGTAGATAAAAACTTGGCAGTATGTGTTGCTGACGCAGGCTTATTAGCGTGATATCAAACAACAGCTAGAATACACGTGTACTGTACAGATATTAGTGTTCAAGAAGCCGAATAGGTCAGTTTAGTGCGTTGCAGTACGGCCAGTTATGACTGCTGGCCCTGTACTCGGGAGACAGGTGGGTTCAAATTGCCCGTTAGCCATCCCTGAGGTGGTTTCCAATTCCAACTCCAGGTAAATACCGGGGTGGTAGCTTTCTCAAGGCGATGGCTAGTACCTTCCCATTCCTAGCCCGTACAATTACACCTACATCCAAGGACGACACCCTCACACAGTACACGTAGCTCACACCCACGAGGAGTGTCGGGAAAAGCAGCTACATGAGTGGTGAGCCGAAGATGTATTAGGACACTCCCGGCACTGAAAACCATACTGTAAGAGAGAAACCACTCTCCCTTTGCGGAAATGGAGTGATCATAAATTTGTCCCTCGGCCATGGCCATCCATCAATGGCTGCTTGTCCGACTCCATGGCTAAATATTTAGCGTGATGGCCTTTGGTCACAAAGGTCCCGGGTTCGATTCCCGGCAGGGTCAGGAATGTTTACCATCATTGGTTAATTTCACCGGCACGGGGGCTGGGTGTCTGTGTCGTCTTCATGATCATTTCATCCTCATCACGACGTACAGGTCGCCTACGGGAGTCAAATCAAAAGACCTGCACATAGCGAGCCGAACATGTCCTCGGACACTCCCGGCACTAAAAGCCATACGACCGAGCTCGATAGCTGCAGTCGCTTACGTGCGGCCAGTATCCAGTATTCAGGAGATAGTAGGTTCGAACCCCACTGTCGGCATCCCTGAAAATGGTTTTCCGTCGTTTCCCATTTTCACACCAGGCAATTAATTAAGACCACGGCCGCTTCGTTTCCACTCCTAGCCCCTCCCTGTCCCATCGTCGCCACAAGACCTATCTGTGTCGGTGCGAAGTAAAAAAAAAAAAAAGCCATACGCCATTTCATTTCAGTGACTGCTAATTTCAGACGAACACCCGCCATAAGACATAGCCTGCAAGGTTGCGGAGTAACATTGTCAGGCCATCCACCCGTACCTAACATCATAGCCTGCACGGTTGCTAGAGTTACACTTCCATCACATCAACTTCCGACGCGCTAGCTTCCGTAACGCAAATGATCAGATGATCCCCAGCTATACGAAAGTGTTGAAGACAAACTGGGTGTTGAATAGGAGCTGCTGTAAGAACAGTCGCAGCGTTCACGGTTGCATGGTTATACTATACTTCCTTAATACACGTAACCCACACTCCACCCGCTCAACTCACAAGCGGCCACTATGCATCCTTCAGACACAAAATTAAAATATTATTTGAATTCCTCTCCGGGTTTCCATATTCGTTCTGTTTTTGCAAACCATGCCATCTCCACTTATTATTTCTTTCAATCGACCCTTGCCGGTTATGATCATTATTCTTGTTACTTTGTTATTGTTTGTTAACTTTACTGTTGATGCCTAATATTGTTGTTTATCTTGATTATTATCTTATCTGTCCGTCCCTGTGGTAGAGTGATTGTGTGAGGACTGCTTTCGATTCCCGGCTCTGCCACGAAATTTGAAAGATGGTACGAGGACTGGAACAGAGTCAACTCAGCCTCGAGTGGTCAACTAAGTAGATGGGGGTTCGATTGTCACCTCAGTCATGCTCGAAGTGGTTTTCTGTGGTTTCCCATTTCTTCTCCAGGAAAATGCGGGGATGGTAACTAACTTAAAGCCACGGCCGCTTCCTCTCCTCTTCCTTGTCTATCCCTTCGAATTTTCCCATCCCCCCCCCCCTCCAAGGCCCTTGTTCAGCATAGCAGGTGGGGCCATCCGGGAGAGATACTTCTCCTCCTCTACAGTTGTATCCCCGACCAAATGTCTCACGCTCCAGGACATTGCCCTTAAGGCAACAGCGGTTGGATCCCTCAGTGAGTCCGGGGGGAAAACCAACCCTGGAGGGAAAACGGATTAAATAAAAAAAATAAAAAAATATATGTTCAAATTGATATATTATTAGACTGCGTTTTTTATCTCAGCGGACTACAGCAGTGTAGTGAATTTTAGTGGAATCTTGTTTTTTTTTTTTTCAGCAATAGTAAAGGCTATCTGGATAATTCCTGTAAAATGGACCACCTTGGACTGCATCTAAAACCAAACCAAACCCCATGGCACTACAGCCCTTAAAGGGCCTTGGCCTACCAAGCGACCGCTGCTCAGCCCGAAGGCCTACAGATTTCGAGGTGTCGTGTGGTCAGCACGACGAATCCTCTCGGCCGTTATTCTTGGCTTTCTAGACCGGGGCCGCTATCTCACCGTCAGATAGCTCCTCAATTCTAATCACGTAGGCTGAGTGGACCTCGAACCAGCCCTCAGGTCCAGGTAAAAATCCCTGACCTGGCCGGGAATCGAACCCGGGGCCTCCGGGTAAGAGGCAGGCACGCTACCCCTACACCACGGTGGACTGCATCTAATAATTAATTAATAAATAAAAATCATTTCGAGGATGACCGACGGAGGATTCGAGCCCACCTGATTCCCGAGTACTGAGCTAGCAGCCACATAACACGCTGTGTTGCAACTCACTGAGCTAACCAGTTTGGCGACTTCCTTGTTGCTTTCATCAAACTTATTGTTGGAGGATGGATACACGGATAGGAAAAGAGAAAAAAAATACTAAAGATATATTTCTACCATGCATGTTCTTGAAGCGTACCTGCACAATCATAATGATTAGGTGTTTGCTGAGGATATTCTCACCCATGACCCCCGAGGTCCGAAGATGCCCAGCCAGAGAGCCGGACTAAACTCATGTCCTCATATTCTCCTTAATGAAGGTGAACTGCATGTACCTTTTCAATCACATACCACCCTTCTTGCAAATATTAAATTTCTGGCTACCGGGATTCAAACCCAGGCCTGTGAGGAATGATACATAATAGCGTCAAACGTTACACAACGGAGGTGGACATAATAATAATAAACGGAGATCACACATGAATACACGAAGGAGCCTGTGGAGATTAAAATGTAACTTCAAGCACACCAGAGTTATCAAGGAAAGCAGAAGTTAGAAACACCAAAATAGTTGACTGACGAGAGTAACTGATTCCCATAATGAATGCGAGAGCACTAAGTAAATGCTAGAAAGCGAGGCAGGAGACAGTTGAAATGACGTGGTTCACAGTTGGCCGAAATGATGTGAATGAAGTCCTCATAATTGCAAGTAGACAAATTTCATGCTTATTTACACGAAGCCGCCAACGGCCGTAGCCGTGTTGAAACACCAGATCCCGTGAGATCTCCGAAGTTAAGCAACATTGGGCATGGTCAGGAGTTGGATGGGTTGCCACGCGCTGTTGGTGAGGGGTAAGGGAATGGAGGAGCGGAAAGGAACTGGCCACCCTACCGCACGTAAACTCCGGCTCAGGAACACCTCTGCGGAGGTTCGGACCTGCCTTCGGGCAGAATAACCCTTACCTACCTACACGAAGCCAGTTACTATGATGTCCTTAGTCCTACATAGTATAGCACAACGAAGTGTGGGGGCCGATGACCTTAGATGTTAGACCCCTTTAAACAACAAGCATCATCATCATCAAACAAGCAACGAAGTGTGGGTATTCGAAACAATCTGTAAGTTCAAATTGGTCTGTGTTATTGGAAATATTCGTAGCCCCTAAGGCTTGCAGGTTTTTCCTGGAACGAGATGAAAACAAGGAAAATGGGGGCCATTTACGAAAGCAATCTGTTGAGCAGGTGAGGCTGGGACCAGCATTAAGAAGTGTCTATTATGGTGAGCTACACAGGTCTGCCACCTGCAGCTGACCAAAAGCAATAACGGCGTCACGATCGGGGACAATGGTTTCATTAAACGCGGTGCTCTGCTGGGCTTACATGTGTAATGGGATTGAATATATCGCCAAACATTCTCACCCCACAGCTTTCGATTCGGTTTTTCGCTCAAACCCGAGTGCGCCAATAATATTCGATGCGGTACGTATAGCACTGTGCATGCAAACTGTGACACTTCATAACAGCGCGATTACAACGTTTACTGAAATGTACATGCTAGTAATAAAAGTGAATACCAAATCAATGATGATGTCAGACTCGGTACTTTTGTTCGGTACATTGTGCTATGCAGACTAATTTAATAACGTAAAAGGGAATCAGCCTGTAAAAAAGTACGCTAACCTCCAACTAACACTTTGAATTAAAGTGAAAGGTGAGAATATCGGTGCCGTTACTTCATAGTGACTGATCTACCCAGCAGATAAGTTTGTTCATCACTAGGGTTCGGAAGTTGGTCACCTATAAATTTCCTAAAAAGGGCCTATATAAAGGCCTAAAAATATCCAAAAAAGGACCTAAAACTGGAAAAAAGGTGTAAAATTGCGATCCACATTCATTAATAATGCTAGCTTCTTTAGGGTCCGCCTCTGTGGTGTAGTGGTTAGTATGATTAGCTGCCACCCCCGGAGGCCTGGGTTCGATTCCCGGCTCTGCCACGAAATTTGAAAAGTGGTACGAGGCCTGGAACGGGTTCCACTCAGCCTCGGGAGGTCAAATGAGTAGAGGTGGGTTCGATTCCTTCCTCACCATCATGGAAATGGTTTTCCGTGGTTTCCCACTTCTCCTCCAGGCAAATGCCGGGATGGTACCTAACTTAAGGTCACGGCCGCTTCCTTCCCTCTTCCTTGTCTATCCCTTCCAAACTTCCCATCCCTCTGCAAGGCCCCTGTTCGGCATAGCAGGTGAGGCCGCCTGGGCGAGGTACTGCTCATCCTCCCCAGTTGTATCCCCCGGCTCAGATTCTGAAGCTCCAGGACACTACCTTTGAGGCGATAGAGGTGGGATCCCTCGCTGAGTCCGAGGGTAAAACCAACCCTGGAGTTTAAACAGATGAAGAAGATATAAGTGCAAAGAATAATTATCACGTAACTATACTCTTTGAGCTCTAATCAGAGATCCTATACTCCAAGAATAAAGGTAACGGTAAAAGAAAGGAAAGGGTCCGGAAGGGCATGAAATTGAAAGAATCCCTGGGCTTCACAAACCTAACACCATCCAGGTCAGAAGAGAACAAGAGAACAAATGAGTCCGAATAGGAAAGGTGGGGAGACTGATAGCAAGTAAGTTGAAGCAATGCCAGACTCAGCTAGTGGTCACCAACTCACACTTCTTAAATGAATATCACTCGGGGATTCCAATTTCAGTCGCCTCTTACGCGCGAGGTATTGGGAGGAAGGGCCGTGTGAATCGAATGGAGGCGAATTGGTAACCCACGAAAATAATGGATTCGGCCCATGGAGGGTAAGAGAGCAGAGGGAGATGAAGGTGACGGTGGTTAGACTCACTATTTAATAATAATAATAATAATAATAATAATAATAATAATAATAATAATAATAATAATAATAATAATAATAATAATAATAATTCTGTATGAATAATGACCGGCTCAGAAAGAAAACCTGGGATTTTCTAAAATTAAAGGCATCTAAGTTGAGATGGTTCCAAGAGTGTGAGAAAGATCTGAGAGAGGTGGGCATCACGGAAGATAAAATCAGTAACAGGATTAGTTTCAGAAGGATGGTGAAAAGCTATCACGGTTTTACGGTGGAGACAGAAGCCAGAAGGCGGAGAGGCCCTTTACCACAGGAGCGGAAGAAAGCGCTTATAGACGGGCTCAAGAGATACTGGCAGGATGTCAAAGCCGGCAGACGAACAACACACAGACACTGAAAATAATAATATAATATATAATTTCGTGTGGCTATTTCTAGCCGAGTGCAGCCCTTGTAAGGCTGACCCTCCGATGAGGGTGGGCGGCATCTGCCATGTGTAGGTAACTGCGTGTAATTGTGGTGGAGGATAGTGTCATGTGTGGTGTGTGAGTTGCAGGGATGTTGGGGACAGCACAAACACCCAGCCCCCGGGCCAGTGGAGTTAACCAATGAAGGTTAAAATCCCCGACCCGGCCGGGAATCGAACCCGGGACCCTCTGAACCGAAGGCCAGTACGCTGACCATTCAGCCAACGAGTCGGACATAATAATAATAATGGCATATGACGTCCAGAGAGGCCTGGTTCAGGTCTTTCGAACAGCAGCCTGAAGACGCGTCTGTGAGGAGAGGCTCTAACCTATGATACTTATGTACCAGTAGATCTAGTAAGACAAGACTACAAACATCACTCGTGGCAGACAATGCGAGCTCTCTGTATCAACGCATGTTCATTACCAAACTGTTCATTATGCAGCCATACAATAACTAAGGCACAATTGCTCTACCACTTTGAAACTGCTCAACAGCATCTGGATGTTTATTGCCCGGCCTTGAGACTTGAGATACGCGCATGCGCGGCGGCCATGCTTACCCCTCGCACCACTTACCCGGCATCCACGCGACTTCTCGTCAGATGAACATAGTATCTGAGCAGTTCCAAATACCATCGGATAGATCGAATCCGCCAACTTGAGCTAAGAATACCAGCGCTCTACCGTCCGAAGTACTTAGAGCGAGAGGGTAAGTGCTTTCAGGAACATGTATGTATGTACCAGAAAATAATTTTATGATTGTGCTCGACTAGTTAGTTTCGGACGGTTTATGATATCCATGATAGGGCACACTGGGTGTTGACCTGGAGCTAGGCACAGAGAGAGGTCCTAATTACAATTAATTAAAAAATTCTTTGAATTGAATTTTATTCAGATAAGGTTCATTTTGTATCACCTTAAAATTGATAATGGTTAAAGCGGTGTTGTCTCCTTAATGCTCCATTTTGACAGCTACCCATCCAAGGAACACGATCTCTCGTAGGCAGTACGGGTCGTCATACCATGTTCCTATATGTTGATTCTTGAAAATCTTTGAGCGGTGTAGTACTCACTAATAGTGTTACGCGAGTGTCTACATTTGACTGTCCGCCGAGTATTGCAACGATTTCACGTATCCCACTGCAACACAATATTTAATCGTTGGCTCAGCTCCGACTTAGAACCAGAATGTTAATTTGGAAAAATAAATTTGACTGATGTTAATAAATTGTGCTCCGCTTCCACAAGAAAGACAACAAAGTTTGAATCCCTTTACCTGCGTGGTGTCCTTCCACCAAATTGGACATTAACACTGTTCCTTTGCACTAATAAACGCACAGTTTATTCCTATTCGCACCAGAAAGTATAGTGTCTGATGGAATAATTTTACTTTACAACGATTACTATATGTTCTAAAATTTGTAATGAAATTTTAATATCTACAGCGACCTACCAAATCACTTGTGAGTTGAAGTGTCAAATAAATAAAGCACAGTTTACTTGGAAATATCATTTGTAACTACTGCATTCTGCACAATGTCTGAAGTGAACTAGTAAAGCACTTGTAATACGAGAAGTCCATTAGCAAAATATCTGAATATTCTATCACTCAAGTCGAGGTGTTAAAGTATGAAATTAATATTTCACTTTGTAACTGTTCTGATATATGTCATACACGTAAGTATTGGTTATACTGTGATTTACGAGTCCTGGAGTCGAACTCTTTAATATTTACTAGTTCTTCAACGAGCTTCTACTCAATGAAAATTTATAAGTTCGAAACACCGAAGTTATTCTATGTCAAAAGTTCGCACTTCATTCGGTCATAGTCTCGTCTTATAGGCACGACTTCGTAGCACGCGGTGAACCAACATCGTCGAGTTGCTGGTGTAGACTGAAGTACCTGGCTCTGGACCTTTGGTCTTAGCTCTGACGTAATGTTTTCTATTACACTGAATATCTCCGTATTCCCTTGGTTGATTTCAATGAAATCAATATGAAGAGACGTTTAAATGTGCTCTATAGAATGCCGTTGTTTTCATGCCGATAGCTCAATCGGTTCGAAAGATAAAAAAAATATTTTGTGGAAGCTTCCAAACTGCATGACGCAACTTGTTCTAAATCACGCGCTTGCTTTTCAGCGAACATGCTGGAGCTAGGGTAGGCAGCCTACTCGCTCCTGTGAGAGTTAATAATTCTCAGCGCCCTTACTACACTCGCCGATACTTAGAAATTATTCGCGATGCATTTTACTTGAAAAATGCTGTATACCCGGTCATTCTCGATGCAGTATGTATGTATATTATTTATAAACTATGAAAGAAAGTATTCTCGACTCGGTAAGGGATGGTAATATTATGAATCAGGTAGTTAACATTGGAGGGATTCCAAAGGCTGGGCCAAGAGCCCTGCTTTATATGAAATCTCTTTGACTATTTTATTTTATCGTCTGGTCCAGCAGTACAAGCACGGGAAGAACTTCAAAGCTTTCGTAATGCTGTTAAGTCTACTCGGACAGTTCGCAACTTGTCCTGTGGCGGGGAAAGAGCGAACGAAGACAAGAAACTGAAAGAGGGTATTCACGAGATAAAAGCGAACGGGAAAGTTGGGATGCTAAAAATGATTAAGTTTCAATGGAGAGCCTAAAGCGATGTGCACTTAGCAATAATATGGTTATCTTAACGAATATTATAGCACTTTATAATGTTAAAACTCCCATCATCCCTCTTTCTGAGTAATTAGATTTGTTTCTGTACGACAGACGGTAAAATTTATTCAGTGGTATTTCGTTTGTTCCACTTACTGGGCGAGTGAAAACATTTTGTCGTAATAGTACATGAAGAGACAATCAACATTATTCAGTTCAACCCTAAGAGTGGTGGTGGTGGTTATTGTTTTAAGAGGAAGTACAACTGGGCAATCGTCCTCTATGAACACTAATCAGAGTGAAAAAGTGGAATGGGTCCGACATTTCGAAAAATGAAGGTATCGGCCAGAGAAAGACAAGGGCCATGAAGGGCGTGAAAATGAAAGACACCGTAGGCCTAGCAAATCGAATGCCGTCGGAGTCGGTAAAGAACAGTAGATGACCAAGGGAGGTTGGATAGGATAGATCAAGGTGAGAAGTCTGACACAAGTAAGTGGAAACAATGCCAGGAGACAGCTAAGACAGCCAACATACCCATGACCATAAATATAGTAGTTATCATAATTACCGAGTGAGTTGCCTGCGTTGTTCGAGTCGCACAGCTCCAGTCTTGAATTCGGAAGATGATAGGTTCGAATACAAACATTAGCAGCCACGAAGATGGTCTTCCGTTGTTTCCTCATTTTTATACACCTTAACCCATTTACGCACACTCTTATTTAATTCAAAGTTTTAAGATTTGCACGTAGAGGTTTTCAATATGTACTGTTACTCACGTAAATTTATCTATCTATATCAAAATTGATGTACCAAGCAATTTGGCCTTACAGTTATGGTCGCGTAGCTGTGAGCTTGCACTCGGGAGATAATGGGTTCAAATCCCACCATCGGTAGCCCCGAAAATGGTCTTCCCATATCCTACGCTAGCGCCATCGAATATCTCTTATAGCGTGATAGTAAATAGGTGGCAAGAAAATAGGGTAGCTGGTGTATTTGAGTACCTTCAAATACCATAAGACTGAGCCTGGATCGACCCTGCCAACTAGGGCTCAGGAAACCAACGCTCTACCGTCTGAGCCACTCAACCGGGCAACATCATGCTGAGATTGCCAAAAGAGTGATATGGACCTTTTCTCGTCTTGATTTTTCTCATGGGGATGAATTCAAGCCCTTACAAAAATCCAAAATCCATCCCTACACAGTCCACGAATGCCTCTGGATGTGTGGAAGGTAAAAGGCTTCCACTATTCGTATCATCAAACAGAGAGTTAAACACTATGTTCGGTCTGTTTCAAGCCCAGGAATTAATCTGGTGCTCATTTCTGTTCAAGGCTGAGTGAACACCAGAGTCATATGAGTCTTCAGAAGTGAAGTCTCGTCACTAAATCTTTCGGTCACATACCGGGGAATGAAAGCCGCGTCGTTTGCAGGGACCGAGCGCGCCTTTTCCCCCTTTATTCCCTTCTAGTTTTCATACCTGTGTGAATCAACGGTAGAGTGTCAACGTCCGTACCCCAAGGACACGGGTTCAAGCTCGGAAGAAGAACTCTGATTTTTGAAGGGCTGAAAAATGCCCATTCGACACTTCATGTCGTACGATGTCGGGTTGAAAAAGATCTCTAGTAATACATCTGGCGTTTACAGAACAAAATTAATTAAAACTCACATTGCCCAACAGAGATTCTATCTTTAGGAGTAAAAGGGAACGTTAAAATCGATATGAATGCAGTCTGGATAGTATCAAATTAAATGCTTGCATACTGTGACCGAGACCAAACGATAATAATATTGCTGTTGTTATTGTTGTATATTAATTCTAACAGAATTTAAATATTGTATGGTCTATTCTTGATTCCAAAATCGACTATTTCGAATACGATAGAGACCAACTTGGAAACAAAAGTTACTGGACCAGTGTTTTGAGAACCAGAGGCAGATTTATGTGTGGACGATGAGTAAATACATCACTTCTTCTTTCTTCTACTTGGAGAACATGTGTTGCGGAAGAGCCGTTCGTCGACATACGCTAGTAATATTTCTGGCGCATATTCACAGTTGGCTGGCTAACATGTACCACGGGTTGAAACAATAAAACGTCCTCGACATGACGACGAACACTGTTCCTCTCGCATTTATGACTTCTTTCTCTATCCTACTAACCGCTTGAACGGTAAATGTGATTAATATTGCGCTATTTTCTCTGACATAACTCTTGCGTGAATTATACGGATGAGCTCGGCAAGGTTCATCCCGAGAGTGCGGGTTAAATATATCATTGTATAGCAGCCGAGGAGCGGGCCGTCTGGAGTTGATATACCGCATTTTCAAGTCATCCCATTACAGCGATAGGGCATGTGTGCGTAGCCAACTTCAGCTCAAAGAATACGTATAGCTAGGAGATAAGATCTGGAGTAATGGGGCAGCCTTTATATGATACATATACTGAATAGCTGCTGCGACGAACACCAAGAATGTGCTCGATAACCCAGACCAGTTGAGACTCCATTGGTTCCTTTCTGTTCGGTTGTGAACTCTCATGAAAACACATCAAAACTGCGTTTGTTATTCCTCAGTCGCCGGACTGAGTTGCTCAGAGGGTAGAGCGTTGTTCTTCTCAGCTCGAATTGGTAGGTTCCATCCAAACAGAGTTCGGTGGTGTTTGAAGTTGCTCATATGCGTCAGCTTCGTAGCGGTATATTTTCTGGCACGAAAAAAGGACTCTTACGGGACAAAATTCCAGCACCTCGGCGTCTCTAAGAAGCCAATAAAATTACATTGTTCCTCAGTAAGAAGACATATAAAGCGTAAAAAGGATGTGCAGGGATGATTTTGAAATCAAGTTATAGCTGTCTCAGTGTATCAGCGGTAGAGAGTCTGACTCATTAACCTAATTTCGCGGGTTCGATGAAACGAGGTACTTGTCTTTGAAAGGCGGCAATAATCATGGCCTTCCATGTCTTTGTTGTTGGCACGTTGTAATATTTCTGGCGGTGCACTCACTGTGACTCGACAACATTCAATTAACTCAATCATCATCGAGTAGAATTCTGTAATCGTAGCAAACCTCCGGGATGGTACCACTTCGGAAAGGATGTAGCTCGGCAGCTAACGTCATACGATTATTGTTATTACTAATTTATTACGATGTCAGCTTGAAAAAAGTTCTCTAGTAATACACCTGGCGTTTACCAAACACAATTAATTAAAATTCAGATAGCCCAACAGAGATCCGATCTTTAAGAGTAAGAGGGAACGCTAAAAGCGATATGCATGCAATCTAGATAGTATCAAATTAAAATTTCTGCACACTATAACCGAGACCAAACGATAATAATATTTCTGTTGTTATTGTTGTATATTACATTCTATCAGAATCTACATATTCTATGACCTATTCGTGATTCCAATATCGACTATTTCGAATACGATGAAGACTAGATCGCAGGACATGCTACCGAGTTCAAAGAGTTAAAATAGTTGGAAATAAGGGATTGTGGAAGTGCATAGTTAATTCACAGATGCAAACTGGCAGCTTTGATTCGTAATATTCTGCAATGAAGACGCAATGTATGTATATATTATTTATTTACATAATTAATCAATTATTCTCATTTACCTTCCCAGTGTATGGTTAAGATTAGGTTGTCTTCTAAGGATTTAAGATATCATGTGTCAATAATTTTGTAATAATAGTGAGAGTTCTTTGATGAATGATTTTACAGTTCCTAAAACGTTCTCACTAGTGCATTAAATTTCTGGTATTCCTGGCGAAGAGCTGAACTTACATCCTTCTGGGTGAAGCGCGTACGCCTTTACTGTCTCAACTTGACAACCCGCACAACCGGAAATAGACATACAAGCTACCCCTCCAACAAGGCATTCGCATCTGGTCTATTCGTACTTCAGGATTCTAGTAATTGTCACATTACTGTAAATGAGTAACATTTGACAGAGTGGTATGAACTCCACCATGTTAGAGCTGAGAGATCAAATTACAGGATTTGCAGAATATGTGCCACAAACATGCTTTTTACAGCATCCTCACATCTGAAGTTTCTGTTACTGTCTGTGTTATTTACCAGTTAGTACCTTTTCCTACACATAAAAGTTTACGGGACAGCAAAGACGAAAATGAAGTTTGCGTTAAAATTCCGTTTCCTTCTAGTTTACTAAAATGATAAAATTCAATTCCGACGCTTTTAACGTAGGATTTACGTGCGTGGAGTAGAAAGTAAACCCCATAGTAATTATCTTCACGATCGTACTCACATGTTTACTCAAGATGAGCAAAAGGATGTTTCCGCATACGACCACTTAACTTGAAAAAAGCCGCTGGCTCTAAAAGGAAGATGAAGTGTTTTTATGTATATATTTACGATGATTTGCTTGACGTAGTTAAGATTACGAGGCCTTCTCTTACCCTAAAGCATGGTTAACAATAATATAAAACTAGTGTCGGCCTCTGCGGTGTAGTGGTTAGCGTGATTAGCTACCACCCCCAGAGGCCCGGGTTCGATTCCCGTCTCTGCTACGAAATTTGAAAAGTGGTACGAGGACTGGAACGGGGTCAATTCTTCCTCGGGAAGTCAACTGAGTAGAGGGGTTCGATTCCCACATCAGCCATCTTTGAAGTGATTTTCCGTGGTTCCCCACTTCCCCTCCAGGCAAATGCCGGGATGGTACCAAACTTAAGGCCACGACCGCTTTCTTCTCTCTTCCTTGTTTATCCCTTCCAATCTTCCCATCCCCCAAAAGGTCCCTGTATAACATAGTAGGTGAGGCCAACTGGACGAGGTACTGGTCATCCTCCCCAGTTGTATACCCGGACCCAAATTCTCACGCTCCAATATACTGCCCTTGAGGCGGTAGAGGTTGGATCCTTCGCTGAGTCCGAGGGAAAAACCATCCCTGGAGGGTAATCAGATTAAGAAAGAAAGAAAGATAATTGTATTAGAAATTTGATGATAATAATAATAACAGTAATAATAATAATAATAATAATAATAATAATAATAATATTAATAATAATAATAATAATAATAATACATGGAACACAATATTAATAATAATGGTAATCGTAATAAAACTAATAATAGTAACAATTAAGCAGAAAGTAAATGTTTCTTCTTGATTGAGGAGCCCGATATCAATCTCCGTAAATTAATTGTTTCGGAGTTCCAGAGCCGCGCTGCACCTGCCACGAAGGATTGGTGTGTGCAGGAATAATCAGGATGTTCTTGTTTTGAGAACGGGTGTTTAGTTGAAGGGTCTCTGGGAACTTCGTAAACCTCGATACTAGTCACGTCTTGTTAATTCCTCTGATTCGGGGACTGAGTATTTGTGTTTGTTCCAATACACTCCTCTTCATACACATTATCAACAATCAAAGAAACACGCAATAGCGAATAAATCCTTCCACACAGGCCTGGCGTGAGGAAGGCCATCGGGCCGTTAAACAGGGCCAAGTCCAAGTGTGTGTGTGGCACAGTTCATACTTATGATCCCACAAGGGTGTGGGAAAAGGGGAGAAGAAGAAGAAAAATAAGTAATGACTGAGCACTTCCGGAAGAACAAGCCGGTTTCCGTAAATGCAGAAGATTCAGAGAACAAATTGCTAACATTCACTGGATTATAGAGAAGGTAAGAGAATTCCAGTAAGATATGTACCTCTTATTTATTTATTACTCTAAATCCTTTGGCTGTGTCAACCGCAGTAAACTGTGGCAAGTACACAAGAACATGAGAATACCAGGCCTTCTTATTTGCTTTTTGAGGAATTTCTATTCTGAATAAAGGTCAGGATTGAGTAGGGCGTACGAAAAGACTGCATATTATCACCGTATTTATTCAACTTATAAATGTATAAGGAATCCCAGGTTAGATGAAACAGAACTTTGAATTTGCTGCGAGAAATATAAATAATCTTAGATATGCACATGTTGTCACCCTGATGGCAGAAAATGAAGAAAAGCAAGAGAACCTCCTACTTAAGATGAAAGAAGAAAGTAGGCCTACAAATACTGGACTAGTGTTGAATGTGAAGAAAATTAAAATCATGGCAACTAAACCTCCCTATGATTTACTGAGAGAAAAACAATAGAGGTAGTTTCCAATTTCATCTCCCTGGGCTCAAAGATGTCTTCCGACAGTGACTGCAGCCATGGAGTTAAAAGATGATTGCTCCTTGGAAGACAGGCAATGGCCGATTTTGACAGTGTTTTTAAGAGGACGGATATAACTATAAGAACAAAAGATCCGTATAGTAGATAGAGGCTATGATCTTCGCAGTTGCGTTGTACAGAAGCGAGACCTAGGGAATAAAAAAGACTGAGTGTCGTTGAACAGATGTTTTTGAACTATATTAGAGAAAACTCCTTAGAGTTTCGTGGACTGCAAAGAGATCTGATAAGTCAGTATTCCAGGAAATCAACCCAAACTGGTCCTTGAAAGGACAAATACTAAAGCAAAATTTGTAGTAGTTTGGTCATGTTTTGAGAACCCTGGAAAATACTTTACTGATGGTCAAAGAATAAGAGGGTGGCAAAGGATGAGATCTACTGATGGCATCAAGCAAGATATGGGTGTCAATCTGTATAGTCTAGAGGTTCTGAGGGGTAGACGTACTTACAGAGTTGTGCAGTAGACACCGGGCATGTGTCTACTTTCTCATTCGGAGGTTAAGCACAGAGAGTTGGTTAAGATCTGGACAGATATGTTGACACAGTTTCATACTGAAGATGGAAGGAATGCAAGAACAATGAGCATTTTAATAGTAAATTAAGACCACTGTACACAAAATTACAGTATTCAAATAGGAAACATTAGTCCAGTCCAATATTCATGAGGAAAACATAACAGATATGGCGCGAGAAATAACTGAGCTGCATTGCCAAATCGAATAACATGATTTGAGAGTGGTTGTTTTCATGCTCTTGTCTACAGCATGAACGTATTTTAATGTGCATATTGCTTCAAATTTTTAGGGTGGGGGCGTGATTAGCTCTGGCTTTCCACCCAGAATCCTGTCCGGATCCATGGCTGAATGGTTAGCGTGCTGGCCTTTGGTCACAGGGGTACCGGGTTCGATTCCCGGCAGGGTCGGGAATTTTAACCATGATTGGTTAATTTCGCTGACACGGGGGGCTAGGTGTATGTGTAGTCTTCATCATCATTTCATCCTCATCACGACACGCAGGTCACCTACGGGTGTCAAATCAAAAGACCTACATCTGGCGAGCCGAACTTGTCCTCGGACACTCCCGGCACTAAAAGTCATACGTCATTACTCAGAATCCTCGTCGATTCTGGGTTAAAATTTTCATCTCAAAACTCACGTGGCGTCAGGAAAAGCATCCGACCTCAAATTCCCGGCCAAAACTAAAAGGAGCCTCGATGGCTCCAGTGAGCTCAAAAATAGCCGGGATAAGCTGAAGAAAAATTCTTCAATTATTAATATATATAATGAAAATTTAACTAGCCGGGCTGAGTGGCTGAGAGTGTAGAGCGCTGGCCTTCTGATCCCCAGCCTGGCACGTAAAATAACTCTTGCGGGACTAAATTCCGGTACCTCGGCTTCTCCGAAAACCTTAAAAGTAGTTAGTGGGACATCAAGCCAGTAACATTATTATATATTAAAAGTTAACTAAGCACACATTAATACCAAATTATTTAACTAGTACAAGTCGATTCTTTCCAGTGTATTCAATAAATACACGGGAGAAAAAGCATAAAACTTTGGTTTAGGTTTAGAAAGCACTCACGGTGTCGGTAAGCAGGCAGGCAAGTTGAATATCCGATCATGTTTCCGAAATGACGATGATCATTCACTACTTAAAACACGTGCTGCTCGGAACAACCTCAAAAACAATATTAATTATCACTTGGTAGTGCTATTTGATGATCCAACCAGCCTTCAGGCAGATAACCTGATAGGCAGACCACACGGTAACTTAGAACTTACTATTTTGGTAGACCTACACATATTTCTTCGTAATACTACGTTGTAAAAGGGATAAAGCTCTTTATACCGAACTAATCATTTACTAAGGTTATATTTAAATTATGCCTTTGCTGGTGGGGCCTAGTGTTTACAGTGCACTAAGTCTTCTGGTATGGGCTAGAGCATTTGTTTTACTTTCATTGATCTGTCTCTGTCTTATCCTTGGCTTTGACAATATGAACGTGACTGAGGTATGAGCGATGCTAGTAATGCCATTCCTTACGCAGCCAGTCCCTGCTATGAATGGTGTGAAACTGTTGCTCATAGGGTTGGTTGGTGCATGCATTTCAGTGGGCTTGGCAGAGTGATATGTAATAGCAACTCTGGCTCGGTGAGGAAAGCAACGGGAAACTACCTCACTCCTCATTTACCTAGTACGCCTCTTCAGTGATGCCTAGGCCATCTATGACAGCTCATGGCGGAACTGTTGAGGATCCAACCAGCCTTCGGGCTGATGAGTAAACATACATACATATTCAAATTATATTTACCTCTAGTTATCTTACCGCTTTCAACAGGTCGGTCTTATAGGTGGTTCAGATAAGTAAACATTTCCAGTTTTCACGAACTGTAATATGCCAGCGATCTGCCAGTGCTGGAAAAAAATTAAATGGTTTATGACTTTTAGTCCCGGGTTCGATTTTCGGCATCATTGGTAAGTTCTGCTGGCATGGTAGCTGGGTGTATGTGTCGTCTTAATCATTATTTCATCCTTATCACGCCGCAAAGGTCGCCTACAGGAGTAAAATCAAAAGACCTGCACTTCTCGATCCGAACATGTCCCTGGACACTTCCGGAACTAAAAGTAATACGCCATTTCATTTTTTGCCATTGTTAGAGAAGTAGGCTATCTCTCATGCGAAGGACGAATTCTGTGCCTTTTCCTACGAGCAGCTATCTTTGCACAATAACAAATTCGCAAATAAAAAACTATTTGAATATGTTTTTCTAAGCAATAAGAATAAAAATATACTCTCAGGATGATGCGCAACTGATGGAAAATCCTTCTACAAAAAACATATATATTTTTATTGCCGTACTCATATTAAAAAGAGTAACTCTTAATCACGAAGTGACCATGATATAAGCGGCATATAGTGACAACTTTGTCACCTGACAGCCAACAGAAACTAGCAAATGATATGTTTTATTTACTCCTGCCAAATCACCCACGTTGTTTTTAACGAATATTGGATTATAGGGTGCTGATTATGTTCTACTTTGAAGCTAGAGTTAGGACGTTCCTGTTATTTTTTTTCAAGGGATGGAGCAATGGATTTCTCGAACAGGTAGGCCCATATTTTACTTGCTCTGTCCATGGGAGGCCTTCGTCATACTTAACGCCTAGATATTTTAAATTTGGTTTTACAATTTTGCCCAGTGCCACTTTTATATGGCATTATTATTGTATCATACGTTAGTTTCTATCACTTCTAATGTTAAAGCTGTTTGCTATCATATTATGATAAAGTTTTACACATTTTAAGTTATGTCAAAGAGTCGGAATTTTATCTCGCAGGAGTTCTTTGTCATGACAGGACGTTGTCGCATTCAAATACACTCATGAGCTACCAACCTCAGTTGGAATGAGATTTATTATATTGGGAACAGGTAGACAGCAACTAATCGAATCTGTCATTGAGGTTCACGAATTTGTCTATAGTATGTAATAATACAGAGTAAATGCTCTGACTATATAAAAATGTGCGTCATGTCAAAGGAAACGCAGGATGATAAAGTATTCATCATCGGTATTCTGTGAAGATCACCTGTTGACATTATAGAGGCCAAAGACCTGGCTACATAGGTTTTGATATGAACACAGGTAGAGGACAAAAGGCGGCTTGATTTCATTTTTCAAAGAAACTCGCAAAGTATTCACTTGGAATGCGATAAAATACCTGAGTTGATCTAGGCGCGTAGTAGAGTGAGGCGCCACCGAGTTCCTCATCCAGCCTGTTATCGTGTTGGGCCGCGGGCTGTAAACACCGTCATTGGAGACTTGCCCAGATCTTCCCATCTAACCCCCTCCTCTCCAACTCCCCCGCACCGCCCAATTCCACCCCATTGCAGAAAACCTACAGTACAGACTGTTCCAATACAAGCGCCGTGGTTTCTCGTCTTAAAACTAATGTATTCATTCTAAAATAAATCAGACCATCTTAATCTCCTCCGTCTTCTGCGATCCTTTTTCCGAGGTTATTTCCTGGACTAATTACCTCTTAAAGCTATCCAGATTTTAGTTTCTGTTTTTCTTTACTGATTAAGAGAATCATAGTCATCAATCCTTAATAAATACTGTGTACGTGTGTGAGTGAGACAATTACACCTGAAGGTCTACGTCATTTACTCTGCAGGATTTTTGCTACTGTATACAGTACAGTATACCCGAACAGCTCTCACTGTAAGACACCCTCCCTTCCTCTATTTATTATCTTCAGATGCTTCATCAAGCGACGTTACCCTCGACAAATAACTCGTCCGCTTGTCAGCAAGCGGAATTAAGTTATTTAGAAAAGACAGCCATGAGTTAGATTAATAATAATAATAATAATAATAATAATAATAATAATAATAATAATAATAATAATAATAATAATAATAATAAGGGGGGAAATCGCTAGTACCTATGGGATGAATGGTACTAATCACTGCGATGGGTTCTCACCTTTTTTGTTTTGTTTACAAATATGTTCTTGAAGAAGTCATCCCTGAATGGAGAAACAGATTACCTAATAAAGGTGCAAGGCTGGGCATTGGATCCAAAGCAGTGAACACCGACTGCCTTGTTTTTGCAGATAATGTAGCCCTGATCAGCGCTGTAGTCACAATATTTTCACAGTCAGGGCAAGACAAATCTCGGATGCCAGACATTTTACGATGACAAAGAAGAAATCCGTATTTTAATACAGTAGTTTGAAAATCTCATTTTATTACACAGTAATTGCTACTGGTCCTAGTTCCAGCTATTTACTAAAAAGCAATTCAAGGTGTCTCCTTTGATTTTTGATCACACTTTTCACTGGAACAAACTCTTGAATTGGTGTATGTTGCAGTATGGTGGTTTTGCAGCCATGTCTTCATATACTTATTAGGCTTAAATCGTTCAACTGGTTAGGAATTCGAATGAATGAACATAAGACTGGAGACGTAATCAACGAACAGTGATAGCTGACAATGTAATTCATAAAGCTGAGCCTTCCATGTTCGCGATTACGAACGTAGCTGGAGTGAATGGCAAAATTAAAAACAAACCAAAGTAGAAGTTTATGCTTAACATCAGACTATCTCAAATAATTTTTGATCCTCTCATGACTCAGAAATGTAACACTCCAAGGTCAACTGCATTGAAGGGCGATCTAGTCGGTGCCTCTGAGACATTGGTTCAAGAAAGAAGTTGAAGGATCTTGCGGAAAAAGTGAAAAGGTGACCTGGTGCAAAGTGTTCCATGCATTCTTCATCAAGGTGAAGGAATACTGGAAATCCAGAAAATCTGGCAAATGTTAACTGTGGTCCTAAGAGGCTAATATGATATGTTAAAAGAAATGATTTGGCTATTGCTAGTTTGGTGCAGCCCTTGTAAGGCAGACCCTCCGATCATGGTACGCAATGTGTGTCGTGTTAGTGCGGTGTTGTGTGTGGTGTACGACTTGTAAGAATGTTGGAGGCGTCACAAATATCCAGTCCCCGAGCCAAAGTAATTAAACATTTACGATTAAAATCTATCGTCCCATCCGGTAAACGAACGTGAGGCCCCAAAGGCCAAGGCGCTAACCACTCATCCATGGAGTCAATAATAATATACAATGTATAATATAGCCTATAATATACATAAGTTTACAATTTGTTTTACGTCACACCGACACAGATGGGTCTTATGGCGACGAGAGGATAGGGCTAGGATTGAGAAGAAAGTGTCCATCGTCTTAATTAAGGTACAGCCCCAGCATTTTGCTGGTGTCAAAATGGGAAACCACGGAAGAATATCTTCACGGCTGCCGACAGCGTGGTTCGAACCAACTATCTCCCGAATACAAACTCACAGCTGCGCGACCTTTACCGCTAATAATAATAATAATAATAATAATAATAATAATAATAATAATAATAATAATAATACAGTTTGCAGCCGTTCTAATTAGACGCCATTTAGACTTCCTGCGTGTCAATATCGACGTTCCGTGTCACTCTAACCAATTGGCAGAGAAAGATGATCTACTGTAATTTTGTCGGGTGAACACCAAATGTATCACCAGTGATCATTTACATGCAGGCGTCTAACTATATGGACTGCCGAATGGACTTTTCTATACGCCTCAAACATCCGAATTCCTCTGTTTGGTTCGAACCCACGTTCTTCGGACCCGGAGGATGACCGAGACAGCTGTACAAGCGGTGCTGAGTAATTAGTGAGTTTGGATGTTATGAAAGGTGCCCGCATAGGGTCAGTTGTGCCGCAATAGTACTGTCTGGCTCAGTGAAGAAAATACCTCACTCCTCATCATGCTTTGTGCACCTCATTGTAGCTCCACCATCAGCTTTCATTTTTACTCTAGAACTGAACCCGCACTAAGGTTCACAAAACCACACAACTTTTGGAGGTGCTATTTGAGGATTCAACCAGCCTTCGGGATGAACACTTAACAGAAAGAACCTTCAAGAACTAAGGTTCATTCTGTCTCGAATTTTAACTAGTCATTTCAAGGGTCTTTGAATTCTTCTTTTTCTGTTGGTTTTTTGGGGTGCGAGTATGGCATATTTAAGACAAGTTGTGATACCAACCCTTTCTTTTGGCTCTTAAATTGTAACCATGTAGCAAGTGACGGATGTCATGATGTCACTGATGATCGAAGGAAAAGTAGCCTGCTGAAGGTCAAAGTTTGCTCGATTCCCCATACTTAAATTGTTGTAGGTATAGTGCCATAACTTGGAGCCAAATATTGACGTAGGGACTGCCTTTTTCAGCAATGTTCTTTAAACGGAACCTGCACGTTTCTGAAATTTTTTAGTCTCAGATATAGCTTCCTTACGTCCGTAAAGGGAAAACAAACATTGCAGATAGCCAAAGAGGTGAGCTGTATAGTATTGTACATTCGATTACAATATTTATTTTAGCTTGGTCAGTTCCTTCCATGTGGTTCATCTTCTCTTTCTACGGGATTTGCCCAGCAGTGAGTTTATGCAAAACAAAACCTTACACTGCCTACTGAAGTTGGGAAGCGACTTTGCGAAATGAATAAGGAATTCCACTGTAACTGGCATTAGTAAATGGGGCTGTCATTGTAATGAAACCTCAGTTTCCCACTTCCCCTCCCTTCGCTTCCCTCTGACGCACAGCAACAGGCAGCGGCTGGCTGTCTGGCATAGCAAACACGACAAGTTCCTCAATTACCTCTGTCTCCCACTTCCCACTTCCCTTTCCTTCCCTTCCCTCATCTGCCGCACAGCAATAGGCAGCGTTTGGCTGTCTGGCATAGCAAACACGACAAGTTCCTCAATTCCCTCTGTCTCCCACTTCCCACTTCTTCTGCCTTTCCTACTCTCTGACGCACAGCAATAGGCAGCGTCTGGCCGTCTGGCATAGCAAACATGACAAGTTCCTCAATTACTTCTGTCTCCCACTTCCCACTTCTCCTCCCTTCCCTTCCCTCCTCTGACGCGCAGCAATAGCCAGCGTCTGGCTGTCTGGCATAGCAAATATGACAAGTTCCTCAATTACCTCTGTCTCCCGCTTCCCACTTCCCCTCCCTTCCCTTCCCTCCTCTGCCACACAGCAATAGGCAGCGTCTGGCTGTCTGGCATAGCAAATATGACAAGTTCCTCAATTACCTCTGTCTCCCGCTTCCCACTTCCCCTCCCTTCCCTTCCCTCCTCTGCCACACAGCAATAGGCAGCGTCTGGCTGTCTGGCATAGCAAACATGACAAGTTCCTCAATTACCTCTGTCTCCCACTTCCCACTTCCCACTTCCCACTTCCCCTCCCTTCCCTTCCCTCTGACGCACAGCAATAGGCAGCGGCTATCTGTCTGGCATAGCAAGTACGGCAAGTTAGTTAGTCAATTTGAATGGCGTACCCGAAGGTAAGAAATTAACCTCATTTTCTGGAAATGAAACATTTTCTCCGCCAATCTGACTGCACCGTCGTTCTTAACATAATAAGAAGAGACATCCTTATTTTCCTGTCGGTATCGTTCTGATACACCCTGTATATACATTGAATTCGATTTATAGTGACCTAGAAAAGGGTGGGGTTACTCGCCACCATGATTGCAATTTCAACCCAAAACTCCCCTCATCGATTGTATCCGTCAGTAGGAAAGGGTGCCCGCCATTATGAACAAAATGACCCGACTAGGTTGTGACTGGCAGTTGGCAAAGCGGACCGACTTTGTAATCAAACCTCCCCAACTCGAATGTGACTGGCATTAGGATAGATGACCTGCCGTTATAATGAGTACTCCCCAGTTCGACTATGACTGGCAAAAGTAAAGTGTGCTTCTCATTATAATAAGGTACCCAAATTTTATTGCGACTGGTTGTAGGCAAGGGGAGCTTGCTGCTATAATGAAAACACCCCAACTTGATTGTGACTGGCATTAGGATAGATGACCTGCCGTTATAATGAGTACTCCCCAGCTCGACTATGACTGGCAAAAGTAAAGTGTGCTTCTCATTATAATAAGATACCAAATTTTATTGTGACTGGTTGTAGGCAAGGGGGGCTTGCTGCTATAATGAAAACACCCCAACTTGATTGTGACTGGCATTAGGATAGATGACCTGCCGTTATAATGAGTACTCCCCAGCTCGACTATGACTGGCAAAAGTAAGGTGTGCCTCTCATTATAATGAAGATACCCTAATTTTATTGTGACTAGTTGTAGGCAAGGGGGCTTGCTTTTATAATGAAAACACCCCAACTTGATTGTGACTGACATTAGGATAGATGACCTGCCGTTATAATGAGTACTCCCCAGCTCTACTATGACTGGCAAAAGTAAGGTGTGCCTCTCATTATAATGAAGATACCCTAATTTTATTGTGACTAGTTGTAGGCAAGGGGGTCTTGCTGTTCTAATGAAAACACCCCAACTTGATTGTGACCGACATTAGGATAGATGACCTGCCGTTATAATTAGTAATCCCCAGCTCGACTATGACTGGCAAAAGTAAAGTGTGCCTCTCGTTATAATGAAGATACCCTAATTTTATTGTGACTAGTTGTAGGCAAGGGGGTCTTGCTGTTATAATGAAAACACCCCAACTCGATTGTGACTGGCATTAGGATAGATGACCTGCCGGTATAATTAGCAATCCCCAGCTCGACTATGACTGGCAAAAGTAAGGTGTGCCTCTCATTATAATGAAGACACCCGAAGTCTATTGTAATTGGTTTTACGCAAGGGAGGCTTGCTGTTGTAATGAAAACACCCCCAACACGATTGTGAATGGCATTAGAAAAAGGGACCTCTCAGTATAACTAAAACTCCCCAACTCGATTTTGAAAAGCAGTAGGCAAATGCGCTTACCGTTATAGTAGAAACTCCGGAAGTCGATTGTAAAGTGCAGTAAGAAACGTCGCTTGCAATTATCATCAAAACTCCCCAACGAGCATCGGATACAACGTATGGGGACCTCCCCGTGGTGTTCTCGGATAACGCTAACATACATGCAGTTAAATAAAATCATACTCACTGCTTGTAGAGTAATTTACGTCGAAAGCTGTACACAACGTAGAATATCGTAGTGAAGCACGGGTATATTTGTTAGTAAATCATAATAACTTCCAACGTTTTTCCACAGTTTAAAACGTTTCATGTTAGGATGATCAATAATTTGGTAGATATAAATTAAATGTTTAGGAATATCAGAAGGTGTCCAGATTTTATTCAAATAGTGTACTGTCAAGTAAATTAGTAAAGAATATTCCTTTCGGAACTGATGGCTCTACTAAGAAGAAATATCTAAGGAAATTCCTGACGACATCCAAATGTTGCAATATTTTAATATGCTAATTACGCATCATCCAGGCAGGACAATTAGCATTCTATTGTTCTGTTCTTTTTTCTAATGATTATGTCTGGTCGCAAAGCACTGCCGCTCGAGAGGAAAGACGGATCATTGTCTGTCTACTTCCGAGTAGCAAGAAGGACCATTATTTGTAGCGCAACAGCTGTTGTCACGAATATGTCGAGTGGTGGGGTTGTCTTAAATGGAAGTACAACTAGGCACCTCCATATTACACTAATCAGAGAAAAATGGAAGGCTTTCTACACTTCGAAGAATGAATGTACCGACCAAAGAAAGACAAGGGCGTGAAGGTGAAAGACTCCCTTGGCCTCGAATGCTGTAATACCGTCAGTGTTGGAAAAGAATAATATTTGGCCAAGGGAGATCAGATCCGATAGATGAAAATGAGGAGTTTGGCACAAGTAAGTGGAGGCAATGCCAGAACTCAGCTAAGAGCTCTGTGGTCGCCAACCCATACTCCCAAGTTCAGGGCCTCTGCAGCCCCTTTTAGTCGCCTCTTACGATAGGCAGGATATACCGTGGGTGTTATTCTACCGCCCCCACCGACATGGGGTGTACGTCGAATGAGACCCAGCGAAATCTTTGAAATACGTTGCACCGAGCTCGATAGTGCAGTCGCTTAAGCGCGGCCAGTATCCAGTAATCGGGAGATAGTGGGTTCGAACCCCACTGTCGGCAGCCTTGAAGATAGTTTTCCGTGGTTTCCCATTTTCACACCAGGCAAATGCTGGGGCTGTACCTTAATTAAGGCCACGGCCGCTTACTTCCCACTCCTAGGTCTTTCCTACCCCATCGTCGCCAAAAGACCTATCTGTGTCGGTGAGACGTAAAGCAAATAGCAATATATATATATAACAGCGCAGTTATGGTATTTAAAATGTTCACACTGTGGTGTAATAATTTCGAGTGGCTATTTCTAGCCGAGTGTAGCCCTGGGCGACATCTGCCATGTGTAGGTAGCCGCGTGTTATTGTGGTGGAAGATAGTGTTATGTGTGGTGTGTGAGTTGCCGGGATGTTGGAATTAGCCAATGAAGGTTAAAATCCCCGACCCGGCCGGGAATCGAACCCGGAACCCTGGACCAAAGGCCAAAACGCTAAATATTTATGCATGCAGCCGTACCACTCTGTAGTAATGTTATATTTCTAGTTTCAGGTACCCCGACTAGACAGGAGTATACAATTTTGCAAGTCACACAATAATATTGTCCGGGATGCACGAGTAGATGAAGAGGAATCATAAACAATGATACTAACGGGTGAATTGTTCATAATACATGTGAATCACCATGAATTACTCACGAGATAAGTGCAAATTTTTACTCATCTTTTACTTTACCATTTCTACCATTGTTCCTCTTGATTTCAGTTTTGTGTATGTTCAGAATTATTTCAAGTAGCTTGAGGGAGATTAACAGGACCCTTTAAATGCATTTAACGTGAAGATTTTATTCATGGGTATTGGAAATATTTGGATCATCTTAATACAATTTAAAAGGGATAAACGTGATGAGTGCAATATAGAATCGAAGAGGATCTTCGCAAATAGTTATAAAAAGGATAATAATTGCAGTGTATTGAATCTCATCTGAAATAAACTCAATCTTCAATACGTATGTTAGAGCAAGTTGAAATATTTTATGTCAGAATTACGGATTAAAGCCTTGCTTTAAGGATGGTTATATGATCTGCATCACATATAGATTTTCAAGTAAGCCAATATTAGGGATCATCTAAACAGAACACAACGATATGTTGATGATGTTCACAATAATGTGGCTTCACTACGCAACTACGGTAGGCGTAAAATCATGTTAGATTGACCGGAATACTTAGAAGTTAGGTCACAGATGTTCGAATGTTAATGCTAGTGTAATGTGGTACTATGCAACGACTGCGATGAGGTACTGGGAATATGATTATACTTGATGTGAAGTTTGAATATAGAATATTAAAATCATAGATATATATTGGAATATATTACTGGTCGCGATTTTATTTCAGTCAATGGACATTGGGTTATAGGAATTTTTTGCTATTTGCTTTACGTCGCACCGACACAGATAGGTATTATGGTGTGAAAATGGGAAACCATGGAAGGCCATTTTCAGGGCTGCCGACAGTGGGGTTCAAACCCACTCAAAAATATCTCCCGCATGCGAGCTCACAGCTGCGCGCCCGTAACCTCACGGCCAACTCGCCCGGTTTTATATAATTTTAGAGTTAAGCTGTGGATGATAAATAGTTATGGAATAGTTGAGAATCTTCGGTAAAATTACCATTATAATTAAGTGAATAGTGAGAAATGTTTATCTGCGCGGAAATACACCATTGCATCCAGTTCAACTGCAGCATAAGAGTCATCTGCAATATGCATTTACCGAGGTTCCGTCTACCCAAGTTCTTGTTAATTCGTATTTATTAATTTGATACTGAGGCTAAAATCTAGCATTTTGTGAAACTTTCATACAATCAGGGTAACCAGTGTTACTTTATTATTACTGTATTATTCCTGATACAGACAGAAACTCTTAAAGTTTTGCGATTTGTTATAAAAATATGTTTAATTTCACAATCTTATTTACGATGTGTATTTAAGAGAATGGTTTATAATCAATTAAAATGCCTCAATAATTAACGAGGTACCCATATTTTTAAACCTATCATTTAGGGATTTGTTCGTGGGGGATATTGAACTTGTAGTTATGAATGAGGGGTACAATCTGATAATAGTTTGAGAACCTCTGCCCGGGTATAGTGCGCATTGGTATCACCCAAATATCACTATAAAATTTGTCACAAATGGAACATAATAATTGCTTTTACACATATCAAGTGAAAAATCTCTGGCAAATTAAGAAATATTTGAGTTTTGGAGAATATTATGTGTACGTACTTTACCACTTAACAAGTACATTTGGTGTTGCACTCACAGTGAGACACGTATGTCTTTTGTCTTTTGTCTTACACTTTCAACAATTTCGTGTGTGATATCTGTGTTCACTGAAGTTCTTTGCTTTCGTTTCATTGCTTCACTTGTCAATGACATCATTTCATGAATTGTATCGCGATATACAATATTTAATAGGCGACAAAATGGTATGGCCAATGTACATAAGAAAAATTCAGTGGACTGGTGATTTATTGGTCCAGGGATCGAGCTACTTTCGTTCGAACAGAAATAAAAATATTTATTGGTCCAGGGATCATGCTATTTTTCTGTTGACCTCCATTTTGCTGTTTGAACTGGCCACTCTAGTCATATGGACAAAGATAATGAGAATCCACAGACATAGCGCTCGCATTCCTCGGTGCTAGCCCTGGACCTCAAGAAATTAACAAAAGACGGCGTCAACAGCGGAATACGACATAAACCAGTCCTGTCTACAGGCCTTAAGTATGTTTTCATATTTCTCAAATAACGACGGTATTTCTTAATTTGCCAGATATCTTTCACTTGATACGTGTAAAAGCAATTGTTATGTTCCATTTGTGATAAATTTTATAGTGATATTTGGGTGATACCTATGCGTATCGTACCCCCTCTGCCCTATATTCACCATTGCTGACGGGGCCTTCCTTTCGTAATTGTTATTATTATGGACAATAATCAATTTCGCGTGCTAAACAATACAATTCCTTGCAAGATTTTGTCATGATTTGATGACATTATTCTTTTTTTTACCCGATAAACCCGGACACTGAACGAATTTACGAAAGGGAAACTTATGACAGCGCAGAGAGGCATGGAAAGGGCAATGCTGGGTTTTACAAGGAAAGATAAAAAGAGAGCAGATGACATCAGATCAATCACTAAAATTAATGATATTCTTGAGAGAATAGCCACCTTAAAATGGCAATGGGCTGGACATATTGCTCGAAGGGAAGATGGCAGATGGACGAAGTTAGTGTTAGAATGGAGTCCAAGAGATCATCCGACACCTAGAGGAAGACCGCCAGACAGATGGGACAATGACATCAAGAGAATATCTGGTGCTACCTGGCAGAGAACTGCACGAGACCGTTCTACCTCGAGAGTTCTGCTAAAGACTTAACTTAAAGAGGCCACATCATATAATGACAGTATTGGCTGATGAGATGATGATGAAACAATTTGTGAATTTATTTCATAAATCTGCGTTTGTCATTCTTTTGGTAAAGTGTATTTATATGTTGTAATCCACCACCTTGCCCTTCTTGGGTGCCTGAGGGGATACATGTGAATAATTATACCCGCCAACCAGTAGCTAAATTGCACGCCCTCGGGGTTGGTTTCATGTTAACTCCCTGAGCGAAGTTTACTCAAACCCTCAGCTACGAAACGAAGTTGTACTTTGCTCCTGGAGACGATCATCACTTATTGATTCACAACAACCTCTTAAACATATAAAACTTGTAGCCTATTTCATTTCAACCCTTTTATAAACAAGGATTTCAAACATTCGCAATACTTTTTGAAAACAGTTCTGTAATTTTTGACAACTACACAATCTAAAAGTAGACAAAATGTAGATAAATACTTAAGTAGGGCACAAAAATGTGTCAACGAAGTATGGAAGCGGACAAAGAAGGTAACGGGAAAACGCTCCGGAAGGACGAAATGGAAAATGGACGACTGGAAACCGGTCAGTTTCTTTAAAAACAAGGAATTTTTGCCTTCTTTCTTGCTATCTCAATATAAAACCCCTTTGCGGTGATAGAGGAGTATAGAAAAGGTCTCTACGCATTTCCCCACAATCTCTGCGGAAGACGTGGCCAGATTGCTCCGTTGAAGACGACTAATTGAATATTAAAACTCAACTTTTCTCAATTTGCGGGTGAATCACATTCGCTATACTTCTATAGGCTACGATTTTAAGAGACCTCAAGTAACCTGTTTATGTATGACCTAGAAAGCAATATAGGTGAAGTTCGCTGCAATTCTAAATATACAACTTTGTAGGAAATTGAGGACTATTCCTATTGACGATAGGTCTTCATTAAAAACTTACCCCAAATTATGAAAACTATTTCATTGCATTGTGTGATAGAGACATCTTTTATGGCTTTGCTTTTGCCAGATCGGAAGGCACAGAGTATTAGGACGACTTTTTCTGCAATTTGTTTTATGTCGCGCTGACACAGACAGGTCTCATGGTGAAGATGAGACAGGACAGCGCTAGAACTGGGAAGGGAGCGACCGTGGCTTTAATTTAATTACAGCCCCGGCATTTGCATTGAGTGAAAATGGGAGAACAGCCTTCATGGCTGCCGACAATGAGGTTCGAACCTAAGATCTCCCCAATGCAAGTTCACAGCGACAGAAAAACGAAACCGCGTAACCAGCCGTTCGGTAAGACGAATTTGAATATAAAGTAATTGAAGGTCTATCTGGCAGGGTATTTGTGGAGGGAAGTCCAGTTCTACATGTTGTAGAGAAAATTTGTAATAAAGAAATGTCAAACTGAAGAACTCTTGAAATATAATATATTGTCCGTCTCCAGGGTTAAGTGGTTCAAGGGATTACGAGCTCGATTTGCGTCTGGTCTGGGATTTTTATTTTCATTGGTTAGTTCCTCTATCTCGGAGACTTGGGTGTGTGACATCTTCAACATTACAATTCATCATAGATAGGGTCCAATCCTCACAGACGCCCAGGTCAACTCTTGTCGTCAATTCGGAAGACCTGCACCAGGCCTCTACGGAGGCCAGTCACATTTATTATTGGGAGAAAATTTGCTCCTCTTAACTACTACGTGATGGGTTTTCATGATGATCATAGGAATGTAAACATTAGTGATATTTTTGAAATTACTCAAGATTTAGTATTTTAAATAATTAAAATCGTAGTAGTTGACTCTAGTCCTAGTCCTGAAGGCTGTGAGAGATCCCATTGCTGCAGGTGTGATAGGTTATACGAGTATTATTCGAGCATGCTTACCAGTGGATTTATACCTGATTTTCTCAAAGCTACCATAACAGTTCTCGTCCGTAAAGGTGGAGATGAGTGCGATTCGAACAGTTGGAAGCCATTAAGTAACTCATCTGTCATTCGGCGCATAATTGCTAAAATATTTCGTGATACCCCATGGAACCTCGACCAATATTATTATAACTAATTGTATTCCACGAACAACAATTATTAGAAGGAACTCAGGGTCTATGGTATTCCTTGATGTTAGCAAATACTTCAGTAGTATAGGCCATGACCATCTAAAGACAACCGGTGAAGACTCTTCATTGCCAAAATGCATAGAGGTATTCATCCTTTCGATAGATAATTTAAAAATTTCATACTGCCAATGGTGGAATAGGAAAAGATTGACATGAACTGTGGGGTGATCCAACGTGATATTATTTCATCTGTGTAAATTAACTGGGCCATTAATCATTAACTGACTAATACCAAAGTTTCGGAAAGGTACAGGTTTCGATTAATTCCTACCACTGCACCTCTCGCAGTAATCTATTTTGCAAATGATTTCGTGATTATAAGCAAAAATCAAGCAGCAACTTCCATGCTGGTGATTAGAAGGGTCCGAATTTTTATGTGATATCAAAGTGCCAAATACGTACTGAACCCATGACTTTTATGCCCTAAGAATATTATGTATTAAATTGTCAGTTGGAATAAGAAGTTCGATTTCTTGATAGCGCGAGTTGACACGTGGCAAAGGGGCAGCTACTTTCCGACCGACGCTCTGGGATACGTGACGTCATCCGCACGTGTCGTACGAGGAAGGATACCGAAGAAAGTTTGAGATTGCTAAGCCATTTTGGTGGGTTATTTCAGAGGAGCGCGTGTGTATGGCGTACCCACGCCAAGTCGACAAAAATATAGTGCCTATCAAATGAGATCATTTATCCAGATAATTGAATATGTATAAATATTAAATGTCCATGAACACTACCGCCAGCAGTGTAGCAAGTATGTGGTTACCTTCAAAACTCTTTTAATTACAGTTCAGTTAAGTCATAAAAGTTACGGAAATTTTCTTGGTGGCAAAAGGGAAATGCCTGGAGAGAGGGGGTAGTTTCTATAAATATAGGAGGGGCGCCATGTTGAAACCCCTGCATTTTGTATCACGAGGCTGAAGACAGAGGGTTGAACTGCTCTGTAAAATCGAACGACAAAAGTAGACTAAGTCCAACCAACAGATTTTAGCCGATGTGACTGGGGTCTTGACTCCACGTGGAGATAGTTTTTCTTGAGTGGAAATAATTGTACAAAAAGGACGGCCAAGGTACCGAAAAAAATTGTATAAATTGTGTGTGGTAAAGAAAGTAATTCGTGTGCGGGAAATAATTACAGTCCGTCGTGTGCGATCAACAAGAACGACAAGTGAAGGGCATTTTTTAATGCTTTATTTCCATGAAACCGGAAGACAAAAATGATCTGTACAGCCAGAAATGTAAAAATGGCTAAATAAAAATGCCAGGGTCACAGGTGAGCCCTAAGATGATTGCTGGCGTGACTTAAGGTATGTGACTTACAATCTTACTACCTACTATATCGTGTTTCATGATATCTAACTTATAGTTTATTTTATGGGGTATATACGACGCAGTTGGTCGCACCTATGTGGTTTTTGTAAATGTCAGAATACGACGAAAAAGGATCATTTGTTTTATTTTTCACTTGGATAAATTTTTGAAGTCTTGCGAGTGCCGTATGATGTTGTAAAAAGTTATTAAATAGGGTTTCGAAGTGATATCACGTCCAATGTAGATCGTCATTTCCGTGTGTTTATTGCCTATATTTTGTGATGTCAAATTAAGGTGTTCATTCGACGTAAAATTTTCAGTTGGAATTTTCATGGAGTTGGTGCAAAAGGGATCCGTGGTTACCCATTTTCAATCGGATGAAAGCGCTGTACGTAGTGTTGAGTAACGCATGTCGGTGAATTTGTCATGAGTGTAACGTATTCTATGTCCGTTTAAACCGTGTCTGAGTGACAATAAATCAGGAATTTTGTCAGTCATTTTCGTGAAAATCCAGTTATTAAAATACGATATCATTTTTACGCAAAGTTATTCATTATTAAAGCATTGTGTTTTATTAGGCGTCGTGGATTCTAATAAGGATTTTTATTCCATTTCTTTTGTCAGTGATAGTCGTTGAGTTTGGGAAACAGAGGTTAGTTTTGCCGTGTGAGTCGAGATAGGATTTGTGAATCAGGTATTTGGAAACCTGTCAATGAAGCCGGGACTTGTGGGAGCCCGAGGAAGATTTTATAATGTTGGGAATGGAAAGCAGAATACGAGAATCCGCACCGGTATTAATTTGCGACGTGTACATTATTGTGGGACTTTTGAAAGTTAATCTATGTGCATATTTGATTGTTCAGAATATATCGTATTTTGTGATTAGTCTTTTGCGAAGTTAAATGTTTCATTCTTTGAGGTCAGTCAGGCAAGATGAACAGATGTTTCATATCGAGACTGACAGACAGAGAAGGGTCGCTTGTATCGAGACCGCCAGCTGATCGAGGGGGGACAGTTGTATAACGGAACGTGTAGTGGTTTGCGTGTAGATTGGAGATTGCATTCTTGGTAACGGAGATAAATAATTACGGAATCTAGTTGAAATTTCCATCCGGGAATAACTTGCGAGTTGTTGGATACTGGGAATTTGTTAAATTCAGATCGTAATGAACATTTGAGACCACGAACTTAGAGTATAATGTGTAAGGTTAGCCAAATTCAGGGTTGTCCAAAATATAGAGCGGTGGTAGTGATGTTGTTTGTTTGTGAGGTGTGCGCAAACTTTATGAAATGTTATGACGAGATATGACATCGTAATTACTTTTGGTTTGTACTTAATTATTAGGGTTATCCAAGTGTTAATAATGGCTAGGGTTAGATTAGATTTAAAGTGTGAGGTCATGAAACAAGATATAAACTGGACATGAATGATGTAATATTTCTTTTCCAGCAACAGGAATCAACAGATAAACATCAAACATGATTAAACGAATTACGTCAAGAATTGTGTAGGGACTTGTGAAGAAACGATTCGTCCATGGAGATAGAATTTGTTGTTCTTTAAGATTTCATTAAACCATTTAAATATTTAATTATTAAATTCAGTGAAAACCGTATTTTGGAATAACTTTAAAATCAAGCGAATAACTTGAAGATGCATTCTGGAAATCGTAGTTTATTTTCTGGGGTATATGTAAATGTTAACGTAACGATTAAGGGGACATATCCGAAGATAATGGATTTTACTGTCACAAAGTATTGTGAGCATTGTTGTTGTTGCATTATTTGACTGATTGAAAGAGCAGAAAATGTGCTGGGGATAGAAAAGTGGAAACTTTGGTCATCAACCGATGTAACTTAATTATGTTTAGCCTTCAGCTTAGAAACTTGGATGGTCAGGGGGTCATCAACCTCAGTGACATAGATTAGGGCCATATGCCACTGTAGCATCATTTTCCTTGCGGTCATCATCCACAATGACTTTAAAGTAACTTAGAAGTTTAGATGTCGGTCTATGACATAGTCGCAAGTCACATCGATTCAATTAAGGGCCCATGCCGTATAACCACTGCGTGGCACACACCGATTGGACTGCCTTAATTATACCCAGAATCCAGAGTTCGTTTTACGAGGGCTGGACCATAAAGAATCACTATGATGCTACATGTAGTCTCCCATGGAAGCCGAATTTAAGGAGTTCCAGACGTTCCTTTCTTTAATTAATAATTGAGACAATGGTTTCATGTAAGGATGCCCATCAAGTAGTCGAGTCAAAGGCTCACGCCAGTGTTCTAACCTTCTATGTAAAAATGTTTGTGGTATCCAGCGGACACGATTGAGTTCAATGATACCGTTGATAAATCATAAATGCTTCAGGAATTATTTGGATAAATAGGAACATTCTTTTTAAACAAACCTTTAATTTGAGTAGATAGATTAGAATTACTGAACCCTACCTTTACCTCAGCAAGTGACGAAGAACCCAATACGACCCAAGAGACAGATCTCATGAACCTTTGTTGATAGGTATGGACCAAAGGGTTCAGTACCTTACATGAAAATGTAGTAAATATCAGTGAAATAATATGTAATCTATATAAATAAAATTGTAGGGGGTCCGCTGTCTGTAATTTCTTTTGTTTTTCCAATTTTTCCGATATTTATCCGTTTTAGGTCAACTCAAGACCGAATCGGTGCTTTTTACGTTTCGTGTCTGTTTGTTTGTCTGTCTGTCTGTTTGTCTGTTCCACCATCACGTCGAAACGGCTGGATAGATCTCAACCAAACTTCATATTTAGAGTATACTCATCCCGGGGAAGGTTTCGATATGCATATCATTTTAAAATCTTTGAATACACGGGGGGTTTATAGGAAAACCAGAATGGTTTTTCCACTATCACGTCGAAACGGCTGGATAGATCTCAACCAAACTTCATATTTAGAGTATACTCATCCAGGGGAAGGTTTCGATATGCATATCATTTTAAAATCCTTGAAGAGACGGGGTGTTTATAGGAAAATCAGAATGGTTTTCCCTCCATTTTCTCTTATACTATTGATTTTCTGTAAACTTCGTTTACCGTACGTGAAACGTCTCTTCATTATAAACAACTTTCGTTATGTTCATAATTTACCTTACTCTTCACATGACGGAGAAATTTACAATTTTCCGCTGGTATCATGCTCTGCATTGAGTGACCAACAGACCGACAACGAACCTACAGGTTACCATGGCAACGTCTCTGACAGCATGCCAGCAGGGAAGTAACGTATTGCCATTTTCCTCATCATGCTCTTAAATTCGTGGTTGTTCCTTGGGTAGAAGGCAAGAGAGGCGTCAATCGGCCTATCTGCGAGATATTGGCGGAATATCGTTGGATGTTATAACCGCCCTCGAATAGATTAAGTAATAACACCATTAGTCATCTTCTTATTTTTTGTTTACCTAGGAATCACTGGACCTAAATTTCTCCTCTGTTACCGCTTTATTATATCCATAACTCACACTAGCATAATTTATTGAGGGGCATTTGATTTTCCAATACATTCACTTGGCATTTACATATTTGTCGTTATCCGGCTGTCCTCAGTTATAATTCATTTTCTTTACTTTCAACTTTCTTAACTGTATTATTTTCTTCCTTAATTACGCCGTATGTACGCGAGTGCTACAAACTACTGGATGTATTTCCACCAAGACTCATATTTAGAATACACCTGTCCTTGATAGGTTTTAGGGCAAATATTGTTTCTAAATCCCTGAACTGACTGGGGGTTTATACGAAACCGAAACAGTGATTTTGCACTTCCACAAAATATACACAACCAACGTTAATTTAAATCTACCTGCCTTGGCAGAAATTAATTTCTAAACCTTTTTTCTCATGTGCATCATTTCGATACGAGGATTAATAAGGGAGATATCATTAACGGACCGTTTTTCTGTACAAGTCCCATCGGCATAATCTGCCAGAAGAAAAAGAAGATAATTGAAATTTGACAAAATTATACGTTTTAGCCTGTAACGAACGGAAAACATCCTAGATCATTAAATTTTTCACTTTTTATCCCCGAAGAATATCGAAATATGCAGGCAATTTTAATGATGGTGTAGACCTTCGGAAATTCCTATCACATAACAGATTGCACAATCTCCGTCCAATTTGGAATGATCTACAACCTTGGTCTTATGACTTTTTGCCGTATCTGTATCCCTTTTACGTTTGATTTTTCTCTATTAATCGATGTTAAGTCAATTTGGAATTTTCACATGCATAATTCATACTTCCATCAAACTTTCACGAAAATTGGCCCACCCAGTAGCCATATGTGAGCCAAATGCTATGTATGTAGCTGTCACATAATTATCCGAAAAGTAATGTAATGTGAGATAATCTTACAAAAACGTTACCCTGTTCCACGTTTCTAACTCAATCTGACCCAAGAATAGATGACATATCATAGGACCAGCCATTTAGGCTACTAAATCCGGCGTGTCTTATGGTGTAATCCTTTGTCGATATGACGTACGTTTAGTAGCAGTTAATCTGTAACTGAAGGTCTTCAATATTGTAAACACGCATATACTTTCGTATGTCGATCTATATATATTCACTGATGTCGATTTGTAGCGATCGAGAAAGGGTGGGTCTGCTATTGTAATCAGTACTCTCCACACCGACTTTGACTGGCTGTATGAAAGGGTTCCTTCTCCAACTCCTGTGTAACTGTCATTAGTAAGGAAGGCCTACAATTGAAATGAATAGTTCACTTCTCGATTTGACTTGCAGAAGGCAAGTGAGCATGCAGTTTTGTTTAAAACTCCCCTACCCGATTGTGTTTGGCAGCAGGCAAGGGTGCCTGCCATTATAAAGAAATGTCCTCATCTAAAATGTGACTGGCATTAGGCATAGTGGCCTGCTATTTTGATGGAAACTCACCAACTTGGTGTGACTGGCAGTAAGCTGGTTGGAAGTAGGAAAATGGGCCTGGCATTATAATGATAACTGCACAACTCAATTTCGAGTGATAGTAGGGTAATTGCCTGCCATTATAATAAAAACTCCTCAACTGTAATCTGTCTGGAAGTAGGAAAGTGGGCTGCAATTTTAACGAAAACTCCCCAAATCGATTCTGTCCGTGTAGTAGGCAATAGGGCCTGCAATTATAATGTAAACTTCCCAACTCGATTGTGAATTGCAGTAGGCAAGTGACCCTGCCATTATATCACAAATCCATAACAAACACTTTACATTGGAAACAACGTACGGGGACCTCCCCATGCTCTTTCTCGGATAACGCTAAGAGACATGCAATTTTAAAACAATCTTATTTACTGCATGTACACTATTTACTTCGATATTCGAATACAATGTAGAATACCGTAGCGAAGCACGGGTACATTCGCTAGTTTAAGAATATTGTTATGCTGTGTTAATCTTGGAGTAGATTAGAGAATGTATTGTTATAGATAATTTCTTGTTGCCCTCATGCCTTGAAAATGAAACAAATAAATGTCCAGAAGTAAAGTTAATATAGAAGCCGTCTTTAAACCCCTAGTAAGTAGCAGAAATAATACAGTAACATTTTTATCGTGATGTGCAGTGTTTTACCGAGTACTTCTCCATGTTTTCTATTGTAGTGTTTTGAAGCTTATCCGATAAAATTCTCTTTTACGCTGAGAAGGACCGTTCAACGTCGCAGGAAGTCACATGAAATTTTACTATGGTCTGAAAATAAAGCGAGCTGACACAATTTTTAAATTTTTGAATAACTACCTATATATGTACAAAAATGTTACATCCTTCAGATAATATGTAAAAATGTGTAAAATGAAACACAGATATAACCATCTCAGAACCACAATTCGCCGACATTTTTCATTTTCAGTTTCTACAAGTAAAGGAATATAATATGTAATTACGTAAGGATCTGGGTTCTAGCGATTGGTTCCTTTAACCTTAAAAAAAAAGAGACCTATCTCTAAGAATCGACAGATCAAAAAGTATTATCATAGTAATGAATGATGGCCCCTACATTTATTATCAAATAGCATGATATATCAAACAACTTCACAGTCAATGAAACGTCAGTCGAATTTACAAATTCCTTCTGTAGAAGTGATGCATATAAATGTATTTATAGGCGCTTTACTGTCTGTTGTTGCAGTTCATTGTCTTTATAGAACGAGTCGGAAGTTGTCACTCTTACAGCAATACGATCAGACGTGTTTCTGTGTTCTTTCACAGCTTCATACTGCTCATTTAACTACCTTTTATTTGTAATCCTCATTAATGTGTGAATAGGAGCTTTATTCTCTGTGCACGCAGTTCATTTCCTCAGTCTGTTTTTATTTTCTTTCTGTTAGATCATTCCTACTTTAATTATGTCCATATGACCCTGTGATGTACCATTTTGAAGTCTGAACAATACAATTTAACAAGATATGCGCTGTGATATAAGGAGAGGGACTTCAGAAAATTTGGAACCTATGTAATCGTTAGGCCGAGCGAAGCTAGGGTAGGCAGACAGTTATTAAACAAATATGTAAACTTTTTTGTTATGACCAACAAGGGAATGGACTGAATGTTCCGTAGCCAATGAAATAAATTATCCATGGAATAACTTCAATTAAATCCCATATCTTAGTGGGCAGAATTTCTGAATCACGACAGTCAAATGTACCAATTTTGCAGAATTAATAGACATGTCATAGATATTAGGATATTTCAAAAAATGCGGGAAGTAATTAGGGTGACCAGACGTACTCTTTTATACGGACATGCACTCATTTTTAGATCATTGTGCATGGTTTGGGTGGATCATTTAAAAAAGCCTAAATGCCATCCTTTTTAGTGAATATGCTTACTTTGAGGTAATCTGTTTTACTAATTCGTTCTTACAAGTATTCTTCACTATGTGAAGGCATCATCGATATCGTATCGATATATAGAAATGTAATTATGAATATACAGTACTTGCGATTATTCTATGCATGCCTTGTATTGTGATAATAGACGTCTTTACCATTCTGTATATTGCATCCTTCTCTCTCAGCAATAGCGTAGAACACTGCTATGTTAAGGCGTGACAGATTACAATGTGATAAGTGACAGGAGATAACCGGAATTTGAAGGAAGCCTGTTTTAATTGGTTGGTACTGAAATGTTATATTGATTATTGTGATGTTAAAAAAATGTATTATGTATTTGCAAGCTAAGTCAAAATACTTTCAGTTTGATTATATGAAAGTTCTTTGATCATCTCTGCGCTTTCAAATAATTCCTGAAGTTCTTTGATCATCTCTGCGCTTTCAAATAATTCCTGAAAGTGAGTAATAATGACCCTAAATTTAACAAGTTACCTGTAGCAAGGCCAACTAGATAGACAGGCCGTAAGGCTACCCCTCCACTTCGGGTACTACGTCACACAAGTGGCCGGCCGCTTCCCTCCTCGCCAATGACTTGTAGGCTGATCTGAACCTCGCCGCAGTGAGGCTGTATTGGTGTTGAGTGATTTAAACGTGTGTTAACATTGTGGAATTATTCCCACGTCGTGTTGTGTACCTGGTTGTAGAAGTAACTATAGTTCAAAACAGCTTAATATTTCAGTGTTTTAATTTCATACTGACTTGGTTCGGAAACAAAAGTGGATCTTAGCCATCCATCGAACCGAATTTGTGCCTTCAGCAAGCTCAGTTGTGTGCATAAAACACTTCGACAAAGGTTTCGTAATTAGGGAGGATTCTGATAAAAGACCAGATGGGTCTATTGTAACTGTAAAACGTAACCGTTTAAAACTCTCAAAAGACGCTATCTCTACTAAGTTTGAATATGTGCCTGCCTATCTGTCAAGAAATCTTCCAACACCGAGGAAAACTCCTAGTCAAAAACAAGAAGAAATTAAAAAACGAGAGGAAGAAAGAAAGCTGAGGAAGAAGATGACAAGATCAATGACGCTAAGGATAATTACAGTATTGAATGCAAATTAGATTTTGACAAAGTTTTTGACAATTTTGATAGCCAAAGTCTCTGTATTTTCAAACCGGGCGAGTAGGCCGTGCGGTTAGTTACGCGCAGCTGTGAGCTGGCATCGGGAGATAGTGGGTTCGAATCCCACTCTCGGTAGCCCTGAAGATGGTTTTCCGTGGTTTCCTAATTTCACACCAGGCAAATTCTGGGGCTGTACCTTAATTAAGACCACGGCCGCTTCCTTCCAATTCCTAAGCCTTTCCTCTCCCATCGTCGCCATAAGATCTATCTCTGTCGGTGCGACGTAAAGCCACTAGCAAAAAGAACGCCTCATACTAGCACAGAAGTCCAGCAAACCCTTCCCATTCCTATTAGCTTCCATATCTTCCCCACATTTACCAATCACCCTTTCGTATCCTTCAGTTCTATTTCCAACTCTCGCATTGAAATCACCCATTAGCACTATCCTATCCTTGCTGTTGACCCTGACTACGATGTCACTCAATGCTTTATAAAACTTGTCAACTTCTTCCTCATCTGCACCCTCACATGGTTAATACACTGAGACAATTCTCGTTCTAATTCCTCCAACTGCCAAATCTACCCACATCATTCGCTCATTTACTTGCCTAACAGAAACTATGTTACGTGCAATGGTATTCCTGATGAACAGTCCTAAACGTACTCTGCCCTTTTTTTACCATGCGTCAAGTACACTTTATAATCTCTTATCTCTTCCTTTTTATCTCCCCTTACCCGAATGGCATTTACTCCTAGCATATCCAGATGCATCCCCTTTGCTGACTCAGCCAATTCTACTTTCTTACATAAGTCTCATTATTATCGATAGCTACCCATCGAATACCATTTTGCTCGCCAAGTTGTTTCCATGGAGTTCCTCGCCTGTCAAATGGGAGTGGGACTCCGTTACTCCCATAGGACCGAGGCTTGCTTAAAATGTTTTGAGCTCGGTAAATTCACGAAGCAGGATGCTACCCTACTTACACATAGTCTAAATGAGGATCTCTTCTCTAAAGAAATAGCGACCACCGGTGGATTGTATAGTCCTAGCCGCCTGAGCACAAGGAGGGCCATGACTCAGAATATGTCCGAGATACCACTCCCTTTCCGTAGCAAGTGTTATCCCGACTCTCAGGATCACTTACTAGGCCCTAGTAACCTATACCATTAGAAGAATAAAATTACCTGGGAGCTTCTAATCGGTAATATCCAATGCAAGCCTTCCTGTACTGTTGTCACTTATCAGTGGTGATGAAAGGAAATATAAATGGATGGTACCAACTGCAGTATATTCTGCAAATACCTCCATTTTTCAGCCTGTATTTCTCATCCGTTAGGATACTTTACAGATAGCATAGTTGCATAGCAGCATAGCATAGCATAGCACAGCAGTTACGAATACATTCTTCAAGCATAAGGCTATTCACCGCTACTCATGGGAGGGTCCATATCCATAACAGACTATATCTAAACCGACTTCGAATTCAGGAAATCTGTTAGAAATTTACGGGTTTTCCGGGGATTTTTCGATGATATGGAACACTATCTGATCTTCAGTGAACTAAGTATCTTTAGGCCGGGGATAGAGAAATTGAAATCTTTCTGCAAACGAATAAGTGTAGAAAATCTCCAGGACGAGGAAATTAGACCGAAGTACATGGATATGATTAGTGAGAAGTTCCGAACAGTGGACAGTAAGCAGGTTCAGGTTATATAAAGAGAATGGGTACCATACGGAGATGATGTATTAGAAACAGCAAGGGAATGCTTAGGAACAACTGTGTGTAAAGATGGGAAAAAGAGAATATCTTGGTGGAATGATGAAGTGAGACCAGCTTGTGAACGTAAAAAGAAGCCATATCAGAAATGACTCAGAACAAGGGCTAATGCAGATAGGGATTTGTATGTAGCTGAAAGAAACAGAACGAAACAAATTGTTGTTGAATTCAAAAAGAAGTTGTGGCAAGAGTTTGGTAATAACCTGAAAAGGCTAGGTCAAGCAGCAGGGAAACCTTTCTGGACAGTAGTAAAGAATGTTAGAAAGGGTGGGAATGAGGAAATGAACAGTGTTTTGGGTAATTCAGGTGAAATCATAGTAGATCACAGGCAATCAATCACTGGACAGGTGGAAGGAATATTTTGAAAATCTTCTCAATGTAAAAGGAAATCATCATGGTGATGTTGCAAACAGCCAAGCTCATAGGGAGGAGGAAAATGATGTTGCTGAAATTACGCTTGAGGAAATGGAAAAGGCGGCAAATAAACTCCATTGTCATAAGGCAGCAGGAATAGATTAATTTAGACCTGAAATTTTGAAGTATAGTAGGATGGCAGGGATAAAATGGCTTCATAGAGTGATAAAGTTAGCATGGAGTGTTGCTAAGGTACCTTCAGTTTGGACAAAGCAGTAACTACACCCATCTATAAGCAAGGGAACAGGAAGGATTGCAACAACAATTGAGGTATCTCATTGATTAGTATACCTGACAAAGTATTGACTGGCGTCTTGGACGGGAGGGTACGATCGGTAGTCGAGAGGAAGTTGGATGAAAACCAGTATGCGCCAGGTAATTGAAAAATGCTACGGGAGGAATAGGCAGTTGTGTTTATGTTTCGTAAATCTAGAGAAAGCATATGACAGGGTACCGAGGGAAAAGATGTTCGCCATACTGGGGTACTATGGAATTAAAGGTAGATTAATAAAATCAATAAAAGGCATTTTTGTTGACAATTGGGATTCAGTGAGAATTGATGGTAGAATGAGCTCTTGGTTCAGGGTACTTACAGGGGTTAGACAAGGCTGTAATCTTTCACCTTTGCTGTTCGTAGTTTACATGGATCATCTGCTGAAAGGTATAAAATGGCAGGGAGGGATTCAGTTAGGTGGAAATGTAGTAAGCAGTCTAGCCTACGCTGACGACTTGGTTTTAATGGAAGATTAGTGCCGAAAGCCTGCAGTCTAATATCTTGGAACGTGAATATAGGTTCAATGAGTAGAATCTATGACAAGAAAATTAGCATTTTGAAGACTAAATTGATGTCAGTAGGTAAGAAATCCAAGAAAATTGAATGTCACATTGGTGAAACCAAGCTGATACTGATAGATAATTTCAAGTATTTAGGGTGTGTGTTTTCCCAGGATGGTAATATAGTAAGTGAGATTGAATCAAGGTGTCGTAAAGCCAATGCAGTGAGCTCGCAGTTGCGATCAACATTATTCTGTAAGAAGGTAGTCAGCTGCCGGACGAAACTATCTTTACATCGGTCTGTTTTCAGACCAACTTTGCTTTATGGGAGCGAAAGCTGGGTGGACTCAGGATATCTTATTCATAAGTTAGAAGTAACAGACATGAATGTAGCGAGAATGATTGCTGGTATAAACAGGTGGGAACAGTGGCAGGAGGATACTCGGATTGAGGAGATAAAGGCTAAGTTAGGAATGAACTCGATGGATGAAGCTGTACGCGTAAACCGGCTTCGGTGATGGGGTCATGCGAGGCGAATGAAGGAGGATAGGTTACCTAGGAGAATAATGGACTCTGCTGTGCAGGGTAAGAGAAGGAGAGGTAGACCAATACGACGAAGGTTAGACTCAGTTTCTAACGATTTAAAGATAAGAGGCATAGAACTAAATTAGGCCACATCCCTAGTTGCATATAGAGGATTGTGGCGACGTTTAGTAAATTCATTGCAGACTGGATGCTGAAAGGCATAACGGTCTATAATGACGATGTATGTATGATGTATATATGTATAATGGTATAAGCCTGAACTCGTCAAAAATAACTAAATCCTACTCCAGTACCCACCATCATTTTTTAAAACTAATGTTATTCTTTATACGTCCCACTAACTACTTTTAACTGTTTGACGAGATGCTGAGGTGCCGGTATGTAGCCCCGCAGGAGTTCCTTGACGTACCTGAAAATCTACCGACACGAGGCTGACGTAATTGAGCACCTTCAAATACCACTGTACTGAGCTGCTCAGTCCAGCCCACCATCTTCTTTAAAAAAATTGCTGTACTCACGTAACCTTTTCTTTTGCAAACGAATGAGCGCTTGGCGCACATTCAATGCTTTTTTCCACTAAAATGGGTTGTAAATACATGATATACAATTAATTTTTCAGTCAGTAGTTAACCGGCTGTGTACAATGTTTGTCCCTTTTTGAGAACAAACATGCCACATTCTTTCACAATAGAGGTTTGAACGAACTTTTATTTCCTGAGAACTTAGCAGTGCCATGTGCCACATTTTCCACCGGCCAACACCATTATATCTCACTTAGGATAAAGTTTCTTTAAAACTTCCAATGTTAATCACTTAGGAATGTATATCGATATTGAGCTTGAAATAAATAGTAGTAGATACAAATCACCTCAGAAATTATTAAAAATGATCTTACTCTACTCGTGTATCTTTATTTCATTGTCTTGCTGCGCTTTATACCAAATTATTGACTACTAAAAGCTGATTAGATGCAGTCTGTTTTCAGTTCTTAATGCAAATAAACAATAGATATTTGGGCTTGCAGTTTGGGATTTTCGTTGCTTATCTCCATATTCTGTAAAATAAAATTATATAATACTGTCGTTCAACGAGTGGAGTGGCCGCGAGTACAGCTACTGCGCCAAGCTCTGCACTCGAGAGAAGCGTGGGTTTGACCCCCACCGTCGGCTGTCTTGAGAAATGTTTTCACTTCCAGGCAAATGCCGCGACAGTTCCAATTCATAGCCCACAGCCGATTCTGTTCACGTCCTTACAAAATTTCGTTCACTATCATTCATTTCATCTCATTACCTACTCATTTAAGGTTGGCGACAGGAAGGGCATGTAGGCGTTAAAACATATCATATCCCCGACCCCACATCAGTAAATGGGATTTAGGGGTAGACAAACATAAAAAATATAACATTGTAGTTCCACGGTCCCTTCTCGATTTTTTTCAGTGTTGCGTAGCCTAATTAAATCATCATCATCATCATCATCATCATCATCTGTTTACCCTCCAGGTTCGGTTTTTCCCTCGGACTTAGCGAGGGATCCCACCTCTACCGCCTCAAGGGCAGTGTCCTGGAGCTTCAGACTCTTAGTTGGGGGATACAACTGGGGAGTATGACCAGTACCTCGCCCAGGCGGCCTCACCTACTATACTGAACAGGGGCCTTGTGGAGGGATGGGAAGATTGGAAGGGATAGGCAAGGAAGAGGGAAGGAAGCGGCCGTGGCCTTAAGTTAGGTACCATCCCGGCATTCGCCTGGAGGAGAAGTGGGAAACCACGGAAAACCACTTCCAGGATGGCTGAGGTGGGAATCGAACCCACCTCTGCTCAGTTGACCTCTCGAGGTTGAGTGGACCCCGTTCCAGCCCTCGTACCACTTTTCAAATTTCGTGGCAGAGCCGGGAATCGAACCCGGACCTCCGGGGGTGGCAGCTAATCACGCTAACCACTACACCACAGAGGCGGACGCCTAATTGAATGCATATCGATATTCAGTTCGAAATCGACAGAAGTAAATTGAAGTCACTTCAGAAATGAATCAAATTAATTTATTGAACTCTTGCAGCTTCATTTCACTGCAGTATAATTCTTGATGCCATTGACTACTAACAGATGATCTGAGACAGTCTATTCCTAGCCCTTAAAATGAAGAAACAATAGATAGCTTGTCATACTATTTAGGATTTTCCTTGATTATCTCCATATTCCATAAAGTGAAATGATATAATAATGCAGTTTCCCTTTCTCTTCTACCTTTTTTTTTTTTGGTTCTAGCTTCATTAAAACCTAAATTCTGTGCACAAGGAAAACGCAAATAATAACACACTCTCAGCAAATTTGAATATATATTTACAAAACATGACCGTACTTTTCTTTGCAGACATGAGTTTGTAGTGAATTTTAAATCCTATCATTACTGTTATTTCAGGCCATGTTTACACCATGTTTATACGCGTACTGTATCCGAAGTAACTACATGCTTTAACTTTTAAAAAGTTCATCACCGACATTTCAGCTCACATGTGGACTAGTTATCTATCTGAATAACAGTATGGAGCTACTCAGTAGTATTGATTGGAAACGAACTGCATATGTTCATAGTTGCTTAAGTTGTACAGAGTTCCATGATTTACTATTTCCAGTCAATCAAACTGTGACTTTGTTCAACTATAAATGATATACGCGGAAACAAAACTATTTTCCTTAACACTTCCTCAAGAAATTTTTGAACAATTTTTAAATTGGCAGAAATGTGCAAATTCCGCGTATAAATTAAAAAATAAATTTAAGTTATTATTTAAATATTTATTAAAAACGGCTCTCATCATTTTTCAATTAATCTCTTTATGTTCATCGCAAGGAAAGATTTTTATACAGTGTAGTAGTGAAATATTACAACACTATCCGACTCGTTGGCTGAACGGTCAGCGTACTGGCCTTCGGTTCAGAGAGTACCGGGTTCGATTCCCGGCCGGGTCTGGGATTTTAACCTTAATTGGTTAATTCCAATGGCACGGGGGCTGGGTGTATGTGCTGTCTTCATCATCATTTCATCCTCATCACAACGCGCAGGTCGCCTACGGCAGTCAAATAGAAAGACCTGCACCTGGCGAGCCGAACCCTTCCTGGGATATCCCGGCACTAAAAGCCATACGACATTTCATTACAATACTGAACAATTTTACGGTTTTTATTCCAAAATTGTAGAAAATGGTAAGTGAATATTATGACATTTGACATTTGACATTTGAACGTATTGTGAATAAAATAAAAAATCATTACGTTAGGTTAGTCATCAGTTCCCTTAATACCATCAAAAGTAACTTTTATTTTGCAATTGGATTTACGTCGCACCGACACAGGAAGGTTTCCTGGCGACATGGGATAGGAAAGACCTAGGAGTGGGAAGGAAGCGGCCGTGGCCTTAATCAAGGTACAGCCCCAGCATTTGCCAGGAGTGAAAATAGGAAACCACGGAAAACCATTTTCAGGGCTTCCGACAGTGGGGTTTGAACCCACTATCGTCCGGATGCAATCTCACAGCTGCGCGCTTCAAACAGCACGGCCAACTCGCCCGGTCAAAAGTAACTTAGCTTAGTCACTTGACTAATTAAGAATTGGAAGGTAAGCCTTTACAAGAAGACCATCATGTTCCGGCCGCTGGAGTTTAACTTCGTAGTGCAAGCAGCCATAACACTGCAATCCCCTATGGATTCTTGACTGGGAAGTGTGAGGACAATCACGGGGCCCTTTACTGAGTCCTCTATTGCTTCCACTTAATTATGCCAGTCTCCTTACTTTTATTTTCCCTAAATTACCTAATTTCATGAATTCTAGTTGTTCTCCGATAACAATGGTATTATTCGTAGGCTTGTTGGATTAGAACCTTTCATTTCTTTGAAACAATTATCACCACAACCATAACCACCCACTGCTGCACGTTTCATTTGCTAATCCACTAATTCTTTGACAGATCGAACCGTTTATTATTTCTTCCATGATTAGTGTTAAGTTTTGGTGTTCCAGTTGTACTGCCCTTTAACACAACCACCACAATCACCACCACTACCACCACCCCACTGTCACTTTCATGGCCTTTTTCTTATCTTTTGATGGCTGAATATGTTTTAGAAAAGACGGTTATTTTTCTCTTTTACCATAATTAATGTCACTGAGTATATTTATAGGGGCTGCCTGACCGAGGCGGTAAAGGCGTGCTCGGCTCGCCCGGAAGGACGTGGGTTCGAATCCCCGTCAGGAAGTCGTAAAATTTCAGAAATGAGATTTCCCCTTCCGGAGGTGCATATGGCCCTGAGGTTCACTCAGCCTACACCAAACATGAGTACCAGGGTAATTCCTGGGGGCAAAGGCGGCCGGGCGTAGAGCTAACCACTCTGCCCCATCAAGTGCCGGGGTTACGGATAGTGGAAGCCTTTACCTTCATCCCCTCCAAGGGCCTTCATGGCCTGTAGGGAGATGACTTTGCTTTTGCTTTTTTTTAGTATGTTTATACTTCCTATTAGAAATACTTCCACAACTTAGCTAAACTAATAGCAGATAAGTCTTGAATTCTGACGGTAGTGTGTTTCGTTGTTCCCAGAGTGTACGGTTGGCCCCGCCCCTATCGTGTACCCGATCATGCGGCGTCTCGCCAGCCGAGTGATTGATCGCTGAATCATTGAGTGACAGCACATTCTTGCGGCCCTGATAACAACATTGTGAGTGATGTCGCCGTACTCACTATCTGCTCCCTGTGGAGCACTTCCCAAGGAACATCGCCGCAAGGGACTTTAGCTCCCAAGTTAATTCAGGGCTTAACAGATTATTCCGTACAAACTGCTGCCTCCTGTCTCATGGCACCTCGTTGTCTTTTACTTCGCTCACTGCCTATCAGCCACGTTTGTATATTCCATCCACACTAATAGGACACAGTATTGCATACGTGCAAAGGTGCAAAGGAGAATTTAGTTGCTTACTTTACAAGTTCTTCAGAAGTATGAAATGAATGAAGTATTTATTGCAGCCAGTGACATTGCAATCTATATACAGTTGAACTTTGTTATAACGACATCGGTTTCAGCGACAACTCGTCTATAACGTCAGATTTTCTGTCCTACGAACGTATTCTGCATGTGATATGTGTTTTTCAGCCTTGCTTAATACGACAAACGTACAGGTATATGCGTCTACCTCGCATATAACGTCATTTTCAACCTCAGATTGGAATAAGATTATTAAAATTGTTTTTTAAAAATATTTTGTTGACATCTGGCAACCTGGCAAATTCCTTCCTTACCCCTTTTGTCATAGAAAATCGGGAAATGTGACAGATTCTCCACCCCATTGTAACCGGCTCGAATTCTTGCGCTATCAACGGTACCTGCGTGCGGTCAGTTTCGACTGGAAGTTTCCTCTAAACGCACGCATTTTTTCGCATTATGACTACTAAAAGAAAAATTTTAACGTCGGAAGGAAAAGTGGAAGTGATTCACCAAATTGAAAATGGAATTAAAGAAGCTGACGAGTATCGTGATTTTGGCCTTGTTAATTTCACAGTCCAAACGATTTGGAAGAGCAAGGATAAAATTGTTGCTACATTTGAACAGAATGGTTCGAAATCTAAGCGGCTACGAAAATCTGATCGGAGTGACGTGGACGAAGCCTAATTAAGTTTATGTTGCTGTATTTTTCACCTCCCTAGACTGATAATACGAATCTCGGTTACTACGACACTTGTTTATACGATCATAATTTTTCAGGTCCCTTGGATGTCGTTATAACCGAGTTCTACTCTCGGTTACTACGACACTTGTTTACACAGACACAATTTTTAAGGTCCCTTGGATGTCGTTATAACCGAGTTCTACTCTCGGCTACTACGACACATGTTTATACAGACACAATTATTCAGGTCCCTTGGATGTCGTTGTAACCGAGTTCTACTCTCGGTTACTACGAAACTTGTTTATACAGACACAATTTTTCAGGTCCCTTGGATGCCGTTATAACCTAGTTCTACTCTCGGTTACTACGACACTTGTTTATACAGACACAGTTTTTCAGGTACCTTGGATGTCGTTATAACCGAGTTCTACTGTCGGTTACTACGACACTTGTTTATACAGACACTTTTTTTCAGGTCCCTTGGATGTCGTTATAACCGAGTTCTACTCTCGGTTACTACGACACTTGTTTATAACGACACAATTTTTCAGTTCCCTTGGATGTAGTTATAACCAAGTTCTACTCTCGGTTACTACGACACTTGTTTATACAGACACACTTTTCCAGGTCCCTTGGATGTCGTTATAACCGAGTTGTAATCTCGGTTTTTACGACACTTGTTTATAACGACACAATTTTTCATGTCCCTTGATGTCGTCATAACGGAGTTCTACTCTATATTGAACCCATAATTCTACAATGAGCAAAATATTTTTTTTCTCAATATTTATTTCAAATCAACAAGCTACTTTTATTTTTGAGGGCAGCCATGTTGCGCTCCAAGAGACTCGATGTCGCGTGGGAAAGATCTCACCCGCGGCAAGCTCGTGAAATACCGTGACACCTCGGCGGACTTCGAGTGCCCGATAATTCTTTAAATTCACGGAATTCTGCGTGACGAGAGATTTTGGCAATACAGTAAATAAAGAAATAAATAATTTAAATTATTCTTAAACCCTACGTGAAGACAGAACCCCCAGGGTAAAACATAAATGCAGTTAAGCCCAAGTACAAGTCAGCGTCAGATCAGTGGACTAGCTCCACGTGCCAAGGTCAATGGATGAAGAAAACCCGCAAAACGCCCGGGCAGAAATAATTTATTTCACCTGTTGCGAGTGTGGTAAAATTATGAGATTAACATCTAAAATAATTACAAGTCTGTCCGGAATTCTGGGACAAGTCTCATAAAAATCGGTCTATTGGACGCGAAATTAGCAGATTACGCAATCAAGCCTAGTAGTGTGTGTAGCGTCCCTCCTAAGACTATAAAAGGAACCCCCCACTGCTATTTTTCAGTGTTGATCTGGTTCTTGAAGCGGCGGTAGCTTACGCCCGTCGTCAGCAGAAAATTGTACCAGATTGATCTACAAACAACTTAGTACATGTTCGTGGTTGAGGTCCACCCAGTCGGTTAGAAAGGGAAGGTGACAGAAAATTTCTGAACTATTGCCGACAAACTGTGAAAGTATAGGCGTCTGTTAAAGTACACAGCAAATGTTACTGTATCACCTCATGTGCCTTTGAAAGTGGTAAGAGAATTGGGAAGCTAGTCAGAGTAGTTCTGATTTCGTTATCTGTTGAACACCTGGTGTGTCGTGGGAGAGACAGAGAGACAACTCTGGGAAGAAAGCAGACAGTCGCATTTGACTGCAGAACAAGGGAGGTTCGTGGTACAAATTATAACGAGGAAAGTGCGTGATTTGTGTTGTAATTTAATATTGTGCGAAAAGGCAGTGTTTGTAAGATTGATATGTTGTAGGAGATGATGTTATTTGTACCAATGTACGGCTAAAGGCACGAGGTCATCTGGCGACGATGTAGCCAGAATACTGAGGATGACTCCATTTTGCAGGTCTGTCTATATTTGTATTATGTTGTAGTTAGATTTTATTGTTCTGTCCCAACAAATTTTTCAAGATGATTGTCGTGTTGATATTTGCAATTATCAGGCGAAAAGTGTTATAATTTTGGTCAGCGTGTGAAAATTTTAGTTTGTAAATTTCACGTCAAGAAACTGTAAAATGCGACGTTTAAATCTGGTGTTAATGTTCAATGAGATATTGTCCAAAGTGAGGAAAATTATGAGAGCTATAATGGTAAAATAGTCGTGGCGAATGTTTTAATTTCAAATGTCAGTAGAATTCAGAAATGTTGGTCAATAATAATAATAATAATAATAATAATAATAATAATAATAATGTCTACCGCGGGTTAAAGAAATTTTTCTATGTTAAAAGTGCATTTAACCAGTATATTTTTACAAGGATCGCGGGTATTTAGAAATTTCCAGTAAAATTCGATAGAGTGATCTTTATTCATGGGAAGTAAAATTTTGTGACATCGTGTATATCGATGATACGGAAAATCGCGGTGTGTTCTTGGATTCTCGAGGTCCGAAAGTAGTAGTAACAGTAAAGTAAAGAGGTGTATTTTATAATGGTTGTTGTTTTCACTAGAGGATTGAAATATGAAAAGGGTCCTGGAAATATAAGAAAAATGGATTGAGAACGAAGATTTTATATATGTGGAGATAAGAGGGATAGGAATATTGCTGGAGAAAGGGAGCCTGGATTTTATGTGATACCGCTGGGATAAGGCGAGGAGAATGAGTTTGAGAAGGCTATGTTTGCCGAGGAAGTATTTGTGAAGCAGGCTGTATTTTGGCAGGGTGTAGTGTTTTCCGCTACCAATCCGAAATTTGAGACGACTACTGTGTGAGGCACCGTAGATTTCTAGTAAGATCCCAAGCGAAAACGACTCTAGTAAAAGGTTAAAAATCTTGGTAGTAAAAGTCAAGTGACTAGTTACGTAAAGCCCGTATGAATATTAAGATAATGTGACCTCAAGGATAAAAGAGCATTTAGAATACATGGTTGGTGTTGTATTGAATTTCGTTTCACTGGATATGTCATTGATATAAATATCTGGAATTGACGGTAGGCGATTTGAGAGTTTCTAATGCGGTAGTGATGATTATTATTTTGAATACATCCGCTAAATGGTAGACGTGTGTTGGGAATTATCATTGCTTCCCTAAAAACTTCATTGCACAGGCTGAGATTGTGTTTGAGTTGGAGAATTGTTCGTCACGTATATTTATTTCCGAGTTCACATATTGTAACGAGATGGAGACTTACTGCATTTTCCGACTTGCATTCGTTTAATAGTAAGAGACGTGGTTCCATATGTATTGAAATGTCAGAGTTGGTTTGAAATTGTTAGTTCGCCTGATATGCTAGGGGATGGGTAGTACGACCCACTTTTTTACGCCCGACCATAGATTTAGGACGTCACATGTTATCCTTGGAGTCACTGATGATGTGACGTCCTAGTTCACGCCCGACGATAGAATTTGGAAGGTATCGTGTACATAGAGATTAGTGTTAGGACGTACAGATTTTAAGTGAGCCCGACAATAGGTCTGGGATGTCAGCTGTACATACTCAAGTCTCAGATTAGATGTTTCTTTTGTTTTTGCGAAGTGACCTGGGCGAAGGTAGCCTCTACAGTAAAATATGAAATATGAAGAGGGTTAGATCGGTATAATGAGGCCAACTAGTGCGTAGCTCCAACAGCTGAAGGGTGTTCCTTAAGATAACGGGGCCGCTATCGGTGAATGAGGATTGCCCAAATATTGGATATCGACCTGACGGAGATTAAATATTTTACTGTAATTCTCCATGCGTGTTGAGTTTTAATGACTTCGATATGTTATTTTATTTTACGGACTTAATTGTTTTGTCGTTCTGACGTCCGTTTCGTTTTGATAGTGTGCATATTGACACTCAGTGTATTAGTGTGAGACTTGAGTTGCGAATGCGGTTTCGATTCGTCAGCCAGTAATATTATTTTATTTTCAATCTTTGTCGTACTTTTATTTTATTCGTAGTTGAATTCGATTAAGTAATCACTTTATAGGTAGTGTGTTGGGACAGACAATAAGTAGATGGATCTGTAATGGTAGTCATTGTTTTTCAAAGGAAAGAATTCCTTACAGTTGTAGTATTTTTCAATGTGGACTGGTAATTTTATTAAACGTAACATAACCATTTCTAACCTGAAAATCGGTTTGATAATAATACTTTTCAAGTGATTTACCACTTTTTAATTAACTTCAGTGTTTGGCATTTCTTCTAAATGCGTGATGAATAAGTGTTTCCTGCATTTCGCAGTTTTGTTCCTTTAGAACGACGTAACGTAAGATCCTCGCGGATCATGTTGTTGTTGGTTCCTTCCGAACAGCTGTTTAGGTGATGCACATTTAGCATCGGGATTACCTTATCACTTAAGGGTGTCATGAATGACAAATGCATGGTGGAATTTTATTTCAAATTGTGAATGATGCTGTTAACTCGTAGTGAACAACATGCTTTCCCATAATATTTCGCAACCTATCCAAAGCAACTGATAGTCAATTTGGTTCGATTAAGGGTCCATTCGGCGCGTGTTCCGTATCCGTAAAGGGTATTCGACTGGTGGATAACCTTAATTGAGAGGAAATCAGGCGTTCTACTTGTTGAAAGTCAGATTTTCCACGGATCGTGTGGATTAATTCTCAGTTCTCGTTTGGAGTAATAGGTGCCCGGTTTTCAGGTCTTTCCTTTTTCAGTTTTTCAGTTTCGCTGTCCACTAATGTACTAATTTCTCCGAAGCAACTCTTCGATATTGTGAGAAATAAATTAACACTATGCAATGTGACTGCGTTTGAAACATTCAATAATAAGTAATTTATAATTTTTTTCTCTCAAGGAGTTATATTAAAATAATAATGTTGTCGTGTCATTTCGATTTTAATAAAATTTAGTAAGCACATATTTGCTCCTCATTTCAAGTAGTTAGGCTCTCCTCTGAACCCCATCGTTTGGTTAAGATCGTGACCGAATTTATTCCCGCAACGACCCATGATTTAAGAGTTCTATATTGTTCTACTGTAGCAGCTGTGGCCGACCAACGATGGAATGGTAAGTACAAGGGTTCAATATAAAATAAGAGTTTCGTCTGTACGTTGTTCAGAATTTAAAAAAAATGGTATTTCGGTATCGGTCGTGTCCTCAATAAGAAGGAAATGCAATTTTGAATTTTCCGTCATTTCTGTCTGTGTGTCTGTCTGTCTGTCTGTCTACCTGTATGTATGTACGCGCATCACGAGAGAATAGATGTCGTCGCCATAAGACCTATCTGTGTCGGTGCGACGTAAAGCCCCTAGCAAAAAAAAAAGAGAATAGATGAAGACAATTAATGAAAATCGGTATAAAAAGTCGGGGAATAAGGCACTAAAATCTAGGCTATAAATAATTTTATTCACGCTGGGTTAAGTGATAGTTTAGGGGAAGATCTGAAATTTAATTTTCAAATATCTTTGTTATTATGGTCCTATCGATAAACACTACGTAACAAATATTATAGATAATACCATTTACCATTTAGATCACTTAGGTCTGATGCACATCTTACAGAGATATTTATGAATTTATTTTTTTTGTTGCTTAGTCCATATCAACACCGAGACACGAGAGAATGGCTGAACAGAAATGAATTAAAATCGGTATACAAAGTCGGGGAATAAGGCAAGACGGTCTGCGCTATAAATAAATAGCTTAGGAGAAGGCCTAAAATTTAATTCTCAATGGTCCTCTCAATAAATACTTCATAACAGAAATTGTAGAGAATACAATTTTCGACCGAGCTCGATAACTGCAGTCGCTTAAGTGCGGCCAGTATCCAGTAATCGGGAGATAGTGGGTTCGAGACCTACTGTCGGCAGCCCTGAAGATGGCTTTCCATTTTCACACCAGACAAATGCCGGGGCTGTACCTTAATTAAGGCCACGGCCGCTTCCTTCCACTTCCTAGGTCTTTCATATCCCATCTTTACCATAAGACATATCTGTGCCGGTGCGACGTAAAACAAATAGCAAAAAAACAAAAAACAAATACATTTTCGACCCTTGCATCTTGTCTTAATTTCAAATTTTGTAGCATAGTCCAGACGTCATCACGTAGTTCCTCTAGGGAGCCGGTGTTACTTGCTCCGCTCGGGACAGCTGTCAGTCACGTGACAAAAGAGCAGCGGACAGGCGGGTTGCAGACCGTGGTAGTACTGTACTTGCCACTCGGAAATTTTACCGTGTGAACAACAGCAATGAATTACATACCGATACATAAATAAATAATTTCTGAGGAATTATCAAACATTTTAATATAAACAGAGTTGAATAGGGTAATATGAAATGTACTTATAAGCTATTGTTTGTTAAGTTTTTCTAGTAATGCCATCCTTTCCCGGCCTTCATATTTATCGTACTTGTTGGCATGACACAAGGGACAACGGCACTGCAGATTAATTTTTTTTAAATGTGATTCAATATTTCATTACATATTAAAAATTGTATGTGTTATTTTCTTGAAGTATCAAATACTCTTCTTCCCAAGAAGGTTTGAAACAGTTTGGCGTCGATGGCCAACGCTGTGCTGAACTCTCTTCCGTAGTAAATGCAACATTAACCGACTAGACTTGAACGTCGTATGGTGTGAGGGTAAAGCCGGGAACACACTATTGTCACCTCACATGAGTTCACGCGTATCGTTTCGCAAACTAACCTGTGCAGAAAGATGCCCTATACCTTTGCGCCACTAGCTTGCGGTGCACTTCCCCTACTTGCTCGCTAAGCTGCTCTCGTTCCTCAAGAGCGGGGAGTAAACTGGCTCCGAAGGCATTTCGCTCTCGATTGACGATGCATGTCAAAGCCGAGCATCGCTAAGTTAGAAATATTGTTCAGTCGTGTTAACTAGCAATAGTGGTGTTTCCGTCATAACTGTTTTAAGGTGGAAAACCACGTGCTCATTAGCACATATCGGCTAGGAAAATTTTAAAGATGACTATCGAAATGAGAAAAATTGATAATAAAATAACAAAAAGTGATAAAATCAGTTCAATATTTCCGAGAGTCGCTAACATTTCAGTGCGTGGTAGCGTTTACACATTTGTCCCCATCTCTGACATACACAGGTCTCACATGGTTGATGAAAGTTTGTTGTTTTGCATAGATGAAATACGTGCACAGTCATTCTCGTCATGTTACGTCGCAGTTACCATTCCAAATTTCCTGACGGGACTCGAGCCTACATCCTTCCGAGTAAAACGAGCACGCCTTCACCACCTCCATAAGCAGCGCACTTATCTAGGTTGTATTGTACCACTATAGCTTTTCTTCCTTTCTTTTTTCTTTCTTTATTAATCTGTTTACCCTCCAGGGATGGTTTTCCCTGGGACTTAGCAAGGGATCCCACCACTACCGCCTCAAGGGCAGTGTTCTGGAGACTGGGACTTTGAGTCGGGGTATAAAACTGGGAAGGAGGACCAGTACCTCACACAAACGGCCTCATCTGCTATGCTGAGAGATGGAAGATTGGAAGGGATAGACACGGAAGAGAGAAGGAAGCGGCCGTGGCCTTAAGTTGGGTACCATCTCGGCATTTGCCTAGAGAAGAAGTGGGAAACCACGGAAATCCACTTCCAGGATGGCAGAGGTGGGAATCGAACACCCCTCTACTCATTTGACCTCCCGAGGCTGGGTGGATTCCGTCCCAGCCTTTTCAAATTTAGTGGCAGAGCCGGGAATCGGTCCCGGGCCTCCGGAGGTTGCAGCTAATCATGCTAACCACTACACCACACAGGCGGACTCTAGCTTTTCTACTCTACTGTACTTTATATTCCACCATTAGATCATAAATATTAATTCAAATGATTTTACACTTACGTACACAAGATGCGTTAGCACTTGAACGCATACATTATGAATATTTAGGGATATCGGCACACATTTCAACTCTAAAAATAGCAAAGAAGCGCATCGAACATTCAGCCTATAAAGGGACTTGGCCTGCCAAGCCGGTTGCTACTCAGCTAGATAGCCTGTAGATGGTGGAGTGTCACGTAGTCAGCGTGACATTATCGACGGTATTACGAGTACTTGGCTTTCACTGAAGATAGGGCCACGGCGTCTCATATCTAAGTCTGACGAGTCCGGGTGGATCCCCCCATTAAATGTTGTGCTAATGTAGCAAATAGAGAATTTCTGTTTTGTGTGATGATAGTTGATATTGATAGTGACGAAACAGTTGACTAAAGCTTATTGTACGTTTACGAAGTGAAAAGCCACGATCTGCTAATTATTTATCAAGGACGCCTTTCATTTAACACCTGTAAAACACATCGCCTCTTCCAGCACAGAATTAAAAACCATTGCACCAACCCGAAACTGAATGTGGGGCCTCTGGGTACGAATCAGTCACTCTACCCCTTACAGCAGGGGCAGGTCATTTCTACACTTACTGAAGTGATAAAGACAAATGATTAAATACATTAACGTCAAACCTTCTTCTTGAGTTCCAGGACTGGTAATTAATTCATTTAAATGCTGTTCTTACTTCAAACAAATAGCACAGATTCCAGCACTTCAGTTTATTCTTCCGTTAATGAGTTTTTGTTTAACAAGGCTCTGTTGACTCAGTATATAGCGCTCCTCGGAGATCTCAGTTCTATAGGAACGAAAATTAAAATAACTTCCCCAAGGCCTTGATGGACTTAAATATTCTGCAGATACGCTGTGTTTCTGGGAACTAGTCATGGCTAAGTAAATACAGCTTCAAGTTAAGAGACTCTCGTAGAACAATAGTAAAAATTCTAAAGATATCTTTAACCCTTAGATGCATGATGGATCTTGTCTGAAACATACACTATTAAAATAAGGTTTGCATTAACCTTTTAAGTAGTGTCAAAGTACGGTTGTCAAGTTTTCAAGAATGTGGTTATGCGATCGAATCCGATCCACTAAAGTAACTGTAATATTTGCCCCAAATGGAAGATAATAATTGCTTTCACTCAAAGAAAGTGTAAAATCTGCGGTACATTAACAAATACCGTCGTTACTAGAGAAATATCTAGAGAAATATGTACACGTACGGTACTTACGATCTGTAGACAGGACTCCCTTACGTTGCATTCCGCTACTCGTGCCGTCTTTTGTTTCTTTCTTGAGGTCCATGGCTAACACCAACGGATGGGAGTGCTATGTCTGTGAATTCACATTACCATTGTCCATATGACTAGCGCAGGCAGTTCAAACAGCAAAATAGCATGATTCCTGGACCAATAATAATGAATGAGTTAGGGCAAAAAACGAATGAGCAACATGAAGGAAACGACACCTAATTACCACCCCCTCTCGAGAATAGGAAGAGGAGAAAAGACAAGTATACTAAAGCCTGCAGTGAAACTATACTGGCTTTTTCTGGGTCGCCTGGATGAGATGACCACACCCGAAGACATCACGGAACACCTAAAAGAGAAAGGCATCAAGGAAGTAAAAGTATGCGTGGAATTAAATACCAGAGGAAGGAACAAATGCTTCAAACTTGCAGTCGACGAACGCATCAAACACGAAGTTGGGAGGGAGGAATTATGGCCTAAAGGAGTAATCTTCCGACCGTACCATTTCGCAATTGACGTCAAAATCACGTTATGGAACGTGAAAGGACTGAAATATCTTCTAAATATTTTACCACACGACATAATATCCAGTAATGACATTCTGATCTTCTGTGAAACCCTTTTACAAGAACCTTGGAACATACATGGTTTCCACGCCGCACATGCTCTGGCCAAAGCCGGTCCAAAAGGAAGACCATCAGGTGGAGTCTCATGCTACTACAATCCAGCACTAGGACAAGCGACTCACATAGAAACAAGAGAAAACACCGTAATAGTACAATTAAAAAATCTTCAAATCGTAGGAATCTATATAAGACCCCAGTGCTCAGCAGACGAAGTGATATAAATCGTAATGACTGCACTGAACGAAACTGACCCAGAGATTCCAAGAAGGCTTCATCCTCAGCAACGAAGCACAGGAAAAAACATACATCTCCCACAACGGCTCGAGCATTATAGACCTTGTATTCTACCGCGGAAACGACCTAAAGCTCAAAACCATAACTACCACCACAGAGTCAGCAGGCACACCTATCAGAAAACATCTCCCAGTAAGAGCAGAATTCCAGATAATATCGACGGAGAGAACCACACAAAATGAGCAGCGATGGACGCCAAGAAAAATAGTTCCCGATCTACTAGTTCAGAACACAAACGTGGCAGAAATACTGAACACAATAGAAAGGGGCAACATTGATCTTGCACTGAAGAACCTAACCGAATCTCTGATGCAGTCTGCATCCCCAAAACCGACAAAGAGGAAAAGCAAAACCCTGGTTCGACAGTGAATGCTACACTGCACGGAACCTGGTCCTGGAAAAACTGAATGACCTGAAAAAGATAGACACGAACGACGACACTCAAAGGTTCAAATACGTGCACGCGAGAACGAGATATACCTCGCTCCTGAAGGCTAAGAAACAACAGTATACACAGGCCAAAGAAGAAGAATTAATACGAGAAGGAGAAGCAAAACCTTACAAAGTCGTAGAGCCACGGAGAACCAAGGTGAGCCCATGTATCTCAATGACAATATGGGAAAACCACTTCGCAAATATACTTCAGAAGAAGAAAATGCAACACCATACAAAAGGGAGTACCCCGGTAACGGAAGAAAAAAGAATAACAGAAGACGAAGATTAGCAAGCAATTGAAAAGAGCAAACCTCGAAAAGTAGCTGGCCCAGACAATATCTCGAACGAGCTGATGAAAGGATCAATGATATATACCATAAAGGTATGGACAGTCCTATACAACAAGTGCCTAGAAATCATGGAAACTCGTGCAGTATGGAGAGAATCGACGATCAAGGTGATCTACAAAGGGAAAGGACCACAGAACACCCCAGAATCCTACAGAGGGATAGCCCTGGAATGTGCACCATTCAAGATAATGAACAATATCTTACTCAAAAAGATCCATGACAACTTAATGGCAGTTATACCTCGGGAACAGTACGGCTTTACTCCCGGAAGATCAACTCTACAAGCGGTGGGACACGTACTCCAATTCATAAGCGAAGCCCTGGCTAAACCCAAAGGTCATGCATATGCAGCATTCGTTGATTACAAACAAGCTTTTGACGGGGTAAACAGGGATAGAATACTGGAAAACTAAAACTTGTGTTAGACGAAGAAAGTGAGATCGTTAAGTTCATAGCAAGCACCCTCCGAGAAAATACAATCAGAATCCACGAAGGCCAAATCCAATCCAAAGGAATCCAGCAAACAAACAGAGTACTCCAGGGAGATCCTATAAGCCCCATTATGTTTAACGTACTTACCCATAATGTGATACAAAGGATACAAATAGAAGAAGTGAGGATGTGGTTGTACGCTGATGACATGATCCAGCTCTCAGAAAGAAGAGAGCCCCTGCAAGAAGCCATAGATAAATTGGAAGCGTGGTCCCAAGAAAATGATCTAGTTATAAATAGGGAAAAGACAAAAATAATGAAAATCAGAAAAGGGGGAAATTTGGCAAACACTGACAGATTCACTTGCGGGGAAGAAGTACTAGAAATAGTCAAAAGCTACAAGTACGTAGGACTCACACTGCAAGTGACAGGACATACCTTTTCCAAGCATATTGAAGACAGAGCTGTAAGAGCAATAAAAGCGACTTTCGAGATAAAGAAACTCAATCTACTATCCGTCACAACAGTCCTGAGACTATTCGACATAAAGATTGCTCCCATTGCCTCATACGGCATACATCTTACATGGAACCACCTCACATACTCGAATCTGAAGCGATTAGAGGGAATTAAAACAGCCTGCCTGAAAAGAATGTTCTGTGTCTCAAAGTACACTCAAAACAGAATAACGTATATCCTGGCAGACACAACCTTCTTTATATAAGACCTGATGAAAGCTCATAATCTGATACCAACACCACAAAGCACCAGATTCCTAGAAGACAGGCGGCAGAAAGCGAGGGACATCAATCCCGGACTCCTCACCACCCCAGCGATGACAAGCAACGAATGGAAAAAGGCCAACTACCAACTGCGCCATTTATATACGAGAGTGGCAGCCCACGGACTACATCACCGAATATGTTCAACCAAGGGATACCACAACCCCACCGACAGATGTCAGTGCACCATATGTGGAGGACCATGCAACACGTATCATATCATTGAGTGCAAAGACAGGACATTGACTTTGTCACACTGTGCAAATGATGTTAATTTCGTTTAATTAATTAATACCTTGTACACAGTGTGTTTAATAAAATTATATATTAATTCAACCAACTTCAGTGAGCAGACATCACACACGAAAACAACACACAACACACAAACAAAACTCATACGGAATCGCTGCGACGTAGCGGAAAATATAGTTGTAAGGTAGTAAAGTATGTATCCGTATTATTCTCTACAAGTAAAATATTTCGTACTGTTCTTAATTTACCGCAGATTTTACACTTTCTTTTAGTAAAAGCAATTATTATATTAATTTGGTACAAATAATACAGTGACATTTCGTGGATCGAATTCGTTCACGTAACCCAAGGATACAATATAGTACAGGGCCATCCAGCTATTGCGCTCCGAGAGCGCGCCCGCGCTCGGGGAGCACTGGGCAGTCAGACTAGCGCTCCTTTCAATACCACCACTAAACTGTGGCAGCTAGAAGACCTGAGACGGACGATGTTCGGACCCCGCTGACTAGATACGTATGTACAGTCGTGCGTCCGACGGCTTTTGTGGGTTTGTTGACATCATACTGATAGGGCTGTTTTGCCATAACACATATACCGCATATACAAATCGATAGGTATTCCGATGTATGGAATATGCAGGAAGCGAAATCAAGTGTTAAGTAAAGAATACAGTAATGCGATTTATTCAAAACTGAAAATTGAACATATCTGAGAGGAAAATTCAACAACCTTTTACCAATGTTTTACCAATATTCTTAAACAATTACGCGCGTTTCTGTCGCTCATCGTTACCCGATATTTACTTTTGGTAAGCTTAAGAACCGAAAAGAAACGCTCACAAATTTATGTACGTTGAGCCGAACATTGATAGAACTTTACATGCATGTTTATATAAAAGGCGATAGCTGCAGTCGCTTAAGTGCGGCCAGTATCCTGTATTCGGGAGATAGTAGGTTCGAACCCCACTATCGGCAGCCCTGAAGATGGTTTTCCATGGTTTCCCATTTTCACACCAGGCAAATGCTGGGGCTGTACCTTAATTAAGGCCACGGCCGCTTCCTTCCAACTCCTAGGCTTTTCCCATCCCATCGTCGCTATAAGACCTATCTGTGTCGGTGCGACGTAAAGCCCCTAGCAAAAAAAAAAAAAAACTTGTCCGGCTGCTGCTAGTCTCTGACCAATGGTGCGGCATGACATAAAATGTTGCAGGGAGTCCATTACTCGTTCTGGGATGTTAGGACAGATGTGTAAGAGTTAAGATGTGCTTGGTGCACAATTGGGCGGTCCTCCCTTGACGACGAGTATGTCTGCGCTTACGTTCTCATGCAGTCCAACATCGGTCACTGTCATATCCGAATGCCCCACAAATCTACATATTGCACGATTCGACCAGCCGCCCAGAATGGAGATCCACAATGAGGCCCCATTCATACTCTGTCAGGTACTGACAAACGCTGTCTCAAACGAGTACGTGACATCTCCGTGTTCTTCACAGTAATTGCTCAACACCTGATGCTGTTAACGCTCCTTATATGCTCAACCGTGCCTGGTAACAACACTAAACACGGACAGAACTAATGCACTGCTCTACCTCTCACGGAGAATTGCTAGTTGCTTTACGTCGCACCAACACAGATAGGTCTTATGGCGACGATGGGACAGGGAAGGGCTAGGAGTGGGAAGGAAGCGGCCGTGGCCTTAATTAAGGTACAGCCCCAGCATTTGCCTGGTGTGAAAATGGGAAACCACGGAAAACCATTTTCAGGGCTGCCGACAGTGGGGTTCGAACCTACTATCTCCCAAATACTGGATACTGGCCGCATTTAAGCGACTGCAGCTATCGAGCTCGGTCGGAGAATTGCAACTCCAATCAGTCGCATATCCTCCGATGGTGTGTACGTGTACGAAGTTACATTGACATCCAACCATTTCTTCTAGGTGCTATAATTTGTTTTTTAGGCAGTGTAGTCGAGATTGGCTTTTAATACCGCCCGTCCCTCAAACGATTTTTCGGACATTGTATTCGCTAAATGGTACGAATGCTATTTAAATGACAAAGTTGCGGGCTAAGTAGCTCACATGGTAGCTCAATCCGGTGATACTTTCAGTTGGTCAAGTACATCAGTCTCGAGTAGGTCGATATACTGGAAGGTAAAAGAGCTGCAAGATGAACTTCCTTCGGCGTCTCCGAAAATCGTAAAATAAGTTAGCGGGACGTAAAACCAACTACATTTTATTACTATTATTAAATTAAAGAAGTAAATTACTGAAGTTGTCAAAAAAGTATTAAAATAATGAATGATAATTAAAGATTTTGTACTTTACTGCCTCCCTGCTTTCTTCATCCAGCTGCTCATAGGCAGAATTCGCCTTCGGTTCTTCAGTAGGTCAAATAAAAACTCAATAACTATTCCAAAGTTATAAAAGCAAGGCAGGAACTAATATACAAATTTGTGAATGATAAATCAGCATGTTACAGTTGGACAAATTTATTATGATAAAACATAGAAATTTCCCCTTTAAGAATCAAGGAACATGATACCGAAATGATCATTGCATAATTTACCAAATGACGGGTCTGTTCCCCACACAAAATATGGTCAAGTACAAGTTTTTCGGTGACGTGAGATACGTTATTTATCTTGTGGTATCATTAACTTCCTAATCTGAACAGACATGAAAACTTTTGCTCCTAAACATTCATGAAACATGGGCAAAGATGAGCAAGGTTGGCGCTACAAATTTATTTAGACTTAGGGGCACAAATACATGAACACTCGTCCAGGACCTTAAAATTCAATCCCCAAAATATTCACAGACTCTTCTACTGGCACGATTTCCAATATGCAAATGAATGAATTCAGAATCTTGCATCCCTACTGTAAGCATACGGGATTATTTCCCTAATAACAAACACACTACTATGACAAATATTCATGAAACTAAACGCACCAAAGTAATATACACGTTAAAAAGTGCACCTGTAAGCGCACATAAAATAAAATTGACTTGTCTTGATGAGTTGGAAATATCCGGGGCACCTGATTAACCCTGCGAGAAAGGTAATAGACCTCAGTGAACAGACAGAGCCCTCGGATGCGACAACTTGTCCTCAGCCTTCTGTGGATCTCTGGAATCTCATGCATATCATTAATCTACCATGCACATCCTGCTCTTTAGTTTGACTAGCCCTCTCAAGGATCTTCTTCCAGTTCAATTACTATAATACCCTTTCGTCCTTAGCCTCTGGATGATCTTAGCTCTCAAAGTACCGTAACTCCAGACAAGACAAAAATAACATTATATAATATTACAGTGAATCAAACCTCTCTAACGCATATCCCTTGTATAACCAACTACCCAAGCAAAGCTATATGCACTAAAATCACATTCAACCTTCCTGAACCTATGAAACTAACACATGTTTTTCCCTACGCAGAATAATTATTTACATTAGAAATTCATGAACCTCGCTGTTCTACGCCATGCTTATACTTGTTCAGACTTATCTTATTTAGGTGTTGTCGCTAGGCTCCATCTTAAAGGATCACAGATTGATTTAATGTCCCATAGCTCCCTGCTGGTCCTGAGGTGTATCCTCTTGATTCGCCAGCTTAAAACAGTCTATGGTAGTATCGTTCACTGGGTCCTTCTGGATTACAGTTGGAGGGTCTTGTTTCATCTCCTGGATCGGCGGTCTCTCGTTCTCCGAGTCCTTCTGGATTACAGTTGGAAGGTCTCGTTTCATCTACTGGATCGGCGATCCTTCATACACCGGGTCCACTTTCGCCTGTCGTCGCTGCAATTAGCCTGGATAACGTGCTAGTTATCTGTGCAATTGCGTACTGGCGTGGAGTTTAACAAATTAAAACATGTTCATTACTTCCGCCTATATCTAGTTTTCCTTCCGCGCTTTACTTTCTCACTGTCCTATAGCGTCCTTCGCTGTCTAGTCACACGCCCCATCCTAGCATTCAAGTTCGAAGTTTCAATTTTGACCTCAATTAAGTACTGTTTTCTCCTAGTTAGTTCAGGGACTACATTGGATAATTGCCAGTACTAGTACACTGCCGTGATGCGGTTCTACACTTATATTGTTCTATTGACTCACACTAAGTCATACGTACAACCTTCTTCGTCAAGCTCTGGATCATAATATAATGCGCGTCCCCTCGTCCATCTCCTTGTTATCACATCTTCGGGATGACGCCTCACTAGGGGAATCACTAACAGAAGCATGCCACCTCTTTGCGTTGAATGGGCTTTGGTTCCCATGGTATGTAATGACTAAATTTGGTCATACTGTAGACCATGCTAAACAATGTCATTTTTGAACTAAATATCATACAAATCGTTGTGGCTTTCTAAATACAGATACAGAGTTTTATGTAAATATTCCTCGTAGTTTTAGGGATATTTACATTTTAGTGACAGCTGCACATTATAATGGGCGTGGCTACATGGTAATGGACGCAAAGGTACAGCGGCAGACAGTTGTATGATTTCTCTTTTCGTCAATTTCTTATAGCACTGGCTGCATGGGTGGTATACACGTAGGCCATGCCTGTGTCCATGGTTTAGCGAGTTGTCTTTGACAGTATAGAGCTTTGAACTTCTGTTTCCAAGGTTTCTGTTGCCTATTCCTTTGCGGTAGTAGCAATTTGTTTTGAAACTTTCCAAACATTGTGTTGTGAACTGTGTTCATAATATTTAAGAAAGGGAATGCAGTAAGACTGAGAAAGAGGAGATTTGCTAGAAATCGCTATTCCAATCAAGAGTGAGGTGATAATGACAATGTTATTACTGAGGGAACCAGTAGGCCTAGTGCATCAGCGAGGAAACTTAGGCCAGAAGTTAGGTCACCTTTTGTTCCAAGTGCTCAGAATCTTGGCGTGGCTACCGAAGAGCTGAAGCAGAGGGGGCAGTCAGTACTTACAAGCACCTACATCCAATTTCCTAACCCGTAATGGACACCATACAGCCTGGTTTCAAAGATATTAGCAAAACAGAGTTACAGAGAAGATGTCTAAAAGGGAGAAACCAAAACGCAAATGAGTCATTCAATAGAAATTTTTGGTCCATCTAGCCCAAAACATCATGCAGTGGTAAGAGCATTGTTCAAATAGCAACCTACAGTGCAGAGGAAAATTTTAATGATGGATATAGCAGTAGCCTACAATTACTGGAGACATTGGGAATCAAATTTGGAAGAATACTGTGGAAGCTTTGTGCAAGTTCGACCACAGAAGGGGAGATTCAGATGAAAAAAGTAATAAACTCAACTTTGGAGGCTAGAAGATCTAGGCAAAGCCTCAGACTGGAAAAATCTCCAAGATAATTCAGAAAGAGGGTATTGAAACAGGAACGCCCGTACTTCAGTTTATCGGAGAGCATGAGAAACGACAAGGCGTGTACGGCCCATGCTAAGAGAGTGAGAGAGAAGGGTAGTGAAAAAAAATTATGATTAAGCGGATCCTTCAGTTTATTCAATAGATATGCAAAGAATTATGTCACCTTTTACAGCTGAATCGTGGGGTTGTCCTTGAAGGCGTGGAGGGGACGTCGTCCTGCGGCGTCTGCGTCGTCTTGCGGTCGGCGTCGGCGTTGTCTTCCGTCGTTGGTGTTTTCTCTGTATTAGTGTTGATGGCGACTCGAACCTGAGGCAGGAACGGGGAAATGTGGAGCTTCCGCATCGGACGTCATGGGACTCTGGTGTGACACCTCTCTAAGGCGAAGCACACCGAAATAGTTCCCACAGTCAATGATGTTTGAACGCACTTTAGCAGCAACGATAAAGTCAGAGTCACAGTTCCATGAGAATAAGATGGAAGGAATTATCGTATTTGGAATAATAAACAAACGAAAACAATCTAGGACCTTCCGAGGTGCAGTGATTAAGCACTTCACAAAGAAAATTAAATTCACCGGGTACAGTCTCTGCAATGTACACCATGAGCACAATATTCACACACTTGTTGAAATAAACGACAGTCCAAGTTCTGTTACGTCGTAATTTTCAGAAGATTATCACTGACACTTAAGATCATACGTGATTCTGAACAGGTTATGATGGGAATTGGCATGGTCCCTCAGAAAGAAATTACGATACCGTATTCCACAAGTTAATACTGTCTTTGAGAGGGAATGTTGGCACAGTTTATTACGAACACAGTTCAATGGATAGACACAGTCTTTAAATGAAATGAAGGCTGGCACAGTTTTATTACGAACACAGTTCAATGGATAGACACAGTCTTTAAATGAAATGAAGGCTGGCACAGTTTTATTACGAACACAGTTCAATGGATAGACACAGTCTTTAAATGAAATGAAGGCTGGCACAGTTTATGTTAGAAACGTTATCGCGGTTTTCACACAGTCTTTAAATGAAATCAAGGTTGGCACAGTTTATGCTCGAAACACAGTCTTTAAATGAAATCAAGGTTGGCACAGTTTATGCTAGAAACATTCATAGTCCACAAACGAAATATAATCGCCCAGTCGTACAGACTGATAAAAACGAAATTACGTTTTTGTTCATGCACAAAATTCAAGTCCACGGAGAAGGCTTCCAACACTAACGTTTCCGAACTCAAGTACACAGCCGGACCGAGTGACGAATTATATCGCGACGTGCTTACTTGCACACACACTGAGCTCACGGCTTACTGCCGACTCCTCTCACTCTCTCTGCCTACGGCACACTGCAGCTGCACACTGCCCACACTGCACACTCTCTGCTTTACCCCAGGCTGGCGATTCGCTTATATTGCCGAAGGTCGGTGGGCGTGGCTACACCTGTGGGCCCCAAGAAAATATTATATCTTGGCCATCTTTACACCGATTGACATGAAATTTCGGCTAGCAGCGTTCATTATTCCTGCCTGCAAGGTGACGTTATTGAAATATTGATATCACATTTCGTTCATGCTGCAATGCTATGGAACACGAAAGAACCTTCTGCGTGACGTCGCTTGACCTTGGCCGGTGTTCTAGAACAGCGCGAGCTTGCTTGCAGTTCCCACAATGCCTGTGCGCTCGGCGCAAGTTTTAAATGCTTACGGCCGGGTGTTAGCGAGTTCCTCTTAATAAATGAATGAAACGTGAATGCTCGTAGGGCATTCCCTTTTCAGTATATAATATGCCAGTGGGGCTTAATAAAGTGTCCTGTAGGTCGAAATGTGTGTTACAACTTTACATGCATTTTCCTTAGAACGTAGGTTTTCAAACCAGAAAAATAATATCACAAGAACCATTTGTTTAATCTAAATGAAATTTTGCACAGTTGTTCAAAGATGAATTCTATAGGGGATGAACTAAAAGTAATGTAACTGTGACAAAAATTAGGCTTAACAGAATTATATACACAGGTCATAAAAATGTAAAAATTATATATATTTAAATCTGCCAAATTAATTGGAATGCAATAAGAGATTTCATCTTAATCCATCTTCTACAATATTCTGTGAGATGCAATTCAAAATAAATTAAAGAACAATTAAGCTCATATTTAAGGAGTAATTAGGTTTATTGTGGTTGATACTTATTAATTATTAATTAATAATAAAAATTAATAGTGTGGCTACTTTACATTAAATTTCGAATTTTACTATATAAAACAATAGCTTAGGATGTTAAATATTACCAAATTAATTTTCAAAGCCTTACTTGAAATAATGTAGGAAATAGTCATATTTTTGTCAAGTGGTAAGTAAACATTGGATAACTAGTGTATGACTCCCCTTAATAGATATAATCAACTCGAGACACTAGATAAATCCAATCAATATTCTCTGTCGTTCCAGTTTTCCTTCATGTGGCTCCTAGGCGTAATTATCCATTAATCTCGCAAGCATTCGACTAATGTTTCTTTCTGCTTTTTTATACTTTAAGTTGGCACTTAAATGACTCTGTTAGGAGAGTTGGAGATTAATCTGTCAATCCCGCTCACGTTCTCCCTTTGCTAGTCTACACGTCCCCGTCGTGTGTGGCCCTGGTCTGGCGCGCTTTCCTACGTTCGCATCCCCGCGCTTGTTTTAATACATGACAATATCACGCAGATGTGGTACGGTACAATATTCCTCACAAACATTGGATAACATGCTATGTAACTAAATACATATCTTGGAATTGAGGATGACCCGTATGTCAAACATTTTTTCAGACACTGTAATCGTCGTCTGATACCAATGAGATTTAAATACATTGTAAATCGCTGACGTTGAAATATAAAAGTTGGATATACAAAGTTGTAGAATAATGTACCTTCATGACCAAAATTCCTCACAATCATCGGATATCACGCTATGTCACGCATGTTCAAGCCTTATAGTTGGATTTTTTTATATCACTATTTTCTCGAACACCCTACTCGACAGCCTTTCCGTCCTTGGGGTCCTTGTCATGGTTATATAGGAAAACAGTCTTTCAATTGTAGCCAGCGATAGTAAGATAGGATTTAACTTTAGAACAATGTCTTTGATATCTGTATATTTGTTTAAAATATCTCGATTTCGGCAATCAGAAAAAAAGAGAGGAGAAACTGGAAATCATATGATCTTGTTTGCTCGAGTTGTTCAAACTTAGAACGATTGTCCACAAAATCATAAAATCTATGCGTGGGGGTGGATGAATACATCCATAATATGACACAGCTGCCTCCTTGTGGACTATCTGTCAAAAGAGGTGACGAATGAGACCACACATGATATGATGAGTGCGGTACCAAGGGCGCCCATAGGATAGTTTGTAGGGTGGGGTTTGGGCTAGACATGGGGTATGTAGTATTTTTAATACTTTAGAAGATGAATGGAGACTTGTACTCCACGGTAGAATACCAACTACCCACGGTATTTCCTACAATTTATACATAATACAGACTTTTAAATAATTTTCTTGAGATTTTTTCCTTTCCCTGAGAGCTAGTGGGAGCGGGGGCGATATCGATGGTGAGTACTAGTGGTGATGTTAGCCGATTGTTTTGATGAAATTCTCTTGTTGTTTGTAGTATCTTCTACACGCGAAAAGCAAGTAGTTAACGTCCCAAATGCCAGCGCCACCACGTACAAAGATGGCTGACGTATGTTTTTTTTTTGCTATTTTGTTTTACGTCGCACCGACACAGATATGTCTTATGGCGACGATGGGAGAGGAAAGGCCTAGGAAGTGGAAGGAAGCGGCCGTGGCCTGAATTAAGGTATAGCCCCGGCATTTGCCTGGTGTGAAAATGGGAAACCACGGAAAACCATCTTCAGGGCTGCCGACAGTGGGGCTCGAACCCACTATCTCCCGATTACTGGATACTGGCCGCATTTAAGCGACTGCAGCTATCGAGCTCGGTGGCTGACGTATTGTTCGAGGAGCTGAACCGTGAGCAAACATCTCGGATGACCACTCCTCGAAGGCAAACACATGCTACTTACCTTAACTTCACCGCACCGAACTCTTAATCTACATTCGTCTGCCTACCTGTAAGTACGTTTGCATAGTATTTCAGCATACCGTGAGATCTCTGAGCCCGACAATGCTCATTTTACCTATATAAAAATCACCGCTCTACAACTTCTTCACTGGTGTGGCCACCATTAATGGAACCTACAACGAAGGAACTTACTTCCGCTAGAGGTCCTAGGGATATATTATTATTCTGGAAGCTTTAAACGACAGCGCTAAAAATATCTCTATGATATGAGGTCGTTGAATGATAGCAATTGTTCTTCTTTCCTTCTATTTTCCATGGTTCTTCTTCCTACTATTATTATTATTATTATTATTATTATTATTATTATTATTATTATTATTATTATTATTATTATTATTATTATTATTGTTATTATTATTAATTTCCACATGGATAATTTAAGGAAATATGTCTATTTATTTTACGTATTATGTAGGAAGTTATATTTATAATTCATAGTAGGTAGTTTAGTAGACTAGACATTAAATTCGATTTGTAGGCCTAATATTCAAACATTTTACTGATTAAGTGTCAGAGAGCGACAAAGGCATTTATTTTTTCCAAATTAAATTATTATCTATCTATCTATCGATCGATCGATATAGCGCTTTTTTACAACATTTTTCCACTACGTAATACTAACCCTCTGTCTTCTGAATTTATACTGCTTTCTCGACGAGTGACTGATGCATGTGATGTGTATTTCTGATATCAAGATCTAACCCATTCTGTACATATCGGCACAATAAGATGCGACTTTCCTGTTGTTGCAGTTTGAAAGATCAGCAGCATCCCTCTAGAGATATTCTTCAGGGTCGATATATAGCTCAATTACTAGTTGAGGCGTCACAGTCTTTATTCCCAGGGATTGGTTTCTCTATTTTGTCAGCTAATTGACTGCACACACCGAGTATCCCATACGCCCCCTCAACGCCTACCTGCCTCATTGTAAACAACTCAGTTGTATTGAATTACTTGTTTAAACATTTGGTTTCAAACTGTAGTCCCACTTATATTTTTGATGCCGCAATGTTAATTGTTTTACTTCTCACTACTGTAACTGCTCTTTCTATTTACTGTTTACAGAGGCTCCATTTACTCTGAAACATTATTCCATACGAGCTGTTTCGCGTGATAGTATATTTACCACCAGTTAGGGCACAGAAGTAGTATCCATATTGAACCCACGATCGTCGGTCATCTGCCACGGCTGCTCTGGTAGTGCATTTAACTCTTGAAATTCTAGGGCATTACAGGTCTTTTCTTCTCACATCGCCGACCGGTCGACAGGGATCAGAGGAAGGCATAACTACTTCAGAGGAGAGGAAAAATGTGCTTACTGAAATGTATTAAACTAAAGGTTCAATTAAAATTTGATTTGAAAAATATATACAATTTGATATTTTACACAAAATAAAACAGTCACATTTGATGGAAAGATGTGTAAAAATAGCTGAAACAAAGTACATAAAATTTTTACAGTTTTCCTTCAAATATTTAAGTGAAATGTGAAGACGGCAAAACCATGAAAAACTGCAAAAGAACTGAAAATAGGAAACACAGGCTCAATACTAGGGTAGATAATTACGTAATATCTCTGTAAACAAAAATAATATTGTCCGCATACTTCGAACCTTCTCCTCATACTATGTTTTTATTTTGCGTTAGCCTTATTAAATCCAAAAATAGGTTCTGTTCCATTTTTATATGCTTATCTGTTTATTTTTTGTCTATTTATTGACTACGACACCATGGGAAAAAAACTTCACAGAACTTATCGAAACTCACAACTGCGAATTATCAAAGATTTAGGCACTTTTCAGAGGATAAATTCAACCGACTATCCATCTAATGCAATCAACCAAAGAAACATTAACATTAGATATAGTGTATTTTAAAATGTTACGTTCTGTATGACTAAATGCAGGCTAAGTTACTCCTTAACATAACAAATAACACTACTTCGATTCCTGGCAAGTTTATTGATGAGATGCTACAAAATTTAAAGTAGTATCGGCCTCTTTCGATTTCCACTGCCTTGTATTTCATATGGACCTGTCATAATGCCTGCAGTAGTCAGAAATTGTAATTGACACTCTCTCTTAGTGTATATATTTGATCTATGACCCAGAAGCTTACAGCAGAACGAACATCGGGAGCGAACTTCTTCCCCATTCTGTTTCGTTATTTTGGCTTCTCTCATGAAGGATGGATATTTAATGGCACGGCTTTCTCCTTGTTTTTATTGTCGCGCTCAGTTGGTTTCTAGCTCTGGATTTATCTCGCAACCTTTTCATGCGGCCTTATGATTGATGACGTTTAAGGTCCTATGTGATCGCTGGACTTCTCAGGTAATGGCAATTATATACAGTTCTATAGTCATTTATTCATCCTGAATTATGTCGCTGCAGTACTCTCCCCGCAGTAAGTACGTGTCCAAATAAAGGAAAATATGAACTACGACCGAAGTTTTTTACAGCACTTCTACTTCCTTGACTTCACAGACGGTAAAGAATCATATTTCTTCCTAGGTAGCATATCAAATAATACGAAATAGTCTTACTGTTTTCTATGGTGCAGACGGTTTGTCGTGTACGGTCCATAATAAATCTATTTCGATTCCGGGCGAAGTCCGTGGTATTTCAGAGAGTACATCCCGTAACTACAGACATGTGGTCCTAGAGATTTCAATTGCTGCCATTGTGAGAATCTACGAGGACTGTAAAAAAATAACCGAACCGAAATTCCCGTGTGAAATATCGATACGTTCTTAAAAAGTAATTTGTGTGCCAAACGTTTAATTTTACTTTCTGGTTACGTAACGATCTAGGAAAACAAATTTAACTCCTGTTGTTCTGCATATTAAAACATCCTCCTTTTATTCAATGCTAATTGAATGTGGTTGATATTAATAGAGCAGAAATTCCTTACCAGTATTTAAGGGTTAAATGCAAATTTTACAACGTCGTTGGCTTCCTGCACCTTAAAGAACTCTTGTAGGAACAGATTCATCCTCAACAGTGTTACATGAAGTCTACGACAGGGCCTCTCAGGGTGCTGGTGCATGCACTGTGCAAGGTGCAAAAGACGACTTCGCTTGCTTGAACAGTGCATACTCTCACTCCTCGATATGAAGCAATAGCGCTGTCTCTCTCTTTCTCCACTCCTGTGTCGCTCGCTCCGCCTGTCTACCTACTTCTCACTTGCTCCGTAGCGCTCCAAACCTTAGCCGAGTTGAGCCGAGCTTAGCCGAGTAGCCCAGAGACGAAGCGTTGGTCCGAGCCGAGCCGAGTGAGACCGATGCACTGTGCACAGGAACTCTCCGCCTCAGTTTGCACCCGTGAGATTTTGGGCGTTTGAGAGGCCCTGGTCTACGACAAACTGAAGGGACGTTAAGCAAACAATTATATTATTAGTAGTATTCTTAACAGTCCCAAATTATGAAGCCTAAATACTAGGGTAGGTAATTACTTAATATCTCTGTAAACAAAATTATAATATTGTCCGCACACTTCGAAACTTCTCCTCATACCATTTTGGATTAGCTTTATTATGGAAAATAGTTTATATTCAATTTTCATCTGCTTTTCTGGTTGTTTTAGTATGTTTATTGATTAAATCATGGGGAAAGGCTTAATAGAATATCTCAAAACTCACAAATTAAGTTCTAGGATAGCAGAGTTGTGCACTGGGCTATACACAGGCTACATATTATTTCATTTGGGTACGGTGATAAACAAATATAGCATAAAGTGCTCAAAACAAATATTTTAGATAAGATCAGTTGTGCAAAATATCATTTCTGAAGTTTCATGTTTAGTCTTTTCCTTTTTATATACATTTGGATTTTTATATTCTTCCCAAACTTCCATACATCTCCGGAAATATGAGGTCTACACAATTTTGTACCTTACGAAAGTTATGGAATAGACTATTTAATCTAGTATATACCATACATTTTCACCATACGAACGGAGATATTCACGAATTGAGATTTTTTTTACTAGATCCCATCAACAGCGAACATCGCTGACGTGAAAAAGTTGTTCAATTATCATGGTAACGAGTTAACTGTCGATGGTAGTAGCTGGGGTCATGAACATCAACCTCTATTGATCACGATCAACAGAAGTTGTTCAATTCGATTCGCCTACTATCCCTATACTTTTAAGTTGTTTAATAAACAGCAATCACCGGTTGCATATTCACTCAAACTAAGGAGCGCAGGATATTGTATATTCCTCGAATTTGATATGATATCAGACCTATTTTCAATTATTATCAAAATGTAATTCACATCTCACGTGATATGAATCCTGTGGATACCTATAACAAGCAGCATTTCCATATATTAAATTGCTGAAAAAAGTGTAGTTGCGAGGAACTTATACAATACCATCCATTCATTATGTTTTAGAGTGACTGTACATTTAGTGAATTACAAATGAAATAAAGGAACAAGAAAATTAAATAATGTCTTTGTATGAGGAACTAGCAAAATAATAAAAGTGGAAAAGGATATTTTAAAAAGCATCCGCAGGAAGATTACAATCCATACACATTAAAATAATAACACTTCTCTTGAATGTGACATGTTCCATTCAACTTGTCACTATCCTTACAATCACATATAGAACCAAGAAATAATATTATTTTTTCAAGAGGCCTTTTTTTTAAATATTCTGCCCCATTCCATTTGAATCCCACAGGAACAGTACACAAGACGAGCACCCTGATGTCCTCAGGTGAATAAAACTTCCGTGAACGGAAACCTCTAAATACTGGTAATAGTTACGTATGTTATAAGGGTCTAAATTGAACTTTAACATAAGAATTTCAAAGGCTTTAAAAGCTTGGAATACGTGTAAAAATTTCTCCCGTGCAAAGTACGCTATTTTGTTCCTTGTTATGTGACATTTCTTAAATTTTGTTCAAATAATGAGTTCTATACTCTGTTCATGATTCACCATTCAAACGCCCGGATCCATGGCTAAATGGTTAGCATGCTGGCCTTCGGCCACAGGGGTCCTGGGTTCGATTCCTGGCAGGGTCGGTAATTTTAACCATCATTGGTTAATTTCCCTGGCACGGGGGCTGAATGTATGTGTTGTCTTCATCATAATTTCATAGTCATTACGACGCGAAGGTCGCCTACGGGTGTCAAATCAAAAGATCTGCACCTGGCGAGCCGAACCCGTCCTGGGATCTCCCGGCACTAAAAGCCATACGCCATTTCATACCATTCAAACATTAAAAGAATCGATATCATTCATGAATCAGTCGACAGATGTATTGACTCGCCAACATCACGCAGGATAGTCATCTTGTAAGTATCTAAGTTACAGTTATACATGCGTTGGAGGAGACTGTAAGATGTACAATGTTATACCTCTGTAAAACGTCAAATACCGGTACGTGACAATGACTTATTTTTTATATTTCAATTTAATTATGTGGCGAATTATATATATGTTTAATTTATTAAACCACATTAAATTTCATGCTCATTTATATTCATTGAAGTAACTGTAAATAGGTTAAATTATTGTATGCAATTATATCTATATTTAGTATATACAATGTAAATTAGACAGTCTGTATGAGTAGATCATTGTTAAATACTGGAATAACCCAGTTATTTTGGTGCACAGTTGTTGGAGTTGCAATTTTAGATGTAGTCGCTTGAAGCCACTCGCTACAAAACGGGAAATATATTTAAAGTTATGTAAAGAGGATGTGAGTGGTTCAATTAATCAGTGACGGTTTGTGACATTTCGAAATGTACCAACATCTAGCCGTTACTCCAAGAATATTTCGTTAAACGGAAATTCATTTGAGTTTGAAGTTGGCTATTTAAATGCGTAAGAACAAGGAAGTGAGTTCTTAATATGCTGCCTTTATTCGAGCTACTTGTGAGGGGCATATGTGTTATTCTAATCTTCTGTATGGGGGTAATGGCATCGTGTAGCTGGCCTCTTGAAGACCTATCTCCGTGAGTCTCTCTCCTGGGCATGGTGAATCCTTTGGTTAGGTTCTCTCCAGTTACGTATTTGCGTTGATTCTCCCATCTCAATGGAGCACGTCCTATTGGCCTTCGTCCAGCGACTTTTCATTCAATGATCGTCTTCTTCAGTCCACTGGGTCTTCTAACAGTGTTGCCGCAGTACATGAGCTGCTGTTGTTTGATAATTATTGTCCATAGCCCTAATTTGATGCCGAAATGTTTCGAGATCAAAACGTCCGTTCGGTGTTCCTCCAAGGTATTCGCAATATTCTTCTGCAGCATCACATTTACAAAGGGTTAATCCTGCGGCAGTCTGACCTCTTTAACGTCCATATTGCTGCTGCGTAATTGGCAATGGGAATAATGGGTGTCCACAAACACTTAATATTTGTCGGCTTTTCACATGCGAGTAAGCTTTGCTGTCCAACTCCTCGTCACCAGTGTTAGAAACAACAAATACAAGGTACTCAAAGTGGTTAAACACTTTGCAGTTAGCAACCACCGAGATCTCAGGTAGGTCGTTGTTAAGACGATCTATAATCATCACTTTGGTCTTCTTGGTGTTGTTGTTCTTTTGAAGTCCATACACTCTGCTATGTTCTTCTATTCTCTGCATGATCGTCTCTAGCTCGTGATGATCTTTGAAATTATCAAGGTGTCGTCTGCGTATCGAAGATAACTTACTTGTCTGCCTCTAACTGCAATGCCATCATTCCAGTCTTCAAAAATAGGGGAAGGAATCACACCTGTCTCACGCCGGTAATGACCAGAGAGGGGGTCATTGACTCGTACAGTTGCTGTGTTCGAAGAGTACAGTTTCTAGATCAAGTGCACCAGGTGCTCGGTGTCTTCATTTCGATGAGTATGATCCACAACTTCGGCCATTTCACATTGTCAAACACTATTTTGTAGTCCACGAAACACATGCACTTCGTGACATTGAATTCTCTGGTCTTCTCCACGAACTGTCGGAGGTTTAGGAATTTCTCATGAGTTCCTTTGTGGAGAACGAACCCAATCTGCTCATCTGGTATTTATGGGAGGAGTAATGTCTTCAGGCTGTCGTTCATTATCGTGTGAATGACTTTTCTGAAATGGGAAATAGCTATTGTTCTGTAATTTTCATAGTCAGGAGGGGAGCCCTCCTCTAATAGTGGTATAAAGACGGAGTAGCGTTATTTCTCCGGCCAGGTTCCAGATGTCCAGATCTTCTGGCACCGCCTGTGAAGAACGTCAGTGCTGAATTCACCAGTGTCATTCAGCACTTCGGTGGTAATTCCACCACAGCCGGGGACTTTCGCATTTTGTAGCATTTCCACTGTACGTTCTACCTCTTCTCTAAGAATTAATGGTTCCGGGTCTTCTTCTCTTCCTTCTAGCATGTGTTCTGGTTCAGCATAAAACAGAAGGGTGCAATACTTCCGCCACACTTTGGCTATGCCTTTCGCGTCAGTAATGATATTTCCTTTCCTGTCCGTGAAGATCTGAGTCCTAGGCTTGAACTCTCGAGCCAAGTACTTCACTTCGTCATATATTTCTACGCAGTGATTCTCTGTTTAATGGTTATCCAGATCAGAATAAAGCTTCTTAATGTGCTTATTGTTGTCTTTCCTGCAAGTATATTTGATGTCAATGTTCACTTTTTTCAGCAGTTGCCCCTGGTGTTGTGGATTTGTGATTGTACGTCAGACATTAAAATGTTTCTCAACTAGTGTTAGAGTTTCTTCGGATATCCAGTGTTGGCGTTTCATCACGGTGGTTGGTTTCGGTATATTGTTTGTTGCTTCTGTAATCCGTTCCTGTATTCTCTTCCACGCTGTGCTGCTGCTTCCTTTAAGGTCAGATGGTCCAATATTTCGAAACTTTCGTTGGAAGGCAAATGGCTCAGGAGTTATTATTCGAGTCGGTTTTGTTTGATAACTAGTTTGCTCTGACTTTAAGTTAGGCCCGGAGTAGATGATGATAAGACTCACATTAAGCACTTGGTTTCGTTCTGATGTTGCGAAAGGAGGTTCTCCACATTTTGTCTACAAGAATGTAATCAGTCTGAACAGACGTCTTTTGTGGTATTTAAAAATGGTATTCATAATGGAAAAGCTGTTATCGACGGCGAACTGTAATAGACATTTGCCTCGTTCATTACGCTCCCCTAAACAGAAATATCACACCGTACCTCCGAAATGATTATCCATCGTAGTATTCTCGACCTTGATGTTAAAATCTCCTAGAGCAACTGTGGTTCAGTTTGGTTTTAGGGCTGATATAACATTCTATAAGCTCATTAAATTACCTAATATATGTAAAATATATTTTATTTTACTACCACCTATTCAATACAATTCAAAATGTTAACGTATGAGTTAAAACGTTGTTAGGATGAGACATGTTTCGCCCGTTCTTATGGGGCATCCTCAGTCATTAACAAAACCTCAGTTTTACCAGGTACCTGGTTAAAAATTATTCTAAAATATGTTGCAAAATGACATATGTTAAATCAAAATTTACGGTTCATCACAAACAATGTCTCCAGATTAATTAAAAACTCTAATACGATAACGATTACTTGTACAAAAATTCACTTGAAAAAAAAGGAGGTCTAATATTGAAGATGTCATGAACATTCGGTCTCCGAGACAATCAGAGAATTGTACCCAGGCCCTCTAAAACCAAAGGCCAGCATGTTAATCGGTTATTTGTGGAAGTGAAAACGATGCTGACAGGAGAGTAGAATTTAGGATAGGTTATTTGTTAGTTGTGATGGGAAGTGTAAGAAGAAAGATGATGTACAAGCCCATGGTTAAAAAATACTGTACGCGAAACAGATTGCCTTGGATGTATATTACACTTTAGCTTTATCTGTCTCGCAGACAAGTGAAGATATCGGTTATAGTGTAGGGAATAGTTGCATATCGATGGCCTAGAATGAAAACCTCGTATCTCACAAAGTTCTTCCTATCCATTACTTCCCTTAAGACTGGTTACGCCTCCCAGCCACACATGAATTCGCAGTCCATCAGAACAATGTTCGTTGTGTTCTTTGTTCCTATGCCGACGTGTGAAGGAAAATGAACCTTATCGTACCGTACTATAGGAAAGTATGTCTGCGTGACGTATTTACTGACTCCTACAGTATAATTCTATAAGGTTCATTTTCCTTTACGCAACACCATAGGAAAATAAACCCAATGAACATTGTTCTGATGGACTGCATATTCATGTGTGGCTGGGAGGCGTGACCAGTCTTAAGGGAAATAATGGATAGGAAGAACTTTTTGAGATACGAGGTATTCAATCTAGGCCATCGATATATTACTACCAATTTTTGGTATTTGGAGAATTCTTCTAGCTTCATTCGGTATGTGAGCATTTTCTTTTGTGTGATGACGGATGCTAATGGCCCTGACAACTGTTTAGGGTACTTCGGACTTCTAAACCGATATGCATTTCCATAAAATACTTTGTTTGATGCTGGTGATTTCATCTCTGGTGCTTTTCAATTCACTACAATTTTCAAAGCCGATTATTTGGACGCGGTTTGCCAAGTTGTTTCTGAGCGAGAGAATATTGACTGTTTAAACCGCAAATATTTTGTGTATTACTTTTGGTCAATTTACGTTTATCTCCTGGCTATGTTTGATGGTATTTGTCCTGTATACGACTATTAATTCCGCCAGCACGCAAATATCACTGTCATTATTACGGCCCCACTAAACTCGCGTGTCTTCTCTTTGTTCAATTTGCCGTGGGGCACATCCCTTACATTGTTTATTGATGGAGGCAACCGTTCTGTATGTACGAGTAGAATTTCTGGCATGGACTGGTACTCATCCAATCTTCTGTTTTAATTATATTTCTACAGAATGTGAAACAAAAATTAAACGAGCTGATTTACAAGGGATTAGAAAAGGATAATTTATTTACTATAAATCATTTCATGTTTCACATTGAAGTGAGATTTTCTGAAATTTCAGGATGAATTTGACCGATACGTGTTTGAGACTGCCATTAGCAAGCCACATTAATTCTACACGAAAAATGCTACGGGAGTACTTTCTTCAGGCATGAAGACATATTCATACTAATAAAGAGCTTATTATTATTATTATTATTATTATTATTATTATTATTATTATTATTATCAGCTCCATGGGGTTCATTGGGTTCCGGGTTCGATTCCCAGTCGGATTGGTGATTTTAAATTTCCTCAGTTAATTTCTATGGCTCGGGGCCTGGGTGTTCGTGATTTCTTCAGTATTCGATTTCATTTTAGATAGGGTCCCATCCTCACAGATGTGCAGGTCGCCTATACGCCTATCGAAAGACCTATACCAGGCCTCTCCGGAGGCCACACGCCATAATAATAATATTGAGAGATACAAAGTGGGATTGAAACCATTCCTTTGTTAATGGCGTGCACATAGTTTGGAAATGGTTTTGTCATTCTTAATTTTATTGTAAGGTGCACTACAGCTAAATCCGTTAATTTAATTTGCAGGTTAATGCACCTTTCTTTGTACATTTCTCAATTTTACCATTTTTTTCGGACCATACATTGGTCATAATTGAAAATACGCCCTCAACAGAAATATAAGAGCCAGACAGACGAAAAAAGCCGATAACGCAACGGAGGTGACCTACAAAAATATTTCGATTCTTGAAATTAGTGAACGTCCGCCTCTGTGGTGTAGTGGTTAGCGTGATTAGCTGCCACCCCCGGAGGTCCGGGTTCGATTCCCGGCTCTGCCACGAAAATTTGAAAAGTGGTACGAGGGCTGGAACGGGGTCCACTCAGCCTCGGGAGGTCAACTGAGTAGAGGTGGGTTCGATTCCCACCTCAGCCATCCTCGAAGTGGTTTTCCGTGGTTTCCCACTTCTCCTCCAGGCGAATGCCGGGATGGTACCTAACTTAAGGTCACGGCCGCTTCCTTCCCTCTTCCTTGCCTATCCCTTCCAATCTTCCCATCCCTTCACAAGGCCCCTGTTCAGCATAGCAGATGAGGCCACCTGGGCGAGGTACTGGTCAAGGTAAGGTAAGGGTTGTTCTGCCCGAAGGCAGGTCCGAACCTCCGCAGAGGTGTTCCTGAGCCAGAGTTTACGTGCGGTAGGGTGGCCAGTTGTATCTTCCGACCAAGAGTCTGAAGCTCCAGGTAACTGCCCTTGAGGCGGTAGAGGTGGGATCCCTCGCTGAGTCCGAGGGAAAAGCCGAACCTGGAGGGTAAACAGATGATTATGATGATGATGATGAAATTAGTGAACAGTAGAACCCAGTTTTCTTAACTGTTTAATATATTGGTTTCCCAGTTATCCATTTTAAATTTAAACAATAGAATATTTTCATGTATTTTGCTGAAGGTAAGGTAAGGGTTGTTCTGCCCGAAAGCAGGTCCGAACCTCCGCAGAGGTGTTCCTGAGCCAGAGTTTACGTGCGGTAGGGTGACCAGTTCCTTTCCGCTCCTCCATTCCCTTACCCCCCACCAACAGCGCGTGGCAACCCATCCAAATCCTGACCACGCCCAATGTTGCTTAACTTCGGAGATCTCACGGGATCCGGTGTTTCAACACGGTTACGGCCGTTTTTTGCTGAAGAAAGAGTGTTATAAAGTAGTTAAGTTGGCAACAGTGAGGACGCAGAACTTTCACCGTTCCATCTCGGTCAAAACATCTAAATTATTTTGTGAGTAGTAAACTTCAAACCATGACAATTGGTAAACCGGCCGAGACACCGGGTTCAGAGAGTCAAACCGGGACGTATAATAAGATTATACTTAGTTGTGCTTTTAGGTTGCAAGTTGATTGTAAGTAGTTCTTGCTGACTCTGACTTTGTGTATGGATGAACACAAGCTGCTTTTGATTTAGTTCTTTTAAGCAGTAAAAACTCTTCACAAACACGTAACAGTTATTTACACTGCAAGGACCGAATGTGAGGTTTTCTGTTTGAGATATCGAAACGAATGCGAGAGATACTTTCGTACGTGGAACGTACAATATTTTATTGCATACCGGGCGAGTTGGCCGTGCGCGTAGAGGCGCGCGGCTGTGAGCTTGCATCCGGAAGATACTAGGTTCGAATCCCACTATCGGCAGCCCTGAAGATGGTTTTCCGTGGTTTCCCATTTTCACACCAGGCAAATGTTACGGGAGTACTTTCTTCAGGCTGTACCTTAATTAAGGCCACGGGCGCTTCCTTCCAACTCCTAGGCCTTTCCTATCCCATCGTCACCATAGGACCTATTTGTGTCGGTGCGACGTAAAGCCCCTAGAAAAATAATCATTGCATGGTATGATAAATTCATTTTTATTTAAATAATATTGAGTTGAACTCAGATTGAACCATTCAAACTTCAATAACACCCATGAAAGAATTGAAACCTATCAAGAATCAGTCAGTAGATGTACTGACTGCCGACATGACGCAGTGTGGCCATCTCTTGGGTATTTATGTAACTCTTTGCATTGAAAGTGATTTCTCATAGTTTGTTATTGTGTCGATAGAGGTTGAGTTCGGTAAGTAACTACAGAATCGCAAGTTGCACTTTCTACATTATCTTTAAGAATATGACATTCCATTGAGAGTGAAATAAGAACATATGTATACAGAGTAATGCCTCTGCTATGTGAACGATTGGAAGACAGGTTCGCGAGAGGTTTTGGATGGGATCTGTGTTTATAGAGATTTGCAACACGTTCCTTACTACTAGAAACTCGCACACCAGCAGACACAGTTCATTTATTTACTGCACCTAGTAGAAGAAATTATGCCTGAATATTAATCTGAAGAGAGATGTCTGCCTCCGTAGCATTCACTCCCGTTCTCTGATTCCCGGCACTGCCCGAAATTTAATAATGGTAGGAGGGCTGATCTTCTTATTTCTTTCTTCCACTTTTTCCCACACCTGTGGGGTCGCGGGTGCGAACTGCGTCGCACATGTGGATTTGGCCCTGTGTTACGGCCGGATACCCTTCCTGACGCCAACCCTATGTGGAGGGATGTAATCACTATTGCGTGTTTTTGTGGTGGTTGGTAGTGTGGTATGTTGTATGAATATGAAGAGGAGAGTGTTGGGACAGGGAATCGAACCCGGGACCCTCTGAACCGAAGGCCAGTACGGTGACTACTCAGCCAACGATTCGGATGATAGGAGGGCTGATATGTGCTTGAAATTGTACATGCAGCTCACTTGCATTGGAGATGTGCTTAAAACGAGCTGCACCATCTCGGGATGAGGACACGAGTTTACTTAATTTCAAGAGGTTTGGGTCAGCCAACGGAAAGACCGTCACGTTATGCAAAATTCGATGGCTCATGTACCATTGGTCATGTACAAGTATATTGTGTGTTTGGCTGGCAAGGATGCCATATCAAAGCCGCTATATTCACTGGAAATTGCGCTAACAGTCGTCTTCTTATTTCGCTTTCTGCTGATATTTTGATCCAAAAATTAGTTTGTTTTTTCAACATCATCAATAACTACTTGGATAACGAGTTCATCTGCAAGTTCTATACGAACTGGAATTGATAACTGCTGCGAATGTACTTACTTCAGGAATGAAGAGAGGTTCATGTCAATACAAGAGTTGTGGATATAATAATAATAATAATAATAATAATAATAATAATAATAATAATAATAATATGTTAGACTTGTGCTTAGAGGATAGATTTTAACAAAAATAATTTTGAAATATGACCTTCGTTCTGACTTAAACTCAGATTCTGTAAGTCTTTGCATAAGTTCCATGGTATTTACAAAATTGTATTAGTTATATTACCTTTCCTAATAATATTATTATTGTCTTTGTTCGAACAGATTGATAATATGTTTCCGTGTTATCGATAGGAACGAGTTGGAGTCTCACATGTTTCCACCTTTGATTGCAATGCCGTATAAATTTCTTGGGTCTTAAAATACTCTTCACTAATCCTAATTTTCGGCCAGGAAAGACAATTGCCGATAAATTACCAGTGGAAACATTTTATTAAATTGTTGGTGTAGTAATGCCGTCCTCATTATGCTAAATGAACGCAGGAGTGGTGGTCGTGTGGGATGTAACAGGTGAGCTGGACGGGGTTCGCGGTCACGTTATTCCCACACCGCCCTGACAATTATTAAACATGTAATGGTCAGAGAATTGCGTAACCGTGAATAAAATACACCTCATATTTCAGTAACTTATTTTAAATTAACAGTCTATGGTCAGTATGACCCTAATATGATGTTGTACTGTAGAAGGTATTTCTTCACAAATACGTGACGACGTTGAAACATTCAGCGTAGAAATAGTACACAAAGATAACGCAAGTAAGAAATGTAAGCTTGTAGTTTTACGATGATGCTTGATGATGCTTGTTGTTTAAAAGGGCCTAACATCTAGGTCATCAACCCGTGTATTTTTATGTTACTGTTTACAGTTATATTGATCATAGCTACGGGACCCCCATGTTAATGTGTAATGGGAATAACATAGATATATTAATTCATTTCAAAAAGTTAATGTGAATTAGCCGGGATTCGAACCACAGCCATTTTGGTGAGAAGCGAGTGGCTTCACCACTCCGATAACACTGATTAATTCTCCTGCGTATCCCACAGGGGTAGCACAGGGACAATACAGGTAAATTCTCTGATATGTTTCACAGGCTAAAACTTCCACCCATTTCAGATGAGATATGGAGTTTAGAGTGCTTTTTGAACGGGCAAAAACAAGTTTTATAATTTATATTCATGGATATATTTTAATGCCATATGTTTTTCCATATGTCCGCCTCTGTGTTGTAGTGATTAGTGTGATTAGCTGCCACCCCCAGAGGCCCGGGTTCGATTCCCGGCTCTGCCACGAAATTTGAAAAGCTGGAACGGGGTTCACTCAGCCTCGGGAGGTCAACTGAGTAGAAGGGGGGTGGGTTCGATTCCCTCCTCAGCCATCCTGGAAGTGGTTTTCCGAGGTTTCCCACTTCTCCTCCAGGCAAATGCCGGGGTGGTACCTAACTTAAGGCCACGGCCGCTTCCTTCCCTCTTCCTTGTCTATCCCTTCCAAACTTTCCATCCCCCCCCATAAGGCCCCTGTTCAGCATAGCAGGTGAGGCCGCCTGGGCGAGGTACTGGTCATCCTCCCCAGTTGTATCCTCCAACCCAGAGTCTGAAGCTCCAGAACATTGCCCTTGAGGTGGTAGAGGTGGGATCCCTCGCTGAGTCAGAGGTAAAAACCGACCCTGGAAGGTAAACAGATTACAAACGAACGATGTTTTTCCATATGGTACAGGCAGATCACGCCTGTCCCTCGTAATTATTTTTCTTCTTCTTCTTCTTCTTCTTCTTCTTCTTCTTCTTCGCATGTCTTGGTGACTTGATACGGTTTTGGGGCCAGGTGCCCTTCATAACGCCTTATTTTTAAAATTATAATTCGCTTTACGTCACACCGACACAGATGGACTTTTTATGGCGACGATGGGGTAGGAAAGAGCTTGGGAGTGGGAAGGAAGTAGCCATGGCCTTACTTAAGGAACAGACCCGCATTTGCCTAGTGTGAAAGTGGGAAACCATGGAAAACAATCATCAGGGCTGCCGACAATGGGGTTCGAACCCACTATCTCCCGAATGCATGCTCACAGCTGCGTGACCCAAATCGCTCAGCCACCTGCCCGGTATAATGCCTAATCAACGAGGAGGTATATATTTAACCATTGTGTGTTTCCGTTATAATTGATAGTAATTTGTGAAAATAAAGAGCTTGGCATTAAGAATAAACAACAATATTCGGTTTTCAGCGAAAGGAATTGAAAGTAACACCATTCCTTACGGAGCCTTATCAAGGAGCATTTAGCATGAGGTACCTCTGATGAATGATGTCGGTTGTTAGTGTACACATTTCAGGAAATTTGGCTGACTGTCCGTTTCTTACCCGGAGGCCGCAGTTTCGATTCCCGGACGGGTGAGGTATATTCACACATGGTTCGAGGTCCTCTCAGCCTTTCGTTAGAGCAATTGAACCACTGATTGGAAAAAGGGAATAACTGATGATAGCCATATTTTTCAGGAATCAAAAAAACTGTATAAAAATGTTTATGTTATACTTACCAAAAAACACTTCACGTAAGAAATATTCTTTTATACATAAGGAACCATTATATGTATCAAACAGTTAATTTTATCTTACCGTAACGCCACTGAAATGGTTTAATTTTTGAAAAGTTATTCCCTTTTTCCAATCACTGGGTACAAAAATAAATATAAATATGAGTCATTAAAATTTTTATTTCTCCCGTATTGAATGGAATCTTGGCATGGTGACACTTTGTAAGTTTGAAATTATTAATAAACTACTCAAACATTAGTTATTACATAAATTACAAGTTTTATGGAATGTACACCTAACCAACACCAGTCTTTATTGTTCATCATAATCATTTGTGCCGTTATTTTTAGTTTTCCATGATACAATGTTGTTGTAAAATTCCTTGTGCTGTTCAGGAATGTATTTTATTATTTTCTTGACATCATTGATCTTTATTACATTGATCCCCACAGAACCATCATATGCTTTGTGGATCTTTAAGATTTCCTCGATTGTTATGTTTGCCTCTATTATCAACAGGAGATTTCCTTAGAGCAACTAATGTTGACAATAGCCTTTTTCAAAACACTGTGTAGGCTAAGAAATGCTTTGCGACATATTTTACCTTTTCTGTGTTATTCATTGCAAAATAAGCGAATGAAGACGCTTTCATTTTTACTTTTGATATCAAAGCGTTCTATTAAGCCCATTAAAAATTAAAAATGTGTGTTGTTCACTTTTTGAACTTCGGGAATATAAAATTATAATATCACTTTTCTCTTGAGCATTAAATTTAGAAGTACATTTATCTTGGCACTCACAGTCCGGTCCAGTAGCCTTGGCTGGGAGTAAATTTCCTCTACTGTTCACATATTCCTTACCCTCTCTTCTGGCTATCTTCATTTTCTCTTTTTGATGCTCGGATGTATTTAAAACACGTTTCCTCGTCTTAGGCTGAGACGTTTCATCTGAAACGTTCATTGTAGGAGTTACAAGGTCTATACCTAACCTAAAACCCAAAGTTGACCATACGTGCTTCCTCCTTCCATCTCTATCGTGCCATATCCCTCAGTGCTCTCATGGTTTCGGCGGCCTTGAAATACTGGCGAGTGTTTTGGCCAATCAGAATACTACATTTTTCTTTAACAATTTAACAATATACGGCAAGAAATGATTATGTTCTAAATACACTTTGCAAATCTAGAGGCCAAGAACATTCCTCAGAATGCTTAATTTTTTCAATCGGTTCAGCCGTTCTCTCAAACGGGCGGCAACAGAAATCAGCCTAGTGTTTTAAATATATAGATAAACTTTGTGTGTTGAGTATTCAGCCAAAAGGCTGGTTTGATCGTCAAGATTTCCGCCATCAGTTGTCATAGATGTCCTAGAGGTGACTGAAGTGGCGTACTACGGAAATGAGGAGTGAGATAGTTTCCCGTTGCTTTTCTCGTTGAGTCAGAAGTTTTTATTACATATACCTACCGAGCCCAGTGATATGCACGCACCAACCGACCCTATGAGCCAAGTTTTCACACCATTCTTAACATTCGCTCATACCTCAGTCACTTTCATACTATAGGCATAGCCAATGATGAGACTGTGACGGGTCCATGAAAGTAACAAATTTAATCTAGAAATATTTAGTGCACCGTAAGCCCTTCGTCCCGCCAGCAAAGGCACAGTAATAAATATAATACTTGAATAACAGTGGATATCTACCACAGCTAACACAGGGCATGAAACTACTTGTTCATGGTGGGGATCGAACCATAGAAATCACTGGCTCGAAACAGGTTCCCTATTGAAATAGTTAGTTTGATTGTAGTTACTTCTGTCTTTCAGGCATCGAACGGAGTGGCCACATGTGTTAACGTGCTATGGTTATTGAGCCAAGCTTTCGAGACACGCGTGGGATCGAGCACCTCTGTCGGCTGTCCTGTGAATATTCTGTTGTTTCCCATGTTCTCCACCAGGTAAATGCCAGGACAGTTCCTATTCATAGTCCACAGTCGATTCCTTCCATCCCCTTACGCTATTTCACTCGCCATCATTCATTTCATCAGGAAGAGCTTGAGGCCGTAAAAACATGTCATATATGGTCATTTCTTGATGGATGCAGTAGTTTTGCATCCATCTCTTGGCACAGGCCGGAGTAAAGTGTAGCTTCCACCGAAGTCCCAGTCAACATCCCATGGCTGTGACAATATGGAAGTTGCTGGGGTATGGGTAGTGCTGAGTAATGACATTCAGAGCATGACTAGTGCATCTGAGTGTTATGAAAGGTGCTGCTCATAGGGTCAGTCGTGCTGCAATAGTACTTTCTGACCCAGTGAGGAAAGCAATGGCAAACTACCTCACCCCTCATCTTGCCTAGTACGCCTCATTTTGGTGCTGCCCTTGGTTTTGGGGTTTCCATATAACCGCACAACCTTTGGTGGTGCTCTTTGAGGATCCAACCAGCCTCTGGGCTGATGACCTAACAGACAGACAGACAATCCCCCGTTCCGAATGCCTGGAACCATCTTCACTGTATTTTCTCTGTTGTGCTTGCTAGTTGTTTCTGTGGTCCGAGTTTGTTATGTTTATAATGGGCAAAAGATCTTCTTAGGTCGACGCCCCGAATAAATAGCATTTTAAGTTAAGTTGTTATGTTTATTAGCTAGGAGACTCCTGGTATTTTTCCTTGTAGAGCAGACGGCAGCAGATCATATCTGCTTTCATTCCTTATACAGTGACCACATTAATGGATTTTCCTAGTTTACACAGTATCTCTGTCTTTTCGTGATGTAAGAGGTGATAACGATACGCCAGCAGCGATAACCACTTAAAACTGTTTAGTACGCATTAATGAAATGATGCAGAAATCACGTCCGTCATTTAATTGTGAGATGTTCTTTTCCGGGCTATTAGGCATATTTTGACGAGGGACGACCGTTTCACTTCCTTGTTAAAAAACTCTGGTAGTCAGATGGAAATGAATCCTTGTTTTGTAGGTGAAAATGTGCCGTTAGGAACTATGGAGAAATGATAAACAGGTGGAGCAGCTAATTGATTTCGAATACTTGGAGCCACGTTATGTTCGATGGGAGTCAGAATCTTAAGAATAGTAAACTTCGATTTTTAGACGTGAATATGTCTTATAAGTTGGGATGTCAGTTTGAAAAGTTGAGCGAGATGAAAATTGGTAAGTCGGGCTGAGTGGCTCAGACTGGCTCAGACTGTTGAGGTGCTGGCCTTCCAAATACATACTGGCTGGTTAGATCCTGGCTCACTCCGGTGGTACTTGAAGTTACTAAAATACGCCGTAGATTTACTGGTATGTAAAAAACTCCTTCGGGACTAAATTTCGGCACCTTGGCGTCTCCAAAAACCGTAAAACTAATTAGTGGAAAGTAAAGCAAATATCTCTATTTCGGTGAGGCCAACTAAGGATCACGATATGCAAATTTTTCGCTGGCAGTGGGCTTTGATGTTTGCCCAGTACGTGCCCATTCTCTCTGGCTGTTCCTTCTTCCTCTCCTTTCTCCAGAGGGCACCTGTCTTCTTACAGGGCGCATTGTCCTGGAACCTTCTTTGTCTCAGAATACCTCTGAGTGGTGAACGGTCTCTGATGTCACTTTCAACTATTCCTAGCTCCTGAAGATCTTAAGCCACTTCCGTTAACCACGGGGTCTTAATCTTTCTCTTCTGCCAGTAGAATAGAACACGACTGGTCAACCTACCAGAATTCATCCTTGATATGCGCCCATAGAATAAAATAGGGAAGATTTACAACATAATGAATTATAAACAGTAAGAGTACAGTCGAGTTGCGTGTACTATTACGTAGGTGTGTTCGTCAATAAGAACGGTTCTAAAATAATTTTCAAGGTCACGGTGAGAAATCGAGTCCTCAATCAATCAATCAATCAATCAATCAATCAATCAATCAATCAATCAATCAATCAATCAATCAATCAATCAATCAATCAATCAATCAATCAATCAATCAATACTGATCTGCATTCAGGGCAGTCGCCCAGGTGGAAGATACCCTATCTGTTGTTTTCCTCACATTGTGATCACTCCTACTTTTAAAGACCCTTGGTAAGTTATTCCAATCCCTAACTCCCCTTCCTATAAATGAATATTTGCCCCAGTTTGTCCTCTGGTGGTCAGTCTAACTGGAGAGTGCATAATGAACACACGTGTTAAACGATTTAAGTGTAATGGAATTCATTTTGTTCAGAATATAGTGAAATATCTCCACCTGTGTGGTTTAGTGGTTAGTGTGATTAGCTGATTAGCTCCCACCCCCGGAGGTCCAGGTTCGATTCCCGGCTTTGTCACGAAATTTAAAACGTGGTACGAGGACTGCAACTGGGTCCACTCAGCCTCGGCATGTCAACTGAGTACAAGGGGGTTCGATTCCCACCTCGGCCTTCCTCGAAGTGGTTTTCCGTGCTTTCCCACTTCTCCTCCAGACAAATGTCGGGATGGTACATAACTTAAGGCCACTGCCGCTTCCTTCCTTCTTCGTTTCCTTCCTTCTCCCTTTACAGTCTTCTTATCCCCCAAGAAGGCCCCTGTTCAGCATTACAGCCTCCACTATGTGCACTAGCCATGCGTCTTGGTACGTGTGCTAGTTATCAACTGATGAGCCCAAATTGGCACACTGGGGCGAAACGCTGGCAAACCGAGAATAAGTTAGCTGGAAAATGTATAATGTCCAATAACGAAATTATGAATTTACTCATTCACGACAAATATATCAGGTTTCCTCTTGAATCAATATCTACTTCATCTAATAGCCTAGCAGGCATCAATTTTTTTAAATGAGACCAAGTCTCTCCTAGTGCATTGGCAAAGCCAGTATCTCTAAGTAGCCTACGTGGGGCGGCCGACCAGTTCATGGATTCTCAGCCAAGTGGCAGCCATCTTCGCCAGCCTGCCTGCCAATCCCAGAGCAGGCACACGAAAGAAGAAAGCAAATCTTGTCTAGCGCTCAGTGTAGTTACTTGTTCGATCCTTGTCGCGTTGAGATACGTTACCTATACCTGGATTGACAGTTCTCACTGAGTAGCGCCAAGTACACTAAGATCATCTTACGAGTTTGACCCATTCCAGCACTTTCTCCCATTCCTACAAAGAAATCCACCAGCCACCAAGTACTAATTATGGCAAACCCGGGTGGATCGAGTTGCTCGGGCCCATGCTTATTCTACAAAACCCAAGAGCCCCTCCTAATCTTCGCCTCTACCCGCAATGACCCATTCACAGAAACCACGCAAAAATTAGTGATTACACCCCCCCCCCCCCCCGTTACCGTCCGAGAGTTATTCAAGAACATTCCAACACAGATATCAGTATCTTCGTCCACGAGATCAAGGTTGTTCCCCACATAGCCCAGTCCCTACAATTTCATGATATCCAGTTCGCTATAAATTCTATCCACCGCCCACCTCAGAAAGAAGAAGAAGACGAAGAACAGCAACAATAAAATCCCTATATCTATTAAATTCCCTACTTCTACACCTACAAACAAACCGAATTCCAAATTTCCTTCAAATGTTCCCTCTCGCGAACCCAGGACCTGTCCCGCTCACCCGCCGTACCATAGTTGAAGCACTCTCCCCAATCATCCTTGAACATTTTGCCATACTAGAAGAGACTCATAACAACCATCTCATCGTAACAAATCAATTCCAACCATCCTAGCAACTCTCTCTAACACAGTACCCCCACACCCATTCAAGTCAACCCACTAAACCATTCTTCTAACCAATCTGATAAGCCACCTAACTCCATATCAGAACCAAACCCAAGCTCCGATACCACCACTCAAACCCCTGACCAAATAACAACTTCAATCCCCACATCAATAGAAATCGAAACCCAAACCCCGAACTGCATTCCTACAGCCACTCCTAATGCCTCAGATATCGAAACCGGGACCCCTGAACACATTGCCACTGCACTAATACCATACGAACCAATAGTATAAAATGAAATGACACAGACCCGAAGACGACGGAAACTCCCACGCACACATCCCTCAGCGAAGATTCGAAACCTTACCCTAAACTGATCACACCTCTTCGCCCAACCAACCTAATCACACAATGTTTCAACTGTCTAAAATTATATCACTCAGCAGTATCATATACAGAGGCCACCCGTTGCAACAGATGTGGAGGTCTACACCGTCACACTGTTATATGGTACCACGGGACCAGGCGAAGTGTGCGAAATATCAAGGCGGGCACGCAGCTTCATCAAACAAGCAATCAAAGCACAGTACAGAGCAAATTGGCACTCTAATACCGCTCAACTTCAACCTCTCCCCTCCCCCCTTTCTAAACCTTCCAACATTGAACCCACGACAATACCAGCCCCATCTCCCAACCCAACCAAGTTTAAACCTCCAGTTCATACCCAGTCCTGACACAAGCAATCTACTATACCTCCTTCTATTAAACCTACTCAAGACCCAGTCCACACCCTCCTAGCACCCCCTAAATACAATATAATAATCACTACCATTATCTAGACACCCTTCCGCCAAGTCAAGAAGACATGAAAATTATCTCACTTCCTAAAACTACCTTCTTAGCCTTGTATACGTACAATAACATCCTCAAACACCCTAAAGCGCTGGAATCGTGCGGGAACTGCCGAGGCAGGCGCAATAAATATGCAAAGCAGTTAAGCAACATCGGGCATGGTCACTCACTGGATGGGTGACTAACGTCCGCACTTTTATATCACTACGAACTTAACTGAAGGTGCTTATTTGAAACGTGCTGTGTCACCATCTCACTCTGTCTAACTGGATGGCTACTTCCTTCACAAAATTAATCATTTTTACTTCCTAAAGTGCGGACTAAACTGAAGTCGGCTATAGAACCAAACATACTTCTTAATTCGTTAGAGGAGCGCTTAGATGCACCGGCAACGAAACAAACCTCCCCCTTTGCCTGCCCCCTAGGGGAACGTCAAGGCTAGGGGGTAACTTGGTCACAGAGGGGCCACTTAATGTGCCACGCTCTCACTCTTTCTTTCTCGCACAAACACATTACTTGCCCACCTCTACTTGCTTCCCGCCACTCACTCCTGTCGACGCGGTGCCTAACTGAGCAAAGCTTGAGATCCCCAAACAGGTGCTAAATATACGACTGGACCTGTAATTTTGATATGGCTGAATAAAGCATTCTTACTGAAGTCGTTGTATCAAATCTCAATCAGATCGGAGACTTTCAGCTGGAAGGGTTTCCTTGTTAGTTGACGTGTAGTCTGTGAGATGCAATAAAGTGAACTGATTGCTTGGAAACATGCCACGCCGACGGCTATGAGTAGATTATCAACAATTTTCACCAGTTGAGGAAGCTCAGATAATTGGTCTGCGTGAGAGAGAGTTATCTCTGTGGACTGTAGCTGCACTTGTTGGCCAAAATGTATCTACTGTTTAACGTGTATGGCAGCAGTGGTCAAATGATGGAACAGATGCTCATAGAACTGGGACAAGACAAACCGTAGGAGAGGAGGGAGGTAGAATCATCATATCATTCGAATATCCCGGACAGATCCCCGAGAAACAGCAGCGGAAATTAGAGGTAGTATGACACCACATGTTTCGTGATAAACAGTTGGTAATCGCTTGCCTACAGCTGGATTACGTTTCCGTTTCCCTGCAACAAGAATTCTATTGATGCCACAATAATGATGTGTAATGCTGCCTGGTTTCGGGAACGGTCACGTTAGGCCGACAAATGGCATAGCGTCATTTTCAGTGATGAATCCCGCTATAGTCTTCGCCGCAATGATAATCACACTGGGGAGAGGTGCCCCTCTGTTATTATTGTTCACACGGGCAGCCCATGGCATTTCAGTCTGGGGAACTGTTGGTTTCTATGTGAAAAAGCACATTAGTGTTTGTTGATGGTACAATTCGGGCTCAGCATTATATGGACTAGGTTTCCAATCCAGCGATTCTTCTTCTGATGTAATGTTCCAGCAGAACAATGCCCACACTCACGCCGCAGGCATCTCAAAAATTTCGCTTTCAGAATGGTCTGCTGGTTCCCAAATCTGAGCCCTATTGAAAATGAGTGGCGCGTGATGGGTAGACGCTTACACCACTACTCTCGGACATCGTGAACTGTGGACAAACTGACCGTCGCGGTGTAGCAAACATGGGCCACAATTCATCAGGATCATTCCCATGGTCTTACTGACTCCATACCATGCAGGACTCAACAATGTAGTTCAGATCAGGGTGGACACACCTTGTGCTGAATTGTGTCCACACCTCTGCATAATGGCACCTGAACGTGTTATTATCTCATCACTATCTCACAATGTATATCCACCATGAAACCCTGAAACGTTGTAGGCACATTCCTTCCTAGAGGTAGTTGAATGATGCTATTGCAGGTATGCAGAACGTGGTATTACAGTATACAGTAGTAGCAGAAACTTGCATAATTCTGATAAGGATCCTAATAAATCTCTCCTATATTGGATTACATTGACTGGCAAGCTATTATATTTTACGTTCTATTATCTTGATCTAGTCGACATGGATTTAAAATTACTTCACTAAAACACGCTTATGTTAGAAATTAACCTAAGTAAAGGATATTCAATATTCAGAAGAATGGTTCCTTAAAAAATGTTGCTGTTGCGAAGAGTAATTAAATATGTCTACCAATTTTCATGTAAAACTTTATAGAGCTCTTAATACTACCGTACCATAAACGAAATGAAAATATTATTGTTTTTAGATTACGAGTGTAGGGCCGTATTGCATTGTTTATTCCCAGCAGGAAATTTTAAAAGATTCGGAAGTGACACCGAACTAAGGAGGGGGCTTCGTTGTCTCCAGTAATGCTTAACAGTTGTATCTATGCATGGTGTGATGGGGATGGTACAAAGGGGTATACAGAGGTACAAGGGACCAAGTTCGATTCCTGAGCTGGCCGGGAACTTAGACACCGTGTAGTTAATTTCCATGGCTGTAGAACTGGCTATTTGAGTCAATTCACTCACAAACAATCACAGACGAAACATGAATTAGTGGATACATACTTTCACAAGCGGTTGTCTTCAGGAAGAATATTCGGCCATCAAACTGGACCACTGGTGACATGTAATATCAACCCAAGTTTTTCTAGGAACAACAGAAAGAATACAAAGGAGGAGAAGGAGCAAAGGAGGCGATAAATGTAGCGGCATTTACATAGGAAAGCTACTAATGAACTATGGATATGGAAATCATCAGGACGGTACAACTTTGAAGCGTTTACTACCACTGAGTATGGAATATTCTTGGTAACAATGATATAAAGGTTATCTGTTGATGTCATAATAATAGCCGTGAATTAAGTTGTGTACCCTGCTACTTACCTATGAGGATAAATGTGGCTGTACTGCGGTACAGAACGAGAAATACGGAATTAGGCAGCAGGCATGAAATTTCTGAAAAGTATATTGTCAGAAGAATTGGTGATCATGGAAAGTTCTGCTAGAATTTCAGTTACTATCAAAGTACAACAATTACTTGCTCTATTTAAATAAAAATATTCAGTATACATCCATTATGCTATTATACAGTAATACTTTCATATCACACACCATGAAACAATAAAAACAAGTCGACTATCACTTAAGATGATGTTTAAAAATGATAAAATAGAATACGACCAGAAGTTGGTTGGTGGATTTAATGGAGACTAACATCTTCAAAGTTCCAGTTCAAAGATAAGAGACGTCATCCTCGCAATTCACTGAGCCCCCTTTCTGAGGCGTGTGTGTGTGCTTTCTGTTCTGTACGCACCAAGGCAAATGCTGGGGCTGAGCCTTAATTAAGGCCACGGCAGCTTCCTTCCCACTCCAAGGTCTTTCCTATCCCATCGTCGCCATAAAAACCCATTTGTGTCGGTGCGAGTTAGAGCAAATTGTAAAATATAAAATTAAAATAAATAAAAGGAATGTTCCGTGCGCTAACTATAGAATCTGAACGACCACTTCAACATAATCAAACTCGTTATTCCAAGAGAATGATGCGCTTATGATTCCCCAAGGCAGAAAACCCAGCAGGTGATAAGTTTAGGTACATTTATATTATTTTGATTTCAAATTTGCACAAAGTCGTGCGATTGATAATCTTGAGACACAAGTCAAAATATGCCAAACAAACGAATTGATCACTCAGAGCCATGTAAACTCAAGTACTTTAAACGTTCTTTGAATGCAGTTGACATAAACACGAGAACACAACTTTTTAACCGGAAACACTGTTATGTAATCTCTGTAATCTGGATGAAAGTTATATTTGTTCACTATCACTTCTTTCGCACTCAGTCTCTGGGGCTGATCTTAAGATAAATACCGTCTTTGGACGCGGTAACTATCGACTTAGGATCATATCGTAAGGGTATCGCAGTTCGCTTGCATGGTGTGAACTGGAAGTCTCGTAGAAGAGTAGCCAGTCCTAGTTTAGCTTGTAACAATCCAAATCGCATACCTGAAACAAAAATGGACATGTATACCACAGTAATTCATATTGCTTAAATTTCTTAAAGCGTATTTGCAAATCCTTGATCAAATTAATTTCCGTTCATTCATGACTCACCAATACAGTTTCGAGGACCTTCCCCAAACGGGAGGTACACGAAGTGGTGTCTGCTGTGCTTGTTGGCATCATTGAACCTTTCGGGATCAAATCGTTCAGGATCTGGGTAGTACTTAGGATCGTGATGGAGGGCAAGCACAGGTACGAGTATTCTTGTGCCTTTGTCAATCTCGATGTCGGTGCCTGGCATTGTGTACGCCTTCGTGCAGATCCTTATAATGATGTCACCTGGAGGGTACTTTCGCAGAGTTTCTGTCAGCGGGAAGAATATAAGACAGACGTTTTTAGTAGGAGACATAGAAGTCATATTGCAGAAATTAAAATGCATTCTTTATAGTGATCAGGAGCATAAAATCAATCTTAAACACCTCATATAAGCAAAACCATTATATCGACGTTGCCGGGACGAAACCTCCTATGTGATAATATTTTAGGAGATATACTGACTCGCAGCACATGCATTATGAAGAGCGAGAATTCCTTGACAAAACGCACACAATATTGCACCTTAGATGACAGAACCTTACCGGCCAAAGTTCTAAGCTGAAATATTTCACATAGGAGGTTTTGTCCCGGCAACGACGATATATCATTTAGGAATGCAGTTGCTATTAAACAGCATCAAAAGGATATTAAAATGTTTGACGCTGAGGACAGAATAAACACGTAAGTCAATAACAGACACATCATAATACCGTTTCAAGAAATATTTGCGGTATAATAAATCAGCCAGAAAAGAAATATTACAACTTTTCACCAGATGTCTCAGAATAAATAACGAATATATAGGACATAAGTCAACTATTGATTCTAAAAAGACTGTTATTGATAGTTTGCTTTCAAGGAGAACTACTTGAATAGTTTTCTCCATATTCTGTTGCTACTGTTACAGATATATTTCAGGCTCAATTGTAACCAAGTTAGTACAATGTATCTGGTACGTAGTTTCTCCTAGTTACCGATGGTGTCAGGAGTATGACGGTCAACAGAAGGTTAATTAGAATGATAAAGATGATGTATTATCTATCAGGCGTGTTATGTTGAAACTACATCAGTTTTAATGAAGTCATGACAAATATTATTAAATCACAAACTTTATCCAAAAAAACCAAACCCAATGGCACTTAACGCCCTTGAAAGGGCTGTGGCCTGCCCAGTGACCGCTGCTCAGCCCAAAGGCATGCAGATTACGAGGGGCCGTGTGGTCAGCACGACGCATCCTCTCGGCCGTTATTCTGGACTTTCGAGACCGGAGCCGCCATCTCACCGTCAGATAACTCCTCAATTCTAATCACGTAGGCTGAGTTACCTGGCCGGGAATCGAACCCGGGGCCTCCGGGCGAGAGGAAAACACGCTACCCCTACACCACGGGGCCGGTGTAAATTAATCAGGGGAAGTAATTGAGCTCAAAGCGATTGAAAGTCAGAGGATATTGTTGTCAATTACATTGATGTTATTCTCTATTCTAAAATACACTGGAACGATATTGATTCATTTCCCCAGTATGTGAACAGATACACATTCATGCTTCAAGGAAGCATACCAGAATTTTCAAGAGAAACTGAAATATTCTAAATGGATGGGCTTGTTAGTTTTAAACTCATAATGCAAAATATTTGAAATCTCTGTATTTAAAACCTCTAAAGTTGGCTATCCGAGGCGATAAAAGCGTTAATTCACCCAGAAGGTCATGAGTTCAATTCCCCGTCAGGAAATGGGAAAAGTTGAAACATTTACTCGTGGAAAGGTGAATTGCATAGGGATTTATTTACTCATCCAATGACAAATGAATATCAGGTTAATCCTCGGGGAAAGAAAGCGTCTAAGTACATAGCGCTGTCGTTATAGATAGTAATAGTCTTTATTTTTCACTCCTCCAAGGGCTTTGCGGCCTATTCGGAGATGGTTTACTCTATTTTTATATTTAAAGCTTTCGCTGTTTACATTCGCATATCATTCCATAGACATTTTTCATACACTGTTGCAGATCCGTTGTCGGCTATAAGTTGGTATCTTACATTTCTGTTGTTTGCTATCTCTGGTAAGTTTGTGCACCTGTTATTCTTCGACTTCTTCCAAGTACTTACATATATGGTTTAAGTGTATCTATCTATATCTCTATTTCCATCTGTCATTCACAGCGATATTGAGAAAACTAGAGCGATTCGTTATTTGAAATTGGCACCAGATATAGCTTATTACCTCCACTTTACAAGAAAAATTCAATGAATTTCTCATGATAACGATTTTTGAGCCTTTTACAGAAAAATATGTTTCTTTTATCGAAGTGATTGTATCATCTCCGCCATATTGACGCGCACAACTACATCTATCGGCACGAGTTCGAACTATGAATCTCAGAGTACTGCCAAGCACATCTATGCTGAGCTGTGAGCTGTCACCTTCCACAGCTATGCTAAGAAAACGAGAAAGTTTAGATGGCTGAAATTGACACCAAATACTGTATACTGTAGGTTACAAGAACAGTACAAAGATGGCCATCATATTTGAACAGTTCAGTGAAAAATAGTTTCTGTCATTGAAATGAATCAATCTTCACCATTCTGGCGTATGCAGCTTCATGATCCCCATCTATAACCACGTTAAAGAACTATTACAGTGGCATTAAACAAGTTTTGATCGTGAATGTTTCCTTGTAGGTATTTCCGTGTTGGTGATATGATTCGGATAAGGTGAAATTCCTTATGCTCAATAAAATGTCTCTCAATGAGTCAGTTTGGTGAAAATAGCACCATAAACATGTACTGCATGTACTACAGAAATTATGCCTGTCGATCCTAGGTAAGTTTATTAAGTTTTTATTCATGTTCATTTTAAATTTTACATATTCTTACATCGTAATTTTGGCTGTCGAAGCCAGACTTACATACGGTACTACAGTAGTCTTAAAAATTATCTTGATTTATTGTGCTTTTAATCTGTTCGGCCTTTCGACATGAACAAAGTACGAATTAGAAATACGTATCTAATGATGTAATATTGATTCTGATACTGACCAGTTCTAATTTGTACATGACAAGGAGTTTGAAGACATTGAGATGAGAATATCACGACGTTTCGAAGGTCAAATCATCACAATCACCAATATCATTTTATAATAGTGGTAGTGGTCGTCCGGCTCCCTGGCTGAATGGTCAGCGTACAATTCAGAAGGTCCGTTGAGTCATGGACTTTGCCTGCGTATGGTTCATTCGTCTCGCTCGGGGACTGGGTTGTTGTGTTCTTAACATACTTCTATTCATTTACAAACAACGCACCGCACTACGAGTCTCCACTGGAATACACAATAGTAAATATATCTCCCTCCACTTAAGATATGCATCAGAAAGGGCATCTGCGCGTGAATCCATTACAAGTGCCAACCCCAATAAATTTGAAAGAATGTCCGAATGAAGAAGAAGGATAGTGCTAGTGGTAATACAATCATTTTTCGGACTCTTGCACGCTACGAAGTGTACTTACGACTGAACCTACAGGCCTACTATTTCAAATGAAAGAAACACGAAATGTTTCCAGAAACATCGCACATAGTTGAAGACAGTCCATAGAGCCCTTGTATGGCACTGCAAATTATTTCTTATGAACTTGTCAGATTTTATAAGATTATAGCACATAAGTTTCATGTACCATTACGTTATTTAAAAATGCATTGCAAGAAATGATTTGAGTGTGTTAAAAGTAAATTTGCAAAAATGTATTAGAGTGCAAAATATTAAGCAGTTAAACAGAATATTACCGAAATAATCAGCCGTGCTATTCAGTTGAGATAGAAACTCGTCCAAAATGAGACGAAACACTACAGGTTATCCACTTTTACTTTTTATTTTTGCTTTCATTAGTATAATGCCTTTCCTTCTACTCTTTGCACGTTAAACGTTTAAAATTATATTTGTGATTGTTGATATCGTGATCAGAGGCCGCCTGGCTGAGGCGGTAAAAACGTGCTTGGTTTACCCCTAAGAACGAAGGGTTCGATTCGCCGTCAGGAAGTCTAAAAATTTAAGAAACAAGGTTTCCACTCCCGGAGGTGCACATGGTCCTGAGGTTCACTCAGCCTACACCAGAAATGAGTACCAGAATAATTACCAGGATATTCTTGGGGGCAAAGAGGGCCGTGTGTAGATCTAACCACTTTACCATTTAGCATTTACCTTCCACCCCTCCGAGAGTTTTCATGCTTGTACGGCGATAACTTGGCTTTTTTTTAATTGATATTGTAATCGTAGCTATAGTTGAGATTTCTAGTTTTACAGTGAATCCAAACCGAAGCGACATGGTTTTTCTTTCCGGAAATTCGGTTTCAGAACTATTCATCAAACACCTTTGTCCAATGCAAATTTCCTCCTCTTTGTTATTTCGTACGAAAATGTTTCTTCACTCTATTAAACCTTAACTGCACGATTTTTCTTTTTACATTTAAAAACTACCTCGTATTTCCTGTAAAATGGAAAAATCATATAAAATTTCCATGTGAGGAGTATAAAAAGCAAAGAGATTTTCTTTGCATAATACATATATGCTACATCATTAATAAACATTCGTTTCATAAACGACATTTTGATACAATATATTAGTAAGTGTTATTTTTTTATTTAAAACAAAGTATTTACATATACGGTATATGTTCCTTTACAGAAAATTAATATGATATAACGTTGCCTCTTGGAGGGCAGAACTGTAGATGAACCCACGATTCAGCCTACTTCCTTCATTTCAGTGACTATCAGTGTTTCTACGATTTTAGGAGAGAAAAACTCCCAGTGAAACCGGTCCAAGCTACTGGGTGGAAACCACTCTGGCAGTTGAAACAAATACACACTCAACAACTGTAGCAAGAAACAAGTATGGATCCACTGCATCAAGGAAACTTGCATTAGTTTCGTTAGGTAGTCCGCTTGGAGCAGTGACCATTTGATACTTGAGTCTTCAAAAAATCGATTTTGGTGAGGCAAAACCAATTACAAATGTTAACTCAGTACATCACGCTGTAACCTCTTTACGCTCATCACCGTAAATACACAGTGCCAACAACCACTGAGCAACCAGTATCAAAGATATTCTATTAAAAAATCACGTAGCATGAGTAGCAGGCACTAGTTCACGAAATTCCTACCAGAGGTGCCAAGTCAGTTTGAAAATAACATTGCAGCTGTACTACAACAGGCATGTAAGGGTTGAAACATGTAAAATATTTCACTCTTGAAGCATAGTAAGTGACTCAAATTCTGGAAGAGTTTACAACACACGCAAAGCGTGTTTATGTAAGAGATGTCAGAGCTCAAGACTGCCGAAGGGCTCAGTAAACAGAATATCCTCCTCCACTATCATGCTGTCCTCAGCGAGGCACAAAATATTAACTATGCTGTTGAAGCTTGGCATAACAAGTTTCAACATCTCATGTCATTGCGTCATATTTCCTTGTGGAGATTCATAGCTGGACTGAAAGTAGAACAACTATAAATTGAACATGGTATAACGGGACTTCTTGGCTGGTAAAGGAACATACGGGCACAGGCGAATCAAAGTTAGCTCTGCAACCAAAAGCAATTCGCTAACATAGTCGGCCAATACGCCTGTTACAAAGACGAATGATCTACCAGCGATGGATTACTTACATAATTTCAAAGAAGTTAGATGAAATAAACCAAAATGACAATGAAAATTAATAATGGCCGGCGGAAGTACGTTTCTTTTCTTTTTTTTTTTTTTTTTTTTTACAAATAATGGACAAATAAAGTTCAAAGTGTAAAATAAATCCCAGTCATTTAACTACTCCACACTGCATCCATTGTTCAAAACATCATTTTTTAATTGGACTGGATAAACTGTCGAACGGATGAAATTACGTCGGAATAGACGAACTGAGTAGCGAACGAAAAAGGCGTAATTTTGTCCATTCAACAGTGGAAAGATATATTGGCCGATATTCGAACCGCGACGAACTCACTGAATAACAAATAACTATGTCACTTGGCTGTCACGGCCCGTAAGTAACAAAGAACGTTGAAATTGACACGCAGGCAGTCTAAATAACATCCAATGGAAATGCCTGTACACGGTAGCTGAGATATATTATTAATATTATAATTTTAATGCCCCCCCTTTCCTGTTTTAATGCTTATTGCAGGACGGAGAGTTGGATTGACAGGCCTATCCCCCAGCACACACGCAGCTATGAAAGCGTAGTCGCATATGACTGGTTGCGGCCATCTGACTGAACCTGGCGTTATTGAAAATTTCAATCCAGCTCTCGCTTAAATACACACTCGAATATATTCCACTTCTGTGCTCCAGCGATGTGCGCGTTTATCTGTATAACGGTAGTAATCGTTGTGGATTTTTAAGTGCTGTGTGCTACATTCCACGATGACTAGGAATTTGATGGCTTCGCAGGGATTTGTTTTTTCGATACTCATATCGCACTCTAATTTTAAGGATTAATGATTTTTAATCTTTTATTTAATGGCGATAGTTTAATATCCACAGAGAGAATGTATAATTATTTTCAAATTAGTGCACTGGGCAGGAGGAAGGCGTGATAGCAGAGCGACACCTTCACTGGCTACTCACCTAGGCGACCATGTTCGAAATCAATGTAGACTTTTTAAAGTGCATTATTTCCGAGACTAAAGCGATGTCAGTAGGAAGAAACCTATCAGGACAAAATGCCATGTATGGATTACGGAACTACCGAGCTCGATAGCTGCAGTCGCTTAAGTGCGGCCATATCCAGTAATCGGGAGGTAGTGGGTTCGAACTCCACTGTCGGCAGCCCTGAAGATGGTTTTCCGTGGTTTCCTATTTTCACACCAGGCAAATGCCGGAGCTGTACCTTAATTAGGGCCACGGCCGCTAACTTCCACTTCCTAGTCCTTTCATATCCCATCGTCGCCATAAGACCTATCCGTGTCGGTGTGACGTAAAGCAAAACAGCAAAAAAAAAAAGAATACGGAACTGGAACAGGCGGATCATTTCAAGTACTTAGGATGAGTACTGAGTACTTCTCCCTGGATGGTAGAATACTAAATGAATCAAGTTGCGGCGAAGCTAATGCAGTGACCCCGCAGCTGCCGTCAATGGTATTCTGTAAGAAAGAAGTGAGTTTTCGGAGAAAACTATATTTACATCGGTTTGTTTTTAGACCAACGTTACTGTACGGGAGTGGACGTTGGGTGGACTCCGGATATCTTATTCGTAAGTTAGAAATAACAGACATGAAGGTAGCTAGAATGATTTCTGGTTCAGATGAGAACAACGTCGGGAAGAACAATATCGATGGATTAAGCTGTACGTATAAACCGGCTTCCCAGGTAGAGTCATGTGAGGTGAATGTAGAAGGATGGGTTACCTAGGAGGATAAGAGAAGTATATGGTGATTAAAGTGACGATAGACTCAGTTCTTAAAGGTTTAATGATAAAGAGGTATAGAACTACTCTTTTAGTAAACAGTGCCACAAAGCTGGCTGCTGATAGAGGATTACTCTTTTAAAAACCATGTGACTTGTCCGATTGTAAGACTGATAGTAACTGTGAAGCCTTTAATTAGTTCGATAATGGTTTAGAAATATCGAAGAAATCTCACCTGCATTAAATGTTTTGACATAAATATGTCTTTTGGCTGGGGGTTATCCGAAAATTACTTTAACATGACGGAGGTGTAACCATAGAACCATGCAGGCAGTGATGTAAGATATGGCTGGATGGTCAGACAATGTTACCTAGCAACCGTGCAGTCTATGTCTTATGGCTGGTTGCCATCTGTAACTAGTAGCCGTTGATGAATGGCCTTGACCGGGAGACATACAGTATTAGTCATCTAAAATTAAAATTCAGGAAACTCAATCGTCAAAAATTACCAGTGTTTCGCCCAGAGTTGGAAAAAGTGCGGTATCCAACTGATGAGCCCATGCCGCACTCTGGGCGAAACACTGGTAATTTTTGACGATTGAGTTTCCTGAATTTTAATTTTAGCTGTCTCAATCGGAAGCCACATTTTGGTCAGCATTTGTCATCGTTTCATTTTCGCCCACCTAGTGGCTATGATTGTTAAAGCTTCATGTCTATACCGTCTGACACCGTGGTTATCCGGTTCGAGTCCCGTTGGTCGAAAAAAGTTTCACCATGAGAATATTGGCCGGCAGGAGAAAGGTGGTGGTATACAATTTCTAATCACTATATTGTGTGCCAAAAGCTTGAATTCAATTCCAAATCTCTTCTCAGTGTTCATAACTTGTGAGGGTATATGATGTAGCTAATAGTGATTCGTTCGTCGGATGGCGAAGTTAAACTTTGAGAAGACCCCTTAGTGTTATTTGACAGGAGTAGGGTATGTACCGACACCGGGTTTCACCCTCTCCCTATCTCATTATCATAATCACCACCATCACCCAAAATCCACATGTGCAGGTCTCCCATTGGCGTCAAATAGAAAGACCTGCACAAGGCGATGCAAACATGTCCTCGGACACTCCTGGCACTAAAGGCCATACGATAAGTAAGTCGCAAAAGGAAAAGTGGTTTCCTTTCTATGTTATGCTCTAGCCTATATTAATTTAAATAAATGTAAAATTGCATTATATGCAATACATTTTTATTTTACTATTAGCTCTATGTAAATGCAATTTTAACTACACATTGTTATTGACATTTACCTGTTTATCAGAATAAATTCACATTTCTAGAGGTTTCACGTTGCACTAACACACTGAAGGTGCTTAAACTAACTTTTCTGTAGTCTGAATGTTGATCAGGTTCCAGCAAAATTTAAACAACAACAACAACAACAAAACTGATAAATCTTCAAAATAACATAATTTTGAAAGATAGGTACTACAATATTCTAAGTGGCTTCCTTGGATTTTCTAAGAACAAGAAGAATGTCCTTGTTTCCACACATTAGTATGCAAATTAGTGTCTATGTTTGGCTCTACATACCTCGGCGAACATATATTCTCGGCTGAATAATTGTAAAATTAAGTCATACTTGTCCGATGTAGTGTTGAAAGTAGGATTACGTATTCATTCTGCTCAAAGACGTTCTTAGACATATTTCGTTTTCTGCCATTTCTAATCTCTAATTCACAACTTCTCTGCAAGTAATTTATCACAGTATAACAATTTCTTCAGCAAATTTTGTTATGTTGTCTTTTTCGAAAATCATTCAGTTGGAAATAAATAGTAAAAAGGTACATGCTGTCAGTATCTACATTGGAATGAACCTCAAATTAAGCATGCCATTCAAACTGAAAGTACCGGGCGAGTTGGCCGTGCGGTCAGGGGCACGTGGCTGTGAACTTGCTTCCGGGAGATAGTGGGTTCGAACCCCACTGTCGGCAGCCCTGAAGATGGTTTTCCGTGGTTTCCAATTCTCACACCTGGCAAATGCTGGGGCTGTACCTTAATTAAAGCCACGGCCACTTCTTCCTAGGCCTTTCCTATCCCATCGTCGCCATAATACCTATCTGTGTCAGTGCGACGTACAGCAAATAGCAAACTGAAAGCCTTATAAATATAAACAAAGACAAAGTCACCTCCGTACAGGCCATGAAAGCCCTTGGAGGAGTGGAAGGTAAAAGTTTCCACCATTGTTAACTGCGGCACGTGATGGATAGAGCGGTTAGCTCTACGCCCGGCCGCCTTTGCCCCCCAGGAATTAACCTTGGTACTCATTTTTGGTGTAGGCTGAGTGAACCTCAGGGCCATATGCACCTTCGGAAGTGGAAATCTCGTTTTAAATTTTACGACTTCCTGACGGGGACTCGAACCCACGTCCTTCTGGGCGAACCGAGCACGCCTTTACCGCCTCGGTCAGGCAGCCCCTCCTTATAAATATACCGCTGCAAAATCCCATGTATTAAGAGGATGGCACGTTGACATTTGGTATTCAGAGTAGAGATCTCATCTATTTAACTGAGTCGTAGAGATTCATCGAACTACGAACTCTTGACTCAGAGAGGTTTATGAAATGGCCGAAGTATTGTGAACTATGACTGATAAAAAAGTATTTAATATCGCATGAAATTGATGAAAATGCCGGTGCTAAACAGAAGCAGATTGTTAGGAAGTTGTAAGAATAGTTTTAAGTTGGGATAAAATATGTTTGTTTTTTAATTTATGTTCCTTAATTAATTCGTGTTGTGTGATTACTTCATCAGGTTACGCAAACACAAGATTTTTCTTTGCAATACCATTGTGTTGTAATTAGAACTTGATTCAGTAGAAAATAAATAGTAGGTAATTTTATTCAGTTTTCAATTAAAACTAATGTTAACAGACCATTAATTAGTTCTTCTAGTGAACGAATGAAAAATGTGCAGTGTAAACACCTCCCTACCAATTAGGAATTTAATGAGTGTTGCAGTGTACCAGTGGAGTTTATACAAAACCTGAAATGATGTCCTCAAAGCGCTATATTTTTTTAAACCATCGAAAGAATTGAAACTGGGTCCATTGTTTCCAAATTGATTAGTATCCTTGAACCAGCGATCTATTTCTGTCTTCAGGGACGTATTCACCTTGTTATTTTAAGAGACGTTTTCTTCTTCTCTTCTTTCTCTTCAGCTTCTTACCCATTCCGGATGCTGTCAACCATCGTAGCTGCGTCTTTCCTGATGATCGCTGAGCAGAGTAGCTCCAGGGTTGGTTTCGATGTCCAGGTTCTCAGATTTTTTAACCTGGTGATGCTTAATCCAGGTTCTCATATTTTTTTACCAGCTGATGCTTCTCCTGCCAACACTCCTCTTTGGCTGGTAACTTCCCTCGCAGAATGGATTGCAGTATCTAGTATCTGCGTGTGTTCTTCGTAATATGACCGAGGTATTGAAGCTGTCTTGTTTTCAAAGTGGTCAGTACTGTAATTCGTTGGCTTTCTTCTTTCTGGGTAGATTTCATTGTTTTTAACTTGGTCTGTCCAAGACGTTCACAACATACTTCTACTCAGACACATCCCAATAGCCTCCAGATTGTTTCCCATTGTCTCTGTCAATGTCTACGTTTGAACGCTATAATAAATGGACAAGGAACGCATTAGAGCAAAGAAGTGTCACAAGTGTTCATTGTTATCTCTAATGAACACTATCTCCCTCATGGGAAACTGGAGATTGAAAATAGTGCAATTCGGTTATCTTCAGCTGACAAACATGAGTTCCTGGTATAGCAGCATTAGTATAAAGGTGCTAGAGGATTAGTATGTGTTGTGAAAATATGAATGAGTATATTTAAATGGTACCCTGTTACACAGGAGTCTTCCATTCATTAATAAAAGTGATTGGTTAGATAGTGCCTGAAGGCATGGAATGCTAAATATGTTGTGCTTCCAAAGTAATATTGTACCATAAAGGCGAATTTTAGACAGCACAATACCTTCTACTTAATATCTTCAATGTCCTTTATGGTCAGCGGTCACGTAGGCGAGGTGGTAAAGACATGCTCGTTTCACCCGAAAGGAGGTGAGTTCAATTCCCTTTCAGGAAGGTGAAGAAAATAATAAAGGAAGTTTCAACTTCTCGAGAGGCACATAGCCCTGTGGTTCACTCAGCGTGCGACAGAAATAAGTAACATGTTGATTGCTGGGGTCAGAGGTAATGAGCCTCTTAGTGTTGAGGTTACGAATAGTGAAAACATTCTTCTTTCACCAAGGGCCTTAATGGCCTGTATAGAAATTGTTTTGCTTTGCTTCTTCAGGAATGAACTCGATGGATGAAGCTGTACGCATAAACCGGCTTCGGTGGTGGGGTCATGTGAGGCGAATAGAGGAGGATAGGTTACCTAGGAGAATAATGGACTCTGTTATGGAGGGTAAGAGAAGTAGAGGGAGACCAAGACGACGATGGTTAGACTATGTTTCTAACGATTTAAAGATAAGAGGTATAGAACTAAATGAGGCCACAACACTAGTTGCAAATCGAGGATTGTGGCGACGTTTAGTAAATTCTCAGAGGCTTGCAGACTGAACGCTGAAAGGCATAACAGTCTATAATGATAATGTATGTAATGTAAGTATGTATGTATGTTGCTTCTTCATGTTTAACCATGAGTGTGGTAAAACCCTGGAATCGTTGCAGTTTAGGTCACACATAGCTGTTGATCCAAATGCGATCGCTGCCATGGATGTACGCGTCTTCTTTCGCGAGTCTATCACCAACCATCAATTCGGAAAATAAATCATACCTCAAGTAGATGGACTAAGCATGATGAGACGATGAAATTTATAATTTTGGCTTACGATGGTAATTTGTTGATTACATTATTTCTATAATGTCGTTAAAATAAAATAATAACAATTAACAGCAGTGATTTCTCAGCAATGAAATTGAACCTCGTGAAAGTAACTCTGATAAAAAATGAATCGACGAATTGTTCCTCCATCCCTTACCATAAATCCTATTACTTAAATGCCTCTCGATCCAAATTAATTTGTATAGTAAGGTAAGTCGGTTAATAGATAACTTTTTTTTTCTATCAGCGTCTTCTGGCTGTTCTGTGGAGATTTCGAAACAAACTGTGGGGTCTACCGTTTATGTCTGATTCCTTGCAGGTTATGGTATAAATTATCCTACTGCTACACTTCTCGGTAAGTTTGGATACTTCTATTGCGACCCAACAACTTATTTTTCTGAGGAAATTTGCTATTAAGGACCGAATCTCTCTTTGGAAATGCCGAAAGGAGTTTCCATTCTGGGACTTGCTAGGAATAGATTGAACAGTGGACACATCAGGGGTCATTTTTATTCCCTTGTGCCATTCTCTGACTGATAATATAGTATGATTTCTAACCCAATAATTTGCAGGTTTATTCTGTTATACTGTTCAAATAGGCCACATATTTTCCTTGTAAGGTATTTACATCACCTCTTGAATTCACGATTTCTAGGCTCTACTCCGATTTTTGAAGCGGAAAGTAAATTAGTACATCTGTACAATGAGGTGTGCTTGTTCCTATAATCTAAGCTCTGTGAGACAATTGTTGCTTTCTTTAAGGGGGGAGACCCAGCTTAACAAAGGAAAAAATAGGTTAATATTCATTCGATTGTTATATACGCTACAATTGTTGTTGACAATTGCTGCACATATCCCAGTATTGGCATGCTTCCTGGTAACCAGAAGCAACTTCAATAATGTCAGAGTTTTAATAATTTTAATATTTCAAAATAAAATGTTCAAAATTTCCCGCCTTTTTAACAGTATATCACTGTTTCCCTTATAAATTCCAAGTTTATAAGAATTTTCGTACTTTTCCTTTTTTAAAGTGTGTATCAAAACTCCAGCTACAAAATGAACCTTAATCATTAACATAGACGGTGATTTGGATTTTTGTCACGTTTTTATTCCGAGCACCAGGAAATATTTATAGTTTTTAAATAAAAATGTTATATAAAATCTAATTAAAATCTTATTGATCTGAACGAGGTACAGAGTGTAATACAACACTATGGGAGGAAACTCTGAAAAATTCATAATTATCCGTAAGAGGGTTTTGAAGGAAACCGTGATATATTGTTAAAAAGGCGGGAAATTTTGAACATTTTGTTTGTAAATGTTATAATTAGAATTTTGACATTATTGAAGTTGCTTCTGATTGCTCTGAAGCATGCCAATACTGGGATATGTGCAGCATTTGTCAACAACGTTTTGTAGCATATATAACAATCGAATGAATATTGGCTTATTTTCCCCGTATTAAGCTAGGTCTCCCCCATTAATGACATCTATAAATAAGAGTTCCCTTCCCGTGCAAGCGAAAACAAGTAGGAATCAGTTCAGGGGAAGTTGTTTTGAAACAAATGTAAAAGACCTGGTTATACTAAGGAATTCAGTATGTGAAATATTTGGTCGCCCTATAAATGGGCAAGGAAGAGATTGTATCTAATTTAGAATTAAGGTTATTAAGTACAGAGGGCCCGTGCTAACTCGTTTGTGAAAAACACTCAACTAATTTATTATTCACTTTTAAGGACTGCGATGACATAGGTGGGTCTGCTCAATATTCACCACTGTTGATGTTAGTACAAACAGATTTTCCCGCATTAACTGATAAGCATATTCCTTGAAAAATAATGCAGTTCTGGTTAATCCCAGTGCAGCTTCTGTACTTACACCAATGATGAACATGTAGTCAGCAAAGCCCAGACAGTAAGGCTAGGTAGGTGTGATGTTAAGGAAAAGCCGCAACGTTTTGATCCTGTTTCCTCTTTTAGCTCTTCTAATATATGGTCTGTTGCGATGTTATACGAAACGTAAAAATCGTGGTGATCCTTGGAGCATTCCTCTTGCTCTGCGAATTGGTTTATATTTTCCACTGGCAGTGTGAACGTGTAGACCCTCCGTAGCTCAGACGGCAGCGTGTCGGCCTCTCACCGCTGGATACCGTGGTTCAAATCCCGGTCACTCCATGTGAGATTTGTGCTGGACAAAGCGGAGACGGGACAGGTTTTTCTCCGGGTACTCCGGTTTTCCCTGTCATCTTTCATTCCAGCAACACTCTCCATTCTCATTTCATAGCATCTATCAGTAATCACTTTGGGAGTGGTGACCCCATCGTAATAACAACCTGATTCATTCATTACATCCCTGTCCTGGTCAAAGACTGGAAGACAGGTTGTAGGTTTTCATTTCAGTGTGAACGTGTGTTCAATTTATTTCCTGCAAAGCCATTACAACATTTGTACATATCGATGGAGAGTTTTAATTTTTAGATAATACTGTCCACTGTTGTCAAACGCATTTATGATGTCTAATAAACCAATACAGGCACTCTTATATTTTAAAATTATTTCAGACAGAATGGCAGAGGTGTTAAAGCGTTTGCCGGGTGATGATGTGAAGCTCCTCTGATGTTGATTAAAGGCAGTATAATTCCTAATACGTCAATATAATTCTTTTTAACATGTTGAACACCTGAACAGATTGAAATTGAGCACCAGTTTCCAACTTGTGCCCGATCACCTTGTTTGTAAATAAAAATAGTTAGAGCTTTCTTCTTAAAATCTGACACTTTATCGGTATTGAACATCCTGGAAGCAATACAAGCTATGATGCCATCATAAGCTGTATCGTCCTTGACCGCATGTACTAATACGAGGTTTGATCCAGGCATTGTGTCCCCACTGCTTTAATCACCTCTTCTTTACTAATACTACAATCAAACGTGTCGTTTATATACATTTTGTCCTCGTCATTTAATTTAGAAATACTGGCTGCAGAGAAAATATTAGAAAAATGATTGTGTAATTCATTAAGTTACAGGAAATGTCATTAGATTTCAGCATGGAGCGTTCTTCTATACGACTGATATTGAGTTAACTGGTAAAAATAGTTTCGTTTCCTTATCACTCTTAGTTTACTTAACGTTTTATAATCATGAGATGGATGAATATCACGCGTACATTTTCGAACTTCCTAGTATTTCCTATCAGGATATTTGAAAGTTTCCCGAGTTGGATTCACTTCCTGGTCACCGGTTTTTAATGATATATGGCTATACCTTTTGGCTCGGGAGCTGGATGTTTGCGCTATTCTCAACATTCCTAAAACTCCCAGAGGATAGGACAGGGCTAGAACTGCGAAGGAAGCAGTCGTAGCCTGGTGTGGAAATGTGAAAGACGAAAAATAATATTCAGCGCTGTCACCGGTGGGGCTTGAGCCCACTGTCTCCCGAACGCAAGTTCACATTTACGAGGCATGAACCAGAACCACGTAGAAAACTCTTGCTGTCATTTTTGTGTTAATGTACTCCACAGGAAATATAAAAAGTGAACACATGATTAAATCACATGGTAGAAAGGACATATCACCAAAACAAATATACCGTTTGGCGCCTGTAACGTTAGCCATTTTATTGCAACAAATTCTGCTTTCAAATAATCATGAATAGGGCATGCGGTAAAACAAACACTACTGAAATTACAAACATACAAAGGTTTTAATTTTGGAGCCTGACGAGGAATAGTAGGAATATCCCTAGATAATGAAATGAAAAAATGAAACTCCATAGCCTGTATCCAGTCATTCGACGGGGTGAGGAATGCAATGAATGAAACCCCATCTAGCGGCGAGGATAGGAAATGTGCCGGCTGCCGAAGATTGCGGCACTCCTCTGGGGCAATGATAAATGACTGATAGATGTAAATTAAATGTTAATGGAGAGTGTTGCTGGAATGAAAGAGGGCAGGGAGAGCCGGAGTACCCGGAGAAAACCCTGTCCCGCCTTCGCTTTGTCCAGCACAAATCTCACTTGGAGTGACCGGGATTTGGACCACGGTATCCAGTGGTGAGAGGCCGGTGCGCTGCCACCTGAGCTACGGAGGCTGCTCTAGATAATGAATGTGTGCTTAACTTGGCCAAGATAAACAGTAGGCTGCCTAATTTAACATGAAAAGGAACCTACTTGAGAGAGAGAGCTCGCAAGTGCAATGCCTAGTTAGGACCGTCTGAAAGCATGGATACTAACAAGGATGAGATCGAAGTACTAGCTACTAATGACTCACAGTGTGCATAGCAGAACGCCACAAACAGAGTGTTAACTCCGACGTTTTTGAATGGTCCTAATTACACGTTACTGAACTAGAATCCATGTGAATAAAAGCTTTCTAATAACATTCAATAATATTCTCTATTAGGATTTACCGAGCGAAGTAGCCGCTCATGTTAACTCATTGGTGCTAGGAAGCCTACATGGTCTCCCATATAAACCCAGACCGAACGCACGGTGTTAGTACTATGAGCTACGACAGCTGCAGTATGGGAGGCGCGCGCATACTTCTTGACCTTGCAAGCAGCCTGAATGTGTTCGACCTGGCAAGCTTCAGTCGCCAGTCTTAATCTCAGCTGCTAACATAGTGAGACAATTATTATACTAAAACCGTATTTTCGTATGTAAAAGTTCTGGTTTCATCTTAATGGTCGTTTGAACAGCCATAACTCTCACTATTGGTGTGTAGAAAATCCTAGTGGTGTTTATAAAGTCCCTCATTATGATAGGAAGACTGGTGTTTGGTGTGCAAGACGAATAATTGGGCCTTATTTTTTCGAGATGACAGTAAATGAGGAGAGGTACCAAGATGACATTTTGACGCCGTTCTTCTACCAGTTAAGGGAAGAAGAAAAATCTTGTGGGTGGTTTCAACAAGATTCAGCCCCTGTTCATACAGCGGAAGATTCTTATCTTACATTCTAGGAAGTGTGTGCAGACAGAGTGATCAGTACTGGTCTATTTCCACATCCTTCTCCAGGTGTAACAGTGTGCAATTTTTATTTGTGGGGTAAACTGAAAGAAAAAATGTATCGATCAAATACTTACACATTGGAGGTACTGAAAGAAAACATTACGAATGAAATCAGAAACATTACAGTGACAGAACTAATTCGCGTCTGCCAGAATGTGGTTACCAGATACAATATAACCCAGGAAGGACGACACTTCTAGAATCTCTTATAAGGTAAGTAAGCAAACTCGTGTCCTCATCCCGAGGTGATGGAGATTTTCCAAGCACCCCCCCCCCCCAATAGAGGTGAGTTGCATGTACCATTTCAACCACATACCAGCCCTCCTGTCATTCTTAAATTTCTGGCAGTACCGGAAATCGAACCCGGGCCCCCGAGAACGGCAGCTAATAATGCTAACCGTTACGCTACGGAGGCGGAAGATGTCGTATAAGATTGTACACACTCTTAAACGACGTAGGTTCGGCTGAGGCAGCCGCCGCGCCGCGCCGTGGCGCAGAATACAAACACCGAGCGTTCGGTCTGAGAGACCCTGTAGTAGACGAGTAGGTTCGAATCCCACCGTGCGTCGACTGTCCTCAGTATATTATTTTGTTAATTCCTATTCTCACTTCCAGGAAAATGCCGAGACAAATCCTCTTCATAGACCACAGCCGATTCCTCCCACTTCCTCACCCAGCTTCACCATCATTCAATTCATTTTCATTAGCTCCTTAACTGAGGTTGCCGATAAGAAGGGGATCCAGTCGTAAAAGCATGCCATATAATTTTATCTCACCTCATGCCCGTTCTCGTATCACAAGATGGGACTAAGGGGTGGATATTAATACATTATATTTGGGTCTCTTCTTCTTCTTCTTCTTCTTCTTCTTCCTCTTCTTTATGTTCACCCTCCAGGGTCGGTTTTTCCCTAGGACTTAGCGAGGGATCCCACCTCTACAGCCTTAAGGGCAGTGTCCTGGAGCTTCAGACTCTGGGTCGGGGTATACAACTGGGGAGGATGACCAGTACCTCGCCGCTCAGGTGGCTTCACCTGCTATGCTGAACAGGAGCCTTGCGGGGGGGGGGGGAGATTGTAAGGGATAGACAAAGAAGAGAGAAGGAAGCGGCCGTGGTCTTAATTTAGGTACCATCCCGGCATTTGTCTGGAGGAGAAGTGGGAAACCACGGAAAACCACTTCGAGGATGGCTGAGGTAGGAATTGAACCCACCTCTACTCAGTTAACCTCCTGGGGCTGAGTGGACCCCGTTCCAGCCCTCGTACCAATTTTCAAATTTCGTGGCAGAGCCGGGAATCGAATCCGAGCCTCCGGGGGTGGAAGCTAATCACACCAACCACTACACCACAGAGGCGAACATATTTGGGTCTCATTGGCGCATTATCTTTCTTTTATTATTAACATGTTACTAAAAATGTCCCAAGGCCCGCCTGGTGTCCATGATCGTTAAGACGCTGAAGTCTAAACGGTCTGACACCGTGGTTATCCGGTTCGAGTCCCGTTGGTCGAAAACATTTTCACCATCAGAATTTTGGCCGGAAGGGTAGGGGTGGTGGTGATATACAATTTCTAATTGCGTGCCAAAAGCCAGGATTTTCTAAACCTCTCCGCAGTGCTCATATGGAGTGAGGGCATATGACGCTGTTGATGGTAATTCGTCCGTCGGATGAAGACGTTAATCCTTGAGCAGTCCCCTTGGTGCTATTCGACAGGAGTAGGCTATGCGCCGGCATCGGGTTTCACTCTCTCCCTACTATCATATATCACGACATTCATTTCATCACATTAACTCCTCTGATGAGGTTGACGTCAGGAAGGGCATCCGGTCATAAAAACCGCCACGACAAATTCATCTCACCTCATACCTGACTCCGTAGAGAAACGGGACAAGGGTTGGACAAAAAACTAAAAATGCCCCAGATTTCGTCTCAGGGTGAAGATATTAAGGGAGCTGCCTAGTCGAGCAGGTAAAAGCGTATTCGGTCCACCAGAATGAGTTCGATTCCCTGATACGAAGTCGAAAAGTGTAAAGAGGAGACATAAATTCTGAAATAGTTAAAAATTCCTGGGGTTCACTCATTTGACACAAGAGTTAAGTACCAGGTTAACTCCAGGAGGCAAAGACGGCTGCACATGGAGCTTACCACTCTACACAGCTTACAACCAAGTTACGAAAAATGGAATCCTTTATCTTCTACTTCTCTAAAGAATCCATGGCATGTACCGAGATGAGCTTGCTTTTATGATTTATGTTAAGCATGCAGAAACATACCTGAAATTACTTGATCCAAATATTGCATTTGTTGTAGTGCATCATACGTCAAGTTGCCTTCGTTTTCCTTCAGTACGGCATCCACTTCTTCCCTCAGACGACTCTGGATCTCTGGATGTAATGCAAGTTCATATAGGGCAAAACTCATGGCAGTAGACGAGGTTTCAAACCCGGCCAGGAAGAAGACAAATGCTTGGGCAGCGAGCAAGTTGTCTGTCATCTCTGTGAATATATGGTAATAATATTAAATATCTTAAATCTGTACTTTGATCTTAATGAAGTGACGTTACACATTCCACCAACAGGTTAAATTAGATACCCTATTTTGTCGAAGTAACATAAAGTACACAGAAATAAGTATAGCCTATATAGAATTGTGAATAGAGTTGTCATTAGCAAAAAGATTAATTTAATATCCTGAAAATTAACAGTACTCATAATTAGTTCTGGGTAATATGTTTCATCAATATGTTGTGCTTTAGCTGCTAAACGTGGTAATATGTTTAACTGCGGATTCACAACTGTACTTCAGTCCGTGCTGAACTGATCACACTATCACTCCTTAATAATAATAATAATAATAATAATAATAATAGTAATAATAATAATAATAATAATAATAATAATAATAATAATAATAATAATAATAATATTGATTTTATGTCCAACTAACTACTGTTTTTACGGTTTTCGGAAATGCCGAGGTGCCTAAATTGAGTCTTGCAGGAGTTCTTTTACGTGACACTAAATCTACCGACACGAGACTGACGTATTTGAGCCAGGATCGAACCTGCCAACTTGGGGTCAGAAGGCCAGCACTCAGCCCGGCGCTATCACTCCTTAGAAAATGCGTTTTGTGAGACACATTCCAGAAAAAAGAGCGGTTTCCATAGCTTAGCACTGATTGGTCACAAATGGCCGACTCCGAAAATCAAGTGGCTCCAATTTTCTACCTAAATCACCAGATGTCTCTGTAACTGGTAACGTTTCTGTTGACGGTTGTTCGTTTGTCAGCTGGAGATATTTAAGTCTTGAGCAGACTCCTTGGTGTTTTTCGACAGAAGTAGGGAGTGTGCCGCCAATGGGTTTCTCCCTCTTCCTACCCCATCATCATCATCATCATCATCATCAGCCAGACGCGCAGGTCATCCATGGGGATCAACTAGTTAGACCTGCTCCAGGCCTCTCGGGAAGCCACACATCACATCTCATCACTTTTTAATCTACTCATGTTTAACCATAGAGCTGCCATGTTTATGCGCCATTTACGACTTGAGTGATGGTTGACTGTAGCAAACTGTCGGAAGACCGAGGTTGGCAACATGTTTGTCAGTCATACGATTGCCACTGCATCTGGTGGGAACACGAAGTGACTTTTCAGTCTCCATGTGTTCTCATTTATATCACAGCATTATTCACCTACATTTACGCATTTTTGTTCTTAGCACATTTAAATAAAGTCTCTAGCTAGTAGCGTTTGTATTACCCTTACAGATGAGTTTAAATTCCTAGTGATATAAAATAAAAACGCATTCTCTAATTGAGGACACATTGAGGAGTGTGCTTTAGTAAGCCTAAATATGTATTTTTACCGGGCGAGTTGCCCGCGCGGCTACGGGCGCTCAGCTGAGAGCTTGCATCCGGGAGATACTGGGTTCGAACTCCATTGTCGGCAGCCTGGAAGATGGTATTCCGTGGTTTCCCATTTTCACACTAGGCAAATACCTTAACTAAGGCCACGGCCGCTTTCTTCACTCTCCTAGGCTTTTCCCATCCCATCGTCACCATAAGACCTATCTGCGTCAGTGCGACGTAAAGATAATTGTAAAAATATTAATAATGTATTTTTACAAAATTTGAATCATCATAATGTCCTTCTCCACAGTTTAAACTTTAATTTTCCAGAAATGAATATTTTGGCACCATGCTAGTGACAGATATATGTTGCATCCCCAACTGTAACGCAAATGATCCAAGTAAGGGAGGCTACACACCAGTGTTTCGGTCCTCAAGTGACGAAAATCTGCGCCAAGCTTGGATTAGGGAAATTCCGCGAAAAGACCTGAAACCTTCAGAATGAAATGTGGTTTGCATCAACTATTTTCACAAAGGTGACATTATTAAAGTAGAGTAAAATAAGGATTCGCCTAGAGAATGGAAGGAGCACCCGCTGGGATAGATTTAAACTGGCATCTGGACCTCTGCCTATAATTATCCCTGATTTGCCATCAGTCACTTAAGTAAAGTAAAAAACATGTCCTGATGTACCAGTAACACAGAGAACTGTTATACTAGGAGTAAAGTATCTACATGCAGTCTATGTGTGGTGTATCTTAGGGTTTACAGGCCTACACTGTAACAATGTTATAGAAGTATAGCTTACACTTCTGCATCACATAACCCTCTGTATTTGGTTCTACTCACATCATATTAATAATGTATTAATATACTGCCTACTTTTATTACTCGACAGTAGCAATATAATGGAACAGAAACAACATAGATTACTTATTAAGGTATGTTAAATGTGTGTGTGTGTAAAATATTAATTACATAATATCACTGATTCTTATTCACTTTACACTCGGGTATGTATATATGATTAAATGTACCGGAATAATTATTTAACCACCAATTTGTATTATTTGAGGGTAGTAACGTATGAAAAGGAAGCTATGAATTTTTCTTTACTAGAATCAGCATGATCTTTCCATGTTCCTCACTCCTACAATGAGCTGCATAGCTGTTATCAAATAATTTTCTCACGATCATATGCGCGTCTTGCACAGGTAGCCGAGAGGTAGCCGATTGTAACAACTTGACGTATAGACGAAATGAAACAGAAACAACATTTTTCTATTTACTTTTCCTAAACATGTATATACGGTATATGTTTGTCCAATAATCATTCCGTAGTATTGCTTGTACCCGCACAGCTGTTCAGCTCTCGCGGATAACTATGACAACGGCAATAGCGAGAGTGTTGTCAATTCCAATCTTCCGTCGTTCTACTAGGGTCGATCGTGGGTAGGTCCGAGTGTTTGTGCCTTGTTCTTAACAATACCATGTTCTATCCAGATGGCTATAAAATACGCATTTTACAGCCGCAATTACAGTTTAATATTTCCTACCGAGCTCGACAGCTGCAGTCGCTTAAGTGCGGCCAGTATCCAGTATTCGGGAGATAGTAGGTTCGAACCCCACTGTCGGTAGCCCTGAAAATGGTTTTCCGTGGTTTCCCATTTTCACACCAGGCAAATGCTGGGGCTATAGCTTAATTAAGGCCACGGCCGCTTCCTTCCCACTTCTAGCCCTTTCCTGTCCCATCGTCGCCGTAAGATCTATCTGTGTCGGTGCGACGTAAAACAACCAACTAGCAAAAATATTTCCTATTTAAATGTATATTAATGAGGTATAGTTTCTTCATATAACGGTTAACCTTCATTGGTCTACGACCTTAGTATTCGTTAGGTAGTCATGAATGTCGTGTGAATTATTTGTAGGTACACAGACTTCAGCTGTAATTTAAGACGGTAGTAATTTCTCGCATGATTTGTCTATTACATACCATAGATGTGTTTTGAAACTTGGTTTCCAGCTTTAATTTGGGTTAGCTCTTTCGCTGTTGGTAACATCATAGTTAATATGCATATCAATTTATGCTGTAATTAGTTTTAAGTATGAATAATGTATTCCTAATTACGATGAAAACACTCAGCACAGTTATTTTATATCAACAATATCGAAAAATGTAATAATATTTCACACCCCATGAAGTCAAAATATTTCGACAGTTAAATAACAAAGGTTATTATAAACAATTTTATGGAGTTTATGAATTTTACTCTTTGTATTATCATGTAACCGATCTTCTATTACTTGACAGTTAACCATTGATTCTGCTTAATTTTACATGTATCTAAATAATAGTTCATGTATTGAATATTGAAATGTTGAAATATGCCGGTAGCTGTCAGTTTTAATATTGTAGCATTCAAGGTTTTTTTTTTGCAAGTTGCTTTACGTTGCACCGACACAGATATGTATTGTGGCGACGATGGGACAGAGACGGCTAGGAGTGGGAAGATAGCGGCCGAGGCCTTAATTAAGGTACAGCCCCAGAATTTGCCTGGTGTGAAAATGGGAAAAGACGGAAAACCATTTTCAGGGCTGCCGACAGTGGGGTTCGAACCTACTATCTCCCGAATACTGGATACTGGCCGCACTTAAGCGACTGCAGCTATCGAGCTAGGTCATTTCATGTTCTGGTGAACATCTCATCTAATTGTAAAAAAAAAAAAAAAGAGCACGACAGTGTTTTATTACTGGCCTTTTTCATTTGATTCTTTATGTTAACGAGAACTGTAAGCCGCACACTGTTCCATTATCTGATGATGACACTTTATTTATGAACTTGAAGTTGAATACTGTAGTTTTTAATTAAAGAACTCGGAATATGTTTAACTGCGTGAAGAAGTACATGAAAGAAACTTGAGAGAAAATTCTTCCGAAACCCACTCAAAATTTTATATATTGCACTTGATACTACCCTAATATGGGTGGAGCACGTTAGTAAAATGTACAATAAAATAAAGAGAATTTACTTCGTTTGCAATTCACATCAGCATTCAGCATCAAATCGCGGTAGACTATGGTTCAGTATACAGGGTGTAACAAAATTGTACGGCAAAAATTGAAGGACACATTCCTTATAGATAGGTGAAGAAATTATGTTATATGGACATGGGTCCAGAAACGCCTGGTTTCCATGTTACACCTCATTTTCATCAATTCATTAATCATGGGAAACATGCACTCTTTGTTGCGTCTGGTAACGGTGTCAGTATCGTAGGTGCACTGCCAGTGTTTTGTTTTGTTTTACATGTCCCTGTTGCCATGAGACTTACGTCATTGCTTGTTTACAGGTAACATCAACTGTTCCAGTGATCAGTACGACCTTGGCAAGCATGTATCAAAGGTCACGGAGGGAATATTGAACATCTGCGAGAAAGAGTTGCATGTGATATGATGGCACGTTTCCCATGATTAATGAATTGGAGACAATGAGGCGTAACATGAAAAAGCGTTTTCGGACCCATTTTCAAATAACATAATTTCTTCACCTATGTATAAGGAATGTGTCCTGTAATTAGTGCTGTACATTTTTGTCACACTCTGTATGTATACATCCCAGTCTAGAAAGCCAAGAATAACGGCCAAGAGGATTCGTCGTGCTGACCACACGACACCTCGTAATCTGTAGGCCTTCGGGCTGAGCAGCGGTCACTGATAGGCCAAGGCACGTCAAACGCTGTAGTGCCATGGGGTTTGGTTTGATTTTTTGTTATGTCTATTTGCTTCAAATAATTATGATCGTCTCCTACTCTTGACGTCGTACGTGAGTGTCATGAGATAGATACGGTGCTTATGCAGTGTATAACAATAAGGTACCACCAAAGCTTCATGACACGTTCCTCACACGTAGAAGAAAATATGTTATATGGACATGGGCCCGAAGACGCGTTATTTCCGTGTAAGAACTCATTTTCTACAACTCTACATAATACATTAATGATGGGAAACACACACGAACAGAATGAACACGCATACCACATGGAACTCTTCCTTACATGAAATGTTCCAAATGCCCTCCGTTAGCATCAACCCGCCGTAGCATTGAATCCCGGATGTAACGTTTTACCGCATGGCTTTTAGTGCCGGGATTGTCCAAGGATACGTTTGGCTCACCCGTTCTGTAGCTACTTTTGCCGGTCCACCCCATGGATGTACCATTGTGTGGGGTTGTAAAATGGGAAGAAAGCCATGGCCTTGAAAAAGGTGCCATCCCGGCGTTTGCCTGGAGTTGAAATGTGAAACCACGGAAAGTCACTTCTAGAATGGCCGGTAGAGGATTCGAAACCACATGCTACGCGAGTACCAAGTAACCTCTCTCGTACCATCTGCATTTGTGGAATAGTTAAGGAACGATTAACTGGGGCGTGCTAATAAAATGTGCTTGATTGTCAGAATAACTATTGCTTCTATACTCTCACGTCAGTCGTCACACGTGTATGGAATACAAGCTATGTTTTTGGACAGATGTTTTTTACTAGTAGTTTGACGTCGCACTAACACATTGAAGATTTTAGGCGACGCAATGACGGGAAAGGGCTAAGATTGGGTATGTAGCTGCCATAGTCTTAATTAAGGTACAGCTCCAGCATTTGTCCGGTATGAAAATTAGAAATCATGGAAAACCGTCTTCAAGGACTGCCGACGGTGATAGTTGAAGCCAATATCTCCCGAATGCAAGCCCATAGCTCCACGATACGTACCGTGCGGCCAAATTACTCGATGAGAAGAATACTCAGTACTTCAAGTCCACTGAACGAAAAGAAATAAAGAATGACATTATCCAAACAAATCAGTCTTCGGCTATTACGCACTTACACAAAGCTATTCAAAAATTATGCAGAGGTGCCTTAATCATACGTGAACCACATCACTTCACCCGAACAGACCTGCAAGAGTTCTTTCAATACAATCTCGTTATTATGATGCACCAAGGAGAATTTTAAAGTATGGGCTTATTTACTCGTACGCTGGGAGGAATAATTAATTGTTCTATCACGCGATCAACTAATCAGGATACGACACCTACACAGCTGATGGTTTCTATTCGTTGTCTCGTAATACTAGTACAGTATCGTCTTCAACGGGCAACACATGAAGCGATCCATGTCTGCATAATTCGGAAGTTCAAAATTAGGACATGGTCGCAACTGAAGAGTTAAAACTAGGACATAATTTACCTGCTGTATTAGTACGACCGATATAAGGAAGCATTTATTATAAGAAAATAACATTAGTCCTATCAACTTCATTTAATGACTAGAACATGAATTACTACAAACTGTTATGCCCTAGGCATTTGTAATGTCACTCGTTCTTTTCAGACATTATCGACTGTTGCATTTCGCTAAAGATGACTGGCCATTCAAATATCGCTGCGTTGATACCTTTGTGACCTTGGTTTGTGATGCCTTCTTTTAGACACACCGGGCGAGTAATCTGTGCGGTTAGGGGCGCGTGGCTTGCATCGAATCCCACTGTCGGCATCACTAAAGGTGGATTTCCGTAGTTTCCCATTTTCTGACCAGGCAAATGCTGGGGGCTGTACCTTAATTAAGGCCAGAGCTTCCTTCCCACTCATAGCCGTTTTCTATCCCATCGTTGCCTTAAGACCTATCTGTGCCGGTGCGACGTAAAACAAATTGCCCTTTTCAGATAATTAGCGACAAATTTAAATGACCTGATGTTGACTTCCAAAACTTCTAAACGGCTACAATAAAATATCACAGACTATTGACTTTTCGACCCGGATGTTCTTCTTACTCTAGAAAATCACAGTCTGACACTGAAATCCATGGCATATGGCAACCCTAGGTCCGCAACCCCCTGTGGGTGGGGGCGGTAGAATAACACCCACGGTATCCCCTGCCTGTCGTAAGAGGCGACTAATAGGGGCCCCAGGAGCTCTGAACATTGGAGCGTGGGTTGGCGATCACGGAGCCTTTAGCCGAGTCCTGGCATTGCTTCCACTTACTTGTGCCAGGCTCCTCACTTTCATATATCCTATCCGACCTCTCTTGGTTAACTCTTGTTCTTTTCCGACCCTGACGCTATTAGGTTTGCGAGGGCTAGGGAGTCCTTCATTTTCACTCCTTCGTGACCCTTGTCTTCCTTTGGCCGATATCTTCATTTTTCGAAGTGTCGGATCACTTCCATGTTTTCCTTTCTGATTAGTGTTATATAGAGGATGGTTGCCTAGTTGTACTTCCTCTTAAAACAATAATCACCACCAATCACCACCTTGGTCCGCATCTCCTAGCAAGTTCCAAAGAATGCGTTATAGCCAATTTTACTTATACGCTTGTGTGATCCTGTGGCTAACCAGAAATATAAACGGAAACAGTGGACTACAAGCAACAGTTGTTGTGAAAATCGCTTCTCCATGGACCTCAAATATTGGAAGACTCAGTCCACTTGGAGTGGGCATGTAAACGACAGCAGCTGCGGCAACATTGCCTACGGAGAGTGAGACAATGGAACGCAGTGTATTGGTGCGATAAGAAGAAGCAGGTATTGGTACTCTGCTAACATTGTCACTTGATGTTACCAAAGGCCTGGCGGTCGTTAACGAGGGTGGTGAGGCTATAACATAGGAAGTGCAATACAAGTGCGAGACTACTGTGCATACATTAAAAGGGGAAAACTAAGTTTGAGGGGATATTCTGGGTCATTCGCTCTTCCTCTTTCATAGGTTCTCACATACTCACTTTTACGGCCGGATGCCCTTTCTAACACCATCCGTCAGTAGATTTAGGCATTTACAATTTTTTGTTTCTGTTAACAGTGTGGTTTGTTGTGTGTGAATGAAGAGAAGTGTAATAAGACGAACACAAAAACCAGTCTCCGATCCAGAGGAAGAAACCAGACCCGGCTAAAATTCCTAACCCGTTTAGAATCGAATCCAGGACCCTCTAAACCGAACGCTCAATACTAACAATTCAGCCAAGGAGCCGGATTTTACGTCATTCCCTCTCTGAAACAATATGTTGAAACTTCAACTTGGAGCGTCTTGACTAAGGTGAGAAGGGGAAAATACTCACAAGAAATTACATAAATATGAACACCCTCTCTGTGAGCGTTGATGTTTAACATTCCTACATTAAATTATCAAAGCTGCCTGCCTCGTTCGATGAGTGGTCAACATAGCGATCTTTACTTTAGACGGTCCTAGTTCTGATTCTCGGCCAGACCAGGAATTTTAGCTGCCTCTGATTAATAACTCTGGCTCAGGGACTGAGCATAAATTCGCAACTCTCAATCTACACAGAACATATTTACGACCAACCACAACCAAAACACGCAATAGTGAATACATGCCTTCTCTTAGTGTTGGGTCAGGAAGGGCATCCGGCCGTAAACTGGACTCAATCCAGGTATCGTGCTGACCCTAAGATATAAGGACAATGTTAGGAAAATGTAAAGCGCAGACGATGAGTTACTTACTAATATCCATTTTCTCCTTGTCACCGACCTCTTCTCTCTCTTTGGTTGTATCCTGGTCACCTTCCACCTCTCCTTTATGTTTTAGCTGAAGGAGCAAGTTCATGAAGTCGTTTCTAATTATGTTGTTCTTCTCTCGATATTCTACGGTTTCTTTTACAGCATTGAGGAAAAATTTAGCCACTTCAGGATCACCAAAGCCAAGTTTAAGAATTTTTGCAACTGGTGGAAGCATAAGGAGAACCAATCGTCGCAACGAACTTTTGAGTGATGGTTCGAAAGCCTTTCGCCCCATTCGACGAAATTCGGATTCAGAATTCTTCATAGAGTTCATCTGCAGACCGAAGGCGCACGAACCAATGATATCCGTCGTGAATTGAGCCATTACCTCTCTCATCTCAAGCTCCTCCCCTCGGTTAGCTGGGTCTTTGAGGTGTTGGCGAAGTTCCTCGCTACATTCTGCCATCAGCTGGTACATCATCTTCATCTTACCGGACGTGAAAGTTGGAGTGAGCTTAGCTCGAAGTGCACGCCATCTAGGGCCTGGCAAGTTAAACAGGTGAGCGCTTAGTGGTTGGTTCTTCTCGTCCACCGGCAATCCTCGATCATGGAAAGATTGAAAGTCTTTAACTAAAACGTCTTTTATGAGGTCTGGATCACGAAGCAGAAGTGCTGGTTCACGCATTTGAAAGATTCCAACGTATCTGTGTCCTTCATTTTCGTCATATAGCTTTTTTGACCATTGTCCTGTAGAGAGGCGGACGAGGATTCTGTCCTTGATGTTACCGAAGAAAGGTGTAGGCTTTACGAAGTGAGCGCCTTTCTTCTCCCAGTAATCGAAATTCCAAGTGAAGTACACGTACAGTGTAGGCAGCAGAACTCCTATTGCTGCTAGGACGTCGAGGAGTATAGACTCAAAGAAGAGTACCATGGTGTTATCTGCAATGAATAAAGCAACTCATGTTAGAATTAAGATACAATGAAGCAATAAATAAATGAGTAGAAGAGTAGAAGGGTACTTTAGAGCTTTGGAACAAAATTCGATCTATGAACATGTCTCGAGGCAAACGATAGGACTGCATACGACGCCAGACCACTTTATGTACAATCTTTTCGGTGAATGGTTCTCAGATATCATATCCATGTCTACCTGGCAAGTGAAAGTACAAAAGTCCTCCATCCTTAGAATAATTATTTTACCAAATTAAAGTAATTATTTCAATTTCAATTTAGCTTATTTCGACACCTAAGAATGATGATCTCATATTATGTCCGATTTCATTAATTTTACAGGAAAAACAAAAATTACCTGTTTTTCGTTAGATTCCAAAATCTCTCTCAATACATAAGCTGATAATTCGCGTATGTTGAATAGTATTTGAGAAATATGCGTACCGGTGTATAGACAATTTACGAGATGTTTACTTAATATGCGTGTTACTAACATACAAGTTTTTCAAACCGTCTCAATCGGGATATAGTGGGTTCGAGCCCCACTGTCGGCAGCCCTGAAGGTGGTTTTCCGTGGTTTCCCATTTTCACACCAGGCAAATGCCAGGGCTGTACCTTAATTAAGGCCACGGCCGCTTTCTTCCAATTCCTAGGCCTTTCCTACCCCATCGTCGCCGTAAGACATATCTGTGTCGGTGCGACGTAAAGCAAATAGCAAAAAAAAATGTCTCTGTTGAGAATTGCAATAATTTCATTATATTTCAATACATTTTCAGAGACCCTAGTGTAAATCATATTGCAGGAAAGGGGGAAATAATGTCATATTTACTTGAAAATACTTCATTTCAACAGATAATTTGACAACTTGATTTTTGATTAGTTGTTTAATTTGATGAAATAATCATTATCACAGACAAATAAATCTGAAATGTTTAATCATTTTCGGGTATTTCACTCCAGATTCTGCGTCCGCAGATATACGTGGTTTAGTTAACTGGTCACTAGCTCAGTTTTTACTAAATTTCGTCATTGGGGAGTTTGGCATACGACATTTTCAATTTTCAGTCCAAATATCTAAATTTCAGAAAAAATATTGAGTGGCAATGTCTTCATTCTTAGGTGTTGATTTGTGTTTATATTCATTCTACGTAGCAGTTCGTTGTCTCCAATTTTCGAGTATCGTAATACTAAGGCTACAATAAAAATAGTTTTACACTTGCAGTTGAACAATATACCTTAAATGTATTAACATGAGGTATTAATTTAATTCGGCAAATAAAGTTAAATATTTAAAAGTCAAAATACAGAAGTTATTGATCAAACCCTTGCGACTGTACATAATTCACACCCCCTGCACTATTACAACATATTATATTTATCATGACGCATTATAATATATGTATTTTTTTTACCGGGCGAGTTGGCCGTGCGCGTAGAGGCGCGCGGCTGTGAGCTTGCATCCGGGAGATAGTAGGTTCGAATCCTACTATCGGCAGCCCTGAAAATGGTTTTCCGTGGTTTCCCATTTTCACACCAGGCAAAAGCTGGGGCTGTACCTTAATTAAGGCCATGGCCGCTTCCTTCCAACGCCTAGGCCTTTCCTATCCCATCGTCGCCATAAGACCTATCTGTGTCGGTGCGACGTAAAGCAACTAGCAAAAAAAAAAAAAAAAAATTTTATTTGTGTATTCATTTAGTTAAATGGCAAACAGTAGAAATTTAAAGGTCTTTATATTGGATCCTGTACGTAAATTATTTTGTATAGTATTGGGAAGTATTGATAACATAGAAACTTTAGGAGTTACGTCTGCGTCTATAACGCAACCTGAAGGTTGACGTCAGTATAGCATATATATATTACAATTGCTTTACTTCGCACCGACACAGATAGGTCTTACGGGGACAATGGGACAGAAAAGGGCTAGGAGTGGGAAGGAAACGGCCGTGGCCTTAATTAAGGTACAGCCCCAGCATTTACCTGGTGTGAAAATGGGAAACCACGGAAAACCATTTTCAGGGCTGCCGACAGTGGGGTTCGAACCTACTATCTCCCGAATATCGGATACTGGCCGCACTTAAGCGACTGCAGCTATCGGGCTCGGTGTTGTATATAACATCTAGAGGCCCGAAAGTTCTATTTCAAGGTGTGGCTCACAGGACGACTACGTTGTAGATTAAGCGCGGTAAATCTCCCTCTCATGATTGGACAGCCACAGCCCAAGCGGGGTACGTCATGGCGAGTGGAAGGGGGAACGTGAATGTGTGATCAGACCCAGTCTAGTGTTCCATTTCCATTAGTGATTACGGCCTATCTGTATTTCGTCGCATATCTCGTTATAGGAAATCATGTGTATTCGTTCAGTACTTTCTATAGCAGTCTTACATAGACGGACAGTTAGTTACCCTTTTACCTATGGATAGCAATAAATATGTGGTATAGGGTAAAAGTGCTTAATAATCCATAACACGGTTCCAAGACACAGATAAGCAGCGCTTGTTTGCTCAAGTGAAAGTATGATTAAACCCAGTGATAAAATGAATGAATCGATAGAGTATTAAATGAATGAATTCAATTCAGTATGCCATGTGTCGATTGTGAAATTCTGAAACTTGTGTTTTACACAGAAGCAAATGGGCATATATGAATTGTAGGTGGTCTCGCTACAAATGGTAATTCATTTCTCCCTGCATTTCGCAAATTATTTTATTGCAGGACAATTTTATTGTAGATAGAGAGAATGTTCCAGCATTTGTTTTTTTTTTTTTTTTTTTGCTAGTTGTTTTACATCGTACCGACACAGATAGGTCTTACGGCGACGATGGAAGAGGAAAGGGCTAGGAGTGGGAAGGAAGCGGCCGTGGCCTTAATTAAGGTACAGCCCCAGCATTTGCCTGGTGTGAAATTGGGAAACCACGGAAAACCATTTTCAGGGCTGCCGACAGTGGGGTTCGAACCTACTATCTCCCGAATACTGGATACTGGCCGCACTTAAGCGACTGCAGCTATCGGGCTCGGTTTGTTATTGTTTAATGAGTGTGTTTCTATTTTATATTTATTGTGTGTCGTGAAATGACCTGCGCGAATTATGGTTATATCAGAATATATATATTTTTTCAATCAGTGTTCATAAGTTATCTAGGTGCAATTCACACCCGTTCAATCGTTTTCGATGGGTTAGGTAAGGTCCTTAGTCGATGTACCAGAACACAGCTTCATTCACACACCCTGAGAGAGTAGAGGAAATGATTATGCTGTATCTAGATTCGAGAGATCCATTTTGGTGAACTCTGGCTCTCAAATTACGGACATTGCAGCTAATTGTTTATTTGTTTACTGTCAAGTTCAAAGTAAAATTGTATCTATATAATTATAAATGACGCCCATTTTAATATTCATCTGTAATAAAGTTTCTTGCGCCCTATTTTCCAGTATTTCATGCCCCCTTGGTGGTCGTACTCCACATTTTGACAGCACTGGACTCCAGATAAAGAAATGTATGTGCAGCATGTTGTGTGTCTACAGCAAAAAAAAATATCATTCGTGATGTCATTTGTCAGTACCTCAACAGCACCTTCCCCATCGGAGAATCGCCTGCCACATGGACTGTCTGGTCATAGGACTTAGACTTCTTTGACTTTTTACCTCTTGAGGCATGCGTAATGTATAAAGGACGTTAACCCCGTTCCCGATGTGCTGACGCTGCAACGTGTGAATGTCCATTAAAATGCTCTATACCGTTATTATAAGTACAGTGCGTCCCATTTTCAAGAAGGACAACGAGCTTGAGATGTCCCAGACTTCTCGTGTAGCCTAGTGCGAACTAGCACTTTCACCACACAGGTCTCTATAGGAGGTGACTCGGGGAACATCCACGCATCGTCTACCTGTGGTGAGATGTGAGTAGGAAGGGGACCTTAGGACTTCTCAACTTAAGAGCGTGAAACTTCTAGCTGAGTCTGGCATTTCGTTCCCATAATTCTGCCCATCTCTTCGCTTTCATCTTTCCTATTCGACTTACTTTGGTAAACTATTTCTAGCCCAATCCTAACAACATTCCGTTTGTGAGGCCCAACGAGTCCTTCCTTTTCACTTCAATCGTGATCTTCTTTGCCTTTTGCAGATACCCTCGTTCTTCGAAGGGTTCTTCGCCTCTGATAATAGTGTTAAGAGAGGATGGTGTCCTGGTTATACTCCCCCTAAAATAATTATCACAGGAGCACCATTGTTAAATTTTAATTAGCACCACGTTCTAAGTTATACTAAAATGTGCATTCTGTAGTGGTGATGATGGTGAGTGAGTGATATTCCAAGGGGAAAATGAGAGGATTCTCAACCCCATAACCTTAATAGAAGTTTGGAGAAGGATAGTTACGGCACCTCTAGGAATGGGGTTATAGGTGAATAGGAAAAATTAATGTAACGTGGGAGAATAGTGTACTTCTTAGATATTTCAAACTTGATAACGTCTGTTCTGGAAAGAGGGGGGGGGGGGGGAGTCAGGTAGGAATGATGGAAGGCGGAGACTGTAAAAACAAGCAATTCAGTATCCTTACAAACTACGGAGGTTTCTTAGGAACGGAAGGTAAAGGCCTCTACTATATGGAACCCCGCAACTAAGTGGGATAGAGTGGTAAGCTCTCTGCCCGGCCAACCCGTTTTTACCCCCCCCCCCCACCAAAAAAACCTCGTACTTGCATATTTGGAGAACGTCAGCGTCATGTGTCTCTCCAGATGTGTAAACTTCGCTTTTAAATTCTTCCAGTTCTTGATGAGGAATCGAACCCATGTCCTTCCAAGTGAACCAAGCACACATTTACTACCTCGGATAAGCAGTCCTTAAAAGGTGGGTCCTTACATTGGTAAATCGAAACTTTGGGTCGTGGGATACAAGTGGGAGAGGAGGACCAGTACCTCGCCCAGGTAACCTCACCTGCTATGCTGAACAGGGGCATTGTATGGGAATGGGAAGATTGGAAGGGTTAGACGAGGAAGAGGGAAGGAAGCGACCGTGGCCTTAAGTTAGGTATCATCCCGGCATTTGCCTGGAGGAGAAGTGGGAAACCACAGAAAACCACTTCGGGGATGGCTGAGGAGGGAAGCACACCCTCCTCTACTCATTTGACCTACCGAGGCTGAGTGAACCCCGTTCCAGCCCTCGTACCACTTTTCAAATTTCGTGCCAGAGCCGGGAATCAAACCCGGGCCTCCAGGAGTGGCAGCTAATCACACTAACCACTACACCATAGAGACGGTATTTATTTAAGCATTGTTGGGAACAATGATCAATACTATTTGAATGTTAATAACACAGTGAATTAAACAGTTTGAACTAATAACAGACCTTAATATGACAACCAAATCAAGGAAAAGCTTGACAATGAAGACGTCAACGACGACATCAAAATACTTAGCTTCAACTACGTCTATATTGATAATGAAGATGGAACTGACGATAAAAATAATCATTTTGATTCTGATTACGATTATGATGAATAGATTTCTTCTCGTCAACAAGGAGCCTTTCTTATTATTAGTTTTTTCTTTACATCCTACTAATTACTTTTATGGTTTTCGGAGACGCAAGGTGCCGGAATTCAGTCCCGCAGGAGTTCTTTTAGGTGACAATAAATCTACCGACACGAGACTGACGTATTTCAGCACCTTCAAACACCACGGGACTGAGCCAGGATCGAACCTGCCTATTGGAGCCAGAAGGCCAGAGCCTCAACCATCTGAGCCACTCAGCCCGGCCATCAAGAAGCAGTCAGCTCACAGTCTGAGTATGAACCACTCCCAAAGAGGCGAGCATGTGACTACTCAAGAACTCAGGATTGACGGACGAGTATCTGGCTCCATTGGACAGTTGATGGTGCATGAGTAAAGAAAGGAACTCCGAGAGCATGGTCTTCTGTTATCAACTGATTTAAACTTTGGAGAAGTCATCAGATGAATAGTCTCGCTATGTCGAAGACAAGATAGTTTTGGAAATGCTCATGAAGCGCAACGAGAAATCAGCAGACGGATTGTACAGTAGTTAGTATACCGGACAGTTGGCCGTGCGGTTAGGGGCTCCCAGCTGGGATCTTGCATCCGCGAAATAGTGGGTTCCGTGGTTTCCCATTTTTACATCAGGAAAATTACTGTACCTTAATTAAAGCCAAGGCCGCTTTCTTCCCACTCCTAGGCATTTCTTATCGATGCGTGTCGGTGCGACGTAAAGCAAATTCTAAAATTAAAAAAAATTATTGTAGACGTAGCTGCTAATGCTTTTATTCATGACGTTTCCTTATATGCAATCGGTTTGGAACATTACAAACAAGTTTTTATCGTACGGTCTTCTTCTGTACTGTATATGTCGAGGGGTATTGTATGCACCAGGAAGCCTCCGTGGCTAAGATGGCAGCATGCTGGCCTCTCACCGCTGGATACCGTGGTTCAAATCCCGGACAAAGTGGAGGCAGGACAGATTTTTCTCCGGGTACTCCGGTTTTCCCTGTCATCTTTCATTCCAGCAACACTCTTCAGTATCATTTAATTTCATTAATCATTCCTTAATCAATGCCCCAGAGGAGTGCGACAGGCTTAGGCAACCGGCATGTTTCCTAACCTCGCCGCTAGATTCATTCCATTCCTGAACCGGTGGAATGAGTGGAAATAGCCTGCGAATTTTCATTTTTATTGTATGCACCGAATCATAAGCGTGGCAGTTGACCTTCTCCACAATAACAACTCTCGACTCAGCAAAACCCCACTCTTTAGTCTCTCCACACCAGTGCGCAGGATCTTCCAAACAGGTCGACCTTGCTCATGACCAGACGGTACTCAGTGTTGTGGTGTTGACCAACTTAACGATAGCCTCCAACTCACCTCTCATAGTTGATGTTGTTCTGTGGAGGTTAGTTATTTGGAGGCTCAGATATGTTAAGAGAATAATTTTAAATACCTGTATGAATGTACGTATGTTTGTTGAGTTCTCAGCCAGAAGGCTGGTTGGATCCTCAACTGTACCTGTCGTGGTACAAGCCCACTGAAATACGTCAGCCGACACTATGAGTGGCATGTTTATACCATTGATAACAGGGACTGGTTGAATAAAGAATGACATTACTATCATAGCATTTGTATTTGTTCCTGTACTGACTTGTGTAACGCTGTTGAACAATGTTTAAAATAGCATATGCTTGATCCACCTTGTCAATACACTTTTATAATTGAAAATCATTTATTCAAATTTGTTTCAAGAACATCATAAATTCCCTCATCATTGATTAAATGTTCTCCTCCGTATCGTAACCGTTAGTGGTATTAGCTGCCGTTCTCAGGGGCCCGGGTTCGATTCCCAGTACTGCCATAAGTTTAAGAATGGCAGGAGGGCTGGTATGTAGTAAAAATAGCACATGCAGCTCACCTTCAATAGGGGTGTGTCTGAAAAGAGCTGCACCACCTCGGGATGAGGCCACGAGTTTACTTTATTGATTAAATGAATGAATAAATTATTTTCAACGATCAAGGTGTATTGACAATGTGGACCAATAAAAATGAAAATCCGCAGCCTATTTCCAGTCATGTGACCGGGTCAGAAATGGAATGAATGAAGTTCCCATCTAGCGGCAAGGATAGGAACTGTGCAGGCTGCCGAAGCCTGTCGCATTCCTCTGGAGCATTGATTAATGACTGACAGATGAAATAAAATGGTATTGGAGAGTGTTGCTGGAATGCAAGATGGCAGGGAAAATCGGAGTACCCGGAGAACAACCTGTAGGTGGACCAAGCATATACTATTTTATATAGTTTCTAATAGCTTTAAATTTGTTGTAGTCAATGTTAGAAGTTGTAGTGCAGAGTAAGCACCAGGTCTTGCCAGCAAAGATAGTCTATCTGTATAGAGGTAAATAAAATTACATATTCTCATACATTTCACCTAGTAAGACCGGGCCTGTGAGTAACACCTTTCGCAGCATATCAAACTTACTAGTTGTGCTCCGAATATTATTAGCACCACTCATACCTCACCAGCCTCCATGCTGACTCAGTCATAAACGAAACTGAGACCTCGGTGGAAGTTACATTTTGCTGGCCTGTGTCAAGAAATAGATGCAAGAATATTCATACCGAGTGAGTTGGCCGTGCGGTTAGGGTCGCGTAACTGTGAGCTTCCCTTCGGGGGATGGTGGGTTCGGATACCACCGTTGGCAGCCCTTTAAATGGTATTCCATGGTTTTCCACTTCCATACCAGGCAAATGCTGAGGCTGTGCCTTAATTAAGGCTACGGCCACTACCTTCCCATACCTAGCCCTTTCCGTTCCTTGCGCCGTCGAAAACCGTCGATGTGTTAGTGCGACGTTAAACCATTTGTAAAAAAAAAAAAAAAAAAAAAAAAAAAAAAGCTGGAGAGGAATTTTACATGTACCGTACTGAAATTATCATAGAATATCATTTATGCCATTAGACCTTTGTCGGCTGGAAATAGTTAAAGAGTTAACCACTGGTTACCGAGTTCAGTTTCCGAGAAAGCAGATTTGATTCCAGTTGAGGTCGATGATATTTCGTTCAATTCCTGCACGTTGAAGAAATTTATTCTTAAAATCGAGCTTTTGACTCGTACCCTCCTAGAAGGTGACGCCCTCTCTCAGTTCAGGAGAAGTGTTACGGTGATTTGAGGTGCGGAGGAGGTGAGAGGGGAGCGGCTGTGGTCTGTCGGAGAACCATTCTCAGGACTCTCACCGCCTCCTAAATGCAAAGCTGTAAAGCCGCGGACCGAAACTACTCTGTTCAGTGAACTTTTGTCCGACTCGTTGGCTGAATGGTCAGCGTACTGGCCTTCGGTTCAGAGGGTCCCGGGTTCGATTCCCGGCCGGGTCGGGGATTTTAACCTTCATTGGTTAATTCCAATGGCCCAGGGGCTGGGTGTTTGTGCTGTCCCCAACATCCCTGCAACCCACACACCACACACAACACTATCCTCCACCACAATAACACGCAGTTACCCACACATGGTAGATGCCGCCCACCCTCATCGGAGGGTCTGCCTTACAAGGGCTGCACTCGGCTAGAAATAGCCACACGAAATTAAAGTGAACTTTTGAACGAATATGTACAAAATAACGAGAGGACGTACCTTGTTTCTCCCGTTATGTTGGCTGCAACCTACAGGCGACCTCGCCACTTCACTGACTGTCAGGGACACCAGGTAACTCATGCGCTACTTTACAGCTGCGAGTCTCACGTAACGCAGGGAAAAAAAACTTACTCAGGCGCTTCTCGGGGCTATTACTGAATAATAATGTGATATCTCAAGAGTAGGTGTAATCTTAGATAACACTGATGAACTATTTACATTCCTGAATTATCATGTGATTTTTTACCTTGAAGTTAGAGCTGTCATCGTTACACGACATGTCTTTGATCCCTTATCTATAGAGCTAGTTGTTTAACGTCACAATGGTTGGTAGATGCAGAGTGGGTCTTTGCCCATAAGTGGCCACGGCTGGTCCGTGGTCCAACAGCTCTGCACTCTGACCAGCCAACCGAGCAGAGGAGGGGTGGCCACGGCTCTACCGTGACACTGCGCTTCTGCATTCGGGAGACGGCACAGGGCTGGACCTCATGGCTGGCCCCAACCGTCGGCTGTCCAGAGAATGGTTTTCAGTGGTTTCCCATTTCCCTGCACTAAGGCGAATGCCGCGACAGTTCCTAGTACAGGCCACGGCCGCCAACCCCCTCACTTTCTCCGCACATCTCCTTCACCGTAACAAATCTCCCAGCCTGAGAGACGGCGTCACCGTCTAAGAGGCCCGCCTCCCCCTTCAGGGGAGGAATAAAAACATTTTAGTACTAGTAACGTCACAATTACATCGATGGCAGGCGCATAAGGTCACAGGGTCATGTGCCCTCCCAGTAAACATTAATCTTTTAATTTTTACTTCTCAGTATATTGTACACAGGAGGATAAAAGTTTTAAGCTCATAAGGGAGGTGATTATAACTTCTAAACTGCGAAATCTGACTTCATGGTAGAGCGCAAACTCGTATACATCAGCTCCCTGTCACAACTCCCATTGACCGTAGAGCATATTTTTAAAGTAGATGGTCCCCAAATTTTGCCGTGGCCGAGAAGAGTAGCATGTAGTTCTCTGAAAAAATGAAGGTTACACAATTCATTGAGTGGTATTTCCAAATGTGCTATTGTTGAAAATAATACTACAACCATACCAACGACAACTGTGGTAAGATAAAGGTGTTTCCCTACATTAGATAGGATAAACATATTCCTGAGAAGTACAATGACAACTGAGCGGTAAAATTGCGCAGGCTATGATCGAGAGATTTGCTACCGCTAAAGAAAGAAGGGTGGATCTGACATAGGAATTAATGAAAAGGTAAACTTAGGTGTGCTTTTTGGGATATTATATTTTATTGTTCATACTTGCTTGTGTACAAATGTGTGAGTATTTTAGACTTATAGTATATTATCCATATCTGAATTTAATCCGCCAGCCCTGCGTTGTAGGTGTAGCATGCCTGCCTCTTACACGAAGGCCCCGGATTGAATTCCCGGCCATTTCAGATATTTTTACCTGGATCTGAGGGCTGGTTCGAGGTCCACACAGCCTATGTGATTAGAATTGAGGAGCTGTCTGTCGGTGAGATGGTGGTCCCGGTCTAGGAAGCCAAGAATAACGGCAGAGAGGATTCGTCGTGCTGATCCCACGACACCTCATAATCTACAGGCCTTTGGAATGAGTAGCGGACGCTCGGTAGGCCGTGGCCCTTTCGGGTCTGTTGAGCCTTTAGGTTTGGTTTTTTTGGCATTTAAACCATAACGTGCCCCTCCTGTACGAAACTTCGCGAGCCGCCGCTGTACGATTACATTGGCTTTTCGGCTACCATGAACAATTTTGATAAGACAGTGACCATAGCTTCAATTATACTACAACCCTGGTATTTGCAGGAGTATGAATGGGACGGAAAATTAAAATCAGAGCTGCCAACTGTAGAGTTCGGATCCCATCATAAAGTATAGAACAAATTTAACAAAATTTATCATTTAAAAGCCGCCTCTGTGGTGTAGTGGTTAGTATGATTAGCTGCCATCCCCGGCGGCCTGGGTTCGATTCCCGGCTTTGCCACGAAATTTGAAAAGTGGTACGAGGGCTGGAATTGGGTCACTCAGCCTCGGGAAGTCAACTGAGTAGAGGTGGGTTCGATTCCCACCTCAGCCATCCTGGAAGTGATTTTCCGTGGTTTCCCACTTCTCCTCCAGGCAAATGCCGGGATGGTACCTAACTTAAGGAGACGGCCGCTTCTTTCCTCTTCCTTGTCTATCGCTTCCAATCTTCCCATACTCCCACAAGGTCCCTGTTCAGCATAGCAGGTGAGGCCGCTTGGGCGACGTACTGGTCATCCTCCCCAGTTGTATCCCCGACCCAGAGTCTGAAGCTCCAGGACACTGCCCTTACGGCAGTAGAGGTGGGATCCCTCGCTGAGTCCGAGGGAAAAACCGACCCTGGAGGGTAAACCGAAAACTGTGATTTCAAACTGTAGAAATATTACTGAAAAGTGCTTTAACGTAGTCTTACGTTACTCGGCAACGGGTACATGGAAATAAAGATTTCAATACGCTTTCCGTGTTTGGATAGAATGCGTATATAGCCGAGAGTACTGTATTTAACTTACGATTATGTCTAGTGTCTCAATTGAAAGATAAAACAGGAGGTTACATGTTCCAGAATTTAAAAAATAAAAAATTCACTTGAAAGTAAGGCAACATTTGTGCTGAGTGTGTGACGTCACATGCATACTCTGTTATAAAATAGCGCTGTGTTGACTCGCGGGATCATATGGAGGTTAACTGTCGCTGTGACTACATCGTGGTCAGATATATAGAATAAAAATGTAATATTACTTCTAATAAGTAAGTCTACGAAACCCTGAAAACCGTGTGGCTGTTATAATAATGATTAGCTTACCTCCAATATTTTTTTCAATAGCTTTATAAGCAATTCTCTCACCATCCAAAAACAATAATGTTGCACTTGGGCTTCTAAAGAGTGCGCAGGGAAAAATCATTTAATCTACTTTTTTTTTTGCCAAGAGTTTCCCATTCTGAAAAGCCTAAGTCGGTGTGAATTAAGAAGATGTACAATATTATAGGGAAGGACCCACCTTTCAATACTCCGTAGTAAAAAGTAGTTACAACCTGTTTATTGGGACCGGTTTCAACACATTTCAAGTGTCATCATCAGCCAATTAGCGAAGATCTTAAAACAACTAATATATTGAACACAGGCAAAATATTAACATTGTATCATATTGTAGCAATTCAGTTAATAGAAAATTGGGGGTTAAATTTTGCGCGATACACTGTTTGAGAAAATTAATATCTTTGCCTATAATATTGTACATCTTCTTATTTCTCTATTCAATACGGAACAATCATGAAGTTTTTTTCGGTGTGAATTGTCAATGAGATATACGGTTCTTTTCAACACGCAGTTCACTGTCTGTACATCAACGCTCTCACGTATCACGTATCTGCACATAGTTATGAGGGTGTTTAGGGGTTGTAGTAAGGATGTAAAGGAGAGAGCATATTTGTCTCTGGTGAGACCCCAATTAAGAGTATGGTTCCAGTGTATGGGACCCTCACCAGGAATACTTGATTCAGGAACTGAAAAAATCCAAAGAAAACCAGCTCGATTTGTTCTGGGCGACTTCAAACAAAAGAGTAGAGTTACAAAAATGTTGCAAAGTTTGGGCTGGGAAGACTTAGGAGAAAGGAGACAAGCTGCTCGACTAAGTGGTATGTTCCGAGCTGTCAGTGGAGAGATGGCGTGGTAGGACATCAGTAGTCGAATAAGTTTCAGTGGTGTCTTTAAAAGTAGGAAAGATCACAATATGAATATAAAGTTGGAATTCAAGAGGACAAATTGGGGCAAATATTCGTTTATAGGAAGGGGAGTTAGAGATTGGAATAACTTACCAAGAGAGATGTTCAATAAATTTCCAGTTTCTTTGCAATCATTTAAGAAAAGGCTAGGAAAACAACGGATAGGGAATCTGCCACCTGGGCGACTGCCCTAAATGCAGATCAGTATTGACTGATTGATTGATTGATTGAAATGTAATGTCGTATGGCTTTTAGTGCCGGGATATCCCAGGACGGGTTCGGCTCGCCAGGTGCAGGTCTTTCTATTTCACTCCCGTAGGCGACCTGCGCGTCGTGATGAGGATGAAATGATGATTAAGACAACACATACACCCAGCCCCCGTGGCATTGGAATTAACCAATTAAGGTTAAAATCTCCGACCCGGCCGGGAATCGAACCCGGGACCCTCTGAACCGAAGGCCAGTACGCTGACCATTCAGCCAACGAGTCGGACGATTGATTGATCTCTATCGACACGTGCCGGCTTAAGTACTACTTAAGGGACTGATACAGGAATTAGCTGTGTTGGAATGTTATCTCTCATGTGGACAGTTAATGAACTAGCACGGATAATTATCATCTTCCTGTATGGAGTTTGAGTAACACAATCGTACTTATCATATCATATCTTTATTTTCCTCCAGATCTACAGTGTTGATACCTTATTTATCTATTAAAGGAGAAAAATAATAATGCCCAACCTAGGCAGCTTAAGCTGACATACACATATAATAATTCTCGTAAAATAAAATAGAACTAACATAGTCGGTATCTGTTGCCATTTGGTGCACGGACATCTCCCTCACGGAGAGCCGATAGCCATGATAATACAGCAATTAATGAAAAGAAGGGCAAAAGGCAATGCTAATATAAATAATAATAAAATGGCAATGAGGCAGGATAAACACTGTCGCCTGGCCCTAGATCAACCTTTATTGGTGGTCTGTTGGCCATGGCATAAGGCAGTATGGCAGTATGATAATAAGAAACTAAAATAATAACATATTACTGTGTCGAGTAAAATGGTGTTGGCAGACGGCATCTGCACTTTCAAACAAAGTGTTTAACACTTGTCACTATGCCTTCGTTCAATTTGCGCTTCTTACCCCATATCTCTCTTAGTCTCAAGCTTCTCCCTTTCACCAAGGCACCTCTTGCTTCTTCTTTCTGCCTCCCAGCTGTATTTTCACTTCGTTTATGTGCACTTGTCACATCTTGTGCTTCCGCCCCCACAGTCACTCCCTGTATCTTTCTTTTTTCTCTCACACTGGCCTCCGTCCTCAGCTCCTTAACTAATGCCCTGGTCTCCCTGGTCTCCTTCCTTATCTCCCTCCTCATCTCAGTTGCTGCTTCCCTGACTCCTTCTACGATCGATTTGAAGATAGCATTCACGCTTTCCTCTGTCCTGCTAATTTCTTCTTGCTGCAAGCTCTGTTCCAATGCCCTATTTTCTTTGGTTTTTCTTTGTCCTCATGCCCGTCTTCACTAACTTTACTGTCTCTAACTAGCCTTTCTTCCACTCTCTTCCCCATTACCACTTTCTTCATATTCTCTTCCATTTCCCGTAATTTCCTCGCTGTCCAAAATCTGGTCCATAATCCATTGGTTACCATTAGTTGTTGACCATTAATGTAGGCTCTCAACCCTTGCATTTTAGCCCTGACCAAATGTTTTTATTCAGAGTGTTTATCTTCTTTACCCCTTCTCTTCCCATGTCTCTTTTAATCCAAATTCTTGTGTTCCGTATATTGTCTGCGCCTCTTATCACTACTTCCGCCATCAGGGTGGAAAACAGCTTCACTTTTATCGGCCTATTACCCCGTTTTTACCTATCCTTTCCACATCATCAATATCTACTTCACTAAAGTTAATTTTCATCATTTTCTAGATGACTTCCACAACTTTGTAGGTTGTCAGCACTTTGTCCTCACCTTTATCCTCCAGCACTCCATATATAAATAAGCATTTCTTCCTGCGTTCTTGCCTACCGTCTTCTATTTCTGCCTTCAGCTTCAATACCTCTTCCTCCAACTCCCTTATTTTTACCTTGAGTGATATAATTTCTCTCTCGCTGATTTCCACTTTGTTCATTGTTTCGTCTATTTTTCCCTGTAACCAACGCCTTATACGTTTAAATTCTTTCACTTTTTCCTTCATCATATTTTTAATCTACTCAAACGGACATACTTCTTCCACAACTTCTTTAACCACTCTTCTTATGACCTCCACGTCTTCCCAGTTCATGTTCCCACTGGAAGTCGGGCCGGGGTTTACCTCCACACCCCCTATAGTTAGAAGTACCATAATCACTGCTGCCAACAGTATCATCTCGCCCATCATTCTTGTTTCCACTTTACGTCTTTCATTCCTGGCTGTTTCCTTCTTCCATCTCCCCTGCCATCTTCCAATAACTGCCCGATATTGATCCACACAAATCATTTTCCTCTTCCCTCCGTCTTGCTTTTCCACTCACCGATCACACTCCACACCGGCTCTAACGGCACCTCAACTCAGCACGTCCGTCCCCGATCGCTGACTAGGTTAGATTGACAATCGTACTTCTTACTAATATATGAATATGAATGCTAGTCTGCTTGTCTGTCTGTCCGTCTTTCTTTCACGAAAAGCCTACCTGATCAATAGAGCTGCAATTTGGCAAACTTTTGGTGAATACCTTTGAATAAAATATAGCCTATGCCTATTTTTATATAACTATCCAGGCCCACTTCAAGATCCATTTATAATATGTAGATATGTGCTGAATCTGTGCATATTTGATATGCTACATACCAAAATAATGTCCTGTTATAAAATGAAGTCCATCATACGGACCCAAAATTCAATTTTCCATAGAATAGGTCACATTAATCCTTCGTAACTCTAATGGTTTTGCGGAAATTGTGCCTTTACATTTTAAAGTACGCAATCTAGTGACATGGAAATTATAACGTACAATTTAAAGATGGGTATAAACAGAACATAGTGACATTTCCAACAATCGGCACGTCTGCTTATTATTTCTTCTTCTCCTTCTTTTTATTAAATGTGACTTTTTTTACGTCCCGCTGAATACTTTTACGGCTTTCGGAAACGCCGCGGCACCAGCATTTTGCCTGGTAGGAATTCCTTTATTGCCAGTAGATAAATTACCGATATGAGGGGAGCACCTTCAAATATCATCCGCTAACTTGTTCTGGGAAGGCCAGCGCTCTACCGTCTGAGCTAATTAGCCCAGTATTTTTATTGTAATGATGATGATGAATATTATTATTATAATTATTATTATTGTCATTATTATTATTATTATTATTATTATTATTATTATTATTATTATTATTATTATTATTATTATTATTATTATTATATTTGAAAAAAGTTTTTAAACTATAAATTTTACCTCATAGTTCGTTGAAAAATGTCGAAGGTAGGTTCAGTTTAATTTTTGTCTCTGTTTCTTGGTTGGATGGTTGGTTGGTTGGTTGGTTGGTTGGTTGGTTGGTTGGTTGGTTGGTTGGTTGGTTGGTTGGTTGGTTGGTTGGTTGGTTGGTTGGTTGGTTGGTTGGTTGGTTGGTTGGTTGGTTGGTTGGTTGGTTGGTTGGTTGGTTGGTTGGTTGGTTGGTTGGTTGGTTGGTTGAATGTTGCGTCTTCACGGGAAAACATGGCTACAAAATTCTCTGAACTCGGCTTTTAAATCCAGGGATAGCCGAGTTGTGGACTGGGCTATATATTATTTAATCAGTATACAGTGACATAGCAATATTATGGGGGCCTAGCAGGAAGTGTCAAATTTCTCAGTTATTATTATTAGCTGTATCAAAAAAGTGCACAATACAAACGTTGTGCAAAATAAAACCTCTGATCTTTTAAATTTTATGTGAATTTACTGTTTGAGGATAACGGATATATTGGCAATTATTACGTTTTTCACAATCTTTCAAATATTTCCAGGAATATTAGCACTACTGTATATAAAAGTTGCATATAGACGAACTTACTAAAAATCGAATTTCCAATCTTTTATATTAGATGCTATTTTACCGTACGAACTATAATAATAAAGCTATTCACAAATTAATATCTGTATTACTTAGTTTACCTTAATTTTCAAAAAGCTCTCTTAGCAAGGACTTAGGCCTAAGGGCAACATCGTTGCAAGATTTCAACTGCCTTGTTCAACGGGTTCCTGAGGTACAATAATTAGTTAGTGAGTCAGTGGGATTTCACTTTTTTATCTATATACTTAAATAGATTTTTAAGGTAGTGGTTTAACGTCGCATTAACACATTGATGGTTTACGGCGACGAAAGGATGGGAAAGGGCTAGGACTGGGAAGTTAGCGGTCATAGCTTTAATAAGGTACAGCCCCACCATTTGCCGCCTGGGATGAAAATGAGAGACGACGAAAAAACATCTTATGGGCTGCAGACGGTAGAATTGGAACCCACTATCTCCCGAATGCAAGTTCACAGCTACGTGACCCTACCCGCATAGTTAACTTGCTCTATATATAGATAAATAGATACATAGTGCACGCAACTGCACAAAAATCGACCCCAAACAAATATTTAATTCTATACATTCTCGAAGTGCGATGATATTCGTGAATTGTGGTTAGCCGGCGGTGGAAGAGATGATACTTTGAATCGTAACACATGCGCAGAATGTACATCTTGTTTCAAACAAGAGGGTTTTGAAATAAATTCATATTCTGCGAGAGCCAATTTTTGTGTACAGTACATAATAACACGTGGATCGTGAAACGATTTTTTTTTTTGCTATTTTGTTTTACGTCGCATCGACACATATATGTCTTATGGCGACGATGGGAGAGGAAAGGCCTAGGAAGTGGAAGGAAGCGGCCGTGGCCTTAATTAAGGTACAGCCCCGGCATTTGCCTGGTGTGAAAATGGGAAACCACGGAAAACCATCTTCAGGGCTACCGACAGTGGGGCTCGAACCCACTATCTCCCGATTACTGGATACTGGCCGCATTTAAGCTATCGAGCTCGGTGAATGTTTTTCTATGACGTAGAGTGTATACAACAGTCTTTACTCTTTAAACTACCGACGCGGAGTTTTTTAAAACAAATTTTCCCTTCCTATTAATCGTCCAGGGGATTCAAAGCTAATTTTTAAATATTAAAATACAAATCATGAATTTACGGGTTAAGCATCAACACCTGTTCGGAAAATGGGAAACTGCGATGATATACGTTCAGTAGTGGTGGGTTCCAACCTACCATATCCCGAATACAAGCTTACAGTTATACAATTTGTAACACGTAGTGAACTCAACTCGGGGGGAGGATATACGAATAAAATATATAATATAACGTGTAACTCGTGCAGTGTTACGCTGTTGAGAGATGTCCTTGGACTACTTGACGCCGAGTTAATGAACTATCGCTATAAACCGACCCACACGCGAGGAACTCGTGGAAGAAGGTCGGAAACTCTGTTATCTCTTGATGTGGCCTTGATCCCGAAAACGAAGAGAACCCAACTTTGTGTTGTACTGTAATGGAGCGAGGATCTCCTAGTGTAGATATGGGCTGAGTGGATCGGGCGGTAGAACCCAAGTTCCCGGACTCGAGCCTGCTTCAGCCAAGTGGTATTTGAACCAACTTAGTACCGGCATTTTTACGGACACGATAAATAACTTTTACGCGAAAAATTCTGGAACCTTAATGTCTCCTAAAATCGTAAGAATAGTTAATGGGACGCAAAACTGTAATTATTATTATTATTATTATTATTATTATTATTATTATTATTATTATTATTATTATTATTATTCCCGCTACTAGGATGAATGGTCAGCGTACTGACCTTCGATCCAGAGGACTCCAGTTCAACTCTTGATCAGGCAACGAATTTAACAGTGTTTGTTTAATACGGGGGACCGGTACTTTTGTTCGCCTTATCCGGATACAAACACCACAGAATCACATTATAGCGAATACGCCCCTTCAAATACTGGTTATCCGCCCGCAAAACTAGGATAAAGTGTCGACACTATTAAATCTTCTTCTATTTTTTCCTACAGATGTGGAGTCGCAGGTGCGAACTGTGTGGATTTGGCCCTGCTTTTTGGCCTGATGCCCTTCCTGACTCCAAACCTCTCTACAGGGATTTATCCAATAGTGTGTGTTTCTGTGGTGGTTGGTAGTGTGGTGAGTCGTCTGAAAATGAAGAGGAGAATATTAGGACGAACACAAATACCCAATCCCCGAGTCAGAAGAATTAATCAGACGCGATTAAAATTCCTGACCCGTCCGGGAATTGAACCCATAACCCTCTGAACCGAAGGACTGACTCAACGCAGACCATTCAGCCAAGGAATATCGACTCCAATAAATAAAGTGTGAAGTAGGCCAGGAAGGTTATTATTATTATTATTATTATTATTATTATTATTATTATTATTATTATTATTATTATTATTATTATTGACGGCTCCGCGGTGTAGTGGTAGTGTGGCTGCCTCTCATCCGGAGGCCTCAGGTTCGATTCCCGGCCAGGACAGGGATTTTTACCTGCATCTGAGGGCTTGTTCGTGATTAAAATTGAGGAGGTATCTGACGGCGAGATAGTGCCCCGGTCTAGAAATCCAAGAATAATGGCCGAGAGGGTCCGTCGTGCTGACCTCACGACACTTCATAATCTGCAGGCCTTCGGGCTGAGCAACGGTCGCTTGGCAGGCCATGGTTTTTTTTATTATTATTATTATTATTATTATTATTATTATTATTATTATTATTATTATTATTATTATTATTATTATTATTATCCTTTTAGTACCGAATGGAGTGGGTAAGGCTCTGCATTCGGGAGGCGCGTGGGTTCGAACCCCACCGTCGGCTGTCCTGAGAATAGTTTTCTCTAATTTCCCATTTTCACTTCCAGGCAAATGCCGGGGCATTTTCTATCCATAGGTCACACTCGATTCCTTCCTCCTCCTGACCGAGTTTCATTCTCTATTTCAGGCCGGGCTGAGTAGCTCAGACGGTTAAGGCGCTGGTCTTCTAACCCCAACTTGGCAGGTTCGATCCTGGCTCAGTCCGGTGCACAGCCCCGTGTCGGTAGATTTACTGGCACGTAAAAGAACTCCTGTGGGACTAAATTCCGGCACCTCGGCGTCTCCGAAGACCTTAAAAAGTAATTAGTGGGACGTAAAGCAAATAATAAACAAACAAACAAACAAACAAACAAACAAACAAACAAACATTCACTATTTCATTAATTTCATCTTCAGTAGCTTCTCAGCTGCGGTTGGGTTCAGGAAGGGCATTCGGCCGTAAAAACGTGCCATATAAACGCTTCTCACCTCATCCTTGACCTCGTATCGAGAAACAGGACGTGCTCGCCATTCCGAAACTCTAGCTGATATAAAATAGCTCACTTGTGACGGCATACTCTCTACACGTTTCATACTGACGTTGTATTATTTCATGGCACTTATTAATCCAAAGATAGAGGAAAATAATAATATTTACTACAATAAAATTGTAACATCAATTAGCGCCTTTAGAACGTTTAGGTCGAACTACCTCCGCAGGTCATTTCTAGATCGTCCGGCATTTTGGAGCTTGATGTCATAATTGTTGACATATAAAAGGACTCTGCACCCAGGTAACAAAATTATCTCAGGTAGATTTCCACTTCACTAGTAGATGATAGCAAATACTTCTTCCTTTATTGCAACTCTGTGATAATATCGAAATGTTACCTAGTATATGGGGACATGCCACTTCTTATTCAGGCATAGCCACAAAACAAATACACACAATTGTGCTTATGCCAGTTGGCACAGTTTATTAAACTGACAAAAAACCTCGCAAAGTACTCGAGATATCAAGAATTACAAAATAAATGGAGGTTATCGCAGGTCTGCGTTGTTAACTAACACGTTCAATCTCCCTGTTGCTATTTATTGACTGATGCACTATATTTGAATGTGTATCTTAGAACAAGCCAAAGAAAAATTGTAACTTCTAACGAAGTGTCAGTCTTACGTGTGGCAGTGACAGTATGGGAGACGCTGAGGTATGTTTGCTGAGTAATGGTCATTCAGAGCTTGCCTAGTGCGTCTAGTTGGTTGAGAGGTGCTACTTACAGGACCAGTCGTGCTGCAATGGAACTTTCTTGTCCGGTGAGGAAGCAATGGTAAACTAGGCTATATCACTCCTTATCTACTCATCATTACGGTGTCACTGTCGGTTTCTTGCTGTTTCCTTTTAAGTGAATGATTTTTGGTAGTGCTAAATGAGGGCTAAGCCAGCTTCTTTTCTGTTTGCTACTTGCTTTACGTCGCACCGATACAGATAGGCCGTATGGCGACGATGGGATAGGAAAGGCCTAGGAATGAGAAGGAAGCGGCCGTGGCCTTAATTGAGGTACAGCCCCAGCATTTGCCTGGTGTGAAAATGGGAAACCACGGAAAACCATCTTCAGAACTGCCGACAGTGGGATTCGAACACACTACCTCCCGGATTTAAGCTCACAGCTGCGTGCCCCTAACCACATGGCCAACTCGCCCAGTAAGCCAGCTTCTAGGCTGATGACTAAACATGCAGTGGATTCAAATGTCAAGCTTGCGTAAGAACATGCAGTAAACTTGTACAGACTTACCTTGCTACTATCTTCAGGCGGTGAAGCTAGCGCCTGAACAATGGACTAATCCTTACTTCTGAAGGTCTTTCTCTACAGCCACCAAGAAGCAACAGCACTGTAATCACTAGTCACTCCGCCTCGCCGCCTATGCTCCTCCTCTGCATCCACCCAGGATGTTAACTACAGGACATAGCCTCATTTCTGAAGCTCACTCTCTGCGAGTTAGGTGCAGCTACCGAAAAAAGGCAGTACCGTTTACCACTAGACACTCAAGCTCATTTCCCCCTCTATCCACTCAGGATAGGGAGTATTGTTTATCACTGGAAACTCAGTACCGCTTTTAAAGCTGTACTCTAGGACAGACTACTGTTAACCTCTAGACACTTGCTCCGCTACTGAAGTTCTGCCGTCCAGTTGCCAAGGACAGAGAGACTGTTAACCTCTAGACACTTGCTCCGCTACTGAAGTTCTGCCGTCCAGTTGCCAAGGACAGATAGTTCACAAAAACCTCGCTTTTAAAGCTCTCCTCTACAAGCACCGAAGACAGACAGTACGGTTACTCACAAGACACCAGCCTTGCTTTTAAAGCTCTGCCCCACCGGCACCAAGGATACATCGTGCCGTTAACTGGCTGCTGCATCATAGTTACTCAGCAGGTTTCCTTCTGTATAATTACTCATTTGCTACACTATCGCGGAGTCGCAAACAGACATGCAACATTCACATAACATTGGGAAGTATAATTCAACTCCCAGAATCTGCAATTTAGCGTTGTCATCCAGTGTTGCTAGTTCTCGCAGATTCTCTCAGTCGCTCCAAGCTCCAAGGGGCTTAAGGGAAGAATCCAGTCTGTTTGTTCAATTCCTTCATCATTACTGATCTCCTGAACTTCTGCACGGAGATGGCTAAACACATCGAGCGAGTGTCTATGCTGTTTGCGTCACGTAGCTGTCAACTCGCATTCGGGAAAGAGTGGGTTCGAACCCTACTGTCGGGAGCCCAGAAGATGGTTTTCCATGGTTTCCCCATTTTTACGCCCAGTTAAATGCTGGGGCTGTACGCTAATTAAGGCCACGGCCGCTTCCTTCCCATTTCTAGCTCTTTCCTATCCCCTCATCGCCTTAAGACCTATCTGTGTCGGTGGGACGAAACGCAAATAAATTGTAAATAAATGGCTAAACACAACGTAGTCGTAAACCCTTCTCTTCATGGGACCTACCAGCTGTACTGCACATAAATGAGAAGGAAGATTGTGAGTAATTAATACAGTAGTTGAAGATAAAATATGAGTAAGAGCCCCTTCTGTCGTACAGGACAGTAGGAGATGTGGAGCGGAAGATTCCCCGTATTCTTCACCTCCATTGCAATGGATGGTAATATTTGTCTTTTTTTTCCTAGTGGTATAATGTCGCACTAATTCAGATACGTTCTTGACAATGATGGGATAGGAAAGGGCTAATACTACATAGGAAACGACCGTGGCCTTAATTAATGTACAGCTCGAGCGAATTAGCTGCGCGGTTCGGTTCACGTAGCTATGAGTCTGCATTTGTGAAGTAGTGGGTTCTAACACTACATCAGCAGGCCATTTTCACACCAGGGGCTGTAACTTAACTAAGACCACTGCTTTTCCAATCCTAGCCATTTCCCATTTTGTATCGCCGGTAATCCTTCATGTGTTCGTGCAACGTTAAACTATTAGCAAAACAACTAAGGAACACACAAATCATTTCCCTGGTATAAAAATGGGAAACCACGGAAAACTCTTACAGGGCTGCTGCTACCCACCATCTCTTGAATGCAAGCTTAAAGCTACACGGCCCTTACAGCACAACCAACTCCTCCGGTGACATTCTATCACGATTTGTCTCTGTCCACAGGGAAGCTATCTTTGTGGATCAAAGGTAGAGTGTCAGGCTGAGATAGCTAATCTTCGAAGGGTGGACAAAATCTTGGCACTCTGACAGTGTACTGAATGTCATCCGACAGATATGAATTATCTTTGCCATAGAAACCGTCTAGCGTAATTCTACTTTCATTGCTCGACAACAGCACAGTCAGTCATCTAAATTAGCAGGCAGGCCGACTAGATAATACTTATGCTATTTATCACGGTAGCTAAGGCCATATTATTATTATTATTATTATTATTATTATTATTATTATTATTATTATTATTATTATTATTATTATTAATAATAGGGACTGCTTAGCCGAGGCTGTAAAGGCGTGCTCGGTTCACTCGGTAAGAGGTGGGTTCGATTCCCCGTCAGGAAGTCAAAAATATTAAGAAACGATATTTCCACTTCCGGAGATAAACATGGCCTTGAGGTTCACTCTGCGTACACCAGAAATGATTACCAGGTTCATTCCTGGTGGCGAAGGTGGCCGGGCGTAGAGCTAACCACTCTGACCCATGAAGTGCCGAGGTTACGGACAGTGGAAGCCTTTACCTTCCACCCATCCAAGGGCCTTCATGGCCTATATGGAGATGACTTTGTTTCATTCATCATCTTCTTCTTCTTCTTCTTATTTTTATTATTATTATGTTAGTACTTTAACGTCGCACTAACTCAAATAGACAGTGACTATGGGATAGAAAAGGCCTAGGACTGAGAAGGAAGTGGCCGTGGCCTCAACATAGGTACCTTGTGTACCGGCCTTCCCTTTCCAACGGCTGTTTGAAATTAGGTAGGGAAACCTTCGACATGTCTACTTGTTACCGCTATGGTGCAAATAGTGAGCCATATCACGATATGCCTCAATATATTACTAACACTGCAGCATAATTGTATTAAATATAGCAGTGAGTAGCTGGAGACAAAGGCATGGACTCTGGAAGGCCGTGGCATAAGCAGAGTGGACCCTATATATAACCAGTGCAAACGTACATTTCAAGTTTGAATCAGGTCGTTGAAAGGTTTGTCAAGAGAGGTCAAGTCACGAATGCTACTTATGGAGCCGCCACATTGGGTCTTTAAGCGAGCGTAACCAAAGGCAAGTGTATTCGAATTTAGAGGATTTCTGATTATGCTTGTTGCTTTAAGGGGCCTAACATCGAAGGTCATCGGCCCTTAGAGGATTTCGGTACCGTACATTGAAATAGAAACAAAATACCAACTATTTTTCATAAAGAATTTAATTGGCCATCTACTGTTCATGTATATATAACTGCATAACACTTAAATATGAATACATTCACAGCTATTTGAATAGAAAGATAATTGAAAGAGCCTGAAATTCATTTTTTTTTTCGAGAAGAAAGAATCAGCACAAATGTCCTACTCTTTTACTGCCTTACAACTTGGTCTTACTGAGTTTCTTATTAATATCATCTGTCAAATACGTAATCATATTGACAGAAACATAGAAATCTGCACAGTACCTGTGTCATATTATGATTATCGGTACATGAAATACTGAACTTGAAGTACTGTACTTAAAGCACTAAAAGACAGTTGTAATAAATTACCTTTAGCGTTTTATTGTTTAAGAAAGTATTTACCGATACTGCGTTTCTAAAAGGTTACCCCAGTATGTTGACAAACACTGAATGCCTCTTGAGTTGATTGCATTAAATTATGTAGGTAACTGTTGTTATCCATTCATGTGGTATTTCTTTGGGTTCTAGGGCAAAAATGCTATGCACATATGCAACAAGAGTGATGTCCTTAGTTATTCTTCACTAGTTTGTTGATAAACCATGCCGCTATTAGTACAAAGTGGTGGTGGTGATTTTTGTTTTAAGAGGAAGTACAACTGGGCAACCATCCTCTATAAACACTAATCAGAAGAAATCAAATGGAAGGGATCCAGCACTTCGAAAAATGAAGGTATAGGCAAAAGAAAGATGGAGGCCACAAAGTGCGTGGAAATGAAAAACTTCCTAGGCCTCGAAGGCGCTAATGCCGTCGCGGTTGGAAAAGAGCAATTGTTGACCAGGGGAGGTCGGATAGGATAGATGAAAGTGAGACCCTGACACAAGTAAGCGAAAGCAATGTCAAGACTCAGCTAAGGGCCTCGTAGTCACAGCCCAAAATAGATTTCCCCCTGTGAGTGGGGGCAATAGAATAACACCCACGATATCCCCTGGGTGTCATAAGGGGCACCTGAAAGGGGCGGCAGGAGCTCCTAGCTAGGGAGCATGGGTTGGCGACCATGGGGCTCTTAGCTGAGTCCTAACATTCACGCAAATGATAATAATAATAATAATAATAATAATAATAATAATAATAATAATAATAATAATAATAATGGTTAAGAAAATTAAAGCCATTGGTAGACAAGATTCCGTGAGAAATATAAATTTAGTCACTATTAAGTTGAGTTACCCTAGGTTAGGCTATTTTAGGGATTACATTAGGATAGACTATTATGTTTGGCTACGGTACGTTAAATTACAGTTAGTGCGAGTGAAGCGAGTGTTGTAATCTTTAAGTATTTGTCCAGCCATATAATGAACTCTAGAGAGCATTTAAGATGAATGAAATTTAGTTGTAAATAATAACTGCAGTAGCGTATAAAATGGTTATTAACAATTGTTGTAGTGATGGCAAGCTGGACACAAATTTGAAACCGACTTTCAACATATTACGTCGTGTTACGTACATTTAGAACGTGTTGAAGAGATTTTAAGTACAGAACAAAAATGGCCAACCGGACACCAGTGGGATCCGAACCCACAACCTCCCGATTTTGCTCGGTCGCTCTACCAATTGAGCTATAGCTATAGTGGCCTAGTCCATCTTTGTTCTGTTGGAAAGGATCTAAGCTACAGGTCTGGTACTAAATGTACGTAACACGACCTAATAGGTTGAAAGTCGGTTTCGATTACAATGCGGTCGTAAAAATTCAATATTCATTGACTTGGCCCTCAACGGGCGACTTAAATGCACTCTACAGAGTGATGGCAGTAGTGTCAGACCTTTAGCTTAAATCCTTTCCATGGACACAAATTGTTGGTTTGAAGCGATAGGCCTATTGTTTGTTGTGATTGTAATTGGTAAAGGAACGGGAACAAGCATTTCAAATATCTGTAAAACATTTCTACATTGCATGTAGGGTTAGAAAGATACTGTCTGTAGTTTACATGAAAAGGAATGGAATGAAATGTTTGGCTTTTAGTGCCGGGAGCGTCCGAGGACAAGTTCGACTCGCCTGGTGCAGGTCTTTTGATTTGAACCCCGCAGGCGACCTGCGCGTCGTTATGAGGATGAAATGATAATGAACACGACACATACACCCAGCCCCCGTGCCAGAGAAATTGACGAATTATGGTTAAAATTCCTAACCCTACCGGGAATCGAACCCCGGACCCCTGTGACCAAAGGCCAGCACGCTAACCATTTAGCCATGCAGCCGGACACATGAAAAGGAAATTTTCATAAATATCAATACTACTATTACACATTTCCTGTTTTTCTTGCTTGTTTTGAAAGACAATTCTCTTTCTTTGGGAGGTTTCTATTATATGTCAAGACTTGGGTGGGTTAGGGACGTTGAAAATTGTAGGGATGGAATTCCACTTGAGTAGTTTCCGTCCATCTGCCCTCTTTAGTTCAAATTGCGGTTCTTCAAAATGATGCTAGAAGAAAATACATAATAAGACCTATAAATATAAAACATCGTTCATATAAACATATTATTATTCAGGAATAATACGAATGTATAACTTTACTAACCTCGCACAAGACGGAATTATCTGTAGGTTGTCATTTGTCACGCCTACAGTTTTGTACCCACTGAGCTCTCTTTTTGCTTATCTCTCGGGAAGCGAAACACTCTAATTCTGTCAGCTGTCTTATTTTGACGATTTGGTGCGGCACAGTATCCCATTTTATTTCAAAATACAAGTAATAACTCACATCATTACATCGGGCACGCCCACATAACAACGATATTTAAGACCCAATATGGCCGCCAACGCAAAGGATTGTGGTAGCGTGGCCAGACCTCCCTAGACAGACCTTGGGCCGTTGGTTGTGAACTTTGTCGTGTAGACCCCCGTTCTAGATTTCAAACCCAACCACTTCGAGCTGAAGGGGCGGTAATTTAAACCTTGGGAACCACTCAACAACTACTCCAGGCTGGCCAACTTTGCTATTCCAATACTGGGATTCTTTGAAATTAAATTGGTATCTCCGCTACCGAGCTTAACTGCACAGGTCTAAATATATTAGAAATTATAGAGTGAATTAACAAGCACCATGAATGAATAGTAGTCTGTTCTTGTAATAACATAAATGTTCTGCGCTTTGAAATAAAAGTTCGTTGAGTCACTAAACAGCCGTTATTAGCCAGAGTCTAATGTTTGTTGGGGAAGAACTGAGCCCAACGGTCTCAGTGAAAGGTTATTTAAACCACCATGGTGGGGGAAGCACTCTCATTCATCCCTGTTTGTTCTCATTGTATGTGTACGAGCAGTCGCTGTATGAACGGAGCTAATCGTCGGTTGCGTGGACTTGCTTAACATTTTCTTTGTGCCGGTGATTTTTTTAAAACTTTGCTGAACGCCGTGCATACATTTTTCTGTTATTATTATAACTGTGAGACTAAGTGTAATAAGAGACCGTAAGTTCTCTGTTGACTTATATAATGTTAAGTTAAGCAAGGTGCGGCAATGGCAGATATGTGAATTTTTCACTAAGTACATTTCAGATGTGAATTAATCAGATTTGAATCCAGTAACTGTTAGCGTGTTCACGCAAAACTGTATCTCTATCTAGCTATGCAAACTCTCTATACGCGTTTGCGATTTAACGTGTGCCGTTCTGTATCTACAAATACGGCTGTGAAGGACTGATGTTGAGCGGGAAATACTCCCTTTATTAAATGACGTGCAAATCGGACTAACATTTGCAAGTTGACTGGAACAAAGTACAGTCTATCATTTAGGTCGATATCCAGTGCACGTGCACGCTAAGCGGTCCAGTTGATATCCAGATATTTCAGCATCATTCCAGACGGCTCCAACCTCAAGAAGACGGCGTCAATGGGATCTTCAGGAATCGAGATGAAGACTGTTCAGCCCATATACTGTGCAGTTATGTGCAGCTAACTTAACTGATCAAGTGATTCGGCGCTGATGGCAGTGGCTGTGAAAGTTAAGTTTCCTTTTTCTGTTTAGCATGCAAACGTAGTAAATGTATAATAGTTATTGGAAATTTCTATCATTTGTAATCGATTGAACGTAAGCCAGAGAGGCATTTGCTTTGTCTTATCTTCATTAATGTAAATGTTGTTCAGGGCTGAAATTGTATGTTCGATCCCGGAGATAATTGTGTATATATTTTAAGTAGATGGGATAAGGGATAAATTTAGGACTATTTAGTTAGATAAGTGTTTTTCTTTGGGATTTTAGTGAACTTTTATTCCCATGTTTTTATTGAGTATGATAGAGTTTTCTACGAATACATTCTTCAAGCATAAGGCTATTCACCGCTACACATGGGAGGCTAGGAGTACCAGATCCATAATAGACTATATCTTAACAGACTTCGAATTCAGGAAATCTGTTAGGAATGTACGAGTTTTCCGGGGATTTTTCGATGATACAAACCACTATCTGATCTGTAGTGAACTAAGTATCTCTAGGCCTAGGGTAGAGAAAGTGAAATCTGTCTGCAAACGAATAAGGGTAGAAAATCTCCAGGACGAGGAAATTAGACGGAAGTACATGGATATGATTAGTGAGAAGTTTCGAACAGTAGACGGTAAGCAGGTTCAAGGTATAGAAAGGGAATGGGTGGCATACAGGGATGCGGTAGTAGAAACAGCAAGGGAATGCCTAGGAACAACTGTGTGTAAAGATGGGAAAAGGCGAACATCTTGGTGGAATGATGAAGTGAGAGCAGCTTGTAAACGTAAAAAGAAGGCTTATCAGAAATGGCTCCAAACAAGGGCCGAGGCAGACAGGGAGTTGTATGTAGATGAAAGAAACAGAGCGAAACAAATAGTTGTTGAATCCAAAAAGAAGTCATGGGAAGATTTTGGTAACAACCTGGAAAGGCTAGGTCAAGCAGCAGGGAAACCTTTCTGGACAGTAATAAAGAATCTTAGGAAGGGAGGGAAAAAGGAAATGAACCGTGTTTTGAGTACTGTAATTCAGGTGAACTCATAATAGATCCCAGGGAATCACTGGAGAGGTGGAGGGAATATTTTGAACATCTTCTCAATGTAAAAGGAAATCATCATGGTGGTGTTGCAAACAGTCAAGCTCATGGGGAGGAGGAAAATGATGTTGGTGAAATTATGCTTGAGGAAGTGGAAAGGATAGTAAATAAACTCCATTGTCATAAGGCAGCAGGAATAGGTGAAATTAGACCGGAACTGGTGAAGTATGGTGGGAAGGCTGGGATGAAATGGCTTCATAGAGTAGTAAAATTAGCGTGGAGTGTTGGTAAGGTACCTTCAGATTGGACAAAAGCAGTAATTGCACCTATCTATAAGCAAGGGAACAGGAAGGATTTCAACAACTATCGAGGTATCTCACTGATTAGTATACCAGGCACCGAGCTCGATAGCTGCAGTCGCTTAAGTGCGGCCGGTATCCAGTATTCGGGAGATAGTAGGTTCGAACCCCACTGTCGGCAGCCCTGAAAATGGTTTTCCGTGGTTTCCCATTTTCACACCAGGCAAATGCTGGGGCTGTAACTTAATTAAGGCCACGGCCGCTTCCTTCCCACTCCTAGCCCTTCCCTGTCCCATCGTCGCCATAAGACCTATCTGTGTCGGTGCGACGTAAAGCAACTAGCAAAAAAAAAAAAAAAAAGTATACCAGGCAAAGTATTCACTGGCATCTTGGAAGGGAGGGTGCGATCAGTTGTTGAGAGGAAGCTGGATGAAAACCAGTGTGGTTTCAGACCACAGAGAGGCTGTCAGGATCAGATTTTCAATATGCGCCAGGTAATTGAAAAATGCTACGAGAGGAATAGGCAGTTGTGTTTATGTTTCGTAGATCTAGAGAAAGCATGTGACAGGGTACCGAGGGAAAAGATGTTCGCCATACTGGGGGACTATGGAATTAAAGGCAGATTATTAAAAGCAATCAAAGGCATTTATGTAGACAATTGGGCTTCAGTGAGAATTGATGGTAGAATGAGTTCTTGGTTCAGGGTATTTACAGGGGTTAGACAAGGCTGTAATCTTTCACCTTTGCTGTTTGTAGTTTAGATGGATCATCTGCTGAAAGGTATAAAATGGCAGGGAGGGATTCAGTTAGGTGGAAATGTAGTAAGCAGTTTGGCCTATGCTGACGACTTGGTCTTAATGGCAGATTGTGCCGAAAGCCTACAGTCTAATATCGTGGAACTTGAAAATAGGTGCAATGAGTATGGTATGAAAATTAGCCTCTCGAAGACTAAATTGATGTCAATAGGTAAGAAGTTCAACAGAATTGAATATCAGATTGGTGATACAAAGCTAGAACAGATCGATAATTTTAAGTATTTAGGTTGTGTGTTCTCCCAGGATGGTAATATAGTAAGTGAGATTGAATCAAGGTGTCGTAAAGCTAATGCAGTGAGCTCGCAGCTGCGATCAACAGTATTCTGTAAGAAGGAAGTCAGCTCCCAGACGAAACTATCTTTACATAGGTCTGTTTTCAGACCAACTTTGCTTTACGGGAGCGAAAGCTGGGTGGATTCAGGATATCTTGTTCATAAGTTAGAAGTAACAGACATGAAAGTAGCAAGAATTATTGCTGGTACAAACAGGTGGGAACAATGGCAGGAGGGTACTCGGAATGAGGAGATAAAGGCTAATTTAGGAATTAACTCTATGGATGAAGCTGTACGCATAAACCGGCTTCGGTTATGGGGTCATGTGAGGCGAATGGAGGAGGATAGGTTACCTAGGAGAATAATGGACTCTGCTATGGAGGGTAAGAGAAGTAGAGGTAGGCCAAGACGACGATGGTTAGACTCGGTTTCTAACGATTTAAAGATAAGAGGTATAGAACTAAATGAGGCCACAACACTAGTTGCAAATCGAGGATTGTGGCGACGTTTAGTAAATTCACAGAGGCTTGCAGACTGAACGCTGAAAGGCATAACAGTCTATAATGATAATGTATGTATGTATGTATGTATGTAATGTATGTATGTATGTATGACAGAGTTTGATAGAGTATTATCCACAGTAGTAGGCTACACGCCTTTCAGCGTTGTGTGTTTAAGGACAAATTAAGTATATAAGTAGAGCAGGTTGTATTTTCTTTGCATGACGCATGTGCAATTTTACCTGTAAACTACGGTGCGACAAGGTTCCATTCGTCGTTGTCACTAGCGTAAAATCTTCATTATTCAGGGCAGGCAGGTATGAGAAATGCTAGGGCATCGAACCGTGAGGAGTCATATGTGAGGCTTGAAAGGCCATGATATATTGTTTGGGCTAAATGTGTGTTAGGTAGACGTGAAGCCGTTATATTTGCCTGGGCACATAAATTTGAATGTGTTAAAGAACCAGCCTATTAATAAGTTCAATTATGCTTTGGGCTGTGATATTATGTGAAAGAATGATTTCCTCGTTGTCGAGAAGAAGTCAGCCGTGGCCGGACTTAGTTTATTTTTGTGAGCTTTAAGAAGGACAGTTAGTTTTGACACAGCTGATTGCGCTGTGAGTCCATTAGAAAGAGAGAGTATTCTACGCGGGTGACCGCTAGAGTCCTGGAATACCGCTCCTTCACCCAGTTTCTTGCTTGTTGTCCCTTACAGCTGATTTGCCAGAGCAATGTGGGAAGATATGTCAAAGAGATGTTATTTACGAGCCTGCGTAACCTGTGAGAATCGAGGATGACTCCGAACCACTCTACCTTCGACAGTGTAATTATATGTGTGTGTTTTGTACTGTATATAATTTGTGTCTTGAACTTTCATTTTTGCTTTGTCATGTGTGTGTGTTGTCATATTGTTTGTGTGTTGTATAAGGGAATTATTGGCCCAGAAGACTAAATTGAGGGAAATTCAGGTTCCAACCCTGATCCATTGCAATTGGGATCGCGTTAATTAATAGAATCTGTGTATTTTGGAGATATATGTGAGGGGCAGCCCTGAATTTGTGTTGATATTTTGTGTTTCCGAATTGTCGGACTGTAAATAATGTTTAATCAAACCAATAACTAGTTATACCAATTATTACGTGCGCATTCACAGAGACAGCATCATATTGCGCCTTAGGGCTACTGGCAGAGGAACTTAACGGATCTACACCATAAGCGAATGTAGCGAGAATCCAGATTTCCACTGTAAATATAATGTATTTGTGATTTAATTTGCGGGATGTACCCGTGTTGCTTTGATTGATTTTCTTTGATTTATGTAATTATTTGGGTGTGTATCACCAGAACAGACCATTTTAGATCGTTTTACTTCGTTTTTTATTACAAATTAGTATGAGGTATATACATGTGCTTTTGGGATAATAAATCCATTATACCCGATTCATTCAGTAGCTATGTATCCACTTGTCCTGTCTATATACTTTTAGTATGATTTAAGTAGAGATCTTTGTGTTACTCTTTATTTTTCGAACATAACCACGCGCTTCCACCCTGAGCTTAGCCCAATTTGGAGACAGGAAATGGTGCAATAGTGCTCCATAATTGCAATCAATATTTTCAAAGTGTTTTAGATTTACTTGCACTCGTGTGGAAATAACATCTCAGTTTAGCACGCTACTAGGCCTGGAGTGCTCAGATTTGGCTACGTATTTTTTTCACTACTGGACTCATGTGAAAAATTCAGACAGGTCTAGCGGTCTTTTTTCTCTTATTCTGAGTCGCTTGGGAACACTATCTGGGTCTTCAAGAGTAAGTTCAAAATAAAACATGTTTCCCTTGGGTTTTCCATGAGTAACCGCCAGGACTGCAACTTGCGCTACGGGGTTCGTTTCCACCTAAAGTACGGAGTTCGACCTCTGCATGGTGCTATAGCCGAATATTTTATTAACGTAAAATGAACATATTTGGACCGTAATATGGTGATGCGGTACAATATACATTTTGGAAGGTAACTGATGCACCAAATTAACACAATTAAGATACGTTATAGAGAGGATCACAATGCCGCAAGTTTCAGGTCTGTTGCTTGCCCTATTACGCTACCATATCACAATGAAATCAGTGATGTGAAGAGTTCATGGTTATAAACGCTAGACAATGGAGTGTACAAACACCTAGGAATAAGTGTCAGAATAAATAATTTACTCATAGGTCATTTGTCCTGTATCTCGATGCATATAATGGTAAAAAATTAAGCAGTTAGGACTTTTATGATAGGAAGAACATGTTACAACGCAGCTGCGATGAAATGAACAGTGCAAAAGATCGGCACCCTCATTGGGAGGGTAAGAGCAACCTGTGACGTAATGTTTATATCTCAGAAATGACTTGTGTGTAGCAAGTGGACATATATGACTCAGTTCATATCGGGGGAATATTTGAGCATTATTTTAATTCACGGCGAATGCTCGTGCAGCTGCGGGGATGTGCGCTGAACGATTTCCATTAGGAAGGGCTCCATTTCGAAGAACGACCAATGTCACCATTGACCTGCATTTTGGGTTGTCGCCCAGGTATCAGATTCCCTATCAGTTGCTTTCCTTGTCTTTTCTTAAATGATTTCAAAGATGTTGGAAATTTATGAAACATCTCCTTTGACGCATTCTTCAAGTACCAAAATCCTCTTCTTCTCTCCCAAATTGTCTTGAATTCTAACTTTATCTTCATTTTATGATCTTTCCAACATTAATATAAATCATTCAATCACGTTCCCCAGATTTGCATTTAGGGCTGTCGCCTAGCTTGCAGATTGCCTATCAGTTGTTTCCGACTCTTTTCTTAAATTATTTCAAAGAAGTTGCGAATGTATCGAGTAGCTCCCCTGGAAAATTATTCCAGTCCCTAATTCCTCTTCCTCTAGTCGCAAAACACACTAATCCTGAATTCGAACTTTATCCTCATATTATGAATTTCCTTACTTCAAAAACTGTAGTATATTCGGGCTAGAACACTTGTTATCAATTATAAGACATCATCTCTACTCCATGAAATACCCGTTTATTTAAATTTCTTAACATTAATAAATCAGGGTACAAGAAATCCAACAGGTGACCCAAATCCTCGATAAAGGTATGAATCTACTTGCTAGAAAAATTATATAGTTCACTGACACATTTATTATTCTGTGTGAAGAGACAAGGAGGCCGATCAGTTTGATCCGCTAACAGGGGGGCTATCTGTTTTATATTTCCTCTCTGAAGATTTTGACAGTTACAAGCATGAAACAAAACAATTAACAGACTGCTTAAAATTTAGAAAATGTATGATTATTAATTCTTAGGACATTAGGCTGAAGGTTATGTGATATATTTTACGTCGTCATACGATATTTGAAACTACTAAAAATTGCACAGTATTCTTACAGCATTAGAAATGGAGTAAGAAATGGCTAGTTCTTGAAAAGAAAGAAGCAGTTTATAGTAATATATTGTAAAAACATCAATAAATAAGATACACACAAAGTAATATACGCTCTTGATAGAGCAAGTGGCCGTGTAGTTAGGGTCGCGCAGCTGTGGGCTTGCATTCCGGAGATAGTGGGTTCGAACCCCACTGTCGGCAGCCCTGAAGATGGTTTTCTGTGGTTTCCCATTTTCAGACCAGGACAATGCTGGGGCTAAATCTTAATTAAGGCCACGGCCGCTTTCTTCCCACTCCTATCCTTTTCCTATCCCATCGTCGCCGTAGGGCCTATCTGCGTGGGAGCGATGTAAAGCAAATTGTAAAACATAATAATAAATAAATAGATATATAGAAAAATTATGTTTTTATTTGCGACAAAGTTAGGGCTCAAGGCCTTCTCTTACACTTACTCACTCACCTAGAACAGTAAGTTATAAACCTACATACTGTATAACTATAAAAACAAACAACTCATAACATAATAAAGGTAATCTATATAAATAAAATCTTATCTACCGTGTGTCTGTACATTGACTGTTTTGGCGAGATTTCCATACAGTTATCCGTTTCAGGTGTAATAATGACCATCTGCATAATTTTAGCTTTGATATCTGTTTATATGTCTGTTTGTCTATAACGTGAAACCTACTGGTTATATTTCTACCAAACTTCATATTTAGAATCCACATGTCCTTGGGTAGGTTTTAGGACCAATATTGTTTCTAGATCCCTGAACTGACTGAGAGTTTATTCGAATCCGAAACCGTGATTTTGCACTCCCACAAAATATACACAATCAAAATAGAAATCTGCCTGCTTTAATGGAAATCAATTTGTAAACCTTCTTTCTCACGTGCATCATTTTGATACGAGGATTAATAAGGGAGATATTAACGGACCGTTTTTCGGTACAAGTCCCACCGGACTTAACTCAAGAGGGGGTGCGTGTAAAGCGTATTCCTTATAACTTGAAAACTACTGGACATATTTCAACCAAACTTCATATTTAGCATCCACCTGTCCAAAACTAAGTTTTTAGATCCATACCACGTCAAATTCCTGGAATGGACTGCGGGTTTATAGGGAACCTAAATAGTGATTTTACTCTTCCACAATATATACAAGACCAGCCTGACTGGAAATCGAGCAATCTTGATGGAAATCAATGTCTAAAACTTCTTCTCATATGCATGTTTTCGTTAGGAGGATTAACAAGAGAGATATCATGGACGGTCGGTTTTGCAGTGTTAGTCCAGCGGACATAACCCAAAAGGTGTTGTACGTAGAGCTGATTCTTTATCTATATAAAAAATATCGAAATGACCTTGTGTCTGTACATTGACTATGTTGGAAAAATTTTCGTACAGTTATCCGTTTCAAGTGTAATAATGATCATCTGCTTATTTTTTAGCTTTAGTTTCCTGAAAGTCATAAATTTTACCCCCTCGCCCAAAATTAAGATTGCAGCATAATCTATCAGACGAGCTAGAAAATTGAAATTTGGAAAAATATATGTCTTAGCCTCTAATCGACGGAAAGCTCCCACGATCTTTAAATATTCCAGTTTTACCCCTAAAATATCGGAATATTAGGGGCAGTTTTAATGTCGGTGCAGTCCTTGGTTCCGAGGTATTTCGCGGCTAAACGGTAAGTTGTATCACAAAACGGATGGCACGGTTTCAGTTCAATTTGGAGTGATCTACAACTTTGGTCCTATGACGTTTCGTCGTATCTCTATTTCTTATATGTTAGATTTGTTTCTATTTTACGATTATGCCTATATTTTGATCTTTAAACATGCATAATTCGTAGTTCAAATCAGTTATACGAAAGTTAGAATCATCTAATTCGACACGAACATCGGCTCACCCAGTATCCATACGTTAGCCAAATTCTATGTTTGTAGCTGTCACATTATTACCCAAAAGTAATGCTCTGTGAGAAAACCGTACCCAAATTTCACCCTATTCAACGTTTCTAACTCAATTTCACCCATAAAGAGATGAGACAGGAGGAGGTATCTTAAGACCAGCCTTTTCGACCGCTAAATGGGGCGTCTTATGGTACAATCCGTTTGTCCATATGGTGTATCGTTTAGCAGCAGACAATCTGTAAATGAAGGTTTGCATTATTGTAAACATGCATATACTTCGTATGTCGATCTATATATAATATTCATTGAAGTCGATTTGTAGCGATGTAGAAAGCGTGTGTTTGACATTATAATTAATATTTTACATCGATAGTGACTCTCAGCAGGAGGGCGTCTGCTATTGTAATCATTGCTCTCTACATCGAGTTTGACTGGCAGTAGGAATGGGATCCTATTCCAACTCCTTTGTAACTATCATTAGTAAGGAGGGACTACCACTGTAATTAATAATTCTCTTCCCGATTTGACTGGCAGAAGTCAAGGGAGCATGCAATTTTGTTCAAAACTCCCCTAACCGATTATGTTTGGGAGTAGGCAATTGTGCCTACCATTATAAACAAATTTACCCATCTAAAATGTGACTGGTATTAGGCATAGTGGCCTTCCTATTATAATGGAAACTCACCGACTCGGTGTGACTGTCATTAAGAAAAGGGGGCTGTCATTATAATGATAACGGAACAACTCAGTTTTGACTGGCACTAGGAAAGGTGCTTGGTGTTATAATAAAAACTCCTGAAGTGTAACCAGTCTGGAAGTAGGAAACGGCACCTGGCATCGTAATGAAAACTCCCCAAATCGATTGTGATCGCGCAGTAGTTAATGGGACCTCTAATTATAATGAAAACTTACCTACAGTATTGTGAATGGCAGTAGGGAGGTGAGCCTGCCATTATCATCACAACTCCGCAACTCTCACTTTACATTGGGAACAACGTATGGGAACCTCCTCCTGCTGTTTCTGGACAACGCTAAGAGATTTGCAATAAAAAAATATCTAATAACTGCATTCACAGTAATTTACTTCGATATCCGTATACTATATAGAATACCGCAGCGAAGCACGGGTACATTTGCTAGTAACAATAATAATGTTAATAACAACAGTAGAATCTTTCATTTTAATATGGGAATTAATGTACAGTACACTTAAACGAAGTAGCTACACTAATTCATTCATTCATTGCATTCGTTAGTTCATTCATGTCTTCAAAAATTATCCAGCATTCAGCGGTATGTACTCAACTTTGTAATCAACAGGAGCCAAATCTTTTATTGTGGTCATAATAGAACGAGAGGTAAAGGAAGAGCGAAGGACATTTGGGTGTCTTAGTGAAAAGTATTTAGTTTAGAATTGATAACATGTGAAGTTCACAGCGCTGTTGCAATCAAAACCACGACAGCTCCTTATAATAAGGTAATATATGAATATCATATCACAGAATGAGTTTAGTTCTAAAATTTCGTATCGATATTTCTCACACAATGCCACGCACACTCTATGTAAACAATTCCACAATTGCGTATAATTCTCGAAAATTAATTATAAAATTATCGCTGACATATCGTAGGAGCATTACATCAACGATCACACCTTGGTCTCACGCCGTTGCAGTCACATAATTATATAATGTAAAACAGAACTTTATGAAGTTGAGCTGTTGTGTGATCAAAGTGTACTATTTACATAATTATTTACAGAATAAGAATCACGTAACGACATTGTAAACTGTCCCCATTTTGATGTGATCAAAAAGGTATCATTCACTCAAAAGTATGCGTTAATAATTCACAAAAATGTCTGTTCATTCTCTACGACTGATCTTGAGATGGATGCCATCCGCAGACGCGGTGACCAAGGACGAAGGTGCGTATCTTATTGGTATGGTTGTGCGCTTGCTTGGTGAAAACTGGAAATCCCTCAGTAGAGCTGCCAGTCCCAGTTTGGATTGCAGGAGTCCAAATCGCATTCCTGAAAATGATAACATACAAATATGAGCATTTGCTTTAAAGAAAGCAAACATTAATAACGAAGGATCCGAAGATTACATCACTTTTGAAATGGGAAAATAATAATATCTTCCATTCTGGGTGAAGCTTGGAAATTTTTTTTATCAACATAGGAGACATTATATTCGTAAATGTGAAATTAGTTTCCAATGTGTCTGAATTTTACAGAGTCACAACTGGCGCACTCAGTGCACCTCACGCGTCATCATGTAAGTATATTTTCATTTACAAAATATTTTATTTTCCATTAGAATTGTCTTCCATTAGTCTTTTGTGCACTTTTTGTTGCCTTCTACGCGAAGTTTCCTATAATCCTTCCCTTTAATTTGGGCTGGGAGAAATCTGTCAAGTACACAGCTGTCCTGGTTACAGAATTATGATCAAGATTTCGACATAGCGGATGACTGTGAAAATAGAAATGGCAATTCTGAAACTAAAAACGAGCAAATAATTAGCAGTAAATAAATAAATAAATAAATAAATAAATAAATAAATAAATAAATAAATAAATAAATAAATAAATAAATAAATAAATAAATAAAGAACTCGGAAAGAGTGCAGCTGCTAGTGATGCGGAATAAACGGGGCAAAACTGAACTGCGCTGAAGCCGGATTTAAGAGCTTTAATATGCCGTAATAATTATACTTCTGATAGCTGACACACAAAAATAGACTGCACTGACGTTACATTTGAATGTACTCAAGAAATCCACTTGTTAATGTTAGTTCAGGAGATAAGCATAACGTTTAAATATAAGCTTAGATAATTTTTATGACTTAAAATTATACTCTTATGCAATATAGAGAGGTAAAATAAAGTTAATATTGTGCAAAATATTTACAGAATTAAGTGATAAATGAGATAATATAGAATTTAGGCATTTAATTTATCTAACTTCGAAGGAGGCATTAAAATACGTAATGGACCACACAGTGCGTCAAGCGAGTGCTTGAGTGATGAAAATGAACGCGAATGCTCGAGGGGTTAAAAACAGTAAAAATATTGTTTGCATGTACCTAGATGGACCTTGCTGCAAAACAGAAAATTTTTATTTGGTAAATTCAACTCAAGGTTTGAATTTAACTCTGAACAGTAACGATTTATTGAATGAATGAATGAATGAATTTGTGTTTAGAACAGTTCCACCAATGACGTGGAGTTTCCACTTCTCGAAGGTTGTGTTTAGCATGTAACGAAAAGCGAAGAAAGGAGAGATTTCATAGATATGGTAAGTATAATACAGTCCGGACTGGAAAGGAACAAGAATATTGACTACTACTACTACTACTACTACTACTACTACTACTAAAACGTTTTCATTCCTCCCTTGAAGTTAGAAGCGGGCCTCTTAGACGGTAACGCCGTTTCTCGGGCCAGGAGATTTGTTACGGTGAAGATGCATGGAGAAGGTGAGGGGGTTGGCGGCCGTGGCCTATACTAGGAACTGTCCCGTCATTCACCTTAGTGTAGGAGAATGGAAAACTACGGAAAACCATTCTCAGGACAGTCAACGGTTGGGGCCATCTGCGAGATCCAGCCCTGTCCCGTCTCCCGAATGCAGGGGCGTAGAGCCACGGTAGAGCCGTGGCCACACCTCCTCTGCTCGGTTGGCCGGCCAGAGTGCAGAGCTGTTGGACTACAGACCAGCCGTAGCCACTTGAGGGCCGAGACCCACTCTGCATCCACCAACCAAGAATATTGATTGTTGTTGTTTCCTAAGTTTCCATACCCCTCCCTGAAGGGGAGGGGCGGGCCACCTTGAAAAAGTATATTGAGACCGTTATGTTAGGTATTAGCGATACGAACGCAAACTTGGGACGTGTGGTGGAATCACAGCCAGGTACTACAAGGGCTGCTTGTGTCTTAGCGGGTGACTCAAGAAATTGTACGCTCCTGGGGCGTATTTGGCCTTGGATTAAATTACGACCTAGCTTGAAAGGTGTTAATCAAACTAATGAGAGGTTATTTTATATAATATCTTAAATATCGAAGGGACGAAGTAGTTCAGAAGTAATTCTGTTTCGCTAAGTCCACTGTGGATGAGTCGTGGACTACTGCGGGTTTCGTTCACTAACTGTTTGTTCCGGATAAGAAGTAACGTTGATGCAATGAGTGCACGCTTAATTGAACTTATTAGGATGATTAAAAACTTAGATACACTTGAATCATACCAATACAAATTCGAGGTCCTTCGCCGAATGGCAGGTAGGTGAACTGATGTCCTCGTGTTTTGTTTCCCTCTTCAAACCGTCCTGGGTCAAACCGTTCCGGATCTGGGTAGTGTTTAGGATCGCGGTGAAGACCAAGAACGGGGATTACTAATCGAGTTCCTTCCTCTATGGTGATATTCGTCTCAGGGATGACGTATTGCTTTGTACATATCCTAATAAGGATACCTGCAGGAGGGTACTTCCGTAGAGATTCTGAAACATAGAGAAGAAATCATATTTTGAAAAGCATAGGTTAATGAAAATAATTAGAAATTGTACTACAAACCTATTGTGTGACCATTCATAGCATTTAGTAACACTGTTCCTGTTAGGAATCACGAGGAACATCTAGCTACCAACCTGTGCTTATTAAATGTGCCAACCTGTGTCACTGTCGCGGCTTTGTTGTGGAAAATATTGCAATTAAGTACAGAAATGTTAAAAACAACATTTACTGGTTGTTGGTATGGTGCATACAGCCACGGGATCTCCAGTTTAAGTGGAATATGAACCACAGGAAAGCAATGTTTTATTTCAAAAATCCCGTATGCATTGCCAGGGATTCGAAAAGCAGCCCCCTTCCTGGGAACCGACGGAAAATGATGTTCGAATAGCAAATATTCACACGTTAACTATGAGTAAATACGTAATGTGTATAATCTTCCCTCCGTTAGTTTTCTCCTTGTGGAGATGTATTCTAATTAACTCGATATTGTAAATCAGTGGTTTTCAAATTGTGGTACGCGTACCGCTACACAGAGCCCCCTTTCCGAACTATTCATTCTAAAATATGCGTCATTTTGTCGGCCTACCTCCCATTGATTAGGTGTGTAAAAATGCTTACTTATGCTACATTGCTCTTTTTCTTTATTAAGCTTTTGTTTCGAAACCCGCATTTTCACTTCATTTTTTATATACAGTACAATAGTAATTGTAGGAATAATAATTGTACTCGTGTATATATATATTGCCGGCCCCGTGCTGTAGGGGTAGCGTGCCTGCCTATTACTCGGGTTCGATTCCCGGCCAGGTCAGGGATTTTTACCTGCATCTGAGGGCTGGTTCGAGGTCCACTCAGCCTACGTGGTTAAAACTGAGGAGCTATCTGACGGTGAGATCGCGGCCCTGGTCTTGAAAGCCAAGAATAACGACCGAGAGGATCCGTCGTGCTGACCACACGACACCTCGTAACTTGCAGGCCTTCGGGCTGAGCAGCGGTCCCTTGGTAGGCCATTGCCCTTCGGGGCTCTTGCGCCATGGGGTTTGTTTTATATATATATATATATCTATCATTGCTAGGCAATAGTCCGACTCGTTGGCTGAATGGTCAGCGTTCTGGCCTTCGGTTCAGAGGGTCCCGGGTTCGATTCCCGGCCGGGTCGGGGATTTTAACCTTAATTGGTTAATTCAAATGACCCGGGGTCTGGGTGTTTGTGCTGTCCCCAACATCCCTGCAACTCACACACCACACACAACGCTATCCTCCACCACAATAACACGCAGTTACCTACACATGGCAGATGCCGCCCCCCCTCATCGGAGGGACTACCTTACAAGGGCTGCACTCGGCCAGAAATAGCCACACGAAATTAAATTAAATTGCTAGTCAATGAAAACTTCGTAATTGCAGTCTCACGAGAAAACCACGTTTCTCCATCTGCCTTGTGAAGTCTTGCCGCGATGCCTGAGAAAGGAACAGAAGACTCCAGTGGTCGAGTAATTGGGCTATCATTAAGCACTGAAAATGCCAAAAATAGTTTCCCAGCCACTGCTCAACGCTCAATTTTGGCCTCCTTCTGTAAACTTTACTCGAAGGAGTTACGAGGTTTCCTTTGTCTAGCGACTATGTACTGTATATACAACACATCAATGTTATTATTGGGTAACAGGGTGGTGTAGTGGCTTAAATTGCTTGCCTGTCATCCTGGCGAGCGTAGTTTGATTCCTTGTGTTGCTGGGGTGAAAATCCAGTGGTCTCAGAAAGGGCATGCGACTTTAAGTCCCCGGCCAAAACTCTTTCATGCCTCAGTGTGTACAGGGATCCTGAGAAAGCTGGATACGCTGCGAAAGTTTGATGATTATGATTATGATTATGATTATGATTATTATTATTATTATTATTATTATTATTATTATTATTATTATTATTATTATTATTATTATTATTATTATTATTATTATTATTATGGAAGATATGGAAGCTTATAGGAATGGGAAGCGTTTGCTGGACTTTGTGCTAGTATGGGTTTAGCTGTTACGAATACATTCTTCAAGCATAAGGCTATTCACCGCTACACATGGGAGGCTAGGGGTACGAGATCCATAATAGACTATATCTTAACAGACTTTGAATTAAGGAAATCTACTAGGAATGTACGATATTTTCGCAGATTTTTCGATGATACAGACCACCATCTGATCTGTAGTGAACTAAGTATCCCTAGGCCTAGGGTAGAGAAAGTGAAATCTGTCTGCAAACGAATAAGGGTAGAAAATCTCCAAGACGAGGAAATTAGACAGAAGTACATGGATATGATTAGTGAGAAGTTTCGAACAGTAGACAGTAAGCAGGTTCAGGATATAGAAAGTGAATGGGTGGCCTACAGGGATGCTGTAGTAGAAACAGCAAGGGAATGCCTAGGAACACCTGTGTGTAAAGATGGGAAAAGGCGAACATCTTGGTGGAATGATGAAGTGAGAGCAGCCTGTAAACGTAAAAAGAAGGCTTATGAGAAATGGCTCCAAACAAGGGCCGAGGCAGACAGGGACTTGTACGTAGATGAAAGAAACAGAGCGAAACAAATAATTGTTGAATCCAAAAAGAAGTCATGGGAAGATTTTGGTAATAACCAGGAAAGCTAGGTCAAGCAGCAGGGAAACCTTTCTGGACAGTAATAAAGAATCTTAGGAAGGGAGGAAAAAAGGAAATGAACCGTGTTTTGAGTACTGTAATTCAGGTGAACTCATAATAGATCCCAGGGAATCACTGGAGAGGTGGAGGGAATATTTTGAACATCTTCTGAATGTAAAAGGAAATCGTCCTTGTGGTGTTGCAAACAGCCAAGCTCATGAAGAGGAGGAAATTTGGTGAAATTATGCTTGAGGAAGTGGAAAGGATGGTAAATAAACTCCATTTTCATAAGGCAGCAGGAATAGATGAAATTAGACCTGAAATGGTGAAGTATAGTGGGAAGGCAGGGATGAAATGGCTTCATAGAGTAGTAAAATTAGCCTGGAGTGTTGGTAAGGTACCTTCAGATTGGACAAAAGCAGTAATTGCACCTATCTATAAGCAAGGGAACAGGAAGGATTGAAACAACTATCGAGGTATCTCATTGATTAGTATACCAGGCACCGGGCGAGTTGGCCGTGCGTGTAGAGGCGCGCGGCTGTGAGCTTGCATCCGGGAGATAGTAGGTTCGAATCCCACTATCGGCAGTCCTGAAAATGGTTTTCCGTGGTTTCCCATTTTCACACTAGGCAAATGCTGGGGCTGTATCTTAATTAAGGCCACGGCCGCTTCCTTCCAATTCCTAGGCCTCTCCTATCCCATCGTCGCCATAAGACCTATCTGCGTCGGTGCGACGTAAAGCCCCTAGCAAAAAAAAAGTATACCAGGCAAAGTATTCACTGGCATCTTGGAAGGGAGGGTGCGATCAGTCGTTGGGAGGAAGTTGGATGAAAACCAGTGTGGTTTCAGACCACAGAGAGGCTGTCAGGATCAGATTTTCAGTATGCGGCAGGTAATTGAAAAATGCTACGAGAGGAATAGGCAGTTGTGTTTATGTTTCGTAGATGTAGAGAAAACACATGACAGGGTACCGAGGGAAAAGATGTTCACTATACTGGCGGACTATGGAATTAAAGGTAGATTATTAAAATCAATCAAATACATTTATGTTGACAATTGGGCTTCAGTGAAAATTGATGGTAGAATGAGTTCTTGGTTCAGGGTACTTACAGGGGTTGGACAAGACTGTAATCTTTCACCTTTGCTGTTCGTAGATTACATGGATCATCTGCTGAAAGGTATCAAATGGCAGGGAGGGATTCAGTTAGGTGGAAATGTAGTCAGCAGTCTGGCCAATGCTGACTACTTGGTCTTAATGGAAGATTGTGCCGAAAGCCTGCAGTCTAATATCTTGGAACTTGAAAATAGGTGCAATGAGTATGGTATGAAAATTAGCCTCTCGAAGATTAAATTGATGTCAGTACGTAAGAAATTCGACAGAACTGAATGTCAGATTGATGATACAAAGCTAGAACAGGTCGATTATCTCCAGTATTTAGGTTGTCTGTTCTCCCAGGATGGTAATATGCCCCAGAGATCACTTGGTTATAGAAACCCCCCCCCCCAGCTTCTATATCCGATTAGGCCTATCACATACTTCCTTTAGTTATGATAAATTACTTTTTATGGTATTTACAGAGAAAATGGAGATCCAGGACTGAATCAACGCTTCCACACTTTTTCCAGTGGTAAAAGAATTGGAATATTTTACGGAATTTTTTACACCTTCAATAAGAACAAATTTGGAGCTATTGCCAAGAATACTGAATCAACACAAGTGTTCCACAAAGACAAGTCTGTTAATATTCTTACCTTCACCAACAACTACTGCAGTGATAACTTGTCTGCATTATCTTCATTTGAAGGCCGACTTAGCACAATAAATGCTTAGAACTAACAACCCGAACACTGGATTTCACAGGCAAGAAATTTCATACGAAGGTGTATACGATTTCTTTATAGATAGATCAAAATCCTGACGGATGGATGGTCTAAAGTGTAATTCAAGCCACAGAAGTTTTCTATGAATATCTTACCTGAGACTACTTTGTCCAAGTACGGCATGTCCTGAAGTGTTTCGTAGGTTAATTTTCCACCGTGTTGCTGCAGAATGGTGTCCACCTCTTCCCTGAGTCTCGCCTGAATGTCTGGATTGAGAGCCAGTTCGTATAGAGCAAAGCTCAACAAAGTAGAGGAAGTCTCGAAACCAGCCAGAAAGAACACGAAGGCTTGAGCGGCCAACAAGTTGTCTGTCATATCTGTCAACAACAGCGAATATTTATAATGGCCTAATCTTATGTTAAAGGGATTATTCTTGACTAACTTATGTAAAATTAAATTCCAAGTGTAATACTTACTGATATCATCTTTGTCGTTCGTGAGAACATGCCCGTTGGTTGTTTCGTCATCATCGACCAATTTTTCTTTATTTTTCAGTTGAATCAACAAATGCATAAAGTCATCCCTTTTTATGTTGTGTTTTTCTCGATATTGTACCGTTTCCTTCACTGCATTTAGAAAAAATTCATCCACTTCTTTGTCCGCAAAACTAAGGTTCAACAGTTTAGCTAATGGATGAAGGAAAACAATGATGAGGCGTCGGATTGAAGCTATGAGGGAAGCTTCAAACACTTTGCGTCCCATGCGGCGAAATTCAGAATCAGAGTCCTTCATAGCGTTCATCTCCAAACCAAATGCACACGTACCAATGATATCTGTGGTGAACTGCGCCATAACCTCACGCATTTCCAGCTCCTCTCCTTTACTCGCTGGTCCCTGTAGATAGCGCCGTAGTTGTTCGCTGCACTCTGCCATCAGGTGGTACATCATCTTCATCTTACCAGACGTGAAGGTTGGAGTGAGCTTTACCCGAAGTGCACGCCATCTTGGGCCTGGTAAGTTAAACAGATGAGCGCTCAGTGGCTGAGTTTCTTCTTCCACGGGTATACCGCGGTCATGGAAAGAAGAAAAGTTCTTAACCATGACATCTTTTATCAGGTCAGGGTCTCGCAGAAGAAGGGTAGGCTCTCTGAACTGGAATAAACCAACAAATCTCTGTCCTTCGAATGAATCGTATATTTTTTTGTAGAAAATGCCTTCATAATCATTTCCTAGGGCTATGTCCTTGAGATTTCCAAAGAATGGGAGAGGTTTTTCAAAGGGGACTCCTCTCTTCTTCCAGTAATCGAAATTCCAGGTGAAGTACACATATAGGAGAGTTAACAGACTAGCCAATCCAACGCTAATGTCCAGTAGTAAGGACTCGAACAGTAGGGCCATTTTTTACCTGTGAAGATAACAGATAAATCATTAATATATATTTACTCAGTTTAATTACCTAGTATTGTGTTCCTTAGTTTGAGGGAAAATGTAAATTAATCTAAATATTGTAGTTTTGTCAATCATTTATCTCTCCACTACGGCAGGTTATTAAAACAACGTAAAACAGCAATAGTCCTGCAAAAAGTTTTAGCCTAAATTGAGGAAGAATTCCTTGTGAACATAAAAATCAATACACATACTGAATATGAAAAAGCAAACGTGCAAAGGAAGGGGACTTCAATTTAAACTAAACACACAAGGGAGAAACATATATGAAAAACAAGTTAAATTATACCATTTTCTCTCCGGAAGGGAAAAATAGCTTTTAGTGCCGATGTGTTAAGTGTTAGTAATATTAGGGTAAGGGTATAAACGAGGAACAGATAGAGATAAAGTATTCTTAACTGTTGATAAAAAGGGGCAGTGTGCGGGGCACGATTGTTCATCAGGAATTCATAGCGCGCAACAAAGTTTCTGTCAGGAACTTAAATGAGCGAATTATGTGGCTAGATTTAGCAGCTGGAGGAAATACGGGGGCTGTAAGTAAAGTAGTGGCAACGTAACCCAGACACTTGCAGGAGATCGGGCATGAGCAAATAGGATATGAGAGCGGTCAGGTCGATGTGTAGTGTGCATTTGACGTGCATCTATTTGGGAGTGTTGTTGCTGTGTGGCGTTGAAGTGAAGAGTGTCGATTCAACTGCTTTAAAACATGTTTCCAAAAGGTGATTAGCGTTCTTGGATTAAAATCGAGGCTGTCCGTAGAATAAGTGCATCAGAATGTTATCGAGGATTACGTGAAGCCTGTGGCGAGGATACATTACCGTACAGGAACGGTGGGTAGAGGCGCTTCGTGCAGGTCGGTTTGAGACTGCGGATTTGCACCACACAGGTCGGCTGTCCATTCCTCGAGGTCAGATTGATATCCGTAGACCATTGATGGACTGTCCGGGAATTATCCTTAGAGGTTTAATACGAGAAAAATTGCTTCCCATTGGGTTCCACATCAGCTCACCGACGTACACAAATGGCACCGGTTGGCATCCACTTGGACAGATACCACAACGAAGGAAACGCATTTCTGCAGAGTATTGTCGCCGTTGATGAGACGTGGACACGAGCCTACGAGCCTGAATTAAAGCGTCACTCGAAATAATGGCGTCACCCAGGTACGCAACGTCCACAGAAATTTCGACAGGAACCCAGTCGGGTGAAGCTTATGCTGATTATGACATACGATTACGAGGGTGTTTGCGCATGCAGTGTCTGAGGGACAAATCGTCAACCGGGACTACTATTGCTGATTTCTGAAGTGACATCTTCGACCTACTATGTGGCGCAAACGTCCAAGTTTATTGCGAGGTGATCGCCTTATCGTGTTGCATGACAACGCACTTTGTCATGTCACAAACAATGTCAAGCTCTTATTGCAGTGGTGGTATTGTGAGGTTAGAACACCCTCCGTACTCACCAGACATGAATTCTTGTGACTTCCACCAGTTTCCGAAGTTGAAGGAACACCTGCAGGGCCGCCGATTTCCTGACGTGGCATCTGTACTCTGCGCAGTAGGGCGCTCCGTCGCTGTCATCAATAGAGAACGCCTCGCCAACGGTCCCCAACGGCTTTCCAACATTTGGCAAGAGGTAATAGACTTTGTTGATGATTACACTGAAGGAATGTAATTTTTATTGCATTTCTTAGTTCATTAAATGTTGCGCTGTATCAATATTGCCACTACGTTATTTACAATCCTCATTTGACGAATATTACCTCGGTCCATTTACCATGCGAGGTTACAGATGAGGATGAAGTTTACAAGTTTTACGAAGCACTGAGTGACATCGTAGTCAGTGTCGAAAGCAAGTACAGAATAGATTACTGAAATGCGAGAGTTGGAAATAGAAATAGAATTGAAGGATATGAGAAGTGATTGGCAGTTAAGTGTAAAATATAGAAGCAAATAGGAATGGGAACCGTTTTCTGGACTTCTGTCTTAGTATGGCATTAACAGTTATGAATTATTCAAGCATACGGCTATTCACTGCTATACATGGGATGATGTGGGTACCAAATCCATAATCGACTTATCATAACCGAGTGTGAATTCAGGAATCTCTTTAAAATATGCTGGTTAACAGGGGATATTTGATGATTCAGACCACTTTATGACCTGTAGTAAACTATCTCTGGCCTGGGAAAGAGAAATTGAAATCTGTCCGCAGAGGAATAAGGGTAGAAAATCTTCACGACGAGGAGTTAGACAGAAGTACAGTACATAGATATGATTAGTGGAAAGTTCCAAACAATAGACTGCAAGCAGATTCAGAATATAGAAAGAGAATGGGTGGCACGCAGGGATGCTAAAGTAGAGACAACAAGGGAATGCCTAGAACCAACTGTGTGTAAAGATGCGGGAAAGTTGAACCTTTTTGTGGAATGATGAAGTGAGGGCAAGTTTTAAGCGTGAATAGAAGGCGTGCGAGAAATGGCTCCAAACAACGTCTGATGCAGACGGAATGGCATGGATACGAAAGAAATGGAGCGAAACAATTGTTGAATCCGAGAAATGTCATGGGAAGATTTCGATAATAACCTTAGATGGTTTGATCAAGCGGGAGGGGAGTTTGTGGACAGTATTAAATAATCTTACTCGAAGAAAGGGTGGCGGGGGTGTAGATGGGGTTGTGGGGAGGGAGAAATGATATGAATACTGTTTCCGGTAAATCAGTAAGCTCATAGCAGATCTAAAGGAATCACTAGACAGGTGGAAATATTATTCTGGCAATCTTCTCAACGTTTTCTTTGACGTACTGAACAACCAAGCTCATGGGGGGAAGGACAATGATGTTAGTGAAATTCGGTGTGAGGAAATGCAAATGGTAAATAAACTTCATTGTCCTTAGCCAAGAGGAATAGATGAAGTTAGATCGAAAATGTTGAAATGTAGCGGGAAGCCGGGGATGAAATTGCTTCAGAGTCTGATACGATTAGCATGGGATGTTAGTAAGGTACATTTTGATTGGATGAAGGAAGTAATTGCATAATTGCACCTATCTATAAGCAAAGAAACAGGAAGGATTGTAACAACAACAAAAAAAAGGAACACATTTCATAGGATTATTTCGAAGAGAGGACCTCATTATATCATTCCTCTGGAGACGGTGCGTATTTGTTCATTGCTACTACGTTGTAGTGCATTTTTTTGGGTTCTTGTGCTATTGTTGAGGTAAGCGGCCATTGCTGTGGCCATTGGTGTGTGTCTTGTGTGTTGCTTATTACGTTCTTGCCCCTGTGCTGATGTAATGTTTAGTGTTGTGTGTGCTTGTTTAGTTGTAGCTGTAGATTGTATTTGACAGAGGTTGGGCCCCGCTGGGAAGCGGACTCTCTTCCACTCATTCTCTGGTGCTTTCGCGCATTTTTGGCTAACACCTCCTGACGCGGTTCAGAAGAAGTATAAAATAAATGTGCCGATTGATATTGACACAAAATAGCTAAACAAAATAATAAAATCTGGCACTTATGCCTCTATTCTCGCTTCCCTTCCGCCATGGAACCCAGTGTTGAAAGAAAAACGAAAGGTAAAAGGGAAAGTGAAACTCAAGAAAATGGTGAAAAACGCCGTAATAGCCGTTTCTGCGAAGAATCAGTACCAGGTTCTGGCTTAGTTTCCCACCGGTGGGAATAATTACAAAGGGGCGTTTCTTCCGATCCAGTCGGTAAAAGTTAAAGCGACTGAGGTTCCGCCCTCAAATGTGGCACAACTTTTCAACGAACGCTTCTCAATCTTCAAATCTGCAGAATGAGAATAGCTCTATCCCGCTGGTGGTGGAGATGAACAGATGGAGGTTGCATCCCCTAATAAAATCTCCATTCCTCTTATTGTAGTCACCTATTGTAATCTATCTGCGATATTACAAAGTTTCATTCTGCTAATGAGTATGATTGTGCTTTTATGCGCACTTATATTGAGCATTCTACTGCGAGTTAATTTACTCATCAGCTTCTCTGCCAGAGGTTCCTCAAATTAATAATAAGAAAAAATGTATCTAGTGTAAATATAGACTGGGAATGGGAAGAGCTCATACCGGACGAGTTGACCGTGCAGTAAGGGGCGCGCAGCTGTAAGCTCGCATCCGGGAGATAGTGATTTCGAACCCCACCGTCCGGAAGGTGGCTTTCCGTGGTCTCCCATTTTCACGCCAGCCAAATGCGGGGGCTGTACCTTAATTAAGGAGGAAGAGCTTATGACGCTCCGTTACAAACCCCAAGAAGAAAAAAATTATTCCATTGAGGATCATGAGCTTAACGACCCGTAACTGCGTGTTCTCCAAAACAATTTACGAGGGCAGATCAGAAAATAAGTTGCACTTCCCAGTTATGGCCATTTATTACACCACCTATACAACAGAAACACGACTACAACGACATACACTGTAACGTCACTTTTCCACATAGTTTCCAAGAGGCCCCAAGCATTTCTGCGAACGCACAATCAACTTGTCGATGCCGGATGCATAGAAATTTCCTCCAGCGTTTTGCAACCACTCGGAGACAGCGGCCTTCACCTCCTCATCGGTCTGGAAACGTCAACCACCGAGCTCCGTTTTGAGCTTACCGAACAGATGAAAGTCACATGGCGCTAGGTCGGGACTGTAGGGTGGATGTTGTCAGACCTCCCACATGAAACGCTGCAGCAGTTCTCTCGTTTGGCGGGCCTTGTGAGGTGTTGCGCTATCGTGCAACAAAATCATACCGGCACTCAATTTCCCTCGGCGCTTCTCTTTAATAGCTTTACGCAACCAGTGCAACGTTTGACAATACGACGCCGCGTTGATCGTCGTTCCTTTCGGCATGAATCCCACGTGCAGCAAACCCTCTATGTCAAAGAACACTGTCGCCATAACCTTACCGGCTGAAGGTTGAACCTTGGCCTTCTTTCGTTGTGGTGATGAGGGGTGCACCCGTTCCACTGATGTTCGCTTCGTTTCGGGGGTGAAGTGGAGGACCCACGTTTCGTCGCCTGTGACGATTCGCCGCAGAAACCCGTTACCATCTGCGGAATAGCGTTGCAAAAATGCCAGGGAGGATTGGAAACGTTGTCTCTTGTGCTCATCGGTGAGAAGACGTGGGACCCATCTTTGAGACAGCTTACGATATTCAAGGCCTTGTGAACAATGACGAACACGCTGCCACACATGTTCAGCTGCGTCGCGATTTCTCTCAGTTTAATGCGCCGGTTCTGTCTAATGATCGCATTCACACTGTTGACCTTGGCACGGGTCCTGGACGTTGCGGGCCTGCCTTCGCGATGGTTGTCCGTGATATCCGTGCTTTCGACTTCGAATTGCTGATACCACTTTACGATACCTTGCCGGGAAATGGCTCGCTCCCCATACACAGCACTAATTTCACGATGAATGTCCGTGGAATTCTTCCTTTTTGCCAATAGGAATCGGATTGTCGCACGCACGTCATCTTTGGAGTGAACGTCCAGTTGACGTGCCATTGCATTTGGCCGCTATTCACACAATACTAGACGAGACACCAGCGACCTGCCTAACAGACGTGTGGGCAGTGTCTGTCCCTTTCTTCGCTGTGCCCACGTTTGCGACACACAGCGCGCTGCTGCTGCGGCGCATTAGTGCAACTAACCTTTTGACCCACCTAAGTACATCTTGCTATAACTTTGTGGGCCGAGGGTAAGCAATAACCATTACGAGGATCGCGAGAGTCCCGCTCAATGTTACCCATGCCAGCGGCGGAGGTATACCGCTAAACATTGCAAGATATCCTTCAGATGTGTTAATGGGGAGAGAACCATTCAACTGCTGCCTGCCCGTTTAATGAGGAGGCGCCATCCAAATGTGTCAAGTGCATGGGCGAGCACTCAGCATCCTGGAGAGGTTGCAAATCGTTCCGCTCCATTATGGAGCAAAAAAATGGTGAATAAGTACCTCAAAAACCAGGTAACGAGTAGATCCCAATTTTCTCTTTTGCCCCAGCTACTGGAGGCGTTCCCTCACCCGCACGCGCATTTACCTCCAGCTTTGCCCCACCGATAACGGGGCCGCTTGAATCCGAGGTCACGGAACTATGCGACGCCACGGCCTTGTGTAGGCAAATTCACTTTACCTGGTCTTTGACTATTTAAAAAACAGCGATCAAAACCATATTTGCTAATCAGCAATGAACAAGATAGTGGTCCTGATAAATGCTGCTATGCAGTATATCGCAGAACCATAAATCTTTAGTTGATTCCCAACAATGGACCTTAAGGGGAAGTTGTATGCCCTATCTCCGCCATGTTAAATTTGTAAACTTCATGTTCCTTTTTCTACCGAGCTCGATAGCTGCAGTCGCTTAAGTGCGTCCAGTATCCAGTATTCGGGAGAGAGTGGGTTCGAACTTCACTGTCGGCAGCCCTAAAGTTGGTTTTCCGTGGTTTCCCATTTTCACACCAGGCAAATGCTGGGGCTATGCCTTAATTAAGGCCACGGCCGCTTCCTTCCCACTCCTAGCCGGTCCCTGTCCCATCGTCGCGGTAAGACCTATCTGTGTCAGTGCGACGTAAAGCAAATTATATTGTTCCTTTTCCTCGTTAAGTATTTACCCTATTGAATTTAGATATTTAGATCTATATTTTATCTTCAAATGGTTGTTTTTGGAAACGTGTCTGTTTGTAAATAATATTTTAGTGTATATTTTTTCAAATGTTAAAATTTTCAGTTTATTTCTCTACATAAACATAAGATATTATTTTTTCTATTTATGATAAAATCACAACAAAACATACAACCCTTTAGTTGATCATATTGAATTACTGAAAAAAATTCAGAGCGCTGCTGTTAATACTTCCTGAGAAAAAGGAACATTTGCCTCGAAAAAAAAAGTGAAGAAAAATGCTGTTAAAGGTAAGTGTTACGTTAATGTGCACCAGGCCCATATTCAGGATCATTTGAGTTGTCTTCATCTTCTCTGCACCTTTTCTGGTTTCTTTTTAACTGTCTAGCTTATTCAGGACTTGCTTGAAATTTGATATCAGACATTTTCATACGGAAATTGTCCATTTCACAGCACGCGCCAATCGTGTTCACTTGTGGTTCTATATCCAGTTTTTTCAATATTTTAATCCTACCATCGTTCCCCTCATTGAATCCCAGCACAGCATCATATATTTTCAATACGTCCTCTGCCAGGCCCGGATTTTACTTTCCTTTCTTGAATATTTTCTGAGATCTTGGCATTGTTTTAGGACACGAAAATAAAACTTCTAGACACGAGGAAAAGATATTGAATTTGGTTGTTTACAAGCTAACAAATAAATGTCGCAAGGCGTCTTTCATTCTTACCAACACACAAAACTCCCCTGCAAACCACAAACCTCTGCAATAGAAAGGAACTAGCCCAATAAACCAAAAAGATGCCGGATCACACGAATAGATCTTAAAAAATTTTCAGCAAAGAAGCACATGTACATTGTAAATTGGACTTTAGGCTATTAAAACATAAAATCTAAAATTCGACTTTTTTGACCCAAAACACCTTACAACCTCCTCTTAAAATCTGTGCATCGAATTGTCAGAGTATAGGAGGTCAGAAATATGAACTTGAGCCTTTCATTCCTGAGCACAATATTGACACTCTGCGACTAGAAATGACCGGGTGGCAGTTCCCTGGACCCTTCGCGGGTTACACTGGTGAAAAAAAACACATATAAAACAGATGTGAAACGATATCTGAAGTAGCATAAAGGAAAGATCCTTCCTTCATGCTTGCCATGCACCCACCAATCCACCCATAGAAGTATTCTTACTCGTACAGAAGAATTCAAACAGAGACACTGTAAATCTGAGATTTGACACCATTTTCTGCGTTGCTATTGGCCGGCTTAGGCGAGCTGTCCGGAAGACTACTTCTATACTGTCTTGCTCCGATAGACCTCGCATTATGCTTGCCCTGAAGGCTGCTATTTTCGCTAAAAAAGAAGAAAACCACGCAATTTGAAATTTACTATTATTATTGGTCCAGGTCTCATGCTATTTTGGTGAAATAAATCAATAGTCTTGTAAAGTTTCTACATTTTGTCGTCCTAAGTTGGCAGCCATGCAATGTTGTACTTACATTTTCTGTGACATCGTTCTAGTCACGCCATGTTGGATCTCTCCGCGAAGAGCCTACGGAATATTTCCCAAAGACTTCCTCCACCTGAAGGGTGGGTGTGGATCTGTGTTGAGTCAAAACTTACTCATCACGTCATTGAGCCTCTCCCTCAGTGTGTAATTGAAGCTCTAGGTATCAAAATCTGACATAAAAACTATCACTATCGTCTTTTTGTGGCACTCCGCTGGACACTGCAGAAATACATACATTATTAACAACTCGTCTCACATCCCATCTATTATACTGTATGTAGCTGATGATTTCAGTTTCCAAGCATCCTGATTGGAACTGAAGACTAGAGAAACCTAAGGGGAAAATACTGCGGCGTCACATGAGGGAAGTCCGACTCGTTGGCTGAACGGTCAGCGTACTAGCCTTCGGTTCAGAGGGTCCCGGGTTCGATTCCCGGCCGGGTCGGAGATTTTAACCTTAATCGGTTAATTCCAATGGCACGGGGGCTGGGTGTATGTGTTGTCTTCATCATCATTTCATCCTCAGCACGACGCGCAGGTCGCCTACGGATGTCAAATAGAAAGACCTGCACCTGGCGAGCCAAACCCGTCCTGGGATATCCCGGCACTAAAAGCCTTACGACATTTCATTACATGAGGGAAAACGAATCGAGGTATATGCTCCAACTGAGCCTACTCTTTACCCCACCAATGTGCGATACCCTGATGTCATTGACGTGACAGTTACGAAATTGTATAACAGATGGATTGATTTTGCTGTTCCAAATGTTTTAAACTCGGATAATGATCCTATTTTTCTACTTTTCCATCTTGCGTGGCTTAGGTTACATGAACCATCTTTTCCATCTCATAATATTACTTTGGACTATAATAAACTCACATGGCATGTGAACAAACATGTGAATACTTTCGGCATTAGTAACACGATTAATATTGATCGGGCTATTGAGCATCTTTATAACAAGATGGAAAAAGCTCGAATAAATATTCAAAACATTGCTAAATATACCATTTCGAACGTTACACGTTACAACGGCAATCGTATTTCCGCGAAAAAATGCGGGGCTATGGTAAGCCATGGAACCCAGATTAACAATAATTATTATTGTACCGGAGGGTACACCCGCCCCGTTCATTTAAATGACGCGCCTTGGAGAATACCATCTAAAATCTAGAACTCGCAACAACTAGTGCAATAAGTTGGGACTTTTGTGTACAGATGCCGTTACAATAAAACTTATGTTATTCCCCCTGGTGTGAAGAGGATCTATTAAAATTGTAAAGTAATTTTGTATTTTCAGATTTACTAAACTGAATCGGTTATTCTTTGTTTTTGGTGTGTTAAAGTTCACAACACATCTATCTCTGCCCGTCAACTTTAAATGTTGGCGAATAGAAAAGTTGTATATTTATTTTTCAGCCAATCGACATTGTCTGGTATTTAATTTATTAACCAATAAGAATTCGGGGTGGGTCGGGTCTTAGCCTAGAGTTTTCTGGCACTTTCTCCTCGCGTGTAAAAGCTGGCGAATTTTCGGTCCAGGTTGACTTATTGATCGTTTCAGTCTATAGAGTGTGTGTTTATAAAGGAGGTGAGGGTGCCTCGTCCATCTTCGAGAACTCCGTCAGCTCAAGGTAATGTCAATTCTGGCTTAACTGAGTGATAGTCTTTGAAAGCTAGCTCGAGGGAAATCTTTCAAATCTTTAATAATGTAACTTTAAATTTCTAAAATGTAAATTTCAAACAAGCCGAAGAAACTTAGCCGAAACAGAGAGTGAGCTACCCTCTCGTGTTCCCTATTAACTTGATTTTGAGGTGACTATGATTTTGTAATCTTTGTAACAAATATTCTCTACATGTAGTCACCTCAGTAGTATAGGCTCAGCCTCTGTTAACTTCGGGCCCTAAGCCCAATTAGGGTTTTAAGCTTTTCATTTCAAATTTCAAGGAACGCAAGTGTCCGTCTCCTCACCAATTTGATTTTTAGGCCAGTAACTTTCACCTGTAGTTTTTTACAAAGGGCTTGTAGAATGGGTACGTGCTACCCCTCTTTCAATCAATGTCTTTAATTTTAATGTTAAAGATATCAGACTGTTGAACATTCAAGATGGTGAATAATGTTGGAATTTGTAAAATGTAGGTTGTGCGTTTGATAGGCCTGGATATTTCTGGAAACAGATTGCTAAGCGTAAAATTTTATACAGCAAAGACGCTCTTTGTATTAATGTAAAGGTTGAATGGTGCCTTTTGAAGGCTGTAATGGTGTAATGTTTGGAGAGCAGTCTCCTAGATAATTTTGTGGAGCAAAGGTGCTATTGTCATTGTCATTGTCTAAATTTCATTTTTGTACCTGAAATTTTGTTTTCGATTAGAGAATTTTTTGTTAAAATTTAACATCTGAAAATAAACCAAAATACAGTAAAGGAAGAATTATAGCTCTAATTTTTTAAGTTTTAAATTAATCTTTTGATTGTCTTATATCGACCCATTCATTCCCGCACCTTCTTTCACCTGTGGTGTTCACAAACACGATAATAATAATAATAATAATAATAATAATAATAATAATAATAATAATAATAATAATAATCTGGGAAGTCGTGTAAATATGTGGATTCCGTGGGGAATGGGAGTCGGTCGTGCTATAAACATGACCGGCTTTCGTCCGAGTTTCAATTTATACCAAACAACCACGATGAAAGCAAGACCATCTCCTTAATGATTTGATCCACATTTAAATCCACATTTAAACAGATATAGGAAAAGACTGCAAAAGTTCCGTTGATTGCAGGGATCTAGAACGGGGTTGACTGCCGTCATACTTAAAACTCCCGAAATTGATAGTGACTGTCAGTAGGAGGGAGGTCTGCAACGGTAATGAAAACTCCTCTCATCGACTATGACAGGCAAAAGGAATGGGGACTGCCATTATACCAGAAACTACCCACATCCACAGTACCTCGCATTAGCAGATGGGGTCTGCCATTGTAATGAGAAATCTCCTCCTCAGCTTGACTGGCAGTAAGCAAGGGAGCCTGCAATTTTTGTCAAAACTCCCCTACCCGCCATTAAAAACAAAATTATCCAGCTAGTTTGTGGCTGGTGGTAGAAAAGATGACCTGACGTTATAATGTATAATCCCAAGCTCGACTGTGACTAGCAGTAGGAAAGTATGCCTCTCATTATAATAAAAGCATCCCAACTCGATTGTGACTGGCAGTATACAAGGGTGCCTGCCATTATAATGTAAACTTCCAGTCTCGATTGTGACTGACAGTAGGCATATGTGCCTGCCATTATAATCAAAACTCCCCAACTCCATTGTGACTGGCATTAGAAAAAGAGGCATGTCATTATAAGGAAAACTTCCCAACTTGATTATAAATGGCATTAGGCAAGAGAGCCTACCGTTATAGTACAAACTACCGAACTCGATTGTGAATGGCAGTTCGAAACGTGGATGCTATTAACATCAAAACTCACCAACGCGCACCTTACATCCAAAGGAACGTATGGGACATCGCCGTGGTGTTTCTCGGATAACGCTAGCAGACATGCAATTTAATAAAATCTTACTCACTGCGTGTAGAATAATTGATGTAGTAATCCGTACACTATGTAGAATACCGTAGCGTAGCACGGGTACATTTGCTAGCCATAAATAAAGCGGTTGGTTTGTCAACATATTTTATGCTAATAATAATAATAATAATAATAATAATAATAATAATAATAATAATAATAATAATAATAATAATAATCCTATTTAATGTCCATTCGGTTTGGAAATGCTCTTCATATACGTTGAGTTGTCGAAATTTTGTTACAGATATTTACTTAAAATACTATGAAGTCACCGACCTGGAGCTATTGCATTCAAACACCTCCAAGTACAACCGGTACCGAACCCCAGTTCTTGGGATCAAACGATCAACAACTTACAGACTGCAGTACTAAACTCGGATGTCACACATATAGCTACACCGGATAATCTCAAATTACCTAATACCCTTACATAGGTGCAAAACATCGTGAGAACACCGAGAAAGTAATTACCGATGACTTTAATAAGTGCATCATATTATTAAACCAAGAAGAAAGAACATGGATGTCGTAGAAAACTTGTAATATCTGCAAGCGAAGCAAGGATGTAAACAAACCTGAAATAATCCACTCCTTACGTGGAGATGTTCAATCAGAAGACGCCAACAAGAATGAGCCTACTGATTCGAGCCGTGGGTTTTAAGCTGACATGTTGCTGAGTCATCTGAGTTGCAGATAACCTGTTTTGCCATGTCATGGTCGGAGCAGAAAACAAGAAATGTAAAGATATTGAATGTTTCATCATTGTGCTTGAACGTATTATCTCGATCTCAGCCATTTACACGTGAATTTCAATGAGATAACAATATTTTATCATCTACAAGCAAGATACCCGTGCTTCGCTACGGCTTTGAAAGGAAAGTTATTATTCAAAGTTTTACATTTTGGTGAGTCCACTGTCAGCTGAGCCTGTAAAATACGCTCCCAGTTCGTACGTCAAACGGTTTGGGGGAATAATAATTTATTTTATAATCAACCACTCACTTGAACCTCATACGGAAGAAGTTGAATATACCAAAACCATAAATGATTTAACATCTAGAACGTAAAAGTGACCAAACTGTAAAATTTTGATTTTGTACCTCGAATAGTAACGGAGGAATGAATACATTTTTAAGGGGTGAATGCTTTGAAATATTTAAAAAAAAAATGTTATGTTCTTGCTGAAGCGGTTTCGGAAGAATGGTTATTGTGCTTTTGAGAGTCAACTACCATCTAAACCTCCTAGGGGAGAAATAATATATTTGCTTTCGGATCTTAGCACCCATTTAACTCTCTGTGGTGTTACATTTGTTTCAAACCTTCTGTTATTTAACACCCAGGATATCATTTGATATTTTAACTTCGTAATTCAAACAGTTTTATATAAAAGGATATTTTTTCATCATTCCTCATCCCCCAGTCAAAACCCCTTAGCGGTGTATTGTTTTAAGACCACTTCTTATTTGTATCCTCATAAAAAGAAATCAACTTTTTTTACACCCCCCTTAAACGGATTCCCTCCCCCCAACAAAGAATGCGTGTTTTTAATTTTTAATGGAGATTCCAAATAAAAATTTTCACGTCCATAACATCCTTTGTCTCCGTGATATAAGTATCCTCATAAACAAAGAATTAAACTCATAAAATAACAAATAAAATTTACATATGATAACAATGACATTTACAATAAGATACAAAAGTTGAAAACTAGAAAAGCGGCTGGAACTGATGAGATTTCTGGGGATATACTAAAGACAATGGGTTGGGATATAGTACCATATCTGAAGTACTTATTTGATTATTGTTTGGTTGGAGGAGCTATACCAGATGAATGGAGAGTTGCTATAGTAGCCCCTGTGTATAAAGGAAAGGGTGATAGACATAAAGCTGAAAATTACAGGCCAGTAAGTTTGACATGCATTGTATGTAAGCTTTGGGAAGGCATTCTTTCTGATTATATTAGACATGTTAGTGAAATTAATAACTGGTTCGATAGAAGGCAATTCGGTTTTAGAAAAGGTTATTCCACTGAAGCTCAACTTGTAGGATTCCAGCAAGATATAGCAGATATCTTGGATTCTGGAGGTCAAATGGACTGTATCGCGATTGACCTGTCTAAAGCATTTGATAGGGTGGATCATGGGAGACTACTGGCAAAAATGAGTGCAATCGGACTAGACAAAAGAGTGACTGAATGGGTTGCTATATTTCTAGAAAATAGATCTCAGAGAATTAGAGTAGGTGAAGCTTTATCTGACCCTGTAATAATTAAGAGAGGAATTCCTCAAGGCAGTATTATCGGACCTTTATGTTTTCTTATATATATAAATGATATGAGTAAAGGAGTGGAATCGGAGGTAAGGCTTTTTGCGGATGATGTCATTCTCTATAGAGTGATAAATAAGTTACAAGATTGTGAGCAACTGCAACGTGACCTCGAAAATGTTGTGAGATGGACAGCAGGCAATGGTATGTTGATAAACGGGGTTAAAAGTCAGGTTGTGAGTTTCACAAATAGGAAAAGTCCTCTCAGTTTTAATTACTGCGTTGATGGGGTGAAAGTTCCTTTTGGGGATCATTGTAAGTATCTAGGTGTTAATATAAGGAAAGATCTTCTTTGGGGTAATCACATAAATGAGATTGTAAATAAAGGTTACAGATCTCTGCACATGGTTATGAGGGTGTTTAGGGGTTGTAGTAAGGATGTAAAGGAGAGTGCATATAAGTCTCTGGTAAGACCCCAACTAGAGTATGGTTCCAGTGTATGGGACCCTCACCAGGATTACCTGATTCAAGAACTGGAAAAAATCCAAAGAAAAGCAGCTCGATTTGTTCTGGGTGATTTCCGACAAAAGAGTAGCGTTACAAAAATGTTGCAATGTTTGGGTTGGGAAGAATTGAGAGAAAGAAGAAGAGCTGCTCGACTAAGTGGTATGTTCCGAGCTGTCAGCGGAGAGATGGCGTGGAATGACATTAGTAGACGAATAAGTTTGAATGGCGTTTATAAAAGTAGGAAAGATCACAATATGAAGATAAAGTTGGAATTCAAGAGGACAAACTGGGGCAAATATTCATTTATAGGAAGGGGAGTTAGGGATTGGAATAACTTACCAAGGGAGATGTTCAATAAATTTCCAATTTCTTTGAAATCATTTAGGAAAAGGCTAGGAAAGCAACATATAGGGAATCTGCCACCTGGGCGATTGCCCTAAATGCAGATCGGTATTGATTGATTGATTGATTGATTGATTGATTGATTGATTGATTGATTGATTGATTTTCAATTCATTTACCCACCCTTAATTTGATGTTATCAAAACAAAAGAATGCTTGTTTCTTTATATTTAAAGAAGATTCCAAATACAAATTTTCATGTCTGTAACATCTTCAGTTTTTGAGATACGAGTACCCTCATAACAACAATTCAATCCCTTTTCAGTTCTTTTACACCCCTTTAAGTGGATTTAACGAAAACAAAAAATACGTGTTTCTTTATTTTTAAAGGGGACACCGGTCTTGAGGCACGTACAGATTTACCAACAGTGCCGCGCAAAACCATTTTTATTCCCCCGCGAAGTAATATGATTGGCTAACTTTGGTAGCTAAGAGAATGACAGCGCTGCGAGATATTGAACTGAAAAATTGCAACGCAAAATGCATTTAGTATCGTGGTATCCGTAATGGAAAGCACCTTATAAGAACAAAAGAAGATAATGTTGGAGTATGTTAACGATGATGATGTGGATGCTTGTTGTTTAAAGGGGCCTAACATCTAGGTCATCGGCCCCTAATGGTTCGATAAGTAATAATATTTAAAATTTACCCACTGACTAGAATTTAAAAAATGATGATGACAAAAATAATAATAATAATTTCGTGTGGCTATTTCTAGCCGAGTGTTGCCCTTGTAAGGCAGACCCTCCAATGAGGGTGGGCGGCATCTGCCATGTGTTGGTAACTACGTGTTTTTGTGCTGGAGGATAGTGTTGTGTGTAGTGTGTGAGTTGCAGGGAAGTTGGGGTCAGCACAAATACCCAGCCCCCGGGCCACTGGAATTAACCAATGAAGGTTAAAATCCCCGACTCGGCCGGGAATCGAACCCGGGACCCTCTGAACAGAAGGCCAGTACGCTGACAATTCCGCCAACGAGTCGGACATGACATAAATGATTGTTATAAATTTAAAATAATCGGTGGATCTACTTCGCAGTGCCTTATTTTATAAAATAATTTAAAATGTATTTAAATCGAATATAAAAAGGTGAGTAGAGGACAGTTTTGTTCGTCTGAAAATACTGTGTAAAGCCACTACGTTAAATCTTATTCATTCCATTCTTAACACTTTACAGCATGAAATATTTTTCGATTCCGTTTGGTGACGAAAATTTCAAGCTTTAATTTTCAACTGGCGTTCAATATCTTAGACTTACCAAAATTTCTTAAGCGGACTAATGCCTTAACACTCGTATGTGATGTCGTTTGCTATAATGGAAGATAGCCTATACATGATTTTTCGCAATTTTTCGCTAAGGCTTTAACATTCAAAGACCGATCCCTACTGCCTACTTGCCGGATATTGACGGGATTTGAATACCTTTGCTTGTAGTGCTGTTTTGTTTTATCGTCTGCTATGTAAAAAAAAAAAAAAGGCATCACTGGTACATGTGTTTAATTGATTGTACAGTTGAAGGTGTGCCGTAAGATTAATTCTTTTCACAATCTATATTAATTTGCACAGGGCAGAGAGGTGTTAACCCATCAGAATATGTAAACCGACGTTTACGGATCGTTTGCTATAACCGAACAACAAATTTAAGCATTTAAGAAATACCTTAAGTTAGGTGAGCTTTCTTATAAAAAAGAAAGAGGAACAAACGGAAAAAAATATATATATACCGATGAGTACACCCAACGAATTGTTGAATATGTTAATTCATTCCCAACACAAGATAGCCATTACTCCAGCAAAGAAACAAAACAGTATTAGGGCTCTGATTTAAACAGAATTAAGACACAACATAGCTTTTAATGATAAACATCATGACAATAAAGTTTCCTACAAATATTTTTGTGAAGTATTTACAGCAAAATTTCCTGTCTTTCGTTTCGCCAACCACGAACTAATACATGCAACTAAATAGGAGCAGTCCTACTGATTTCAATCAAAATACCATCTTGAATTACATCTCCGAAGAGCTAAAAAAGATCACATAAAATCACAAACCAGTGGCACTTGTACACTTAGTATCGACCTGTAACAAGTTATTTACCCCCTACATCGACATACAGTACAATAAAATATACTATTCCAGAGAGCTTTTAGTTTACAAACGGTATTCACGTTGGGGACAACAACAGTGCGTATAATTTTCTGGGACACGAAGATGTGACTGGTAGAGGCAGCAATGAAATTTCTCCAGCTGTTTTAAAGGCTTTGCATTGTAAAACCAGCCACAAGAGAATTTTTTTTCACTGTCAAATGCGGCGCCCGAAACAAAAGCAAGATGCTGCTCTTTTGATGGTTTTATTTAATTTCAGAAGGGTTAATTGATGCAGTTGAAGAAAAATTTCTCGTTAGAGGATATTTGTATTTAATCTGTGATAGTGATTGTGCACAGATACAACAACGAAAGCGAAACACACGATATAAAATACCCCTCGACTAGTTAAAATTATCACTTCTGCCGTACTTGACGATCCTCTAATGGAAAACAATAACTTTTATGACATCAAGAGAGCAGCTGAAGCTTCACTTAATACACATAAAATAAACATATCTCAAGTCCAATGGATAAATGTGAAAAAAGTAAGCCTGGAACAGTAACGACAAGGAAGGCTTTCAAAGATGTAGAAGATTGGGCTTAAACTCGTGTTTTTAAGAAGGATGCCACTATAAACAACATAACATCTTACCTTTCACTTTTGCAGTACACTAACAGGCTCAGTGTGGTTAAAAAGGACTTAAGGGACATGATGGGCTATTTAAAAGATGAGAGTATTTTTTATGAATAATTATTAAATCACTAATGTTCTTGAAGTAGGTCTGCCATACTTACAGAAATTAACATTCACTGATTGAATATTATTGTGAGTTCTTTCTTGTTATTACAATATCTTTTGTACTTTATGGAGGTTATAATAACATTTTCATTTTAAGACACAGACAGATATTCAAGTAAAATATATTTGCACATGACAAGCTCAGTGTGGATAAAAAGGACTTAACGGACATGATTGATTTAAACATAGCTCCCCTCGCGTGGCAATCGTCACTATTCTACATTGCCTCCGACATATTATTAGTTCAAAAAAGAAAGAGATAACAGGGAGGAGTGGGAGGTGATACTACAGGAGTTTGGTAGTTTGTTAGAAAAATATACACTGACTGACAGAGCAAATGCAACACCAAGAAGGAGTGGTCAGAACTTTATGCCAATTGCAGGGTAGACTGACGTCACTGAGGTATGCTCATGATGTGAAATGCGCCGCTGTGCTGCGCACGTAGCGAACGATAAATGGGACGCGGCGTTGGCGAATGGGCCACTTCGTACCGTGATTTCTCAGCCGACAGTCATTGTAGAACGTGTTGTCGTGTGCCACAGGACACGTGTATAGCTAAGAATGCCAGGCCGCCGTCAACGGAGGCATTTCCAGCAGACAGACGACTTTACGAGGGGTATGGTGATCGGGCTGAGAAGGGCAGGTTGGTCGCTTCGTCAAATCGCAGCCGGTACCCATAGGGATGTGTCCACGGTGCAGCGCCTGTGGCGAAGATGGTTGGCGCAGGGACATGTGGCACGTGCGAGGGGTCCAGGCGCAGCCCGAGTGACGTCAGCACGCGAGGATCGGCGCATCCGCCGCCAAGCGGTGGCAGCCCCGCACGCCACGTCAACCGCCATTCTTCAGCATGTGCAAGACACCCTGGCTGTTCCAATATCGACCAGAACAATTTCCCGTCGATTGGTTGAAGGAGGCCTGCACTCCCTGCGTCCGCTCAGAAGACTACCATTGACTCCACAGCATAGACGTGCACGCCTGGCATGGTGGCGGGCTAGAGCGCCTTGGATGAGGGAATGGCGGAACGTCGTGTTCTCCGATGAGTCACGCTTCTGTTCTGTCAGTGATAGTCACCGCAGACGAGTGTGGCGTCGGCGTGGAGAAAGGTCAAATCCGGCAGTAACTGTGGAGCGCCCTACCGCTAGACAACGCGGCATCATGGTTTGGGGCGCTATTGCGTATGATTCCACGTCACCTCTAGTGCGTATTCAAAGCACGTTAAATGCCCACCGCTACGTGCAGCATGTGCTGCGGCCGGTGGCACTCCCGTACCTTCAGGGGCTGCCCAATGCTCTGTTTCAGCAGGATAATGCCCGCCCACACACTGCTCGCATCTCCCAACAGGCTCTACGAGGTGTACAGATGCTTCCGTGGCCAGCGTACTCTCCGAATCTCTCACCAATCGAACACGTGTGGGATCTCATTGGACGCCGTTTGCAAACTCTGCCCCAGCCTCGTACGGACGACCAACTGTGGCAAATGGTTGACAGAGAATGGAGAACCATCCCTCAGGACACCACCCGCACTCTTATTGATTCTGTACCTCGACGTGTTTCTGCGTGCATCGCCGCTCGCGGTGGTCCTACATCCTACTGAGTCGATGCCGTGCGCATTGTGTAACCTGCATATCGGTTTGAAATAAACATCAATTATTCGTCCGTGCCGTCTCTGTTTTTTCCCCAACTTTCATCCCTTTCGAACCACTCCTTCTTGGTGTTGCATTTGCTCTGTCAGTCAGTGTAAATTTGACATTTTTTCGTCTTTTTCTGAGAAATACAACTTTTTCTCTAAATTTTAGTTTTGTCACTTAGCCTATTATATCTTTCCACTCCTCAGGTGTACAGAGTCTTTAATAAAACTTCACCGGGACGATCTCCATAGTAACTGTCTTTACAGATCACGGAGCTAGTTACCTGCTCTTGGACTTAAACTTTCTCATGGCTCCCGCTGCTATTTCCCTTACATTTCCACTGCACTGCAGAAATATATAGAGCAAAAATTCGTCATTAGCCAATATCGTGTAAAAAGAACCGTAAGAGAGATGCAACGAGTTCGATGATTTGGGGCCCCTTCCGAAGCATCCCCTCCTGATGAATGTTTTCGGACAATTCATAGCTAAGATCTTACTCGAACATAATTATTCTAAGCTGAAATGCCAAGTTATAACATTCACCACCCATTTTCGCGTGAAGCTGTAACAGACACACACAGATATTAACTCGGCGAAGGTCATAACAATGACGTCAGTATTCTTGTCAGAATACCGACTGGAATATCGCTGTTGAAAACAAAGCTACTGTATCATATGATCTTATGATTTATAAAGTTACACTTGCTTATGATTTACAGACAATACTACTCTGGTGTTCAAATGGTGCCAAGTTCCAGAGCTGGAATGACCCAGCCACAGAGAGTGTTAAATACTGCCCTGCCATTTTCCGGTAAGTGCGCACAATCCTCATTCCTACCAACACCTCAGAGCATGGCTCGAATAGTTGGAATACTATGAGGAAACCGTGTGTCACGTACAAGTAATTATTAGAACATAATAAATGAACCAGGCGAATGGTATGTTAAAAAAAAGAATGTTATCTAACACCCCAGCTACTTCCCGCCAATATTCAAGCAGGCTGTTCTACTCGGGACACAGAAGTAATCTCATTTATCGGAGATGAGTGGCAGCAGAAGAGACAAAGCACACCACAACAAACAATAATAAATGTAATATTATTGTTGATCAGTTTTATGAGCATTCGCTATTGTGGGTCCTCACATTTAGTTTTCTTCTGACTTTGTAATATTAGGGCATTTAAATGTAAATTGAGTCCTTCCTTCCATCATGACCCCTTCTCGTCTTATTCTTCAAGCGAGCGTTCCTGTACGATTTTTTCTCACTTTGACAATCATCTTTACTCTTTTCCTTGCCGATATGGACTGATGACTGTTGTGTACAAAAGCAAACACTTGTACAAACACGAACTTAATTTTATTGATTCAAAAAAGTATTTCTTGCTGGTGATCATAAACAATTAGAAGGCCTATGTACATTATTTACAATGATGCTTATTACTTATTAGAGTGAATGACTGTTGTCAGTTCCTGAGCGTGCTTTAAGTCACAATAATATTCTCGTTGCCACAACACAAATATTAATATTAATCTTAAAGCACATGAAATCAAAAGTAAGGAATAAAGTCCTTCTGTACAATAGAATAAGTCACGAGTAAACTGGAGCCAAAGGATACTACAGTGAGAGGGAGAAAGGGAATGACTGATTGCGCGTGCAGAGGTGACATCTCACAACCTGTGTCGGTCCACCTGTCCAGACCACATTTTCAAATAGGGGGTATCCTACGTGGCGCAGTACAGTGTAGACAGATTGGGGTACGGCAATGCTTTGCAGCTTTTCTTTCCGGGGGCCCCCGATTTTACGCTCCCCCAGCATGGCAATCGTCATTATGCTACACTGCCTCCGACAAGCTATTAGTTCTATGAAGAAAGAGGTAACAGGGAGGAGTGGGAGGTGATACTGCAAAAGTATCCGCCTGTTTCCATGCCAGACATACTACCAGATAGATGTTTGTGTTGGTGAAGTGGTGTTGAGGAGAGGTATTAAGTGTCAGGGCCTACATGGTGAAACATGACTTTTGGTAGATAGCGCATGCAAGGATGTGGGCTGGAAAAATCCAGATATTGTGTTAGTTAGGAATATATGTCATGCAGTCATGACCATTTCCTTGCCATTGTCAATTATTATGGGGACCAGTCCTTCTTGTCACTGCCGGGTGCGGCTCGTGACCACTAGCGTCTGGGCTTTGGGCCACAGGTTCGTCCTATTGTCTAGGAGCCAGTGGTCGCTGGTGCCAAGTCTCCGTTTGGAGAAGGGGATTAAGAGCCAAGCCTTACGTACTGCAAGGAGCTATCTTCTTCCGCCTGACGATGTGCCTCTCGTACGGTGTTACTGGAACACACTTCTCACTGCAGCTCTGTAACTGTGCTAAGGTAATTGGGTACAATATATTTACAGACGTCCGTTAGAGTGCGGGCTTTGCAGCTCATGCTGCATGCCAATTTAAAGTGTAAGTTGGCGTGATATCATTATCCAGTGCTGCATTTTGGCGTGGTGGCTGCAGATGTAGGTGCGTGGCGCGCAGCTCAATAAGGGCACCACAGCAAAGATCAGGCTGTTTTTCACCTTAATACAATTACGACAAAAACCACCACTACTGCCAGTAAGCACCATTTAATATTTATTCGTTAGCGATGCTCAGTGTTAGAGTAACAGCGCCCACGGCACCACCCGCATTTAAGTCAGGTTTAGAACTTGATTTTGAACAATGTAGGTAAGAATAGTGAAGAGTGAACTTACCTCTGGTCAATTTCTCTATCACGTTTACTCTTTCTTCCCAGCCTCTCGATCAATTAGTGTGTCATTTTCCATCGACAGAGAAGGTTACTTGTACTTCCAATAAATATCGTTGCGAATTTTATTTTAAGTGCATTAGACATACTTTTCTTTCGGCGTGCTTTCTTTCATTATGCCCTACCCTCCACCTTAACGAATTTTATCTCAAAGGGTGATAAAATATTGTATAACGATCGTTGGACTTGCACCATTCATGGAGACCAATAACTGTTTTCACCCTAATCCACCCAGCTGTATCATGATCGACATGCGAGCTCTAGGGTCCATATGCTCCATTAAAACGTAAAGGCGCAATTATCCAGCAAATTCTTAGAGCTTCGAAAAAATGCATACACTTTTGCGGAAAATGTAACTTTAAATCACGCATTTATGCTCCACTTGGTACGACTAAGTGTTTTGGGTTTTAACAGATCAAGCATGTACAAAAACACTAAAATGAAAGCCATTGTGTTCCTAGAAGACTACTGGACTAAGGAAGATAATGCACATGATTTTTCTATTTGTATACATACATACATACATACATACATACATACATACATACATACATACATACATACATACATACATACATACATACATACATTATCACTATAGACTGTTATGCCTTTCAGCGTTCAGTCTGCAAGCCTCTGAGAATTTACTAAACGTCGCCACAATCCTCGATTTGCAACTAGTGTTGTGGCCTCATTTAGTTCTATACCTCTTATCTTTAAATCGTTAGAAACCGAGTCTAACCATCGTCGTCTTGGTCTACCTCTACTTCTCTTACCCTCCATAGCAGAGTCCATTATTCTCCTAGGTAACCTATCCTCCTCCATTCGCCTCAGATGACCCCACCACCGAAGCCGGTTTATGCCTACAGCTTCATCCATCGAGTTCATTCCTAAATTAGCCTTTATCTCCTCATTCCGAGTACCCTCCTGCCATTGTTCCCACCTGTTTGTACCAGCAATCATTCTTGCTACTTTCATGTCTGTTACTTCTAACTTATGAATCAGATATCCTGAGTCCACCCAGCTTTCGCTCCCGTAAAACAAAGTTGCTCTGAAAACAGACCGATGTAAAGATAGTTTCGTCTGGGAGCTGACTTCCTTCTTACAGAATACTCCTGATCGCAACTGCGAGCTCACTGCATTAGCTTTACTACACCTTGATTCAATCTCACTTACTATATTACCATCCTGGGAGAACACACAACCTAAATACTTGAAATTATCGACCTGTTCTAGCTTTGTATCACCAATATGACATTCAATTCTGTTGAATTTCTTACCTACTGACATCAATTTAGTCTTTGAAAGGCTAATTTTCATACCATACTAATTGCACTAATGTTCAAGTTCCAAGATATTAGACTGCAGGCTTTCGGCACAGTCTGCCATTAAGACCAAGTCGTCAGCATAGGCCAAACTGCTTACTACATTTCCACCTAACTGAATCCCTCCCTGCCATTTTATACCTTTCAGCAGATGATCCATGAAAACTACGAACAGCAAAGGTGAAAGATTACAGCCTTGTCTAAACTCCTGTAAGTACCCAGAACCAAAAACTCATTCTACCATCAATTCTCACTGAAGCCCAATTGTCAACATAAATGCCTTTGATTGATTTAAATAATCTACCTTTCATTCCATAGTCCCCCAGTATAGTGAACATCTTTTCCCTCGGTACCCTATGCTTTCTCTAGATCTACGAAACATAAACACAACTGCCTATTCCTCTCGTAGCATTTTTCAATTACCTGCCGCATACTGAAAATCTGATCCTGACAGCCTCTCTGTGGTCTGAAACCACACTGGTTTTCATCCAACTTCCTCTCAATAACTGATCGCACCCTCCCTTCCAAGATGCCAGTGAATACTTTGCCTGGTACGCTAATCAATGAGATACCTCGATAGTTGTTGCAATCCTTCCTGTTCCCTTGCTTATAGATAGGTGCAATTACTGCTTTTGTCCAATCTGAAGGTACCTTACCAACACTCCACGCTAATTTTATTACTCTATGAAGCCATTTCATCCCAGCCTTCGCACCCTACTTCACCAGTTCCGGTCTAATTTCACCTATTCCTGCTGCCTTATGACAATGGAGTTTATTTACTATCCTTTCCACTTCCTCAAGCATAATTTTACCAACATCATTTTCCTCCTCCCCATGAGCTTAGGTGTTTGCAACACCACCATGATGATTTCCTTTTACATTGAGAACACGTTCAAAATATTCCCTCCACCTCTCCAGTGATTCCCTGGGATCTATTATGAGTTCACCTGCATTACTCAAAACACTGTTCATTTCCTTTTTCCCTCCCTTCCTAAGATTCTTTGTTACTGTCCAGAAAAGATTCCCTGCTGCTTGACCTAGCCTTTCCAGGTTATTACCAAAATATTCCCATGACTTCTTTTTGGATTCAACAACTATTTGTTTCGCTCTGTTTCTTTCATCTACGTACAAATCCCTGTCTGCCTCGGCCCTTGTTTGGAGCCATTTCTCATAAGCCTTCTTTTTACGTTTACAAGCTCCTCTCACTTCATCAGTCCACCAAGATGTTCGCCTTTTTCTAGCTTTACACACAGTTGTTCCTAGGCATTCCCTTGCTGTTTCTACTACAGCATCCCTGTATGCCACCCATTCACTTTCTATATCCTGAACCTGCTTACTGTCTACTGTTCGAAACTTCTCACTAATCGTATCCATGTACTTCTGTCTAATTACCTCGCCCTGGAGATTTTCTACTCTTATTCGTTTGCAGACAGATTTCACTTTCTCTACCCTAGGCCTAGAGATACTTAGTTCACTACAGATCAGATAGTGGTCTGTATCATCGAAAAGTCCGCGAAAAACTCGTACATTCCTAACAGATTTCCTGAATTCAAAATCTGTTAAGATATAGTCTATTATGGATCTGGTACCCCTAGCCTCCCATGTGTAGCGATGAATAGCCTTATGCTTGAAGAATGTATTCGTAACAGCTAAACCCATACTAGCACAGAAGTCCAGCAAACGCTTCCCATTCCCTTTAGCTTCCATATCATCCCCACATTTACCAATCGCCCTTTCGTATCCTTCAGTTCTCTTCCCAGCTCTCACATTGAAATCGCCCATTAGCACTATCCTATCCTTGCTGTTGACCCTGACCACGATGTCACTCAATGCTTCATAAAACTTGTCAACTTCATCCTCATTGCAGCCTCACATGGTGAATACACGGACACAATTCTTGTCCTAATTTCTCCAGCAGACAAATCTACCCACATCATTCGCTCATTTACGTGCCTAACAGAAAATATGTTGCGTGCAATGGTATTCCTTATAAAGAGCCCTACCCCAGACTCTGCCCTTCCCGTTCTAACACCCGTCAAGTACACTTTATAATCTCCTATCTCTTCCTCATTATCTCCCCTGACCCGAATATCACTTACTCCTAGCACATCCAGATGCATCCTCTTTGCTGACTCAGCCAGTTCTATCTTCTTTCTTCCATAAGCCCCATTAATATTGACGGCTCCCCATCGAATTCCATTTCGTTCGCCAAGTTGTTTCCAAGGAGTCCCTCGCCTGTCCAATGGGAGTGGGACTCCATTACTCCCATAGGTCCGAGGCTTGCTTAAAGTGTTCTGAGCTCGGTAAATTCATGAAGCAGGATGCCACCTCACTTGCACATAGTCCAAGTGAGGATCTCTCCTCTAACGGGTTATGGACCACCGGTGAATTGTATAGTCCTAGCCTCCTGAGCACAAGGAGGGCCACGACTCAGAATATGTCCGAGATGCCCACTTCCATTCCATAGCAACTGGTATCCCGACTTTCACGACCACTTACTAGGCCACTCGGCCGTTGCCCATGGTTCACGAACTAGGACGTGGCTACAGTAGAATTAAATGTACACGCGGCTGGGAATATTTTTTAACTCTCAGGGACACTAGACTCAAAATTTACCTGCTGCCCTCATACGCTACCGTGCTTAAATATGACCTACTGTATAACAATTCGGTGGGAACATGCTTTCTAATGGTAAAATAATTATCGACTGCCATTCAGCTATTCTCTCTATTACCCCCTCCCCCTCACACACACAAACACACACACACACATACAATCACAAACTTCCTCTCTTTAAGATATTACTATAGATTAGAACTGTGATAAATAGGATAACCATTTAGCCAACTACTTATATTTTAGGATATATGTGAGCTTTAATTCTTAGAACATTAACCTGATCCAAAATAACTCTTGGAACAGCATACGTCATATTGAAGTTCTGCACATTGAACGATGATCAGCAATATTCTTACAACATTAGATCTGGAATAAGAAATAGCTAGTGCTTAAAAATAAGTAGTTTATTTCAATTTATTATAAATACAAGATACAAAATAAAGTATACAAGAAATAGTGCACGCACTTTGGTGAGCTTGGTTCTAGTTTTGAATCAACATTTCACATGAACCCACATGAAACTGCACACATTCAATGTATACAAATTAGCAGCATAGCACAGTTCCTGAATATTATTGATAAAATTATCATTGATTGTTGTTTTAAGAAAGTACAGCAACCATCCACTGGTCTCACGCCATCGTAATCACATCAGTCTCGCTAAAATTGCTCTTTATAAATTCCATATATTTTAGGATATAAGTATATAATTTACATAAATACAGAATAGGCAATCAAACAAACAGAAAATGTGTGTGTCATTTTTTGTCATTTGCATGCGATCAAGTATCATTCAGTACAATTAATACGTTATTAATTTACAAATCGTTTTTACTTTTTTTTCATTTCCTACGACTGATCTTGAGATGGATGCCATCCTTGGAAGCCGTGACTATAGAGCTAGGTTCATATCGTATTGGTATAACTGTGCGCTTGCTTGGTGAAAACTGGAAATCCCTCAGCAGAGTCGCCATTCCAAGTTTGGCTTGCAGGAGTCCAAATCGCATACCTGAAAATGGAGACACATTTATGAGGATATTAAAAAAAACATTTGTGAGGGATCCAAGGATATTTAGCTAAAACTTTCAGAAGTTAGGAGTTTGGCTTCGGTTATGTCAAAACTATTTGAAGAGTAAGGAACAGTTAACGGAAGTTATTTACATAAACTAGGGTCAATACTCTGAGATCCAATCATTTCTACCACTACTGAAAAACAGAATCCTATAAGGATTCATTCTCCGCCCTTTATTTTTCATTGATATAATTTAATGATATCCCACAGCCCGAGGCCAGTTCAGATGTTGTATTACGTGCTCTCGACTTGAGAAAATTATGTACCTGTAGCTCTAGATAAGATTAAGGGGATTATTTATCAAATAAGACGACATTTGCAAAGTGTAAAATATAAACTATTTGAATCCATCTCTGTAAAATTTGACAGCAATAAAATAGAATTCTTTGCAAGTGGGATGTAACCTTGCAAACTGAACAAAAAAAAAATATCTCGTTCATAAATTGAAATGAAGTTCTGATTTAACTGTAAACAGTAACGTAGTAACATAGTAATACGTAAATAATAATAATATAAGCCTCGACAACCCCTTCAGTGCATACGGTCCTCAGAGATATCGTGGCGGCATAATGTTGCACAGAATGTTGTAAAGTTACTGATCCCGTCCTTTCTTTCAATTGGATCATCAATCAGCATCACCACTTCTCACGTATTTCGGTACTCTTCAACATTGGACAACTATAACTGAATTTACACCGTTTACCTAAGCATAGAAAGCGAGCGCCAGCATTTTCTAGTAGCTCTCGATTTGGGGAGAGATTGTGACCATTGAGATACCATCCGAGTCTGGCACTGTTCCCACTTGTGCCAGGATTCTCGGTTACAACGTCGTTGGCCATTATTGTTTCCTTCCGACTCAGATGGTATTAGGTTTGCTAGTTCTGAGTATTTCTTGCTTTCCACACCCATTGTAAACCTCATCTTTATTTTGACGAACTTATTTTCCGAAGGATGTACCCTTTTCCTTCTCCTTCCGATTAGATTTATGAGAGGGTGGGTACCTAACTGTACTTCCCCTTGAAACGATTTTATCCACCACTAATCAAATGTGCAAGAAACCAATAACCTTTCTTACTAGCTTTGGCTCCCTTACGTTTATTAGTGATCCCATGAGTCACAACATCCTGCAGTGTTCATGTAACACAGCGCAAGTTCATGGAAGATGAGCTGTCGCTTTCATAAACCTTTGCTTTTCGTTAGATTTTGCATACAACACCTTATAACGAATATAATATTGTACCAGTCTGTACTGGTCCTGATCTGTTGGGAAGGGAAATATGCCATGTATAATAGAATTTATTCTTTTCGTCATTCGAACGGGTTGGGACGAGAAGCTTTGGGGCTGTCCTTGACCTTGAAACGCAGCCAGGGGCTGACAGTCGATCCCTTGAAGCGGTATGTTTCTTTCTTCTTCCGAGTGCTTGCTGCAAGCTAGGCTATATGAAGGTGAACGCATCGAACAGTATTCCAGAATAGATATTTCTGGAACTCTCATCGGGGAGAGGGATTAACCGTTGATCGTCAAAACAGTGCATAACGTCCAATAAGAGAGTGTTTGACGTTCACACGTACCTGGAATACGAGTTAATATGAACTGTGACAGTCTCTCTGTTATATGATACTTCGCTTATATTCTCTTCTTGGAACGAAAAATCTCTCGTACGAAAGGCTTGCACATTGAATATTCTACTATATTACAAGTTACCAGTTTAGAAGATGGGAAGTAAGACATTGTGCTGGTCTCTGCTACAAAGGAAAGTTGGACTTTATGAAAATTCAAATCGGCTCGCCTGAAGCAAAATCGACTTCATGCTGCATAAAACATTCAGTCTTCCAGATTACAATTTCAGGATTAGTGATGTAGTGATTTAGTTCAAGCTGCAGTCAATGCACCACGACATAAGTTAAGAATAATTCAAGACGAAGACTTTTGTGCTATAAACTGGTCACAAGCACATCTTAACTTCTTGTTAGTTTCAGCTAATGGAAGGAAAAACCAAGAGGACATCGGTCTTCAGTCCACCACATCGTTGAGGGATCATCATATTGTACACACCGGGAAGAACGGAAATCCAGCCGAAATCTCCAACGCGGGGCAGCACAAACATCATTTGCACTTAGACGGGATATGCTGCCAGGACCATGGAGTGGATCACCCGAAACCATGAACTACAACATCCGACACTATGAAGAACTAGATGAAGAATTGACTCCCATCAGCCAAATATGAGTAAAATTTTATGTTAACATTCCTTCATTTCAGTAGATTATAGTACGATCTTCTTAAAGTTGATGAATGAAATGAAAACCTACAACCTGTTTTCCAGTCATTGACCGGGTCAGGGATGGAATGAATGAAGCAGATATAGGCTATTAGTACGATGGGGTCGCCACTCCCAAAGTGATTTATTAATGACTGACAGATGCTATGAAATGAGAATGGAGAGTGTTGCTGGAATGAAAGATGACAGGGAAAACCGGAGTACCCGGAGAAAAACCTGTCCCGCCTCCGCTTTGTCCAGCACAAATCTCACATGGAACGACCGGGATTTGAACCACGGTATCCAGCGGTGAGAGGCCGACGCGCTGCCGTCTGAGCCACGGAGGCTCCTCTTAAAGTTGATATTTACTATTATTTTGCGGTTGTATAGAAATCTTTTCACTTACGTATTTATTAGTTGTTGGTTTAATAGAGAATGTCTACTGTAGTTTTGATTGAGAATGGAGTGCAAGTAGTGATAATTAAAATGATACGTATCATCAAGTAATTAAACTAAAAATAAATGATGTAACCGACAATTAATACATTAATTTAATAATTTGGAATTATTTTGTATCCAATTTTGAGTTGTGATGAATTTACTAGTGGCATAAATGGCGCTATTCCTGGAACATTTTCACATGTTAAAGACATGGTCATCAATTCAAGTTCATATCAATTATGGCCTAAAAGTAATAAGCTAATAATAAAGCTGAAGGTTATCAGAATAAAATCCAGAATAATTTATAAAAGCGTTGTTGGGCATATAAATAATGTTATGATTGGGAAAGGTTGCTACTAATGATGATGATGATGCTTGCTTTTCGAAGGGGCCTAACATCTAAGGTCATCGGCCCAGTTTGTTAATGAAGCGAATAAGCGCTCAATTCAACCGGTGGAATAGACGGTTTGGCAGAGTCCATTTTTGAGTTTGGAGATAGTAAATAAATGAGTAGAATGATTTTCTAATGAGCACGTGTTGCCATGTGCGTGCAACTGGGAGCTAAATTAATAACTAATCATTCTGTAGCATGCTCAATCACAATAAATAATAGAAGTAGCTATTAATCCCAGACGAAAGGTATTATATGGCAGAAATTATAGGAGAAGATATCTTCCAGTTGAATTTCTAATGTGGCATACTGGTTTGAAACAGAATGTTAGTGCTCTAAAGTGATTTCTAAATGATTCATTCACCCACTGAATAAGTTGAGGACGTATAATTCGCGAGGCAGGAGAAAAATAAGGTCATCAATTGAATAATTGTTATGAAGAGTATTTAATAATCAATGTTAAAAATCCGAGAAATTTGTAATCACGAACATACATTCATTTGAGTGTGGGTTGTGTGGATTAGATTGTGTTTATCGCCATTCATATCTCCTATATTTCTTTTGCCAAGTAAATATTATTAAGGGACATCAGAACTTCAAATGTTCTGCCACGCCAGAAGGTTCAGATCAGTGTCGAACCTAGGAATTTCTAATCGTGAAAAAAGTTACATTTTGCTTTGTTATGGCAAGATAACTTAATACTTGCTCAAGTGATATGTCATTAAGAAATTATAGCGTTAATACAAAAAACATAATCTTATTGTGTTCTATTGATAGGACCAGCCAATGAAACGAAATTAATAGACTTTATACAAATTAAAAGATTGTGAGTAAGGAAACAAAAAGTCAGGATTGAAAGTTCATTTCATTCATAAATTAATCTGTAAAGTTAAATCTGTGCGGATCAAAATAATGTGTATTATTCTAATAATGAATTCTTAAGAACTTTCATGATATTCTGATAGGAAGATTTAAGAAGGAATTAATTTGTGAATAAAAATTAAAGTGACAGAGGATTAGAGAATTATTAATAATTAGAAGATCAAGTCTAAAATTAGCTACGGACTAATTAATCCTGCTGATAAAGTTAATAGGAAGGAAATGATTGATGAATTTATTTACGAATTAAAAATAATTCTTAAATGAAGCCATAAAAACTGTAAATATTATAAATATTGTAAATGATATTGACGAATGATTTGATTAAGAGGATATTAATCAGGTTAATAAGAATTTTTTCAGATATTATTCAGAATTTACGTGAGACATGATTGTAATATCTTTTAACATGACCGCATGGTCAAGATGACAATTCAATTCATGTTGAAATCGGACTGATTTATTGAATATCAAAGCTCTGTTTGTGATAATTACACCTGAAAAGTTCAGAAAAAAGATGAATTAAAGGATGTTAAACCTCATTAGAGGAAATCCAGATTATTAAGCTTTAGCCTAGACTATTTATACTGAGCTCGATAGATGCAGTCGCTTAATTCCAGTATTCGGGAGATAGTGGGTTCGAACCCCACTGTCGGCAGCCCTGAAAATGGTTTTCCATGGTTTCCCATTTTCACACCAGGCAAATGCTGGGGCTGTACCTTAATTTAGGCTACGGACTCTTCCTTCCCACACCTAGCCCTCTCCTGTCCCATCGCCGCCATAAGACCTATCTGTGTCGGTGCGACGTATAGCAACTAGCAAGAAAAAAAAAGAGAATATTTATAGATGGAAATATTCTTCGATTACTAACAAGTTTTAAATTAATGGGCCGGTCCCGTGGTGTAGGTGTAGCGTGCCTGCCTCTTACACGGAGGCCACACGTTCTATTCCAGGCCAGGGCAGAGATTTTTACCTGGACCTGAGGGCTGGTTCGAGGTCCACTCAGCCTACGTGATTAGAATTGAGGAGCTATCTGACGGTGAGATAGCAGCCCCAGTCTCGAAAGCCAAGAATAACGGCCGAAAGGAATCGTCGTGCTGACCACACGACACCTTGCAATCTGCAGGGCTTCGGGCCGAGCAGCGGTCGCTTGGTAGGCCAAGGACCTTCAAGGGCTGTAGTGCCATGAGTTTTTTTAATTAATGGATACATGTTTATTTTCAATAATCTTTACACCCGAGATACTGGAACCAGGTAGAAAGAAACCCACATTTTTATGAGGAAACTAGCTCAAGTTATTGTAAAAAGTGAGATTTTGAGAATTGTTTAAATAATTTCGATTCCAGAAGTTATCATCAAGCAAGAACTATGCTATGATATTTTATTCAGTTTAACAAATGTTAATCTGTGTTGAATTTTCTGTGTCATTTGTCAAATGCCTACAGTCTCGCACACTTAATGTTTACAAATTTGTTAAAAATGCCCGTCATAAAATGTGATCTTCACTCCCGAACGTGTCATGCTGGGATACCTCATATCTGCTGGCTGAGCTGCCCCGGACAAAGGGGTTAACATACAGTACTTCTTGAATAACAACCTGATATATTGCGTTTTGTACCGGTTGGGCCAAATCGTAGCTGATGTCAGGCTCAGTTTAATTTGTGCCTGTTTGTTCGTTTGTTTGTTTGTTTGTCTGTCTGTATGTTACAACTGGATAGATAAATATTCATGAAACGTGATATTATGTTTATAATAAGGGCGAGTAGGATCATATCTATAGTTGTACACAAAATAAACAAGAGGAGCTTCAGATGGTACCTAAAATATATAAAGCAGTGTATCTCCTTCACAGTTGATTTTTCACGATAACTGCTCATGAAAACATTTATTAAAAATATAACTTAAAATCGTTTCGTTCAATATGTTTTCCGATAAAGTGAAAGTTGAGGGAAATATCAGTGGTGGTCATTTGAAAGTTTAAGTCCAAGAGCCGATAATTTACCCTAAGATGAATTATACGGAGATTACCCCGGCAAAGTCTCAGGAGCGTTATACATTCGTCTGCAAATTTTGAATATCAACTCGACACTTGGATGTTTTACCATAAGGAATAAATCAAATAGAAAACAGCGATAATGCAAAAGAATTGAAAATGCAAAGGCCCTAGAGAACCAAGAAGCGAGTATGTCATGCCCACCTATGTGCTTCAGAATAACAGGAGCAATATGAGGGATAGACAGAAATATAATCATGGACATGCTAGGTTAATATCCCATTAAGGATGGGTATAACAGATAGTTTTTGACTAAGACAAAACATGTTTGAAAATTGAAACGAAAAAAATGTGTTTAGCTCTTCTTGTTTGATATCGGGATATATAATATCATCTTACTCTCTTTCGCTCTGTATGGGAATTAATTTGAGCTCTAACTGAATAATGCGACTGGAATATTATAATATGGAGAACGTTCCATTCAGTATAGCTCTTTGAATGGTATAGAATGATCCTTGAAAAGCTAGGTCGTACAGCTACTGTGGAGAAACACTTCTTAGGTCATTTGTCACCGATTATATTTACCATGTTACTTGCATATGGGTTTCATTTTCTAGTGGCACAATAACGATATAATTAATATCCTTTCTATTGATGTAGATTATTAAGAAATTCAAGGTATGCGATCCTTTCGATAGAAATTCATTAACTTGCTGTAAGTCAACGACAATATGCTCCTGTTTCTAAACACCTCGAAATGTCACCGAACTCACCTAAGATCTAACACGCTATCTTGGCAACAAAAGGAGAAAAAGAGTCGTTGCACGCTACCCAGATCAGCAAGTGAAAAATATTTAGGAGTTTGGACACATTTACGAAATCTCTTACTTAAGTACCAATAAAGCAATTTTTTCAGATAAAATTGTTAGATTAGCGAATGTGCGTGAGAATCGATTGTCCTAGTAGAATTCCATAAATGCCATATTTGATAACGATCATAACAATCTAACGTTGTGCTTGCTTAACATTAACTGCGACGGAAATCACATGAAGATAGATTAAATGCTCTTAACCTTCGAAGTTTGCCTATCTTGGTCATTGTTTTATTAATTGATTGACTGTATTTTTAACGAAGGCATTGACGTTTTTATCTCCAGTTCATTAGTAATGTAAATTAGCGTCCCCTGCCGAGGTGTTACAAACATTTTCAGGCACCCCTCCACCCCCCTCCCCTATGGAGGTGGGCTGCATGTACCTTTTCAACCACATACTAGCCCCACTGCTAATCGTAAATTTCAGGCAGTAACGGGTATCGAACCCAAACATTCGGGGATGGCAGCAAATGACGGTTACACAACGGAGGTGGATGGTTCATTATTGAAGAAGTATTGACTTCCTGAAGATCGTATGTAGTATGTAATGAAAGATGAGGAAAGGAAGAATATTTCATAGATATGGCCAACTCAGTCCTGATTGGAAAGGAACTAGAAATCATTCCATTTCGCCAAGTTGGTACTACTAGTGTACACTTAGTTGAACTTATTAGGTTAATCGAAGTGTTAGATACAATACAATTGAATCTTACCAATACAAATTCGAGGTCCTTCACCAAAAGGCAGGTAGGTGAAGCGATGTCTACGTGCTGTATTTTCCACATCAAATCTTTCTGGGTCGAACCGCTGAGGATCGGGGTAGAGTTTAGGGTCGTGGTGAAGCGCAAACACAGGGATTACAATTCGTGTTCCCTCTTCTACGGTGATATTCGTCTCAGGGATGACGTATGGCTTTGTGCACACTCGGAAAAGGGTACCTAGGGCAGGGTATTTACGTAGAGATTCTGAAACATACAGAAGAAAAATATATTGATCATAATCATACCATGCTGTACAAATAAACATACATGATACATCTATTGTGTGAACATAGAAGCCAGGCCTAGCTGACTCTGCGACTGTGGTATACCTCTTTTAGCACCCTCTAAATGAAGACTTGTTTTTACGTAGCTAACGAATTAGCACTATTCTTCAACATACAAGAAATGGTTACATTTTTTCCTGCCACTCCCGCAATTGTGATTCACCGCTCCCTTTTCTTAGTTTCAGTTGTACTCATTCCAAAGACCACTCTCTCTGTTATATCAGAATGTTCTTTGAGTCGCTATGTGCTTTCGGAGTACACCATATAGTGTGACATTTCAATACCTGGTTTTGTTGAGCGCCAGACGTTGTAGAGAAAGGCTGGGGGATGAGGTGATTATCTTTACAGTTGGTAATTACCAGTTAGAATAACTTCCAGCAAACTATCGCATTGTGAATGTGAATCCCTCTTCTTTAATGGTCTTTATTAGCATCTGCGTTTGACAATCATGAAACTAGTATTTTCACAAAGTCTTCAGATGAATTCCGATTATATCTTGACAAGAAGAATTGTGCTATTTATGTATAAGTGGATTTTATTCGCTCTTCCCTTTAACTAACAGACTAAATCTTTTTAATATTCAATGAAGAATATTCACGATCTCAATTTGTATTTATGCAATATTTACTGCAAAATGTATGAGTTATTAGTTATTTTACACAGAGATTCTGATCATGGATGAACTGTTGCGAACCTACAGTTTTAATATTGAAGGGAAGGAAGGACACTGTTATAGTGAGTTCAAAGGAAAATCGGTGTTTATACTGTGTGATAACAGTGTATTGTTACGTGCCGGCCCCGTGGTAGCACCTTTCGGTATTTCCACGAAGGGGCTGGTGACTCAAGATGACCTGGAATCTCCCAGCCGGTCTGTGGGGGTGGGGCCGGCCTTTCTGTGTATTGTTCTCGGCGGCCGGCTTACCTGTGAGTTCCTTGGAGATTCAACGGACATGTTCTGCCTGTAGTGACATCGCGAAATTTATGGATCAAATCACGTGAGGTATAAAAAGGGAGACTAGCCGCGGACAGTCAGTCAGAGTTGGACTCCATGTGGGAGTCAGTTTTAGAGTGAGTTAGAGTTAGGCTCCGAGGTGGAGCCAGTGTGACACTCAGTGAGTTGGGTTTCGGTGGATGGGCTGAGTGCGGCAAAGGTGCTGACTGTCGCTAGTGTCCCACCGAGGTTTGAACCAGAAGTTGTGTCGGAGAGACCAGCGATTGCGTAACTGCTAGCGATAGAACGGCAGGCTGTACTGCGTGTTCGTGATTCTGTGGACTGAGGATCGCCGTGACCCAGCGAGAGAACGCGCTATCGTGAGTACGAGGATAAATGGACCTGTCTTAAGGTCACTGCATGGGACTGTGTGAAGTGTGGAGTCCAACCAACGAACAGTCGTTGTGTGTTGTATAGCTAGCTGTCAACGCACAGTGGGTGTAGGAGGTGGCTGGACTTGAAGGAAAGGGAAAGTAAGGATTAGTGCCCCAGGTAAAGGAACGGGCTTGACAATTACTGCGTCATAAGGTAGAGAGATTTTTAAATAGACTGGTAATTAGTAGTGGGGTCATTCATTACTGGTTAGAATGTGTTTGAATATGTGTGTGTGCATTTATTAGGACCGGGCGAGTTGGCCGTGCGCGTAGAGGCGCGCGGCTGTGAGCTTGCATCCGGGAGATAGTAGGTTCGAATCTCACTATCGGCACCCCTGAAGATGGTTTTCCGTGGTTTCCCATTTTCACACCAGGCAAATGCTGGGGCTGTACCTTAATTAAGGCCACGGCTGCTTCCTTCCAACCCCTTGGCCTTTCCTATCCCATCGTCGCCATAAGACCTATCTGTATCGGTGTGACGTAAAGCCCCTTGCATTTATTAGGCCATCCTGAAATGAATTAGAGTAATGAAACAGATGGAGTTTTATTCGTAACAAAATGGTGTCAGAAGTTAGAATAGACCCCATATGTGATACTTCATTGTAATCAGCGGACCAGGTACTGCTGGTTTCGACCGCCATTGGGAACATTCGAGAACGTCGGTATATAGTGAATGCACATTCATATTTTTTTTTCATCTTTTATTAATTACATGCCAGTTCAGACCAGAGGCCACAAAGAGAATGGAGGCACCGTTAAATACGCTCTCCGACATGATGAAGAAGATGGAAGAGAAGATGGAAGAAAATAAAAAAGAATGCGGTGGATAGGATAGAAGAAAATCAAAAGATGGTGGAGAAGATGGAAGTAAATCAAAGGAAGATGGAAGAAAGTCAGAAAATGACGTTGGAGAAGTTGGATGTTGGCTACAGGGAGATGTAAGAAAGCCAGACGAAGATCGTGGAAAGTCGGGAGAGGTGGATAAAGGAGATGAAAGACGGCCAGAAGAAAACAGAAGACGGCCAGAAAAAACAGAAGACGGCCAGAAGAAGACGGAGAACGACCAGAAAAGGAAGGAAGACTGCCATAAGGTGCCAGACGACGGCTGAAAGAAGACTGAAGACGGCCAGACTAGGGAGGAGGATGGTCAGAAGAAGTCGACGACCACCAGGAGAAGACGAGAAATGGTCAGAAGAAGACGGAAGATGACCAGAAAAGGACAGAAGACAGCCAGAAGAAGCTGGAAGACGGCCGAAAGAAGACTGAGGACGACCAGGATAAAATAGAGGGCCAGAAGAAGATAGAGGACGACCAGAAGAAAACAGGGGACGGACAGAAGAAGAAGGGTGACGGACGGAGAAATGTCGGCGAGGGTCCACGTGAGATAAAGCATGTTCCGCTGGTCGACGCTCTGCCCCCTGGGCGACTGTCCTAAATGCAGATCACTAGTGATTGAAAACATTCAACATCCTCAAGATCTGTGATCAGTGGCACCACTGTATAACACGTGTATACTGAGGATTTGTTGTAATAGTGATTCATTTGTCACGGACGTCGGAGATCAGATGGTGCTTAGGAGACCTGTCCGTGCGCACCCTGTTTAGACTCTGCAGGCAGTAACTGTGCTGAGTTTAGAGGTGAACAGCGTTTGGAACATTCATTCCCTGCCGGCGAGTACGTGCTGTTGTGGGCCTGAGGAAAGCTTGATAGTCGTATCGACGAATTGCTGCACATATTAGGCACATTGTATCGGTGGTGTGTCACTGCTTTCATTCCCACACCCATAGACCAGGCTCCGGTCATCCGTGTAGTACAGACGCACGTCAAGGTGGACACAATGTGCAAGCAGCGATGGCTGATCGAATATCATCCAGGAACGAAATCCGGTCACATGTTGCACCTGATGTGCCACTGGCAGGATCACGATCACGTGTGCCTGTTTCGAGGCTGTTACTGATACCACAACAATGCCAAGCACGACTATACTGGCGTCGTGAAAAAGTCGACTGGAGAGGAGAATGGCGCTCTGTTGCCTTCAGTGACAATAGCAGGTTCTATGCAAGTGATGGACGTACACATGTACGGCCTATTCCAGAGTGCATTCGCCCACGACACCCAGGTGAGGGGAGTCATCAGTTACAACTCGCGGTTACAGTTAGTGTTTCTGCAGCTTAAGGGTACGTCCAAGATGCACGCTGGTTTTCTGAGTCAGACAGTCGGCTCTGAATGTCTGACTCCGAGTAGCAGGTGGGATGTGGCCATTATGAAAGCTGGTTGTCAGCGCAGACAGAGCTGCCACAAAAGAAAAGATATGAAATACAACTGATCAGTGTAGCATGGAACTAACAAGAGAACAGGCTGCAGCTCTATTGCTGCTAAGTGACAATGTTACAAAACGAATGAGAAGTGATATACATCCAATTAATGAATTAAGATCTATTTATGGGGAGTACAAACACCTTTTTCCACAGTTACTTGTCGACGAAAACAGATTTTTGAATATTTCCGAATGAGTTCGGATACGTTTTGTTTTATTTTGTTAAAATTTGAACACAAGCTTACGAAGAACTGGGCGAATTACCACACTCAACACGAAAATCAACAGCCTGCGCGGCAGGTTGTCTGAAACCAGAATGAACGAATCATTCCGGTAAATATCTGAGTCAGACCACCAGTGCGCAGGCTTCCTGCGCGCAGGTGCATTATGGCCAGTCCCGCTTAAAAACACAGGACATACTTATGTCGACTCGGTGCCGACTGTCTGACTCAGAAAACCAGCGTGCATCTTGGACGTACCCTAACGTAACTGGTGCCCGCTACATTGCACAGGTTGTTGCCCCCGTGCTATCGTTATTTCTCGACAGGACAGTGCACGTCCACATACAGGTTGCTCTACGTAGTATAAAACAATGGTACTGGCCAGCAATATCACCTGATCTCTCGCCAATTGAACACGAATGGGACGTGATGAAGCGGGAACATACGTGTTCTCCACAGTCTGGAAGAACTATTGCCAAATTGATTGGGACAGTCTACTGCGGAATGCTATTCGCCAAAGGGGGTGCACTGTGTATTGATTGACTGTTTGGGCACCCTTTACTCTGACATGTGTGTTTCATTTTGTCTATATTTGTAATGATACACTCATGAAATGATGAAGTACCTGTCACATCACTTGTGAATAAAGCGACCTTGTCCTTATGGGTATTGCATTTTTTTCGGCGGTGTATTATCTCAGAAACATTCACTGTCAAAAATTAACATTAAAGTAAGGAATTACGTAAATTCACAATGAAGTAGAGAAAAATAAGACGAGCAACTCATTTGAGCCAGCCATGTTTCTATAGCAATGCTACCACTATAACTAACGTCCGCCTCCGTAGCGTAACGGTTAGTGTAATTAGCTGCCGTCCTCGGGGGCCCGGGTTCGATTCCCGGTACTGCCAAAAATTTAAGAATGGCAGGAGGGCTGGTATGTGGTTGAAATGGTACATGCAGCTCACCTCCAATGTGCCTGAAAAGAGCTGCACCACCTCGGGGTGAGGACACGAGTTTACTTACTATAACTAACGAATTTGTTTCTACAAGTTAGAGGAAACGAAAACCTTCTCTGACACTCCGTTTAGAAAATGTAGATGTTTCAAGAGAAGTGTGCGGAAACGGAAGTAAACATCAACCACTTGCTTCTGGAGAGCAAATTTAATCAGGAATTTTAAAAACATATTTTGGTATGTAAATCATAGTATATACAATTTGTATTTGTAACGTTCTAAACATTTTCTGACGGCTTTGTAGAAGAGGATACAAGGATCGCCCACATGGGTTTGTCTTTTAACGACCAGTCTAACTGCCAGGGCTTTTACCATCAACTATGTGAGTCACTTCGTAGCATTTCTTCTTCATGACATATTGCCGTCCTGTTCGATAATTGATTCTGTATAATCATTCATTTTTATCTACTGATACCAACCAAACACCAGGTCAGGTGTTATGGCATAGTTTAAGGAACATGTTCCCTAAAGAAGCCTTTCCTTTATCTCCGTGTCGAATATTAATGAACAATTATGGAATTTGCTGCAATTAAGTAAAGACGATAAAATTTAGATTGGATTTCAAACTATTGTCATCGAATTCGTAATCGACGTTGACGGTGCACAAAGGAAACGCTGCTTCTATTCACAGCAATTCACCAACAGTTGGTGCAGGAAAGTCTTATCTGCTCTACCGTTAATGGACTGAGAAAGGTATATTAGAATAGTCGCCTTCAAAGTGGGAGCCGCAGAGAGTCATAAAAGGGGACGCCGAATCTAATCGAAATATTTATATTTCATATTCTATAAAAGGAATTTGCATTCCTCAGATTCTCACATCCATGAACGTAGGAAAGAAGCTCATCTACTGCCATTCAAGACTAATAAACTCGTACTTCTTGCTGTCTTATTTCACAAGAACTGACCAGTAGATCCTCCTAGCACGTATTCTGAGAAAAGGTGCTAGTAACATTTCCCACACAGCACCCTTTCACCCTTTCACCCGCCACCCGCAACGATATCAACTTACCAAGCACTTAACAAACACTAATGACAATAGGCCACTTGACAATGTGACCGCCACTTCCTTACAGGAATAGATTCTTCTATTTCTACCATTGTCGACTCGATTTCAGTCACGCCTTTGCAGTCAATTCAAAGACAGTGAGTGAACAGGTGAATTTTGCTGCATGTTTAGTGGAAATGGTTAGCCCGATTTACAATAAACTGATATAGTACAAGTACCGCCATACCCATTGATAAGTGGCTTATTATCAGTGGTAAAAATAAACCCCATGGATGTGACTTATCGAGTGCTTGACCTCCTTAGAAAATATTCAGTAGTAATAAAGAACAAGATTTGAATTTAATCAAAGTATATTTTTCTTCTGCTACCACAAGCGACATTAATTCTATACCTAAACACAAAGTGCGTGGATACCAAGACGATTATTTGAAATTTGCTTCTCCAGCATTGTTTTGAATAATAGACAGAAGCAAATACTATAGATCTCGTGAACCGTTTTTGTGCAAAGTATCCTATGAGAAGTGTAAGAAAGGAAAGAAGAATAAGGAGGGGGAGTGGGCGCTAGATATTTCATATTTCAGAAGGGGGGCGCGACTGAAAAAGTTTGAAACGCCCTGTATTAGAGGGCCGTCTTAGTATAACAAACTCGTAGCACGAACAAGCCAACCATTTAAATTCACAGGTATTGTACTTCAGAGTGCTTTCTTTATGGGAAGATCGGCAACTTACCTAGTTTCAAAGTGATATGTCTCTAGTGTCCCTTTTAGTTCATACTATAGATAAGTTCTCTATTTACATCCAGAATGATTAGAAGCTTACCCGAGATCACTTTGTCCAAGTATGGCATATCCTGAAGTGTTTCGTAGGTTAATTTTCCACCGTGTTGTTGTAGAACTGTCTCCACCTCTTCTCTGGCTCTCGCCTGAATATCTGGATTGAGAGCCAGTTCGTATAGAGCGAAACTCATCAAGGTAGAAGACGTCTCGAAACCAGCCAGGAAGAATACGAAAGCTTGGGCGGCCAACAAGTTGTCTGTCATATCTATAAATAATAGTGAAGATTTAAGAATAACTAATCTAATGTAAAATTGTTTTATTTTTACTACGCACAATTAGTAATACTTACTGATATCATCTTTGGCGTTGGTGGGATCATGGCTGATTTTTGTTTCGTCTTCGTCATTCAGTTTTCCTCTCTGTTTCAGTTGAATCAACAAATGCATAAAATCATCCCTTTTTATGTTGTGTTTTATCCTATATTGTACAGTTTCCTTCACTGCATTCAGAAAAAAGTCATCCACTTCTTTGCCTGCCAAACTAAGGTTCAGAAGTTTAGCTAATGGTTGAAGGAAAATAATAGTGAGGCGTCGGATTAAATTGGTAAAGGTAGCCTCGAACACTTTGCGTCCCATGCGGCGAAATTCAGAATCAGAATCCTTCATAGAGTTCATCTCCAAACCAAATGCACACGTACCAATGATATCTGTGGTGAACTGTGCCATAACTTCACGCATTTCCAGCTCCTCTCCTTTACTAGCTGGCTCCTGTAGATAGCCACGTAGTTGTTCGCTGCACTCTGCCATCAGGTGGTACATCATCTTCATCTTACCGGACGTGAAGGTTGGAGTGAGCTTTACCCGAAGTGCACGCCATCGTGGGCCTGGTAAGTTAAAGAGATGAGCACTCAATGGCTGATTTTCCTCGTCTACGGGAATACCGCGGTCGTGGAAAGAAGAGAAGTTCTTAACCATGACATCTTTTATCAGGTCAGGATCTCGCAGAAGAAGGGTAGGCTCTCTGAACTGGAATAAACCAACAAATCTCTGCCCTTCGAATGAATCGTATATTCTCTTGTACAAAATGCTTTCATAAACTTTTCCCAGGACTGCGTCTTTGATATTTCCAAAGAATGGAGTAGGTTTTTCAAAGGTGACTCCCCTCTTTTTCCAGTAATCGAAATTCCAGGTGAAGTACACATATAGGAGAGTCAACAGACTAGCCACTCCAACGCTAATGTCCAGTAGTAAGGACTCGAACAGTAGGGCCATTTTTACCTGTGAAGAAAACAGATTTAATATAGTTAATATATGTTTACTCATGTTATTCAGAATTATTTGGCTCAAACCGAGTGAAAGGCTACGCGGTTAGGTTCATATACCTGTCAGCTTGTATACGGAAAGTACATGGTTTGAAACTCACTGAAGATGCTTTTCATTCCTAGTTCTCAGTCTTTCCTATCGTATTGTCGCCGTAATACCTAGCTGTGTCCAAGTAACGTAAGGATAATAATAATAATAATAAAGGTATATACTTAGGTTGGGGAAATATGTGAATTTATAAGAACTGTATCCATAAATCTATTTAGCATTTAGCACTTATAGAACGGTGCAGCGACTGAGCGACGTAGAATACTAACAGAGAGTTCTAAAAATCAGGAAGTATTCCTCCAGAACATACAAAGCAAGAACATCCTTAGATGTAGGGATAACATGAAATTAAACAATTAATCTAGAAATCAAAGGAAGTTATATTGTAAACGAAAGAAGTACCATCTATATTAAGGACTGTCTAGAGACATGGAGTAAAATTTTAAAAAAGACAAGAAATATGTTCACCTCGTTCATAATGTTAGAGAGAAAGCAAGCTTATTTTAGGTGACGCTGGCATCGTAATCAGGATTACGTGACCACCTGTTTTACTTGCATACCGAATCAGAGGGATGCTTTTGCGTCCATATGCATTGGCCGGGATGAGAACTGCGGCCGTCCTAGTGAGAAGTCAGTGACGAACGTATTCGTCTCTACTATGTTCCCGACCCTCGTTGCAAAACTTCCATTTGGGAGAAGAATATTCAAAACAGGTCCTAGCGAGCTGATCTTTCATCTGTGAGCTTACATTCGGGAGATAGCGGTTTCACACCAGGTAAATGTACCTTAGTTAAGGCCACGCTGTGTCGGTGCGATGTAAAGCAAAATTGTAAAAAAGAAAATTAAGTTATGTATTGCTACACATCTCCATCGTATTATTAGGAATAAACCACTGCCTGTTTTATCGATTTAATTTAAGTCAGGAATACCAATTAGTACATACACTTACAATTATATTCGATCATAAATGACCTCACTCCAACTTATTAACGTCAATTTACAAGTCTCTGGCAGGAGGACTGCAGCTGGGCAATCTTTACCTGGTACTGGCTATAATGCTTATTGACAGGCTTCACTTTGCATTTTCGCTCCGCACGGTCAGTCATCTCACACGCCACAGCTGCAGGCAGACAGGTTTAAACACGGGACTGCTGACCAACACAACACACGACGATTGTTCCTTGACTTAAATCCAGAGGAAATCCACCACTTACACAATGAACACAGTCCGGCCGCTCCAAACAGTCAACTACTCAACACTAACAATTAAAAACATCACTCAACATTGCTAACGATCACTACAATACTCCGCACAAGAGCGACAATTAACACGGCTCCAGCTCTATTCACATCAACTGTACCACACACGGACTCCAGGGCAGTCCACACATGGAACTCAGTACTCCGTATTCCAACATGACGAGATACAGGCACTGACCCTGGTGGAACACCCACCACACACTCGAAACTCCAACACAACTACTGACTCCACGGCAGTACACACCCAGTATTCTGCTTAATACACGACGATATTCTGATTGCTGTGAGATACTGACAACAGCCAGCACTACTGACATCCCACTCCCATTATTGTCTGGTCGTTATACCCTGATGGAACTAGAATTATGGGGGCTCGACCGTTATGGGAACATTCTCGTTTCATATTCCAGAAGGCGCAAGGAGAATCCAGACGAAAGCACAGTAGAAGGAGAGCCCGTTGCATATCCTCGTGCTGGCTGAGAGGTCCCCGGCATGGCTTAGTCATTTCCTCAAGGAAATACCGAAGGAGGCTACGACAGGACTGGTACGTAACAGTATCAAATCGTTCAGAAAGAATTACTGTACTACATACACCTGCTGGTGTGTCCAAACTTTTACCGTATCCGATAACAGCTGAATGACCCACCAGGACGAGAATGACAGGAGATCGTGGAATATTTGATTAGGACAGTAATAGTTTTCTTTGTTAATTTCTATTGTTTCCTTATGTTTACCTTAAATCTCTATAATAATCTATGTAGATGATCTTACACCAATGAAAACCAAGAGATATTAACATGATTGAGAGAAAAATTGAGAATATTTGGAATATTCCTACAGCGCATTTACTTACTGTAGGAACCCACAGCATGACTATTTGCAAAAGGGGGACCACTTACTTTTTTCACATAATAGAACTTGTAGTTCAATATCGTAATTATAAAAAAGAATGTTGGATGACATTATTTTATGGTTAATGTATTAATGCTACCGAACCTCCGCATTTCACGCACATAACTTATTAATTAATGGCGCGTGGCTTCCGGAGAGACCTGGTGCAGGTCTTTTGATTTGACACCGGTAGGCGACCTGCACGTCGTGATAACGATGAAATGATGATGAAGACGGCACATACATCCAGTCCCCGTGCCGAGGAAATTGACCAATTATGGTTAAAATTATCGACCCTGCCGCGAATCGAACCCGGGACCACTGTGACCAAAGGCCAGCACACTAACCATTTAGCCATGGGGCCGGACACATAACTTATTAGGCAATAGGCCAATAGTATAGTATATTACGCAGGAGCCCATAATGGCATTTATTAAGGCGAGAATATCTCTATGAAACGAGTGTTTAATGATAATCTTTCAGTGCAACACCGTGCGTGAAACCGCCTACGAGTAGGCTACTTCAAGATTCCAGCATTCCAAGACAGCGGGTTCAAACCCGGAAGAGGCAGCCGGATTTTTGAAAAGTAAAAGAAAGTCCATTCGACGCTCCATGTCGTACAATGTCGGTTTGTACAAGATCTCTGGTGACACATTTGGTGTTCACTCGACAAAATTCATTAAAACTCAGCCATAGACGCCCAATAGAGATTCGGTTTTTTCTGCCATCTAGTAGTCCTAGAGTAAAACGGAATGTCGAAATTGACAAGCAGACAGCCATATGGCGCTCAAATTGAAATGTCTGCACACGGTAGCTGAGCCCGCACGATTCTTATTAGAATTATATAGAATTGTGAATGAACATACACATGGAACAAGACTGAGGCATGTAAGTTATTTTCAGGTCATCAGGTACTACAACAAGTTGTAGTTCCTAAATTTTAGATAAGTTGCCCTCAGAACTGACACACTTGAACACAAAATATCAACCAAAAAACATGCGAAACTATGGATCATAGATAATAAAATTACAGTTTAAAAATTTGTTCATGAATGAAAAAAGTACTAAAGACTTACCTATTTTGAACGATACTTTCAGGGATAGAGAAAAACTCACAACACGGGACAAAATAACAATGCTAATGCAAATGTACAGACCTTATTAAAGTTGTAAATAGTAAGTAGCCTATTGCAACAATGTATACAAATGTGAAACAACCTCACCGGCAGATAAGCACATCAAGTGTTTTGCAGGTGTAAATAATTGCAATTATAATGCATAATATCCTACGTTATAAATAAATAAATAAAAAATAAATAAATAAAAAAAATAAATAAATAAATAAATAAATAAATAAATAAATAAATAAATAAATAATCTATACATTTATCCTAATAATTTAATCCCACAGTGTCAAAAGCTTGAGTGTTTCTACCATTGCTATGGATATTATTATTATTATTATTATTATTATTATTATTATTATTATTATTATTATTATTATTATTATTATTATTATACTCTCAAAAATATTTGCTATGAATCAGTCATGAACAATTGCTTCATTTATGTATATGATGGTTTCATATTTGGCATGATTGTTTCAGCACTGCTGTGATAATTTCGTCTCGTAAAGATTGAGATCATAGAATTTTTTCCGAAAAGATTCAAGGAATTTACGGATCATCCCGCAAGACCTTGTTAGAAGTCCTGTTACTTCTAGATGTTTCAGATTATATTTTTTTCTCAATATACCCAGTTTTTGGCTCGTATATATTCTTTTTTTCAGTATTTACTTCTTCTGGCTGATTTCTTCGAGTTTAAAAATTTAATTCTGATGATCTCTGTGTATGCTAAGATTTCTGTGCGTCTAATAGAGCCGTTCATTGTAACGCAGGATACTTCTCTTCAACATCCCATGAATTGCTTTTCAATGCTGCCGGGATTAGTGTCCTTACTTGATGGTGTCGAAGTTTCTAAGATATAAACCACGGTCACATTACCTTTGAAGGGTTTCATTTCACGGCTATCCATATCTGCATCGGTAACCATCCAAGGACCGACCGCGTATTATCTTACTACCGCAACATTTCCATTCATTTTCAGGCAGGTAACACATGACTTGTTGGCTATCCAGTGACCTCACTGTATAAACCCCTTGACCCTACTCATACAATGCTTTCTAAATATTATACTCACTCTGACAAAGAATTTTCCTAGTAGCTGATAATCCGTTGTACAAGAGAGATACAGATTATTACATTATGCTTTAAATTCTTCTTCTAGAAGCCCTAAAGTTTTCACATGGGGATTACTACATCACAGATTAATAAATAAATAATAATATTATAATTTTTAAGATATGCCTCCCAAGATGCTCGTACCAGACCCAAATCTTTTAACTTCTTACAGGTATATAACATTCTATTAGATACGTCTTATGGTAAAAGCAACATTTATCCGTATCTCCTATCGTAACAGTTTTTTTCCGGAAGTTGTTGAGTTGGTGCCATTTCCAAAGGGTATATATATTTTGGTCATATGTACTGATTTAAAAAAATGAGCTTCCGACCATAACGTAGCATTGGTGCTGACACTAAGTTTCCAAGCTGATTTTAAATATTTAATATGAATGAGACACGATCAAATGTTATCTCTTATTTGAATGAAACACCTAAATATTTAATGGATTCACCTTATTTGATGCCTCTTGCGAAACAATTGGTATAATGAGCCAGGTTCTTTTCTGTTAGTTTTCCCTGTTTAACATTTATACAACCCGATTTGCTTTCGTTGATTTTACCATCATCACTAGTTCCAGAGCTGCGGTCATGTTATGTCCTATTACAATATTATCTGCGAAAGCAGCTGAGATCGTTTTTCCAAAGTGTTAAATTAAAAAGAAATGGAGATAAAGGTGACCCCTGGAAAACTCCCTTATGCAGCTCAATTGTATCAGAAATTTGATTGTAATGATGTATTCTCATGAAGTCCCCCCTTGACAAGACTTAACTAAATTACGGAGTGATGCTGAAATTGGTTGAGAATCTATACGTTTATCCCAGTACTCTAATCCCACAGTGTCAAAAGCTTGAGTTTCTTCTACCATTGCTATGGATATGTTGGCCTTATCATTTCTAGTTCTTCGCAAACATCAACCAAAGAAGCATTATCAAATGATGTATAAATCCTCTCTGATTCTCACGTGCTATGAGCTAAGTTGTTTACAGTACCTCTGGACAGGGTTGTACGCTGTTTGTCACCCGCCGCCTGTTCGGGTGTAAAACAGACACCAGGGATCTTGAGAAAGTGTGGTAGAACTTCATGCTCCGTTGCTATGCATGCATTGAGACTGGCGGTCGTCACTTTGAACAATAATTGCTATAAACTACGTTATTGTTATGCGGTCTAAGCTGTGAATATCCATGTATGTATGTATGTATGTATGTATGCATGCTGGGTATTCAGCCCGAAGGCTGGTTTGATCCTCTGCAGCTCCGCCAAGAGCTGTCATAAATAGCCTAGGCGTCACTGAAGAGGCGTACTAGGGAAATGAGGAGTGAGGTAGTTTCCCGTTGCCTTGCTCACCGAACCAGCCGTTGCTATTACATATCAGTCTGCCAAGCCCACTGAAATGCATGCACCAACCGACCCTATGAGCGATATTTTCACACAATTCATAACAGGGATTGGCTACATAAGCAATGGTATTACTAGCATCACTCATACCTCAGTCACTTTCATATTGTCAAAGCCAAGGATGAGACTGAGACAGGTCAATGAAAGTAACAAATTTGATATAGCCCATACCAGAAGACATAGTGCACTGTAAACACTACATCTCACCAGCAAAGGCACTGTATGTCCATAAGACAATAAATATGCATTTCCAGCTATTATTTTTCGTATCTCAATATAATCGGTCGTGGACCCACTATCATCTGTTTCAATTTGACCCAACAGGTTTGAGACACTCTGTATAAAATATGGCCGGCCCTGTGGTGTACGGGTAGCTTGCCTGCCTTATCTGAAGGCCTGTAAATAATACGTCGACTGTCGCTTCATCTGAATACCTAGATTATGTCCTGCTGTTTGTGTACTCTGGTCAAATATATTATTGAAGATAATTGATGTTTATGGCAATCTATAAACATATTTAGTAGCCTCCTTGGCTCAGGCGGCAGCGCGCCGGCCTCTCATGGCTGGGTTCCGTGGTTCAAATCCCGGCCACTCCATGTGAGATTTGTGCTGGAAAATCCGGAGGCGGGACAGGTTTTTCTCCAGGTACTCCGGTTTTCCCTGTCATTTTTTCTTCCAGCAACACTCTCCAATATAATTTCATTTCACTTTTCATTCATGAATCATTGCCCGACAGGAGTGCGATAGGCTTCGGCAGCCGGCACAATTCCTATCTTCTCCGCTAGATGGGGGCTTCATTCGTTCCATTCCTGACCCGGTCGAATGACTGGAAACAGGCTGTGGGTTTTTTCATTATGCTGTTCTCAAGGAAATTAATAAATACAAGGGCACGTATGTGCGAGAAAGTGGAAGTGATACAACGGAAACAATATGAGTATGAGCTATATTTTCCACTATATTAGAGTGTTGTCAGTGGTTGTAGGTGATTATAGGCAGCTATGATTGAATGAAATTCCGAATACCCTTAGAACGGATTGGTAATTCATGAGCTAAATAGTCATCAAATAAGAGAAAAATTAATACTTTAACAACAAGCTCTCTTCCTCAGAGAACTGACATTTTATGGTCGCTCACCAGAATGAAGTTAAAGAAAATTAAAATTTTCGTTCAAGATAGTGAAGAAACTGCTCATATACTAAAGAAGTACATATTTATATATGTAAAATTGGATGTTTGTATATTTTAAGTTAATAGACTCAAAAAGTACTGGACCGATTTCGCTGAAAATTTCACAATTTGTTCTTATTACACCTGAGAGGGATTACGAAGTGGTTTGAACGAAATCTGATTGATAGTTCGGCACTGAGGATGAGAAGGGGTGAACAAGAAAATAGGGGAAGATAAGCAAACCGCAAGACAAGTCTGATCAGCGGGTTGCCTGCCCAACAGTATGTGAAGATTATGATGTCTTTCTTAATTATTTATAAAGATATAGGCTATCGGTTATACGGAAATACTATTTCATAAACCTCTCGATAGCTCCATACCCTCGAGTAAACCTTCATCACAAGAATACTTAAGGGGTGTACCGGGAGCAGCAGCTACAGGACTGGCGAGCCGAACATGTCCTTCCTCCACTAAGAACCATCTTCCTTCCTTCATCCTTCCTTCCTTCCTTCCTTCCTTCCTTCCTTCCTTCCTTCCTTTCTTTCTTTCTTTCTTTCTTTCTTTCTTTCTTTCTTTCTTAATCCGTTTACTCTCCAGGGTTGCTGTTTCCCTCGGACTCAGCGAGGGATCCCCACTCTACCGCCTTAAGGGCAGTGTCCTGGAGCGTGAGACTTTGGGTTGGAGATACAACTGGGATGGAGGACCAATACCTCCCCAGGCAGTCCTACATACTATGCTGAACAGGCGCCTTGTGGGGGATTAGAAGATAGGAATGCGTAGACAAGGAAAAGGGAAGGAAGCGGCTGTGGCCTTAAGTTAGGAATCATCCCGGCATTTGCCTGGAGGAGAAGTGAGAAACCACGGAAATCAACTTCGAGGATGGCTGAGGTGGGAATCGAACCCCATTCTACTGAGTTGACCTTCCGAGGCGGAGTGGACTCAACTTCGAGGATGGCTGAGGTGGGAATCGAACCCCACTCTACTGAGTTGACCTCCCGAGGCGGAGTGGACTCAGTTCCAGCCCCCGTAACAATTTTCAAATTCCTTGGCAGAGCCGGGAATCCAATCCTGGCCTCCGGGGGTGGCAGCTAATCACGTAACCACTACACAGTAGAGGCGGACTACTAAGAACTATACGCTAAAATACATCTCTGATATAGCCGGATTTATACTAATTTGAGACAGATAATATTGTGTACGTAAAGAAAAAGCGAGCAATTAGTTTCAGAATTGTGGCTTTTCTTCTGGGTAAAATGTATTTTCCTCCAGAATGCTCCAGGTGTAACTTATGCTATGTTATGTTATGTCATGTCATGTCATGTTATGTTATGTTATGTTCCGTTGTATTAAGGTGTTGTTTGTGGTTGTAGGTGCAATTGTATGGGCCTTGAGAAAGGTACCATCCCGAAATTTGCCTGCTGTTGAAATGAGAAACCACGGGAAAAAATTCAAGTATCGTCGACGAGGTAATCGAACCTACCTGTCTCTCGAGTACAGAGGTCGTATGAATGACTGGCCGTGCCGCCTCATGGGCGTTTCTCAGTACCTTACTTAGTAATTCTTTATCATTCCAAATATCTCTAAACCAGTAGTCTCTTATTCCTACCCTGTCTAGCATATTTTCGTATTTGTTTACTCCGTAGATCGTTCATCTGATGTTGGTAAATTATTACAACATTTGGGGCATTGACATGGGAAGGGTAGAGTGTCATAAAATGTGAATTTTACGTGAGAAGAAGGAAATAGTTTTTCCAACAGTCTGAAGCAGATGTTACTGAAAATAAATAATGTAAAATCAACTAATACATTTACCGGTTTAACACCACAATTTATGCTAATTATGATTCGGGCACAAACTGTGACATAAAATACGTTGTGAAAAATCACTGTGTAATCAGTTTATCAGCTGAAGTGTATGTTTCAAGCGGAAATTTTACGATAAAACTTTCATCCAAGATATCCAGCATAGCCAATAAGTAATTCTTTCCATTCGCTGATGGTTAGTCTCCTTCCGAGTGGTTGTAAGGTCTGTATGTTGCTGATCACATGATAGGATCGTCCTCTTAAGGATAATGTGTTCCTTCCACGGTTCTAACTCGTTGAATGATTACCTTGTCTTGAGTGAGGAAAGTTCGGTTCTTGAAATTCTTATCCATCTCACAGTGATAATAATAAGGCGATGAGTATTTAAATATCTCTTGCTTTCCGTTGCAAAGTCTCAAAAATCCCCGGGCATCATCATGATTACATGAAATGGTCGAAAGTGTTTAGCCTTCCTGATTATTTGCACATCTCCTTCTGGAACTATTAGAATATTGGCCACACGTAGTACCTATTTTTGAAAAAAATAACTAGAATGAAAGTCATATCAATATGTTGACTATAATGACTTTCCATTTTGAATAGAATAAGTTTTGGAGACATTCTGGCAACTGAAGTATCACTATGACGAACTATAATAGCTATAAACAAGGTTTAAACGCAGTTGACTTTCAAAAAATGGCAAAGGTTGTAGACCTACCTAATTCCACCAGAGTCACGCGCTGAGTTTACTACCTTCTCTATGCCAAACCTCGCGGACTTAACACAGGTTCCGTCTTGCACCAATCGTAGAAACTAATCTACTGCACCAGTTGACTTCCTACCTTTTCCATGCCGTTGGCATGAGTGTTTACTACATTTTCCATGAAAAATTTTAATTTTCATTTTTTTACTTACTACCTTTCCCATTTCAACGCCTCATTTCCTACTGTTCGCCTTCATTTTTATGAATACTTCATTCATATTATATCTACACTGGCGGTCAATCAGAAGTGGATCACTTTGTATAAACGAAATCGTAATTGTTAAACACCAAATATTAGAGGGAATTGTTCCATTAATTGCATTAATTTTTATATTAAGGCAGTTTTAAATGTGTATTTTGCAGTTTTGGAAAGGAATTTGATGTTTAGAGATCATAAACTTAAGGAGCCACTTTTTACCTCTGTGCTAGACACTCAATTTTGTTGCATCGACTAGCAATAACATCTTTCAAGTTTTACGATACTGGGGTGGAAGCTATTAGTGGATGATCAGTGTGTGACACAATATATGTCACAAATGAACATTGACCTTCAGTTTCTCTTTGACATTTGGCAAGTTAAAATGCCTCTTAACGCAGAAAACGTTGCCTTGTTAGATGATGGACGCAGCATTCATTATGCGACTAATGCCATCTGTGCAGGTAAGGAAGCGTCCAGCATGTTCTAAGACGATGTCGAGAACTTGGTATCTACTACAGTACGACCTGCATCAGGCCGTCAGGGCTCTACATCTTCTAGGGACGTCAGGTTTCTGGTCGTCCAAGTCTTGAACGAACGTAAAACTACCAACGTCCACGCCAGAAATTGACTCGAGACAGTAAAAGATGTCACTGTGACTCGGAGGACAGTAAGACGAAGACTCCAAGAAGCCAATTTGACCTCAAGAAAACCTAAAACTGGTCCGCAGCTTACCCCTAACACAGAGCAGCTCGATTACAGTTTGCGCGTCAGCATCAGAATGGACTGTGGAGCAGTGGTCAATGGTACTGTTCACAGATGTGTCACGATTATGTTTCCGGTCACCTAATGGTAGAGAGAGTGTGTGGAGAAGTCGTGGGGAGAGATATTCGTCTTGCAACATCTCTCAGAGGTCACCATTTGTAGGTGGCTCCATCATGGTATGGACCAGTATCAGCTTTGAGGCCCAGACGGAAATTCTTTTCAACAGCGGAAGTGCTCTGAATGCATGCCGTTACATCGTAGAGGTGTTAGCAGAGTAGGTGAAAACTTCATCCTGATGCATGATAATTCATGCCCCCATTCCGCTTGCTGCCTGGCGGAATGTCTACGCGACGTCATGATACGAACCCTCGACTGGCCAGCTCGCAGTCGAGACCTCAGTCCCACAGAACACTTCTGGGATATGCTTGTTCGAAATGTCTGGCGTCACAACTTTGACACCCTCAACGAAATGGGGGCAATACTACTGGAAGCGTGGGCGCTCATCCCCTAGGAAACGACCCAGGACTAGCTAGCATGTTGCAAAGGATGGAGGCTGCAATCATCGCCAGAAGTTGAAACAAGGCTAGATAAGTGTAGAGGGTCATCAAGTAAACTTTCAGTGGTATATTCATAAGTTTTCTCAGTGTTATGCATTGTTAATTTAAGGAAGTGACATTTTCATAAATTAACCTACAGCATCTAAGGATATTTTGGTTAAACTTAAAGAGAAAAGAACTGCAATAATCAGCATTAAGTATGCAGAGCACTGGTTAACTTCATTTTGAAATAATATGTTGTAAGAATTAAGAAAATGCAAGACTTAAGATAAATAAATTTTTCTTAAATTAAAGCGATCCACTTGTTTTGTCCTCCAGTGGGGTATTCGTGTTGGTAATCACAGTATATCTTGACATAGTATTATAAACCAATAATTAGCAGTGTATTCTGGTAGTTCAATTATTATTTTGCTAGCTCTCAGCTTGCATTCGGGACATAGTGGATTTAAAATTAACCGGCGGAAGCCCGGAAAATAGCTTCTTGTGTCCATTTTCACACTAGGTAAATGCGGGGATGTATATTTATTAAGGTCACTGTCGGTTCCTTCCCAATCTTAGCCCGTTCCTCTCCCGTCGTCTCTATAAGACCTGTCTGTGCTGATGAGACGTAAAGCAAAATTTTAAAAGAGATCAAATCGTCGTTGCCGGGACAAAACCTCCTATGTGATAATATTTTTGGAGATATACTGACCCGCAGCACATACATTATGAAGAGCGAGAATGCCTTGACAATATTCACACAATATTGTACCTTAGATGACAGAACCTTACCGGCCAGAGTCCTAAGCTAAAATATTTCACCTAGGAGGTTTTGTCCCGGCAGCGACGATATATTATTTTGCAAAACTTGTCAGCTGCCTTCTTCCATACACCAGTTTCCTTCCCCATGCAATTATCTGGATTTTATAGCCTATTAGGATTTGAAATATATCTGAAAGAACAGGTAATGGAAGTGAAATTAAAGATTTGACAACTCGTGAAATTTGAAGGAGAAAATGCCAAACATTTAATTTTCAATGGCTACCTGCAAAATAATTTTACATAGGCCTATATCAGGGCCTCTCAGGGTGCATGCGCGTGGTGCATGCACTGTGCACGGTGCAAAAGACGACTTGGCTTGGTTGATCAGAGTGCAGACTCCCACTCCTCGATTTGGAGCAATAGCGCTAACTCTCTCTTTCCTCACGCCTGTCTCGCTCGCTCCCCCTGTCTCCCTCTCCCCCACTTGCGCCGTAGCGCTCCAAATCCGGGCTGAGTTGAGCCGAGTATAGCCTAGTAGAGCCGAGCATAGCCGAGTAGCCCAGAGACGAAGCGTTGATCCGAGCCATACCAAGCGGCACCGAGCGGCACCGATGCACAGTGCACGGAGCTCTTGCGCCTCGCTCTGCACGCGTGAGATTTTGGGCGTTTGAGAGGCCCTGGCCTATATATACACACGTTTCAGGTAATGGTAACGTAACTATATATACCAATATTATGATTATGTTTTTAATACATGATATGTACATTAGTATATGCAAATAACAGCCTGTCTCCTTCTTCTTCCTCTTCCTCTGCCGCTTTTCCAACACCTGTGGATTCGCAGGTGCGGACTTTGTCGCACATGTAGATTTGGCCTTGTTTTACGATAGGATGCCCTTCCTAACGCCAACACTATATGCAGGGACGCAATAACTATTGCGTGTTTCGGCTGTGGTTGGTAGTGTGATATGTTGTGTAAGTGTTAACAGGAGAGTATTGGAAATGGAACAAACACAAACATCCAGGGCCGATTGCAGAAACGGCATTTAGACGATGTCTTCGGTTAAACAATGCTTAAGTATGGCTGCTGCATTGCAGAGACGTTAATTATCACTTAGACACTGTCTAAAGGCGATGTTCAACCGGCCATGTTTAAACACTGACGAGAGCACTGTTTAACCTCAAATGGGAGGAGTGAATGACAATCTGAGGTTATGTACCATGAAATATGCAATTTGTATATCATGTTGAGACAATTCCGGGAAGAAAGGTTAGTCCGACGGGCTCTCTGTGGGCCGCCCGCTGCTAAATCGCAGCAATTCATTTGACATGCACCGAGAGATAGATCTTAAAATAAGGTTTCGCTTTTCGAGATACTTGTTTCTTGAGACTGACAAAGTGACAGACCAGTAACTGTCAACTTTAATACAATTCTTGGCTACCTATACAGTATATTTTATTATATATATGGGGTATTTTCCATGGAATTATAGGTCACTTCGACTACATATATATCAGAATTACGTGTCCCGATCGTCAGAGGGCTGTCACATACATCAACCGGGAGGGGTTCACTTATATTCACTGCCAAGTAAACACACATTATAGTGAAAATTAAAAAGTAGGTTGTATGGGTTTTTAATGAATATAATCGTATAAGTTTTCGGCAACTATCAGAGAGGGAAAGGCAAGGGGTGGTGAACATTTTTTTTTGCTTTACGTCGCACCGACAGAGATAGGTCTTATGGCGACGATGAGGCAGTAAAGGCCTAGGAATGGGAAGGAAGCGGACGTGGCCTTAATTAAAGTACAGCCCCAGCATTTGCCTGGTGTGAAAATGGGAAACCACGGTAAAACCATCTTCAGGGCTGCCGACAGTGGGGTTCGAACCCACTATCTCCCGGATGCGAGCTCACAGCTGCACGCTCCTACCCGCACGGCAAACTTGCCTGGTGAACATTGTTGAAAGAGGACTGGGGAAGAAGAGCCGTGGCCATAATAACAGCCCTAGTATTTGCCTGGTGTAAAAATAGGTTAACTAGAGAAAACTATCTTCACGGCTGCCGATGATGAGTTTCGAACCTACGATCTCCAGAACGCAAGCTACATCTATATGGCCCGTACAACACACTTGGTTACACATTGCTATTGCTTCATATTCCCTTCGTCGAAGCTACCGTATTTATGAGTAAATTACACTCACTGTAACAACGCTATAATGAAACCCACACTTCCCCGTACGGTGGCGTGTCTATAATATTATGAGATTTAATTTCCACTGGAAGCGATGCTCTTATCTGTGGTCAAGTCATGCTCAGCTATATTTGAGTAATGTGTAGGAAGGCAAGCAGCTGACTGGCGTTCGGCGCGCGCACCGACGAATTTCATTGGTTACGACGAGCAAAGATTTGCATGAAAGATACTTCTGTCTCCACTTCCAAACCAAAATTGAAACTTTAAGCGATGTCTAGTTAAACATCGACTGAACATTGTTTATGCAATGGAAGATCGTGTTCGACCTGGACGTTATTTAGGTAGACGGTGTCTAAGGCTTAAAACTAGTCATCGTTTCTGCAATCGGCCCCCAGTGTCCGGGCCAGAAGAACAGGAGAGTGTTCGGACAAATACAAACACCCATTGTCCGAGGCGGAGTATTTAATCCGACGGGATTAAAACCGAATTCGAAACCCTCTGAACCGAAAGCCCAACGCTGACCATTCAGCCAAGTACATGCACTGTGCAAATAGTATCCCATGGAGAACATACAAACAAGATTTATGAATACATATGTTTATGATATGTATGCATACAATCTCATGTCTTGCAGGATATTTTGCATTTGGTGTTCGATGCAGTTGAATCCACTTTGTGGTTGTCAAATGTCATCCAGTGACGAAATTTCTGTTAATGTGTCCAGTGTCCAGCTTGATGCAATAGAAATGCATGGAGGAAGGGAAGGACATCAGAGAGTTGGAAAAGATTTGGTGTGGATTGTTTTCCATGATATTTTAGTGATCGAAGGTCTGCTGGATGTAACCTGGGAGTAATATGTCAACGGAGGAATCATGTTTAGGAATTCATCGTGTTCATCACCGCCAGCAGCTCTGAAGATTATGCGATAACTCGATAACTGTTGGGACTAACCTTAATAAAGTTCACGGCTGATTCCTTTCCAGTATTGACCCTTTCCTATCCCAGTGTCACCGAAAATCTGTAGTCTTTGTGTTAGAGTGATGTCGAACCGTTTAGGGAAATAACATTTTTTTAAAATACACCCGCATGTTAAAATGTTTGCAAGGCATTTATTTTAGTGCTAAAAGAAAAAAAACGGCAGTTAGTGAATATGAATCCCTTACGGTAATGGAAAGGATTCCTTTTCCAGTCTCCATTTCTCTCCGAACCATCCCGTTTTTGCGACTCCTTAGAGTTCAGTAAACCTTTCCTGTAAACACTTCACGTGAAAACCAATCTTGCTCTCAAGAGACATGCAAATGTTCCCTTTTACTATCATCGTCTAACAAAGGCTCATGGGACACATTAAACGAGCATAGCTGGGCTGAGCGGATCAGACTGTTGAGGCGCTGGCCTTCTGATCCCAACTCTGCAGGTTCGATTCTGGGTCAGTACGGTGGCATTAGAAGGTGCTCAAATACGCCAGCCTCGGTGTCGGTTGAATTACTGGAAAGTAAAAGAACTCTCGTGGGACAAAATTACGGCACCTCGGCGTCCGGAAACCGCCCATAGTACTTAGTGGGGCGTAAAAAATAACATTAGTATGGTAGGTAAGGGTTATTCTGCCCGAAGGCAGGTGCGAATCTCCGCAGAGGTGTTCCTGAGCCGGAGTTTACGTGCGGTAGGGTGGCCAGTTCCTTTCCACTCCTCCAGTCCCTTACTCCCAACCAACAGCGCGTGGCAACCCATCCAACATTAGTATGAAGTGATCATAAATAGTTCTGTTGGATTTTTTGCTAGTGGCTTTACGTCGCACCGACGCAGATAGGTCCTATGGCGACGATGGGATAGGAAAGGCCTAGAAGTGGAAAACAGCGGCCATGGCCTTAATTAAGGTACAGCCCCAGCATTTGCCTGGTGTGAAAATGGGAAACCACGGAAAACCATCTTCAGGGCTGCCGGGAGTGGGATTTAAACCCACTATCTCCCGGATGCAAGCTCACAGCCACGCGCCTCTAACCGCACGGCCAACTCGCCCAGTTGTTGGATTTTCAAGGTGTGTTATGCTATCAGTAATAATACTAATAAACTTACTAATAAAAATATCCGTGCGATTTGCAAATGTTTTAATATACATAGAGTTGTCTAACTTCCGTCACTTATCTTTATTTAGCATAATAGAAGCTGTCGCCAATGAATCACCTTCAAATGCAATCGGCACCGAACTCCGTACCTTGGTAGCAGAGGGTCAGCGACTTACAGACTAATATCACTAAGCTCGGCTATTACACAAGTAACCAGAACGTCATGAAGAAAGGCTGATGATCTCTGATTTTATAATAATACTCTTTCAGAGGTACAAAACATCGTCAAAACAATGACTTCAACATCGAGACCTTTCTGTTTTCTTACAAGTTGTTTTACGTCGCACCGACACAGATAGGTCTTATGGCGACGATGGGACAGGAAAGGCCTAGGGGTTGGAAGGAAGCGGGCGTGGCCTTAATTAAGGTACAGCCCCAGTATTTGCCTGATGTGAAAATGGGAAACCACTGAAAAACATATTCAGGACTGCCGACAGTGATATTTGGCTCCACTACCTCCCGAATGCAAGCTCACAACTGTGTGCCCCTAACCCTACGGCCAACTCGCTCGGTATATCAAGAAAGTAAGTAGCGATATCTGTATATAGTGCATCGTACTATTATACAAAGAAGAAAATACATGGAAGTAAATTCTGAGAGCTATTTTGTAATAATTTTAAGCGTAACAATGACGTAAACAAACCTGTAAATCCACTCCTTATGTGGAAATCCTCAGTTCTACACAACGCCAACAGGACTGAGCCTACTGATATCAACCGTGGGTTTTAAAGCCGACATGTTGCTGAGTCATCTAAGTTGCAGATATTACCTGTCTTGCCATCTCATGTGAGAATTCATTATCTTGATCTCGCCCATTCGCACGTGCTTTGCGATGACATAGAAATATTTTTGTCATTTTTCCTTATACAAATCTACATGCCTCCACCGATCAGTAGAAAAAATTTGCACCAAGACTCAAGAGGCACCCGGACGGGTGGTGGAGGTGTAGTTATATCGTCAAAGTACGGCTCATAATATGTGGTATACGGCTAGAAATGTTTCTTTTTTTTGTGACACCGTTTTTTATATCAAAGCTCTTAAGGAATAGAATGGACTCACGAAAAGCATGGAACTTTGAATGGTAAGGAATAATAGATTGTACACACTAAAAGCATGTAAGAAAACTGCAACAAGCGAGGAACTTGCTATCGGATTGGGCAAGCAGGAATTAAATAAAATTTAATGAGAAGATAGAATTAGTTAGTTCTATTTAGAAAAGGAGATAAATTAAATGAATCAGAGCACATATCGTGCAATAACATCCTCCTTCGCAGTTAAGCAGTTTCAGATACCGAGTTGTAACCTTTCAGACCACGTGCAGCAGTTTCAGGATTCATCTACGATCTTGAATGGTCGCTGCGTTTTAAGAGCGATGAATGGCATTGAGAACATCACATAAATCGCGGTAAAGACAGCCACGGTGCTCTTTCTAGCAAAAGTGTTAACTGCTGCTAACCTATGGGCTGGAAATTATAGGAGTATTTCTTAGTGTGAAGCAATTAGAAGATCTGGAAAAGATAAAATCTAAATATCTAAAGTAAGTCATGAGTGTATCAAATACAAGATCACGACTTGTTTACGAGCTTGCGAGGAGAAGTTTCCTGTTCGAGGACCTGGGAGGTATACTGTAGTAATTTCTTTTACCAGCTTTGCTCCACTCGACAAATGTATGTATAAGCAAAGAGAGAAAATAAAAAGGAGGGACATTTGGGATGCTTCTGCTTTACCGTGACCATGACGGATTTGAGGTGTATGGAAACGGGCTACCAACTGAGACATACATGGTCACAATACTGGCTGTTCACAGTACAGATATTATACCCTGGTGCCACTGAACACAGTCCTTGAGGATATTGCATGTTTATTTCCTGGCAGTGTATTTTTGCTTAAAGGCCGAAATTGTCATCAGAATTCCTTTACATGCTGGCATTGTACGACATAGGTTTATGAATAATTTTTCTTCGACTACAGGGTTTGAATCCATGATTTTTAAATTCTAAGTCTGACACGCTACCATTGAGGTTATTTTTATTTATTTATTTATTTATTTATTTATTAATTTATTTATTTATTTATTAATTTATTTATTTATTTACTCCATTTACTCTCCAGGGTTGGTTTCTCCCCCGGACTTCTTGAGGGATCCCACCTCTACCGCCTGAAAACAGTGTCCTGGACCGTGAGACATTTGGCCGGGGATACAACTGGGGAGGAGGGCCATCACCCCGCCCAAGATGCCTCACCTGCTATGCTGAACAGGGGCCTTATGGGGAATGAGAAGACTGGAAGTAGCCTACTAGTTAAGGAAGAGTGAAGGAAGCGGCCGTGGCCTTAAGTAAAGTACCATCCAGGCGTTTGCCTGGGGAAGAAGAGGGAAACCACCGAAAATCACTTTGTGGATGGCTGTGGTGACAGTCGAACCCCCTCTACTCATTGGACCCCGTCCCAGTCCTCGTACCAATTTTCAAATTCCGTTGCAGGGCTGGGAATCGAACCCGAGCCTCGGGGGGTCGCAGCTAATCACACTAACCACTACACCACAGAGGCGGACTGAGGCTATATTACGAAGGATAAGTTATTTATTTCAGTTCGTATAATACTGGTACTAGGATAATAAGTATACTCCGTTTTAATTTTATGTCCTTTTCTTTAATATCTTAATGAAGAAGTGTTATAATAATAATAATAATAATAATAATAATAATAATAATAATAATAATAATAATAATAATAATAATAATAATAATCGTCAACATTTAGTAAGAAAATCAAGTCCTTGAAGAAATGCACCATAAAATTGTGGAATATTTCTGGTCGTTGTGAAATTCACACTAGAACTGACAAGATTGTTATCAGGATCATAATTCGTCCATCAGTAGTTTAGGTGTTAATAATACACTCATTTGAAAACTAATTTGTGCACCATGATGAAGCTATCGCAGGGAAACGTTAATTGTGTCCATGTACAGAATATGGTTGTATAATAACCTCTTCAAAGTATTGTACCACACGTAGCATTTATCACAGGGTAACAAATACTTACTTGATGCACTTAGTGCAGTGTTGGATCACTCGTAGCACGGAGAAAGACGGTGATACTGCCGGACATAGAGGCATACAGTCGTCGGACGGTCTCCTGTCATAACTGACCCTCCAGATGTGCCGTAATTGCCGCTCGCCAGAAGGAAATAAAGAGATTAGGGAAGTAATGAAGGTTGGAAAGAAATAGAGTTAGTGATTTGTGGAAGTAACGTGAAACTGAACGTACTTACCAGAAAAAGTTCACCAAAGAAGTCGGCTAAGGATAACATGATGGCAAGCATAATTGTCACTCATGTGCGTTTTAGTGAAAAATAGAAGGTGATGTATAGGTGCGCAAAGCAGAAACAGGTTCCAGGAAGGTCATTCCGGGATCAATGACCAAAGGGGATTGTCATTGATTTTCTGTTCTTTGATCAATGATAGTGCAGGCTATGGTGTGCTGGTCACCTATTGTCCGCCATGGAGGGAGGGTGGTCACTGATAGGCCGTTCTTTGTCCAATGGATTGAAACAATGTGGAGCTCGGTGTTGGTCAATCTTCTTTGCCGGAGGCAGGCAACTGATCACTCGTTGCTTTTTGTGGCCTGCCGCGGCCGCCGTGTCCTTTAGGATTTATGGTTTCCAGGGCTGGAAAACAGGCCTTTTTGACCCGTTCAGATTCCTCCTTACGGTTAAATCTGTTGGTGTGCTTCAGGATTTCGGTGGCTTCCCTTTGTAGTCGGGCGTGTGAAGTACAGTACTTCGGTGTTGCTATACTGTATGTCGTTGTCTGGTAGCAGAGTACTGATGACCTTTGTGCTTGTCCCGGTCGGCTGTACCGATTGTGCTCCTTCAGTGAGGTGGCGATGCTGCGTTTCGGAGTTCCTTGTACACCTGGCCGTACCTGCACGGGATCTTGCAGACACCTGCTGTGGAGAGAGGATGGCAGTTTGGTCTTTCTCATTCCTGAATTCTGTGCTTAAAGTTGACACTTTGAATTATCTTATTACTACCGCTGTTTCTTTTAAATCGGCTGCCTTAAAGGTACTCCCGTGTTTTAACCACAAATCCACAGCGAATTAATTCTTCCTTGTGTGATCTATGTGCTAAACTACTGTACTTTCAAACTGAAATATGATAATAGTATTTTATGATTATTGAAATTAGCAGAAGAGGAACAGAAAGCCTCCGATGGTAGCTGCCGAACGACGAACGAATGTATTATAACAAACAGGGTTGATAATATAGCTGTTACATATCACATGTGGTTCCCGATAAAAATTAGACATCTGCTATTAGAAGACATTTAAACCTAAAGGAATCTCAACTGTACAACTTAAAAGCTATTGAGTCTGTCGAACACACCATATAATCATTACACTATAACATATCAGTAAAAAATTCACTGTTAAAGAAGGAATAAAAATTCAAATTTTTAAACGATGAACGCAGTCATTATAATACTGTAAATAGGTATGTTATAGTGTAATATGTTGGTCGAGTCATAAGCCATGGCAATTATTTTTTTTCTCGCGAACAGGAGCCAACACGGAAAATCTAAGATATGCATATGATATGTACTTGCTTATGATGCCACTAGATGGTGTATATAAACAACAGTGTGAGTCTAAGCATGCCCCAAGTTCAGTGTGTGAGTGAGAGCGTCACAAAATGGAAGTGAACAAGCTGGAGCAACGATCGTATATTAAAATAGCGGTTCTCCGCTGCAGAAATATACGCCAACGCCATGTAGAGCTGCGGGAAGCATTAGAACAGTAGTGGCGAGGTGGGTGGAGACGTTCAAACGGGGTAAAGTATCAACTGCCGATTTACCTCGCCCAGAGTCCGTCTTGTCTCTTATTCGAGAGAAAAACAATAGTTGCCATGACTTATGACTCCACCCTCGTATTTATACTGTACCACGAATGCTGGTCCGAGATAGTCCCCGATGTACAAAGTCATATTCCGCACCAAGCGAGCACATCCGGCAACCTGCAAGCAAGTCAGCTGTGAGCGACGTGGAGCTTGTGACGTCACGATCTGCAGAACACGGTCAAGGCCAAATTACGTCAGCCGATAGAACATTCCAAACATTGTATCATCAATAACTTTTAACTAGATTAACGTACGAGAAAATGAACTATGCCACCGTGTAGCCCAACTTTTTGTGATCATTATTCCCGAATTTGAAAGAAATATGTCAAAGATTAAGGGAGAAATTGAATGCATTAAAATAGCCTCAATTTCCCAAGATCCTGTATAAAAAAGCAGGCATATTCGCTGTAAAATCAGTGTACTATGTGGCACAGTCGAAGCCGGTCTGCCGTCTGATGGTTATTCTCCGCCGCCGTGATGTAATTCACCAGTTCGATCCTCGACGAGAGTTTAAGTCCGTGTTACAAAACTCTAACTCTACAACGCTACGATCAGACTTAGTAAATTTCAGTATCGTTTTGCGTGTGACAATCAAAGTTCCATTACAAGCTACGACGTGTGTGTTTCAGGTGATTAACTATTTCTGTGACCAGTCTGGTTCTAACTTGTATTTTTCTCTCACGAGTACGGTTCTACTTTACCAAGTACTTGAACATAATTCGGTGTCTGAATTTAACAAGTGATCGAAATTTTATGAGAGTGAAACGTCAAACTGTACGTTTTCTTTAGAAAGTGATTTAACAGAACCCAATATTTGAATTCTAAAGGTGACAGAATTTTTCTGACAGTGAAACATCAACCTGCAATAGTCCAGTATTTAAATTTAACAAGTGATAGAACTTTTCTGAAGTGAAACGTCAACCTGTACATAATTCAGTGTTTAAATTTACCAAGGTGATACAATTTTATGGTAGTAAAACGTAAAGGTGTACGTCTACTTTACCAAGGTGATAGAATATTTCATCGAACTGTACATTTACTTTACCAAGTGACTGAAATAGGTAACTGAGTTAAACACCGCCAACGAACTTAGATTTTTCCCAAGTGATCCAATTCTTGGTAGGAATTAGTTTCAAATCTGTGATTCAATAAACTGGTGTATTTAACGTGCGAAAGACACTTCTTGCTTCTTAGAATAGAACTTGTATCGAACTCAGGACTGTTCTAGAACAAACTGTGTTTTCATTTCAACATTATTAATTGTGAACGGGACTAATTTCACAGGATAAGATTCTTTAGTTACAGTTTATTACAAGTGATTGATTCGAAATAGAACTGTGTGAACTTGAAAATAATCACAAGTGAAATACTTTATTTTCTACGATTATTCAGCCAACATTATTAGTATATAGCCGTGATAAAGTTATCTATCACGGATTTGATCCCAATTAGCATTACGATTTCAGTTTGATTCCATATTTAACTCGATCTAATAGTACTAAATGTGTGAACTTAAACTTCAGTGACATTCTATCGTAATTATCAAGTGCGATCAAATTTTAGGGACATTCTATCGTTACCTGTGATCTGTTTGAAATCATTATTAATAATAACTTTATTTGTGCAGAGGTCGAATGTCTTAAGTACACTTTGAACACTAGTGCAGTGTCGTGTCCATTTTTACAAGTGCTCCTAGATCTTCAAGATCTTCCAGAAATTCGAGATATTCCAGACCTTCTCGGAAAATGATGCAGGTGTAAATTAACATTGCGAACCCGAAGTGTACCAGTACCAGCCCAATTCAAGGAAGGGCACCCACTGTAAATTCTGTACTGAGGTGATGTTGAATTTTGACCTTCACTTTATGAATAAACTCTCCAACAAACTTAGAAAAATTCCATTATACTTATTTCTTGCTACCCTCTCCTCTGTAACGATTCAGATAGAGACCTGACACACCCTGTGTCAAGTCTCATGCGTTGCATGAGGTACAGCCCTAGTATTTGCCTGATGTGAAAATGTGAAACCACGGAAAACCGTCTTCAGGGCTGTAGACAGTGCGGTTCGAACCCACTATCTCCCGAATGTAAGCTGATGGCTTCCTGACCCAAACCGCACAGCCACTTGTTCGGTTGGACTGTGAGTTAGAGCACCCCCACTGATTTTCAAAACCCAGCACCCCTACTTTCTAATGGTAAAATAATTACGGACTTGCGTTGAGCGATTCTTGCTATTAACCTCCACACACATACATATTCGGCATTGTTGGATGCGCTTGAGAACGGCTGGCTGTTGAGAGAGCTCTTGCATTATTGTAGTGATAAAGTAGTTAAAACCTAGTGAAATAGCTTAATTTTTTGTATTTGTGATTCATTTAGTGCTATTTATATAGTGGTGTTTAGTGCTTGTTGGTAGAAATTGGGAGTAGTGATATTTATTTAAATTTTATAACAAGTAATTCAGTTGGTCTTCAGTAAATTACGTTTTCTAGGTTAATAGGCTAGCTAGGTGTACCTTGTTTCGAATATAGGTTTAGGAAATACTTTAGGTAATAATATTAACTTTAAAAATATTTGTGAATATCTGTAGGTTCGTTGGTATAACACTTACAAAGGCAGATTATCGTAAGGAATAGTGCCGTAACTTCCGCCGAAATTTCTCCGGTATTTTGTATAGATATCCGTCCAAACTATCGCGAAGGTAATAATTTACTACATTAAAAACAAGATACGCCTGTAAACTTCCATTTAAAAAGTAGTTAAAGAGATTACACGGTAATAGTTAACAGTCGTTGTGTTGTTATTGACTATTGTCGCTTCTCATATTCAAATATTGCATTGTTGGCTAGTCGTGCACAAAGGGAGTAGTGTAGTCAAGTAAATATAAATAAAAATCAGCTGACCTTGTATTCCAATCATTTGTACTTCTGAGTAGGTAGTTAAATTATCCGTAATTTATATTTCGCTCCCTCGATCGTTCAGTGTTTATGAGCGGTTAGCTAATAATAATAAAGTTCATATATGCCAGTAATTGCTGTTCAAGTCCCTGAAGTAGTAGTAGTTTTGATAGAAATATTTGAGAAATTATTGTGGACAACCTAGTATTTTTCAGTAGGCCTAATTAAGGACACCTTCATTCTCCGTCCCGTGGAGTAGGGAAAATAATAGTAATCCACCAGCTGTAATAATCACATAACCACATTTCAATAGAATTGTAGTGAACATAAGGTATAATATATTAGATTGTATATAGCCAGTTATATTCGTGTTTTTCTTCGTGTACGGCAATCCTTTCACTACTTAACCCACGAACCTGCTACGCTGGCGTAGCAGGGGGAGAGGTGATACTCCCACGTGGCGCGTCCCAGGTGGCGGATAGGGGGGTCCTAACCGGCTTGCCGGCGGACTTGAGGGAAATAAAATACCTCTCGCGGACCAAACACACTACCCCCTGCGGGTGGGGGACGCACATGTAGAATACACCCGCAGTATCCCCTGCCTGTCGTAAGAGGCGACTAAAAGGGGTGCCCAAGGGCTGACTGAATTAGAACCATGAAACTAATTTTGAATCGTACCATCACGCGGGGAACACCATAGGTTGCCTGTACTTGCGAGTAGTACCACTAAATTCGGTACGAAATAGGTTTGTGATTAGTAGCAGTTAAAGCCTGGCCTGGTGGATTCCAGTACCCGTGCGTCGTACCCTTCTCGGTTTGCGTTGACTCTGAGTTGGGCCATTGTGTGAGACACACCATAGGTCTGCGTTACTTGTACGTATTGCAATACTTGTGAGTAGTACCATATTTTGTGGAACACCGTGAGTCTTCGCTAGTTCTGATTAATACCCCAACATGACACATACCATGGTTCTATTTTACTCGTGACATGTACCATTATGTGGGGCCTTAGACGTGGATTTTGCACCCCCTTTAGACACCAAGCATCATTGTGCTTTATAAGTGGTTCCTTGGTCTGTAATAATGTTATTTTCGATCTGTATTGAGTCCGATCCACTGGTTTTTGTTTGTTTGTTTTGTGTTTTGTTGAGTTCCTGTCCATCCATTCGTTCTTCATGCCATATTTTATTTTTATTTTGGTCAGTGGATGCCTTTGCAATTTTTGTTCTTTCATTTCGTACCATTAGGGGCCGATGACCTTTGATGTTAGGCCCCTTAAAACAACAAGCATCATCATCATCATCATCATCACTACTTAACCATTTAAATAAACTCAGTGTAGTGTACCGGTAGTGTAGATACATTGTAGTATAGATACAGTACATTTAGATAGTGCCGTATCTTGCCTGCTATATTCGTGTGTATTAGACCATAACACTAATAATAAATTGTCTAAGCATTTAGCTTCGTTGGTAATCTTTGAGTACAGTAGTTCTTGCAAATTTCATTTCTGTTTGTGCTTAGTAGTGACGTACGGTACCGGTATTGTAATTAGGATACGTCTGAAAGTAGTTTAAAAATTACTGTAGTGTACTGTACAGTAGTATACGAGTAATATCCTATTAGAATTTAGTGTGCTTATTTTATTATTGTAAAATATTTGTGTAGTACTGGTGTAGTAGAGGTATCCGTAGAAACTCTTACTAAAATACTGTTATTGTAATTAGGATAGGCTTAATTGCAGTTTGGAATTGTGTAGTTCTTGTGTATTACTTTCGATATTCAGTAATTAACAGTAGTTTTAATCCTGTTAGGGGTTGTAGGGAAAAATAGAGCACGACTAAGTAGTATTGTAGTGTAGTCGTATATTAATTACCTTATTGTGTGATATTTGAGTACTATCCCAGCCAATATATCGCTCCGTTCATTAATTTTTTGCAAATAAGTTATTTTATTTTTAATTTCATTTTTTCCTTAAAGAATGGCTAAGGAGCGCGAGTGTACGAACTGTGGGTGTGGCGAGGCACTGAGGGGTATGAGGGAGGAATTGGAAAGTTTGAGGGAGATAATTAGGATTCTCACAGAAGACGGGAAGGAAGACAGGACTCCCTCAAACAATGTACAGGTTACAGTAGGTGTACAAGAGGGAGGGGAAGGAAAAGGGGGAGTTGTAGAAGACAGGTGGTCTAATGTTCTAAGGGGTAGGAGATTGCAGGCTAAGGGCTCTATTCAGGATAAGAATTCAGGACAGTTGTCTGTGCGAAATCGGTACGAGTCACTCCAGGTAGAACAACAGAGGGAAGATGAGGGACAGGGAACTGTTGGTGAGATGTGTGGAAGTGGGAGGAAGGGAAAAGGTAGGAAAGGGAAATGTAGAGTAGAGGAGAGGAAAAGACAGGTGGAACAGGTTCATGGGAAGGAGAAAAGGGAGGAGGAAGTAGCTTCTGCAGCTATCAGGAAAGACAGGGCTGACCATGAGGGGAGGGGATCAAATGAGGTGGGTAGGGTTGAGGCTCTGGTCATGGAGGATTCCATCGTTAGACACGTGGGGAAAGTGTGTGGAGGAAAGGGAACCAGGGTAGAATGTTATCCAGGAATTAGGTTGAGGCAGATGTTGAGGAAAGTAGAAGAGAGGGAGGAGGGGAAGGAGAAGGTGGTAGTGTTTCACGTTGGTACGAACAACGTAAGGCAAGCTGATATAAGTACCAACATAGTTGGAGATGTGTGGGATCTGGTAAATACAGCACGGGTGAAGTTTAAGAAAGCGGAGATTGTTATTAGTGGAATACTGTGTAGGAGGGATACTGACTGGAGGGTGATTGGGGATTTAAATGAGACTATGGAGTGGGTATGTGGGAAACTGGGAGTGAAATTTCTAGACCCTAATGGGTGGGTAGGAGATAGGGATCTGCGCTCAGATGGCCTTCATTTAAACCGCAGTGGTACGTATAAGTTAGGAAATTTGTTTGGAAGGGTAATAGGGAGGTACATTCAAGGGAACGGGATGGCCTAGGGAGCGGTGATAAGGGAACAGGGAACTGGAAATCAAGTAGGGATGACATAACATTGTTACTGTTGAACTGTAGAAGTATTGTAAAGAAAGGAATGGAATTAAGTAATCTAGTAGGTATATATTTACCAAATATTGTAATAGGAGTTGAATCATGGCTGAGAAATGATATAATGGATGCAGAAATTTTCTCATCGCACTGGAGTGAGTATCGTAGAGATAGGATAGGATTGGTGGGAGGGGGAGTGTTCATTCTGGTGAAAGAAGAATGTGTAAGCTACGAAAAGGTTCAAGATGAGACACATGAAATTCTAGGTGTAAGGCTCATTTCAAAAGATAATAGGCAACTTGATATATTTGGAGTGTACAGATCGGGAAAGGGTAGCATTGACGCGGATTCGGAATTATTTGATAGGATAGTCAGCTATGTGGGAAACGACATGGAAAGAAATGTGATTGCAGCGGGAGATCTGAATTTGCCAGATGTCAATTGGGAAGGAAATGCGAACGACAGGAAGCATGACCAAAAACTAGCAAATAAGTTAGTATGGGAAGGGCAGCTGATTCAAAAAGTGATGGAACCAACCAGAGGGAAAAATATCCTGGATGTGGTGCTGATAAAACAACCAGATGAGCTCTATAGGGAAATTGAAGTAACAGATGGTATTAGTGATCACGAAGCTGTTTTTGTGGTAGTTAAAAATAAATGCGATAGAAAGGAAGGTCTTAAAAGTAGGACTATTAGGCAGTACCATATGGCTGATAAAGCAGGCATGAGGCAGTTTCTAAAAAGTAACTATGATCGGTGGAAAACGGTAAATATAAATGTAAACAGACTCTAGGATGGGTTTAAAGAAATTGTTGAGGAATGCGAAAGCAGGTTTATACCTTTAAGGGTGGTAAGGAATGGTAAAGACCCACCTTATTATAATAGAGAAATAAAGAGACTAAGAAGGAGGTGCAGACTGTAAAGAAATAGAGTTAGAAATGGCTGTGGAAGTAAGGAGAAATTGAAGGAACTTACTAGAAAATTGAATCTAGCAAAGAAGGCAGCTAAGGATAACATGATGGCAAGCATAATTGGTAGTCATACAAATTTTAGTGAAAAATGTAAGGCTATGTATAGGTATTTTAAGGCAGAAACAGGTTCCAAGAAGGACATTCCAGGAATAATTAATGAACAGGGGGAGTGTATATGTGAGGATCTTCAAAAGGCAGAAGTATTCAGTCAGCAGTATGTAAAGATTGTTGGTTACAAGGATAATGTCGAGATAGAGGAGGAGACTAAGGCCAAAGAAGTAATAAAATTTACAATTGATAACTGTACCGGGCGGTACACCTCCACGCCGCTAGTTCAAATATTGCGCCAGTTCAAACTCCCCTACAGGAGAAAGCCTGAACTTTAACAAACTGAATTAACTCAACGGTTTCTCTGAAGATGTCACCGCTGTAAATTTGGTAATTTTGAAGTGTTCTGAACTGTGTCTATTTCGATTTGTGTTTGTTTGATCCGTGTCAAGAAGTTGGGACATTCTCTAACAGATGTCTCTACCAAAAACTATGATAACGCACTCTGGTGTAAAGGAATGTAGTCTCCTGAAGAAATGTTGTATCCCTAAGTTTTGTTTTTACTAAATTTTGTTCTGTGGTTTGTGGGTTGGCAATATAAATCCTTTCTTTCCGCCTGTTTTGAATACAGCCAATCCCGAATTTTCTAAATTAAGTTTCCTCCAGTCCTAGGTTTCTTGTTCATGTTGTGTGTAACTTTTGATGTTAGCCAATAAAGGGAAGGGGTGTGGCGCTTTTATTTCATGAAAGGTCTCGAAGCTTCCTTGTGGGTATAAAACTGCTGAGGTTCATGGCTCGTCGCCACTCCATCGACATCTTGCTTAGTGTGTGAATATGTAGCAGGGAGCGGGAAGCGCCTTTTTTCTTCGGGAAGCTCTTTATCAACAAGGTAATGGCCGTTTAATAACTTTATTTCTTGCTAGCTCAGCAGTTTAACCCCCGGGGCAGGTTCGAAACTTTTCTCATGTAACCTACCTTTATAATGTAAAATACATTTGGTAAAAATTCCGTCTCGTTAACTACAAACTGGGATAGAGAGTGCCTTACCCTCTCGAGCTCCCACTCATATTGTTTTCAGGTGACTACGTTTTCATTACCGATTTTCTTCTTTTCTTAATGTAATGAAGTTTTCTTCTACGAGTTACCTCCTTAGTATGGGATTAGCCCTTGTGTAAGCGGCCTAGTGCCAAGTAGGTTTTAAAAGTGTATTAGGAGTGCTAGCTACGCCTCCAGTCAATTTGGAATCTTGGGCCATGTAAGTAACCTGTTCCTTTTCTGAGTAGGCCCAGTAGGTTGGGTACATGGTACCCCTGTGTAAATTTGTAAGTTTTGCCTCCAGGCATGTGATTGTAAAAGTCGAGGATGCCTTAAATAGGCGTGAGTAACTGAGAGCCGGTCGCTCGTTTCGAATTAGGTTTTGAGTGCCTCTAGAAGGCCGGAATGTGTTAGGTGAGAGCAAGTGCTCTTTGATTTCAGGGGAATTCTGCTCCAGGTAGTCTGGTTGCATATTGGTAAAGTGGAGCTTGGAGCTCATTAATTATTCACCCGGGGATTGAACCCCAGCAAATGTAATTTCTTAACTTGTTTTCCTGCTACTTGGTACCTGTTACTCTGTTGTTGTTATTTGTTGATTTTGAAAAGAAAATATAACCTTTGTTAAAGTTTTAAATTAACTTTAATTTGGTAGTAGAGACCTATTCCAGCCCGCACCTTCTTTCACCTCTGCTGTTCCACAGATACCTCGGAAAAATAACAATGACGTTTACAGTAAGATACAAAAGTTGAAAACTAGACAAGCGGCTGGAATTGATAAGATTTGATTAGACAATGGGTTGGGATATAGTACCATATCTGAAGTACTTATTTGATTATTGTTTGGTCGGAGGAGCTATACCAGATGAAAGGAGAGTTGCTATTGTAGCCCCTGTGTATAAAGGAAAGGGTGAAAGACATAAAGCTGAAAATTACAGGCCAGTAAGTTTGACATGCATTGTATGTAAGCTTTGGGAAGGCATTCTTTCTGATTATATTAGACATGTTTGTGAAATTAATAACTGGTTCGATAGAAGGCAGTTCGGTTTTAGGAAAGGTTATTCCACTGAAGCTTAACTTGTAGGATTCCAGCAAGATATAGCAGATATCTTGGATTCTGGAGGTCAAATGGACTGTATCGCGATTGACCTATCTAAGGCATTTGATAGGTTAGATCATGGAAGAATACTGGCAAAAATGGGTGCAATTGGACTAGACAAAAGAGTGACCGAATGGGTTGCTATATTTCTAGAAAATAGATCTCAGAGAATTAGAGTAGGTGAAGCTTTATCTGACCCTGTAATAATTAAGAGGGGAATTCCTCAAGGCAGTATTATCGGACCTTTATGTTTTCTTATATATTTAAATGATATATGTAAAGGAGTGGAATCGGAGGTAAGGCTTTTTGCGGATGATGTTATTCTCTATAGAGTGATAAATAAGTTACAAGATTGTGAGCAACTGCTACGTGACTCGAAAATGTTGTGAGATGGACCGCAGGCAATGGTATGTTGATAAACGGGGTTAAAAGTCAGGTTGTGATTTTCACAAATAGGAAAAGTCCTCTCAGTTTTAATTACTGCGTTGATGGGGTGAAAGTTCCTTTTGGGGATCATTGTAGGTATCTGGGTGTTAATATACGGAAAGATTTTTTTTTTTTTGCTGGGGCTTTACGTCGCACCGACACAGATAGGTCTTATGGCGACGATGGGATAGGAAAGGGCTAGGAGGTGGAAGGAAGCGGCCGTGGCCTTAAGTAAGGTACAGCCCCAGCATTTGCCTGGTGTGAAATTGGGAAACCACGGAAAACCATCTTCAGGGCTGCCGATAGTGGGATTCGAACCTACTATCTCCCGGATGCAAGCTCACAGCCGCGCGCCTCTACGCGCACGGCCAACTCGCCCGGTGGAAAGATCTTCATTGGGGTAATCACATAAATGGGATTGTAAATAAAGGGTACAGATCTCTGCACATGGTTATGAAGGTGTTTAGGGGTTGTAGTAAGGATGTAAAGGAGAGTGCGTATAAGTCTCTGGTAAGACCCCAACTAGAGTATGGTTCCAGTGTATGGGACCCTCACCAGGATTACCTGATTCAAGAACTGGAAAAAATCCAAGAAAAGCAGCTCGATTTGTTCTGGGTGATTTCCGACAAAAGAGTAGCGTTACAAAAATGTTGCAAAGTTTGGGTTGGAATAAATTGAGAAAAAGAAGAAGAGCTGTTCGGCTAAGTGGTATGTTCAGAGCTGTCAGCGCAGAGATGTCATGGAATGACATTAGTAGACGAATAAGTTTGAGTGGCGTTTATAAAAGTAGGAAAGATGACAATATGAAGATAAAGTTAGAATTCAAGAGGACAAACTGGGGCAAATATTCATTTATAGGAAGGGGAGTTAGGGATTGGAATAACTTACCAAGGGAGATGTTCAATAAATTTCCACTTTCTTTGAAATCATTTAGGAAAAGGCTAGAAAAGCAACAGATAGGGAATCTGCCACCTGGGCGACTGCCCTAAATGAAGATCAGTATTCATTCGTTCATAAACAGAAGTCTGAATGAACTAAAGTATACAAAAGTAAGAAAAACTTCCTCTCTTTAGGATATTAGTACAGGTTACAACTCTGATACAAGTCAGCATTTCTCACGAACTCACACGAAACTGCCTACACTCAATGTACCTGCACAAATTAACAGAATCGTATTATTTAATATTAATTATAAAAATATAACTGACTATTGTTTTAAGAAAGTAGAACAATCCTCTCTTGGTCTCAGACCAAGGCAATTACATACAGTGCCTCTAAAACAAGAGTTTGTACAGTTCAGGAATTTTATGATAAAAGTGTATTATGCATATAGGCCTAATTACAGAATAACAATCAAGTATAAAACATCATAAGATGGTGTGTCATGTTCTGCTGTCATTTACGTGTGTTTATCATTCACTTGAAGAAATACGTTCATGATTTATCAATCATCTAATCATTCTCTTCGACTGATCTTGAGATGGATGCCGTCCGCCGAAGCCGTGACCAAAGACGTAGGTTGAAACCGTATTGGTATTGCTGTGCGCTTGCTTGGTGAAAACTGGAAATCCCTTAGCAGAGTTGCCATTCCCAGTTTAGCTTGCAGGAGTCCAAATCGCATACCTGAAAATGGGAATGGGAAATTTTGAAAAAAAAAACAAAACAAATATTAACCAAGATCCAAGGAGATTTAGCAAACACTTTCATACATTAAGAGTTTGTGTTCAGTTACGTCAAAATTATTTGAACAGCAGGAAGTAATTAACAGAGATTATTTGCAGAATACTTTGAGATCCAATCATTTTAATCACTAGTGGAGAACAGAGTCCCAGAAGGATCCATTCTCTGCACTCTAGTTATCATTACTATGATAACGATACCTCTACAGCTTATGAATAGTTTATTATTATTGCATTATGCTGATGGTACATCACTCTTGACTTGAGAAAATCTGCAGCTCTAGACATCAAATAAGACGATTTTAAGACGAATTTTTAACCCGTTCATCCCCATTTCCTTTTCAGCCTTATGCATGCACCATACCAGATTTTTATATATGATTCGGCAATGGTTAAAATAGGCTTAAAATATCTTGTATTTACACAGCTACTGAACATTCATGGAACGACAATATAGCAATAGTTTTATCTTGTCTCTTTTACCAAAACTTGACAATAATGATGGGTAGCTCGTGAATGAGTCGTTCAAAATGAACGCTTCATTCCTATGAAATGTGAACTAACCACTCAATTTCAATGAACTGGTAGTTCAAACACTTCACAGTTCTCGCACTTCATAACATTCACAGCTCATTCGATTCGTCCCTTGCTCGCTCACTCTTTTTCTTTCCCCTCCCACTATCGGGGTCACTCACCATTCCTTCACTCCCAGGCTATCCTAGCTGTCAATTGCGTTCTTAAAATATTTCCTTCTTTATATGAAACAGGGCCGACGACCTTCGATGTTCGTTCCCTTAAAACAACAAGCAAGGCTTTATATGAGACAAGCTTCTCTGTTTATAATATTAATAATAATTGACGGTGTAAAACCATGTAACAGCGTTGTGGCTAATATTTAACTAAGAAATGTATACATAAGATACAAAGGATGTATTTTTTTTTAATTCGTTAGGGCCATCTATGGACCACGGTGCTTGTGTTTTAGCTGTTTCTTGAAGTCATCGTCGTTGTTTGCCACAATTGGTGTTCTTAGCGGCTGGTTTGGCAGCTGTTTTCTTGTTGGTACCTCGAGCTTTCCTGATGGCCCAGTAGTCCTTCATTTTCCGGCTAAATTCAATCTTACGTTCCTCAGACCATTTCCTGGTCTCGTCTTTTGGTCTGTGGGTAACTTCTGTGAGGGATGTTACAAAGGATTTAGTTTTAAGAGTTGAATGATAGTTACTCCGATCAGCTATGTCGTTTTGATTTATGTGGAGTTCCGAAAGGTCCTTCTCCACTTGCTTCATCCACACGAACCCAGTAGCTTTGCCCTTGTTAGCAGCCTTGAAGATCCTATGAGATAATCTATTTGAGTCCATTCTGGATAGGTGTCCGTAAAAAGCCAGTCGCCTTCTTCTGATGGCATCTATGAGATTTTCTTGGTGTTTATATAGCTCACGATTTGGTTGATACCATCGGCTTCCATCTGGTAAAATTCTTGGTCCCACTATCCGTCTCAGGAACTTTCTTTCTTGTACCTCGAGGGCTCTTAGTGGGGTCTTCTTAGTTAAATATAGACACTCTGCTGCATAGAGGACTGACGGTCTGATTACTGCATTGTAGTGTCTTAGTTTGACATTCATCGACAGATTTTTTGAAGCATACAGCTTTCTACAGGCATGGTAAGCCTTATCTAGTTTGAGTCTCCTGTGTTCAAGAGCCATTGTTTCGCTGAGGTCCTCTGAGAACCATTCCCCAAGGTACTTTACACTTTTGACTCTCTTGATGTAGATATTATCACTGACTCTCATCTTTCCAGGGGCATCTTTGATGTTAGTAACAAACTCGGTCTTTCCTATGTTGATCAAAAGACCCGTTTTAGCCGCTATTGAGTGCAGTGTTTGGAGCTGAGTAGTAGCCTCCTGTATGTCATTTGCCAATAAAGTCAGATCGTCTGCAAAGGCTAGGCATGGTATCCTCAGGTTGTCTGCTTTAATCCCCATCCGTAATCCAGTGTTCTCTGGAAGGAATCTCATCCACTCTCTAATTATCTTTTCCAGAACGCAGTTAAATAATATACATGAGATGCCATCTCCTTGTCTCACCCCTGTTTTAATGGCGAAACTCTCCGAGAGTTGTCCTCTAAACTTTACTCTGGCTGTGGTATTGTGCAAGGTTGCTTGCACCAGCCTGTTGATCTTGTCGTTAAGTCCTAGTTCTCTTAATGTATTGTAAAGAGTAATTCTATCTACTGAGTCGTATGCTTTCTGGAAGTCGACAAATATAGCTACCCATTGTCGAGCTCTTGATTTGCTGTATTGAAGGATGGTCTTCAGATTTTGTATCTGCTCGGTACAGGACCTCGATGCTCTGAACCCTGCTTGATATTCTCCTAACTCTTTATCCAACTGTCTTGTGACATGGCGTTCCAGAATCTTGGAAAATATCTTATAGGTAACAGCAAGGAGTGATATTCCTCTGTAGTTACTGGGATCTGTTTTGCTTCCCTTCTTGTGGATTGGATGGATAATGGCTGACGTCCAATCATCTGGGAGCCTCTCACTAGTCCATATGTCCAGAATTACTTTATGTATGCTCCTGAAGGTGTGTTCTCCGGCATGTTTTAGCATTTCTGCTACTATCCCGTCTTCTCCAGAAGCTTTATTGTTCTTGAGTAATTTAATTACATCTCTGACTTCTTCATACGTTGGAGGAGGGATAAACTCAGTATTGGGGTTAGTTGGTTCTGTAACTTGGAGACGTTCAATAGGTTCTTCTGCATTTAAGAGTCCTTTGAAGTAGTTAGCTAGGGTCTTGGTACAATCGCTGTCATTAAGACACAGCGATCCATCTGGTCTCTGGAGATGTAAAGCAGGGGAAGCGAATTGGGTTGTTTGTTGCTTGAGGCCCTTGTATAGATCTCTAGAGTTGTTCCTTACAAAATCCTCCTCTGCTTGCTTAATCAGTTCCTGGTTGTGCTTCCTCTTGGCCCCTCTTATGATGCTCGACGTAGTTTTCCTCTGTGCAATGAAGGCTTGTAAATTAGCTTCGTTCTTATGTACATTCCATTTGATCCACGCTAGCCGCCTAGCTTCTATAGCTTTATCACATTCGCTGGACCACCACGGATGCTTGTTCCCTTTAGGTCTATTGGGGATTGTTTCCTGAGCCGCTACTGTTATGGCATCCCTAAGTTGATCCCATTTTGTAGATGTGTTAATCCTGTTGGTATTATGAATCAGCCTCTCTTGGTAACTAGTGCTGTCTTCTTTGAGTTTGGTGATATCAAACCTAGGGATCTTCGTGTTTTTTGCTAACATACCCGTGGTCTTTATTAGTGGTTTCAGGTTCGTTTTAACCAGAGACAGGTAGTGATCAGAGTCAATGTTGGCTCCTCGTATCACTTTGACATTCATAATATCCCTGTGGTGCAGCTTGTCTATTGCTACGTGGTCAATTTGGAATTCACCCATCATGCTATTTGGGCATCGCCATGTCATTGCCTTTCTGGGAAGGTGTTTGAAAGCTGTAGACATCAAAAGTAATCCATACTTGGTGCAGACACTGATTAAGCGTTCCCCATTTTTGTTGGTTCTCTTATGGGCAGGATATCTTCCGACAATCTTCCGGTATTTCTGTTCTCTACCGATCTGGGCATTGAAATCTCCTAACAATATAGTCGTATGATGATTTGGTACTTTATCAAGGGTTTCTTCAAGGGCATCCCAGTACTGGTTTGTCATTTCTGGGTTTTTCCTGTTAGAGTCATTGGTAGGAGCGTGGAAGTTAATCATTGAGTATCCCCTATTCTGGCATCTGAAGGAAAGCACCGATGTTCTATCGTTTGGTGATGAAAAGTCAAGTATGCTTTTAACCAGTAGATGGTGTACTGCGAAACCAGTCCCAAGGAATGGTACATTTTCCATTACTCTATTACCAGGTTTCCCTTTATATATTCTATATCCTTGAGACTCTATGGCTTCTTCGTCCGGAAACCTAGTCTCTTGGAGAGCTGCTATACTGATGTTCTTGTCGTTCAGTACATCAAGTGTATGCTTAAGCTTTCCGGTCTTGATCAAGGAGTTTATATTGATTGTGGCTAGATACGTAATATTTCGTTTCAAGTTTCGTTTAGATCCGACTGGGTCACATGAAGGTGTAGGTCCCCCAGAATCCGATGACCTACTTGTGGATTGTCTACCACCTGAGGTATTATGTTCATTAAGTTTGTACTTCATGTTTGATACAGTCTATCACACAAGTGATTAGGTTAGGTCACCCGAAGGTAACAAGTTTTTAACTATCAGGGTTGTAAGCCCTGAAGACCCCAGCACTGATCGGTTCACTGACCCAGTTTCCGCTGGGATTGGTTACCCAACCTCCACTGGGTTGCTCAGTTTAGCAGGGACACCTCGTGCAGGTTACGTGCTGGAGTTGGAGTGAAAGAGGCTAGTTGGATTCTCTTGCTGAATCCAATATGTTATGTTGCAGATGGCCGGCAACGACGCATTTCACTCCCTTTTGTCCGGAGTCACATGGACTCCCCCCAGGTTCATTCCCGGAGCCAAAGGATGTATTAGTAATGTAAATATCAAATAATCTCATTATACAGTATTATACTCCAAAAAACTGGTTAGGTTACCTAATGATGTTTTAAGTACAATTAATTTTCTAGCTTTTTTTTTCGTAAGGTGAGAGTGTGAACAGTTAAATATATAACATCCAACTAAATCATATTTCCCATCGTTCTTTACAATAAGCTATGGAAAGCATAGTTTGTTCTGTGCCAGTTTGTTACAAAGAACTGATTTAATCTCGTATACATTGTCCCTATCAACCATCGTGTCCATCATCTAGATCAGAGGTGCTCAGCTGGGCGCCCATTGAGGCTAGCCCAGTGCGTCCGGGCAGGCGTGACGTAAATGCGGGCAGCTTGCGTGACAAGCATACGTCACAGTGAAGCGAGAGAGTGAACACGTTTTGCAGAGAAGGGAGGGAGCATTGACGTTCACTCGTGATCAAGAAGCTCACCTCGACTACTCAGCGAAATGCAGTATTTTAAACAAAGCTCTATAATCGCAAAAAAACAAAAAAGTATGACCTCTTCAAGATATTCCGGATTGATTTATACTGCTTTCGATATAAACAGTCATATTTTCTTATATTTATTCATTCAAAGAAAACTGACACGTTAAATGTTTTTGGTACAATCTACAAAGGTACATGGTTTAAGCGTATAAGCTACGATTTGCAATTCCCTGGATAGACATGACAGTATTTCCATTTTAAACACAAGGAAAATTACTCTTATTCATTAAGCTAAAACTGCTTGATATAGCACAGTTTTCTAGTGCTGTGCGACTTTCTGTGTTCACTGAATTTCTGAAAATAACATTCAAAATTTAACAGATGTACAATTTTAATAGCTAGCCGCTCATTGGGGAGAGGGAGTTTCATCACGAGTGAGGACATAGATACTTACTATGCAAGACTAAAGTACAACAACAATGTAAATACCGATAAATATACAGTATGCCTTCAAATAAATAACCTAACTGATGTTATTTGCGGTAAGCATGACTGGATTGTTCGTGAATTTATAACTTAAACCCCAACAATCGCATTCCACAGCTTATCCGCCTTAACTCCGTATTATATTAGAAATATTTTTAAAGCACCTTTTAAAATGTATTACTGCAAATTGTAATTCACTGCGTACATTATAAAAATATTTGATATCGTAGGTCTAACTCTTTATTATATCCGGTCAAAATACATAAATTGCAAGAAACGTAAATAACTTACTTCTCACAACGTAAATTTAAAATGGCGTGGATTTCTGCCCTGGTTCTACCATTAAATTCTGCCTCCATTTCAAATTCGGATATCGCCGAAGTGATTGAGTGAGACAAGGAAAACTTCGCCCAACCTTCACGGCCTGTGACGTAGCCGCCACAACGTCACTGTGGTTGAATAGCATTCGCTACGCTCATCGCCTGCCAGGCCGCACTCTTACAGTGCTGGGCGCCCGCCGGACGAAATGCCCAGCGTGAGCATCTCTGCTCTAGATGCTGTAAGCGGGTTGGCCATCGGATGTCCATAATGTCATAGCTCTGCCCTCTGTTGGTGATATTATTAAGCAACATGAAGCATTATTGAGTGAGTGAGACGCTGCGAATAAAGTCGCTGCTGAATGACGTAGTTAGCAGCTTCGTCACGCTTTAATACTTCGTGAACGAACTACTTCATTTGAACGATTCACAGTGTACCGGGCGGTACACCTCCGCGCCGCTAATTCAAACCTTGCGCCAGCTGAAACTCCTCTGCTGGAGGAAGTCTGAACTTTATCTACGGTATTAAATTTCAAGTTTCTCACAAGATGTCACTACTTGGAAATTTTGAAGTTTCTGAACTGGGTCGTTTTCGACGTATTTTTGTTTTTCCTGTAGTAAGAAGTGTGAACATTCTCTTCTAGAGGACACTACTGAAGAACTACAATGGTGCACCCTAGTGCGAAGTGAAAGAACTATGTTTTTGGAGAAGTTTTGAATTCATAAGTTTGTTCCTTGTTAAATTTCTTTCAGTCATTGTTTAAGTTGGCAATATTAACTCTTTCCTTCCCCTTGTTTTGAATTTAGCCAATCCCGAATTTCTTGAGTTAATTTTCCACCAATTATGTGTTTCTTCTTCATATTGTGTAGGGGTTTTCTTGGTTATCCAATAAAATGATTGTGGGCGGGTGTTTTCATTCCTGAAACGCCTCGAACTTTCCACGAGAGTATATAAACTGCTGATTTTCGGGTCTCTGCGCCACTCCAGTAACATCTTTTGGTGTGTAAAGTACATAGCAGGGGGCGGGAAGCGCCTTTTTCTTCGGGCAGCAGTTCATCCATAAGGTAATGGCCGTTTAATAACTTCTTTTCTTGCTAGCTCAGCAGTTGAACTCTCGGGGCGGGTCCGAAGCTTTTCCACCATGTAACTTTTCCCTAAAATGTAAAGACTCTTAGCATCTATTCTCTTTTAAAGCTACATATTGGGATAGAGAGTGCTTAACCCTCTCGAGCTCCCACTCATATTATTTTGAGGTGAACTTATTTTTCACAACCGATTCTTCCTTAACGTAATGTAAATTGTTTCTTTATAAAGTCACCTCTTTAGTATGGGATTAGCCCTTGCATTAACGGCCTAGAGCCAGATTAGGTTTCAAACAAAATGTATTAGGAGTGCAGATCGCCTCCTCTCAAATTGGTATTTTAGAGGCCATGTAATTAACCTTTTCTCACTTAATAGGCCTCAGTCGGTTGGGTATTTTACCCCTGTGTTTATGTCCTTAGAGGACAACTTGAATGTGGAGTTTGGTGTGGCCTTTGATAGGCTTAAATTTTGAGAGCGAGTTGCTCTTTCTCGAAAACTGAGTTGTTGTATGCCTCGAGGAGGCTTTACTGTGTAATTTGGAGCGAGTGCTCCTGGGCATGAATGGGGATTTCTGCCCCTCTGTTAAAACTTATTTTGGAGTAAAGTTGGGCTAATTGCCCAAGAATTGTGAGTTCGGGGCTCGAAGCCCAAATCCTGTAAATACTGTAATTGTACTTTTGTTGCCTTGCTACTCTGTACCTGCCATGCTTGTTATTTCTTGATTTTGAAAAGAAAATATAACCTTGTTAAATTTTAAATTAATTTTAATTTCGTAGCCTGAGACCTGTTCACCCCCGCACCTTCTTTCACCTCTGCTGTTCCACAGATACCTCGGAACAAGTGGTAGCAGAGCGTGGTTGAATGGGTCTCAATTTAGCCCCTTTTGACGGCTAAACATTGCTTTGATTACAACTCTAACTATTTTCTCACTTGCTGGAATTTTTACTTTTTCCTTTTTTCAAAATTGTTCTGTCATCATGCCCGGCCCTCGCGATGTTCACCATCTTAACTATTTGCGCAAGGGGGAGTTGATCTATGAGTTAACTATTAGAAATGTGCAATCTGGAGGCACGGTTGCGGTAGACACAAATAAGCTTAGAGAGTCCCTTGATTTGCCCATTTCCATCCCCACGTTGGGAGAGAAAGAAATTGACGACTCTCTTTCCACGATCACTGACAATACTACTGAGCTAGCATCTGTAGTTAGTTTTTTGAAGAAAATGATCCTTCTCCTAATCAAATTAAGCGTGTGCAAGCCAGGCTATTTCATTTTTCAAATAGAGTTAACGATCTGTTGTCTCTGAAGTTGAATGACGTTCAGAGGAAGGAAGTTAGTATGGTTCTCGAAAATCTTTCTGAATTGTCCAGTAAAGTTACCCAATTATTAACTGGGGAAGTTCCTCCCAAAACTGATCAACCCGTCACGGTGAATGTAGGTAGCGAGGAAGAGCCTCCTAAGGGAGACGTCAGTAGGAAAACCGTTGCAGCTCAAACAACCTCTGCCCCATTGGACAACGAGTCTGAACACCGAACCTCGTTGAATAATGTACGTTCTGAATTAAAGTCTTTGCCACTTAAACCTTTACCTACTATGTCACCTGGGTTCAGCAGCTTGCCTCATCCATTAGCAATGCTGCTCAGAGGTATCTCTAAGTTTTCTGTTAATACCACTAGTGAAGTAATTTCATTTTTAAGGTTTTTAGTTGAGTTCCAGGACCATGCTCTTGTTTTTTCTCTTTCTCCATGTCAGATTTTGCAAATCATCTATCCCTATGCAATTGGTATTCTCTCAGACAAAATAGTAAGAGCCATTGCCGAGCAATCATCTATTGAGGACTTCCACGCCCACTTGTTAGCTAACTTCATCCCGGCTAGGGCAAGGTCCTCCCTTATTCAGAAGTACTATTATCGTGTACAACGGTTGGATGAAAACTTGGCAGATTTCATCCAAGATATTAAGTTTTATACGAGGGTGTTTGCTCTTCACTTCCCGGAGGATCAGATCGTACAAGCTATTGTGGAAGGTATCTCACCATCCTATAGGTCATATTTGTGTTTCGCGGCGTGCCCGCAAACTTTCTCTGAACTTGAAGCATTGGCTGTCTCAGCGGAAGGAGTTAGGTACGCCGATTCCTTGCGTGTCGCGAAAGAACCTCCTCCTTCTTTTGGTAATCCTCGGCCTCCACCTCGCCGACCTGTTACACCTCGTAAATGCTATGCTTGCGGGTCACCTGACCATCTTCGCAATAAGTGTCCATTGATCAAATCTAGTAGGGCAAATAATGGAGCTGGTTCATCACCAGGCTGTTTTAAATGTGGGGCTTTCTCACATATCGCCAAGAATTGCCCAAATTCGAATAGCACCCCCTCCTGCTCAACTTCTGGTGCAAATTCCACCAATGCCAATAATAAAAAATGACTAGTGGCTTCGGCTGAGTCGATTAGTCCCTCTTCCCGAGGCTCAGCCCCTGGTAAACAGGTCGTAAATTCAGGGAAAATTCAGTCCTCAAATTCATCTGTTGAATGCCCCAAAGAATGTCTGAGGATTGCGGCGGATACCCCAGCACCGGTGCCTTTTCTCAAAATTGAGTTAAATAATGAGCCTATAACTGCTCTATTAGATTCAGGCAGCGTTTGTTCTATTATTTCGGCTGAATGGTATTCAAAATTGAAATCTGTTTGTAAACTATCTGACTATGGCTCATCTCCTGTTCAATATGTTTCGGCTAATTCATCTCCATTAGAAATTCTAGGTTCTGTAAATGTCAAAATCCGCATTTTTAAATTTACATGGAAAATTAAATTGTTTGTGGCCAAGCACTTGTCTTGCCCCATTATATTGGGAGCTGACTTCATTTCTCACACTGGTCTTGTGCTCGATCTTCGGAGTAGGTCGTGCACTTTCAAATTTGCGTCTAATTGTAAAATTCCATTATTGAAATGTAATTCTGCATCATGTTCATCTATTTCGCCTACCCAGGATGAGATGTTGTTAGACCTTAGACATCTACCTGAGGAGCAGGCTGATAGTATTCGTAAGCTGTGTCAGTCGTTTCCAGAGGTGTTCTCTGATACTCTTGGTGTTACTGACCTTATTGAATACAAAATTGAGGTCACGGATTCCATTCCTGTCCGTTTTCCCCCATATAGGCTATCTCCACCTAAAAGGAAGGCTCTGAAAGAAATCATCGATCAGATGTTGAAGGATGGTATTATTAGGCCCTCTAAGTCGGCGTATTCTTCGCCTATTTTTCTAGTCCCGAAACCCCAAGGTGGTTTCAGGCCTGCCATTGATTATAGGGCTCTCAATCGGAAGGTGGTGTTGCATTCTGTGCCCCTTCCTGACCTTCATTCTTGTTTTTCATGGTTTCGTAAGGCCAAGTTTTTTACTATCTTGGACCTGAATCAGGCCTATAATCAAATTCCCCTAGCGGAAGAGTCTAAACACCTTACAGCATTTGCCACGGATTGGAATTTGTACGAATACAACCGCGTGCCTTTCGGGCTCCCCACGGGAGCAGCTGTACTCACTAGACTGCTAGATAGGGTCTTCTCCGACATCAAATTTGAGTACTTGTATCACCACCTGGATGATGTCGTCGTATTTTCGGAGACCTTTGAAGAACATCTAGATCATCTGCGAGAAGTTCTCAATCGCCTTCGTAAGGCTGGGTTAACTGTTAAGTTGTCCAAGGTTGCCTTTGCTAAGCCCTCTATGTCATTCCTAGGGCATATTGTCTCACCTGATGGTGTTGCAGTCGATCATTCTAGAACACAGGCCATCCGTGATTTTAAACCTCCTAAGGACATCAAAGGTATCGCCAGGTTCATTGGAATGGTGAATTTCTTCAGGAAGTTTATTCCTAACTTCGCTAATAGAGCGGCGCCCTTGAACCTTCTTCGTAGGAAAGGCATCAAATTTGAGTGGGGACCTTCTCAACAAGCCGCTTTTGAAGATCTTAAATTAGCTCTCTGTAATGCCACTGTCCTTGCTATGCCTGATTTCTCAAAGAAATTCATCGTCCAAACCGACGCGTCGTCTTCGGCGGTAGCTGCAGTCCTTCTTCAAGAGACTGAACTAGGGAGGCGACCCATTGCCTATGCATCTAGGACTCTATCGGCTCAAGAAGCCAAGTATTCCATCTATGAGCTCGAAGATTTGGCAGTCTTATTTGCCCTAGAAAAGTTCCGTCTCTATCTGGAACATGTCAAATTCGACCTGGAGACAGATAAACAAGCCTTAAGCTGGGTCTTAGGTAGGCCGCGTCGTACTGGTCGTATAGCCCGTTGGGCCATCCGTATTTCTGCCTTCCAATTCGATGTCAGGCATATCAGAGGTACCGAAAATGTTGTTGCTGATGGACTCAGCCGTATGTTTTCCAACGACGTTGAGACCCATGAACCGGTCGACAGTTCATCACCTCCCGAGTCCATACTATTTGATGTTAATGCCATCTTAACAGATGCTCCCATGCTCTTTAGGGATATCGAGAAATACCAACGTGAAGATCCGACGCTGGCTTCGATAATGGAAACCCTTTCTTCTGGGGAACATGTCGTCCCTTATGTACTGAGGAATGGTGTTTTATGTTGCCCATCGAGGCATGACAAGATGATGAAAGTTGTCGTTCCAGCTGTTCTTGTACCTATGATCTTCAAGTACTATCATGAGACCCCATTAGGGGGGCATCTTGGAATCTTTAAAACTCGCGAAAAGATTCGTGAATGGTTCATCTGGAAGGGTATGGACGGTGAAATCCGTGAACTAGTTAAGGCTTGTAAATCCTGTTTGCTTAGTAAACCAACCATGTCCACTAAGGTAGGCCTGTTGTCTTCTCATCAAGCGTCGCGCCCCATGGAACGCCTGTATATTGATTATGTAGGACCCTTCCCCCAGTCAAAGGGAAATGCCAACAAGTTCATCTTTGTATGTGTAGATGGTTTTACAAGATTTTCCTGGTTATTTCCGACTAAGCTGGCTACCGCTCAGTCCACCATTACTTGTCTAAATTCTATCTTTGCTTCTTTTGGTCCGTGTCAATATATTGTATCTGATAATGCTAAGGCTTTCACATCTAATTTATTTCGTAAATTCTGCTTCGACCTGTCCATCTCTCATGTGACAACTTCTGCTTATTACCCTCAACCATCTCTGGCTGAACGGGTTAATCGTAATCTCAGGTCCGCACTTATTGCCTATCATCATGAAGATCATTCTAGGTGGGACACGTCCCTGCATTGGTTAGCTTTTGCTGAATTCGGCGGTTCATGAATCTCACAAGTTTACTCCAGCTTCGCTGATGTTCAAGTTCGTTCCCAACACGCCGCTCTCTAACCTCTGGTCTCTGAGTGACATTCTACCTGAGACAATAGATCCGGATAACATTAAAGATCTTTGGAAGAAGGCTAAAGCCAATCTTAAGGTGTCTCATGAAAAGGTTAGGGAAAGATATGATCGTGGACGGAGACCCACCCATTTGAAGGTAGGTGACCAGGTGATGGTCAAGAATTTTGTTCCCGCGGGCAAGCTTGCCCCCAGATTTCATGGGCCGTGTATCATTCTCGATTTCCTTACTCCCGGTACCTTATTGTTAAGCAATCCAGCCACCGAGAGGATATTTAGGGTTCACCTGTCACAGGTGAAACCGGTGTAATTTCTGTGTTAACTTGCTTCATATAATTTTGAAGGAAATATGCAGGTTATATTTTTTTTGAGGGGTTTCACTTTTAAGTCCTTCTGCTCTTGGAAGCTGTTTCCTTTGTGTGTAATTATTTATTGTAAACCTTCCCCGCACAGTTAAACTGCCATCCTGTCCTTGCCACGGCCATTACCACGCTCCCGTCTCCTGCTATCATAACACTCAGTGGCTTATACTTGCCATGAATATCTTCACGCCGCTGGCCCCTCAACCTCTCCACAAGCCTGTGCCCTCAAAAATGATAATGGTCCAACAAAATTCTGCCGCCGAGCTTTAATGTTTCAGTGCCCCCGCAGCAGTGCGGCGCCGTACCGCTACTGAGGCAGGGTATGGGCCCGCCCTCCTCCAGTGAGGCCAACCAGTGTACGGCGAGCCGGAGTCCTCCTCCCGGCCAAGTCTGATGTGCGGCGCACAACCTGCAACTGGCCCGCGACCTGCATGTTCGCCGCGGGCGCGGCGTGCTTCAACTCCACTACTCCTCTCATAGTGCGGGCGAGCGGTATCTCAGGGTACTTGAGGGGTCCGAGCGGCCTTCTCTGAACTCAAGCAGCGGCGGCTGGTCTGGCCGTCAAACTGATCAACGTTTAAAGTACATATCCAGCTATATGGACATTCCTGTTCAACAATTATTACCCTTTTGGATTTTAATGCAATATCTGGTGGACTTAAAAAATTTTCTTCTCCTTCAAGAATTTAAAGTTTTTCCTCCTGAATTCAACTTCTACAAACATAAAGACATTACATCAGCAATAACTATAAAGAATTTTGAAACTGGATCAAACCCAAATTCAGAATTTTTTTAAAATGCTTCTGCAATTTATCTCCATAGCAACATCATAACTTGGACCTTGTTTTCAAACAATTTCATGTGTCACCCCTGGAGGGACTTTTGGGGGGGGAGGTCTGTACCGGGCGGTACACCTCCGCGCCACTAATTCAAACCTTGCGCCAGTTGAAACTCCTCTGCTGGAGGAAGTCTGAACTTTATCTACGGTATTAAATTTCAAGTTTCTCAGAAGATGTCACTACTTGGAAATTTTGAAGTTTCTGAACTGGGTCGTTTTCGACGTATTTTTGTTTTTCCTGTAGTAAGAAGTGTGAACAATCTCTTCTAGAGGACACTACTGAAGAACTACAATGGTGCACCCTAGTGCGAATTGAAAGAACTATGTTTTTGGAGAAGTTTTGAATTCATAAGTTTGTTCCTTGTTAAATTTCTTTCAGTCATTGTTTAAGTTGGCAATATTAACTCTTTCCTTCCCCTTGTTTTGAATTTAGCCAATCCCGAATTTCTTGAGTTAATTTTCCACCAATTATGTGTTTCTTCTTCATATTGTGTAGGGGTTTTCTTGGTTATCCAATAAAATGATTGTGGGCGGGTGTTTTCATTCCTGAAACGCCTCGAACTTTCCACGAGAGTATATAAACTGCTGATTTTCGGGTCTCTGCGCCACTCCAGTAACATCTTTTGGTGTGTAAAGTACATAGCAGGGGGCGGGAAGCGCCTTTTTCTTCGGGCAGCAGTTCATCCATAAGGTAATGGCCGTTTAATAACTTCTTTTCTTGCTAGCTCAGCAGTTGAACTCTCGGGGCGGGTCCGAAGCTTTTCCACCATGTAACTTTTCCCTAAAATGTAAAGACTCTTAGCATCTATTCTCTTTTAAAGCTACATATTGGGATAGAGAGTGCTTAACCCTCTCGAGCTCCCACTCATATTATTTTGAGGTGAACTTATTTTTCACAACCGATTCTTCCTTAACGTAATGTAAATTGTTTCTTTATAAAGTCACCTCTTTAGTATGGGATTAGCCATTGCATTAGCGGCCTAGAGCCAGATTAGGTTTTAAACAAAATGTATTAGGAGTGCAGATCGCCTCCTCTCAAATTGGTATTTTAGAGGCCATGTAATTAACCTTTTCTCACTTAATAGGCCTCAGTAGGTTGGGTATTTTACCCCTGTGTTTATATCCTTAGAGGACAACTTGAATGTGGAGTTTGGTGTGGCCTTTGATAGGCTTAAATTTTGAGAGCGAGTTGCTCTTTCTCGAAAATTGAGTTGTTGTATGCCTCGAGGAGGCTTTACTGTGTAATTTGGAGCGAGTGCTCCTGGGCATGAATGGGGTTTTCTGCCCCTCTGTTAAAACTTATTTTGGAGTAAAGTTGGGCTAATTGCCCAAGAATTGTGAGTTCGGGGCTCGAAGCCCAAATCCTGTAAATACTGTAATTGTACTTTTGTTGCCTTGCTACTCTGTACCTGCCATGCTTGTTATTTCTTGATTTTGAAAAGAAAATATAACCTTGTTAAATTTTAAATTAATTTTAATTTCGTAGCCTGAGACCTGTTCACCCCCGCACCTTCTTTCACCTCTGCTGTTCCACAGATACCTCGGAACACACAGTAAAGAGTGTGAATGAGTGAAATAGTTCACACGAATGAATTGGTTCGACCCACTGCTACATGGAAATGGCATGATGAATGTCCAGCTTAGGTATGTGTAACGTGAAAAATATCAGTAACGTATTTATTTGGGCATATCTGCCGTATTGTATTGTATTGAAATGTTATCTACTATTATCTCCCATTGTTTGGAACGCTCGTCAGTTTGTGAAGTCTACTATGCAAATTTCATTTAAATCTCTATCTCCAGTTATTACTTCATTGCTGGTTCTTCCTGTTTCGCTCGATTTGTGGATCGATAAGTATCACGCTTGTGCATCGCGTACTTCTGCTCTTTGCGCTGCGAGCTCTGTCACTTCCGGCTTCACCAGGAGCAAGGAGCCGGTTGCCAAACTCCCAGCGTCCAAGATTGCTGTGTTCACCCGTGTCCTTAAGAAGACATTTGGCATACGCGGAGAGTGTTGTAAATGGAGTGTGACCCTCCTGGATAAATGTAAGAAATCTAAGGCTATGCCTTGTCTTTATTTTCGTACGTGTACTTCAACCTAGTTTCATTTTATTAGCGTAGGAAGAAAACATTGTGTGAATGTTAATCTTTACGGCTAGCTTATAATGGTGATGTAAGTTCTGAAACTGGATATTGTACACAAATCTGTAAGTACTGGAAAATCATTATTATTTCGGCAGATCTTATAAAGCCGTGGATTATTTGAAGTAAGAGACCTTACCGTGAATTTGGCCTACACATTTATGGATCAAATCGACAACGTTTGTTTATTTAATTGAACTGTGTTTACTTAGGCAAATCAAATTTTCTTGTAAAGGTTTTGATTATGGACTAACATCTCTAAATCTAATGGTAATTTAATTGTGAGGAAATTTGGAATCGCTGGTTATGCGTCTCTGAGGTTGTATACTGTTCTATTTGTTTAAACTTATTATCTTATCGTTCGTACTACTATTCTCAACTCATTCTTCGGGATTATTATTATTATCGTTATCATTATTATTAATATTATTATTAAATTTTGGTCTGTATTTTCCTTTCTAATTTTCTTCGTTCTTTGTATTTGCTTTCTAACTGTACTGTTATTCCGTGTGTTGCAGTGGCGGCGCGTGACTTTCGTCACTGGGGGTTCAACAGAAGGAAAAATCCCTCCCTCAATATCTGACCTCCCCCCTGTCACCTGTGCCATGACTAAGTTAAGAGAATGGACATAACGGTGCACATAATGTGCATGCCTAAAATCTTCCCTGATGAGAACTTCCGCCCTGAATGGTGACCACTCGTTACATTTGCTCCATCGTAACCTTGTGAAATCAACTTATCTCTATTATCCACAACTTAGCTCAAAGAAAATTTTAAACACTCTGCTATTGTCTTAGCATCATGACTAGAAGGTAGAGGAAACCCCAGAATCTTTCAACTAGCTTACCGTTGGGAAGAATGATAACACATTGTGCTGTAGTTGATATATCGGTGGTCTCATCTGCGATTACCGAAATGAAGTGCGCTGTGGTGATTTTTTTTTCTCACGACAGATTTCATACATGCGCGAAAGCAAATCATTCTAAATGTCTTTCGAGGTGCCTTTGAAAACAGTAGCTTTGGACAGCTGGTCTCTAATGCAACGCCAATTTCAGAACTAAAATTGACGGGGCCTCGAAATATGCCAGGATTCGATTATTCACTTGTTTCGTCATGCCCACGCAGTGCCATCTCAAACGCGCCACAGAACTTTACACAGCACATAACGAATTTTCCGTACTTGGTCGTTGTCTCTTTCCACAGACTGCCTGTAAGCAAGTCAAATTACTGACGGTTATCGTGTCTTCCCAGGAGATCGAATTGTAACTGAGCAAGCATACGAGATTTAGGACTTCTGTGTTTCTTTATTATTTTTTGGACAAATATCCTATATCTACCACTCCGACTTTGGTCCAAGTCCCTTCGCTTTCAACACTCATGAATCATAAAAAAGGAAAACAAGTCAACATGTTAGTAATTTCGCATCCACAGATCCACTCGATTCTTTTATACGGTATAAATCCATTCTGAATTTACGCACGATTTCATTACTTTTACTTTTAGGATGCCTCGTTATATCAAGATCAGACATTGGGCGTTCGGCATCCTTAATCTTAATCTTAAGTTTACGCTCAAGAGAGAGAGAGAGGTAGAGAGAGAGAAGAAAAGTTTGTCTTCTTAAGTATCATATCACTGTTCAAACTCATTGTGTAGCCCCTTACCTTTCCCGGGAACAAAAATTATGGACGCAACTACAGTGCACAAAAGTACACACACGGAGAAAATATTGTCATGTCCTAAAAATTCAGTTTCTGAACGGCATAACAGTGCAGAAAAACACTCACACGCTTGCACAGCGTACAATACTATTACGAATTATAATAACTATTGCAAACTGTTGTAAACAGTAGCATCACACTTGAAAAAGAGAGTAAACTTTAGGGATGTATGTTCGCAATGTTGGTAACTTAATTTTAAGAACTCCTGTGGCTAGGCAATTAGCGTTTTCTTTGGTATTACATTCCCGCTACTCTTTGCCTCGGTGATTTTTAAGTTAATTTTCTCAAAAAAAAAAGTAATTATTCCAAAGAAGGCAAATGAACGAATGTTTAGTAAATATTGATGTATTTGGGAAAAGACATCAATTGGAATTTGGCAGTTTAATGTGACTGCTGGCAGTAATGATGCTCTTCAACACTAGCGCTAATTATGTGCACTATTTTCTGCTACGTAGTTGAATTCCTGTAAGGGCAACAGATGGCAGGCACATACTTACCCCAACACAAGGTCATTCTAGACAGATCTTGCCCCAACACCCCCCGACAACACGACTAGAGAGAGTGGCATATTGCGCATGCGTAAACCAAGGATATCTGTTTCTGCGATATCCTGGTCTTGTCTACGTGCCGACCAATCTCCCCCCGCACCTCGCCACTCCCTTCGTCCAGGTACGGACGGAGAGATTTCCTTCCAAGGGGGTTCATTCCGGACTAGTATCCAGCCACGGAACGTGCGCAGTTCACATGAATTGAAAGCTAGTACGAGTATATTACGGATAGATGGACTAAGCAAGAGCTTCGAGATTGACAAGGGAGTTATGAATATTAAGTAGTTGAATAAAATTTGATATAAACTGGAGGTTCATTGCTCCATTGCGCTATACCAGAAACTGCCACTGGTGTGTTGCCCGATATTTTGTTATGGAATCGTTATTTGCGTTTTTCTGGGGTCTGAATTATATGATACCTCGTGCATGCATCTGGCCTCATCCAAAGCCCCCCTCTGTTAGAAATTAACTAAGCTTTTGGCGAACTGTTTGATGAAATGTAAATTAAATTTCGTACTGTCATCCATGATAGTAATAATAATAATTTTTATTATTTTTTTCTCTATATAGTCGAGTCTGTGAAGACTTGAAATTTGCTTGTCGACTTTAAATTTTATATATGCATTCTGTTAATGTTCTCTTGTCACATACTCCCCATTGTTTGCGGTCTTTGCCTTTGTTATTTATTGCGTCATATATTATTTGATTTGGTGGCTTTGGTTACTTTTAAGGAATGATAGCTTGGCGTCGGTAACGACTTGCTCCAGTTGTGTGCGGCCGTGTTCTGTTATTAATTGTGGAACGTTTATATTATTTTCCCCTTGTGATATTTAACTTACTTGAGAAAGTATTCTGTTATTTGTTTTTCTCATTCAAGCTTATTGTGTAAATTTTATTCGGGGTTGAAGCCACTTTTTGTTATGGTGCGTGTGTCCTTGTGTGTTGATCATTGTTATTATTATAGGAATGTATATCAAATTTCAATTTTAAACAGTTTTTGTAGTTGCGGGCCTGTAGCCTATATTATATATCAAGTGGGTATTATTTTTAAGTAATATGATAATCTATTTAGTGGTATTAATTTATGAATTTTCCTTATGTTTAAAGTAATTGAAATAATTAAATGGGTTGCAACCTTTTCAATATTTTAATTAAATATTATTTATTAGTTAATTTAAAGATATGAGATTATAAATTTTCCAAATATTTAATTTTCAGTTTAATTTTCTTTGAGTTGTTGGTTTTAAAGATATTTACGATATTTAATTGTACATATACATATAAGGAAATTTAAAGCTTTATTTTACAAGTAAATTAATGAATTTAACTTTTAATCTCGCTTCTCATTTAGTAGTTAGCGATATTGACCTGGCAAACTCTCATGCATTGATGTTAAGTATCCAGTCCTCTTTATCCTTTATGTTTGTGTCCTCCACGCGTTATATTTGATGCTATTGCCCTCAAGGTGAGTAATTTGGGTTTTGTGTTCATATTCCCATTTATGTGTTTTCATTGTTGTGTCTCTGTCCTTGTGGGGTTGCAGTTTGTTCCAACACAAACAGGCATAGTTTTCAAACTGTTTGACGCGTACGCGGTAAGGAAGGAGCGTTCCAACAATCTTGAAACTCAAACGCGGTCTGGAGTCGGTTGTTCCAACAGACTGTGGAACGTTCATGAACCAGTTTGCTGACTGACAAAGCAGTTCCTGGTCCAGAACAAGAACTGTGATATGCGCAGTACACCAAACTTACTGTGAGCTGTGCACTGTGGTCCATAGGTGTGAACAGCTGATCGGTCATCATTATACGACGGGAGCAAACGACACAGTACTCATACTATCACAACTAAACACAAGTATGTTGTTATTATACAATTAAAAAGTTATATATGACTACACACTAGCAAAGTGACAGACATTCGATAATAATAAGAATGATAGATGACGATAATGAAGGATATTCTTAAAATTTTGTCGACTCCGACTCCAGTGAAGATGATTTGGAGGTACATTACAATATACCAAAAGCAAAAAAAATGACCATTATTTAGGCAAGTTATTACTTTTAACTTGTTTGCAATTATGTTTAAATGATATAAGTTACAAGTAGTGAAATAAATAATTTAGTAACCAACATTCCCTTTCTTTCTCTCTCTCTCTCTCTATCTATAGAAGAAACAGTGCCTTGCTATGATAATGCAATGTTCAAGGAGCATTAACAAACAGAGCAGAAAAAGAACTGTTTATTTATCCTCAAACGTGCTGACCATGAACCTCCCGCGTAATCTGAACGCATGCGATTTGTAATTTACCTTCATCGTTCACGAACCGCTCCAAGAGGCTACTGTTTAGCGACAGTTCCCAGCGAGTACATAGCTCGCGCATGCGCTTTCATCAGTCCATGAATCGGTACGAAACCGTAACCAAACTGCTTGTTGGAACAAACCTCTGCATCTTACACATAGGCTTATCATAATTCTGTAAAATTTCTAAAATATAACCTTGGCTCATGGTTTCTTTACACTCCTGAGCACCCATCTCGGAAGACAGCCGTGAAGGAAAAACACAAGGCGCACAATTATCGCCAAAATATGGTAAGGCGATTTACGAATTGCCCTTAACAGAAGTACAGCGTAAACTGAAGTCATAAGTGCAGAAGAGCTCATTGCTTGAAATCCGAGTTAACTCATATTTGGGACAGCAGGAGACATGTTGATATCCGAGTTAACTCGGGCATGACATGGAAAATGTTAGAAGTATTAAAGGAAAATTATCTGTATCGGGCTGTATAAAATTTTACAGGAATAAATTATTAATATCATTTGTAAGTAGATTACAACCTCTCAAACGGAACAGAATAAAAAGAGTTGTTAAATCTAATTGAAGTTCTGAGCTAACTCTATACAATAAAATAGTTTGATAGAAATAATACTAACACTAATAAAAATAATAGGCCTTATACTTCGGTGAGTGAATCCAATTAAACGGACTAGATACAGTGGCCTTGGCGGCCAGAACAAAAAGGTGGAGGTAGCTTTATAAATCCCCGGAACATATATAGGTGCTTTTCTGTAAATACCAACATTCACCATTACAACATTGGCATAAATCTGGTATCTCTCTGAGTCAAAATGCCTTTTCCTATCTCAGAAATTTGCGTAATTTAGAAGAAATGCCAAAAACTGAAGTTAAAGTAAAGTGATAAGTCACTTATTCTTATAGAACCAACTTTCAGGTTGTAAACGGTTAAGTTTAATAAATATACAAGTCCACACGACAAAATAAATCAAAGTAAATATTTCCATTTTCAATCTACGACCACCATAACAAATCTGTCTACCTATGTTTGTCCCACAAAACCAAACTAAACGTAATTATTAGACCAATGTCTTACCTAATATAAATTGAAAGAACGAAAATTGAAAATAAATTGCCTTAACAGCTGACGAATCGAAGCCGCATTCGTAATGCAAGTACTACGTAAATCAGCTAAGTGTTAACACATGGCACTATCAATGGATATCGGACATCTGAACGATTAAGTATTAAGTCGAGAAATATAATAAGAAACTAAAGTTCATTGAATCTGAACGTGTGTGGCTAACAGCAATAATCATAATAAATCTCCATTAGCTAAGTATCCACGCTGAACAACCCTCACATTTATGCCACTATTGATTCCATGCTATTATGGAAACACCTTCTGGCTAGTAAGGATTATGCCGAAATATGGCCTCAGTAATACTTTGCTAACACTCTTCGCATTTGCATTCACTCCTGCAGACACTAACATCGTTCAAGTCAATTCGCAAAACACCTAACCTAAGACTTGACTATATACAAACGACACCCTAATCCTGTCGTCGAGCCTACAGTGTCTACACATCCTCACAATAAATTTTATAACACACGCAGCATCCCAAATCTATCGTTGAGCGGAAACTGGGACGTCTACTCAACCGTATATTCATATGATACGCGCAACATCCTAAACCTATCGTTGAGAGAAAACTAGGATTCTACTCATCCATATATTCATATCGTCGCTTCACCGGTAAAAGGTTGTATTCCACAAATCTATTCCTATCAAGTATTCTCCTTAAGACTGGTCACGCCTCCCAGCCACGTATGGATATGCAGTCCATCAGAACAAATTTCGTTGTGTTCACTTTCCTATGCCCATGGGTAAAGGAAAATGATCCTTACTGTACAGTACTGTAGGAATGTACGTTTGCATTATGTATTTACGCACTCCTGGTGCATAATGCATGTAAGGTTCATTTTCGTTTAATCGTCGGCATAGGAAAACGAACACAACGGACATTGTTCTGATGGACTGCGTATCCATACGTGGCTGGGAGGCGTGACCAGTCTTAAGGAGAATAATTGATAGGATGAGCTTTGTGGGATACAACCTTTTACCGGTAAAGCGACGATATGATACGCGCAACATGCTAAACCTATCGTTGAGCAAAAACCGGGATATCTACACTGCCTCCACAATGTCAGACGAAATCGAAACTTCAAGCACAATCACTGATATTTTAAACCTTGTTGAAACTCTAACACAATGAAATGAAGCTTGCCACAGAATGAACTCAAGTCTGGAAATATAACTATGTACATTCCTTCCAATAAAAACGTGAAATTGAAATTAACAACGCGCGGCTACTTTAATCTATGACTCAAACACAATCTCAACACACGCAGTGAAGTTTGGAAAATAAAGTATAAATTCAACACTCATCTAACTTTACGTAAATATTGCCAAAACCCTAATCACCACCATCACGAAACCCACAGTGTTTCTCAAGCATGAGAATTCCAAACGGCCTACCATCCTGTACGTTCCAAATATGTCTATCCATGAATTATCCAGTGAAGCAACTTTCTATCGAACTACAAAAGCCAGACGATCACACTAATAACGTCCAATATTCTATCCGACAATGTTTCCAATTAAATGATAATTTCGTCTCGTAAAAATATACAGAATGGAATTTGTTTACAGTAATTAAATCAGACCTCGACCGTGTTTCAGAATGCACTTTGTTCGTGAGGTCAATTATCATAAAATGCACTACGCTGGTTTTACATAGAATCGTCGTTTGGACTTAACCGCCAAGAGCTACAATCTTCTAGAGAAATTGGTTATCATGGGAGATTCTCGCGTTACAACGCGCTCACCTAGATTATGACCACTATTAAATCAGTCAGCTGTTGCGAATTGCTAACACGACATCGTATACAGCATGTATCATAAATATAAAATTTTTAACATACAGCCTGTATCAAATTCTCTCCATTAACAAACATAGCCTATCATCACGGCAACGCCCATAAAATACAGGCTTCCTCTGCCTTCAACGTTTCATTTCCAACACAGTCCATTTCTTCCTGACCAAAACATTTCAAGTACACATATTCCCATGATAAACAACGTTATAAGAATCTTTTTATTTACTTCATTACACCTTTCCGACCTCAAGAACAAAATATATCATACCGTGATTTTCTGTATCACCAATACACAGCGTCACAAAATTTAAGCTTCCCAAAAATAAATGTTAACTTTATCAGACTTCACTAGATTTCGGAAAATCGCAAATCTCACTCGACATTACTGTTAAATACATGTTTTAACATATAAAAATTTATCCCGATGTAATTATTATTATTATTATTATTATTATTATTATTATTATTATTATTATTATTATTATTATTATTATCTGAACTCATATGATATTTAAATTTATCATGTTCACCGCGACTATATTATCGCTATCATATTCATAACTTTTATCAGCCTGAACATTATTTCATTGATTTTAGCACGATATTTAAACTTCGCATTTGATCGCTTCTTAGCGTGATTTTAAAAGCATTCAAGAATTTTGCACGCCGACAAGAACAATAGACACTTCGCCTGAACATTTTGAAATACTTCTTCGACACACGCATTGGTCAATTTAGTGGGACAGGAAATTACAATCGAACTACTTTTTTTTTCTTCTTTTTTTTGCTATTTGCTATTTGCTTTACGTCGCACCGACACAGATAGATCTTTTGGTGACGATGGGAGAGGAAAGGCCTAGGAATGCGAAGGAGGTGGCCTGGTGTGAAAATGGGAAACCACGGAAAACCATCTTCAGGGCTGCCGAGAGTGGGGTTCGAACCCACTATCTGCCAATTACTGGATACTGGCCGCACTCAAGCGACTACAACTATCAAGCTCGGTCAATCTAACTACAATATTAATACAAAGTAGACAGACATGTTAATGAAGTCATCCTGGAGTCCTTGCTACATTTTAGCTGGCTTGTCTCAGATTCAGCCACACATGACTGGAGAATACATTATCTTCTTATACGTTACTTACAGTTACACAGATTTTACAACCGCTATTAATTTTAAAACACAAATGACGCACTATTCTCGCTCGTTATCACGCGAACGTATTTTCCGTCTACCGGAGAACAACGAACTGTTTGCAAGAGCTACTTTTCTCACACCCCAGTTAGTCCGGGTGTTCAAGAGATATGAGACTAGAACCAGTCTCTGGCTAGTCTCCTAACTCCCTTCGTTGATTTACAACACACAATAGTAAAAATGAAAGCCAGATACGTATTTTAGTGAAAAATGTCTATGCCCTTACGGTTTTCGTAGGCGGAAGTTCAGGAATTTTGTATCAATTCCACTAAATATTCTAACTCGAACCAACTACATGAGTATATATCACAAGTTATTCTGAGGAAACAATTACCGAACTTCTTCTCGGAGACACGCAGCGCGGGTTCCTTCGACCGAACCTTCAAAGAGAGTGTGTGAATCTTCACGTGGGGGGGGGGGGGTCTATTTATTAGGTCTGAGATGACGCTACCCAAGTCATGAAGTTTTGTGGTGCAATCCTATAATTTCATAACCACTGGACCAATCTTCCTGAAATTCACTCCAAAAATTCAACAAAAATTCCAATTCACAATGGTGGTGTTTTCATATTTTCCCCACACTTGCAACGGACGTAATTAATTAATTTCATGCAGGCGACAACGCGGGGCTTTTTGAGGGTTTCACTTCGACACGTACTACTAAACTGCCGATACAGAAGCCGACCTTTTTCCAGGCTTAATTACATTCATTTCCACCCTGTGGATTCTATCTTAATTTAGTAGATTAACTATGTTACCAAAATCTCTCGTTGTGAAGGTTTATTACAGATCGTTAATTAGTTAGTACTCGAATTTAGCCGAGGTATTTCGACATTTTGCGAGCGGGTGGCTCGCTTGCCACAGTGAGTACGGTCCCACGGTAACTGCTCATGGCTATGAACGGTGGGATAATCTCGCAATACAGAATATGGCTGCACCAATAGTTATTTGTAGCTGCAATATTTATCTGCAATATCTATCATGGTAGAACTATGGGTTCAATCAATCAATCAATCAATCAATCAATCAATCAATCAATCAATCAATCAATCAATCAATCAATCAATCAATCAATCAATCAATCAATCAATCAATCAATCAATCAATCAATCAATCAATCAATCAATCAATCAATCAATCAATCAATCAATCAATCAATCAATCAATCAATCAATCAATCAATCAATCAATCAATCAATCAATCAATCAATCAATCAAACAATCAGTTAACCAATACTGATCTGCATTTAGGGCAGTCGCCCAGGTGGCAGATTCCCTATCTGTTGCTTTCCTAGCCTTTCCCTAAACGATTTCAAAGAAATTAGAAATTTATTGAACATCTCCCTTGGTAAGTTATTCCAATCCCTAACTCCCCTTCCTATAAATGAATATTTGCCCCAGTTTGTCCTCTTGAATTCCAACTTTATCTTCATATCGTGATCTTTCCTACTTTTATAGACGCCATTCGAACCTATTCGTCTACTAATGTCATTCCACGCCATCTCTCCGCTGACAGCTCGGAACATACCACTTAGTCGAGCAGCTCTTCTTCTTTCTCTCAATTCTTCCCAACCCAAACATTGCAACATTTTTGTAACGCTACTCTTTTGTCGGAAATCGCCCAGAACAAATCGAGCTGCTTTTCTTTGGATTTTTTCCAGTTCTTGAATCAGGTAATCCTAGTGAGTGTCCCATACACTGGAACCATACTCTAGTTGGGGTCTTACCAGAGACTTATATGCACTCTCCTTTACATCCTTACTACAACCCCTAAACACCCTCATAACCATGTGCATAGATCGGTACCCTTTATTTACAATCCCATTTATGTGATTACCCCAATGAAGATCTTTCCTTATATTAACACCTAGATACTTACAATGATCCCCAAAAGGAACTTTCACCCCATCAACGCAGTAATTAAAACTGAGAGGACTTTTCCTATTTGTGAAACTCACAACCTGACTTTTAACCTCATTTATCAACATACCATTGCCTGCTGTCCTTCTCACAACATTTTCGAGGTCACGTTGTAGTTGCTCACAATCTTGTAACTTATTTATCACTCTATAGAGAATAACATCATCCGCAAAAAGCCTTACCTCCGATTCCACTCCTTTACTCATATCATTTATATATATAAGAAACCATAATGGTCCGATAATACAGCCTTGAGGATTTCCCCTCTTAATTATTACAGGGTCAGATAAAGCTTCACCTACTCTATTTCTCTGAGATCTATTTTCTAGAAATATAGCAACCTATTCAGTCACTCTTTTGTCTAGTCCAATTGCACTCATTTTTGCCAGTAGTCTCCCATGATCCACCCTATCAAATGCTTAAGACAGGTCAATCGCGATACAGTCCATTTGACCTCTAGAATCCAAGATATCTGCTATACCTTGCTGGAATCCTACAAGTTGAGTTTCAGTGGAATAACCTTTCCTAAAACCGAATTGCCTTCTATCGAACCAGTTATTAATTTCACAAACATGTCTAATGTAATCAGAAAGAATGCCTTCCCAAAGCTTACATACAATGCATGTCAAACTTACTGGCCTGTAATTTTCAGCTTTATGTCTATCACCCTTTCCTTTATACACAGGGGCTACTATAGCAACTCTCCATTCATCTGGTATAGCTCCTGCGACCAAACAATAATCAAATAAGTACTTCAGATATGGTACTATATCCTAACCCATTGTTTTTAGTATATCCCCAGAAATCTGATCAATTCCAGCCGCTTTTCTAGTTTTCAACTTTTGTATCTTATTGTAAATGTCATTGTTATAATATGTAAATTTTATTACTTCTTTGGCCTTAGTCTCCTCCTCTATCTCGACATCATCCTTGTAACCAACAATCTTTACATACTGCTGACTGAATACTTCTGCCTTTTGAAGATCCTCGCATACACACTCCCCTTGTTCATTAATTATCCCTAGAGTGTCCTTCTTGGAACCTGTTTCTGCCTTAAAATACCTATACATACCCTTCCATTTTTCACTAAAATTTGTATGACTGCCAATTATGCTTGCTATCATGTTATCCTTAGATGCCTTCTTTGCTAGATTCAATTTTCTAGTAAGTTCCTTCAATTTCTCTTTACTTCCACAGCCATTTCTAACTCTATTTCTTTCCAGTCTGCACCTCCTTCTTAGTCTCTTTATTTGTCTATTATAATAAGGTGGGTCTTTACCATTCCTTACCACCCTTAAAGGTACAAACCTGTTTTCGCATTCCTCAACAATTTCTTTAAACCCATCCTAGAGTCTGTTTACATTTTTATTTACCGTTTTCCACCGATCATAGTTACTTTTTAGAAACTGCCTCCTGCTTACTTTATCAGCCATATGGTACTGCCTAACAGTCCTACTTTTAAGACCTTCCTTTCTATCACATTTATGTTGAACTACGAGAAAAACAGCTTCATGATCACTAATACCATCTATTACTTCAGTTTCCCTATAGAGCTCATCTGGTTTTATCAGCACGACATCCAGGATATTTTTCCCTCTTGTTGGTTCCATCACTTTCTGAATCAGCTGTTCTTCCCATATAAACTTATTTGCCATTTGTTGGTCATGCTTCCTGTCGTTCGCATTTCCTTCCCAATTGACATCTGGCAAATTCAGATCTCCCGCTACAATCACATTTCTTTCCATGTCGTTTCCCACATAGCTGACTATCCTGTCAAATAATTGCGAATCCGCGTCAGTGCTACCCTTTCCCGATCTGTACACTCCAAATATATCAAGTTGCCTATTATCTTTAGAAATGAGCCTTACACCTAGAATTTCATGTGTCTCATCTTGAACCTTTTCGTAGCTTACAAGTTCTTCTTTCACCAGAATGAACACTCCCCCCCCCCACCTCCCACCATTCCTATCCTATCTCAATATAAACACACATGCCGGCCGTACTGCCAAACTTAAGTTTCTGGTAGAAACGAGTATCGGACCCAAGTCTCCGAAGATGGCAACTAAAAGACTTAACGCTAACAGTTCCACTACGGAAGTGGACAGTTGATTAGTGAAAGAGAAGTATCGACTTCTGAAAGATCGTATGTAGCATGTAATGGAAACCGAAGAAAGGAAACATTTCTTTGATATGGCCAACAATAATATTAAAAACGTACTGCACCGTCTCTGCATTGCCCTGCAGTGGTGTCTCACCATCACATTAGACCCACCGTCTCGGAAAGATGTAGCAATCTAACTGAAGAACTCACAGCTACACTCGGGCGAAACGCTCGTAATTTCAAGATCAAAAAGGCCTAAGGAACTTCCATGATTTTAGTAAGATTGTTGTTGACGCCATTTATCTTCAATCACGGTTCCAGTAGTAACACTTTGATATTCCGGGATGATACACAGACTGAGGTCACCGGAATTATATTATTTTTATATCCAACTATGGATTCGACATTAATATCGGTAGATTTCGATTACTTTTATATGTCACTCTCTCCCAACCTACCCTTCGGGGTGCTAGGACTGTCTCACAGCCACACTACGTTTTTTCCAGATATTATCTCGTATGTGTATGAAGTTTGGTTGAGGTCTGTACTGGAACATACAGACATAGGAACACATATACATCCTTAATCTCGGTCATTTAGGACATTTTCTTTTTCATCCCTTAACATAAAATGCCGATAGGACCTAAACTTGAACTTCAACGGCATCCGAAGTATAACTATTCGTTTCAACGACCCCGAAAACTATGTATTGGGCAATAATATCGGTCGTATTTTAATTGTTTCTACAATTCACTCCCTCTTCACCGCTATCCCTAGGGTGTTAGAGGTGGCCTATCCCCACATCACTTTTCTGCACACAGTATATCATATGCGTACCAAGATTGGTTGAAATTGCTCCATGTGTTATATAGCTATTCTCGAACACACACGCATACCGGTATATAAACACTAGCTCGCTGTTGTACTCGGTTCTGCTCGGACACTATTTTGAATGTTTAATTTTAGGATTTTTATTACCTGTTTGAAGTGAATTTTTTAATGAATTTTTGTGATGTTGATTGATATTTTAAGAAATCTTTAGAGTTATTGTTTTTTGTTTTAGTTTGAGATTATTTAGTTTCGCATTAAATTTGACCTCGTGGCGACCTAGATTGACGTTTCATCAATCAATCAATCAATCAATACTGATCTGCATTTAGGGCAGTCGCCCAGGTGGCAGATTCCCTATCTGTTGCTTTCCTAGCCTTTTCCTAAATGATTTCAAAGAAATTGGAAATTTATTGAACATCTCCCTTGGTAAGTTATTCCAATCCCTAACTCCCCTTCCTATAAATGAATATTTGCCCCAGTTTGTCCTCTTGAATTCCAACTTTATCTTCATATTGTGATCTTTCCTACTTTTATAAACGCCATTCAAACTTATTCGTCTACTAATGTCATTCCACGCCATCTCTCCGCTTACAGCTCGGAACATAACACTTAGTCGAGCAGCTCTTCTTCTTTCTCTCAGTTCTTCCCAACTCAAACATTGCAACATTTTTGTAACGCTACTCTTTTGTCGGAAATCACTCAGAACAAATCGAGCTGCTTTTCTTTGGATTTTTTCCAGTTCTTGAATCAGGTAATCCTGGTGAGGGTCCCATACACTGGAACCATACTCTAGTTGGGGTCTTACCAGACACTTATATGCCCTCTCCTTTACATCCTTACTACAACCCCTAAACACCCTCATAACTATGTGCAGAGATCGGTACCCTTTATTTACAATCCCATTTATGTGATTACCCCAATGAAGATCTTTCCTTATATCAACACCTAGATACTTGCAATGATCCCCAAAAGGAACTTTCACCCCATCAACGCAGTAATTAAAACTGAGAGGACTTTTCCTATTTGTGAAACTCACAACCTGACTTTTAACCCCGTTTATCAACATACCATTGCCTGCTGTCCATCTCACAACATTTTCGAGGTCACGTTGTAGTTGCTCACAATCTTGTAACTTATTTATCACTCTATAGAGAATAACATCATCCGCAAAAAGCCTTACCTCCGATTCCACTCCTTTACTCATATCATTTATATATATAAGAAAACATAAAGGTCCGATAACACTGCCCTGAGGAACTCCCCTCTCAACTATTACAGGGTCAGACAAAACTTCACCTACTCTAACTCTCTGAGATCTATGTTCTAGAAATATAGCAACCTATTCAGTCACTCTTTTGTCTAGTCCAATTGCACTCATTTTTGCCAGTAGTCTCCCATGATCCACCCTATCAAATGCTTTAGACAGGTCAATCGCGATACAGTCCATTTGACCTCTAGAATCCAAGATATCTGCTATATCTTGCTGGAATCCTACAAGTTGAGTTTCAGTGGAATAACCTTTCCTAAAACCGAACTGCCTTCTATCGAACCAGTTATTAATTTCACAAACATGTCTAATGTAATCAGAAAGAATGCCTTCCCAAAGCTTACATACAATGCATGTCAAACTTACTGGCCTGTAATTTTCAGCTTTATGTCTATCACCCTTTCCTTTATACACAGGGGCTACTATAGCAACTCTCCATTCATCTGGTATAGCTCCTGCGACCAAACAATAATCAAATAAGTACTTCAGATATGGTACTATATCCTAACCCATTGTTTTTAGTATATCCCCAGAAATCTGATCAATTCCAGCCGCTTTTCTAGTTTTCAACTTTTGTATCTTATTGTAAATGTCATTGTTATAATATGTAAATTTTATTACTTTGGCCTTAGTCTCCTCCTCTATCTCGACATCATCCTTGTAACCAACAATCTTTACATACTGCTGACTGAATACTTCTGCCTTTTGAAGATCCTCGCATACACACTCCCCTTGTTCATTAATTATCCCTAGAGTGTCCTTCTTGGAACCTGTTTCTGCCTTAAAATACCTATACATACCCTTCCATTTTTCACTAAAATTTGTATGACTGCCAATTATGCTTGCTATCATGTTATCCTTAGATGCCTTCTTTGCTAGATTCAATTTTCTAGTAAGTTCCTTCAATTTCTCTTTACTTCCACAGCCATTTCTAACTCTATTTCTTTCCAGTCTGCACCTCCTTCTTAGTCTCTTTATTTGTCTATTATAATAAGGTGGGTCTTTACCATTCCTTACCACCCTTAAAGGTACAAACCTGTTTTCGCATTCCTCAACAATTTCTTTAAACCCATCCTAGAGTCTGTTTACATTTTTATTTACCGTTTTCCACCGATCATAGTTACTTTTTAGAAACTGCCTCCTGCTTACTTTATCAGCCATATGGTACTGCCTAACAGTCCTACTTTTAAGACCTTCCTTTCTATCACATTTATGTTGAACTACGAGAAAAACAGCTTCATGATCACTAATACCATCTATTACTTCAGTTTCCCTATAGAGCTCATCTGGTTTTATCAGCACGACATCCAGGATATTTTTCCCTCTTGTTGGTTCCATCACTTTCTGAATCAGCTGTTCTTCCCATATAAACTTATTTGCCATTTGTTGGTCATGCTTCCTGTCGTTCGCATTTCCTTCCCAATTGACATCTGGCAAATTCAGATCTCCCGCTACAATCACATTTCTTTCCATGTCGTTTCCCACATAGCTGACTATCCTGTCAAATAATTGCGAATCCGCGTCAGTGCTACCCTTTCCCGATCTGTACACTCCAAATATATCAAGTTGCCTATTATCTTTAGAAATGAGCCTTACACCTAGAATTTCATGTGTCTCATCTTGAACCTTTTCGTAGCTTACAAGTTCTTCTTTCACCAGAATGAACACTCCCCCCCCCCACCTCCCACCATTCCTATCCTATCTCAATATAAACACACATGCCGGCCGTACTGCCAAACTTAAGTTTCTGGTAGAAACGAGTATCGGACCCAAGTCTCCGAAGATGGCAACTAAAAGACTTAACGCTAACAGTTCCACTACGGAAGTGGACAGTTGATTAGTGAAAGAGAAGTATCGACTTCTGAAAGATCGTATGTAGCATGTAATGGAAACCGAAGAAAGGAAACATTTCTTTGATATGGCCAACAATAATATTAAAAACGTACTGCACCGTCTCTGCATTGCCCTGCAGTGGTGTCTCACCATCACATTAGACCCACCGTCTCGGAAAGATGTAGCAATCTAACTGAAGAACTCACAGCTACACTCGGGCGAAACGCTCGTAATTTCAAGATCAAAAAGGCCTAAGGAACTTCCATGATTTTAGTAAGATTGTTGTTGACGCCATTTATCTTCAATCACGGTTCCAGTAGTAACACTTTGATATTCCGGGATGATACACAGACTGAGGTCACCGGAATTATATTATTTTTATATCCAACTATGGATTCGACATTAATATCGGTAGATTTCGATTACTTTTATATGTCACTCTCTCCCAACCTACCCTTCGGGGTGCTAGGACTGTCTCACAGCCACACTACGTTTTTTCCAGATATTATCTCGTATGTGTATGAAGTTTGGTTGAGGTCTGTACTGGAACATACAGACATAGGAACACATATACATCCTTAATCTCGGTCATTTAGGACATTTTCTTTTTCATCCCTTAACATAAAATGCCGATAGGACCTAAACTTGAACTTCAACGGCATCCGAAGTATAACTATTCGTTTCAACGACCCCGAAAACTATGTATTGGGCAATAATATCGGTCGTATTTTAATTGTTTCTACAATTCACTCCCTCTTCACCGCTATCCCTAGGGTGTTAGAGGTGGCCTATCCCCACATCACTTTTCTGCACACAGTATATCATATGCGTACCAAGATTGGTTGAAATTGCTCCATGTGTTATATAGCTATTCTCGAACACACACGCATACCGGTATATAAACACTAGCTCGCTGTTGTACTCGGTTCTGCTCGGACACTATTTTGAATGTTTAATTTTAGGATTTTTATTACCTGTTTGAAGTGAATTTTTTAATGAATTTTTGTGATGTTGATTGATATTTTAAGAAATCTTTAGAGTTATTGTTTTTTGTTTTAGTTTGAGATTATTTAGTTTCGCATTAAATTTGACCTCGTGGCGACCTAGATTGACGTTTCATCAATCAATCAATCAATCAATACTGATCTGCATTTAGGGCAGTCGCCCAGGTGGCAGATTCCCTATCTGTTGCTTTCCTAGCCTTTTCCTAAATGATTTCAAAGAAATTGGAAATTTATTGAACATCTCCCTTGGTAAGTTATTCCAATCCCTAACTCCCCTTCCTATAAATGAATATTTGCCCCAGTTTGTCCTCTTGAATTCCAACTTTATCTTCATATTGTGATCTTTCCTACTTTTATAAACGCCATTCAAACTTATTCGTCTACTAATGTCATTCCACGCCATCTCTCCGCTTACAGCTCGGAACATAACACTTAGTCGAGCAGCTCTTCTTCTTTCTCTCAGTTCTTCCCAACTCAAACATTGCAACATTTTTGTAACGCTACTCTTTTGTCGGAAATCACTCAGAACAAATCGAGCTGCTTTTCTTTGGATTTTTTCCAGTTCTTGAATCAGGTAATCCTGGTGAGGGTCCCATACACTGGAACCATACTCTAGTTGGGGTCTTACCAGACACTTATATGCCCTCTCCTTTACATCCTTACTACAACCCCTAAACACCCTCATAACTATGTGCAGAGATCGGTACCCTTTATTTACAATCCCATTTATGTGATTACCCCAATGAAGATCTTTCCTTATATCAACACCTAGATACTTGCAATGATCCCCAAAAGGAACTTTCACCCCATCAACGCAGTAATTAAAACTGAGAGGACTTTTCCTATTTGTGAAACTCACAACCTGACTTTTAACCCCGTTTATCAACATACCATTGCCTGCTGTCCATCTCACAACATTTTCGAGGTCACGTTGTAGTTGCTCACAATCTTGTAACTTATTTATCACTCTATAGAGAATAACATCATCCGCAAAAAGCCTTACCTCCGATTCCACTCCTTTACTCATATCATTTATATATATAAGAAAACATAAAGGTCCGATAACACTGCCCTGAGGAACTCCCCTCTCAACTATTACAGGGTCAGACAAAACTTCACCTACTCTAACTCTCTGAGATCTATGTTCTAGAAATATAGCAACCTATTCAGTCACTCTTTTGTCTAGTCCAATTGCACTCATTTTTGCCAGTAGTCTCCCATGATCCACCCTATCAAATGCTTTAGACAGGTCAATCGCGATACAGTCCATTTGACCTCTAGAATCCAAGATATCTGCTATATCTTGCTGGAATCCTACAAGTTGAGTTTCAGTGGAATAACCTTTCCTAAAACCGAACTGCCTTCTATCGAACCAGTTATTAATTTCACAAACATGTCTAATGTAATCAGAAAGAATGCCTTCCCAAAGCTTACATACAATGCATGTCAAACTTACTGGCCTGTAATTTTCAGCTTTATGTCTATCACCCTTTCCTTTATACACAGGGGCTACTATAGCAACTCTCCATTCATCTGGTATAGCTCCTGCGACCAAACAATAATCAAATAAGTACTTCAGATATGGTACTATATCCTAACCCATTGTTTTTAGTATATCCCCAGAAATCTGATCAATTCCAGCCGCTTTTCTAGTTTTCAACTTTTGTATCTTATTGTAAATGTCATTGTTATAATATGTAAATTTTATTACTTTGGCCTTAGTCTCCTCCTCTATCTCGACATCATCCTTGTAACCAACAATCTTTACATACTGCTGACTGAATACTTCTGCCTTTTGAAGATCCTCGCATACACACTCCCCTTGTTCATTAATTATCCCTAGAGTGTCCTTCTTGGAACCTGTTTCTGCCTTAAAATACCTATACATACCCTTCCATTTTTCACTAAAATTTGTATGACTGCCAATTATGCTTGCTATCATGTTATCCTTAGATGCCTTCTTTGCTAGATTCAATTTTCTAGTAAGTTCCTTCAATTTCTCTTTACTTCCACAGCCATTTCTAACTCTATTTCTTTCCAGTCTGCACCTCCTTCTTAGTCTCTTTATTTGTCTATTATAATAAGGTGGGTCTTTACCATTCCTTACCACCCTTAAAGGTACAAACCTGTTTTCGCATTCCTCAACAATTTCTTTAAACCCATCCTAGAGTCTGTTTACATTTTTATTTACCGTTTTCCACCGATCATAGTTACTTTTTAGAAACTGCCTCCTGCTTACTTTATCAGCCATATGGTACTGCCTAACAGTCCTACTTTTAAGACCTTCCTTTCTATCACATTTATGTTGAACTACGAGAAAAACAGCTTCATGATCACTAATACCATCTATTACTTCAGTTTCCCTATAGAGCTCATCTGGTTTTATCAGCACGACATCCAGGATATTTTTCCCTCTTGTTGGTTCCATCACTTTCTGAATCAGCTGTTCTTCCCATATAAACTTATTTGCCATTTGTTGGTCATGCTTCCTGTCGTTCGCATTTCCTTCCCAATTGACATCTGGCAAATTCAGATCTCCCGCTACAATCACATTTCTTTCCATGTCGTTTCCCACATAGCTGACTATCCTGTCAAATAATTGCGAATCCGCGTCAGTGCTACCCTTTCCCGATCTGTACACTCCAAATATATCAAGTTGCCTATTATCTTTAGAAATGAGCCTTACACCTAGAATTTCATGTGTCTCATCTTGAACCTTTTCGTAGCTTACAAGTTCTTCTTTCACCAGAATGAACACTCCCCCCCCCCACCTCCCACCATTCCTATCCTATCTCAATATAAACACACATGCCGGCCGTACTGCCAAACTTAAGTTTCTGGTAGAAACGAGTATCGGACCCAAGTCTCCGAAGATGGCAACTAAAAGACTTAACGCTAACAGTTCCACTACGGAAGTGGACAGTTGATTAGTGAAAGAGAAGTATCGACTTCTGAAAGATCGTATGTAGCATGTAATGGAAACCGAAGAAAGGAAACATTTCTTTGATATGGCCAACAATAATATTAAAAACGTACTGCACCGTCTCTGCATTGCCCTGCAGTGGTGTCTCACCATCACATTAGACCCACCGTCTCGGAAAGATGTAGCAATCTAACTGAAGAACTCACAGCTACACTCGGGCGAAACGCTCGTAATTTCAAGATCAAAAAGGCCTAAGGAACTTCCATGATTTTAGTAAGATTGTTGTTGACGCCATTTATCTTCAATCACGGTTCCAGTAGTAACACTTTGATATTCCGGGATGATACACAGACTGAGGTCACCGGAATTATATTATTTTTATATCCAACTATGGATTCGACATTAATATCGGTAGATTTCGATTACTTTTATATGTCACTCTCTCCCAACCTACCCTTCGGGGTGCTAGGACTGTCTCACAGCCACACTACGTTTTTTCCAGATATTATCTCGTATGTGTATGAAGTTTGGTTGAGGTCTGTACTGGAACATACAGACATAGGAACACATATACATCCTTAATCTCGGTCATTTAGGACATTTTCTTTTTCATCCCTTAACATAAAATGCCGATAGGACCTAAACTTGAACTTCAACGGCATCCGAAGTATAACTATTCGTTTCAACGACCCCGAAAACTATGTATTGGGCAATAATATCGGTCGTATTTTAATTGTTTCTACAATTCACTCCCTCTTCACCGCTATCCCTAGGGTGTTAGAGGTGGCCTATCCCCACATCACTTTTCTGCACACAGTATATCATATGCGTACCAAGATTGGTTGAAATTGCTCCATGTGTTATATAGCTATTCTCGAACACACACGCATACCGGTATATAAACACTAGCTCGCTGTTGTACTCGGTTCTGCTCGGACACTATTTTGAATGTTTAATTTTAGGATTTTTATTACCTGTTTGAAGTGAATTTTTTAATGAATTTTTGTGATGTTGATTGATATTTTAAGAAATCTTTAGAGTTATTGTTTTTTGTTTTAGTTTGAGATTATTTAGTTTCGCATTAAATTTGACCTCGTGGCGACCTAGATTGACGTTTCATCAATCAATCAATCAATCAATACTGATCTGCATTTAGGGCAGTCGCCCAGGTGGCAGATTCCCTATCTGTTGCTTTCCTAGCCTTTTCCTAAATGATTTCAAAGAAATTGGAAATTTATTGAACATCTCCCTTGGTAAGTTATTCCAATCCCTAACTCCCCTTCCTATAAATGAATATTTGCCCCAGTTTGTCCTCTTGAATTCCAACTTTATCTTCATATTGTGATCTTTCCTACTTTTATAAACGCCATTCAAACTTATTCGTCTACTAATGTCATTCCACGCCATCTCTCCGCTTACAGCTCGGAACATAACACTTAGTCGAGCAGCTCTTCTTCTTTCTCTCAGTTCTTCCCAACTCAAACATTGCAACATTTTTGTAACGCTACTCTTTTGTCGGAAATCACTCAGAACAAATCGAGCTGCTTTTCTTTGGATTTTTTCCAGTTCTTGAATCAGGTAATCCTGGTGAGGGTCCCATACACTGGAACCATACTCTAGTTGGGGTCTTACCAGACACTTATATGCCCTCTCCTTTACATCCTTACTACAACCCCTAAACACCCTCATAACTATGTGCAGAGATCGGTACCCTTTATTTACAATCCCATTTATGTGATTACCCCAATGAAGATCTTTCCTTATATCAACACCTAGATACTTGCAATGATCCCCAAAAGGAACTTTCACCCCATCAACGCAGTAATTAAAACTGAGAGGACTTTTCCTATTTGTGAAACTCACAACCTGACTTTTAACCCCGTTTATCAACATACCATTGCCTGCTGTCCATCTCACAACATTTTCGAGGTCACGTTGTAGTTGCTCACAATCTTGTAACTTATTTATCACTCTATAGAGAATAACATCATCCGCAAAAAGCCTTACCTCCGATTCCACTCCTTTACTCATATCATTTATATATATAAGAAAACATAAAGGTCCGATAACACTGCCCTGAGGAACTCCCCTCTCAACTATTACAGGGTCAGACAAAACTTCACCTACTCTAACTCTCTGAGATCTATGTTCTAGAAATATAGCAACCTATTCAGTCACTCTTTTGTCTAGTCCAATTGCACTCATTTTTGCCAGTAGTCTCCCATGATCCACCCTATCAAATGCTTTAGACAGGTCAATCGCGATACAGTCCATTTGACCTCTAGAATCCAAGATATCTGCTATATCTTGCTGGAATCCTACAAGTTGAGTTTCAGTGGAATAACCTTTCCTAAAACCGAACTGCCTTCTATCGAACCAGTTATTAATTTCACAAACATGTCTAATGTAATCAGAAAGAATGCCTTCCCAAAGCTTACATACAATGCATGTCAAACTTACTGGCCTGTAATTTTCAGCTTTAAGTACATGATCATTTCAAATAAATAATAACATTAAGTGTATTCTATATATTAACCCGTCAAGCTATAGATATCATGTACAAGATATCAGCTGTCACTGGAACTGTCACCAGTCAGCTTGACGACCCCAAGAACTGTGGGACTCAACACTAATTACGGTCATTTTGGACATTTTCTTTCTTTTCTCTTTGTCTAGACCCATGACGATGAAGGCTACTTGAGCTTAAACAGCATCCTTAGTGTCACAATTCATCTCAGTGACCGAAAACTATAGGTTCAGCACTAATATTGGTCATCATCGATAATTTTTACATGTCACCTCCTCCCCTAGAGTTACAAGAGGTGTTTTATTCATTAAGTTTTTTCCTCCAAATTGTTAGAATGAGGACTAAGATTGTTTGAGAGCTATGTTGGGGTATACACACATATATTCATAACCCCGGGCATTTTGGACATTCTTTCTCATTTATGCTCAATCGCTTTACCGATGGGTTTGAACTTGTACTTAAACGGCAACTGGAGTGTCACTGTTCATGTCGACAAGCCAGAAAATTATGGATTCGACACTAATATAGGCCGTGTTCGATTATTTCTACAGCTCAGCTCCTCCTCAAAGTTGTTTACCCCACAGATTGTGGATATTTTTACTCCTTTTCAGCTCTATGCCGATGGGGATGAACTTGGACGTAAAGGGCATCTAGAGTTTCACTATTCATCTCAGCGACCCCGAAAACTATGGATTCTACATTAATACCGGGCATTTCCATTTATTTTTCATCCCAGCCCCTAAGTGTGCAAGGGATATCTTACACCTACAGTACGTTTTGCTAGATAGTACGCCACACGTATACCAAATTTGGTTGAGTGCTATGATGTAACATACCGTACATATCGTCTCTTAAAAACAATACCGCGTATCTGACAATGCTCTTCCTATCCATTATGTTCCTTAAGACTGGTCACGCCTCCCAGCCACATGCGGATATGTAGTCCTTGAGAGCAATTTTATTTATGTTCATTTTTCTAAACCTTTTAAAGGAAAATGAACCTTACCGCACCATACCGTACCGTATGTTGGCATGTAGCATTTGTGCACTCCTACAGTAAAATGTGCTTAAGGTTCATTTTCCTTTATACAACAGCATAGGAAAATAAGCACAACGAAAATTGCTCTGATGGACTGCATATCGATATGTGGCTGAAAGGCGGGACCGGTCTTGAGAAACATAATGGATACGAAAAGCATTGTCAGATACGCGGTATTGTTTCTTAAGAGATGATATATAGCCTACATACATTTTTTCACCCCCTCTCACACCCGTTACCAGTGGGGGTGAACTTGAACTTAAAGGATATCAGGAATGTCACTATTTATCTCAGCGATCCAGAAAGGTATGGATTCGACACTATTTTTTATTAAAGGGGTGTATTGACCCCAAAGTGTTTTACTACAGATGGTAAATCACATGTGTGCCAAGTTTGATTGAAATTGCTCCAGTGGTTTATGATGAGATATGGCTCAAACACACATACATACATTCATCTATATATTAGATAGATAGATAGATAGAGAGATACATAGATAGATAGATAGATAGATAGTTATATATATATATATATATAGATAGATAGATAGATAGATAGATAGATAGATATTGAGCGGATAATGCACGAAACAGCTCAGAACTCGATCCATTTCGCCAAGTCCTGTATACATCATAGTTGGCTACGATGTCTGTTGTTCACCTAATTGGTTGATTTTTTCAATGTAGTTAGTTGAACTTATTAGGCTCATTGAAGAGTTAGATACAATACAATTGAATCTTACCAATACAAATTCGAGGTCCTTCACCAAAAGGCAGGTAGGTGAAGCGATGCCTAAGTGCTGTGTTTTCCTCATCAAATCTTTCTGGATCGAACCGCTGAGGATCGGGGTAGAATTTAGGGTCGTGATGAATCCCAAGCGCAGGGATTACTATTCGAGTTCCTTCTTCTACGGTGATGTTCGTCCCAGGGATGACGTATGGCTTTGTGCACACTCTGATGAGGATCCCTACAGGAGGGTATTTACGTAGAGATTCTGAAACATAGAGAACAAATATTTTGTTGATGCGGTACAAATAAATATAAATTATACGCATTTTGAATGACCATACAAAGCATTTAACAACATTGTTTTTGTGACAGGGTCGAGGTAAATCTAGTTATCAACCTGACTCCTAGCTGTTTCCATTAAATGTTCAAACTTGTGTAACTGTCGTTTCTTTGTTGTATAATTTTACAATTAAATTGAGGTGAGTTTTTAAATATTGTTAAAACATTCATTGATTGGTGGTATGGTGATTAAAGCCATGGAATTTCCAGAATTTTGTCGAGTATGAACCACCGGAACGTGATGCGTTATTTCAAAAATCCGAAATATGTTGACCGGAGTTCGAGCTGCGGCCACTTTAGTGAGAACTCGGATATTATCTTCCTGTAAATATTGTTCTTGGCTACTTAAAGGATAGTACATGTTCACTCTTAAGTCATCTGTGAATTGTGTATACCGGGCGAGTTGGCCGTGCGCGTAGAGGCGCGCGGCTGTGAGCTTGCATCCGGAAGATAGTAGGTTCGAATCCCACTATCGGCAGCCCTGAAAATGGTTTTCCGTGGTTTCCCATTTTCACACCAGGCAAATGCTGGGGCTGTACCGTAATTAAGGCCACGGCCGCTTCCTTCCAACTCCTAGGCCTTTCCCATCCCATCGTCGCCATAAGACCTATCTGTGTCGGTGCGACGTAAAGCCCCTAGCAAAAAAAAAATGAATTGTGTATATAATATTCATGATAACACTTGCCAATTTTCTCAATGTGGAACAATATCTTAAATAGTGGGGAATACTGAGTGATAAGGTATTTCGAGCCTAGAGATACAATGTTTGAGTTTCAAAGTTTTCTTAAAGCAATTTGCGTAAACATCACAACAGCATTAAAATTCATCTGGGCATACTTATTTGCGATCAGCTGTCCAAGAACACATCTCTCATAAACAACAGTCATATATTTATCTGCTATGTAATTCCTTCAGGGGAGTTTGAATATCATATCCCACATATGATGAAATTGCCAAAAATATGTCCACTTCTGAAATTTCTTCTGCTATAATTTTAAAATTGGTGAATCTATTTTCGAATCATGTTAAATTAATTCCACTGAATAGGAATTAAGTTACTTTGCAGACTCGTATGCGTCTAATTCAAGTAGTGAGAAAATACTTGCTCTAATTTTGGTTCAATGGTCTCTCTTTTATGATTTAAAAGCTTTGAAGAAAATGTGTATATTCTCCATTGTAATGAGAGGTATTGACACACATTGTGTTGGAAGTATCAAATACTAAAAATTAACATCGCGGTAATGCATTACGTATATTCACAAAGAAGCAGTGAATTACAGGCCGACAAACTCAGTCGCGTCTACCATGTTTCTATGGGAATGGAGCCAGTATAAATCGATGGCTGAAAGAAAAGAAAGGGTTACAATTAAAAAATATGCATTTTTTTTAGATTTCACCCTCAGTGAATATCCTATTTTGACCTCTGCAAACTCCGAAAGTGTTTTATTAAAACATCTGGTATATTCATGGCAAGATACACTTATAACAGTTTTCATGTTCTGCTGTTAGTCACTTTGCTTAATTAGAAACGGTTACATTTTGAATTGCAACTCTTTACCATATTATGATCAAGTATTTGTTGCTGGACAAAACTGGTGCATTTTGAGTTGCATATGTTTCCCAGTATTTTTTTCTGGATCAACAAGTTTCATAAAAGTCTGATAAGTTTTCAGCAACACCAAAGGTTTCGCCGTTATAGAGGAACTGCAAAAACCAATGGCAGTGCTGTAATGAGGAGAAGAAGGCATGACGAGGAGTGAAATAATTAAGTTGCTGGTTTCCTCGCTGGTCAGAAAGAGCCACCACATTACTTTATCTTCTTATTATTAGTAGTTTTGGCATGTGTTTGTCATAATTATTGTAAATTGGGGGGAGGGGGTATCAGAATTATTGCAAATAGGCGGGTTTTTATCTCAAGATATAAGAATGATGCATTAGTATTGTTGGTTTAATAGGCATGGCTGCGTGATATTTGAATGACCTAAAGTTTGTAGCGATCTAAGAATGGAAAGCACAAGCATACGTTTTGTTAATCTAGTATTAAAATCAAGTAACCAGAAGAAAGAAGGAAGCGAGTCATTGCAAGTAATTAAACGAATCGTAAAATATTCAGACAAGAGACCAGATGGAAATGTATTTATTATTAATTAAATTTATTTATTATTGCCTTGTTCAGTGGCGAAGTTAGGGCCCTAGGCACTCTGCTACAAGTAAGGACATTTTAATTACCATATAAAATAAAATACTAAAATAATTAAAATTGTTAACATTGATGCTTTCACGGCCCGTACTTTTCTGCTTATGCCGTATCAATGCCTTTTGCATTCCGATCAAAAATTTGTAATCATAAACACTTCAATCTGTCCCAGTTTGGTATATAAATTTCAGACAGTACCACCACAAAAGATTCCAGTCAAATTTACAAATGACGCCGATATTATGGTTAGGGGGGCATTAAAGGAAATTTTGCAACTTCCCATGGATGTCCCGAATGATATGATATACGCTGAAATGAAATTTAAAGGTCTGGGTTTATTTTGTGTATCATGGGAAATATATCTGCAACATATTAATGCATGCAAAATTTTGAAATCTTCCAATAGTAATTTTCTACATTCAACGAGAAACTTATGTCAAGAAATCAGCACAAGCCTTGCCGTATTAAATGTAGCAGAAACAGAATCTATTCGAGACAAAAGACATGGCTTTGTAGATACAAAGAAAGTCCGACTCGAACTGAGAAGAAGAGCCTTTGACAACTGGAGCAAAAAAGAGCATAAAGGCAAAGGTGTAGTCCTATTTAAACAGTATACTCCAGCGAATACATGGATTCGTGATCATAAAGGATTGTCTTGCAGTGAATGGTGTGATGCAATAAAAATGAACGCCAATGTCTCTGCTGTGCGTACTGTACCTGGCAGATCCCAGGGCAACAGCCTCTGTCGGCGTTGCCACAGAGAGTTCGAAACTCTTTCACACGTCCTGGGAGCCTGTCCACATGGTGAATTACTGCGCACCTCACGCCATAATGTAGTCAGATCAATGATAGCTAACGCTCTTAGAGGACAAGGTTATAATGTCTATGAAGAAGTACACGGTCTCTCCAACAGAGGAAGCAACCGACGCATTGACATTATTGCTTTTAAGCCATCCTGTTCTGAAGGTTTCATCATTGATCCAACAATTAGATTTGAGACCAACGAAAACCAGCCGGAAGAGGTCGATGCAGAAAAAAGAAGAATTTATGAAGAAACGGCGGACTTCTACAAGCAAAAATATAAGCTCTCATCCATTTCTGTAATCGGCTTGATGTTAGGTGCTCGAGGAACAATACCTGCATTTTTTGTTAACTTCTGCAATACCTTTGGGCTAAATAGAGATTTTATCTATAACATCGCCATTACCACACTCAAGAAGTCCATCATGATCTTCAAGAACCATGCTTGCGGACCTCAAATAAATGTTTGACATGCCTCACTCGACTGCCTACATTTAACATCATACGAACACATTATCTATTGTATCCACATCCATTATTGTTGTGAAGGTACTCTTTGTCTTTGGGCAACCTGCAGCTGTTGCAGGAAGATTGTATAATAATAATAAAATTGTTGGAACTAAATATATTAACAGAATTAAAAATGACTTAAAATTATGAAGTAAATTAATATTAAAACTGGCATAATATAAATTAAATTTAATATAAACATCACATAATTAATATCATCGAAATTGAGTACGAGAAATATTGAATCCTTGTATTAAATTTATCTAAGAGCAAGTATAAATACAATAATAAAACTAAATACTGCAAGGCTCAATATATGCAGTTCATAATACCAGAGGATAATTCGTGGAAAACACCAAAACAGAATCAGTAAGTTAGACAATGATGCATTAGAAAGTACAAAAGGGCACAAAAAGAGTCTTGATAGAGTCGAGTCTCACTATTGTTGAAAGTGCATAAAGAACAGAGTATTAAAAAATATGAATATTATTATAATGTGCAGATTATAATTATGTAAGTTCTGCAAAGAACGCAGGATACATACTCATCAGTTTTTCATTATCTAAATTTGCCATTTCATGTGCCTAGAAAAGATGAGGGATGTGTGTGTACAGGGTAAGGTAACGGCAATGAATCTGATGAATTGAATTGGCAAAAGAGTTGTGATTCACACATAATGAAAAAATTATGCCAAGACCTGAAAAGAAAAATAGTCTTTGAGATAGCTCAAGTAGGCTAGTAAAACTGTATGTTGTTTCGCCCTCTAGGCTGTACTTCCATCACCATGCGAAGAATGTTCCTCTCTGTACTATAAGAGGACACTATCGTGTTTTAAATTAACCATCTATGATACTGTACAGAAACAAGCCTATTGTTTCTTCTAGTTCTTACGAGTCAGAGGAAACGAAAGCATTCAATGTCATTCGGTTTAGAAAATGTTGAGGTTTCGAGAGGAGTATGCGGTAAGTGAAGTCATTTTATCTTTTAGTAGACATCGCCATCTTGCATCTGGTGTACGAATTTAATCCGGATTTTTAAAATTTCTTTCTGGGATGTAAATCAAAGAATTTACACTTTCTACTTTCAGTGTTCCAACTCCCTTATTATCACATGACTTTATAAGACAAGATAGAACTTATGTTGTGGTTAAGGATCATCCGCGTGTGTTTGAATGTTAACGTCCAGTCTAACTGCTGACGGATTTCAACATCAGCTATGTGAAACAGCTCGTGGAATGTCTTCATAATGAGATATTGCTTACCTGTCCGATATTCTGATTCAGTATAATAATTTATTTTATCCACTAATTACAACCAAGTACCAGGTCGGTTGATGAAACTAATTAACGCATAGATTTAGATACATGCTCCCTGACGAGGCGTTGTGTTAGGAATTCTTCATCTGACTCTATATTTATATTAAAACATGCTTTATTTTTTCTCCTGAAAACTATATTGAAATTCACCTACTGCAATGTTTATAAAGAAAAACAAGAACAACAACAACCACATTACCCCATGATAGTTACTTACTCCAAGGAGCTCTGAATCAACAGTTCATAGCGATAACAATTTCATAGAGTATAAACGAAGTATTTATAGCATCTCCCACCTTGGAATTGTGGGAACAATTTCAAAACTTACTCTTCTATGGGGTCCCCCAACACACCCCACTTCTGTCACAGTACTTGCTGTTAGCTGTCACTACGCGACTACTTTTTGTCGCATACGAACTCTGTCCTGATGTTGTCCCTAAGTTCAGTTCTCTTTTAAAAGTTTTTCTTGTCACTATCTACCTCCAGCGGGTAAAGTCTTTCAATTGGGCGAATCAGAACTCCATCTTTCGTTTTCACTTTAGCCACACGCACTGCACCGTCGCGACCAGAGAAGAGCGTTAAAATTCTTGCCAAAGGCCATTCTACCCTTTTCAGTTTCTCAGAACCGAGTAATACCATGTCAACTTCCTTGAGAGATGTTGCCTTCTTTCCTTTGAGACGTTGGACCAACTGTGAGAGATATTCTTTCCTGAATCGCTGTTTCAGTTCTTGAATTAAGTACTGTCTGAAACGTAAGCGAGAACAGAACTTTTCTCCCTCTAACTTATCTAGATCTGATGCATGATTTGCATTGATCTCATGTAGAAACATACTATGGAGTTAAGTCTTCTGGATCCTCTGATACATATGTTAGTGGCCGGCCATTAATCACCGACTCCACATCACACAGTGAAGTTGACAGTTCTTCATAAGTCAGAACAGACTTCCCGAGCATCCTCTTCAGCAGCTCCTTGACAGAACGAACCAGGCGATCCCACCAACCTCCTCACCAACAACCTATGGGAGGATTGAACTTCCACTCAATTTCTTGTAGCTGAGATTCATTTAGAATTTTCCGGACAGACATTTCTTTTAGCATATTTGCAGCTCCAATAAAATTAGTTCCGTTGTCACAATATGCAATGGATGGACGTCCTCTTCTTGCAATGAATCTCCTTAATGAGAGAAGGAATGCTTCAGTGCTGAGTGAAGATACGAGTTCTAAGTGTACTGCCTTATAAACTGTGCACGTATACAATGCAATCCACACCTTCGAATCATTCTTTAAAATCAATGGTCCAATGGTCAATTCCAATAACTTCAAATATTGCAGTATTCTTGATACGATCTTGTGGTAGCTGAATACTCTCTGATTCTGCGTGCTTAACCCTGTGTCGCTTGCACTGTATGCACTTGGAAATCACATTTCTAATGGCTCTTCTACTTTGAATGATCCAAAACGTTTTCCTCAGATGTACGAGAAGTTGTATGCCAGCGAGACAGTGAACTTTGTTCTTTGATCAAGGCATCAACTATATCATGATTCCTGGGTAATAACAAGGGGAATCGGAAATTAAAGAGGTCATTTCTCATTGTGATCTTTGTCTTCACCTGGACCAGTCCCTTACTGTTTCGAATTACTTTCAATCTGCTGACTGTGTCACATTTTTGAGGAAGTAACTCCTGTTGTACACACTTTATAGTAACTAATTCTGCTTCTCTTAATTCTGAAAATGTTAGTGGACCATCTTGCGTCTCTCTACTACATCGAGCGTTGTTGTAGAACCTTAATACCCATCCCATTATTCTTACTCTTTGAGAATAGGTGAAGTCACTTTTTAGATCAATGCTCTTCATTGTTACAGGTCCGTATGTGTTTCTCTTTCTCCCTGAAACAATGATATCCTTATTATATTTGCTGTCATCAGCGTGATAAACAGGCCACTCCTCTTCAGGACCTCTTAGCCAGAGGGGTCCCTCACAGCAGTTGGATTTCGCCAGTTCTGATGGATAGCACCCTTTTGACAGTAGGTCTGCAGGATTATAAACTCCAGGTACATGCCTCCATTGTTCTCGGTCAGTAAGTTGTCTTATTTCCTTGACTCGGTTGATGACAAACGTACTCCATGGTTCATTTCTTCTAAACCATGCAAGCGCAGTCGTGGAATCACTCCAAAAGTAACTTTTCACATTTTCTAAAGAAATGGATGATATGACTAACGAAGCAAGACGACTTCCTACAAGACAACCTAACAATTCTAGTCGAGGAATAGTGACACTTTTGAGAGGTGCTATTCGATTGCTAGTACTAACTGAACTGATATACCCTTCTCATCCTCGGTTCTGAGATACACTACTGCTTCGTAGGCATGTTGACTGGCATCAACAAAAGTATGCAGTGACCAAGACTGTTTATCTGTCTTTCCACCAGTTACCAGTCTTTGAATCTTTATTTCTTCTAAGTGGCCAATTTCACGGTAACGTTGGTTGAACTCCTTTGACATTATATCAGGTAGAGGAGAGTCCCAATTTGACTTAAATCCTTTTTTACTTAATTTCATTGAAGCTTCTATATTCTATGACTCCTGTAGCAATAATTTGAATGGAAGGAGCGCAGGGGCGAGAAACCCAATGACGTCATGAATTTTCTGTGTCATTGAGAGTAGAATTCTCTTGGTATTTCTTTGGAGAATGGAAAGTGAGCAACAATATAAACCCCCAATGTATCCAATCCCCTGTTCCACTTGATGCCTAAAACCTTTGTGACATACCACCTACTGTTATTAATATGTTCATTGTTGCCCTAGATCTTCGAAAGTTCACAATTCTTATTGTAGATTCCCAGCTTCTCAGCTCCATCTTGGCTTCAGCTAGAATCCGTGTACTTTCAGAACGAAACACACAGTATTCTTCTACAGAAGCAACTGATGTTACACGGTTAACTATGTACATAGATTAAATCAGTTTCCGTGCTATCTGTTCATCTTTATAATTAACAGTCGAAAGATGATAATCCAATACAGCACCCAATATAAACGGACTACACATGGCTCCAAAAATAACTCTTGAATGTCTATAAGTCTTCAGTTTCATACTTCTGAAATCCTTCCACCATAAAAATTGGTGATAGTCGCGATCTTCAGCTCGTACTTCAATCATTTGGAACGCTATTCTTATGTCTGCAGTAACACCCAGCTCTTTCTCTCGAAACCTTAGAAGAATTTCAGGGATAATTTGAGCGTAATAGGACCTTTTATTAAGCAATCGTTTAGTGAATGCCCTTCGTTTGTTTTTGATGAAGCATCGAAAACTGGTCGAACTGGATTAGTGAGATTTTCAGCTTTGATTACAGGTCGGTGTGGAAGATAATGACAAGATTTCTCAGTCTCTTCCTGTGGCACTTCTTCTATAAAACCTTCCGCTGTCCAGTCGTATTGTGAGAGGAGACCTGTCTTTTGCAACTTCTGCGAAGTCGACTGAAGGCTTTTTTCTGCTATTTCCTTATTGGACTGAACTTTCGGATGACCATCATTCCAAGGAAGGCCAACTACATAACGCCCATCTTCTTTTTGGGTTAAAATATTAAGTAGATATTGCCTCGTTTCTCGATCTTGTTATTCAGCTGATTTTATTTCTACTGGATCCTGAATACCAATCGTTCCAAGATTCCACAAATCCGTGATTGAACCACCTCTGTAAGCCATCGTGATTGTTGTATTTGCCATGTTCACTTCGGTAGAGTTGTCAGTTAGTTCTCCACCCAAAGTCCATCCTATCTTTGTTTCAGTGGCTGTAAGACCATTCTTAAGTCGAACAATATTTCCAGTTAAAATTTTAGCATAGACATCCATTCCAATAAGAAGCTGAATTTCTGGACAGTTATCACCCACATCGCTGATCCATATTTTCTTCATTTTAAGTTCTTGAAACAACGTAGAGCACGCTGAAACTCGTGGGACTGACTGGAAAATACGTGGTTGGCCCCTGTCTTCGACCTCGCAATCAACGTTACCGCCTGGTTTTTGGAGCTTGATTGTGTACTTCTTATGATTTATTTCCGAGGTCTTGCTTCCAGCAAACAGAACATGGGAAACCAATTCTTCAGCGTGTGATTTCAATCCGAGTTCTTCAGCTGTTTTTTTTTTTTCAAGATGTAGGATCGTTCAGAGCCACAATCCAAGAAAGCTCTCACTGTTTCTCTTCTGCCATTTCCGTGGACAGTAACTATCAGGGTTTGTAGTATTACTTGACGAACAGATGTATGACAAGCCATATTTGAAGTTGTGTGAAGCTGACTGGCTTCCTCTTCTTTCTACGATTCATCCTCATCTTTCTGCAAAAGATCAGGACACATAACCGTTGCATGCTTATAACAAAGCAAGCACCCAATGTTTGATTTACAGTTCTGTGACAAATGATTAGGTCGCAAGCACGTGAAACGACGCTTTTCCCTCTAACCTTTGATCTTCTTTCCTCAATTGTCATGTTTGTTGTTTCGAAACACTTCTAGCTGTCATGGCCCTTTTCACAGAAGATACATAAGTCTTCTGAAGTATTGCTACGTACAGCCACTGTAGGTGAACTCATCTTATCTTTAATGTGCTTCCTATCTACTTTTGAAAAAGATCCCTTCTTTTCAGTCTTTCCTTTCGCTTCTGTATTACCGAAACCTGACTGTGATAACAGGATTTTCTGCTCATTTCGGACTTCAGTCTTGATAAACTCAATTAAACAATCGATTCGAGACATCCTAGGTTCCATTTCATTTACACTCTGTTTAGAAAATTGAATCCTCTGCCATGCCCGTAACGTTTCTTCTGGCAGACTCGACTCAACCAAGGGAAGTAACCATGTACCTGGATCTGTGCTGGTCAGGTTTAAGGTACCGAGTGACCGTAAATGCGATTCTAATTTAATTGATAAAGTTGAAAGGGGAAGTTTATAATTTTGAGTAGCATTTGAAATTACTAGTTTCAACAGTTCTCTTACACCGACTTGCATCAGAAGGTCATCCCTACCGAATCGTTCTTTTAACGATTCAATGGCTTTTTGGTAATTTTCTGCTGTTTAAGAGTAACTAAGAACAATTGTCTCTGGTTCTGCGCCAGGCTTCATTGCCTGTAATAAATACTGAAACTTGTCACTGTTGTGCAAAGTATCATCTTTGTGTATCTTTCGGAACTGAGACCAAAACCCTAACCATTCCTTAAGATCTCCATTAAATGTCTTCAGTTCAATTTTGATTAACATAAAGGACCTTCGTTTACTGTTATGATTGCTTACATCATTTTCGAACATCTCGCTAGGTGGTGGACAAATTTTTCCTGTGAGATAAAGCGTATTGTTTACTTGAACAAAAATAACCTCAAGTTCGTCACTATATTTCTCAGAACTTTCTTTTTCAGCTAAAATAACATTATTCTCCGCATGACTGTCTAATAAATGATCCATTATATTCACGTCAATTTCATGAAGCTCCTCCATTAAACTTTCTAAGCGGTTAAAATCTGTCACGATTCTGTTACAAAAAACTCTTTAATACATTGAAACTTCTTTGTCACACATTGCCTCACAGGCGTCTTACCTTTCATTAGCCGTTCCATGTTGCTTCCTTCTCTTCTTGGATAGGAATAATTATTCAAGATTACTCACAACATATATTCCTCTCTCGCCATGGACAGGAATGTTCACAGTAATTTATATACGTTTCCAATCACGTCGGGGGTCACCAGATGTTAGAAGTTTTTTTATCTGACTCCATATTTATATTAAAACATGCTTTATTTTTTCTCGTGAAAACTATATTGAAATTCACCTACTGCAATATTTATAAAGGAAAACAAGAACAAGAACAACCACATTATTCGCATATTACCCCATGATAGTTACTTACTCCTAGGAGCTCTGAATCAACAGTTCATAGAGAGAACCGATGATTAATGTGCGATTACGGAAATTACTGTAACTGGAAATAAATCAAAACGGGAAAACAGAGTTTCAGGAAAGAATCTATCCCGTCCCTGCCTTTATCTGGAATAAATATTCGAAAATTTCACTTAGACATCCTTGCATATTTATTACGATCAAATTTCAAACTATTGGCAGTGAATTCCTATTCGAAGTCACTGGAGCTCAGAAGAAAAGCTGCTACAAATCTCAATAGTAGTATAATTGGATGGTTCTTGCGCCTCCTCCTCCTCCAGCTCCCAGGGGCCCGATCCTCCTCCTCCTCCTCCCGAGGGGCCTTTCCAGGGGCCCGCTCCTCCTCCTCAACCCGGGAGGCCTTCCCAGGGGCCCGCTCCTCCTCCCGCGGAAAATTTGAATTGGTAAACAAAGCCACGTGCTTTTTTTGACAGCCACGTGCTTTTTGACAGACAACAACGCATCAATAACCTCAGTACTGCCATCTTAACGGGCCTAAACCTCAATGCTGCCAACTTAACTACACTAGCGCGATTCACCAACAGTTGCTACAGCGAAGTCGTGTCTGCTTTGCCGTTGATGGACTGAGAATTTTATTGGAGAACCTTCTCAGTACAAGCAGTACTCAATAAGTTGTATTTTACAGTTATGGTATTTGATCAAGTGGATGCATTCTTATAGGAAGATTCAAACCTTACTCTATTTTACCGTGATAGTCCTCCAGAGTTTGGCTTGGTTTATGCCCTCAGTTTAAAACTAGGTATATTGGAATCTTACCTGAGACTACTTTGTCCAAGTACGGCATGTCCTGAAGTGTTTCGTAGGTTAATTTTCCACCGTGTTGCTGTAGAACTGTGTCCACCTCTTCCCTGGCTCTCGCCTGAAGGTCTGGATTGAGAGCCAGTTCGTATAGAGCGAAACTCATCAAGGTTGAGGACGTCTCAAAACCAGCCAGAAAGAACACGAAGGCTTGAGCGGCCAACAAGTTGTCTGTCATATCTGTCAACAACAGCGAATATTTATAATTACCTAACCTTATTATTATTGACTAACTTATGTACAATTAAATTCCAAGCGTAATACTTACTGATATCATCTTTGTCGTTCGTGAGAACATGGCCGTTGTTTGTTTTGTCATCATCAACCAAATTTCCTTTATTTTTCAGTTGAATCAACAAATGCATAAAGTCATCCCTTTTTATGTTGTGCTTTTCTCGATATTGTACCGTTTCCTTCACTGCATTGAGAAAAAAATTATTCACTTCATTGTCCACGAAACTAAGGTTCAACAGTTTAGCTAATGGATTAAGGAAAAGAATGATGAGGCGTCGGATTGAAGTAATGAGGGAAGCTTCAAACACTTTGCGTCCCATGCGGCGAAATTCAGAATCAGGATCCTTCATAGAGTTCATCTGCAAACCAAATGCACACGAACCAATAATATCTGTGGTGAACTGCGCCATAACCTCACGCATTTCCAGCTCCTCTCCTTTACTCGCTGGTCCCTGTAGATAGTCCCGTAGTTGTTTGCTGCACTCTGCCATCAGGTGGTACATCATCTTCATCTTACCGGACGTGAAGGTTGGAGTGAGCTTTACCCGAAGTGCACGCCATCGTGGGCCTGGTAAGTTAAACAGATGAGCGCTCAGTGGCTGATTTTCCTCGTCTACGGGATTACCGCGGTCGTGGAAAGAAGAGAAGTTCTTAACCATGACATCTTTTATCAGGTCAGGATCACGCAGAAGAAGAGCAGGTTTTCGGAACTGGAATATACCGACAAATCTCTGTCCTTCGAATGAATCGTATATTCTTTTGTATAAAACACCTTCATAATCCTTGCCCAGGGCTAAATTTTTGATACTTCCAAAGAATGGAATAGGTTTTACAAATGGGACTTCTCTCTTTTCCCAGTAGTCGAAATACCACGTGAAGTACACATATAGGAGAGTTAACAGGCTAGCCACTCCAACGCTAATGTCCAGTAGTAAGGACTCGAACAGCAGGGTCATATTTCCACCTGTAAAGAGAATATGTTCAATACTTAATATGTATTTACTCAATTTAATTGTTGTTGTAGTTGCTTTGCGTCGCACCGACACAGATAGGTTCGACGGCTACGATGGGATCAGAAAGGGCTAGGTTTGGGAAGGAAGCGATATTCACCTTAATTAAGGTACAGCCCCAGGTTTCTGCCTCGAGTGGAAATGGGAAACGACTGAAAACCATCTTCAAAACTGCCGACAGTAGGGTTCGAACCCACTATCTTTCGAATGCAAGCTCCCAGCTGCGCACCACTAACCAGATGGCCAACTTGCCCGGTACCATTTTATTTCATAAGAATTTTCTTAAAACGAGTGAATGGCTGGGCGTTTTGGGTCACCTAGCTGTCAGCTTGTATTTGGGAGGTGATGGGTTCGAACCTCACTGTGGGGAGCCCTGAGGATGGTTTTCTGTGGTTTCCCATTTGCATACTAGGAAAATGCGAGGGTTCTACCGTAATGAAGGCGACGTTCCCTTCCTTTCCGGTCATACCCTTTTTATCCCATCGTCGTCGTAATACTTTCCTGTAACGGGGTCACGTAAAGTAAATCATATTTTAAAAATGCTTAGGTAGAGGAAGGATATAAAGTTATCGGAACTGTCCCCATATATTTCTCTAGTGTTTAGCAGGCTGACAGAAAAGTGCAGTGACTGAGCGATGTAGAACACTAAAAGAGCGGTCTAACAATCAGGAGGGATTAATCCAGAGCATACAAAGCTGTTAGATGTAGGAATAGTATGAAATCAAACAGTTACTCTAGAAAACCAAGGAATTCACTTTAAACGAAACAAGTACCAATTGGCTCGGAAACTGTCAAGAGGCACACCAGGCAACTGGTGGGGCTGTACCTTAATTAAGGCCACGGCCACTTCCTTCCAACTCTTAGGCCTTTCCTATCCCATCGTCGCCAAAAGACCAATTTGTGATGGTGCGACGTAAAGCCACTAACAAAAAAGAGGCATAAAATGAAGTTGAAAACACAAGAAATATATTCACCATTGACCACCATGTTAGGGAAAATCAAGCTTTATATATTAATTGACGCTGGTATCGTTATCTTATCTACGTGACCATCAGTTTTACATGTACTCTGTGGTTTCCCATTTGTATACCAGGAAAATGCGGTGCTTCTGCTCTAATTAAGGCGACGTTCCCTTCGTTTCCTGTCATACTCGTTTTATCCTATCGTCGCCATAATACTTTCCTGTGTTGGAATGACGTAAAGAAAATCATATTATTTTTAAATTGCCTAGGTTGAGGAAGGATCTAAATTTATCGGAACTATTTACTTGCAATATTGACCCACTGCATGACTGTAGCTCTACAAGAAGGATACACTTAACGTTTTCTTTAACTTTTCATTTTAAATATTCCACAGGCATTCGCCGTGATGAGAGATCGGCCGCCCTAGTGAGAATTCAGTGATGAACTTACTTGTTAACTATGTCTCCGTCCTTCCACGGATTATAAATGGTGGTCAAACAGTATCGGTAATTTCGAGAAAATTATAAACCAGCCTTGAAAGGAACTGGAGATTCAAAACCCTTTAAAATCGTGTCGCCACGCACCTTCATCAAGTCGTACAGAAACAATTATTGTGCTATATACAAGCTATAGAACTCATCAACTGCTGGTGTGACCAAGATTGTACCATATGTGATAACATCTGATTGATGTACCAGAAAGATATTGACGGCTGAATATGGAATGTTTCAATATATCTGTCATTAATCAATAATACTTTCATTTCTTAATTTGTTATTGTTCGTTTTTATCACCTTGCGTACCGTTCTGCGGATAATTTTTACCTTAAGCCTATATAATAATTGCGATAGATCGTCTTTCGCTAAAGAGAACCTATTGGCATTCACTTGATATCGAGAAATGCTGAGAAAATTTTGGCACATTCCTATAGCGTATGTACTTGCAGTATTGACCCACTGCATGACTGAAGTTGTAAAAGAAGGATTAACTTAACGTTTACACTTGTAGAGTACTTGGGTAATTATAAAAAATAATTGTTGATTTTAATTATTTTATGATCAATGTATTCATGATATTGAAAATCAGCAATTCACACTTATAACTTTCTATTCAATATGTTAAAATGAAAAGTACAACACTTATGAGTAGACACTGTGTTTCAAAATACCGTTATTGTAGGAGTTAAGTGTTGATTTGTACTTCAATCAATGTAAAGAACACTACTATTACTCATCAATCAGAATCAAAATTGAACAATCTTTAACATTACTGATTTTATATTTCTCAAATGTCGCTGACAACTGTAAAGTAAATATTCTTCCACACTGAACCTTAGGTCAAAGTGCGCAGTGATCATCTTCTGTCTGTAATTCAATTTCTTCACTTGGAGTTCAAATAATATATGGCTTTTTCTGGCTAATGCGAATGTGCTTTAAGCTTTCCTTATTTACCCCGAGATGCCTCTAGTGGTCTAAAAATCTGAAATAAATATGTTCCAGCATTTTAAATATTTTATCTCCGAGAATGTGAAGAAATTATGACAGAACGCACAGACGGGATAGTTTTCAAACGTCAGTGCGGCCGGAAAGTGAGATATTCAACAACAACAACAACAACAACAACATTCTGACTTTTTTACGGTAGGCGTCTTATTGTCAAAAAAGTTGTTCATCGACTCTCTTTGTCTGCAAAATTTCCATGGCATGCAACGAGGGAAAAATTCGACCAAGAGATATGTTATTAATCTAATGTCGTCGTTCCTATGCCAAAACTGCGAATGTGACAATGCTCTTCCTATCCGTTATTTCCCTTAAGATTGGTCACGCCTCCCAGCCACATTTTGATATACAGTCCATCAGAACAAATTTCGTTCAGTCAGTTTTCCTATGTGAGTCTGAAAAGGAAAATGAACCTTACTGTACCGTACTGAAGGAATGAATTGTATGTTTGCGTGACATACCCGCTCCTAGAGTATGAGGTATGAGCTGGGTAGGTCACTAAATCTAGGTTATGAATAACTTGATGAAAGCGCAAATTTCTTAAAGGATACGGGTGAAAGTTTAAAAGCTTGTCTACAAACAATTGGGGACTTAAAACTTGGAAATGCTTCTCTGAAAAGAGAATTGCCCGAACTGAAATCTGGTTTAGATGATGTTCAGCATTACGGGAGGAGGAATACTGTTGAGATTGCGAGCGTTTCACAGCCAGCTAACGAGGATACATACGGAATTGTAAAAAAATTGTTGGTATGATGTTAGCTCTACGGTAAATGTAACTAGTTAAATGATAGATGTTTGTCATCACTTAAAGAAAGGAAATAACCAGAATGCCCCCAGTATTATTGTTAAATTTCTGTGGCGTAGTGATAAGGACATGTTTGTTATTAGAAGCAAAATTAAGGTTTTATGCCAGAAATGCCCATTTACATAAATCAGAGACTGAACTCTAATAGGAAATTTGTATTTGAAAAAGCTCCTAAACTGGAAATGGAGAAGAATTTTATTTATTTATGTTCCGGGGTACTTGTGGAACGCAGAGAGAGGTGAAAGAAGGTGCGTGCTTGAATGGTCTAACTGCAACATCAAGAATTGAATTAAAATTTTAACAAAGGTTATATTTTTTTCGAATTTCAATAATTAACAAATAACAACATAACAGGTACAATTAGCAATCTTGAAACAAGACTTGGAAAAATCCAAGATTTAGAACCTTAACAATTTTGGGCATCAAGCCCCTAGTTTTACAATTCCTGAGCTACGGCCTCAACTTTACACAATTTTAATTCAAAATGAACAATATAGTCAAGGGCAGAAATCCCCTAATTCAAGAGCGCTTGCTCCCTAAATTACAATATCTAACCTTGCAGAGGCACTCTTTACTGTTATAAAACTTTGAAAAAGAGGTAACAGGCTCTCAGTTTTTCCAGCCTACTCGAGGCAACATTACAACAACAACAACAACAACAACAACAACAACAACAATCTCTGGCCTCTCAAGGCACTATTTACAAGTTGAAATATTTTTTACACAGGGGTATCTAGTGCCCAACCTACAAGGACTTTGCGAAAAAAGAACAGGTTAAATAAACGACCCGAACACAAACTGAATGGAGGCATACACTGCGCTCCCAGATAATGTATTAAAACCTACAGGGCTCTCGGCCGATGGAACAGGGGCTAGTCCCAAACTACTGAGGTGGCACGCATGGAAATAACTGTAATGCATTACAGAAAAGAAGAGGTTGCGAAATTGTAGTCACCTCAAACCAAGATGAAGGGGAGCTCGAGAGGGTAACTCACTCTCTATCCTTGATTTACAGTTAAAGACTTTATGAAATTTTATGAAGTTTTACATTAGCCGAAAGGAACCTTACATTTTAGAAAAGTTTTGTTACATAATTAAAATTTCGAACCTTCCCCTCGGATTAATTGGCGGATACAGCAAGAAAGATATAATTTATGTGGCCATTACATTGTAGATGTTTTGCTGGCCGAAGACAGAGGCTCACCGCCTCCTGCCTTAACACACATAGAGAAAGACGATGATCAATTGACAAGGAAACATGAAAAGCCGCAGTTTATATACCCTCAGGGAAGGTTATAGAGAATTCAAGACTAAACTGGCCACACCCTCTCAAAATTTATTGGTAAATTCAAAGTGAACAAGAAATGCTGGATTGGTTGAAAATTAATTACAAAATTTCCTGATTGGCTAGATTCAAAACTGGCGGAAAGAAAAGGAAGTGTTGCCAACACAAAAATAAATGAACATAGAGTCAGTTATGGACAATCTAGAAATACGAAACTTCTCTAAGTTATAAGTTCTTTCACCTTGCACCAGAGTGCATGATCAGAGATTTTGGTAGCGTCATCTGTTGAAAAATGTCCAAGCTTCTTGATGTATAGCAAAACAAAACAAGGAGAAATTCAATCAGTTTAGGAAACTTTACAATAAAAAGTTACTTAATATTTCCATAGTGACATCTTCTGATTACAGTGCTAAGTTCCAGTAGTATCACTTTCAACTTTTGGTCGATAGAGGAGTTTATTAAGGTGCTTATTTTGAATGAGCGGAGTTGAGGTGTACCTCCCGGTACAATTTATGTGTAGATAAAACTGAAAATGTGAGGTTACCGATCGATTTGATTACATCTTAAAAAATGTAAAAGATGTTGATGCTTTGCTGCAAACTATGGACACAGTAGAAACAAGTATATTTATTTACTATCAAACTCTAAGCTGATTTAATACGAAACTAAGTAATCTATATACGAGAATTCTTGCAGCAGAGTGCAACGTTCTGGTTGCCCCTGGGAAATTGTTGTCAAGCAGTATATATAACAGTGAAATAGTTGATGTTAGGTATAATGTTTTTCGGCATGATCGTATGAATAGCTCAGTGGAGCAGTTTACATTGCTGTAGATAAAAGTATAACAGTTAGTAAAAAAGAAGTAAGAGTTGGTGAGGCAGAGTTAGTGTGTATTAAGTTGTACCTATATTATGGAGTATATTATTTTTTGCGGTATACTTCCCTCCGAATTCTGAATTTGAATCATATTATGAAATTTTTGTATCTGTGAGAGTGTTAAAGATTTACAGTACAAAAAATCATTATTGTTGGAGATTTTATTATACGAATCAGTGATCCAGACTGTGATCTGCTTCAAGGAGACACTTAATATATGACCCTCAAACGTTTTGTGTCCTTATACAGTTTATATTTACGTAATTATGTTCAAAATGAATTCAGCAGAACATTGGATTTTGTACTTTATTAACTAATGAAAAATGTCAGTTTAAGAGTGAAAAATTGCTAACCGCTGTTACCGGTATTAGAAGACCGGTATTACCCAAGATTAACTTTGGAATGATTATCTAACGTAAAATAAAAACAATTCAAAACTACTCCGGGAGTAGACTATAATTTTGAAAAAGCAAATGTTTACGTGCTTTATATGCGATTATAAAATGTGAATGGTAATGATTTAACAAAGTTTACTGATCCAAACAAAGCCTTGGACTCCTTTTATGCTGTGATTAATACTGTTGTAGATAAAATCATGCCTAAGAAAACATGTTATAAATGGAAGCGATATCCACGTTGGTTCACCAAATATAATAGAGATTTTAAAACTCAAGAAGTATCATAGGAAACGTGCTAAGCACTCAGAGTGTTTGTATCGCGATCTGCGTAGGAAGTCATATTGTATGATAAGTTATGCGTACACGTGTTACATACGTGAATCTGAAATAAATATATATAACAATCCCAAATATTTTTGGAATTAAACTAAACGAAAAACGAATAACGGACATCCGAACAACAGGGGCTACGTCGTTCAATGGTAACATTTCAACTAGTACTCAGAATATTGTTGACCCTTTTGCATCACATTTCAAAAGTGTATTTAATGTCAGGCACCCTCACATTCACTGGTAGTGGAAATATCCTTAAAACAGCTCGGCTTTTATCGACTGATTTTATAGATGAAGTCGAGTACAAAACAGCAATAAATAATTTGAAGCTAGTAAAGTCAAGTGATCCTGACTGCATAACTCTGTATTTGTTGAGAGATCGTGCCGATCCATTTATATTTCCTTCATGTCTCATGTACAATTTAACACTAAACACTCAGGTATTTCCAGATTTGTGCAAACTGAGCCGAATTATTCACATTTTTAAATCGGGTGATACTACATTTATTGAAAAATATAGACCAGTTTCTATTGATTGTGGTCCTGCAAACGTTTTTGAACAGATTTTATATTTTCTTATGTAACCGCGTCAAACCTTATAGGCCTATATCACAATCCCAGCATGGACTTTACAATCACCGATCAACTTCTACTAACCTGATTAACATTGTTCAGAGTGTTAACACAATAGACATGCGTTTGCAAGTTGGCACGATATACTTGGGCTTCTCCAGGACGTTCGATTAATTGGAACATGATATACATCTTTGTAAATTGTCATCATTGCTATTTATTCAAGACATGTTAAAACTCACTGTCTCATATCTTTCTTGTAGAATAGAATTTATTCTTTTAATCTCATGCTAAGTCCTATGTTTGCAAGGTTAATTCCAGTGCTTTTCAGGATTCCAATCTGGGCTCATTGTTTCCCTAATATTTATAAATGATTTGCCATATGTTTTACAGTTCTCTAGTTGTTTGTTGTTTGCAGACGATGTTAAGTTGTTCAAAGGAATTAGTAACTATAATAATGCACTTCAGTTACCTGCTAGTGGATTGGATTCACCTTAATAACTGGGGTACAGAAAACAAACGTCATTCTTACGTGCTTCATATGCGATTATAAAATGTGAATGGTAATAAGTGCTCTGTAATTTTTTCTAGAATCAGCAATAAGATCGACTTCGAATAGGCCTATAAGTTGAATAATGAAACAATACAAAGAGTTAACACTGTAAGAAATCTAAGTGTTACTTTAACACGAATTGTTTCCTTTAATTTGCATATTGACAAATTTTGTAACGATACTTATACATTACAAGGATTTCTTATAATAAATAGCAGAGATTTACAACATTCGATCTCAGTTTCAACAATCTTTAATTTTTTATAAAGAAGTCGTCTGGAAATTGCATCTATAGTTTGGATGCCGTATTATAAGTCACATATTGACAAAGTGGAGAGAAGACATTGTCGGCAGCCCTTAAAATGGTTTTCCGTGGTTTCCCATTTTCACACCAGGCAAATGCCGGGGCTGTACCTTAATTAAGGCCACGGCCGCTTCTTTCCCACTCCTAACCCCTTCCTGTCCCATCGTCGCCATAAGACCTATCTGTGTCGGTGCGACGTAAAGCAACTAGCAAAAAATAAAAATAAATACTATTCCTATACTTTAAACGACAGAGAAATATCGCAATTTGTTTTCTTATAAAAGTGTGTGAATGGCATATTGGGCAATAGCGTATTGCTGGAACAGTTAAATGTGGAAACGTCAAAATTACCTCTAAGGCAATTTTTCTACTGTAATCAAAGCAAAATTCTCTACCATAAAAATTCCCCACTGCAGAGAATGTGCGGAACATTTAATAATTTTGTATTAAGGGGAATAGATATTGACTTCGATTACAAATTTTTAAAATTTCTTGCTTTGACCAAAGAAATGTTCAGAATGAAAAATCCGAATGTCGCTAGTAGTAGACTTATTTCATCTCATTTATGTACTGTAACAGTCCTATTACGAGAGCTATTTTTACTTTTGTTCTTGTTACCAATTTGGCCATTGCTGTAAAGAAAATGTCGTAGCTAACCGAATCTTAATAATCTTCCATAAATCACTGTGCATGTTACTCTAACAGTATAATTATAAGGCTGTATTTCTATTTTTGCTGTAAGTTTAGTCTCTAGTTCAGTGTTAGTTTAGTTTTACTATTACTATGAGTTTTAATATTCGCATTTCATCACATTATTTTTGTTATAGTTTACAGTAATTGGATCATTGCTCTGTTGTAGACACTATTCAATATATAAATAAATAAAATAAACATTGTCAAAACAATAACAACTTAAACATCGAGAAAGTAAGTAGCGATATCTGCATATATTGCATCGTATTATTATACCAAGAAGAAACAACATGGAAGTAAATACTGAGAACTAGTTTGTAACTATTTCAAGCGTAACTAGGACGCAAACAAACCTGAAATAATCCGCTCCTTACGTGGAGATACTCAGTTCTACACAACGCCAACGAGACTGAGCCTACTGATACGAACCGTGGGTTTTAAGCCGAAATGTTGCTGAGTCATCTAAGTTGCAGATAAATGTCTTGGCATCTCATGGTTGGGTAAGAACTGAAGGTGTCCTCACCACTGATTAAGAATGCGTTATCTCGATCTCACTCTTTTACACGTGATTTGTAATGAAATAACAACATTCTTGTTATTAATTCCTTTGTTCATGTTTATACTTCATGAAGCCCTATCTGCAAATGTGTCAGTAAGGATGACGCATCTTAATAATAATAATAATAATAATAATAATAATAATAATAATAATAATAATAATAATATATTATAACCAAAGTCGATAGTTGCAGTCCCTTATATGCGGCCAGTGTCTGGTATTCGGGTGATAGTGGATTCGAACTCCACTCTCGCCAGCCCTGGAGATGGTTTTCCGCGGTTTCTTGTTTTCACATCAGGCTGGAGCTGTACATTAGTTAAGGCCACAGCCGATCCCTTCCCACTCCTAGCTCTTTCTTTTTCCATCGTCTTCACAAGATCTAACTGTGTCGGTGCGACGAAAAACAAGCAGCTTGTAATAATCATGAGAAGAAGAAAAGGAAGATAAAGAAGAAGAATCGTTTTATTTTCCTATCTGTTCGTACTACTACCGTTTTAAGAGACTACAGACAATTCTTTAAGGTGCCGTGGTCTTGGGAGATAATGACTTACATTGGTGGCCTCCGGCCTCAGACAACATCGAATTCACTAACTTGGAATTATCTTCATGGACACTCACTCGCTGGCAAGTATAAAGATGCTTTCCGAGTTCATATAAGCTGTGTTGCAACGCTGGCAAATCAAAGCTGCCAGAGTTCCCTTTTTATTACAAGTTGCTTTACGTCGCACCGACACAGATAGGTCGTATGGCGACGATGAGATAGGAAGATGCTAGGAGTGGGAAGGAAGTGGCCGTGGTCTAGATGAGGTACATACCGGCATTTGCCCGAGTGTGAAATTGGGAAACCCCCTTCAGGGCTGACGACAGTGGGGTTCAAACCCACTATTTCCCGAATACTGGATACTGGCCGCACTTAAGGGATTGCGGCTATCGAGCACGGTGCCAAAGCTCCTTGATGTTAACCCTCTACTGCATGAATTATTTTTTGGTTTTCGTTCGGTGAAGAAAATTCCGAGCTCTAGTGTTCAACATACGTTCAGTGTTTTAGATATACCATCAATTCTTAACTGGGGCTAATAGCTTAACAAACGTATGTGATGTGGATTGCCATGATGGTATATACACTGACTGACAGAGCAAATGCAACACCAAGAAGGAGTGGTCAGAACTTTATGCCAATTGCAGGGTAGACTGACGTCACTGAGGTATGCTCATGATGTGAAATGCGCCGCTGTGCTGCGCACGTAGCGAACGATAAATGGGACACGGCGTTGGCGAATGGCCCACTTCGTACCGTGATTTCTCAGCCGACAGTCATTGTAGAACGTGTTGTCGTGTGCCACAGGACACGTGCATAGCTAAGAATGCCAGGCCGCCGTCAACGGAGGCATTTCCAGCAGACAGACGACTTTACGAGGGATATGGTGATCGGGCTGAGAAGGGCAGGTTGGTCGCTTCGTCAAATCGCAGCCGATACCCATAGGGATGTGTCCACGGTGCAGCGCCTGTGGCGAAGATGGTTGGCACAGGGACATGTGGCACGTGCGAGGGGTCCAGGCGCAACCCGAGTGACGTCAGCACGCGAGGATCGGCGAATCCGCCGCCAAGCGGTGGCAGCCCCGCACGCCACGTCAACCGCCATTCTTCAGCATGTGCAAGACACCCTGGCTGTTCCAATATCGACCAGAACAATTTCCCATCGATTGGTTGAAGGAGGCCTGCACTCCCGGCGTCCGCTCAGAAGACTACCATTGACTCCACAGCATAGACGTGCACGCCTGGCATGGTGCCGGGCTAGAGCGACTTGGATGAGGGAAAGGCGGAACGTCGTGTTCTCCGATGAGTCACGCTTCTGTTCTGTCAGTGATAGTCACCGCAGACGAGTGTGGCGTCGGCGTGGAGAAAGGTCAAATCCGGCAGTAACTGTGGAGCGCCCTACCGCTAGACAACGCGGCATCATGGTTTGGGGCGCTATTGCGTATGATTCCACGTCACCTCTAGTGCGTATTCAAGGCACGTTAAATGCCCACCGCTACGTGCAGCATGTGCTGCGGCCGGTGGCACTCCCGTACCTTCAGGGGCTGCCCAATGCTCTGTTTCAGCAGGATAATGCCCGCCCACACACTGCTCGCATCTCCCAACAGGCTCTACGAGGTGTACAGGTGCTTCCGTGGCCAGCGTACTCTCCGGATCTCTCACCAATCGAACACGTGTGGGATCTCATTGGACGCCGTTTGCAAACTCTGCCCCAGCCTCGTACGGACGACCAACTGTGGCAAATGGTTGACAGAGAATGGAGAACCATCCCTCAGGATACCATCCGCACTCTTATTGACTCTGTACCTTGACGTGTTTCTGCGTGCATCGCCGCTCGCGGTGGTCCTACATCCTACTGAGTCGATGCCGTGCGCATTGTGTAACCTGCATATCGGTTTGAAATAAACATCAATTATTCGTCCGTGCCATCTCTGTTTTTTCCCCAACTTTCATCCCTTTCGAACCACTCCTCCTTGGTGTTGCATTTGCTCTGTCAGTCAGTGTATATACTAGCAAATGTACCCGTGCTTCGCTACGGTATTCTACAATGTATACGGATCGAAGTAAATTGCTGTACATGAAGTGAATAAAAAAATTTAATTGCATGTCTCTTGGCGTTATCCGAGAAAAAGCACAGGGAGGTCCGCAGACGTTGTTTCCAATGTAAAGTGCGAGTTGCAGAGTTGTGATGATAACGACAGGTCCACTTGTCTGCCGCAATTCACTACGCGTCACGTCAGTCACATTTTGATGGGTAAATTTGTTTATAATCAGGTGCACCTATACCTAATGATAAAGAGAATCAGGTAAAAGAGTTTAAAAAATGCACGCTCTCTTGCCTTCTGCTAGTGAAATCAAGAAGGGAATTATACATTACAACGGTACACAGGGGTTGGAGAACTACCCCATTCCTATTGCTAGTTAAGGTGGATGTGGGGAGTACTGATTACAACAGTAGACGCCCTCCTGATGAGAGTCACTTTTGATTTGTAAAGTATTAATTACAATGTAAGACACACCCCTTTCTAGATCGCTAAAAATCGACTTAAATTAATAAATGTAGATCGGCATACGGAAGTATATGCATGTTCACCTTCGTTTACAGAATAACTGCTGCTAAACGGTGCATTCATATTGAAAAACGGATTGTATTAAAAGACGACTCTGGCCTCATTTAGCTATCTAAATGGCTGGCCCTATGGTATTTCCTCGTATCTCATCTATTTAAAGGCAAGATTATTTTAGAACCGTTGAATAGGTTGAAATTTGTGTAAGGTTTTCACACAGTGAATTACTTTTCAAATACTTATGCGACAGCTTCAAACATAGAATTTGGCTGGGTGGGCCAATATTCGTGTAGAATTTGATGATCCCATCTTTCCTATAAGTGAATCAAACCATCAATTTACGTGTACAAAGTGCAAAATTTAGGTAATTCCAGAAATAGAGCCAAATTTAACATAAGGGATAGAGATACAACAAAAAGTTATAGGATCAAAGTTGTAGATCACTCTAAATTGAACGGAGATTTGCCATCCGTTTTGTGATACGACTTACCGTCTAGCCACCAAACACCTCGAAAGGAAGGTCTGCACCGTCATTAAAATTGCCTCCATATTTCGATATTTTTGGGGGGTAAAAAATTATTTTTTAAACATCTCGTAAATCTTCCATCGATTACAGGCTAAAAGCTTTAATTTTGCCAAATTTCTATTTTCTAACTCGTCTGGGAGATTGTGCTGCCATCTTGATATGGGGGAGGGGGTTAGAAATTAGGACTTTCAGGAAACTTTTAAGCCCATGAAACGTATAGGTCATCCTTCAGGATAAATATCACCGTCTGTGTTCTTATGCAGATTTGAATACTCCCAACGTGTCCCTCTTAGAGAATTTTGAGAATTTTAGATTTTTCTAGGGATCCTGAAGTCATCAGGTTGTCTGGTACCAAGTTTTAAGTTTCTAGGATGCCTAGAATGGTCTCATTAATTCACGTCTGTTTTCATTTTTATGCCTTAATTTATATATGTATAGTACAGTATATATAGATCGCGCCAAACTGACTTCTATTTATTAATATGGATTTTATATTTCACCCGCTTCCGAAGTGGTTCTAGGGGCGTCTTACTCCCACAGTGTGCTTTCCGGGTAGTAAGTCATACTTGAAAGTCATACTGAAACATACACATGTCTATTACCTTGGGCATATTTGACACTTTATTTTTTCACCCTTTCTCACCCTCTATGCCAAAGGGGGGCATTTTTGACAATTTATTATTTCACCCTTTCTCACCCTCTATACCAAAGGGAGGTGAGGCTGGACTTAAAAATCCGGAATGTTACTATTCATCTCAGCGACCCGGAAAACTATGGATTAGGCACTATATTCGATTATTATTGTATCTCATTACTCTCCCCCATAAAGGGGGTCAAACTTAGAGTTTTAAAAAACCGGGAGTGTTACTATTCATCTCAGCGACCACGAAAACTATGGCTTCGACAATATTTTCGATTATTTTTAAATCTGACTCCCCCTCAACCCCACCAGAAAGGGGGATGAACTTGGACTTGTAAAATATCCGGGGTCTCACCATTCATCTCAGCGACCCCGACAACTATGGATTCAACATTATTTTCATTTATTTTTATATATCACTCTCCAATTGCCACCCACCACGAAGGAGGCTGAACTTTAAAAAATTCCGGAGTGCCATTATTCATCTCAGCGACCCCGAAAAGTATGGATTCTACACTACTTTCGATGATTTTTATATCTCAGCCCCCTCGCTCATCGGTGCCTAAGGGTTCCTGGGGTGTCCTACCCCCACGTGGTTTGTCTCCTGATACTAAAATTTCGAAGTGTACAATTCACCTCGGCGAAATCGAAAACTATGTATTCGACAGTATTTTCGATTAATTTTATATATCAATACCCCCTCGCTCCCGATCCCAAAGGGGGATAAACTTGGACTTATAAAATAAACGGATTCTCACTATTCATCTCAGCGACCCCGAGAACTATGGATTCGACACTATTTTCCATTAATTTTATATAACATTCTCCCATCTCCCCCACCACGATGGGGGCTAAAATTGGACTTTAAAAAATTCCGGAGTGTCACTATTCATCTCAGCGACCTCCAAAAATATGGAATCGACACTACATTCGATTTGTATATCTCAGCCACTCTCCCCCCACCCCTAATGTTTCCTGGGGTGTATTACCCCCACGTGGTTTGTTTCCTGATACTAAAATTCCGGAGTGTCACTATTCATCTCAGCGAACCCGAAGCCTACGTATTCGACAGTATTTTCTATTATTTCTATATATCAATCCCCCATCCACCCCCCCCCCTCCAACGAAGAGGGCTGAACTTGGACATTAAAAAATTCCGGAGTGTTGCTATTCATTTCAGGGAGCCCGAAAAGTATTGATTCGACACTACTTTCGATGATATATATGTCTCACCCCCTCTCCCCCCCGCCCCTAAGCGTTCCTGGGGTGTCCTACCCCCACGTATTTTTGTCTCCTGATACTAAAAATGCGAAGCGTACCATTCACCTCGGCGACCCCGAAAACTATGTATTTGACACTATTTTCGATTAATTTTATATATCACTCCTCCCTCGCCCCCACACCAAAGGGGGATAAACTTAGACTTATAATATATCCGAAGTCTCACTATTCATCTGAGCGACCCCGACAACTATGGATTCGACTCTCTTTTCGATTATTTTTATATATCACTCTCCCGTCGCCTCATACCACGAAGGGGGCTGAACTTGGACTTTAAAAAATCCGGAGTGTGACTATTCATCTCAGCGACCACGAAAAGTATGGATTCAACATTACTTTTGATGATTTTTCTATCTGAGCCCTGTTGCCCCCTTGCCCCTAAGGTTTCTTAGGGTGTATTACCCCCACGTGGTTTGTCTTCTGATACAAAAAATTCGGGGTGTCATTATTCATCCCAGCGACCCCGAAAACTGTGGATTCGACATTATTTTCTATTATTTTTATATATTACTCCCCCATCGCCCCCCACCCCGAAAGGGGCTGAACTTGGACATTTGAAAATTCCGGAGTGTCACTACACATTTCAGAGAGCCTGAAAAGTATGTATTCGACACTACTTCCGATTATTTTAATATCTCACCGCCCTCGCCCCCCCCCCCCAGCCCTTAAGGTTTCCTGGGCTATCTAACCCCCACGTGGTTTGTCTCCTGATACTAAAAACCCGGACTGTACAATTCCCATCGGCGACCCCGTAAACTATATATTCGGCACTATTTTCGTTTAATTTTATATATTACTCCCCCCTTGCCCCCACCCAAAAGGGGACTGAACTTGGACTTTAAAAAAATCCAGAGTGTCACTATTCATCCCAGCGACCCCGAAAAGGATGGATTCGACACTATTTTCGTTAATTTGTGTATCTGACCCCCTCACCCCCCTAAGGTTTCCTGTGCTGTCTTACCCCCACGTGGTTTATCTCCTGATACTAAACATCCGAAGTGTACAATTCCCCTCGGCGACCCCGAAAACTATGTATTCGACACCATTTTCGTTTATTTTCATATATCACTCCCCCCTCACCCCCACCCCAAAGGAGGCTCAACTCGGACTTTAAAAAATCCGGAGTGTCACTATTCATCTCAGCGACCCTGAAAAGTATGGATTCGACACTATTTTCGTTAATTTTTATATCTGACCCCTTGCCCCCCCCCCCGCCCCTAAGCTTTCCTTGGCTGTCTTAACCCCACGTGGTTTGTCTCCTGATACTAAAAATCCGGAGTGTACAATTCACCTCGACAAACCCGAAAACTATGTATTCGACACCATTTTCGTTTAATTTTATATATCAGTCCCCCCTCGCCACCCACCCAAATGGGAGCAGAAATTTGACTTTAAAAAAATCGGGAGTGTCACTATTCACCTCAGTGACCACAAAAACTATGGATTCGACACTATTTTCGATTATGTTTTTACCTGAACACCCTAACCCCCACCCCTAAGGGGGGTAGTGGTGGCTTACCCCCACAGTGCTCATCTCCAGATAGCAAATAATATGTGTTCAAATTTTGATTGAAATTGCTCCAGTGGTTTAGGAGATGTGTCATTTACACACATACATTTATCACCAGTCTCCCCTCGCCCCCACCCCCACCCAAATGGGAGCAGAATTTTGACTTTTCAAAAATCGGGAGTGTCACTATTCACCTCAGCGACCCCAAAAATTATGGATTCGACACTATTTTATATTATGTTTTTACCTGACCCCCGTAACCCTCACCCCTAAGGGGGGTAGTGGTGGCTTACCCCCACAGTGCTCGTCTCCAGATAGCAAATAATATGTGTTCAAAATTTGATTGAAATTTCTCCAGTGGTTTAGGAGGACATGTGTCATTTACACACATACATTCAACATCAGTCCCCCCTCACCCCCCACCCAAATGGGAGCAGAATTTTGACTTTTAAAAAATCGGGAGTGTCACTATTCACCTCAGCGACCCCAAAAACTATGGATTCGACACCATTTTAGGAGGAGATGTGTCATTTACATACAAACATACATTCATTTTTATATATATAGATACACACACACACACACACACACACACACACACACACACACACACACGATTTTTCAACATTTCTACATCGTCAAGTTGATGCACATTGACCCAGCTAAAGCAAATACGGGAGTTATAATACCAAATCATACAAGGTTCACTCAGAATTTCTCCAGCTATGAAATAGGAATCCAACGAACACGGGACGGCTACTTCAATATACGCACCTCAAAGCCATTCTACAACCACCTAACAGCAGTCATCGGAGTTCAACAATATTTTGTTCGCACGCGAGGGCAGTCAACATCACTCAGCAGGCTCCAACCAGGGAAGCCCCTCCCTCTCGCCCCTAAACCAGTTCTATCTGTGGTGGCCTACCAAGTGGACAGAAGACGAGATCGCCGCCCAGCTACAACTAGAGGGTCATCAGTTCTAGAAGGTCATCAGGATCCGAAACAACCAGGGTCCAACTTCCTTGGTACGGTTACTATCCAGGGATGTAAACACGCTGGATGGCCTACTGCGCGATGGAGCCATCATCTACCGTCGTAGGCATCGAGTGGAGCCTTGAAGATCCTCACCGCCCCAAAAGATCAGGTGCGATCGATGCCAGAGTTACGACCACGCTCCAGGCACCCCTAGTGTGCACCGAGAGGTAGGTGCTATTTCTGGACAGGATCATCCTACCCAAAACTGTGCTAATAAGTCGTCTCCAAAGTGTGTCAATTGTAACCTTCCACATCCAGCTTCCTCCTGTAAGTGTAAAGCCCGCCCAACCCCAGAACCAACCCAACCAGAATCCGTAGTCCCAGTTAACTCCCAGAATTTCCCCACCCCCGCTCCCTCATCTGCACTCCCCTCCCCCACTACGGTGTTACAGAACGTCCTTCCCTTTAACGGTCCTCATGTCCCACTCGTTGGCTGAACGGTCAGCGTACTGGCCTTCGGTTCAGAGGGTGCCAGGTTCGATTCCCGGCCGGGTCGGGGAGTTCAACCTTAATTGGTTAATTCCAATGGCACGGGGGCTGGGTGTATGTGTTGTCTTCATCATCATTTCATCCTCATCACGACGCGCAGGTCGCCTACGGGCTTCAAATAGAAAGACCTGCACCTGGCGAGCCAAACCCGTCCTGGGATATCCCGGCACTAAAAGCCATACGACATTTCACATTTCACCGTCCTCATATTCTATCCCAAGTCCAGCTAGCAGCGCGACTGGTGTTTAACACTCACGTGGACATAGCGTACTCGGGGACGAAGATGCACTATGCATTTTTCCCTTTAACGCTGTCCCCAGAATTATTTAATGGCTAAAATATACAACACAAACATCGGTTATTTGAACACCAGCCCTGCTCTACTGGATAATTCCCTTTCGCTGTACGACGCGGATATATTTATCTTAAATGAAACATTTCTGACTCCAAAACATAGGCCACATTTTACGTCATACCACCTCTACAGAGTGGATAGACCAGGACAAGCTCGAGGAGGTGTGGCCATAGGAATCAGCAAGCGTATCTTCCAAACAATACCACTAGATTTCATTAAATACATAGATTCAACTTTTCGTAACAGCATATTTTTATAGTCGACATTAATATCAATTCATATATTGTAACACAATCTAATGATTTTAATGCCGCCATCTCTCAAATCCAGGGAATACAGATTCCCTTCCTCTTCCATACCTGTTCTATTTCCAACTCCACTCCTGACCTTCTAATCTTATCACCCTCCCTCTCTACCAACCCAGTAATAGAAAAAGCTCTATGTATAGACTCTGATCACGCTCCAGCAATCATTACCATCCCTAACATATCCTACACATTACGTAACCAATATACTCGCCCCTCTCCCCTCACACGTTATTTTCAAACCAACTGGCAACAATACCGCCAAACTACAACAGATCTGCTCCAGCATTCCCCTCCTCCTACATCCATCCCGAACCTACACACACTAATCAGCCTAGTAGAGCAAGTAGTAATAACAGCTGACCAGCGACACATTCCGAGACATTCCCACCACCCTACAAAACCCCCAATTCCCCGCAAAGCACTATCCTTATTAAAACTAGCCCACGAACTATACAACTCCTACGTATTAGTGATGGGACATTCGATTCATTTTACTGAATCGATTAATTTGATTCCGTTCACGTTACTGAATCGATACGGTGAACCGATTCACGGCACATTAGTCACCGCTCCTACTGCATCTATGTAGTATATACTGGTAAGACAGCAGCAACAGCATTCAGTGCTCGCTGCCGCCATTTGGTCTTCATACTATGGACTCCTTTCTTAGAAAAAAAAATGCTAGTCACTTTAATACATCGAAGGTTTCCGGCGACGCAGGATAGGAAAGATCTAGGATTAGGAAGGTAGCAGCCATGGCCTTAATTAAGGCACAGTCCCAGCATTTCCTGGTGTGAAAATGGGGAAACTACGGAAAACCATCTTAACGGCTGCCGACGGTGGGATTCGAACCTACCATCCCCCGAATGCAAGCGCATAGCTACGCGATACTAACCTCACGTCCAACTCGCTCAGTCATTTTTGAAAATATGCATTTTTCTATCAGCTGAGGATTTTTTAAAATCGTCATATTTTTATAGGCTACCCGAGATGTACAGTAGCCCGCTGGTTTTCTGATTCAACATGCTGTTGGTTAAGTTATTGCGTCAGTCGGCTCACATACTGTCCATATATGATCGAAGTCTTGTGCAACGATGTGACATATGAACTGAGAGAATACTGAGCCGTTCTTCCCAACACAAAACAGGTACTTTTGAGTGGTCATGAGCATGACTCAAACTCATAGGGCAGGCTACAGTCGAGTTTAATTGTCAAAAGTCCACTAAGTTATAATACTAAGATTCATTAAACTGATAAATAGTATAACCTAATAGCCTACCTACTTACTACCTAGTTCAGAATTATGTTTTGACTACCTTTTTAACACTGCAAATAAATCCATCTATTATTTAAACCTCCCTGTAAGAAGAGGTCAGTGAATGCAAGTGGGTATTATTTTCAAATGAGCTGAGCTCGAGAGTCCATTATAGCATACGATTCTTTCAGTGTACCATGGCTCTGTATGTATTGCTTCAGAGGAAGTTCGGCTCCCCGCCATTGTCCAGTCTACCGATAATGAACCGTGTGAGTGTCACACTGATCGGCGACTGCGTACGATTCTTTCGGTGTGCCCTGACTCACTATATGTCTCGCTGCAGCGGAAGCTCGACTCTCCGCCAGTGTCCAGTGTGCCGATAAGGAGCCGTGTGTGTCTTGTGTCTCACTAAGCCGTGTTCGTTCACAATTCTTTCGATGAGTCATGATTCACTGTCTCGCTGTAGCGGAAGCTGGGCTCCCCGTCTACGTCCGGTGAGTGCGCCACTCAGCACTGTCCGCTGGGAGTAAGCTGAATCGTGTGCCGTGAGATCGCCGTTCCTATGAATCGATTCACTCGGACACTTGAATGAATCGATACACTGCTTCGAATCATGCATTCAGTAGCCAACACTACTACGTACGTACTCGTGACAACACGACTTTACGAGAACACAGAAGAACACTAAGACACGCACGCTCGTACATTAAAGCAATAAAACAAAAACAATGGACTACCGCATGTTCAGAACTTTCTGATATGCACGACTTCAACAAGTTCTGGACTACATTTCGAAGACTGACTAAAACTCACAAACCTCGACCTACCTATCCTATACATGTCGCTCCCAGCCCTCCTACTACAGATACAGAAAAGGCAGACGTCTTTGCCGACCACTATTCTCAAGTCTTTTCTCCCCCACAAATACCACGTTACGAACATCCTGAAGAACCTACAATACTCCAATATAATAAATAGCCCAGTTCTCCCTCATCTACAACGTTCCTTCAATAACTTCCGTGAAGTGGATTACACCCACCCACTTAATGCTCCAATCACCCCTCAAGAAATCCTAAACTTTCTACGTTACAGACATAACACCGCTCCTGGCCCAGATAACATCACCTATCGTCACATTAAAGAAGCCCCACTCATCCTTATTAACATACTCTGCACTATCTATTACACTATGCCAGGGCCTCTCAGGGTGCATGCACGTGGTGCATGCACTGTGCACGGTGCAAAGGACGACTTGGCTTGGTTGACCAGAGTGCAGACCCCCCACTCCTCGATTTGGAGCAATAGCGCTCACTCTCTCTTTCCTCACGCCTGTCTCGCTCGCTCCCCCTGTCTCCCTCACCCCCACCTGCGCCGTAGCGCTCCAAATCCGGGCTGAGTTGAGCCGAGTATAGCCGAGTAGAGCCGAGCATAGCCGAGTAGCCCAGAGACGAAGCGTTGATCCGAGCCATACCGAGCGGCACCGAGCGGCACCGATGCACAGTGCACGGAGCTCTTGCGCCTCGCTCTGCACGCGTGAGATTGTGGGCGTTTGAGAGGCCCTGCACTATGCTGTACATCGGTGTTTTACCAGAACACTGGGGTAAATCTATCATATTATTATTCCTAAAACCTAATACGCTCCCGCCGACATTCATTCTTATAGACCAATTTCACTCCTCAGACTTCTCAGTAAAATGTTTGAAGGAATATTATATAAAAGAATGTCGAGATAGGTACACTCTCTCAACCTCCTCCCATCCTCCCAAGCTGGCTTCAGACCCCACTTTCCCACCCAAGACCACCTCTTCCACATCACGTCCTCCGTAAACACCTACATCAAGACCCGTAAACCAGCCGCCCTAATATGCCTAGATGTTAACAAAGCGTTCGATTCTGTCTAGCACGAGGGACTTATATTCAAAATTAGTCACATCCCTCTCCCCACCACCATCATAAGACTTATATTTAATTACCTAAAAACTAGGAAAGCCGTAATTAATATCAATGGAACCCATTCGTACATCTACCCCATACCAGGTCTTGCTCAAGGCTCTCTACTCTCTCCTTTGCTATATACACTTACGATATCCCGCACCCTGCCTCACCATTACGACTCTACCAATTTGCTGATGGCCTTGTCATACTAGCCTTCAGCCCTGCCTTTACATCTCTTAACAATAGACTACAGAAATACTTGAACAGTCTTGAAACCTGGCTCAACCAATGGCACATTTCCATCAATCCTACCAAGACTCAATTCATAGTTTCCCGAAATAAATCCCGTTTCTGTCCTGCACGTCACAAAGTCCACATAACAATGTATAATATACCCTTTATTGAAACTAACTGACTAACATACTTAGGAATTAAACTTCAAAATAAATCTGCAATGGAATCACCACCTTGCAGATATCAATAGAAGAGCTATTAACCGTTTCCGAGCACTCAGATCCCTGACGGGTTTCATCTGGGAACTAAAACCCACCCAAATAACTAACGTTTATAAGACTTTCATCCGACCCTTAATAACCTACGTCTCCCTGACATGGATTACTGCCCACCCAATGGAATTCGTTAGACTCAATAGACTCAACCGTCATGCTATACGTATAGCACACCGTCTACCTTAAGACACAACTTCTGCCAATTTCACTCCTTACTGTACCTTCCCAAAAATTACACCCTATCTACACAAATTACGCCTTCAGTATTTGACAAGAGGCCGCCTGCATAACAACCTTATAATAAGAGAAGCCCTCCCACTATCACCTCTAGCCATCGCAATCCTAAACGACAACCGCACACCTGAATACCCTCATCTCTTCCCTCCACCCATCACATAACTTCTACCAACACTCCAATGTCACCGCCCCAGTCTCAACAGTCACAAAGGACAACAGCACAAGATGCTCCTGGCCATGGCGACACATTACCTGCTTACTGTACCGGCCAACATAAGCACCACAAGTGCTGTCACAAAATACCGAGTGAAAGTGAAGTGAAGTGAAACCACTAATAATACCTAACAGTGAGTGAAAATGTCAGTGAATATTACCATTTTGCCGAATAAGTGTTACAAATTTACTTACATAATGATGATCAATCCCACTATTATTATTATTATTATTAATTTAATTTCGTGTGGCTATTTCTAGCCGAGTGCAGTCCTTGTAAGGCAGACCCTCCGATGAGGGGGGGCGGCATCTGCCATGTGTACGTAACTGAGTGTTATTGTGGTGGAGGATAGTGTTGTGTGGTGTGTGAGTTGCAGGGATGTTGGGGACAGCACAAACACCCAGCTCCCGGGCCATTGGAATTAACCAATGAAGGTTAAAATCCCCGACCATGCCGGGAATCGAACCCGGGACCCTCTGAACCGAAGGCCAGTACGCTGACCTTTTAGCCAACGAGTCGGACATTATTATTATTATTATTATTATTATTATTATTATTATTATTATTATTATTATTATTATTATATTATGATTATTACGGCTCATGGTGTGGGTTACTGTAGTCACGTCCTAGTTCGTGAACAATGGGCAACGGCTGAGTGGCCTAGTAAGTGGTCCTGAGAGTCGGGATACCTGTTGCTATGGAATGGGAGTGGGCATCTCGGACATGTTCTGAGTCATGGCCCTCCTTATGCTCAGGCGGCTAGGACTATACAATTCACCGGTGATCCATAAACCGTTAGAGGAGATATCCTCACTTGGACTATGTGCAAGTAGGGTAGCATTCTGTTTCATGAATTTACCGAGATCAGAACATATTAAGCAAGCCTCGGACCTATGTGAGTAACGGAGCACCACTCCCATTTGACAGGCGAGGGACTCCTTGGAAACAAATTGGCGAACGAAATGGAATTCGATGGGGAGCTATCAATATTAATGGGGCTTATGGAAGAAAGAAAGTAGAACTGGCTGAGTCAGCAAAGAGGATGCATCTGAATGTGCTAGCAGTGAGTGATATTTGGGTAAGGGGAGATAACGAGGAAGAGATAGGAGATTATAAAGTGTCCTTGACGGGTGTTAGAAAGGGAAGGGCAGAGTCTGGGATAGGTCTCTTTATCAGGAATACCATTGCACGCAACATAGGTTCTGTTAGGCACGTAAATGAGCGAATGATGTGGGTAGATTTGTCAGTTGGAGGAATTAGAACTAGAATTGTCTCCTTGTTATCACCATGTGAGGGTGCAGATGAGAACGAAGTTGACAAGTTTTATGAAGCATTGAGTGACATCGTAGTCAGGGTCAACAGCAAAGATAGAACAGTGCTAATGGGCGATTTCAATACGAGAGTTGGGAACAGAATTGAAGGATACGAAAGGGTGATTGGTAAATGTGGGGAAGATATGGAAGCTAAAGTGAATCGGAAGCGTTTGCTGGACTTCTGTGCTAGTATGAGTTTAGCAGTTACGAATACATTATTCAAGCATAAGGCTATTCACCGCAACACATGGGAGGCTAGGGGTACCAGATCCATAATAGATTATATCTTAACTGACTTCGAATTCAGGAAATCTATTAGGAATGTAGGAGTGTTTCGGGGATTTTTCGATGATACAGACCACTATCTGATCTGTAGTGAACTGTATCTCTAGGTCTAGGGTAGAGAAAGTGAAATCTGTCTGCAAACGAATAAGGGTAGAAAATCTCCAGGACGAGGAAATTAGACAGAAGTACATGGATGTGATCAGTGAGAAATTTCGAACAGTGGACAGTAAGCAGGCTCAGGACAAAGAAAGTGAATGGGTGGCTTACAGGGATGCTGTAGTAGAAACAGCAATGGAATGCCTAGGAACAGCTGTGTGTAAAGATGGGAAAAGGCGAACATCTTGGTGGAATGATGGAGTGAGAGCAGTGTGTAAACGTAAAAAGAAGGCTTATCAGAAATGGCTCCAAACAAGGGCCGAGGCAGACAGGGATTTGTACGTAGATGAAAGAAATAGAGCGAAACAAATATTTGTTGAATCCAAAAAGAAGTCGTGGGAATATTTTGGTAATAACCTGGAAAGGCTAGGTCAAGCAGCAGGGAAACCTTTCGGGACACTAAAAAAGAATCTTAGGAAGGGAGGGAAAAGGAAATGAACAGTGTTTTGAGTAATTCAGGTGAACTCATAATAGATCCCAGGGAATCAGTGGAGAGGTGGAGGGAATAATTTGAACATCTTCTCAATGTAAAAGGAAATCATCCTCGTAGTGTTGCGAACAGCCAAGCTCATGTGGAGGAGGAAAATGATATTGGTGAAATTACGCTTGAGGAAGTGGAAAGGATGGTAAATAAACTCCATTGTCACAAAGCACCAGGAATAGATGAAATTAGATCTGAATTGGTGAAGTATAGTGGGAAGGCAGGAATGAAATGGCTTCATAGAGTAGTAGAATTAGCATGGAATGTTGGTAAAGTACCTTCAGATTGGACAAGCAGTAATTGCACCAATCTATAAGCAAGGGAACAGGAAGGATTGCAACAACTATCGAGGTATCTCATTGATTAGTATTCCAGGCAAAGTATACACTGGCACCTTGGAAGGGAGGGTGCGATCAGTCGTTGAGAGGAAGTCGGATGAAAACCAGTGTGTTTCAGACCACAGAGACGCTGTCAGGATCAGATTTTCAGTATGCGCCAGGTAACTGAATAATGCTACAATAGGAATAGGCAGTTGTGTTTATGTTTCGTAGAACTAGAGAAAGCATATGACAGGGTTCCGAGAGAAAAGGTGTTTGCTATACTGGGGGACTATGGAATTGGAGGTAGATTATTAAAATCAATCAAAGGCATTTATGTTGACAATTGGGCTTCAGTGAGAATTAATGGTAGAAGGAGTTCTTGGTTCAGGGTACTTACAGGGCTTAGACAAGGCTGTTATCTTTCACGTTTGCTGTTCGTAGTTTATATGGATCATCTGCTGACAGGTATAAAATGGCAGGGAGGGATCCAGTTAGGAGGAAATGTAGTTAGCAGTCTGGCCTATGCTGACGACTTGGTCTTAATGGCAGATTGTGCCGAAAACCTGCAGTCTAATATCTTGGAACGTGAAAATAGGTACAGTGAGTATGGTATGAAAATTAGCCTCTCGAAGATTAAATTGATATCAGTAGGTAAGAAATTCAACAGAACAAGTCTATAATTTCAAGTATTTAGGTTGTGTGTTCTCCCAGGATGGTAATAAACAGATCTGTTCAAATTATGAGACTCAACAGGCAGATCAAGCACTTTTTTAATTCTCTTTCCAAAATCATGTTGAAAAACATATTTATATTAACAAAACTAGTATTTTAGCATAACATCAGTCCCTTGCATAAGTTGTTTGCTGTTTGGAGGTATCTCCAGTTAATCTATCCCACTTTTGTCATTCATCACACCAACTTCTTAACTTCATATGTAAAACTTAATCAACCTACAAAATTACTACTACATCATTACAATTAAATCCCTGAATACAACTGAGCAGTTTAGTACTTTGTGTGGTACCCTTTGTATTGAATGACACTCTTTAGCCGTTTTGGCATGCTTTTCTCAAGATTTACGCACATATCCTTCAGTTCACCATCTGTATACCACAGATTGTTTATTTCTGCAATCAGCTGATGTTTGTTGGTTCTTTTTCATCATCTTGTGTTCCATGAAGCTCCATACATTTTCCATTGGATTAATGTCCGGACTGTTGCCCGGCCATGGAAGAACGCTGATATCCTTGTCCTTTAAAAATGTTGTGACACTTTTGGCCTTATGACAGGGTGCACTATCGTGCATGAATATGAAAGAGTCATCGTCAAACCGGCCTGAGGAAGGAGTTGTTCTTCACGAATCCGTTTGTAATTGTCCTGTTTCATTGTCCCCTCCAAAATTTGAATTCGTCCAGGCCCATAGATGGACATCACACCTCACACCATCGTTGCAGTTGGGTGTTTCACAGTCTGTTGTATGCACTCCAACTCGTATTCCTCTCCACGTCGACGACGTACATATCTTGAACATTCTTCAGAAATGCTGAAATACGACTCGTCAATAAAACACACTTTCTCCCATTCATCAGACCAGTGCTGAAGTTCGTTTACCCATTCCAAACGTGAATGTGCCATTGATGGGGTGATCTACGCTTCCTTCCTTGGTCTGCACGATTTGATGCCCTCACTACACAAGATCCTCCGGACACTTTCAGGAGGATCAACTGCTCCAAAACCTGCCATTTTAATGCTCAAGTCCTTAGAAGTGCATTTTCTATTGAGAAGAGCCAAATGTTTTAGTGTTCTAATGCCTCGTGGAGAAAGATTTGATTTTCGCTCACACTTTCCCACTCTATTTTGATGATAAGTTGTATTCTGCCTCAATTCTACACTAATTCTACTCACTGATTTTTGACTTAAAGACACTTTACGTGCAATTTGCCTCTGTGAATACCTTCCTTCACTCAGCAGAGTATTGGCAACTGCAATTTTACGTGGGGAAATGTCTTTGCCTTTCCCCATTATCAAAAAATAAACCGATTATACGGTACACAGCACTAGAAGTTGCAAAGAAACAACTGATTGAATAAAACTGTATGAGATTACTTTAACATTAATGGTTAGAGATAGTTATACTTTTCTAGCAACAGTACAATCCACCAACAATGGCCATAACTACACTTTTTCACTGTTGTCGGAAGCAAGAATCCAAGTGCTACTTGCAGTCATAGAGCAGGCAATGACTCTCCCTCCAAAACAAAACTGCTGAAGGTCAAAACAAAGCTGCCAACAGCTTGATGAATTCACAAACTGTGCGGGAAGTGATGTTGCACATGTTCACCAACAATCTGACAAGAAAAGTCCCGTTTGTGAAGAGGTATCTTAAATGTATTTCAAAATAGCATGAATTTATCTGCTGATTCTAATAATTTGAACAGATGGAGTAAGTGAGATTGAATCAAGGTGTCGTAAAGCTAATGCAGTGAGCTCGCAGTTGCGATCAACAGTATTCTGTAAGAAGGAAGTCAGCTCCCAGACGAAACTACGTTTACATCGGTCTGTTTTCAGACCAACTTTGCTTGGAGGGAGCGAAAGCTGGGTAGACTCAGGGTATTTTATTCATAAGTTAGAAGTAACAGACATTAAAGTAGCAAGGATGATTGCTGGTACAAACAGGTGGGAACAGTGGCAGGAGGGTACTCGGAATGAGGAGATAAAGGCTAATTATTGGTACTATTTTATTATTATTACTTTTACTTTTACTAATATTAGTTATCCCATTCCATAAAGAATTATTTATTCAATAGTAAAATGCCCCCAAGACGAGACCAGAATATCAATGACCACATATTTACTATTACTACATTGTTGACAACGCTGACTGACTCACTATCGTTGCCACAACGACTATGAATGACATTCCAAACAAACATATGCTCAGTAGTACTACCACCACAAATATTTACAAATACACAACTATAACGTTAAGAAAAGGACAGACAGACCATAACCATAGCTAAACAAGAGGCATACAAAGCAAAGAAAATAATTATATAAATGTGTGTAAAATAATCTAAATTGTGCAATGATTTATAATTGCATTGAAATGCTTGATAAAAATTATGTTACGCAAATACACACAGCAAGAATGGACTCAAAGACTTTAGACAAACAAGAGGCTTATAAAAAAGATAAATATATACATTTTAAATAACTCAATGTAAATGTAAATATTATGTATAAAACAAAGATTTCAATAGACTGGGGATAGCAGGGGAAAACTATGGGGAGATGCGGTGCGGGTCCTCTCCCTGGTTTGATACCCCTTGGAGGTCCGGCGGTCTCTGCGCCAGAGTCGAACACCAAGAATTAAAACGTATGTAAAACACATACAAACCCATCAGAAACAAATCAATCAACAACAACTAACAATCAAAGGCCTAACTTCATTCGTTCGTTCGTTCACGATTTTATGCTAAGCTTTTGACATTGAAAGACTGCCTACTGGCCATGGGTACGTATTGCAGGTATACTTGCACGACCGTAGGTGGGTAATGTCTTTGAGGTTGAGCCAGAGGTATTTCTGAAGCCTGTGGTAATGTGATGGAGAGGGCCCACGTAAAATAAACGGTGGTTGGTACGCGAGGAGATGACGGAGTGGAAGGAGTACCTTTTGTCTTATGTTATGTAAAAAAAGGAAGGTATATGTGTTTAATTGACTGTACAGTTGAAGGTGCGCCGTAAAACTACCTCTGTTTGCAATGTTTATCCATTTATCTTCTTCTTCTTAATCTGTTTTTCCTCCAGGGTCGGTTTTTCCCTCGGACTCAGCGAGGGTTCTTACCTCTACCGTCTCAAGGGCAGTGTCCTGGAGCTTCAGACTCTGGTTCGGGGATACAACTGGGGAGGATGACCAGTACCTCGCCCAGGTGGCCTCACCTGCTATGATGAACAGGGGCCTTGTGGAGGGATGGGAAGATTGGATGGGACAGACAAGGAAGTGGGAAGGAAGTGGCCGTGGCCTTAAGTTAGGTACCATCCCGGTATTTGCCTGGAGGATAAGTGGGAAACTACGGAAAACTACTTCCAGGATGGCTGAGGTGGGAATCGAACCCACCTCTATTCAGTTGAACTCCCGAGGCTGAGTGGAACCCGTTCCAGCCCTCGTACCACTTTTCAAATTTCGTGACAGAGCCGGGAATCGAACCCGGACCTCCGGGGATGGCAGCTAATCCCGCTAACCACTACACCACAGAGGCGGACTTTATCCATTTATACAGGTGAAAAGTTATATGTTGCCTAACGGCAACAGTATGCAGTAGAGGGTTAAACGTCTGATCGTGATTATTTCCCTCATTTTCTCGTTCTTTTCTATGACCAGTTTTATATGATTCGTACCTTCATCACTGTTGTTAAAGATGTTGTGGGCTGTCATGTACAATGCATATTCAAGCCTATTGACGCGCACGAGCGATTACTCTGTTTGTTCTAGTTACACGTAGGCCTATTTGCTTTCAGAAACAACGTGTGGCCTCAGGAGCGGTCTGGTGCACGTTTTTCGAGTTATCGCCGTATTGCGATCTCCGTGTCAGTGAGGATGGAGCCCTACCTCCCAGCCATGAAGGTGTGGGAATTAACTAATGAAAGTTAAAATCCGCAACCCGGACGGGAATCGAATCCGGGCCTCCTTGGACCAAATGCTAGTATAACCATTTAGCTGTGGAGGCGAACATTGCATGTTATGACATCATATAGCGTGTCAATGAATGTCGACGTCTTTATGAACGAAGTTGAGATAACGGCCGACAGTATGTCACACTATGTTCAGACAATAATCTAAATAAGTGAAGAAAATATTAGGGTATACTCTTAAGCTGTTAAAGTGTTTGTAAAATTGTCAATTCAGAGTCTTTAGCGTCCGCCTCTGTGGTGTAGTGGTTAGTGTGATTAGCTGCCACCCCCAGAGGCCCGGGTTCGATTCCAGGCTCTGCCACGAAATTTGGAAAGTGGTACGAGGGCTGGAACGGGGTCCACTCAGCCTCTGGAGGTCAACTGAGTAGAGGGGAGTTCGATTTCCTCCTCAGCCATCCTCGAAGTGGTTTTCCGTAGTTTCCCACTTCTCCTCCAGGCAAATGCCGGGATGGTACCTAACTTAAGGCCACGGCCGCTTCCTTCCCCCTTCCTTGTCTGTCCCCAAATTTCCCATCCCCCACAAGGCACCTGTTCAGCATAGCAGGTGAGGCCGCCTGGGCGAGGTACTGTTCATCCTCGCCATTTGTATTCCCGACCCAGAGTCTGAAGCTCCAGGACACTGCCCTTGAGGCGGTAGAGGTGGGATCCCTCGCTGAGTCCGAGGGAAAACCCGACCCTGGAGGGTAAATAGATTACGAACGAACGAACGAACGAACGAACGAACGAACGAACGAACGAAAGTCTTTAGCTCGCTATTGGACTGACTAAGATTTTTCTTCTTACCTGTAGAACTAGAGCACACGCTTCTGTGAAATCCATTTTCACACTGTTTGGATATCCAGCTTACAGCCACATTTTAGTTTACAGTGCGAGCGTAATGATGTTCATGAGCAACTTTTAGGAGATCAAACAATTTAATCGCTCGCAGGAAGAGTTATCAGTGTTAAGGAGGCCCTTCATCGGCCTGTCCCAGTTCAGATTTCAATTCGACATTTTTCATGTCCTTGCTGTCTCTAGGATTATGTTTTCCATCTTCAATTGAAAATACGCCATTTAGTTTGGAAGGAGTGTGTTAGGCACGCGAGTGACTTGACTGACTCATCGAGGTTGATGTATTGGCCCTTTTTACGGCACTGATGATCGTTCGACAAACCTGTCATTTTATTCTTATTCGAGATAATATAAATTTGTAAGTAGCTGAAGTCACATATCGAAAAGTGAGTGTAGGTATTACTATTACAGTTGTCCGTCTCCATGGCTAAATGGTTAGCGTGTTGGCCTTTTGGCACAGGGGCCCCGGATTCGATTCCAGGTGGGGTCGAGAATTTTAACCATAATTGGTTAATTTCGTTGACACGGGGCCTGGGTGTATGCGTCGTCTTCATCATAATTTCATCCTCATCACGATGTGCAGGTCGCCTACGGGAATCAAATCAAAAGTCCTACATCTGGCGAGTTGAACATGTTCTCAGACACTCCCGACACTAAAAGCCATACGCCATTTCATTTTACTATTACTGTTTAAATATCATGATGAAAAAGATACTCGTATGTCTGAAGATAGCGCATGCGTATCTGAAGTGATTCTGTATTTCAGTGTCTAGGCTTGGTCTTGGCTTCCAAGGTAAGGAAAATATTAAATGTTGTATAGGCTCTTGCCATTTACCGTGAGCTGTCTTGTTAGAATAAACAGTCTACCACTGTCGTGGTGTGATTTTTGATTAAGCAGAGCTATTCAGTGTAAAGTGTGTTCGGATCAAAACTACACAGTTAAGTTATATCTATCGATTTTTTATTTTGTAAGTGCGCAGAGCCGACGGCCGTAGCCGTGTTGAAACACCGGCTCCCGTGAGATCTCCGAAGTGGTCAGGATTTGGATGGGTTGCCACGCGCTGTTGGTGGGGGGTAAGGGAATGGAGGAGCGGAAAGGAACTGGCCACCCTACCGAACGTAAACTCCGGCTCATGCACACCTCTGCGTAGGTTTGGACCTGCCTTCGGGCTGAATACACCCTTAAATGCGCGGAATGCCCAATGAAACTGAATTTTCTAGAACTTCAATGTTTTTCTTAATTCTGAAAATACAGCCGAAATCGATTATAACCACCTCGAAGGGACCACCAATTAACGCTAAAAATGTCATATCTGTAAGTTTTAGGCTGTACACTTACATGGTTAACTAACAGAATTAAATTAAATCTTAAAAATTTAAAAGAACGTACCGGTAACTGAAAAAAAAATGTTGGATTTACAGCACAGAATTAGATAGCCCAGCCCCACGGTGTTGGGGGCAACGCGCCCATCTGTCACCCGGTGGCCCTGGGATCGATTCCCGTCCGTGTCATGGCTTTTTAGTTGTAAATAATTAATATCCCTGGCCAGGGGACTGGGTGTTTTTGTCGTCCCTGATGTTCCTTTCCTCGCATTCAACACTTTACACTTCCACCACTTCCAAATACACGCAGGTTCACAACATATGGTGCAAAGCAGGGGCAAAAGATCTTCTTAGGTCGACGCCCCGAATAAATAGCACTTTAAAACATTAGTGGCGTGAAACTGCGAGGAATTTCATTGGCTTTCTCTTAAGAGTAGGTCCATGGATCGGCACGTTATTTGTTCTTTGATGCTTAAACCATCTACTGTATGTAAAGATTCTTCGATATATTTCAGCTCCGATGATATGGCACGCTTGATTTTTAAAGAATTTTCTTCGGAAAGAGACTGTATTTTCTCTCTGTCCTTCTAAATTGCAAAAACCGTTCACTTTGATACATCCAATTCTTTCCCGTTGCTGACATTTGTTTCCCATTTTCTAATCGCCATATTATGTGTGACTTTTATTCAATAATAAACACTTTCCTTTTCTTTGGCAACATTTTCAGAGCGATGCTTGCCTTGACTATTTAACAGACAGACTGATTTAATACCTGCAATAATATGCGTTACATTGTTGTCAGCAATCCTCAAATACGTAACAAACAAAAATCAACATTGGAAGTTATAGCCGAAAGTTATAGCTGAAAGTGTGATCAAATTACGTCGGTTTATACGATATGTCGTAAAACCTCCGTGTCTCAGACGGCAGTGCGTCGGCGTCTCACCGCTGGATACCGTGGTTCAAATCCTGGTCATTCCATGTGAGATTTGTGCTGGACAAAGCGGAGGCGGGACAGGTTTTTCTCCGGGTTCTCCGGTTTTCCCCGTCATCTTTCATTCCAGCAATACTCTCCATTCTCATTTCATAGCATCTATCAGTCATTAATAAATCACTTTGGGAGTGGCGACCCCGTCGTACTAACAGCCTATATTTATGATCCATTCATTACATCCCTGACCCGGTCAATGACTGGAAAACAGGTTGTAGGTTTTCATACGATATGTCGTAATAAGCGACGCCGTAATAAGCGACTTTTAAATACAGTGTTTATAAAGGATTTGGACGGGTCCGTTAGATTTCGCCGTTATATCCAATACATATTTTAAAGCGATGTCGCAATAAACGCTTTCGACTGTATTATATCATTAAGGCCCGCTAAAAATCCAAAAATATTAATGCGCATGTGTATTGAAGATATTGAAAATATGCATAAAAATATGCACTAAACGGAAATACACATACCAAACGCATTATTCTATTTAAACTCAGTGTTAAATCGATAAACATGTTTCATTCCTTGCACAATGATGCATGGCAGTAGGTCATCAACAGTTTTTCAATGATTACAGGAGTCAATGTCTTTCGGTTGTCGGACAGAATTAATTTATACGCTGAAAATGATCGTTCTACGTCGACGAACGTAACTGGGTAATACTTTTACACTGGCACTGACTGTTCGGAATATCCTTTTGGCAAAGACAGCCTGATTCAACTTATCTAGTTGCTTATTGATAGAATCTTCTTCAGTCCTGGGTTTGAGTCCAACCCTTCAATGAGTTTCTTGTTAACTTTTCCTACAGTTTCACCAGAACATGGTGCACCACGAGTTTCTAGGCTCTTAATTGTCCTCGAAAGTGATGAATAATGCAGATGGACGAAACTGATCTCTTTATGTACTTTTTCAGATTCGAATGCGCACTTTGCTTCACGAACACACGCATTATGAGTATCATCAATACTTTTAACTACATCTTTCAGTTGATTAAAGTTCTCCTGGTAGAACGATACTGTGGATAACAAAGTTCCCCATCTTGTGAGAACAGAAACCTAAGGCAGATGAGTTTTGTACAACTGTACATAAACAGGTGCTTTTAGGAACAGTTTCTTCACACTTGAATTTACTTTGTTGACAGATGGCAAGAGGGTATGTATCCCTTCTATAATGGGCCAAACATCTGACATGGATAAGATTTGAAACAAATACTCAAAGAGACTACCACCTTTTAACATCTATGACTAAAATGCGCACTTTCTAACAACCACTCTCTGATTCACTTGACCACAGAAGTCACAGAGAATCGTTAACAAATCTTGCAACTATAGAGTGGTTGGTTTTTCTAGCACTTTGTACGAAAGTAAATGTGGTTTGCTGGGTTCATGTGGACATAACTACCCTCTATGAAGTTTGCAATGTATCGACCACACGAATCGGTTGTTTCGTCTACCGATATCCAGACAGAGTTCCCTCCTACGTCAGATCGTATCGAACCCACGACACAAGCGTGCAGTGAAAGTAAATAGTTCTTCCTAAGGGCATCTTTTGATTAGCGCCGTACTTTTCAAGAAAGGAGCGTAGATGTGGATTATTTAATTTATGCAGTGGGATGTTGCTGCATACAAAAGCTTTACAAATATCAGCTCACGTCCGTTCGTTTAACCTCCCATTGACCTACACGTGACCCCCGGGTCAGAGACTAGAAGCCGCCGTACTGTCCTCATCGACCTCACGGCAATGGCAATCAATGATTTAGCATCTTTCAGGGCGCAGCATCCTACACATAGACACTAGGCCCTCAAGTAAGCATTTGCCAACTAAACATAGAGGGTATGAGTAGAGTCAAAAGTTAATACTTATTCAAGATACTTCTGGATCTTTCTGTTGATACTCTGGTGCTACAGGGAACTCATTGTGAAGATGAACACCAACTGATCACCAGGGTAAAAATACCTGGGTACAAACAAACTACCGGTCTTCACCACCCTAAATATGGCATCGCAATCTATATGAAGAACGATATTGACAACTGTGAAGTTCTGCCACCAGACTCCGGCCATAATATCTTTACCACATCCGTCAAGGTTCAAAATATTCCTATCATGAAGGTTTACAAACCACCAGTAGCAAATTGGCCAGACCCTATCACGCTAAAACCCATCGAAAATAGTGTTATCCTAGGTGTCTTTAACAGCCATGATACCTTATGGGGTTATAAGAAAAGCGATGATAATGGTGATAGGCTATTCGAATGGATAGACGTTAATAATATTAACCTCGATCAGAATGCATCCCATGGTGGTAGGTTCCTTCCTGATTAATGCTGTCCATTATAGTGTATTGCCGAGACCATTCGGATCTCTCTTGCAACAGCAATTGGATTCTTTCGAATACATCCCCGTTGATCGATTAACTTGAGCGTTCTGAATGCGCATTGAGGCTTGATAGCCGACTGGAATAAATACTGGTTTCTCACCAAGGTGGCTGTGGTTCGAATTGTGGGCAATTCATGTGCGATTTTTGAAATAAACACTCCCATCCCGACGGTTTGTTTCCGAAGCATACAGTATCGAGATAAATTATGGCTGTGATATAAACAGTCGCGTTAAATTACTAGCTTTCTCTTTCTCCAATACACGCCAGCAGCTTGGAAATGTACACATCTATATATAAAATTAGAGTTTTATCTGTACACTTTTCAGAATTTGAAAATAATCGTATTTCTACATCGATCGTGCCCCCAGCAACAAGGAAAGGAACATTTTAATTTTCCTACATCTCTGTCTGTCTGTCTTTAAGTGCGCGCATCATGAGAAAATGGATGAAGAGAGTTTGATGAAAATTGGTGTGTAAAGTAAGAGAATAAGGCACTACAGTCTAGGCTATAGATAATTTTATTCGCGCCGGATGAATTGGTAGTTTAGGAGAAGGCGACAAAAATTGAATTTTTAAATGCCTATGCCATTGGTCCTTTCGAAAACTAGTACATAACAAAAGTTATAGAGAATACAATATTCGATCACTTATGTCTTATACAGTTTTACCATACCGACTATGATGACAGAATTGATTAACTTAGACTGTTACTGCTTAGTCCATATCAACGTATTGTTCCATCCCGTTATTTGGCGATGGTTTCTATCATGATTGTCTTAAGGTGTAAAATCACGTGGTCATCGGTCCATGTCGACGAGGAAAATTGTGAAGATGATTGTAAAGCTGTGAAAAAAATCGGAAAGGAGTGATCGCTTGAAGAATAAGACAAAAGGGAGTCATGAAAGAAGGAAAGAATCCTTTTGCTGTTGCAAGAGAGATCCGAATGGTCTCGGCAACACACTATAATGGACAGCATTAATCAGGAAGGAACCTACCACCATGGGATGCATTCTGATCGAGGTTAATGTTATTAACGCCTATCCATTCGAATAGTCTATCACCATTATCATCGCTTTTCTTATAACCCCATAAGGTATCATGGCTGTTAAAGACACCTAGGATAACACTATTTTCGATGGGTTTTAGCGTTGGTTGTTTGTAAACCTTTATGATAGTAATATTTTGGACCTTGACGGATGTGGTATCACAGAGTCGAACAAAAAAACTAAATGTGAAAGTCTAACATATTTAAAGGACATAAAACTGATCAAAAATAACGTTACATTGACCGTTCATGCGATGTGCCACTCATCTCCGATAGATGGGAGTACTGCTGCGTCCCCAGTAAAACAGCATGTCGGAAAGTTGCTAGGGATTTCGATAACTTTGCCCACGCTACGTGACTGTCCCATCAACGCACAATACACCACACTATCAACCACTACAGAACCATGCAGTAGTGAGTATATCCCTCTACACAGCTTTGGCGGCTCGAAGGGCTTCCGGTCGTAGGACAGGGCCAGTTCCATGTTGCGATACATTTCACACCAATTACCCCACCAGGACGCAGAAACAGTGGCGAGGGAAAATAATAATAATTAAATAGCTTGGAAATATAGTAGGCTTACATAATTTTTTCACAATTGGCTTGACGTCGCACTGACACAGATAGGTCTTATGGTGACGATGGGATATGAAAGGGCTAGGTGTGGGAAGGAAGCGGCCGTGGCCTTAATTAAGGTACAGTCCCAGAATTTGCCTAGTATAAAATGGGAAACCACAGAAATCCATCTTCATGATCGCCGACAGTGGGATTCGAACCTTCTGTCTCTCGAATGCAAGCCCCCAGCTGCGCGGCCCTAACAGCACGGCCAACTTGCTCCGTGGTCTACATGCTACAACAATTCAAGGAGTAATTCTAAGAGTGAGATAAATTGTTATAAGGAATGCTTAAAATTGATAAATCACCAGAGGCAAGGCGGAAAATAATCCCTTTTCCAATTTTATAAATTTTGGCTTTCGGTTTTGTTTTACCACACAGCAAACGTCAGTTTTTATTTCGACTCACTATGAAATTAATTTGTGCTCAGAGTTAGGTAGCCTTATATTCTACCTTGTAGCAAATTTTAATAATAATAGGCGTAATAATAATAATAATAATAATAATAATAATAATAATAATAATAATAATAATAATAATAATAATAATAATAATAATAATAATAACAATAATAATAATAGCCGGGCTGAGTGACTCAGGCGGTTGACGGACTGTCCTTCTGACACCAACTTAGCAGGTTCGATCCAGGTGAAGATGAAGGTGTTCAAATACGTCAGCCTCGCGTCCGTGGATTTACTGGCACGCAAAAGAACTCCTGCGGAACAGAATTCCGTCATCTCGGCGTCTCTGAAAACCGTAAAAGTAGTCAGTGGGATGTAAAACAAATAACGTAATTATTTTTATTATTATTATGGTGAGCGCGCGTTCTCATACCGAGGTGGTGCTGCTCTTTTCACACACACACCAGTAGAGTTGAGCTGCATGTACCACTTTGCCATCACAGAACTCAAATATCGCGACAACGACGTGAAGAATGTAGATTTTTGAACACCTTACATTAATCGACCACCTAATTCGGGAACAAATCCATGAACTTAGGATCATGAGTCACACACTCTACCACTGATTCACCGAGGCGGCTTGATTTGAAACGTTAGTTGTATATGATAACTTACGATGTGATGAACTTTAAAGACGAAAACAGACACCAGGCCCCAGACGCGTTTAAACTCCACGTCGTGCCCGGGAACGGAACCCACGGACCTTTGACCCAAAAACCTCTATGCTGACCATTCAAATCAGGAGCCTTATTTGCAGTTTTCATGTAAGTCAAGAGAGTAAATATATTTTAAACTATGATTCATTGATCATATGTAAACTAACAACTTGATATCAAATTCTAATGTACCTCTTCCGCGTTTAGAAGCGATTCTACGGTATAAACATACCTGGACTCTGACACTCTGTAGCTAGACTCAACTTAACTCTGCATTCAAGCCAACAAGACTGTTGTTCCCAACTCCTGCGGATGATTATTAAGCTGTAAATTTTGCAGAGTCATACTAGCGTGACGGATACCCGTTTTATAACATCATTATCGTGAAAGTCCTTCAATGAAACGTATAATTGTGACCTGACTCACTTATGTTTGTTTTAAAATTGCAGACATTATTATTCACTGCATAGGATTCGAAATAACTGCCTGAAAATCTGACTTGCAGGAGAGCCCATACCAAATCCATGGGCTGATGAAATTAAATTTTGTCAGACTGTGTGGCTCCAATTGTGAGTGTAAATTGGCGGAATCGACCATGGCTCAATCCGGTCGTATTTAAAAATATTCAAACTAGTCAGCTTCCAGCTGGGAGATTTACCATCACGTAAAAGAACTCATTAGGAACAAAATTTCGGCATCTCGTTATCTGTGGAGACCGTTAAAAAGTTAGTGGCCACAAAACCAATGACATTATAATTTTTTGGTATTTGTTTTACGTCGCACCGACACAGATAGGCCTTATGGTGACGATGGGAGAGGAAAGAGCTAGGAGTGGGAAGGAAGCGGCCGTGGCCTTAATTAATGTACAGCCCCAGAATTTGCCTGGTGTGAAAATGGGAATCCACGGAAAACCACCTCCAGGGCTGCTGACTATCTTCCGGATGCGAGCTCACAGCTGCGCGCTCCTAACCGCACGGCCTAAAGCGTGTTTAGCTGATAAACAGGCGTTAGCCAAAATCTAAATGCAGTCCAGAAAATTCTTACTTCCAAGGGCAAGAAATAATACATTTATAATCGGCCCGAATATTGTAACGTAATAATCACAATTAACCACAATGTAGTTCACTTAAATTAAAAGGAAAATGCAACTTAAAACATCCTAGCATAAGTACCCTATTTTAATAATTGCTACGAAGTCACGCATGGATTAACTCAAAATTTATACATGCGGAAAGTAATCGGGGAAGGGGTGAGAAATTTACTCTCTCCCACAAACAAATACACAGAAAGTTCGATGGATATTGTCCTATACCCTTCAGTCGATCGTTTTCGAGTTACAGACTTTCCAACTTTGTAAAGGAAGTATTGGTGGCAGCTGTTGCCATGTTGGTGTGCCAGCAGTGACACTGCATTCTAATACAAGAAGTCCTTAAAGTGTCCACCATGCTCCTGATTGCACGCCTTTACACGCTATTTCATTGATTGTCGGACATATTTGAGTACTCCATGCATTGCACGTATTCGATGGCAACCTTATTTCAGATGTTAGTGAAGTACTGCAAAGTTTGTAAGGGCATGCCCGATTTCAAACTTAATTTTAAATGGGGACTGTCCCCTCTTTCTAGCTAGTAACTAAGACAAGCGTACCTCGTAATCAATTCGTCGCTGTTTGGGTAAAACGTATCCCACAATGCTCTTCCTATCAATTATTTTCCTTAAGCCATATCTACTGTAAATCGCTATGCACCGATACTAGAAGCATGTAGGATGTCTGTGAATATATCTACCAATTTCTTTTTTTTTTTTTGCTAGGGGCTTTACGTGGCACCGACACAGATAGGTCTTATGGCGACGATGGGATAGGAGAGGCCTAGGAGTTGGAAGGAAGCGGCCGTGGCCTTAATTAAGGTACAGCCCCAGCATTTGCCTGTTGTGAAAATGGGAAACCACGGAAAACCATCTTCAGGGCTGCCGATAGTGGGATTCGAACCTACTATCTCCCGGATGCAAGCTCACAGCCGCACGCCTCTACGCGCGCGGCCAACTCGCCCGGTACTACCAATTTCTATCTGGAGGCGGTGTAATTATGAAAGGGAATATCTGAAGTTATACAGGTTGTTTCCAACCTTTACATTTTTTTTTTACAATTTGCTCAGTACTAGCTTAACGTTATGCTCCCTACATACGTCGGGCTTGTAGCGTCATTTGGTGCGTGTGTGTGTGTGTGTGCGTGTGCGTGTGTGTGTATTTCGGCGCACTTACAGGTTGATAGAAACTACTATCCTCAAACTTCATGAGGAAAGCAAGGGAAAACTACCTCACACCATTTCCTTTGTACATCTCTACAATGAAGTCTGTGCTTTCTTAGTGCAAAAGTTGGGGATCTGATCAGCCTTCAGGTTGAGGACTCAGCATGCACATACGAGCCAAATGCAAGAGAAATTGAGGAATTTACTCTTAGGGCTATCATTTCTATAACTTCAATTAGTTATCCTCGGAAATTAGTTCATGTTTGAAGGTTGGACTAAGGCACGTTTTCATTATTTTCAAGATTACCTCCAAGACAAGTTAGTCACTGCCGTCACGTGTCAGGAAAAAGAGAGAATGTTAACTGTTAGTTAAGTACGAAAGGAAACAAACCTTGAACATAAGTAGGTACTAACACAGTTGTCCAGTTTCATCGTAGTTGGAACATTTAGAAATGCTGAGAAGCTAACTAATTGGAATTCAGATGGATTTTATAGAAGACATTGATGCGTAGTGGTAAATCTTCCACTTAATTCATGCAGTCTCTTGAGGGACATAGCGCTACTACAAACCGTCACTATTTTGATCTGTTGACGACTACCTACTGGTCTTTCCTCCTCCCAGTTCATCAGTGAGGACGCTGTAGCACATTTGTCTGAGTACCCCTTTCTTCCTTTCTTCCTTTTATTCAGAGGGTTCCACTTCAATGCCAGTCACTTACCTTCCCCAGAAGATCATCTGTCCAACTTCCGCCGTCAAATCTGAATATCCACCGCGCTTTTCCAAAGATTGTTGTTGGAAATCACTTGTAGCCAACATAACAATCTTCGTAAGCAGTGGTTGATTTTAGTGTGCAATTTGGAGGTTATAACGTTTTGTAAACTTGAATGTCTCGTGCTCGTGTGAATCCACACATTTCTTCCGATTAATAATCATGATAATATTGCCTCAGCTACTGAGTTAAACACCATCTGAAATGGTGGCGTCTAGGTGGCCTGCCTATCACTTTCGACATTCCGAATTCACTGCCATCTGGGAACGAAAGTGAAATAATGTTAGATGGACACTAATTATTCTCAGTATGATTTTGTCGGTTGACACTGAATGGACAATCAGAGAGATCGTTACTATGGAAACAACAATGATATGGTGCGCCATGATTTTCGACCGTTCTTCGAACCCACGAATTGGACACACTCCACTGATCCTAAGAAGCAGCTTACGGTAAATTACGAAAAAGCACAATGAATACCAATATCTGGAATGTCAACGTGTTGAGTAACAAAGTTCGTGAAGTAATTAGTTGGTTTAACTAGGACAAAGGAGAAAGGGCAGTACAAATATACATTTTATATAAAGACTATTCATTTTCATCACGTAGCGCCAAAGCGATGTACATTGAAGGCATGGCTATCAATAGCAGTGAATAAGAAGTGTAAAATGTGTGTTGTATGTTGAGTCCTCAGCCCACGGCTGTCGAATATAACTTAATTACCACTAAAGAGGTACTCAAGTGAAGTGAGGAGTGAGTTAATTTCCCGTTGATTTCCTTACCGAGACAGAAGGTGCTATTACATATAATAATCTACCGAGCCCATTGGAATGCATACACTAACTGACCCTACGAGCAACACTTTTCATTCAACACAAGGAACCGAACGACAACCAGGAGCCCTCCGGGTGGTAACTGTAATGTTCTTACCGCAATCTGCTGGCTAAGCGCCAACCAAAACAAAAATGTGAAGAGCACTTCGCCCAACTGGTACAAACGCAACACCACGGTCTGACACGAAGCAAGCAACGAAAACACTCGGAACTAAATTAACACCTAACGTGCACAATTGTGCGCACACGGACTGACACTGACATGCCAAACTTATGGATACAAGCAATAAAAACTTCGTTTCTAGAGAAACGTGGACAGCAGATGAACAAAAATGTCAGTGTAGTTCGTTTTGTAGCATACCGTATATGAAAGAGACTCACTCACTGGTCACGGTTCCTTCGAAACCCAATAATTTAGAAAGTACGAATTTCTCAAGAAGATTACCCTCATGTATTTGATGCTCGCTGAGGAAGTGTTTCTACAATTTCACCCCCAAGAGTATGAAAAGGAGTTTAAACCAGGAAAACGACGACATTAATTTTCTCTGAGTCCCACGTGTTAAATTAAGATTTCAAAAATGTTTACCTTTCAGGTTGTTAAATGGGGTTGAAACTCTCAAAGAAAATATTCATTCCTCCAAAACCGTTTGAACGACGTGCTTGTAATTTAGCACGATGGTTGATATCTTCCATCTTAGATGGTTCTTAAGAACAGTTTTTAAATATTCCACCCCTAAGCGATTTAAAGAGCGGGTTACCTCTAAAAGAAACAAACATATTCATTTCTCCGGAACCGTTTGACTTACGAGATGACTGCTCTCCTACATCTTAGATATTAAATAAGAAATTGAATTAAATCATTCCACCACTCAGGAGGTTATACTGTGCGTGAAATCAGAAAACTAATACATTTATTCCTTTGCTCTTTTTTCCTTCATGGCGGCCGACAGTGAAATTCGAAGCCACTATCTCCCGGATGCAAGACCTCACACCCGCGCGCCCCTAACCGCATAGCCAACTCGCCCGGCCTTTTTTTAAACCTAGATCTAAAATATGATATATTTTTAAATATCCGCATCTTAGGAGCTTAAATAGGGATTTAAAACCGAAAAAATAAATGATTCATCCAAAATTGTTTGACATATGAAGTAGGAATTGAGCATAATTTGCCTTAGATATGAAATAATTTTTTACATTCTACACCCAGGCGATTTAAAGGGATATAAAGTTCTAAAAAGATATCATTCATGCAAAACTGTATTTCATCATGCTTGTAAAGCACATATGATTGGAAATATATAATACGGTGCAACATTTTCAAATGTCCTCTGACTATGTGAAGTATCTAGTATTTCACCATCTTGTACAATATGACTTACTGGTATCAAATATTGAATAAATTCCAGCTTCGGATATAAATAACTTTGCAAAATAAAATAATAATAATAATAATAATAATAATAATAATAATCATCATCATCATAATAATAATAATGTGAAGAAGAATAAGGCGTTGTATAAATACATCTCGCAGGTGTGATATATACTACAACTAACATGTACCCGCGGCAACACCCGCGTTTAATTATTCAGCCGTGAGATATTTATAAACTATTTATTTCAAAGCAAAATAAAACATTATATTTTATTAGCACGCATCGTTTTTACATAGGTAAATTGGATGAAATACTGAAACCTTGAATTTACCATTCCATCGTTGGTCGGCCACAGCTGCTGCAGTAGAGCGATATCGAACTCTTAAATCTTGGGCGTAGCGGGTATATTTCGATCACGATCTTGACCAAGGGATGTGGTTCAGAAAAGAGCCTAACAACTGGAAATGAGGAGCAAATATGTGTTTACTAGTTTTTATTAAATTGGCAAAAATGCCAAAACTATGTTATAAAATCATTCATCAGAAAAACATTTTTATTTAATCTTTTAAACGCAGTCACCTTGCATTGCGTGAATGTTATACTTTTACATTTATCGAAGAACTTTCTTCGGAGGAAAGCAGAAAATATCACAAATTAGTGGACAGCGAAAACTAGAAAAACGAAAAGAAAACCTGAAAATCAGGCACCTTTTGATCCAAACGATAACTGAGAATTAATCCACACGCTCCGTGGAAAATCTGACCTTCAACAAGTAGAATTACAGATTCACATTTAATTAAGGTTATCCACCAGTCAAATACCCTGTCGGATATGTGAACACTCGCCGAATGGACCCTTAATCGAACCAAATTGAATGCCAGTAGCTTTGGATAGGTTGCGAAATACTACTGGAAAGCATGGTGTTCACTGCAAGTTAACAGCAGCAGACATAATTAAAAATAAAATTCCACCATGTATTGTCATCTCGAGACCATTAAGTTATGGAATAATCCCGATGCTGAAAGATGCATCACCCAAACAGCTGTTCAGAAGGAACCAACAACAACTCGATCCGAGAGGATCTTACGTAACGTCGTTCTGAAGGAACAAAACTGCGAAATGCAGGAAAGACTTATTCATCATGCATTTAGAAGAAATGCCAAACACCGAAGTTAAAGAAAAAGTGGTAATTCACTTGAAAAATATTCTTATAAAAACAACTTTCAGGTTATAAACGGTTATGTTAGGTTTTAAAAACTTGCAAGTCCACATGATAAAATGAAATACAAGATTACGAAAACAATCTAGGGAATTCTTTCCATTTTACCAACTGATGACTACTATTACAAATCCGTCTACTTATGTTTGTCGCAATAAACTAACTACAAGTTATTTATAGACCAAAGTCTGACCTATTACAACATAAAAGAACGAAAATTGAAAATAAAATACATTCACAGCTGGCGAATCGAAACCGCATTCGTAACTCAAGTCTCACATTAATAAGCTAAGTGTCAACACGCACACTATCAAAGCAATCGGACGTCTGAACGACAAAATAATTAAGGAAAGAAATAAAATTAAAATACTAAAGTTCAATGAATTCAAAGGCGCGTGACAAACAGCAGTAATAATCAATCACGGTTAGCTCAGTTTCCAATGCTGGATAACCCTCACGTTCATGCCACTAGTGGTTCCATAATCTTATGTAAACACCTTCCAGCTGGTAAGGGCTGTCCCGAAACATGGCCTCAGTGTTACTTTGCTAACACTACATACACTACTGCAGACACTACCACCGTTCAAGTCACTTCGCAAACACATTTAACGTAAGACTTGAATATATACAGACGACACCCTAATCCTGTCGTCGAACCTGCATTGTGTCTACACACCCTAACAATAACATCTATATACACACACGCACCCTAAACCTATCGTTGAGCGTAAAATGGGGATGTCTACTCATCAGTATTCTCCTATGATAACGCGTAACGTCCTAAATCTATCGTCGAGCGGAAACTGGGACTTCTACTCATCCTCTAAAATGTCAGGTGAAATCGTAACTTCAAACATAATTACTGTTATTTAGCTGGAAACCTTGTCGACACTATAACACACAATGAAACGAATCTTGCCACAGAATGAACGCAAGTCTGGAAATGCAACTAAGTCCCTATCTCATCAATAAAACGTGAAATTGAAAATAAATAATGCGCGGCTACAAAATCCACGACTCAAACACGATCTCGACATACGCAGTGAAGTGTGGAAAAATAATGAATACAACACACGTCTAACATTACGTGAATATCGCCAAAACAATGATCATCACCACCGCAAAATTCATACTGTAATTCTAGGATGAGGCCCAAAAATCGCCTACCATCTCACTGTTCCAAACATTCATATCCATAAACTATCCAGTGAAGCGAAATTCCTTGAATCTACACAGCCAAACTATCACGTTAAAAACGTCCAGTATCTCATCCCACAATGTTTCTGATTTAATGATAATCTCGTCTCGTAATATTAAAAAATACTGAATTGAAATTTGTAACAACAGTTAAATAACACCAACCGTGTGTTCAGAATGCCCTTCTATTCTTGAGGTCGCATACTGTAACATTCACTATGCTGACTTCACATAAATCGTCATTTGGACTTGACTACAGAAAGTGTTTTTCACAGTTAGTTCTTGACTTGAAAACATAATGTGCGTCACGAAGCACTCGCTTCGACTTTGACCACCATTCAACCGGTCAGCTGTTCGGGATTGCTAACGGAATCTCAATACAGCCTGCCTCAAAAATATCACATTTAATATACAGCCTGTCTCAAAAATTCTTCGCCATCGACATATATAGCCTGTCTCAAAAATTCATCTTCATCGCCTATCATCATGGCGGCATTACTCATGAAATACAGGCTTCCTATGCCTTCAACATCTACACAACTATTCTCTAGACATATCATTCCGACACAATACGTTTCTTCCTGTTTCATAAACATTTCAAACCTTGACACTCACATGACGAACAAATTTATAAGAATTTTTCATTCATTTCATTACAAATTTCGGACCTCTAAGACAAACTAACATACCGTGATTTCATGTATCACCAACATACACGGTGTCACAAAAATTAACTTCCCACGAATAAAATATAACTTTATCAGACTTCACTGGATTTTGAAACGAACGCAAATCTATTCGACATTACTGTTAAACGTAAGTTTAACATCGAAATATTTTATCCTGATGTAAATATTATTATTATTAGTATTATTATTGTTATCATTATTATTATTTCACTTAATTTTTTCTGAATTCATAGGATATTAAAAATTATTGCATTCGCCACGACTACGTTATCACCTTTCTAACTTTAATCAGTTTGAACAATATCTCAAAGAATTTTTACACATTATTTAAACTTCGCATTTTACAGTTTCTTAACGTAATTTTTACTGCCCTGAAGAGTTCCACACGACGACCAGAATATAACACTTTCGCCTGATCACTATTAAATATTAATTCGACACACGCACTGAAAATTTTATTGGGACAAACAAATTATATCTACAATATTAATACCAAAATATAGACTGACCTGTAAGTTGTCATCTTGGGGATTCCGGTTACATTTTAGCCAGCTGACCTCAGATTCAGCCCCTCACGTTTGCAGAATATATCATCTTCTTATAGATTACTTAAAAATACACAGACATTACACTCGCTATTGATTAACAACACAAATGACGCACTTCCTTCGCTTTTTAGCATGCGACGTACTTCCCTATCTCTGCTGTCGACTGCGACTGTCTCCCAGGACTCTGTTCCCGTTCACCCTAATAATAACAGGTGTTTCAAAAGATAACAAAACTAGACCTGTCTCCGACTAGTCTCCAAACCTCCCTTGACAATTTCAAACATACACAATGTAATAAGAGGAAATGAGCTACGTACTTTAAGCAGATATCTATGCCTTCACAGTTTTCGTCGGCGGAAGCTCAGGAAAATTTCTATCACCTCAAGTAAATACTCTACTTGAACTATCGGCACGAATATATAACTTAAGTTATTTTTAAGAAATAAACCCCGCACTTTCTTGTAGACGATCAACATGGGTTTCACCGCCCAGACCTTCAGATAGAGTGTGTCAGTATAGGTGGAGGGGATTCCTTTTTTACCCTCTGAGGGGACGCTACCCTGATTATGAAGCTTGGGTGTGCAATCTCCTAATTCCACATCCGCTGGACCAAACGTCTTGAAATTTATTCCACAAATTCAGACAGAATTATAATTCACTATGGCGTTATTTTATATTTTCCTATACTTGCAACGGGCATAATAAATTTATTCCTGACATGTAAGTTCGAGGGCTTTCTTCACAGGTGACCTCGGCACGTGTCGCAAATCCGCGATTATGGACGCCAACTTTTCCCCAGGCTTCATTGCATTTATATTCACCCTGTGGATTCTGTCTTCAGGTAATGTTTATTAATAATTTCGATCATTTATTCCTGGATTAACCGTGTCGCCAAAATTTCTCGTTGTGAAGATTTTTCCAAAATTGCTAAATTAGTCAGTGCTCGATACCAACCGAAGTATCCCGGCATTCCACGAGAGGATGGCTCGTTCGTCACGGTGAGTTCTGTTCCCACGGAGGGAGCGAGACTCTCGAAATAAAACATGGCTACTCTCAAAAAAGCAATTTGTAGATGAAATATATATCTGCAGTTATTTTTCACCGTAGAATTATGGGTTAAATACAGTACTTTTATTTTTAAGAGCTGTCCCCGCGACTTTCTCTATCCTGTTGAGATTCTCTTTTACATTGCGATCTTTGACTTTTTGGCTTTCTCGTGTTTGTAGAGAGATTTGATTTTCTTTCGTGCATGACTAATAACTTAACTACTCAATACGAACGAATGCAAACGGAGCGTGCGTTGAGACTCAACTATCCGCAAAAGCCGATCGTGCGTACTGAGCTCGTCGTTGGAGGGGGGAGTGGTAGGAGGCAACTTTCGATGCGGCGAAGGGGAATGCGCAGTGCTGGACACTGCTTCTTTAGTTTAAAATATGTTTTTGCAGATCACCAAGATGGTTCCCAGCAGTAGACCAAGATCTGTTGCCTTAGAAACGCCTTAATGGAAGAGCGGAATTGTATAACCAGTAAGTATGGAGACCAAAAAAAAATTAGCGAATGGGTGGTTGTTAGGGCAAGGTTAGCAATCAAAATACACACCTAGTAGGTTATCTGTACAGCAATTGTAGCAAAATCCGTTCGTCCGTCCGTAATTTTTCCAGATAGTAATTCATATGTGTACCAGTTTTGGGTGGCAAATCTTGCTGCTTTAGAGTCCTTGAGCAGGCGTTTCCATGGTTACGGCTGGTTGTTTCTTTTTCGGATTCCTATACCAGGGGTAGTGTAGTTCCAATATCTCCATAACGGTTGGTTTTATGGCTTTAAAACATTGTTTTCGGGCCCGTATGGCTTACGGAGTTTTGTTCTTTGCGTCAAGGGGCTTAAAATGAGCTTTGCCTCGTCCCTGTACGTCAAATTCGACAGTTCGCCTAGTATTTTATATCTCCCCGTTGTCGCAGCCCCGTATAATTGTTTTGACAATTTTAAAACTAGCTAATTTACTCCTTATACTATCAGCTATCTGCTAATGGTAGTCCCGTCAAAATCGGTCGAACCGTTTCAGAGATTAGCCCGATCAAGCAGACAGACGACAGACAGAGGGACGAAAATGATAAACATTGGTTTTTAGTTATAAGTACCGTATATACATTAATATAAACTTAACAAAATGTTGTTATTTTGACATTACAAACAGACAATTCAAATTTATTTGTATGGATGTCTTACTACATCCAATTTATTCAAAGGGTATTTGCATAATATAACTTCTTCTTTTATCGGGTTATAGGATTATCATTTGTAATGGACTCACCTCATCGCCGATATATCTCCAAGAAATGTAAAAACGCCGCACACACACACAACTTTCATGTTTTCTGCTACTCGCATCGCCCACTGATCGTCAACATAGGTCATTCCATGTTAAGAAAACAGTACTGTTCTTATGATAACAGGGTTTCCATATCGAACGGCTCTGCTCAAGCCCATCACGGGAAAACTATGGCATATAGATTGGTGACCTAGGTATTAATATAAGTAAAGATCTTCATTGGGGTAATCGTATAAATATGATTGTAAATAAAGGGTACAAATCTCTGCACATGGTTATGAGGGTGTTTAGGGGTTGTAGTAAGGATATAAAGGGGTGAGCATATTTGTCTCTGGTAAGACCCCAACTAGAATATGGTTCCAGTGTATGGGACCTTCACCAGGATTACTTGATTCAGGAACTGGAAAATATGCAAAGAAAAGCAGCTCGATTTGTTCTGGGTGGTTCCCCACAAAAGAGTAGCGTTACAAAAATGTTGCAAAGTTTGGGCTGGGAAGACTTGGGAGAAAGGAGACGAGCTGATCAACTAAGTGGTATGTTCCAAGCTGTCAGTGGAGAAATGACATGGGAGGACATCAGTAGACGAATAAGTTTGAGTGCTGTCTTTAAAAGTAGGAAAGATCAAAATATGAGGATAAAGTTGGAATTCAAGAGGACAAATTGGGGCAAATATTCGTTTATAGGAAGGGGAGTTAGGGATTGGAATAACTTACCAAGATGTTCAATAAATTTCCAATTTCTTTGCAATCATTTAAGAAAAGACTAGGACAGGGATGGCGAACCTATGCCACGCGTGTCACTAGGTGGCACGTGAACACGATTTCCGTGGCACGCCACAAGAACATAATGTTTTAGTATATGTCTTGTACCACAGACAATACATATAATTTAGTGTTTCACGTGTAAGAAATAAATATCGAAAATCTAAATACTAATACCATCCGGACGTGCAATATAGCTACACTGCCACACTGATATGTCCGAATGTCAAGTGGGATAACAGTGCCGTTTTCTGGTGGTTTTGTTTACGAACCTCGCAAACATGTTTTCGGTGCCGAAAAGAACAGAAACTTAACAAAAGTAGTGACCGGATTTTTCAAGAACAGTGGACGAGGGAATTCGGACTGACAGAAAGATGTTGCCTGTGTTCGAAAACAGAAACAATTGTGTCCCTCACATTTAATGTAAAGCGCCATTTCAAGACTAATCATTCAAATGTTTGTTCCATGCCAAATGAAGAAAGAAGAGAGTTCGTGTCACAAAATATCTAACATTACACAAAACAACCTACAGTAGATCTTTTGTGCGGCTGTTTCCATCTGTCTCACTGCATAGTCCAGCGTACATGGGAAACCGCTTCCTGGCGGTGCGTTCTTGAAATAAACTTCTTTATTGATGTCCGGTACATTGTTTGAAAACTTCCTTAACAAAAAAATAATTAACAGAATTAAAGGAATGCCAGCCAGGTGAACTGGTGTCAAGGATAGAATAATAAGAATGAGTGAAGAAGTTTCGGAGCAATTGAAAACTAATTTGGATAACTCCCAGATGTATGCAGTATGTTTGATGAAAGCATGGATGTGACCTTACAAGCAAGGATAGTTGTTTTTTATTTCCTTGTGGAAATGTGATGAGATAGAAATGAAATTGTTGAGCATACGAACCACGACAACATGGGAAGATGATGAAGCTAATGGAGGATGTGAACTCCATGAGCAATATTAGTACTTTTGATCTTTATATCTAATCATATTTATCTTTTTACAATTTGTTTTACGTCGCACTGACACAAATATAGGTCTTACGGCGACGATGGGATATGAAAAGCTTACGAGTGGGAAGGAAACCGTCGTGGCCTTAATTGAGATACGGTCCCAGCATTTGCCTGGTGTGAAATGGGAAACCACGGAAAACCATCTTCGGGGCTGCCGACAGTGGGACTCGAACCAACTCACCCAGTGATAATATGTAATGACGAAGTATGTTACAATGGGAGCTTATTATTTATTTACAAATAATAATAGGTATTCTCAAGACTTACATATTTAAAAATGTATTTTTTGCAGTATTTGCAAAATACGACCACGGAACATGCAGTCAAATGTATTTACAATATATCTATCTAATAAATAAATAAATAAATAAATAAATAAATAAATAAATAAATAAATAAATTAATTAATTAATTAATTAAATTATAACATATTATGCAACATAATTGGGAATTTGGGAAGAAAGTCGAGGGGTATGGGTGTCGTAGGTTGTAGCCATTCCTTAAAGGAAAATAACAAGTGGCACAGTCAACAGTTGACGATAATAAACCAGACTTAAAATGGCACACTTGATGGAAAAGGTTCGCCATCCCTGGACTAGGAAAACAACAGATAGGGAATCATCTGCCACCTGGACGACTGCCCTAAATGCAGATCAGTAGTGATTGATTGATTGATTGATTGATTGATTGATTGATTGATTGATTGATTGATTGATTGATTGATTGATTGATTGATTGATTGATTGATTGATTGAAACTGAACACTTAATTTCAAAATAAAGGAAGGAGAAAACTTAGCTGCAATTTTTAAAAATCTAAGGTACATGAGTTGTAAACGTGAGGAGCGGCTTATTTATGTTTTACAGCAACACGAGTAAACTGCTGCAAGTACAAAACCTCAGTATTGAAGTTTAAGTCAAACTGGGAGAAAATAGACAACAGTTCATTTTTATAGGCTCGGGGTGAGGGTTGTAGTTAATTTTAGTTAATAAATTTGCCCTGGAAACGCCAGGTACTAATGTGGCATCATCGCTCCACCAAATGAATGTTAACAGTTAAATAATGCGCTTGTGAAAAAAGTGGTAAACATGTAGCAAAAAATGAAGTGTGCTTAAGAAACAAAAGCCATATAACAAAGCCAAGCCCAGATAAAAATCATAGCGAATTTCTGTATCAGTACCAGTCATGCCGTGGTGTATCTCTGCACACCACAGCGTCAAAAACTTCAGTAACAACTGCTGTACAGTACAAGAATGTTAGAACACACACACATATGGTCATGGCAACTATGTTTTTCCTCGCGAACCGGACAAAACACGGAAAGTCAGAGATATGTATTTGAAAACGTACGGTGTGTACTTGCGTATGATGCCCCTAGATGGTGTATGTAAACAACAGTGTGGGTCTAAGCATAACCCCGAGTTCAGTGTGTGAGTGAGTGCGTCACAAAATGGAAGTAATCAAGCAAGAGCAACGATCCTATATTAAAATAGCAGTTCTTCGCGACAGAAATGCACGCCAATGTCATGCAGAGCTGCGGGACGCATTAGGTGTGTATGCCATGTCCTATGGAACAGTAGCGAGGTGGGTGAAGACGTTTAAACGGGGTACAGTATCCACTGCCGATTTGCGTCGCCCAGGCCATCCACTGTTTATGGATAAAAATGTACGGATAATGGTGATCAATCAGTGTTTACATGAGGACAGACGCTGGACTCTAGCGGAATTGCAAGAGCATACAGCAATACCAGCGGCGCAATACGGCGCATTTTACACAAGGACCTACAGATGCGTAAACTTTGTGCAAAGTGGGTGCCACGTCACTTAACTGAAGTGGACTCGTCACGAAACATGCCGCATCAATCTGGAGAGGTTTCAGCAAGAAGGCCAAGCCATGTTGAATCGCATTATTGCAGTCTACGAAAACATGGGCACGTGCTTATGAACCTGAACTGATAGACAATCAAGTGAATGGCGTCGTCAGGGGTCACCACGGAGATACAAGGCTTGACAAAATCAGTCGCCCAATAAGGTTATGGTAATTCTGGCGTACGACGTTCAAGGTTTTCTTGTGTGTCATCCAGTGCGTGAAGGGCACACTGTCAATGCAGTTTATTACAATTCCCTCTTGTTGTACCAATTGCGCAACGCCATAATCCTACACGATAACGCGACAGCTCACACAGCAGCCATCGTTCAGCGTCGCTTACAACGGTGGGGATGAGAGGTTCTTTCACACCCGCCTTACTTGCCTGATATGAGCCCATGTGACTATGATCTAATCATCAAAGTCAAGAAGCCATTAGGTGGACAACGGTTTGCTAACAAAGAGGACATCGTAAGAGCATTTCGGAGCGAGATGTTACACGTTAGCGATACACATGCAGCGAATGGTATTCAGCGCCTGCCCCACACCTGGCAACGCACAGTGCAAACCCTGGGTGATTATTTCGAAGGTTTGTAACCAGTGGAGACATGTCCTTTGTACGTAATCTTGTGTATTTGCTGTCTATACCATAATAAAACAATGTTTACCAATGGCCTGTGTTCTGTCACTTTCCTACGAGAATCGCCTGAAGTCAGAATTTGTCTTCAGGCACTATGCATAAGTACATGCCCTATATTTCCAAATGCATATCTCAGATTTCCCGTGTTGTCTCCTCTTCGCGAGAAAAAAAAGTTGCCATGACTTATGACTCGACCTTCGTATACTACTGCTGCTGCTGCGATGGCGTCGTCTAGGCACTCCAAGGGCGACTGCTGTCGAAACGTCTGGAAGGAATGAGAGGAGTGGACCACGGCAGAAGAGACCGGAAGATTCTTATTATATTTTCAACGGCCGTGAAAGCTTTCATACTTTGATAGATGACTGCTCCTCAACAGTGATAACCTGCTGGTGGTTCACAGCGTAATGGATTACGCGTTGCATGTACCAGAGCAATTCAGAAGGGAAATGAAGGAAGGCAACAAAGTGATGGTTGTTACTGCCATTGGGCTTCCTCCCTGCGAATGTATTTATAAAATAGAAAAGCTTCAGTACTTATTATAGTAATTCACGGGCAAAAACATGCCCCATCCACTTTCTTTCTTTCATAATCTATATAAATAAAGTTGTAGGGGGTCCTCTGTCTGGGATTTCTTTTGTTTTGCCAATTTTTCAGATATCTTTTCGTTTTAGGTCAACTCAAGACCGAATCGGTGGTTGTTATTTTTCGTGTCTGTGTGTTTGTCTGTCTGTTTGTTCCACCATCACGGCGAAACGGCTGGATAGATCTCAAACAAACATTATATTTAGATTGTACTCATCCCGAGGAAGGTTTAGATATGCATATCCTATTAAAACCTTTGAATAGACGGGGGTTTATAGGGAAATCAGAACGGTTTCCCTCCATTTTCTCTTATACTATTGATTTCCTGTAAATTCCGTGGACCGTATGTGAAACGCATTTCCATCATAAACAACTTTTGTTATGTTCATAATTTAGTTTACTCTTGAAATGACGGAGAAATTTTCTGCGGGTATCATGCTCTGCATTGAGTGACCGACAGACCGACAACGAACCTACAGGTTACCATGGCAACGTCTCTGACTGCATGCCAACAAGGAAGAAATGTATTGCCATTTTCATCATCATGCCTTTAAATTCGTGGTTGTTCCTTGGGTAGAAGGAAAGACAGGCGTCAATGGACCATTCTGCGGGATACTGGCGGATAATCGTTGGAGGTTATAACCGTCCTCGAATAGGTCAAGTAATAACACAATTACTTATTTTGTTATCTGTTTACCTAAGAATCCCTGCGCTTACATTTCTCCTCTGTTACCGATTTCTTATTGATGTAAGAAACTCACACCAGCATAATTTATAGAGTGGTATTTGATTCCCCAAGGGAACCAGGGTAGAATGTTATCCAGGAATTAGGTTGAGGCAGATGTTGAGGAAAGTAGAAGAGAGGGAGGAGGGGAAGGAGAAGGTGGTAGTGTTTCACGTTGGTACCAACAACGTAAGGCAAGCTGATATAAGTACCAACATAGTTGGAGATGTGTGGGATCTGGTAAATGCAGCACGGGTGAAGTTTAAGAAAGCGGAGATTGTTATTAGTGGAATACTGTGTAGGAGGGATACTGACTGGAGGGTGATTGGGGATTTAAATGAGACTATGGAGTGGGTATGTGGGAAACTGGGAGTGAAATTTCTAGATCCTAATGGGTGGGTAGGAGATAGGGATCTGCGCTCGGATGGCCTTCACTTAAACCGCAGTGGTACGTACAAGTTAGGAAATTTGTTTGGAAGGGTAATAGGGAGGTACATTCAGGGAAACGGGATGGCCTAGGGAGCGATGATAAGGGAACAGGGAACTGGAAATCAAGTAGGGATGACATAAAATTGTTAGTGCTGAACTGTAGAAGTATTGTAAAGAAAGGAATAGAATTAAGTAATTTAATAGATATATATTTACCAGATATTGTAATAGGAGTTGAATCATGGCTGAGAAATGATATAATGGATGCAGAAATTTTCTCACGGCACTGGAGTGTGTATCGTAGAGATAGGATAGGAAAGGTGGGAGGGGGAGTTTTCATTCTGGTGAAAGAAGAATTTGTAAGCTACGAAAAAGTTAAAGATGAGACACATGAAATTCTAGGTGTAAGGCTCATTTCTAAAGATAATAGGCAACTTGATATATTTGGAGTGTACAGATCGGGAAAGGGTAGCACTGATGCGGATTCGGAATTATTTGATAGGATAGTCAGCTATGTGGGAAACGACATGGAAAGAAACGTGATTGTAGCGGGAGATCTGAATTTGCCAGATGTAAATTGGGAAGGAAATACGAACGACAGGAAGCATGACCAACAAATGGCAAATAAGTTAATATGGGAAGGACAGCTGATTCAGAAAGTGATGGAACCAACCAGAGGGAAAAATATCCTGGATGTGGTGCTGATAAAACCAGATGAGCTCTATAGGGAAACTGAAGTAATAGATGGTATTAGTGATCATGCAGCTGTTTTTGTGGTAGTTAAAAATAAATGCGATAGAAAGGAAGGTCTTAAAAGTAGGACTGTTAGGCAGTACCATATGGCTGATAAAGCAGGTATGAGGCAGTTTCTAAAAAGTAACTATGATCGGTGGAAAACGGTAAATAAAAATGTAAACAGACTCTGGGATGGGTTTAAAGAAATTGTTGAGGAATGCGAAAACAGGTTTGTACCTTTAAGGGTGGTAAGGAATGGTAAAGACCCACCTTATTATAATAGAGAAATAAAGAGACTAAGAAGGAGGTGCAGACTGGAAAGAAATAGAGTTAGAAATGGCTGTGGAAGTAAGGAGAAATTGAAGGAACTTACTAGAAAATTGAATCTAGCAAAGAAGGCAGCTAAGGATAACATGATGGCAAGCATAATTGGCAGTCATACAAATTTTAGTGAAAAATGGAAGGGTATGTATAGGTATTTTAAGGCAGAAACAGGTTCCAAGAAGGACATTCCAGGAATAATTAATGAACAAGGGGAGTGTGTATGTGAGGATCTTCAAAAGGCAGAAGTATTCAGTCAGCAGTATGTAAAGATTGTTGGTTACAAGGATAATGTCGAGATAGAGGAAGAGACTAAGGCCAAAGAAGTAATACAATTTACATATGATAACAATGACATTTACAATAAGATACAAAAGTTGAAAACTAGAAAAGCGGCTGGAATTGATCAGATTTCTGGGGATATACTAAAGACAATGGGTTGGAATGTAGTACCATATCTGAAGTACTTATTTGATTATTGTTTGGTCGAAGGAGCTATACCAGATGAATGGAGAGTTGCTATAGTAGCCCCTGTGTATAAAGGAAAGGGTGATAGACATAAAGCTGAAAATTACAGGCCAGTAAGTTTGACATGCATTGTATGTAAGCTTTGGGAAGGCATTCTTTCTGATTATATTAGACATGTTTGTGAAATTAATAACTGGTTCGATAGAAGGCAATTCGGTTTTAGGAAAGGTTATTCCACTGAAGCTCAACTTGTAGGATTCCAGCAAGATATAGCAGATATCTTGGATTCTGGAGGTCAAATGGACTGTATCGCGATTGACATGTCTAAAGCATTTGATAGGGTGGATCATGGGAGACTACTGGCAAAAATGAGTGCAATTGGACTAGACAAAAGAGTGACTGAATAGGTTGCTATATTTCTAGAAAATAGATCTCAGAGAAATAGAGTAGGTGAAGCTTTATCTGACCCTGTAATAATTAAGAGGGGAAATCCTCAAGGCTGTATTATCGGAACATTATGTTTTCTTATATATATAAATGATATGAGTAAAGGAGTGGAATCGGAGGTAAGGCTTTTTGCGGATGATGTTATTCTCTATAGAGTGATAAATAAGTTACAAGATTGTGAGCAACTGCAACGTGACCTCGAAAATGTTGTGAGATGGACAGCAGGCAATGGTATGTTGATAAACGGGGCTAAAAGTCAGGTTGTGAGTTTCACAAATAGGAAAAGTCCTCTCACTTTTAATTACTGCGTTGATGGGGTGAAAGTTCCTTTTGGGGATCATTGTAAGTATCTAGGTGTTAATATAAGGAAGGATCTTCACTGGGGTAATCACATAAATGGGATTGTAAATAAAGGGTACCGATCTCTACACATGGTTATGAGGGTGTTTAGGGGTTGTAGTAAGGATGTAAAGGAGAGTGCATATAAGTCTCTGGTAAGACCCCAACTAGAGTATGGTTCGAGTGTATGGGACCCTCACCAGGATTACCTGATTCAAGAACTGGAAAAAATCCAAAGAAAAGCAGCTCGATTTGTTCTGGGTGATTTCCGACAAAAGAGTAGCGTTACAAAAATGTTGCAATGTTTGGTTTGGGAAGAATTGAGAGAAAGAAGAAGAGCTGCTCGACTAAGTGGTATATTCCGGGCTGTCAGCGGACAGATGGCGTGGAATGACATTAGTAGACGAATAGGTTTGAATGGCGTTTATAAAAGTAGGAAAGATCACGATATGAAGATAAAGTTGGAATTCAAGAGGACAAACTGGGGCAAATATTCATTTATAGGAAGGGGAGTTGGAGAAATTTCCAATTTCTTTGAAATCATTTCGGAAAAGGCTAGGAAAGCAACAGATAGGGAATCTGCCACCTGGGCGACTGCCCTAAATGCAGATCAGTATTGATTGATTGATTGATTCACTTGGTATTTACATATTAGTCGTCATCCGGCTATCCTCAGTTATAATCCATTTTCTATTAATGTCAGCTTTCTTAGATGTATTATTTTGCTTCCTTAATTACTCCGTGTGTATGTAAGTGCTAATCCCAAAAGCTGGACACTCTTTTCTTTGAGGAAATATTCTAAGCTATTGGCCCCGGAAAATATGGAAATATAGATGCAATCTTAACGACGCTGCAGTCTTTCGTTTCGGGATAATTGGTGGCTAATCGGTAAGTCGTATCACAAATCAGAAAGCACAATCGCGTTTCATTTTGGAGAGATCTACAACTTTGGTCCTATGACTTTTTGTCGTATTTCTATCCCTTATACGTTAAATAGAGCTGTATTTCTCTATCTCAAGTTAATTTTGAACTTTTACACGTATATATTATCATTTGGTATACTTAGATGAAAGATAGAATCATAACACTCGGCTCGCACATTAACATGACCAGTAGCCGTGTGACAGCAAAATTTTATGATTCTATCTGTCACATGAGTAACAAAAATATAAAGTAGTATGTGAAAACTGTACAAAATTTCACCCCATTCAATGACTCTAACTCAATCAATCCATTTATATAGGAGATACGAGAAGATGTCATGGGACCAGCCATGTAGAACGCTGTACGATGCGTTTGATGGTGAAGTCCGTTTGTAGATATATCGTACAGTTTCAAAGCAGTAACTCTCGAAATAAAGGTCTGCACTGCTAGACGTGTCCATGCTTATCTATATAAATAAAGTTGTAGTAGGTCCGCTGTCTGTGATTTCGTTTGTTTTGCCAATTTTTGAGATTTATCCTTTTTGGGTCAACTCAAGACCGAATTGGTGGTTTTTATTTTTCGTGTCTGTTTGTTTGTCTGTCTGTTTGTTCCACCATCACGGCGAAACGGCTGAATGGATCTCAACCAAACTGCATATTTAGATTATACTCATTCCGGGGAAGGTTTCGATATGCATATCATATAAAAATGTTTGAACGGAGGGGGGGTTTTTAGGAAAACGAGAACGGTTTTCTTCCATTTTCTCTTATAATACTATTGACTTTCTGTGAACTCCTTAGACCGTATGTGAAACGCATCTTCATTATAAACTACTTTCGTTAAAATTATAATTTACCTTTCTCTTCAAATGACGGAGAAATTTACTATTTTCTGCGGGTATCATGCTCTGCATTTAGTGACCGACAGACCGACAACGAACCTACAGGTTACCATGGCAAAGTCTCTGACTGCTATTCGAATAACATCATTACTCATCTTCTCATCCGTTTACCTAAGAATCACTGCACCTAATTTTATTCTCTGTTACCGCTTTCTTATGTCCATAACTCTTACCAGCATAATATATTGAGGGGCATTTGATTTTCCAATGCATTCACTTAGAATTTACGTATTTGTACTCATCTCGCTTTCCTCAGTTATAATCCTATTTTATGTTAATTTCAACTTTCTCAAGTGTATTACTTTCTTCCTTAATTACTCTGTATGTCTGCGAGTGATAATCCCGAAACCTGGACAATATTTTCTTGGAGGCAATACATCTTCCAGGCTATGCAAATGTATAACATTTGGCCCAGGAAAATATCGAAATATGGATGCAATTTTAACTACGGTGCATACATTCTTTTCGGAATAATTGGTGGCTAAACCGTAAGCCGTATCACAAAACATCGCGTTTCAATTTGGAGAGATCTACAACTTTGGGCCTATGACATTTTTTCGTATCTCTATCCCTTATTCGTAAAATAGTACGGCATTTCTTGAGTTCAAATTAATGTTGTACTTTTTACACGTGTATGTTGTTGTTTGGCACACTTACAGGAAAGATGCAATCATGGCATTGAGCATACACATTGATATGACCAGTGACCATATATTCGAAACATTTTATGATTCCAGGGTCACATGAATATCAAACAGATAAAGTAGTATGTGAAAACTGTACCAAATTTCACACCATTCAATGAATATCTGAATCTAACTCATAAATATAGGAGATATGGGAAAATGTCACAGGACCAACCATGTAGAACACTGAATGAGTCGTGAAGTCCGTTTTGTAGGTGCAATTTAATAGAGTGTTACTCACTGCATTTACAGTAATTTACATATAAATCCGTATACAATGTATAGTACCGTAGCGAAGCATGGGTACATTTGCTAGTACAATGTAAAGTACGTTATAATATTCCTATAACACGAGGAATTATGAGTGTTTAAGAGGGAGTGTGTTGACTCCTTGTAGATCGATAAGAGCAATACTGTTTCCTTAACGTGGAATGAGCGATAACTGTTTTCCATCTCAGCTGATATCCCGATGACGTCACACGCTACGTGGATGGACAGCTGTTTCTACTGGCGCATGCTGCCGTAATTTCTATCATATTTATCCATTATATTATTACTACTACGGCTTTTACCCCGCCGCCATCCCTCATACATTAGAAGAGCCAACGTAATTTTTAACGTTGAGTTATGTTACTAAGATGTTCGGAAAAGGCCGTACCATCTTTCTACATAAGTCCAGAGATCCTATTTTACTCTCAAATTTTATTCCGATAAATATCTTATCCATTTTAAGAAGGGTTATTGAGAGAGCACTAGAGTAGAAAATTAGACCACACGTCAAATTACCTACCCAAAAAAGAGGGAATTTTATTAATTAGTCGGTAGTAAGCACCTGTCACCAAGATTTGAAACAAGGGTACTTTGTTAGATATTTCTAAAGCTTTTGATGTCATTAGTCACAATCACCTAAAATCGACCTTAGACACAACAAAAATTCCTCAGAGGCTCATTTGTCTACTAAAACGTAACTCTGTAAACCTCGAAATAGGTACGACCACTTGCAACAAGGAGATACCTGGTCCACTACTTTCATCTCTTCTTTTTAACTTGGCAATCGACTTCATTCACAATGAATTAAACGAGAGAGAATTGGGCTCCGAATTTGCTTACCAACTTGTAGAAGTTCAGAATGGCCTAACAGTACTGGATATTGTGGATGACGTGGCTTTAATTACTAAACATGAAGACTCAGCATCTTCCATGATTGGTACTGCCAACCATGATATAAATCAAGTTGGTCTAGAATAGAGTGCTGCTAAATAAAATTCTGTAATGATTGAAAATTGGTAGCTGAAACCTGTTATTTGTAGAAACATAGGTGAAATCGACATCATTTCTAAAGACAATAAGGAAGGGATTGAATACCTAGGGTTTACATTTAATGACGAAATCGTCCTTGACGAAAAATTATACGATAAGTTGAACAGCACGTTAATAAAGCTATTGAACTCGAAGATCCTTAAGCCTTGTCAGAAAGTGAACATAACAAATCAGTACATTTGGCCCAGCTTCATTTAATCATTGCAATATGTCCCTTCATCTAATCTTCGGCGAGGCTTTTAGACGATGTCGACAAATTAACCTACAGTGCTGTTGAAGAAATAATTGTTTTACAGATAAAATATAGTCCTGATTGCATGCTTTGCAGTGCCAGGAAGGTTCACGGCTTAGGAATGTCTTAGAGCATCATGGGAAGCTTTTCTCCAACACATAAATATTTCTGAAATCGATTAAAGTACATTCTTGACCGAGTTATCGCACTGTGTAGGAATTTCGAGTGTAAAATCAAGAAAAGGTTAAAACTCCTGAATTTCAATATCAGTGAAGAAACAAAAATGCGGAAACTTATAGGCAAGTTAAGAGATAAACAGTATACGATCTGGAATGCTTACCTCTCTGAGGTAGAAGGGTATTGCAGTTCTCGGATTGGTCGAAATCAAACACCTGTATTTATAATGAAAAAGGCCTTACCTCAGCTTAACGGACTAATCAAATACAAATTAATTGTAACGTCATCGCAGTCCGCCACTGCAATAAGAATGAAACCCTTCCCCATGTTTCTTGGTTTATGTCAGAAGGGAGATCTACTGAAAACAACACACACCTTAGAAGTTGGTGCTGCATTGCTACTTGCCTCAAATAGTCGAGCAAGTTTGAAGAATTTCAAGAAGTGTAATTATGTTTCATCATAGCAATAGACAAAAAGAAGACCATCGGCTTCGTTGTCGATCCAACTGCGAAGTTTGAAGGAGGAAACGAACAAGCAGAAGAGATTGATGCTGAAAGGAAGAGACACGACGAACAGTGCTTTGAACATGTAGAGTAGAAATAGAACATGTCCCAAAATGGGGAGGTGATTGGGCTGCTCTTTGGTGCTCGAGGAGTGATATCGAAATTCTACGTGAACTATCGGAATTTTAGAATTAGTATGTTGGAGCTAGAAAAATATGCCGCTAATATTCTCAGAGACTCTCTCCAATTTGTCAATCATCATTTGTTTAGTACGACAAATTACGAATCAAATAAACGTTTTCATTCGGGATAGCTGCCTCTTTAGGGGAACCCTGAAAAAATATGAAATAAATAATAAACACAGTAGTTTAACATATTATTGAAATATTGTTTGAAAAACTTATTATGAGGCTGTGTCTTCACGGTAACCATTGTGACACTTCACCATTTCAGCTGATTGATTTTTGAGAGTTTAAGTTCTGGCTTCTATATTTCGAAATTATATAAAACGTGAGGTACAGCCCTAGTATTTGCCTGATGTGAAAATGGGAAACCACATAAAACCGTCTTCATGGCTGTAGACAGTGTGGCTCGAACCCACTATCTGCCGAATGCAAGCTGATGGCTTCCTGACCCAAACACCGCAGCCACTTGTTCGGTTGGACTGTGAGTTAGAGTACCCCCACTGATTTTCAAAACCCAGCACCCCTGCTATCTAATGGTGAAATGATTACGGACATGCGTTGAGCGATTCTTGATATTAACCTCCACACACATACAAATTGGGTAACTTTCTCTCTTTAGGATATTAGTACAGGTTACAACTATGATACAAGTTTAAGTGATTAATAGCACAGTAATTTTTCAAACTAACTTATATTTTAGCAGATATTTTATTAAATACTTAGAACATTGAGCTAACACTTGGAACAACATACGACATAAGGAGATTCAGCGATGATATTCTTACAGCATTAGACCTGCAATAAAAATGACTAGTGATTGAACGTATTAAAAATATAAGGTCGATAAAATAATATGCAAATAGTAATGCAAGCACTTTGGTGAACTTGTTTCTAGAATCAGTATTTCTCACGAACTCACACAAAACTGCATACACTCAATATACCTGCACATATTAACAGAATCGTACAGTTCTTTAATATTAATTATAAAAATATAATTGAATGTTATTTTAAGAAAGTTTTCTTTTCTTTACGTCGCACCGACATAGATATGTCTTATGGCGACGACGGGAGAGGAAAGGCCTAGGAATGGGAAGGAAGCGACCGTGGCCTTAATTAAGGTACAGCTCCAGCATTTGCCTGGTTTGAAAATGGGAAACCACGGAAAACCATCTTCAGGGCTGCCGACAGTGGGGTTCGAACCACTATCTCCCGAATACTGGATACTGGCCGCACTTAAGCGACTGCAGCTATCGAGCTCGGTTTTTAAGAAAGTAGTAGAGTAATCATCCCTTGGTCTCTGGCCAAGGCAGTTAAATACAGTGTCTCTAAAACAAGATTTTGTAAAGTTAAGGAATTTTATGATAAAAGTATATTATGCATGTACGCCTACGTACAGAATAAAAATCAAGTATAAAACATTATAAAATGGTGTGTCATGTTCTGCCTTCATTTGCGTGCGATTATCATTTACTTCAAGAAATACGTTAATGATTTATCAATCATCTATTCATTCTCTTCGACTGATCTTGAGATGGATGCCATCCGCCGAAGCCGTGACCAATGACGCAGGTTCAAACCGTATTGGTATGGCTGTGCGCTTGCTTGGTGAAAACTGGAAATCCCTTAGCAGAGTTGCCATTCCCAGTTTGGCTTGCAGGAGTCCAAATCGCATACCTGAAAATGGGAATGGGAAATTAAGAAAAACAAAAAACAAGTATTAACCAAGATCCAGCTTTTTTATAGGGTAAGATTGTGACAGTTAAATATATAACATCCAACTAAATTTTAATTCTCATCGTTCTTTGCAATGAACTATGGAATGCATAGTTTGTTCTGTGCCAGTTTGTTACAAAGGACTGATTTAATCTCGTATAGCTTGTCCCTATCAACTATCATGCCCATCATCTAGATCAGAGGTGCTCAGCTGGGCGCCCGTTGTGGCTAGCCCAGTGCGTCCGGGCAGGCCTGACGTAAATGCGGGAAGCTTGCGTGACAAGCATACGTCACAGTGAAGCGAGAGAGTGAAAACACTTTGCAGGGAAGGGAGGGAGTATTGACGTTCACTCGTGATCAAGAAGCTCACTTCGACTACTCAGCGAAATGCTGATTGGGGTGCAGTATTAAGAACAAAGCGCTATAATCGCAAAAAAAAAAAAAAAAAAAAAAAAAAAAACACAAGAAAAAATAACCCTGACCTCTTCAAGATATTCCGAATCGATTTATACTGCGTTCGATATAAACAGTCAGTTTTGTTTTCTTATATTTATTCATCCAAAGAAAACTGACACGTTAATTTTTTTGTTTAAGCGTATAAGCTACAGTTTACAATTCCTTGGATGGACATGACGGTATTTCCATTTTTAAAAGGAAAATTACTGTTATTCATTAAGCATAAAGTAATATAATTACATAATTCAACAAGTTTACTGCTTGATTTTGCACAGTATTCCATGCTGTGCGACTTTCTATATTCACTGAATTTCTGAAAATAATATTTAAAATTTAACAGGCGTACAACTTTAATAGCTAGCCTCTCAATCATGAGAGGGAGTTTCAACACGAGTCAGGACATGGATACTTACTATGCAAGATTAAAGTACAACAACATTGTAAATACGGTTAGATATACAGTATGCCTTCAAATAAAAAAACCCAAATGATCTTATTTGCGGTAAGCATGATTGGATTGTTGGTGAGTTTATCAGATAACTTAAACCCAAACAACCACATTCCACAACTTATCCACCTTAACTCCGTATTATATTAGAAACATTTTAAACTCTTGAAATGTAATACTGAAAATTATAATTCATTGCGTACATTATAAAAATATTTGAGGTCGTAGGTCTAACTCTTTATTGCAACCGGTCAAAATACATATACTGCAATGAACGTAGCACATGAGGATTTGGCTCTGTTTTACGGCTGGATGCCCTTCCTGACGCCAATCGCGTGTGTAGGTATATAGTCACTATTGCGTGTTCCTGTTGTGGTTGGTAACGTGGTGTGTTGAGTGAATATGAAGAGGAGAGTGTTAGGACAAACACAAACAACCTGTCCCCGAGCCAGACTAATTAATCGCACGCGATTAAAATCCTCGACCCAGCCCAGAATCGAACCGGTACCCTGTGAACCGAAAGCCTCTACGCTGACCACTCAGCCAATGAGTGAGGCAGTTTATAAAATGAGTATATCTATAGTATATCTCATAAACTTAACATGTTACAGACGTGAAAATTGGTATTTGTAATCCCCTTTAAAAATAAAGAAACACGTACTTCTTGTTTTCGGAAAATCACCTTGAGCTGGAGATCGAAAATAAGCGAAGAAGGAGGTGAATTCTCTTTATGAGGATACTTATATCTTAAAAACTAAGATGTTACAGACGTGAAAATGGGTATTTGGAATCTCCTTTAGAAATAAAGAAGCCCTTTCTTTTTTTCGACTGAAAAGAAGACTGTGTCTCACATGTAGATTTCCATGTCGCATGTTTCAGATTTAGCTCAGCCAGTAGCCAGTAGCCCCAAAATCCAATGCCACAAACGTGGTTTTCAAACAGGTTCTGGGGTAAATGAAATGCAATTTTTCTGTGAGTTTTTATACTTTAGGGATTTTCAGATAATGTATTAGTGCAGTGCAGAGGAACAATTAATTTTTATCAACTTACCAGATCATCGCGAGCGAAGCCGTGGGTAACAGCTAGTACCGGTACATAAACACTAGCTCACTGTTGCACCCGGACACTATTTTGAATGTTTAATTTTAGGATTTTTATTACCTGTTTGAAGTTAATTTTTGTAATGACATTTTGTGGTGTTGACTGATATTTTAAGAAATCTTTAGAGTTATTGGTTTTTGCTTTAGTTTGAGATTATTTAGATTCGCGTTAAATTAGACCTCGTGGTAACCTAGATTGTCTGCGATGTACTTGATCCTTTCGAACAAATAATAACATTAAGTTATGGGATTAGTCTATGTATTAACCCGTCAAGCTATAGATATAATGTACAAGATATCAGCTGTCACTGGGACTGTCACCAATCAGCCTAATGACCCCCAAAACTGTGGGACTCAACATAATCACGGTCATTTTGGACATTTTCTTTCTTTGCTCTTTTGTCTAGACCGGTGCCGATGAAGGCTAAACTTGAGTTTAAACGGAATCCACATTATCACAATTCATATCATTGACCCCGAAACTGTGGGTTCAGCACTAATATGGATCATCTTCGATAATTTGTACATGTCACCTCCTCCCCTAGTGGTGCAAGGGGTGTCTTATTCACAAATTTTTGTCTTCCACATTGTAAGTTAGAGTGTGAACTGAGACTGGTTGAGAAATATGCTGGGGTTTACACACATATTTATATTCATAACCTCGGGCATTTTAGTCATTCTTTCTAATTTCTTTTCAATCGCTTTGCCCATGGGTGTTTGAACTTGGACTTAAACGGCAACCGGAGTGTTAGGCCTACTGATCATCTCAGGAACCCAGAAAATTATGGAATAGACATTTCGACATTATTATTATTATTATTATTATTATTATTATTATTATTATTATTATTATTATTATTATTATTATTATTATTATTATTATTATTACTCGATTATTTTTGCAGATCAGCTCCTCCTCAACCCCAGCCCAAGGGCGTTTTACCACCACAGATCTTTTCAAGATAGTAAGTCATATTTACCAAATTAATTTAAGTGGTATAACGGAACATACTCACACATATCCAAAATCTCGATAATTTTGTACATTTTACCCCTTTTCAGCCCTATGTCGATGGGGGCTGAACTTGGACTTAAACGGAATCCGGAGTGTCACTATTCATCTCAGGGACCCCGAAAACTATGGATTCTACATTAATACGGGGCATTTTCATTTATTTTTATATTTCATCCCCTTTCCAAACCCGTCCCTAACGGTGCTAGAGATATCTTACCCCCACAGTATATCTTCGCTGCCGGGACAAAACTTCCTATGTGAAACATTTTAGCTTAGAACTTTGGCCGGTAAGGTTCTGTCATCTAAGGTGCAATAATGTGTGAATATTGTCAAGGCATTCTCGCTCTTCATAAAGTATGTGCTGCGGGTCAGTATAACTTCGAAAATATTATCACATAGAAGGTTTTGTCCCGGCAACGACGATATTTTGCTAGAGAGTAGGCCATACGTGTACCAAGTTTGGCTGAGTGCTATGCTGGAACAAACATACGTACATAATCCCGGCCATTTTATACATTCTATTTCTCACTCCTTCTCACAGCCACTACCGGCAGGGGCTGAACTTCGAATTAAACGACATCAGGAATGTCACTATTCATCTCAGAAATTCAGAAAAGTATGGATTCGACGCTATTTTCCATTAAAGGGGTGTATTGACCCCAAAGTGTTTTTCTCCAGATGGTAAGTCACATGTGTACCAAGTTTGATTGAAATTGCTCCAATGGTTTAGGAGCAGATAGGGAACAAACACACATACATGCATTTGTATATAGGAAATAGATATATAGATAGAATAGATAGATAGATAGATAGATAGGCAGATAGATAGATAGGTAGATATTGAGCGGATAACGCACGAAATAGCTAGAACTTGATCCATTTCGCCAAGTCCTGTATACATTCGAGTGGGCTACAGTTTGTGTTGTTCACCTACACTACCAGTCAAAAGTTTGTGCATACAATATTACCTCCAAATGGGACGGAAGCAGGAGATTGGAACTGAAAAACGTGCTGTAATTGTAGCTCTGCATCACGAAGGGTATTCTAGTAGGACAATAGCAACAAAAGTTAGCGTAGCCCAATCCACAGTGGTGTGTATATTGCAGCGGTTCAAGCAAACCGGTGCCAATGCAAGTGTTTCGCGATCTGGAAGACCCCGTGTAACATTATACAGGGAAAATCAGTTCATATGTGTAAAGAGTAAACGTCAGAGGACTCGTACGGCAACTGAAATTCGCGAGGAAGTCAATAATACGAGCTGCTCCAATCTCTGTCTCAACAGTGCAACGCCGTCTTCGTGAACGAGGTTTAAAGGGGTGTATAGCGGCCAAAAAGCATATATTACGGACACAAAATAAGGTGAAAAGAATGCAATGGGCACAGCTACATAAAAACTGGAGCGTGCAGCAATGGTCCAAGGTGTTATTCACGGATAATAATAATTTCGTGTGGCTAATTCTAGCCGAGTGCAGCCCTTGTAAGGCAGACCCTCCGATGAGGGTGGGTGGCATCTGCCATGTTTAGGTAACTGCGTGTTATTGTGGTGGAGGATAGTGTTATGTGTTGTGTGTCAGTTGCAGGAATGTTGGGGACAGCACAAAAACCCAGCCCACGGGTCATTGGAATTAACCAATGAAGGTTAAATTCCCCGACCCGGCCGGGAATCGAACCCGAGACCCTCTGAACCGAAGGCCAGTACGCTGACCATTCAGCCAACGAGTCGGACATTCGCGGATGAATCGAAGTTTGAAGTATTTGGGAGCCATCGTCGAATGTTTGTTCGTCGACTTCGTGGTGAACGTATGAAGAGTCAGTGTGTGACACCTACGGTGAAGCATGGTGGAGGGTCGGTTATGGTGTGGGGATGTTTTGCCGGTGATAAAGTCAGTGATCCAGTGCGAATTAATGGAACATTAAAGAAGGAAGGATATCACAGGATAATGATCAACAGTCCAGTTCCATCTGGCAAGAGGCTTATTGGTCGTGGGTTTGTTCTGCAGCAGGGCAATGACCCCAAATATTCTTCTGAATTGTGTAGAGGCTATGACAATAGAAAAGAGAAATGTGGGGAACTGAAAAATATGATTTAGCCAAGTCAGTCACCAGACTTAAATCCCATTGAACTGTTATGGGATGAACTTGACAGGGAGATCCGAAAACTGTAGTCAACTAATGTTGAAGAACTATGGAATAATTTATAGAGCTGTTGGACTGCAATATCTGCAAAAACACTACAAAGAGTTTGTGCAGCTGTTCGGAGGGCAAAGGGTGGATACTTTGAAGAGGCTAAAATATAAACCATATTGTATTCTACTTAATGATAGAGAGAGAAAATATATATTTTTTTGGTCTATTTAGTTTTTACGATGTGTTTGTACGTTGAAATAAAGTATCTAGTTTTGTGCATAGGTGATCGAAAACTTTTGACCGGTAGTGTAAATGACTGATTTTATTAGTGTACACTTAGTTGAACTTATTAGGCTCTTTGAAGAGTTAGATACAATACAATTGAATCTTACCAATACAATTTCGAGGTCCGTCACCAAAAGGCAGGTAGGTGAAGCGATGTCTACGTGCTGTATTTTCCTGATCAAATCTTTCTGGGTCGAACCGCTCAGGATCGGGATAGAAGTTAGGGTCGTTATGAAGCCCAAGCGCAGGGATTATTATTCGAGTTCCTTCTTCTACGGTGATGTTCGTCCCAGGGATGACGTACGGCTTTGTGCACACTCTGAAGAGGATACCTAAAGGAGGGTATTTACGTAGAGATTCTGAAACATAGAGAGCAAATATTTTGTTGATGCGGTACAAATAAATATAAATTATACACATTTTGAATGACAATATAAAACATTTAACAACATTGTTTTTGTGACAGGGTCGAGGTAAATCTAGTTATCAACCTGACTCCTAGCTGTTTCCATTAAATGCTCAAACTTGTGTAACTGTCGTTTCTTTGTTGTATAATTTTACAACTAGATTGAGGTGAGTTTAGAAGATTTGTTAAAACATTTATTGATTGGTGGTATGGTGATTAGAGACATGGAATCTCCAGACTTTTGTCGAATATGAAGCACCGGAACGTGATGCGTTATTTCAAAAATCCGAAAGGTATTGACGGTATTTCGAACTGCGGCCATCTTAGTGAGAACTCTGATATTTTGTCCATGTAAATATTGTTCTTGGTTACTTAAAAGGTGGTATATGTTCACTTTTTAGTCATCTGTAAATTGTGTATATAATATTCATAATAACACTTGCCAAATTTCTCAATGTAGAGCAATATCTTAAATAGTGGGGAATTCTGAGCATAGAGATACAATGTTGGAGTTTCATACCTTTTTTGTCTCTGCAAACACCTTGAGACTCTGGCAAAAATGGGGTTTGTATGCGACTATAAGAATTCAGCAAGAGAGTTCTCTTCGCCTCTTTCACCTCAATTCTCCAACTTCCTACCTACACGTGGTGCCCCTGTTAAGCCGAGCAACTCAGTGGAAGGTTGGGTAACCAACCCCAGCGGGAAACTGAGTCGGTGAGCAGACAGGTTTTGGAGGTCAGTGGAAGGCAACGGGAAACCACCACTGAAATCATCCCAAGAAGTTCATGGCAATGGACCTCTGTATAAAAACTCCGGATGTAAAACTTCCCCTCAATTGGATCTCCGGAAGGGGAATACATCGAGGTTTTCTAATAGAGATGAAGGAAGGATGAGTAAAAGCCCTATTAAAAGTAAAGCGACTTTGAGGATAGGTACATGGAATGTACTAACTTAATTACAGAAGAAAAATTGGAAAATGCTAAATCAGAAATGGCTAAAAAAAACTTGACATACTAGGCATGAGTAAAGTGAGATGGGGAGGTAGTGAAGAACTGGATAGTGGAGGATATACACTATATTACTCAGGTGCTGAGCGTAGTGGACAACATGCAGTAGGAATACTAATTAAGAAAGATATAAAGCCTAAAGTGTAGAAGATAGAATATGTAAATGAGGGAATAATTATGCTAAGATTGAAAGGCGATCAGAAAGATTTAGTAATAATTCAATTTTATATGCCAACCAGTCAACACCCAGAAGAGGAGGTAGAGGAATGTTACGACCAAATAGAAGGGATTCGTGGAAGAGAAATTAAGAATTCACGTGTGGTGATGATAATGGGATATTGGAATGCCGTTGTTGGCGAAGGACGTGAAGACAAAATAGTTGGGAAATATGGGCCCGGAGTTAGAAATGACAGAGGCCAGATTTTATTAGACTTCTGTAAAAGAAACAACATTGTTATTGGCAATACATTGTTTGAAAACCGTAAAAGGTGGAGGTATACTTGGACATCTAGTATAAATAATGAAAGGTACCAAATAGACTATATTATGATACAACAAATATATAGGAATGGCTTAAAAAATGCAAAATGCTATCCAGGAGCATATATACATTCTGATCACAACCTAGATTTTGTAGAACTGTGCATTAAATTAAAAAGAGTTAGGATAAGTAAGAGCAATGAAGTGATATGCCTTGAAAATTTGAAAGAAAACAAAAATTTAGTAGAGTTGGAAGAGAGACTTGTTGAAAGATTACAAACTGAGAATGAGGCTAATTGTGTTAATAAAAATTGGGAGAGATTTAGAAACAATCTTAAAGAGTCAGCAAAAGAAGTACTAGGAACAAAACGGAGGAGAAAAATAAGAAAGAAATGGGTAACTGAAGAAATGCTTGACAAAATGATAGAAAGGAGAAAATGGAAAAAACGTAAACACTCAAGAAGGGAGAAAAATGCATAGGAAATTAAATAATGAATTAAGAAGGGAGACTGAACATGCTAAAGAAAAGTGGATCAGAGAAACCTGCAGCAAAATACAGTAGAACGGTTGGAAAGTGAAAGTAAATATGACATAATGTACAAAGAAGCTATGGAATTAACATTCAGTTTTATAAGGAATGAAAGTGGAATGACTGAGATCAAAACATTGGATGGACAGTTAGTAAGTGAGCCTGAAAAAGTTAAGGAACGATGGAAAGAGTACATAGAATGGTTATATGATTGGAAGAGCAGACCAGATGTGAGTAGTATAAATTTGGAGAAGGAAAATGAAATAAATGAATATCAGATTGGGTTTAGTATATTAGAAGAGGAAATAGAGGCATCTATTAGGGAAGTGAAGAATGGTGTAGATGAAATACCAGTTGAACTAATCAAAGTACTGCAGGGGAAAGGAAAGGATATATGTGTAAAACTTTGTCGAGAAATATACTTAAAAGGGAAATGGCCAAAGATTTTCTAGAAAATATAACAATACCAATAGAAGAAAGGAAAAATAATAAATGTGAAGAACACAGGACACTAAGCTTAATTTCTCATGCAGCTAAAGTACTATTAAGAGCAATAAACAGAAGGATTTACAGACGAATGGAGAATTATATTGGTGAAGAACAATATGGATTTAGACATGGAGTAGGCACAAGGGATGCCATTGGTTTACTGAAAGTCATAGGAGAAAGGTATATAGAGAAGAATAGAAAAGTATTATACACAGTCTTTGTAGACTTAGAGAAGGCTTTTGACAAAGGGAAATGGGATAAGCTCTTGGAGATACTTAAAAAAACATGGAGTGGAATGGAGAGAGAGAAGACTGACCAAGGAATTATATTGCAACCAAACAGCAAGAGTGAGAATAAGAGGAGAATTAACAGAAGAAATCAGACTGGGGAAAGGTGTTAGATAGGGTTGCTGCATATCACAACTTTGTTTAATATTTAATTGGAGGAAATTATTTGTGAATGCTTGGACGGTAAAAGAGGTGTCAACGTTGGGGGTAAGGGAATTGAATGTGCAAGATTTGCTGATGATATGGCAGTAATAGCTGAACATGTGAAGGATCCCCGCAAAATGTTGAGAGAATTAAACAAAAGGTGTGAAGAGTATGGAATGAGCATAAACAAAAGGAAAACTAAATTCATGATACTTGGAGGTAAAGGTGAAAAAGCGACAAAGGGGGAGAAATTATTGAACAGGTGAATAAGTATCTTGGAAGTATTGTGACTGAAGACCTTCAATCTATAACAGACATACAAATTCGAATTGCCTTAGCCAAGGAAAGCTTCAACAAGAAGAAAAAACTGTTCTGTGGCCCGCTAGAGAAAGATCTAAGGAAGAGACTTGCAAGGTGTTACATATGGAGTATAGCTCTATATGGCGCTGAAACATGGACATTAAGGAAGGAAGAACAGAGAAGAATAGAGGCATTTGAGATGTGGATTTGGCGAATAATTTAAGGTGTAAAGTGGGAAGATAAAATATCAAACGAGGAAGTTATGAAGAGAGTGGGAGAAGTGAGGAGCATGCTGACCGTAATCCAAAATAGGAAGAAAACTTCGATAGGGCATAATCTAAGACACAACACCTTACTACGAGTAGCAGTTGAAGGGATGATAAAAGGAAAACGAGGAAGAGGAAGGAGACGATATCAGTTATTAAACATCGTTATAAAAAGAAAGGAAGATTATGTAGAAGTGAAGAAAAGGGCACAAGATCGAGAGATATGGAGGTCACAGCCATGATTGGACCTGCCGAATGGCAGAACAACCTATCATGATGATGACTTTGCGTAAACATCACAACAGCATTAGAAGCCAAGGAAATATTTTTTACGGTCAGCTGTCCAATAACAAATCTCTCATATACAACAGTCATACATTTATTTATCTGCAATGTAATTCCTTCAGGGGAGTTTGAATATCCTATCTCACATATGATGAAATTATCAAAAATATGTCCACTTCTGAAATATCTTCTCCTAAAATTTTGACATTTGTGAATCTATTTTCGCACCATCTTCAATTAATTCCACTGAATAGGAATTAATTTACTTTACTGACTAGTGTGTGATAGGCCTATTTTATTTTAAGTAAACATATTTTTAGAGGGACAAATTTTACATAAGTGTGTCTAATTCAAGTAGTGAGAAAATAATTGCTTTGATGTTGGTTCAATGGGCCAACTTTTTTGCTTTAAAGGCTTTGAAGAAAATGTGTATATTCTCCATTGTAATGAGACGTATTGACACATATTGTGTTGGAAGTATCAAATACCAAACATTAACATCACGATAACGCATTACGTATATTCACAAAGAAGCAGTGAATTACAGGCCGACAAACTCAATCGAGACTGCCATGTTTCTATGGCAATGCAGCTAACATAAATGTATGGCTGAAAAATAGAAAGGGTTAAAAATATGCATTTTCCAGATTTTACCATCGAAACCTCTAAAAACCTCTCCGAAAGTGTTTTATAAAAAAATCTATTTTATTTATGGCAGGAAGCACTTCTAACGGTTTTCAATGTTCTGATATTAGTCACTTTACTTAATTAGAAACAGTTACATTTTGAATTGCAACCCTTTTCCATATTATGCTCAGTGTGTGTTGCAGGACAAAACTGCAGCATTATGAGTTGCATCTGTTTCCGAGTATTTTTTCCCCGTATTGACAAGTTTCAGGTAAGTCGGAGAAGTCTCCAGCAACGCCAAACCGGGCGAGTTGACCGAGCGATTAGAGGCGCGCGGCTGCGAGCTTGCATCCGGGAGATAGTGGGTTCGAATCCCACTGTCGGCAGCCCTGAAGATGGTTTTTCCGTGGTTTCCCATTTTCACATCAGGCAAATGCTGGGGCTGTACCTTAATTAAGGCTATGGCCTCTTCCTTCCAACTCCTAGCCCTTTCCTATCCCATCGTCGCCGTAAGGCCTATCTGTGTCGGTGCGACGTAAAGCAACTAGCAAAAAACAGCAACACCAAAGGTTATGCCATTATAGAGGAATTGCAAAAACCAATGACAGTACTATAATGAGGAAACTAAGGCACGATGAGGAGTGAAATAATTTGTGGCTGCTTTCCTCACTGGCCAGAAAGAGCCCCCACATTACTTTTTCTTATTATTATTAGTTTTGGTGTGAGTTTGTCACAATTATTGTAAATTAGTGGGGAGACTTATCAGAATGATTGCAAATAGGCGGATGTTTGTCACAATTATTGTAAATTAGTGGGGAGACTTATCAGAATGATTGCAAATAGGCGGATGTTTGTCACAATTATTGTAAATTAGTGGGGAGACTTATCAGAATGATTGCAAATAGGCGGATGTTTGTCACAATTATTGTAAATTAGTGGGGAGACTTATCAGAATGATTGCAAATAGGCGGATGTTTGTCACAATTATTGTAAATTAGTGGGGAGACTTATCAGAATGATTGCAAATAGGCGGATGTTTGTTACAATTATTGTAAATTAGTGGGGACACTTATCAGAATGATTGTAAATAGGCGGATGTTTGTTACAATTATTGTAAATTAGTGGGGAGACTTATCAGAATGATTGTAAATAGGCGGATGTTTGTTACAATTATTGTAAATTAGTGGGGACACTTATCAGAATGATTGTAAATAGGCGGATGTTTGTCACAATTATTGTAAATTAGTGGGGAGACTTATCAGAATGATTGCAAATAGGCGGATGTTTGTCACAATTATTGTAAATTAGTGGGGAGACTTATCAGAATGATTGCAAATAGGCGGATGTTTGTCACAATTATTGTAAATTAGTGGGGAGACTTATCAGAATGATTGCAAATAGGCGGATGTTTGTCACAATTATTGTAAATTAGTGGGGAGACTTATCAGAATGATTGCAAATAGGCGGATGTTTGTTACAATTATTGTAAATTAGTGGGGACACTTATCAGAATGATTGTAAATAGGCGGATGTTTGTTACAATTATTGTAAATTAGTGGGGAGACTTATCAGAATGATTGTAAATAGGCGGATGTTTGTTACAATTATTGTAAATTAGTGGGGAGACTTATCAGAATGATTGTAAATAGGCCGATGTTTGTTACAATTATTGTAAATTAGTGGGGACACTTATCAGAATGATTGTAAATAGGCGGATGTTTGTTACAATTATTGTAAATTAGTGGGGACACTTATCAGAATGATTGTAAATAGGCGGATGTTTGTTACAATTATTGTAAATTAGTGGGGAGACTTATCAGAATGATTGCAAATAGGCGGATGTTTGTTACAATTATTGTAAATTAGTGGGGAGACTTATCAGAATGATTGCAAATAGGCGGATGTTTGTTACAATTATTGTAAATTAGTGGGGAGACTTATCAGAATGATTGCAAATAGGCGGATGTTTGTTACAATTATTGTAAATTAGTGGGGAGACTTATCAGAATGATTGCAAATAGGCGGATGTTTGTTACAATTATTGTAAATTAGTGGGGAGACTTATCAGAATGATTGTAAATAGGCGGATGTTTGTTACAATTATTGTAAATTAGTGGGGAGACTTATCAGAATGATTGTAAATAGGCGGATGTTTGTTACAATTATTGTAAATTAGTGGGGACACTTATCAGAATGATTGTAAATAGGCGGATGTTTGTTACAATTATTGTAAATTAGTGGGGACACTTATCAGAATGATTGTAAATAGGCGGATGTTTGTTACAATTATTGTAAATTAGTGGGGAGACTTATCAGAATGATTGTAAATAGGCGGATGTTTGTTACAATTATTGTAAATTAGTGGGGACACTTATCAGAATGATTGTAAATAGGCGGATGTTTGTTACAATTATTGTAAATTAGTGGGGAGACTTATCAGAATGATTGTAAATAGGCGGATGTTTGTCACAAGCTATAAGAATGATGCACTAATATTTTTGGTTTAGTAGGTATGGTTGTGTAATATTTAATAATACATTTTATTGCAGCCAGTGGCCATACAGGGTTAAGATCATGTTACAAAAGGTAATATTGAGTAAACTGAGTTTTTCACATAGTCCGTTTTATGTATTACAGAAGTCTGTTAGTGAGGTTCTCTGTTTTTGCACCATATTACATGGTATCGGTCGCAATTTGGCCCACATAGCTTGCAATTGCACTTGTCTTCTGGGTTATGGTATTTCTCTGTTATGCATAGTCGGTGGTGAAACCCATGGACCGCTACTCTCGTCATGATGTGTCGTAGGTGGTATCTGGCTTTCATTCTAGTCCCTGCAGTTCATCGCAACTGTGGCCAAGAACTCCGGCCATATCTCCTGTTTCTTCTTGGTGAGTTCTCTTAGTAGACATCTGTAGGCTTCGGTGGCTGGCAAGAGCAGGTCTAGGCGAAGTTCTTCTATGAAGAACTGTTCCTTTGTTAACACGTAAGTGAGGCGTGAGGGTGTGTACTTTGATAGACTTAGAACTCTTTTCAGGAAGTGAACCTTGACTTTTTCTATGTCTTCTAGATTTCTTTTCGGCTTGGATTCTTCCATATCACCTCAGATCCGCAGGTCATAATAGGTGCGATATTCAGGCGCAATATGGCCATCGCCTTTCTAAATTTAGTTTTCTCAGATTCTTTATACTATTTGCTGCATTCTGGCTGTTGAGACGCGTTTTCTGCTGTGTAGGTCGTATGTGTCCCCTTGGCTTTGCAGCGTGATTCCTAGGTATTTGAAGTTTGATAAGTTTCGCAGTGGATTCACTTTATACAGAATGTAGTCATTCGCTGCCAATCTTCCGCCCCTTCTAAATGTAATTTTCACTGTTTTCTTCCCATTTAGCTTAGTCGTTTTTTTTAGACCCACGGAACAAGTTTGTTGAAGGCTTCTTGGGCATTTTGAAGTTCTTGGGATACTATTACCATGTCGTTTGCGTAGGTATATATTTTGATATTTTCTGTTGCTATTTCTTCTGGTACTGCTTCAGTGGCTATAATGAAGAGCAGAGTAACTCCAAGGGTCACCTTGAAGAACACCTTTCGTTTGTTCTGTCATTTCTTTTCTTGAGACTCTGTTGTCTATTTCCATTTGGTTTTTGGATAGAATGCTTTGTAAGAGTATAGTTTCTTGATTTCTTCGTGATTTCTTATTATCCATTGCCTATTTAGAAGGTCAAACGCCTTAGTGTAATCTATGAAGATGGCGTGCAGTTTTCCTCTTGGGTGTTCTACAGCTGTTTCGATGTCATCTAGTATGCATTTCCCTTTTACGAAGCCGAACTGTTGTTCCGGTATAGTGTGTTCCGTCATCAGTTTTAACCTCTTGGTAAGTAGGCTTGTTAGTAGTTTTAGTGCTGAGCACTCCAAGGCTATCCACCTGTAGGAGTTCGGGTCCCTTGTGTCTCCATTGCCCTTATAGCGTTGGTGCATGCACTGTGCACAGTGCTAAAGACGACTTCGGTTGGTTGACCAGAGTGCAGACCCCCACTCCTCGATTAGGAGCAATAGCGCTGTCTCCCTCTTTCGCCACGCATGTCTCGCTCGCTCCCCCTATCACCCTGTTCCTCATTTGCTCCGTAGCGTTCCAAATCCGAGCCGAGTTGAGCCGAGTTGAGCCGAGTTGAGCCGAGCTTAGCCGAGTAGCCCAGAGACGAAGCGTTGGTCCGAGCCGAGCCGAGCGGAACCGATGCACTGTGTACAGGAGCTCTGCGCCACCGTCTGCACGCGTGACATTTTGGGCGTTTGAGAGGCCCTGCTTTAGGTGCTCGAAAACAATACCGTCTGGGCCGCAAGCGTCGTTGTTCTTTGAGTTTGCGATTTGCCTCGGTACTTCTACTCCGGAGAAAGGACGGGATTCCTCTACTTCTCCCTCACTGCTTAGGATTTCTGGGCATGTTTCTTTGGCCTGGAGTACTTCTTTAAAATTTCTCCCCACGCTTTAATTGGGAGGGTCTCTTGGGAAATAGGGATGCTTCGGTGAGGCCACTTTGTACCATTTCTCCTCTGCTTGATCGATAAGATTTTTCTCCTTTTCCACCGTGTTTAGCTCATTGTGTTTTTCCAGCGCTTGTTTGTAGGCTTTCTTGGCGTTATTGTGCTCCCTTAGGTCTTCGTACGTTTTTGTTTGTCTTGCCTTCTGCAGGGCTGTGATCACGGTTCTCCTTGCTGTGTGGCACTCCTGTTTGGACCATAGCTTGTATTTTCTCTGTTTGCATTCCTTCTTGACTATTGTCTATTTTATATGTCCTTCGATCGTGTCAAGTGCTTCGCTTATTTTCCCTTCTTGTATTTCCTTCGATGCTGTTCTTGCCGCATCTATGTTTAGTTTGTCCTTGTCGATTTCCCTTGACGGTGTGTTTGTTTGTTTTCTAGAAGTGTTTCATTGTTGTGGGGTCTTTTACATATATGCGGGTGCATATTGTTATATGTTTACTCACTGGGATGTCTCTTCTTATCTCCTGGTGGGTCGTGTCGCTGTTTGTGAACACTAGATCGATTGTACTAGTCCCGTTCGGTCCGAGATATGTGTGCTCTTCCCCTATGATTACTAGAGTTAATTCTTTTTTTTCAATGTAGCTGTATACAGTTTTTGCTTTCTGTGTGGGAGCGTCTGTTCTGCAGTTCAGGTCTCCCATTATTATAACGTTGTCCGTCTTGTTCGTCTTGCTTAAGGCCTGACTGATCTCCTCTTGGATTTCTTCTGCCTTGTATTCTGGTTGGAAGTAGGCATTAAGTACTGTGCATGGGTTGGTCTTTACTAGGAGTATGTTTTTTGTGTTTTGCAATATCTAGAACGGTGCTAACCTTGGTTTTATCAGCATTGCTATTCCTTCTTTTGGTCTGCCTCTTTACCCCTAGCTTGCGTACGAGTGCGCTGCGTAGAAGTTATCTCTGCTCTATTGGCTTGTTAGGGGTGTTTCTGTGAGTGTTACTACTATGTCGTATTCGTCGAAGATGTCTTCCGGTATCATGTTGATAGCATTTTTGGGCCTTGTATATTCTACAGTAGTGTCTTTATTTCCACTTCTTTTTCCTAGTTCTTTTAACGCGATGAATGACCTAAAGTGTGTAGCAATCTAAGAACGGAAAGCAGAGGCATGTGTTTTCTTAATCTAGCATTAAAATCAAGTAATCAGAAGAAAGAAGGAAACGAGTCATTGGAGGTAATTAAATGAATCGTAAAATATTCAGACAAGTGTCCAGATGGAAATGTACTGTATTTATTTATTTATTTATTTATTTATTTATTTATTTATTTATTTATTTATTTATTTATTTATTTATTTATTTATTTATTTATTTATTATTGCCTTGTTCAGTGGCGAAGTTAGGGCCCTAGGCACTCTCTTACACGTAACTAAATTTGGATTACAATCTAAAATAAAATACTAAAGTAATTAAAATTGTTAACATTGATGTTTTCACTGCCCGTACTTGTAGACATGATGTGAGCGTTCGAGCTCATACCGTGTCAAGCAAAGAAGGTGAAAACTTGACGTTTCGCAGAGAACTTTGCTCCATGACTTCCGAAGAAAATCTCGACTGTCCACGAGGAAATCTTCTACAATTACAAAAGCCCATATCATGTCTATAATTAAAATTTTTAGAACTAAATAAATTCATAGAATTAAAATGACTTAAAAATTATAAAGTAAATTAATATTAAAAACTGAAATAATACAAGTTAAAATTAAGACTTGAAATAAACATCACATAATTAATACCATCAATGTTGAGTACGAGAAATATTGAATCCTGGTAATAAATTTCTCTAAGAGCAAGTACTGTATAAACACAATTATAAAACTAAATACTGCAATGAATCAAAATATGTAGTTCATGATTCTAGAGGGTAATTCGTGGAAAACATCAAAACATTATCAATATGTTTGGCAATGATACACTAGAAAGTATAAAAGGGCACAAAAAAGAGTTTTGATAGAGTCGAGTCGTATTATTGTCGAAAGTGCATAAAGAAGAGGGTATTTTAAAATATGAATATTAGTGTAATGTGCAGATTATAATTATAATGAGTTCTGCAAAGAACGTAGGATACATACTCTTCATTTTTTCATTCACTAAATTTGTCATTTCATGTGCCTAGAAAAGATGACGGATGTGTGTGTATAGCGTAAGATAACGGCAATGAACCTGATGAAATGAATTGGCATAAAAGTTATGATCCACACATCAGTGAAAAATATAAGCCAAGACCTGAGAAGAAAAAGACTTAGAGATAGCTCAAGTAAGCTAATAAAACTGTATGTTGTTTTGACCTTTAGGCTGTACTTCCATCACCACGCGAAGAATGCTCCTCTCTGTACTATAAGAGGACACTCTCGTGTTTTAACTTAACCATCTATTATACTGTACAAAAACAAGGCTATTATTTCTTCAGGCATGACGGTTTGGCTAAGAGAGGGTAAATGAACTTGGTTCTTGCACAACTTAATTTTGTAAGTTACTATCCAGAGAATCAGACAACTGTACTGGACAAAATAAATATAAGTATTTTGCCTCATTGCTAATGTACTGTATTAAAAACCTGCCACACTTCAGCAAAATCTCACACTTCTCACATCAGGACACACGCAAAATGAAAAGGATTCAATGCATGCCACAATTATACGAGAGGAGAAGAGAATCCTTAGAAGTGGTCCAATAACTTTACTAAGGCAGTGGGTTCCAGTTATGAGAATGGTAAAGAAAAATACCAATGTTTATAAAGTGGTTGAATTGAACACTTCTGATATTATTGATATTAAAAGCCTATATGAAGAGTTGGGCTATGATTTTTCTAAAATTTTCAGGGGAGTTACCGTTAATTGATTAAATGCGAAAGTAATGTAAATTAGGAAAGAAGACACTTATATCATATTATATAAGCACAGCTATGACGTAGATTCATTTCTGGAAGAAAATATAACATATGGGAGCAGAAACTCCACTCAAAATTCTTCGGCGAGCTTTCTTTTGGGCACCTGGCATAAATGCAGGAAAGAAGAAAGACGTGTTAGATCTTCATGAAAGCGGTGTCATTCTTAGTGTAGGTCACGAATTTTACACGTCTCTAAAAGTAGTAGAAGTAAATATAACACCATTACTGAATTCTCTGTTTTTCTTTTTTATTGAATGCTCGTTTGTATTGTTATTGTATTGTCTTCTTGCCATATTGTTCAAAACTACTTCAGTTTTAAAACCTGAGATTTGCTTGGAAGTGCGTCATGAATGCACGTTAAATATTGATAAACACTGGTGGGAATCGTTACTTATCAAGATTTTAATCCGTTAATATTTGAGCGAAAGATTTAGAAATAAAAATGACTAAAATACCTGAATATAAATGCAAATTTCTAAATAGTTTAGTAACAGGCATAATAAATTATGCAAGATCTATGTACACACCAATTTTCATGAAAATTGAGTAATTAGTGTATTTTTGAGAGGAAAGAATGTAAACAGCTAAACATTTATACTCTTCTGAAAAATCAAGGATTTTGACTTTTAACCCTAGCCATAGAAATAACGAAGTTGTTCCTACGAGTTAGAGGAAAAGAAAGCATTCTCTGTCATTCGGTTTAGAATATGCCGATGTTTCAAGAGAAGCATGCGAAAAGTGAAGTCATTTTAACTATTAGTAAACATCAACAACTTGCATCTGGAGTACGAATTTAATCAGGATTTTAAAAATTTCTTTCTGGGATGTAAATCAAAGAATTTTCACTTTCTTCTTTCAGTGCTCCAACTCCCTCATTATCGCATAGCTTTATAAGACAATATACAACTGGTGTTCTGGCTAAGGATCGCCCGCGTGGATTTGTCTGTTAACGTCCAGTCTAACTGCTAACGGTTTCCACCATCAACTATGTGAAGAAGCTCGTAGAATGTCCTCATAATGAGATATTGATTACCTGTCCGATATTCTGATTCTGTATAAGCATATATTTTATCCACTAATTACAACCAAGTACCAGGTCGGCTGATGAAGCCCTAATTTACGCCTAGTTTTAGGAACATGCTCCTTGACGAGGCCTTTGATTCATCTCCGTTCAGATGATTAATGAGCGATTATAGAAATTACTGAAATTGAAATTAAATTAAGACGGAGGAACAGAGATTCAGAAGAAAATCTATCCCGTCCCTGCTTCATCTAGAATAAGTATTCGAAAACTTCACTTAAATTTCCTTGCATATTTAATAAGATCAAATTTGAAACTATTGACAGTGAATTCCTATTCGACGTCAATGGACCTCAGAATAAAAGCTGCTACTAATCTCAGCGATTCACCAACAGTTGCTGCAGCGAAGTCTTGTCTGCTTTGCCGTTGATGGACTCAGTACAACCAATTCGTAGCACAAACAACTCAGTAAGTTGCATTTCACAGGTATGATATTTGATCGAGTAGGTGTTTTCTTGATAGAAAAATTTAAAACTTACCCTATTTTATGGTGATAGTTCTTTAATATTTGGTTTAGTTCATGCCCACAACTTAGAACCAGGAATATTCGAATCTTACCTGAGACTACTTTGTCCAAGTACGGCATATCCTGAAGTGTTTCGTAGGTTAATTTTCCACCGTGTTGCTGTAGAACTGAGTCCACCTCTTCCCTGAGTCTCGCCTGAATGTCTGGATTGAGAGCCAGTTCGTACAGAGCGAAGCTCATCAAAGTAGAGGAAGTCTCGAAACCAGCCAGAAAGAACACGAAGGCTTGAGCGGCCAACAAGTTGTCTGTCATATCTGTCAACAACAGCGAATATTTATAATTACCTGATCTTATATTAAAGGGATTTGTCTTGACTAATTACAATTATGTACAATTACATTTCAAATGTAATACTTACTGATATCATCTTTGTCGTTCGTGAGAATATGGCCGTTGGTTGTTTCGTCATCAACCAATTTTTCTTTATTTTTCAGTTGAATCAACAAATGCATAAAGTCATCCCTTTTTATGTTGTGCTTTTCTCGATATTGCACCGTTTCCTTCACTGCATTGAGAAAAAATTTATTCACTTCTTCGTCCACGAAACGAAAGTTCAACAGTTTAGCTAATGGATTAAGGGTCATAATGATGAGGCGTCGGACTGAAGTAATGAAGGAAGCTTCAAACACTTTACGTCCCATGCGGCGAAATTCAGAATCAGAGGCCTTCATAGAGTTCATCTCCAAACCAAATGCGCACGAACCAATGATATCCGTGGTGAACTGCGCCATAACCTCACGCATTTCCAGCTCCTCTCCTTTACTCGCTGGTCCCTGTAGATAGTCCCGTAGTTGTTTGCTGCACTCTGCCATCAGGTGGTACATCATCTTCATCTTACCGGACGTGAAGGTTGGAGTGAGCTTTGCCCTAAGTGCACGCCATCGTGGGCCTGGTAAGTTAAACAGATGAGCGGTCAATGGCTCAGTTTCTTCTTCCACGGGCATACCGCGGTCGTGGAAAGAAGAGAAGTTCTTGACCATGGCATCTTTTATCAGGTCAGGGTCTCGCAGAACAAGAGCAGGTGTTCGGAACTGGAATACACCGACAAATCTCTGTCCTTCGAATGAATCGTATATTCTTTTGTACAAAGCACCTTCATAATCCTTTCCCAGGGCTAAATTCTTGATAGTTCCAAAGAATGGAACAGGTTTTACAAAGGGGACTCCTCTCTTTTCCCAGTAGTCGAAATTCCACGTGAAATACACATATAGGAGAGTTAACAGACTAGCCAGACCAACGCTAATGTCCAGTAGTAAGGACTCGAACAGCAGGGCCATATTTTCACCTGTAAAGAGAATATATTCAATACTTAATATGTATTTACTCAATATAATTGTTGTTGTAGTTGACTTGCGTCGCACTGACACAGATATGTTTGACGGCTACGATGGGATAAGAAAGGGCTAGGAGTGGGAAGGAAGCGACATTGGCCTTAATTAATGTACAGCCCCACGTTTCTGTCTCGAGTGAAAATGGGAAACGACAGAAAACCATCTTCAGAGCTGCCCACAGTAGGGTTCGAATCCACTATCTTTCGAATGCAAGCTCACAGTTGCGCGCCACTAACCACATGGCCAACTTGCTCGGTACCAATTTATTTAATAAGAATTTTCTTAAACTGAGTGAATGGTTAGGCGGTTTGGGTCACCTAGCTGTCAGCTTGTATTTGAGAGATAATAGGTTCGAACCTCATTGACGGAAGCCCTGAAGATGGTTTTCTGTAGTTTTCCATTTGCATACCAGGAAAATGCGAGGGTTCTACCGTAAAGAAGGCGACGTTCCCTTCCTTCCCGGTCATACCTTTTTTTAGCCCTTCGTCGCAGTAATACCGTAATACTTTCCTGTGTCGAAGTCAAGTAAAATAAATCATATTTAAAACAATGCTTAGGTAGAGGAAGTATATAGCCTAAACTTATCGGAGCTGTTCCCATTTATTTCTCTATTGTTTAGCAGACTATCGGAAAAGTGCATTGATTGAGCAATGTAGAGCACTAAAATAGAGTTCTAACAATCAGGAAGGATTCCTCCAGAGCATACAGAGCAAGAACATAGTTAGATGTAGGAATAATATGAAACGAAATAGTTAATCTAGAAAACTAAGGAATTCACTTTAAACAAAACAAGCATCAACTAGCTCGGAAACCGTCAAGAGACATTGTAACTTTTTTGATGATAATAATAAATAAAATCATGAATATAATATATATAAATAAAATTACTCAAAAACTTAATAAAATTAATAAGCATAATTAACCGAAATGTCCGTAGTATGGGCGCCAGAGTTCACCAGAATGGATCCCTCGAATTTAGATAAGAGCATGATAAACTTTATATCCCAGGGCGTGTACATAATGCTGCGTACTGGTACATCTGCTGCAGGCCTTACCTAACCTCCTGAAAACGACTAATTGGGTAGAAACTGCACCTAGGTTCATCAATAACACTGATTCTAAAATAGCTAACTATATTCTTAACAAATTCCGTGCATGAGCACCTCATCAACATACAACATTATACATATAATACACACATAAAATATTGCTGGAAGACTCCATATTTACAACAACAATAATGAAAATCGTGGGAAAACGAAAGCGAGAACTAAGTTACCATTTATAAATAGTCCGATGAACAATGTACATGTATGAAGATAAATACCTTTCACTGTCTCTATCAATTCGACTTACCGATTCTCATAATCGGCAGTTATCACATCACACAGATACTGTACCTTGTACTACTGTGTTCACATATTTTAACACTTGTTGTAAAGATATATACACACGTCTGTCGATCCTCAACATAAATTTATGGAAAGTCTGAGATAGCTTTCACCAACATATAATGCTAGGCCGCCACAAGTGCTACAATACTTAATGCGCAAGCACTCTCCACAATCAGCCACTTTCCACAAACATAACAAGACTACGCTCCACGAACGTTTGAAGTCCAGTCCATTGCAGCCGTGTCACTCCAGTACCGTGTATCAGCACCACTTCCTTCCCGTACAGTGCGTCAGTTGTAGTTGTAGTTGTCTTCCTTCTCGTTCCTTTACAATCACCTCTACAATCACCCTTACAATGTTTCTTACAATGTCCTGGTTGCCGCCGTATCATCAACCTTTATAGACATCAACATCCCCCTCCTCTCAGATGATACGTCTGGATTGGTGCTTGCCAGCCAATCATGAGTGAACCTCTTGTCAAGACCAAGCCCTGAACTACTTCTTCCTCCCAAGACAGTAACAAACTCTGGGGTATATTCCATGAATCACCAAACTTTCCTAATACAACAACAAGCTCATCTCATCAGGCTGGGATATATACATGACTCATGAATTTTCCGACACAAGTACATCACAACAGACACTGGGGTAGCCATATGACTCATTCAAATTACCAGAGTTATTAAAGCAATGTTTTCCCACTCATGCAAAACAAATTACTCATACCTACATATGTGGATATCTTCCAGCTTATAAATATAAATAGCAAAATATACAAATGGAATACTGATAATAATAATAATAATAATAATAATAATAATAATAATAATAATAATAATAATAATAATAATAATAATAATAATAATAATAATAATAATAATAATAATAATAATAATAATAATAATAATAATAATAATAATAATAATAATAAATCGAATACTGACAATAATATCTCAAACTTCTACATATAATTCGGGGGTGTGATATATGTACTATCACAACATAAAATGAAATTTAAAAAAATAGAAATATATTCACCATTGACCACCATGTTAGGGAAATATCAAGCTTATTTTAGTTAACGCTGGTATGGTTATCTTAGCCACATGACCACCAGTTTTACATGTAGTCGGTGGTTTCCCATTTGCATACCAGGAAAGTGCGGTGGTTCTACCCTAATTAAGGCGACATTCCCTTCCTTTCCGGTCATACACTTTTTATCCCATCGTCGCCATAATACTTTCCTGAGTCGGAATGACGTAAAGCAAATCATATTTTTAAATTGCTTATTTTGAGGAAGAATCTAAATTTGTCGGAACGATTTACTTGTAGTATTGACCCACTGCATGAATATAGCTCTACAGCACGGGTCCACTTAATGTTTTCTTTAACGTTTCATTTTAAATATCCCATATGCATTGGACGGGATGAGAGTTCGGCCGCCCTAGTGAGAATTCAGTGATGAACTTACTTGTTAACTATATCTCCGTCCTTCCTCTGATTATAAATGGTGGGTAATTGGGAGAAAATATTAAACCAGCCGTGAGAGGAACTGAGGATTCAAAACCCGTTAAGACCGTATCGCCACGCACCTTCATCAAGTCGTACAGAAACATTTGATTTTTTTTGCTAGTTGATTTACGTCGCACCGACACGGTAGGTCTTATGGCGACGATGGGACAGGAAATGGCTAGGAGTGGGAAGGAAGTGTCCGTGGCCTTGATTAAGGTACAGCCCCAGCATTTGCCTGGTGTGAAAATGGGAAACCACGGGAAACCATTTTCAGTGTTGATTTGTACTTCGATCAATATAAAGAATGCTACAAACGATTACTCATCAAACAGAACCAAAATTGAACAATATTTAGCATTACTGAATTTATATTTTGAAATGTCACTGACCACTGTAAAGTAAATATCCTTGCGTACTGAACTTTAGTTCAAACTGCGCAGTCGTCATCTTCTGTCTGCATTTCAGTTTCTTCCCTTGGAATTCAAATAATATATGGCTTTTCCTGGCGTATGAGAATGTGCTTTAAGTTTTCGTTATCCTTCCTGATATGCCTGTACTGGTCTAAATATCTAAAATAAATGCGCTTCTTGACTTTATAAAAATGTATTCCACCATTTTAAACATTTTATCTCCGAGAATGTGAAGAAATGACGACAGAACGCACACACGCGATAGTTTTCAAAAGTCAGTGCGGCACGAAAGTGAAACATTCAACAACAACAACATTCTGTCGATTTTAGGGTAGGTGTCTTACTGTCAAAAAAGTTGTTCATCGAGTCTGTTCTACTAACTTTTCATGGCATGCAACGAGGGTGAAATTCGACCAAAAGATATGTTATTAAACTTATATCATCGTTCCTTTGCCAAAACTGCCAATGTGACAATGCTCTTCCTATCCATTATTCCCCTTAAGACTGGTCACGCCTCCCAGCCACGTATGGATATACAGTCCATCAGAACAAATTTCATTGAGTTCATTTTCCTATGCTAATCTGAAAAGGAAAATGAACCTTACTGTACCGTACTGAAGGAGTGTTGCATGACATATTTACCCGCTCCTAGAGTATGATATATTTCTGATGGCGATAGCTCACACAGAGACCTGTGACAAGAACAAGGAAAAATGACCATTTTAGCGCTGGTTTGAAAAGAAATAAACGCATAAAAATCGGTTTTGCGTATTTTCAAAATTTTTATATTTATACTAAAATTATTCCCGTACTATTGTTAAGGTCCGCCTCTGTGGTGTAGTGGTTAGCGTGATTAGCTGCCACCCCCGGAGGCCCGGGTTCGATTCCCGGCTCTGCCACGAAATTTGAAAAGTGGTACGAGGACTGGAACGGGGTCCACTCAGCCTCGGGAGGTCAACTGAGTAGAGGTGGGTTCGATTCCCACCTCAGCCATCCTGGAAGTGGTTTTCCGTGGTTTCCCACTTCTCCTCCAGGCGAATGCCGGGATGGTACCTAATTTAAGGCCACGGCCGCTTCCTTCCCTCTTCCTTGCCTATCCCTTCCAATCTTCCCATCCCTCCACAAGGCCCCTGTTCAGCATAGCAGGTGGGGCCGCCTGGGCGAGGTACTGGTCATACTCCCCAGTTGTATCCCCCGACCAAGAGTCTGAAGCTCCAGGACACTGCCCTTGAGGCGGTAGAGGTGGGATCCCTCGCTAAGTCCGAGGGAAAAACCGAACCTGGAGGGTAAACAGATGATGATGATGATGATGACTATTGTTAAGTCTATAAAAGAATCTTCATAGTGATACTTGTAACCAATTAGAGTATGTAGTACATAATATTTTCAAAAATGTTGACTTTCTGATGTGTCCGACTCGTTGGCTGAACGGTCAGCGTACTGGCCTTCGGTACAGAGGGTCCCGGGTTCGATTCCCGGCCGGGTGGGGAATTTTAACCTTAATTGGTTAATTCCAATGGCACGGGGTCTGGGTGTATGTGTTGTCTTCATCATCATTTCATCCTCATCATGACGCGCAGGTCGCCTACTGACGTCAAATAGAAAGACCTGCACCTGGCGAGCCGAACCCGTCCTGGGATATCCCGGCACTAAAAGCCATACGACATTTCATTTTTACTTTCTAATGTGATTTTCCAACAGTTAAAAACTTTTACAATACTTGGCGTAAATCACTGAAATCAGGCGACATATATCATATTAGGTACGCGAGCTCAGGAAAAGAATACAGAATCCTAAACTTTTGACCTTTACCGTAAACACTTAGCAGAGATCATTAAAGCTAGTGTCGTGACATTGATAGGTATAAATAATACTTGTTATGTTGTATTTTCCTCCAGAATGCTCCAGGCGCACCAATAAGAGTATGAGCCATATGACCTGCGGGTTGTAGGTGTAATTGTACGGGCTTTTAGAAAAGTACAATCGTGACATTTGAATGGAGTTTAAATGAGAAACTACGGCGAACCGTTTCGAGGATCCTCGACGGGTGAATCGAACCCACTTGTCTCCCGACATCAGAGCTCGTATGCATAACTGGCTGTGCCGCAATACACTGAGCTAACATGTCCAGTTGTTTATCATTGTCTATCTATCACTTTTGCAGTTACATTCTTATTTGGTAGTTCCTCATTATTACGAATCTCTCTGAACCAGTAGTCTCCAATTCCTACCCTTTCTAGCGTACTTTTCACACTTGTTTACTCAGTAAACTTTATATGGATATTTCATCTGATGTTGATATATTACTTCAACTTTTTTCACGTGTTCGTCTTCTTTAATTTTAACTAACATTTTATGTGTCTGTGCCATTAACATAGTATTCTAAACCCTAAATTATCTCTGAATTCTGGTGGTTCGATTACTATTTTGCACTTCAGTTCTCTTCCCCATACTTTTTTCTGGGTATTTTTCATTATGATTTAGATTATTTCTGAATTAACAGGTAAAGGACCGAAGGCAGGTCCGAACCTCCGAAGAGGTGTGCCTGAGCCGGAGTTTACGTACGGTAGGGTGGCCAGCTCCTTTCCACTCCTCCATTCCCTTAACCCCTACCAAAAATGCGTGGCAACACATCCAAATCGTGACCACGCCCAATGTTGCTTAACTTGGAGATCTCACGGGATCCGGTGTTTCAATACGGCTACGGCCGATAATTAACAAGTAGTGCAAGTGAAATGGATGATATGGCAACCCAGTCTACTCGAGAAATTCGAAGTGCGAAATGCCAAATATTTAATCTTTAATGGATACTACAAAATAATTATATATTACATATAGGCCCTACACGTTCAGATGATAGAAACTGAACCGTACGTATTACGATACTGTATGTATGCAGGTACCTACCTACCTACCTACTCCTAGGGAGTTCCGAAAAGTGGAGCGTTCAGAGAGAAACTGAAATTTCGTCGCTGCCGGAACAAAACCTCCTATGTGAAATATTTTAGCTTAGAACTTTGGCCGGTAAGTTTCTGTCATCTAAGGTGCAATATTGTGTGAATATTGTCAAGGCATTCTCGCTCTTCATAAAGTATGTGCCGCGGGTCAGTATATCTCCAGAAATATTATCACATAGGAGGTTTTGTCCCGGCAACGGCGATTTAGAAAGGAATGATTTCCAATACCGCAAGATATTCACACACTGCATTCAATATCTCCCGTTTTAAGAACATTTAACTGGGTAGTTTGAAATCAGGAATTCACTGTGTAGTGTTCGCCTCCGTAGCCTAACGGCTAGTACTATTAGCTACCGCCTTCGGGGGCCAGGGTTCGATTCCCGGTACTGCCGGAGATTTAAGAATGGCAGGAGGGCTGGTATGTGGTTTAAATGGTACATGCAGTTGATGTTCATTTGGTGTGCGCCTGAAAAGAGCTGTAACACCTCAGGATGAGGACACGAGTTTACTTACTGCGTAGTGGAGTGGATGGTTTTCAAAACGTGAATAAAAATCTCAAAGAGGTCTAGGAAACTGTAATAATAATAATAATAATAATAATAATTTTTTTACGAGGGATTGTGGAAAATCTTCAAAAAGACACTTGTGAAGTGTCCGCACTCCACAAGTGTGTGGGATTCTTACCCACTAAAAACCACACACCCTTTTCCCACGATGTGAGTCATCACCCCGGAACCGCTCTCGCATTACTCCAGGGTGATATCGTGCTTTGTCTTTCAGACGTATTGTTTCTTCATTTCTCCTTTACGAACGTTCGTATGCTTCCAAATCCTTCTTCTTCTGACGAAGGATGTCCTCCACATGTACTGCCACGCGATCCCAGGATTCCTGGTTTCGCAGCATCACCGAAATAACATTATCTGTTGTCAATTATCCTAGTTCAGTTTCCACACATCTTCTCTGAATTGTCCAATGGCCGCATACAAAAAAAGGTGTGATATACGTTGTCAATATCATCGCAGTATATGCTTGCTGCGTCACTCGCTCTGCCCACTTTATGCAGGAATTTCCGGAAATATCCATGTCCTGTTAGAAGCTGCGTGAAGTAGTAATTTAGTTCACCATGGGCCCTTTCAACCCAGATATCCAAGCGTGGTATCAGTCGCTTGGTCCATTTGCCTCGAGGGTCACTTTCCCATCTGATTTGCCATCGCCTCATCAGTTGACTGAAGGCGCTCTTCTTTGCACATTTCTTTCCCAGCTCTCCTTTGGTACGCCAGATTTCATGCCGCTCCAATGCGAGTAGGTCTATTGGGGCTATTGCTGCCACCGTGAGGATTGCCGGTTCGGAAACAGTGCGGTATGCACATGCAATACGTAAAGCCGCTCTCCGTTGTACGGCAGCTATCCTTCTCCGATACCAAGCAAATCTCAAGGATTCAGCCCAGATTTCAGAACCATATAGAAGCACTGACTGAACCGTCGACATGAGAAGACGTCGTTTACTGGATTTCGGACCTTTAATATTTCCCATTAGTCTGCTAAGTGCAGTCATGTATTTTACTGCCTTGTCTGTCACTCTCTGAATATGAGTCCAGAATGTGAGCTTGGAGTCAAGTGTCACTCCTAGATATTTTGTGCTCGCAGATGTTTCTATCACTAACTCTCCAACAGTCATTGGTACAAGAGTTTCGATCCTTTTCCTCGTCAGAAGAACTATCTCCGTTTTGTGTTCGGCTAATGTTAAACTGTGGCTCATCATCCATTCTTTTAAGCGCCGCATCACCTGGTTCAGTTTAATTTGAGCCATTTCAACATTACGAGCTACTATCAAGGCGGCCACATCATCAGCGTAGCCCACAAGCTTCGTGTCCTCTGGCATCTCCAAACGTAACAAGCCATCATACATTATGTTCCAAAGATCTGGACCAAGGATCGATCCCTGCGCTGCACCAGCCGTCAGACGCTTTGTCTTTTCTCCATCATCCGTATCATACAACAGAGTGCGATCTTCGAAGTAATCTCTCATTATGCGCATAAGATATTGTGGTAGCTTGAAAGTTTCTTCAAGAGCTACCAACATGTCGCTCCATCTTGCTGAATTGAAGGCATTCTTCACATCCAGGGTCACAAGAAGTGTCAATTTACGGGAATGATGGTTGCCCGTTTGTGCCCTTTCTGCTGTATTCACCACCTCCCACACTGCATCTAGCGTCGAGTGTCCTCTCCGAAATCCATGTTGGCAAACAGATAGATCCCCTGCTAGTTGAACTGCTGAGAGGATTCTGGGATGCAGAAGTTTCTCCAGGCCTTTTCCAGCTGTGTCCAGCATACATAAAGGTCTATAACCACCAAGTTTTCCTTTGCTGATCAGAACCAAACGAGCCATTTTCAATCGGGGACTAAAAACACCCGTTTGCAGGCAATGATTGTACATATTCAGCAACAGTTCTGGGCATAGTTCTGCTATTATCTTTAGCACTTCTGCTGGTATACCATCTGGTCCTGGAGTTTTCTTGTTTCTAAGAGAGCTAATAGCTCTATTCAGCTCTTCTACAGTAAAGAGGGGTATATCATCCAGTTCTTTTTCGTCGTCACAGTCAATCCTCTCTGGATGGTCTGGGAACAGTGTATCCACAATTTGTTTAATTGTTTGCTGATCCGCACTCGGGGTTGAAAATGTCCCGAGTTTCTTCATGACAATCTTATAACCTTGTCTCCATGGATCATCTTCTACTTCTTTAGCCAGTGCCCACGATTTATCGGCTTTACTTTTCCTGATTGCATTACGGAGTTCCTTCTTCGCTGACTTGTACTCCACTGTGACTGAGGTATTCTCTTGACTGCCTCTCATCCTCTGAGCCCTGCGTCGAAGTCGCAGACAATTCTTTCTCAGTTCAGCAATCTCTTCGGTCCACCAGTACGCTGGACGCTTGCTGTTTCGCGGTCTCCTTCGGGACATTGAGGCGTTGCATGCTTGATGGATTAGCTGCATAGTGAGTTCAACACATACACCAGCTACTTCTTTCCCTCTACGAGCAAAACATTTTTCAGTTATGTTGTCCATTCCATTCCGAATTACATCAATGAACTTTTCCTTGTCAATACCGGCTATGTTCCACCGTGCTGGCCTGCGCAAGATGTTTCTTTCTTGAGGAGATTCTTGGAGCAGTCGAAAGATGATATATTGATGATCGCTCCCCGTGTAGTTCTCGATCACTTTCCATTCGCAAATCTTAGGCGTAATATCCTCTGATGAGAAGGTTACATCCGGTATTGTTCCCTGACATCCTGGCCGTCGAAATGTTGGCACATTTCCAATGTTGTTGACCACCAAACCTGTTCTGGCTACCATCTCCATTATACGACGTCCTCTGGAGTCTGTTTGTGGCATGCCCCATTCCAACGCTTGAGCATTTACGTCACCAGCGACCATTAGTTTGTTTTACATTCTGCGTATTACGTCCTCAAGACCATCAAGTTTCATCTGAAAGTTGGAAACAGATTCATTTGGTGTAAAATAACAGCTTACAATAGTGATTACCCCAGTCTGTACCCAAACAAAACCGTCATCGCATCCATGCTGTGTTACTGGGACTTTTCCTGGATCTGGTATCCAAATTGCAGCTGTTCCGAGGTTATCCACAAACCACCCTGGATGGTGTCTCTCTCGATATGGTTCGCTAATAATAACGATGTCTACTTCCATCTCGTAAATCAGCTGTGTCATAAGATCGTTAGCTGTTTGACTCCTGTGCATATTTGCTTGAAGTATTCGCATCATTTACTATGATTTTTTTGTCTTATCCAGAGCTTCACGAAATATTGCACATGCTCCCGATCCAGGAATGTGATTTCGTTTAGCTTCATTGACACCCTTGTCTGTACAAAGCATACATCGTGGATTGTTCTTTTTACAGTCTACTGCCTTGTGGCCAGATTCTCCACACTTAAAACAGAGCTTGCTTCTGTCGGGGCCTGTGCAGTTCCTTGCCAGATGTCCATATAATAGGCATCGGAAGCAGCGAGGTAACATAGTTCTAGCTCGTACTCTGCAGTATAGCCATCCTATCTTGATTCTTCCTGCTTCCAGTAGTTTCTGAGCGTCCTCGTCTTTGGTTTCGAAGATGGCAAGTTTCTGTCCCCAGCTGTTTGGTTTCGAGACCGATATTTTCAGTTCTCCATGGGGGTTGCCGGAATCTCGTCTTACAGCTTCCTCCACGTCTGCGGCGGTAGTGACACCATCCATGTCTCGAATCTCCAGTGTAGTTCGGGGGATTAAAGCCTTTACATCGCCATCTCGTCCGAGGGCATCTCTCAGAGAATTACTGAATACCTCCCTATTTTCCATCTTAGTTGTTTTGTTAAATTCAAGAAGAACAGCTCCCGCTCTTGTTTTACGGATAGATCGAATGCCTGCTCCACTGTATTCCGGCTTCACCCTGTCCCTGATATCCTTCAAAACATCAGCGAAAGTCTTACCGTTCATTGGTTTGATGATTACGGCTTCTGAACGACTCCTAGATTTAGAATGAGGTCGTTTCCCACTTTCGCTAAGCACTGTACTTTCAGGATTATTACTGGCCTGTTTCGTTGGGATATCTTCTTGCTTCCTATCCTCACTCTTCTTCTTTCTCTTCTTCTTAGACAGAAACGTTTCCCATTTTCCTTGATCTTCCTCCGAGTCATATGTCACTGGTGATGTGTTGGACAATTCCTTATTCTCCGTGGTAGTTGGTCTCTGCTCTAGTTCTTCTGCAGACTTCTTCCACGACATCCTGCATGTTGCTCCAGCCTCTAAAGCTTCTTCCAGCTTCATGAGGCCATTCTTTATTTCCGTTTTTAGGTTTTTGAGAGGAATAGCCATTATCTTCTTCAACAGTGATCTTGCAGTCTCAAGATGCACCTCTTCTTTGTATTGATTCTCCAATATCTGCCGACTGATATCATCAGTCAGATTTAGGTCCATACTCCTACCATTTCGGCCATTGTGGATACTTTCCCTTGATACACCAGGGAGCTCCACCGTATCACGCGGAATGTCCGCTTCTGCCATCATGCCAATATGGGAGTCTAGTTGGCCGTTTGTTAAGTCAAGGAGATGAAGTTGTGGGTGGGCGCTGGGAGCGCTTACACTAGAAAACGATCGTCTATCTACCGCAGTGTACCTTCTACATGATTTTGATCTTTGACAAGATGGCTGCTCACAACAGGATTATTTCAACGCAAACTTTTCAATATTTCACTTAATATTCTGTCGTTCCAGTTGTAATCAAACACATCTACCATGAAATGGGGCTTAAAATAACCATACAAGCTCATTTAGGTAAGTGCCTTCACAATGTAAACCCGCTTTCTTGAGCTATTTTGTAGCTGCGAAGTTCACGCGTCTTTTCATGTCCAACAATAATATATTTCCCGATTCATTGGCTAAATGGTCAGCGTCGAGTTCTTCGGTTCTGAGGGTCCCAGTTCAATTCCCGGCTGGGTCTGGGATTTAAATCGTGTGTGATTGATTCTTCTGGCTCAGGGACTGTGTATTTGTGTTTGTTCCAACACTTTCCTCTTCATATTCAGACAACGTAGTACACTACCAACCACCACAGGAACACGCAATAGTGATTACATCCTTCCATGTAAAGTTGACGTCAGGAAGGGCATCCTGTCGTAAAACATGACCAAATACACATGTGCGACACAGGTGTGGGAAGAGTGGTAGAAGAAGAAGAATGAATTAACAGTGTTAATAATAAAAGAATAATATTATTATATGTATAAACAGTCCTATTTAATACCCGTTCGATTTGCAAATGTTTTATTAGACGTAGAGTTGTCTGATTTCTCCCACTTATCTTTAATTAACATACTAGAAGTCAACAGCTTTAAGCTATCGCATTCAAATACCTTCAGATGCAACCGGTTTCGAACCCCATATTTTGGAAGCAGAGGGTCAGCGACTTACGGACTGGAGCACTAAACTCGGGTATCATAGACATAGCTACACCTGCATGTAGAAAGCCCGATGTTCTCAGATATACTCATACCCTTTCATAGGTAACGTTGGCGATGTGAACAGGTGTCTTGCTGGTACTCCTAAAGCTTACGTTTTAAAATGTGTATATGTGATGTTGATGCAATTTAAAGTTTAACATGAAAAACTGTAAGTTAATTGGCTTGAAGTGGAATAATTGCCTTTTGGGTGGAAGGTGTTAATTTTTTGTCAAATTAGATAGGCAATAATGTATTTGTTTACATTCGTTCCCACTGCTGCCAACTGCTAAGGTTTCTTGTATGACATATTATAGTTTACTCTTTGTGTATCGACTTCAATATCGACAATCCTCAAGTTGCTACCACTGAATCAGTGTTATTTATTCCGTATAAATCGATATTGACACACGTAAAGCCTCAGACAATCGAAGGCCACGTTTACACTGGCAAGTTCTTCCAGCAATTCACTTGCACAGAGCAACTTGCTGCACCACTTGCAAGTCTAAATTCCCCAGCAAGCTGACTTGGAGCGGTTAGCAATTTCTTGGACAAAAAGCTTGCAGCCAGTCTCGTGCAAAAAGTGTGAAGGCCATTTCGTGAGCTTACATCGATAGAATCCAATCCTATTTTGTGCAAGAGGAAGGCGCAAGTTGGTGAGTGGGTGATCACATTTCACACATTTGTTTCTGTGTATATTATAATTTAATTTAGAGTTTAATATTCATGCCATCGCTACTCACATATGCTCACAATTATTCAGAAATGGAAGGAAAACGCGAATGGCAAGGGAAGGACACTAGTGAATCGTTACAAAAAAAATCGAGAGCTACCCAGAAACTTGGGACGTTCACAGCAGTGAATTCAGAAACATAAGTAAGAAATACAATGCTTTCAAAACAATTGCGGAGGACTTTAACATGTCACCGAAGAAATACTGTGAAAATGATACAACCTGTAAACACAGTTTTACCAGGAAGTGAAGGAACTTGCAAAATTAAAAAGTGGCTCCTTAGGGATACCAGCCAAGTCTCGATGTCCGTATTTCTCAGCGATGAAATTCGTAGAGAGTAGCGTAGAAACATCTTCGTATAGAGTATGTTCCTTAGCAAAGGCAAGCCAACTTTTTTTCTTTTCTTGCATCTGATAGTGAGGTTGTGGATCCTTTCTTCCTTATTACAGAATATTTATTACCGTAGTTGCTTGTCGAGTTAAAAATACACTGACTGACAGTGACAATGCAACACCAAGGAGGAGTGGTTCGAAAGGGATGAAAGTTGGGGAAAAAACAGAGACGGCACGGACGAATAATTGATGTTTATTTCAAACCGATATGCAGGTTACACAATGCGCACGGCATCGACTCAGTAGGATGTAGGACCACCGCGAGCGGCGATGCACGCAGAAACACTTCGAGGTACAGAGTCAATAAGAGTGCGGATGGTGTCCTGAGGGATGGTTCTCCATTCTCTGTCAACCATTTGCCACAGTTGGTCGTCCGTACGAGACTGGGACAGAGTTTGCAAACGGCGTCCAATGAGATCCCACACGTGTTCGATTGGTGAGAGATCCGGAGAGTACGCTGGCCACGGAAGCATCTGTACACCTCGTAGAGCCTGTTGGGAGATGCGAGCAGTGTGTGGGCGGGCATTATCCTGCTGAAACAGAGCATTGGGCAGCCCCTGAAGGTACGGGAGTGCCACCGGCCGCAGCACATGCTGCACGTAGCGGTGGGCATTTAACGTGCATTGAATACGCACTAAAGGTGATGTGGAATCATACGCAATACCGCCCCAAACCATGATGCCGCGTTGTCTAGCGGTAGGGCGCTCCACAGTTACTACCGGATTTGACCTTTCTCCACGCCGACGCCACACTCGTCTGCGGTGACTATCCCTGACAGAACAGAAGCGTGACTCATCGGAGAACACGACGTTCCGCCATTCCCTCATCCAAGTCGCTCTAGCCCGGCACCATGCCAGGCGTGCACGTCTATGCTGTGGAGTCAATGGTAGTCTTCTGAGCGGACGCCGGGAGTGCAGGCCTCCTTCAACCAATCGACGGGAAATTGTTCTGGTCGATATTGGAACAGCCAGGGTGTCTTGCACATGCTGAAGAATGGCGGTTGACGTGGCGTGCGGGGCTGCCACCGCTTGGCGGCGGATGCGCCGATCCTCGCGTGCTGACGTCACTCGGGCTGCGCCTGGACCCCTCGCACGTGCCACATGTCCCTGCGCCAACCATCTTCGCCACAGGCGCTGCACCGTGGACACATCCCTATGGGTATCGGCTGCGATTTGACGAAGCGACCAACCTGCCCTTCTCAGCCCGATCACCATACCCCTCGTAAAGTCGTCTGTCTGCTGGAAATGCCTCCGTTGACGGCGGCCTGGCATTCTTAGCTATACACGTGTCCTGTGGCACACGACAACACGTTCTACAATGACTGTTGGCAGAGAAATCACGGTACGAAGTGGGCCATTCGCCAACGCCGTGTCCCATTTATCGTTCGCTACGTGCGCAGCACAGCGGCGCATTTCACATCATGAGCATACCTCAGTGACGTCAGTCTACCCTGCAATTGGCATAAAGTTCTGACCACTCCTTCTTGGTGTTGCATTTGCTCTGTCAGTCAGTGTACTTTGGATTGGATTTTGGGATATGATTTACGCCTGTCTTTTTTAGTAGGTGAAGTGAGTTTTGTTAGAGCAGGTCCCTAATTATTTTAATTATTTAACTATCGTGTAACGTGGCGGCGTTTCGACGAGACTTTTCATAAGCTGCTTGACCGAAGCAACAGCTGACTTTCCGGATGAAGAAAATTCTGGGTACCGGGCGTTCGGACGTTTTAGGCCTAGAGAGAAATAGTATCATATGGCGTGAAAGGAGCCCACATGCAACTAATATAAAGTTGTAAAAACGTAGAAAATTTAAATAGTTGAATTAGAATGTGAAATAAAATTTTCTAGCAGTGTTTTACCAAAGAGATTTGCAACTTTTTGTCGTTTACCGTGGGTACGGACTGGGACTGCCTGTTTACTTTGAGTTTGATTTCTAGGAGAAAATCATAGAGAACCTTTGTCAGGTAGCACATTTCCACTTCGTCCTGATTTATCCTCCATCTTCTGGAGGAATTGTGGAAATTCAGACTATGAACAACTTTTGGTATCTATTGATCATGAACTTAAGGCGATTAAGAAATTAAAAAAATTGCTTAATACGAGCTGGGTAGATCACTAAATCTAGGACATAAAAACTTTGATGAAAGCGTAAATTTCTTAAAGGATCAGGGTGAAAGTTTAAAAGCTTGTCTACAAACAATTGAGGACTTAAACTTGAAAATGCTAGTCTGAAAAGAGAATTGTCCGAAATGAAATCTGGTTTAGATGATCTTGAGCATTACGGGAGGAGGAATACTGTTGAGATTGTTGGCGTTCCACAGCTAGCTAACGAGGATACTTATGAATTTGTAAACATTGTTGGTATGGTGTTAGATCTACGGTAAATGTAACTAATTAAATGATAGGTGTTTGTCATCATCTAAAGAAAGCAAATTACCAGAATGCCCCCAGTATTAATGTTAAATTTCTGAGGCGTACTGATAAGGACATGTTTGCTATTAGACTCAAATTTAAGCGAAATCTAAATATAAATGATGTAGGTTTTACCCCAGGAATGCCCATTTACATAAATCAGAGTCAGACCGATAATAGGAACTTAATATTTGCAAAAGCTACTAAACTGGAAAAGGAGAGGAATTTTGTTTATTTATAGGTAGATAAAACTGGAAATATCAGGTTACCGATGGATTTGATTACATCTCAAAAAATGGAAAAGATATTGACGCATTGCTCTAAACTATGGACACAGTAGAAACAAGTATATTTATTTACTATCAAAATGCAAGCGGATTTAATACGAAACTAAGGAATCTAAATTCGAATATTCTTGGAGCAGAGTACAACATTCTGGTACTCACTGAGACATGGTTGTCAAGCACTAGTAATAGTAAAATATTTGATGTTAGATATAACGTTTTTCGGCATGATCGTATGAATAACCTCAGTATAGGGGTTTTTATTGCTGTATATAAAAGTATAACAGTTTATAAATTAGAAGTAAGAGTTGGTGAGTCAGTGTTACTGTGTACTAAGTTGTACCTAGATGATAGAGTATATTATTTTTTGCGGTATAATTCCCTCTAAATTCTAAACTTGAATCAGATTATGAATTTTATTGTACGTGTGAGAGTGTTGAAGATTTACAGAACAAAAATATAATTATTGTTGGAGATTTTATTATACGAATCAGTGAATCCGACTGTGATCTGCTGCAAGGAGACACTAAATATATTGCCCTGACAAATTTTATGTCTTTATACAGTTTATATTTACGTAATTCTGTTCAAAATTAATTCGGCAGAACACTGGATCTTGTACTGTATCAACTAATGAAAACTGTCAATTTAAGAGTAACAAAAAAATTGCTATCCGCTGTTACCGGTACCAGAAGATTGGTATTATCAAAGATTAACTTTGGAATTATTATCTAACGTAAAATAAAAAACAATTCAAAACTACTCCGGGAGTAGATTTTAATTTTGCAACAGCAAATTTTTACGAGCTTTATATACGATTATAAAATTGCAATGGGAATGATTTAACAAAGTTTACTGATCTAAACAAAGCCTTGGATTCCTTTTATATTGTGGTTAATACTATTATAGATCAAATCATGCCTATGAAAACATATTATAAATGGAAGCGATATCCATGTTGGTTCACCAAATATAATAGAGATTTTAAAACTCAAGGAGTATCATAGAAAACGTGCTAAGCACTCAGAGTGTTTGTATCGCGATCTGCGTAGGAAGTCATATTGTATGATAAGTTATGCCTACATGTGTTGCATACGAGAATCTGAAATAAATATATATAACAATCCCAAATATTTTTGGAATTAAACTAAAAGAAAAAGCGAGTAAAAGGACCTCTGCACAACAGACGTCGTTCAATGGTAACTTTTCAACTAGTACTCAGAACATTGTTGACCCTTTTTCATCACATTTCGAAAGTGTGTATAGTGCTAAGGCACCGTCACATTCTCTGGTAGTGAAAAAATCTTTGAAAACAGATCGACTTTTATAGACTGATTTTATCGATGAATCGAGTACAAAAGAGCAATAAATAATTCAAAGCCAGTAACGTCAAGTAATCCTGACTGCATAACTCTGTATTTGTTGAGAGATCGTGCCGATCCATTTATATTTCCTTCATGTCTCATGTACAATTTAACACTAAACACTCAGGTATTTGTGGAAATTGAGCCGAATTGTTCACATTTTAAAATCAGGTGATATAACATTCATTGATAATTATAGACTAATTTCTATTGTTTGTGCTCCTGCAAACGATTTTGAACAGATTTTATATTTTTCGTATTTAACCGCGTCAAACCTTATATATCACAATCCCATCATGGATTTGACCCTCACTGATCAACTCCTACAAACCTGATTTACATTGTTCAGAGTATTCTTAATACAATGGACAGACGGTTGCAAGTTGACACGATATACTTGGGCTTCTCTAAGACGTTTGATAAATTGGATCATGTTATACTTCTTTGTAAATTGTCAGCATTAGCACTTTCTCAAGACATGTTAAAACTGACTGTCTCATATCTTTCTTATAGAATAAAATTTGTTCTTTTAATCAGACTAAGTCCTATGTTCACAATGTTAATTCTAGTGTGCCTCAGGGTTCCAATCTGGACCCATACTTTCCCTGATATTTATAAATGATATGCCACAGTTCTCTAGTTGTTTGTCGTTTGCGGATGAAGTTAAGATTTTCAACTATAATGATACACTTCAGTTAGCTACTAGTAGATTGGAGTCACCTTAATAACTGGGGTACAGGAAACAAACTTCCTTTTAATATGAATAAGTGCTCTGTAATTTTTTTTCTAGAATCAGCAATGAGATCTACTTCGAATATAAGTTGAATAGCGAAACATTACAATGGATAAACACCGTGAGAAATCTAAGTATTACTTTAACACGAAATCTTTTCTTTAACCCTCAAGCACATGTGCCAAATCTTAGGACGCAGACACACGCGTCGGGGTGCTTTCCACCCCACATATCATTGTATTGTAAAATACAAATTACTGTAATAATTGGAGATTTTAAGATAGATTATGTACGAATGACTCCTTCAGCAGGGATCCAGCCAGAAATGTACAAGAGCGGGGAGAGCACAGAAAAGGTACTTGTACACTTCACTAAGAAATAAAATGACCTGGGGTGGATTCCACCCCATGCGCGTGTGTTTGAGGGTTAATTTGCATATTGACAACATTTGTAACGATACTTATACACTACTAGGATTTACAAAATCGGATCTCAATTTCAACTCTCTTTAATTCTTTATTAAGAAGTCGTCTGGAAATTGCTTGTGTAGTTTGGATGCCGTATTATAAATCACATATTGATAAACTGGAGAGAAAACAAAACAAATTTTTAAGATTTCTATACTTTAAAAGATAGAGAAATATCGCAATTGGTCTTTCTATACAAGTGTGTGAATGGCATGTTGGAACAGTTTAATTTTAATGTGAAAACATCAAAGTTACCTCTAATTCAATTTTTCTACTGTAATCGAAGCAAAATTCTCTACCATAAAACTTCCCCACTACAGATAATTTGTGGAGCATTTAATAATTTGATATTAAGGGGAATAGATATTTACTACGATTTCAAATTTTCAAAATTTCTTGCTTTGATGAAAGAACTGGTCAGAATAAAAAATCCGAATGTCGCTAGTAGTAGACTTATTTCATCTCATTTATATACTGTAACAGTCCTATTGTACTTTGTTACCAACTTGGCCATTGCTGTAAAGAAAATATCGTAGCTTACTGAATCTTAATTTAATAATCTTCCATAAATCACTGTGCATGTTACTTTAACTTTATAATTATAAGGCTGTATTTCTATTTTTGCTCTAAGTTTAGTCTTTAGTTTAGTATTAGTTTAGTTTTACTATTGCTATTGAGTTTTTTGTTTTATATTCTCATTTCATCACATTATCTTTGCTGTAGTCTACTGTAATTGGAGAATTCCTCTGTTGTAGACTCTATTCAATAAATAAAATAAATAAAATAAACATTGTCAAAACAATAACAAAAACATGGAGAAAGTAAGTAGTGATATCTCTATATATAGTGCATCGTATTATTATACCAAGAAGAAACAACATGGAAGTAAATACTGAGAACTAGTTTGTAACTATTTCAAGCGTAACTAGGACGCAAACAAACCTGAAATAATCCGCTCCTTACGTGGAGATACTCAGTTCTACACAACGCCAACGAGACTGAGCCTACTGATACGAACCGTGTGTTTTAAGCCGAAATGTTGCTGAGTCATCTAAGTTGCAGATACCTGTCTTGCCATCTCATGGTTGGATAAGAATTGAAGGTGTCCTCATCATTGAATTAATATGCGTTATCTCGATCTTTTTTTTACACGTAATTTGTAATGAAATAACAACATTCTTATAAAATTATTATCATTCATTCCTTTGTTCATTTTATACTACATAAGGACATACTTGTAAATGTGCCACTAAAATGCTGCATCTTAATAATAATAATAATAATAATAATAATAATAATAATAATAATAATAATAATAATAATAATAATAATGCCGAGCTCGATAGCTGCGGTCGCTTAAGTGCGGCCATTATCTAGTATTCGGGAGAAAGTAGGTTCAAACCCCACTGTCGGCAGCCCAAAAAATGGTTTTCCGTGGTTTTCCATTTTCAAACCTTAATTAAGGCCACGGCCGCTTCCTTCCCACTCCTAGCCCTTCCTTGTCCCATCCTCGCCGTAAGACCTATCTGTGTCGGTGCGACGTAAAGCAACTAGCAAAATAATAATAATAATAATAATAATAATAATAATAATAATAATAATAATAATAATAATAACCAAGGTCGATAGCTGCAGTCGCTTATATGCCGCCGGTAACTGGTATTCGGGAGATGGTCAATTCGAACCCAACTGTCGGCAGCCCTGAAGATGGTTTTCCGTGGTTTCCTAATTTTACATCAGGCAAATGCTGGGGCTGTACATTAATTAAGGCCACAACCGCTCCCTTCCCACTCCTAGCTCTTTCCTGTTCCATCGTCACCACAACACCTGATTGTGTCGGTACGACGTAAAGCAACTTGTCATAATAGTAATAATAATAATAATAATAATAATAATAATAATAAAATACTCGTTTGATTGGCCTCTTTGTTGCCACTACTACTATCTTAAGAGACTACAGACAATTCTGTTGCAATTCTTTTAGGTGCCGTGGTCTTGGGAGATGATTTACATTGGTGGCCTCCAGCCTCGGACAACATCGAATTCACTAAATTGGAATTATCATCATGGACACTCACTCGCTGGCAAGTATAAAGATGTTTTCCGAGTTCATATAAGCTGTGCCGCAACGCTGGCAAATCAAAGCTGCCAGAGCTCCCTTTTTGATACAAGTTGATTTACGTCGCACGACACAGACATGTCTTATGGAGACGATGGGACAGGAAAGGACTAGGAGTGGGAAGGAAGTGGCCGTGGTCTTAATTAAGGTACAGCCCCGCATTCGTCTGAATGTGAAAATGGGAAACCACCTTCAGGGATGACATCAGTGGGGTTCGAACCCGCTATTTCCGAATACTGGATACTGGCCGCACTTAAGCGACTACAGCTATCGAGCTCGGTGCTAGAGCTCCTTGATGCTAAACTTCTGGTAGTGATTACTTGCCTTATTTTCTCGTTCCTTTCTATGGACTGTTTTATATGATTCGTACCTTCATCACTGTTGTTTAAGATGTTGTGGGCTGTCATGTACAATGCATGTTCAAGCCTGTGGACGCGCACGAGCGATTACTCTGTTTGTTCTAGTTACATGTAGGCCTATATGCGTTCAGAAACAACGTGTGGCCTCAGGAGAGATCTGGTGCAGGTCTTTCGAGTTATCGCCGTATTGCGATCTGCGTGCCAGTGAGGATGGGGCCCTACCTGAGATGAATTCTAATGCTGAAGGTGATACAAACTAACAGCCATGAAGGCATGGGAATTAACTAATGAAAGTTAAAATCCGCGACCCGGACGGGAATTGAACCCGGGCCCCCTTGGATGAAATACTAGTATGCTAACCATTTAGCTGTGGAGGCGAACATTACGTGTTGCGACATCATATAGCGTGTCAATGAATGTCGACGTCTTTATGAACGAAGTTGAGATAACGGCCGACAATATGCCACACAAAAAATGAAAAAATGTTCAGACAATAATCTAAATAACTGAAGAAAATGTTAGAGTATTCTCTTAAGCTGTTAAACTATTTGTAAACTTGTCCATTGAAAGTCTTTAGCTCGCTATTGGATTGCCTAAAAATATTTCTTCTTATCCGTAGAACTAGAGCACACGCTTCTGTGAAATCCATGTTCACACTGTTGTGGAGATCAAGCTTATAAGGCCGGCCATACACGTTGCGGCGTACCGGAGAGGGTTACCTGTACAGTTGACTTGCACAGGTAAACCGGAGCGTGAGTGGCACCTACGTTCGATGAACCTGCACAGGTGGCCAGACCTGTACAGGTGAGCCAGGAAGAATCGAAAAACAATTCCGTTACCTGCGCAGTTGAACATAACTGCACGTTTGTGTGATTGACCCAAGTCCTGCACAGGTTTAAGCTCAGTTGAAGCAGGACAAGCGTAGGAACAGGGTCTTGAGTTCTGTTTATTTGTCATTACAAAACCACTCGGTTTGTTTTGTTGTCGTGACACAGGCTTTGCCACGACGAGAATGATAAATAATCAGATTGACTTCCTCCGAGCGGTAATGAGGGATTGTTCAATGGGCCTGGGAGATTTGCTACGTGTGAAGAGACGAAGTCCTCTATTTCCCAAAACCTTCCTTTAATAGCAGACTGATGAGTATGTATAATTATATACAGTATTTACAATCTCCTTCCTAACTTCAAATGACGCTGACATAGAAGACTTGGCGTGGTCGAAGTATTGAAGTGAATACTCTAAGTCCACACTTGGACCTTATTATTATTATTATCGGAGACCTGACTGACAGGGCTTCCGCCCGCACTCCTAGTCGACTTGTTCCAAAAAGCCTCGATCAGGGTGTGTACCCCTGTTTTATACCTTCACTAACTTTCGCCTCCCTTCGAGAAGGCCATCGAAGTTTCCATCCTATGGAGAATGTCCTCAGACACACGAAAACGGAATTGCCTCTTCCGTTCACTCGCTACCCACCTTTTCTGAAGATATACTACGCACCTTTAGCAGGGTGCAGCTTATGATTCACCTACTTCGACCAAGCCTTACTTCTAATTACACAACTTGTGGCTCACAGCTTTTGGTGTGCCTTCAATTCTTAAATCTTGTAGGATTCTTAATTTACTTATATCAGCATTATAATTATGATTCCTTGGCCTTGTTGCCATTACATAGTCATTACTATTACTTATAATTTCCCTTATAATATTAACGTATATCTCAGCGACACCATTCCTCCTACGTCCCGGTCATGGGTTCGATCCTCGGAAGAATGAGTCCTGAGCTCCAATCTGGGGCTGACACGACACCTCCCCCCTTTGGGGAAAAATGAATGCAATACCTCTGCATTCATTTTTACTCTTACTCTTACATCCTGTTAGAGTCTCCATGCTCTTGTTCGTGGGTGCGCTGTGCCAAGTTATCTCTGATACTTGCTCTACCTGTAGTAGGGCGTTCGTGTAACTCTAATCCCGACAGCGATCCTGAGTGGCTGAGGGCCCTTTCAGCCAGTCGAGGATGCTGAAAATGGACAGTAATGTCCTCATCAGAGACCTTAGCTCTGTGGTCATTAGCGATCACATTCTGAAAAATACATAAGTTGGGACAGCGCTCTCTACTATCTTCTATGTATTTACTTAAAGGTCTACACCTTCTACAGCAACCACAACAGTGACAACAACAGCAACAGACTATTATAAGTACTGCAAACAAAATAATACCAGTTACAATTTGATATACACTTGTATACTGTTGGGTCATTTGCATTTTAAATTCCTTTTCTTTCTGCATTACCAGTGCTTCTACATCTTCAGTCTTATGACTGGCTAACCTTATGTCGCTTATATGATTCAGTAAGCTTCCTACTGTAACCCTATTTAATTCTGGTACATCCTCTAATTTGATCTCACTGTCTAATTGTTCACAACAATCATATATTAACATTACTTCTGGCACTAAGTCTTTCCTTGTTGTCGTATTCACTGAACCTGCACTCTGAATTTTACTTGTGGGACTGTAAACTGTACACAAGTCTGTGAATTGTATTATTCCCACACCATTTAAACTTATATCACTGGTAATATCCTGACAAACACTGGTGACCTTAGTTTCATGAGGCGATACATAAATATACATGTTATCATCAATAGGTATCCATAAGAGTTCATAAATCGACATCACACTTTTCTTGCAGTCTTCTGGAATAAAGCTAACACCAGTTAACAACTTGACAATGCAACTACCCTTTGACATTACATTATTAATAGGAAAAATTGCCTTGCATAATCTCTGTCCATTGTCAGTCCACTTGCATTGTTTCACTTGTTCATCACTTAATTCTACATATGTCTGTCTTTCTTGATCAACTAATACATACTGTTTTTCATTAGATATATACACAAAATGGTTTGGATTACTCTTCATGGGAGAGGGGAAAGGTATACAATGGTACAAATTGTACTTTATTTTGTTAGTAAGAGGGGTGCGTAAAATATACACCAAGGTATCTCGAGTTATATATACACTCACTGATGATATTTTTAGAATCAAGTACCCATAAGTGACTTGCAAATCATATGGCAGATCATAACCCTTAGGGAAATCTCTTTGGGCCTTCTTATATGCCCTTACTAGATCATCGGGGCTTAACACTTGGACACTCACCGTGCCTGTCTGAGAACTTACAATACTATCTAATAAGATCTGATAATGCTCGTGCAATTGCATCAGAAATCCTTGCAAATCAATTAAGTGTTTATTTAATGATATTTGCATTTCTGATTGTCTAAAAGCCTCATTTATACCCGTTGTTTCATTCTGAATGAAACTCTTAAGTTGCTCAAAATTTTCACTTAGCTTGAGTTCATTTGCTGTGATGTCATACAGAGTATTATTGACAGATTGCAAAGTTGACTTTACAACTAACATTTGACTTTTTGCTACTTGTATCATGGACAATTGTTCCTGTTCTAGTTCCTTAATTTTGCCCTCGTAATACATTGCATCACTGTCATCGAGCGTACCAAATAACGTCTTTGCGATGGTACCAATTGCATTTATTAACCCGCGCTTGCTTCGTTTTCCGTTGCCTTCCGGTGTTTCGATCCTAGTAATTTTCCTAATTAAATCTTTAATCCCTTGAATCCTTTGAAATTGTTGCTCTACTAACATTATCTCATGTTCGCACTTAATATGTACTTCCTTTTCTATCTGAATACAGAGGGTTTTAGTCTTCTGTAAACTTCTACGGGCTGTCACAAATAGATCTGCCAAACGTGTAAGATTAATATAAGTAACCAGTTTCCATTCTACAGTGTATAATTGTACCTCTCCTTGATAATCAAAATAGACCCCGGCTGTATTCTCGTACTGTTTCATCTTGAAATCCAATTGACTGGTGGGTATGGACACCCCTAGCAACATAACTGTGACGACCAGCATTCTCCAGGTCGTGCGGTCTGTCATCCCTTTCATTCTGCCTGGTTCGTTCACCTCCCTGCAAGGTAAACACGACTTTCACTTTCTTGTCACTCTCCCTTACACACTATACTGTTAGGTGTTGTGGAACCTACCCTCAACTGTTTATCTGTACCTGAATACACACTTAATGTGACTGACTGTCTTACTATAACGTTTGTCTTCTCATAATTATGCTCTGTACTAGTCTACTAGTATACTCGTGAGCAATTTAAATAAATCTACGAATTCTTTTTCGTAACTGATATCTCTGTAAAACTTCACTCTTGGGCAGCTCTAACAAAATTTTAGAGCCATCATTAGCCCATTCAAAAATTCTCTTCCTGTTTGACGTACCTGCGTCACTTCTCCTTATTCTTACGGACAGATGATAGACATCACTGGCAATTAAGAATTTGAATAGCGTCTGTTAAAGACTGCAGAGGATTTACCTCGAGGAATGGTTACAGAAGTTAAAGTTAAATACAGGTATGAATCTACCGAAGTGATCTTTATGGGATTGTACTCCGTATCCTTGGAGTCACATCTCACGGGATGGTTCTCAACGTAGTGAGAAAATTCCCTTCAGTGGATTCTGTTCCCACGAGAATCACACTGTTGTGGAAAATCACCGGCCTAATGGTGATATTTCCCAGGCAGGACCCGCCTCACTGGGTTCCATGCCTCACTCAGGGCGCCCGTATTCGTGCATAAAGGACTACACAAGGCCATTCCCTAAGTGGAACCTTTAGTCGCCTCCTACGACAGACAGGTTCGAGTCGTGGTGTTATTCTGGCTGTGTAACTGTATGGGAAGAAGAGTATCCAAAGTGTAGAGTGTTGTTTGCGTAAATCCCCGACACCACACGGGGTTATCCTCATGATAACGACCTTCAATTAGATATCATATGGATTACGTAAAACATTTATCTGTGAAATTTTTCTGTACCATGAATGAATTTCGTTTCAGTGGAACTAAGCTTGGCTTCACGCCCTTTCTGATTTTAATAATTACAAGCAGATCTCATTTATTTTACATACGACGCTACCTAATTTACTCATTTAATTTCTAGTGACAGTAAGTGAAGGCTTTTCAGAACGTGCATATAGCAAGTGTAGATAATTTTAATCCTCATTATGAACTCGAATTCTCTCCATATTCAGTTTGAACCCTGCGGTTCATTTTTGACGAGTTGATATCTGGACATACAGTCTCGTCACCTGTAGTCTTTCTGACGGGTACTTAGGACGTACTCACCATGGTACTCCCGTACCAAAATTCCTAGGTTCCTCTCTTACATAGGTTAAAATTTCTAGTACTTTCCTGATTTCGACGCGACCTGACAGAGTATTTCAACTAACTCTATCAGCGGTACACGATAATCCACAATGCCGTTGGAGTGAGGGAAGTGTAACTCACTGCGACCTAAATAGGAACCATTACCTTACATTCTTCTCTAATTAATGTACATTTTTAATCTATTCTGGTGCACGATAATTTGTCTACCACGCTTGTTTACCTGTAACGTGCAATTCACTCCCGATACCTTAGTAATCTTATAAGGACCTTGATACGGTGGAGAAAGTTTCTTTGAACGTCCCCTTCGTAGGGCATCGTTACGTAACAACACGAGATCTCCTACTTTGAATGAAACTTCATTCTTAGCCTTATCATAGTATTCCTTATCTCGTTCTTTGGTTTTAATTAACGTCTTTCTAGCTATTTCATGGCTCTCTTGCAGTTGTCTGGTTAACTGCTCCAAGACATTCTGGCATTCATTATAATTTGGCTCTGGTTTCCTTTGAAGAACACCAGGGATATTTGCCTTTCGCCCAAATATTAACTCAAATGGTGTATAACCTGTGCTAGTGTGCTTGGTCGTATTATACACAAACATTGCCATAGGAAGATAACTATCCCAGTCATCTTGTGAACTGCATACATAATGTCTTAAATATTCTGAGAGCACCCTATGAGAGCGTTCCAAACTACCGTTAGATTGCGGTCGAAATGCCGCTGTATGGACCTTCTTGATTCGCAATATTCTACATAACTTCTTAAAAACATCTGACATAAAATTTGCACCTTGATCTGTCAGTATAATATTTGGTATACCGAATATACTAATTACTCTATTAATCAGAGTTCGTGCTATGGTTTCTGCACTTTGGTCCGGCATAGCACTCGCAATTAAATACTTAGACAGCTGGTCTTGACAGGTGAGTATGTACCTGTTTCCTGCTTCCGTTATATTTAAAGGTCCTACCACATCTAGTGCTATTTTCTCAAAGACTGCTTTCGGAGTATCTGTGATCTCCATCTTTGCCCTTACTTCAGGCCCGGTAATCTTATTCTTTTGACATGATGGGCATGAGCGTATATACCTTTCTACATCCTTTTGCATCCCTTCCCATTGATAATGGTCTTTTATCCGGGCATACGTTCTGGATATGCCCTGATGGCCTGATACTAATGACTCATGACATTCCTTAATAATCTCTAATTTATCTTGTTCTGTTAGCTCCGGGCTAGTGTTCCTAGCCTCTTCGGTTACATCCTCACTATCACTACTACCTTCTTCGCTTCCACTCTCAGGCTCTGTCACCTCTGCCGTGGCGTCCTCGGATTCAGAGCTGAGTCTCCGTGGTTGCACAATTTTATCTGAGCTAACAGGTCCTCCTAAGTTGTCATTAGCCTCACACTCCTCATTACTAGTCTCTTGGTTATTATCACTAGATTTAACTACTCGCACTTTTTGATCAGGCTCTTCGTTTCTAACTGGAATTCTACTTAAGGCATCTGCGTTGCAGTTACGTTTGCCTTCCTTGTACACTATCTCAAAGTCGTACTCTGCTAATTTCAATCGGAATTTAATTAATCTAGAAGATGGGTCTTGGACATTAAATACCCATTTCAAAGGCTTATGATCTGTTACTACCGTAAAATGCCTGCCGAACAAATACGGCCTAAAATACTTCACACTCCAAACAATTGCTAGTAATTCTTTCTCTGTCACAGAATAATTTCTTTCGGCCTTATTTAAAGTCCTGCTAGCGTAAGCTATCGGCAAATCCTTACCTATCTGTCCTTGTGACAGCACTGCTCCTAAGGCCTCATTACTAGCGTCTGTGGTCAATATGAAAGGTTTCTCAAAGTCTGGGTACTGCAATATCGGTTTCTCTGTTAACTTTTTCTTTAAGATCTGGAATGCCTGCTCTTGCTTATCCGTCCATTCGTACGGTACTTCCTTCTTAAGCAGCTCGTACAGTGGTTTCGCTATCTTACTATAGTTCGGAATAAACCTACGATAATAGCCTGACAAGCCTAGAAATCCTTTCAGCTGTTTCGTAGTGGTAGGCTGAGGATATTCTCTTACTGCTTGAACCTTTCGATCATCAGGTTGAACACCGCCCTTAGTAATTACATGTCCTAAGAAAGCTACCTCCGTTCTTAGAAATTCGCATTTATCTGGACCTAATTTGAGATTTACCTCTCTCAATCTCTGAAAAACATCACGTAATCTCTGATTGTGGTCCTCTACAGAGCTAGCATACACAATCAAATCATCCATATACGCCAAACATTTAATGCCTTCTAAGCCTGCTAGTGCTGTTTTCATCAAACGCGTAAAAGTTGCTGGCGCGTCTCGAAGTCCCATAGCTAATCTCTTGTATTCATAATGCCTCCCTAAGGCAGAAAATGCTGTCTTTTCTCTGTCCTCAGGCTTCAGCAATACCTGATGGTATCCACTGGCCAGATCCATAGTGGAAAAATACTTCGCTTTTCCTAGGGCATCTAATATTTCAGAAATTAATGGAATAGGATACGTAGTTCCTATGGTGACGTCGTTCAAAAGTCTGTAGTCCACTACGACCCTCCACTTCTGCTTACCAGAAGCATCTAATTTCTTTGGGACTAAAAGGATGGGACTAGACCATGGGGAAGTCGAAGGAGTAATAATATCATCCTGTAACATCTGATTTATCTGACGACCTATCTCTTCTTTCTGAGCCTCGGGTAACCTATATTGCCTCACATGAATTGGAGGTTGATCTACGCGTGTGGGGATAGCATGTTGAAGTATATTCGTATGCGTTAATTTATCCCCTTCTAGGTGAAAAATATCCTGATAAGCCGTACAGATAGCGTAAATTTTCTCCCTGTCTTGGGGAGCTAAGTGATCTACTCTAAGCAGCTCCCGTATTCGCTGCGTTCGAGATTTACCTTCCTGATTATGATTATTATTATCATCCCTCTGCGCGATCGGCCTCTTGGCCTGACTATCGCCCTTTACAGCTATGGTTTCTTCAACCTTGTGTACCTCCGCTGTAATTTCGCCTTCTACATCCAGTAACTTAACTACTGGACTTTTTAATCGCCACTCCCTGTCAGTAGTGTTCAACATACTAACGAGTGCGACATAATCTTTGGCTTTCGTTAAACACTCAGCTAGGTATACACCTGGCTTTACTTCCTGCCGCTCTATCAAGCCTTCGGCTACCTGTTTATCTACCTCTATGGCCACGATCTTTTCCACTCTTGGTTCGAGCACCACCCACATATCCTCTTTCGCCCCTAGTGGGTATCTTTTTCCTGCTATCACAGCATAGCCTTCCTTATAATTTAAGACGCTGTCTCTTAACACGTCCTTTCCAATTATACCGTCTTGTTTCAAATTAAAGTCGTTGTCCACTACATGGAAGTCTGGGCATCTACCACCAACGGGAATTCGAACTTTTCCTTTGGTTTGCTTCGAACCTTTCGTTATGCCTCTTAACTTCAGAATTTCCTTGCGGTTAACCCAAGCACCGTAAGGAACACTACCTTCCTTAATAAGAGAGACATCACTTCCTGTGTCGATTAAAAATCTTAAGGCATCCTTACGCCCGGTTACCGTTATTAATACGGTACCTTCCTCATGCTGTCCGACCTTACTGGGACTGATGGTCTTATGGGAGATCTCAAGCGTCCCTGACTTGTCTCCCTTATCTAGTTTAAAGCCTCTCTCTCGGTTTTAAACCAGCATTCTTTAGCTGAATGCGACCATCGCCTACAAATTCTACATCGCGTCTTTTCGCGTGTCCTATCACGGGAATTATTATTATTATTACCGTTACAACTCTGAACATTCCTAGTCTGTCTTCTAGGCAAGAACTCTGTTCTACCTTTGGGCTCGCTATCGCATCTGGTGCGACACTGCCACTGTAGGTGGCCAACCTTGCCGCAAGCGTAACAACGCCTGAATTCCGGCTTCGAATTTCTACGTGGGCACTCTGCCTTTTTGTGCCCTCTTTCATTACACTTAAAGCATTTCGGTCCCACCTTATTCGCGCTCTGTTGGTAACCAGAGGTGCGCACTATGTTCACCTCGTTACCGGTCTTACTGGTCTCTCTATTTCTGTTTTGGTTAGCTAATTTCTTTCTACACTGCCGTGCCCAATGGCCTGGCTTTCCGCAATAATTACATTTTATCTCTCCTGCGGCGTTTCTTCGAGGAGTAAGGGATTCCTTTGTCTTAGAACTCTGATTCTTCTGCTTACAATCTCTAGCTATATGTCCCTCCTTATTACAATTAAAGCATATTAGCAGCACCTTGTTATAATGGGGAGATTTACTAGGTTTTTGCGCCCCTTGCGTGGCCTTGCCTTGCCACCGACCCTTCGTGTAGCTTACCGGCTGGGTGTGCGCGCCTTCTTTTCTAGAAGCCGTACTATTCCTGAGGAGTGCCTCTCTCTCCTTCTGGGAATTAATCATGGCTTCTTCTTGTCTAGCAATAGCTACAGCCGCCTCAAACGTTTGAGGGCTACGATCCTGTAGCTTACCCTGTATTCGCGCTGTATGAATCCCCTGAGTGAAAGCCGCTATCGCGATTTTCACTAGCATTCTGCGCTGTCCTGTACGATATTCTATTGGTTCATTCTCCAGGATAGCGTTTCGAAACATCAACGCCATTTCTTCAATTCTATGGGCCCACTCGGCCACGGTTTCTTTCGGTCCCTGGCTTTTTTGGAACAATTGACACAAATACAAGTCAAAAGTGCCCTGTTTTCCATAATATTCCCAAAGAGCTTCCTTAGCTCTTTCCCAGTTGATTATGTCACATCTAGATAATAACTTTTCGCGAGCAGAACCCGTAATCTTTGTCAAAATATATTTAAAGAACAACGGTTGGTCCCTATCCTTGATCATACTCTGTGCGGCATCCACATTAGCAATAAACTCACGCAATTGCTCTGGTTTGGCACCACTAAATTCATGACCTATTAACCGATATCCTTCAGTAACAGACACGTATAAATGTCCATCCTGTGCATCCCCCGCACTATCATAGTCAGAAACATTATCTGGCACATCATTGGGTACATTGGAATCTGCCATATTTACAACACTTGTGGGTACTTACCACTGCCCGAATATCTGCTGTCTTCTCTCGGTGTCTCGGCGTTGAGCTCCTCCAGGTGCCTCCTGCTGCTCTCCTGTCCTGATGTCCGCTTCCTTCTGCGTAGGCTGGAACGGTAGGCCTCTCGTCTGCTGCTCTGGACCGGATCTGCGAATCTTCTTGCTTGAGCTAGCCTCTTCTGCGTGGCTCTTAAAAATCTGTCTCTTCACTGAGGCGGAATCGAACCCAGTACCCCGCAGCTGCACACCAGTTTTGTTTTTCCTGTCGTGACACAGGCTTTGCCACGACGAGAATGATAAATAATCAGATTGACTTCCTCCGAGCGGTAATGAGGGATTGTTCAATGGGCCTGGGAGATTTGCTACGTGTGAAGAGACGAAGTCCTCTATTTCCCAAAACCTTCCTTTAATAGCAGACTGATGAGTATGTATAATTATATACAGTATTTACAATCTCCTTCCTAACTTCAAATGACGCTGACATAGAAGACTTGGCGTGGTCGAAGTATTGAAGTGAATACTCTAAGTCCACACTTGGACCTTATTATTATTATTATTATCGGAGACCTGACTGACAGGGCTTCCGCCCGCACTCCTAGTCGACTTGTTCCAAAAAGCCTCGATCAGGGTGTGTACCCCTGTTTTATACCTTCACTAACTTTCGCCTCCCTTCGAGAAGGCCATCGAAGTTTCCATCCTATGGAGAATGTCCTCAGACACACGAAAACGGAATTGCCTCTTCCGTTCACTCGCTACCCACCTTTTCTGAAGATATACTACGCATCTTTAGCAGGGTGCAGCTTATGATTCACCTACTTCGACCAAGCCTTACTTCTAATTACACAACTTGTGGCTCACAGCTTTTGGTGTGCCTTCAATTCTTAAATCTTGTAGGATTCTTAATTTACTTATATCAGCATTATAATTATGATTCCTTGGCCTTGTTGCCATTACATAGTCATTACTATTACTTATAATATCCCTTATAATATTAACGTATATCTCAGCGACACCATTCCTCCTACGTCCCGGTCATGGGTTCGATCCTCGGAAGAATGAGTCCTGAGCTCCAATCTGGGGCTGACACGACATTGTTTTGTAATTTCATTTTGGTTACCGGTGATTTTTTGTTTTCTTTTGATAGAATACTAAGTCAAACCGTAAGCGAACTCAAGTTTTAGAGGAATTTATCGAGTTGAACAAATCTGAACATTTTCGATTAAAGGTGACACCAATGAAAGCAATTTTTGGTGCACTGGTTCACTCATCCTCAAGTAATTACGGTAGTCTCCTTCTTCCCCACTCAATTCTTTTAATAAATTGACGTGAGTGTAGCGATTTCTTCTCAATAACCAGTCTTTACACCGTGAGTTGTGGGGTTTCCTTTGCTTTTTTAAATTAGTTGCTAACAATAAACCAATCACTGCGATCGCGTCATATTCTCGTCGTGTCGATGCTGTAAGGTCACCTGATGGGTAAACCGTACCGTGTATGAGGTCGTCGCCTGTACAGGTTAACTGCGCAGGTCAACTGTACAGGTAAACCTCTCCGGTACGCTGCAACGTGTATGACCGGCCTTTTTACAGCCACATTTTAGTTTACAGAGCGAACGTGCTGGAATTCATGAGCAACTTTTAAGAGATCAAGCAATTTAATCGCTCGCAGGAAGAGTTACCAGTGTTAAGGAGGCCCTACATCGGCCTCTCTCAGTTGATATTTCAATTCAACATTTTTCATATTAGACTTAGAAAGTCCTTGCTGTCTCCCAGATTACGTTATCCATCTTCGATTGAAAATGTGCCATTTGGTTTGGAAGAAGTGTGTTAGGCACGCGAGTGACTTGACTGACTTATCGAGGTTGATGTACTGTCGCTTTCTACGACACTGATGATCGTTCTACAGACCTGTCATTTTATTCTTATTCGAGATAATGTAATTTTGTAAGTAGTCGAAGTCACATAACCAAAAATGAGTGTAGGCATTACTATTACAGTTGTCCGGCTCCATGGCTAAATGGTTAGCATGCTGGCCTTTGGTCACAGGGGCCCCGAGTTCGATTCCCGGTGGGGTTAATTTCGCTGACACGGGGGCTGGCTGTATGTGTCATCTTCATCATCATCTCATCCTCATCACGACGCGCAGGTCGCCAACGGGAGTCACATCAAAAGATCTACATCTGGCGAGCCGAACTTGTTCTCGGACACTCCCGACACTAAAAGCCATACGCCATTTCATTTTACTATTACTGTTTAAATATCATGATGAAAAAGACACTCGTATGTCTGAAGGTAGCGCTGGCGTATCTGAAGTGATACTGTATTTCAGTGTCTAGGCTAAGTGTTGGCTTCCAAGGCAAGGAAAATGTTAAATGTTGTATAGGCTCTCGCCATTTACCGTGAGATGCCTTCTTAGAATAAACAGTCTACCACTGTCGTGGTGTGACCTTTGATTAAGCAGAGATTTTGAATTTAAAATATGCTTTGATCAAAACTAAACAGTTAAGTTATGTCTATCGATTTTTGAATTTATAAATGCGCAGAGCCAACGGCCGTAGCCGTGTTGAAACACCGGATCCCGTGAGATCTCCGGGTGGTCAAGATTTGTTTGCGTTGCCACGCGCTGTTGGTGGATGTTAAGGGAATGGAGGAGCGGAAATGAATTGGCCACCCTACCGTACGTAAACTGCGGCTCAGGCACACCTCTGCGGAGGTTCGAACCTGTCTTCGGGCAGAATACACTCTAAAATGCGCAGTATGCCCAATGAAACTGAATTTTCTAGAACGTCAATATTTCTTTCTTAATTCTGAAAATACAGCCGAAATCGGCTATAACGACCCCGAAAGGACCACCAATCAATTCTAAAAATGTCGTGTCTCTAGGTTTTAGGCTGCACACTTACATGGTTATTTAGCAGAATTAAGTTAAAACTTCAAAAAACGTACCGGTAACTGAAATAAGTGCTGGGTTTACAGTACAGTATTAGTGGCGTGGAACTGCGAAGAATTTCACTGGCTTTCTCTTAAGAGTAGGTCCATGGATCGGTACATTATTTGTTCTTTGCTGCTTAAACGATCTACTGTATGTAAAGATTCTTCAACATGTTTCTGCTCAGATAATATGGCCGCTTGATTTTTAAAGAATTTTCTTCGGAAAGAGACTGTATTTTCCCTCTGTCCTTCTAAATTGTAGAAACCGTTCAGTTTGATACTTCCAATTCTTTCCCGTTGCTGACATTTGTTTCCTATTTTATAATCGCCATATTATGCGTGACTTTTCTTCAATAATGAACACTTTCCTTTTCTTCTACAACATCTTCAGAGCAATGCTTGCCTTGAATATTTAACAGACAGACTGATTTAATATTTACAATAATGTGCGTTACATTATTGTCAGCAATAATAGTAATAGGCCTAATAATAATAATAATAATAATAATAATAATAATAATAATAATAATAATAATAATAATAATAATAATAATAATAATAATAATAATAATAATAAACAATAATAATAATAATAATAATAATAATAATAATAATAATAATAATAATAATAATAATAAGGGCCAGGCTGAGTGGCTCAGATGGTTGACGGACTGGCCTTCTGACCCCAACTTGGCAGGTTCGATCCTGGCTCAGTCCGGTGGTATTTAAAGGCGCTCAAATACGTCAGCCTCGTTTCCGTAGATTTACTGGCACGTAAAAGAACTCCTGCGGAACAGAATTCCGACATCTCGGCGTCTCCGAAAACCGTAAAAGTAGTCAGTGGGATGTGAGCCAAATAACGTTATTATTATTATTATTATTATTATTATTATTAGTAGTAGTAGTAGTAGTAGTATTAAGGTAAGCGCGTGTTCTCATACCGAGGTGGTGCTGATCTTTTCAGTCACACGCCAGTGGAGTTGAGCTGCATTTACCACTTTGCCATCAGAGAACTCAAATATCTGGACAACGACGTGAAGAACGTAGATTTTTGACCATATTGTATTAATCAACCACCTTGATCGGGATCAAACCCGTGAACTTAGGATCATGAGTCACACACACACTACCACTGATCCACCGAGGCAGCTTGATTTGAACCGTTAGTTGTATATGATAACTTACGATGTAATGAACTTTAAAGACGAAAACAGATACCAACCCCAAGCCAGAGAAATTCTCTACACGCGTTTAAACTCCACGTCGTGGCCGGGAATGAAACCAACGGACCTTTGACCCAAAAACCTCTATGCTGACCATTCAGATAAGTTTGCATGTAAATCAAGAGAGTAAATATATCTTAAACTATGATTCAGTGTTCATATGTAAACTAACAACTTGATATCAAATTCTAATGTACCTCTGCTGTGTTTAGAAGCAATTCTACGGTAAAAACATACCTGGACTATGGCGCTCTGCAGCTAGACACAACTTAACTCTGCATTCAAGGCAACAAGACTGTTGTTCCCGACTCCTGCGGAAGATCATTAAGCCGAAAATTTGCAGAGTCATACTAGCGTGACGGACACCTGTTTTATAACATCATCAACGTGAAGGACTTTCGGCTGAAACGTATAATTGTGACCTGACTCACTTATTTTTGTTTCGAAATTACAGACATTATTATTCACTGCATAGGATTCGAAGTAACTGCCTGAAAATCTGACTTGCAGGAGAGCCCATACCAAATCCATGGCGGACGAAATCAAATTTTGCCAGACTGAGAGGTTCCAACTGTGAGCGTAAGTTGGTGGGATCGGTCATGGAGCAATCCGGGCGTACTTAAAAATATGCAAATTCGTCAGCTTCGAGTTGGGAAATTTATCATCACGTAAAAGAACTCATGTAGAACAAAATTTCGGCATCTCGGCATCTGTGAAGACCGTTAAAATTAGTAGCCACAAAACCAATAACATTATAATCGCAGTTTACTTTGTACATGAAGGCATATAAAGCGTGTTTTTTGTTTGCTATTTGTTTTACGTCGCACCGACACAGGTAGGTCTTATGGCTACGATGGGACAGCAAAGGCCTAGTAATTGGAAGGAAGCGTCCATGGCCTTAATTTAGGTACAGCTCCAGCATTTGGCTGGTGTGAAAATGGGAAACTACGGAAAACCATCTTTACGGCTGCCGACAGTGGAGTTCGAACATACTATCTCCCGCATGCGAGCTCATAGCTACGCGCTCCCAACCCCAAGGCCTAAAGCGTGTTTACCTGATAAGCAGGCGTGAGCCAAAAACTAAATGCAGTTCAGAAAAATCTTACTTCCAAAGAAAAGAATAATACATTTAGAATAGGCGCGAATATTGTAACGTAATAATCACAATCAACCACAGCGGAATTCGCTTGAATTTAAAAAAAAATTCAACTTAAACTATCCCTGCATAAGTAGCCTATTTTAATAATTGCGACGAAGTCACGCAGGGTTTAACTCGAAATTTACACATGTGGGAAGTAATCGGGACAGGGAGTGGAAAATTTACCCCCTCCCACAAACAAAAACACAAAAAGTTCGATGGGTATAAGCCTGTACCCTTCAGTCGATCGTTTTCGAGTTACAGACTTTCCAACTTTGTAAAGGAAGTATTGGTGGCAGCTGTTGCCATGTTGGTGTGCCAGCAGTGACACTGCATTCTAATACAAGAACTCCTTAGGGTGTCCACCATGCTTCTGAATGCACGCCTTAACACTCTACCTCATTGATTGTCGGACATATTTTGAGTACTCCATGCATTGCACGTATTCGATGGCAACCTTATTTCATATGCTAGTGAAGTACTGCAATGTTTGTAAGGGCATGCCCGATTTCAAACTTAATTTTAAATGCGGACTATTCCCTCATTCTAGCTAATAACTAAGACAGGCGTAGCTCGTTATCAATTCGTCGCTGTTCGGGTAAAACATATCCCACAATGCTCTTCCTATCCATTATTTTCCCTAAGACTGCTCACGCTCACATATGGATGTTTAGTCCATCAGAAAAATTTGTCGTTGTGTTCTTTACCCTATTCTCACGTGTAAAGGAAGATGAACCTTACCGTGCCGCCCTCTAGGATTGTACGTTTGCACGACTTATTTACGCATTCCTCCAGTATAATGTACTTAAGCTCCAATTTCCTTTAGAAGTTAGTATACAAAAAAGATTTTCTTCTGATGGACTGCATATTCATATGTGACTGGGAGGTGCGACTAGCCTTAAGGAAAATAATAGATATGAAGAGCATTGTGAGATATGACCTTTCGCCCGAACAGCGACGAATTGACAGTAGGGCTTATGCTTGCTTATAGGGATATTTGTGTTGTTTTGGGGCTTACTACATAACCTCCGATTACTTTACACATGTTCGACCGAACGAGTATCTGTGCGCGATTTGGGTCACGTAGCTGCCAGATTGCAATCGGGAGATAGTGGGTTCAAACCCCACTGTCGCAGCCATGAAGATGATTTGCCGTAGTTTCCCACTTTCACACCAGGCAAGTGCTGGGTCTGTACACTAATCGAGGCTACGGACGCATCCTTCTTAATACCAACGCTTTCCTATCCCATCGTCGCTATAAAACGGTGTCGGTGCGACGTAAAGCAAATTGTAAAAAATGTAAAAAAATGTAATGGTTGGAAACAACCTGTATAACTTCAGATATTCCCTTTAGTAATTACAATGCCTCCGTATAGAAATCCGTACATACAATCACAGACATATTAAATACTTCCAATATATCGGAGCTTAGCGATTTGCAGTAGATATAAACTACTATCCTCAAACTTCGTGAGAAAAGCAAGGGAAAACTATCTCACACCATTTCCTTTGTACACCTCTACAATGAAGACTTGGCTTTCATGACAGCTGTTAGTGCAAAAGTTTGGGATCTGATCAGCCTTCAGGTTGAGGACTCAGCATGCACATACAAGCCAACTGCAACAGCAATTGCAGAATTTATTGTGAGTGCTATAATGTGTATAACTGCAATTAGTTAACCTCGGAAATGAATTCATGTTTGAAGGTTGGACTAAGACACATTTTCATTATTTTCAAGCATGCCTCGAAGACAAGTTAGTCACTGCGCGTCACGTGTCAGGAAAAAAAAAAAGAGAATGTTAACTGAATAACACCTAATTATAAACGTTGGTACAAGCAAAAGAAAGTAGTTTCCTGTAAGGGCCCCAGTCTAGGATTACAGGTAGATTACTGCTGCCTTGAAATTCAGCGTTAGTTTGTTAAGCACTAAAGGAAACAAACCTTGAACATAAGTAGGTATTAACACAGTTGTCCAGTTTCATCGTAGTTGGAATATTTAGAAATGCTGAGAAGCCAACTACTGTAATTGAAATTCAGATGGATTTCATAGACATTGATGCGTAGTGGTAAAACTTGCACATAATTCATGCAGTCTCTTGAGAGACATAGCGCTACAACAAACCGTCACTATTTTGTCCTGTTGACATCTATCAACTGGTCCTTCCTCCTCTCAATTCATCACTGAGGACACTGTAGCACTCTTGTCTGAGTACCCCTTTCTTCCTTTCATTCTGAGAGTTCTAATTCAATGTCAGTCATTTCCCTTCCCCAGAAGATTTGTCCAACTTCCGCCGTCAAATATAAATATTCACCGCGCTTTTCCAAAGATTGTTGTCGGAAATCACTTGTAGCCAATATATGTTCAACAATCTTCGTATGCAGTGGTTTATTTTACTGTACAATTTGGAGGTTATAACGTTTTGTAAACTTGAATGTCCCGGGCCCATATGAATCCACACATTTCTTCCGATTAATAATAATAATAATAATAATAATATTGCCTCAGCTACGGAGTTAAAGACCATATGAAATGGTGGCGTCTAGGTGACCTGCCTACCAGTTTCGACATTCGGAATTCACTGTCATCTGGGAACGAAAGTGAAACAATGTTAGACAGACACTAATTCTCAGTATGATTTTGTCGTTGACACTGAACGGACAATCAGAGAGATCGTTACCATGGAAACAACAATGATATGGTGCGCCATGATTTTTGACCGTCCTTCGAACCCACGAATAGGATACTCTCCACTGATCCTAAGAGGCAGCTTACGAAAAATTACGAAAAAGCACGATGGATACTAATATCTGCATTGTCTATGTGTTGAGTAACAAAGTTCGTGAAGTAATTAGTTGGTTTAACTAGGACAAAGGAGAAAGGGCAGTACAAATGTACATTTTATATAGACTATTCATTTTCATCACGTAGCGCCAAAGCGATGTACATTGAAGGCATGGCTATCAATAGCAGTGAATAAGAAGTGTAAAATGTGTGTTGTATGTTGAGTCCTCAGCCCACGGGCTAGTAGCATCCTTAACAGATCCAATATCGGCTGTCGAATAGAGCTTAAGTACCACTGAAGAGCTACTCAAGTGAAGTGAGGAGTGAGTTAATTTCCCGTTGATTTCCTCACCGAGACAGAAGGTACTATTACATATAATAGTCTACCGAGCCCATTGGAATGCTTAAACACTAACTGACCCTACGAGCAACACTTTTCATTCAACACAAGGAACCGAACGACAACCAGGAGCTCTCCGGGTGGTAACTGTAATGTTCTTACCGCAATCTGCTGGCTAAGCGGCAACCAAAACAAAAATGTGCAGAGCACTCCGCCCAACTGGCACAAACGCAGCAGCACGGTCTGACACGAAGCAAGCAACGAAAACAATCGGAACAAAATTAACACTTAACGTGCACAATTGTGCGCACACGGACTGACACTGATATGCCAAACTTATGGATACGATCAATAAAAAACTTCGTTTCTAGAGAAACGTGGACAGCAGATGAACAAAAATGTCAGTGTCGTTCGTTTTGTAGCATACCGTATATGAAAGAGACTCACTCACTGATCACGGTTCCTTCGAAACCCCCTAATTTGGAAGGTACGAATTTCTCAAGAAGATTACCCTCATATGTTTGATGCTCGCTGAGGAAGTGTTTAAAACAATCCCACCCCCAAGAGCATGGAAATGAGTTTATACCAGGAAAACGACGACATTAATTTTCTGTATGTCTGTATGTCCCACTCGTTAATCGTCCGACTCGTTGGCTGAATGGTCAGCGTACTGGCCTTCGGTTCAGAGGGTCTCGGGTTCGATTCCCGGCCGGATCGGGGATTTTAACCTCCATTGGTTAATTCCAATGGCCCAGGGGCTGGGTGTTTGTGCTGTTCCCAACATCCCTCCAACTCACACACCACACATAACACTATCCTCCACCACAATAACACGCAGTTACATACACATGGCAGATGCCGCCCACCCTCATCGGAGGGTCTGCCTTGCAAGGACTGCACTCGGCAAGAAATAGCCACACGAAATTATTATTACTTGTTAAACGAAGATTTCAAAAACTTTTACCCTTCAAGTTGTGAAATGGGGTTGACACCCGTAACGAAAATATTCATTCCTTCAAAAGCGTTTGAATGACGTGCTGGAACTTCCGCACGGTGGCTAATATCTTAGATGCTAGATGCTTTTAAAGAACAGTTTTTAAATGTTCCACCCCTAAGGGATTTAAATTGGGGGTTACTTCTAACAGAAATAAAAATATTCATTTCTCAGAAACCGTTTGACTTACGAGATGATTGCCTTCCTATATCTTAGATATTAAATAAGAAATTGAATTAAATCATTCCACCACTTAGGAGGTCATACTGTGCGTGAAATCGGATAACTAATACATTTATTCCTTCAGAAAATTTTGACGTACATGATGGTTGCTCTTTCTTGTTTTGCTAGTGGCTTTACGTCGCACCGACACAGATATGTCTTATGGCGACGTTGGTATAGGAAAGAACTAGGAGTTGGAAGGAAGCGGCCATGAACGTAATTAAGGTACAGCCCCAGCATTTGCCTGGTGAGAAAATGGGAAACCACGGAAAACCACTGAAACACAGTGGAATTCGAACCCGTTACCTCCCGGATGCAAGCTCACAGCCGCGCGCCCCTAACCGCACGGCCAACTCGCCCGGTCTTTTTTAACCTAGATATAAAATATATGAGATCTGTTTAAATATCCGCACCTTAGAAGGTTAAATAGGGATTAAAAAACCAAAAAATAAATGATGATCCAAAATTGTTTGACGTATGAAGTAGGAATTGCGCATAATTTAACTTAGATATGAAATATTTTTTAACATTTTACACCCTGGCGATTTAAAGAGATTTAAAATTCTAAAAGGATATCATTCGTGCAAAACTATAACTATGCCATCATGCTTGTAAAGCACACATGATTGGAAATATAAGATATTGTTTAAAATTTTCAAATGTCTTCTGACTATGTGAAGTAGCTAGTATTCCACCATCTTGTATAATATGAATTACTAGTATCAAATATTGAATAACTTTCAGCTTCGAATATAAATAATTTTGCCAAATAACAGAATAATAATAATAATAATAATAATAATAATAATAATAATAATAATAATAATAATAATAATAATAATAATAATAATAATAATAATGTGAAGAAGAATAAGGCGTTGTATAAATACATCTCGCAAGTGTGGTATATACTACAACTAACATGAGCCCGCGGCTTCACCCACGTTTAAATTTCCGCCGTTACATTTTTAAACTATTTAATTAAAAGCAGAATAAAACATATTTGATTAACACACATCGTTTTTACATAGGTAAATTGGATGAAATACATTACTTTTACTTTTAATAACAGTGCCCGCGAATTTCTCTATCCTGTTGAGATTCATTTCACGTTGCAATCTTTGACTTTGGGCTCCCTCGTGTTTGTAGAGAGATATGATTTTCTTTTGGGCATGACTAATAACTTAACTGTTCAATACGAACGAATACAAACGCAGCGCGCGTTAAGACTCAACCATCCGCGAAAGCCCGCTCGTGCGTACTGAGTTGTTGGACGGGGAAGCGGTGGAAGGCAACTTTCGATGCGGCGAAGGAAAATGCGCAGTACTGGGCATTGCTTCTTCAGTTTATTATTACATATTCGCAGATCACCAAGATGGTTCCCAGCAGCAGACCAAGATCTCTTGCTTTAGAAACACCTTAATGGAAGAGGATTAATATATCTAGTATCTATGGAGGCCAAGAAAATTTAGCGAGTGGGTGGTTGTTAGGGCAATGTTAGCAAACAAAATACACTCTTAGTAGGCTATCTATCGAGCAAATTTAGCAAAATCAAATACGGAGGCACTTAGGAACATTGGACAATAAAATTTAAACAAAATATGTCCTCATGCCAATTATAATAAGCTGTAGACTCTTAAGATAACACGTTAACATAACCACCAGACCAAATAAATGCAAAAAACACCCTGATGCCCATTAAGACTACACAGAATACGAGAAAAGTTCGCGGAGCTCCACTACACATGATACCATCCACTGAGTCTGTACTTTGATCTTAGCCAAGAAGCCGAGAAGCGTTTTCGTCATGCAGAGTTTATCATAATCACGTCATATCTACAAACCGATTACGCCATAAGACGCCTCGTTTAGCAATCTACATGGTTGTCCTATGGCAATTCTTCGTATCCCATGTATGTAGGATTGAGTTTAAAAAAATTGAAGCTGGTGGCATTTGGGCTAGAGTATCCACACACTGCTTTATTTTTCAGGTACAGCTCCACTTAACGCATAAGGGATACGAAAAAATGTCAAAGGCCCATAATTGTAGATCTCTTCATGTTGGATACGACTATGTGTTCTGCGCTTTGTGATACAACATAATGTAGGCCTATAGCCAAAAATTACCTCGAAACGAAGGTACACACCCTCATTAAAATAACTTCGATAATCCATACATTTCAGGGTAAAATACTAAACATTATTTGAACATCATGAAATTTTCCGCTCGGTTACATGATCCATCCATCCATCCATCCATCCATCCATCCATCCATCCATCCATCCATCCATCCATCCATCCATCCATCCATCCTGTGCTGTACCACATAGTATAAATTTTCCAGATAGTAATTTGTATGTGTACCAATTTTAGGTGGCAAATCTTGCTGCTGTTGAATCCTTGTGCTGACGTTGGCATGTTTACGCCTGGTCGTTTCCTTTTCGGATTCGTAGACCAGGGGTAGTGTGTTTCCAATATCTCCATAACGGTTTGTTTTAAAGCTTTACAGAATTGTCCTCGGGCCCGTAAGGCTTACCGTGTTTTAGTCTCTGCGTCAAGGGTCTTAGAACGTCAAATTCGATATTTATATCGCCTCTTATTTTATATATCCCCTTTGCCGCACCCCTGTCTAATTGTTTTGACAATTTCAAAGCTAGCTTAAGTACTCCTCATATTATGAGCTCTCTGCCAGTGAAAGTGCCATTAAAATAGGTCCATCCGTTTGGGAGCGTAGTCGGAACAAACAGATAGACATACAGACAGAGAATTTAAAGGCTAAGTTTCTCCTTATACCATCAGCTATCTGCCAGTGAAAGTCCCGTCAATATCGGTCCAACTATTTAAGAGATTAGGTCCGATCAAACAGACAGACGAAACACAGATAGACAGAAAAAAATTGTAAATTTGGTTTTTAGTTATAAGTAGCGTATAAACTTTAATATAAACTTAGCAAAATGTTGTTATTTTGACATTACAAACAGGTAATTCACTTTTATTTATTGGTATATATGTCATCCAATTTATTCAAGCGATATTTGCATAACCTACATTCTTCTTTTATCGGGCTATAGGATTATCATTTGTAATGGACTCACCTCATCGCCGATATATCTCCAGGAAATGTAAAAACGCTGCACACACACACACAACTTTCATGTTCTCTGCTACTCGCATCGCCCGCTAGTCGTCAAGTAACTGTTTTGTATCTCGGCTGATATCCCGATGACGTTACAGTCTACGTGGATGGACAGCTTTTTCTACTGGCGTATGCTCCCGTAATTTCTATTATATTTATTCGTTGCATTATTATTACTACGGCGTTTACCCTGCCCCCTCCCTCATCATACATACATTAGAAGGGCCAACGTAATTTTAACGTTGACTTATGTTACTAAGATGTTCGGAAAAGGCCGTACCATCTTTCTGCATAAGTCGGGAGATCCTATTTTAATCTCAAAGTTTCGTCCTATAAACATCTTACCCATTTTAAGAAGGGTTACTGAGAGAGCACTAGAGTAGAAAATTAGACCACACGTCAAATTATCTACCCAACAAAGAGGGACTTTTATTAATAATTAGTCGCTAATAAGCGGCTGTCTCCAAGTTTTGAAACAAGGGTACTTTGTTAGATATTTCTAAAGCCTTTGATAATAATAGTCGCAATCACATAGAATCGACCTTAGACACAACAACGATTCCTCAGAGGCTCAAATGTTTAATTATTTGTCTACTAAAGCTAAACTTTGTAAATCTCGAAATAGGTACTCAGTCTACTTCAGTCTCAGTACGATCAGCCGTGTGCATGTCCAACCGACTTCGATTAAACGCCAAATGACCGACTATTCAAAGCTTGCATCAGTATAATTCGGAAGTGTAAGTGAATATTCATAAACTGTACTGATTCATATTCAGTGGAGAGAATAGGCTCTAAGTAGGTGACTTTCTTAGCGTAATAACTTCCTATTGCCTAGGACAATGTACGATTTCATAAGACAAGGGGCAAGTGCAACGTAGAGACAAAACTAGCCGGTTTGTTTCAAAAACAGTGTAGGTGGACAGGCTAAATTTAGCAGAGGAGAACGGAACATTTTCAGCAGGTAGAGAAGGGAGAAGTTTGATAGCCTGTACTTGAGCTCATTACGGACATTCCTTTGACTCAACAAGCAGAGGACAATGAACGAGAAGGGGAAGAGTGTAAACAATTGCTAGGCAGCAATCTAGAACAAGTATTCCATTGACCTTGACAACTTTAAGAGGGCCATTTCTTTTACCACAGACCAGACCAGCTGATAGGAAATTATATTTTGGACAGCGTCACACCACGATGATAGAGTGAGATTATCACCGAGAGTGTGTTAGGATCAACATTAGTATTAGAGCATAGAATTAAATCGAAGAAGAGTGTTACGTGTGTGCAAATAATAAGGTTTCGATGTGTGTATACATAAGGAGTCAATTTGGATATACACCAATCTTCACCATGACAACGCTAATATTAAACATGGCCTAGATCCAAGGAAGGTGCCGAGGAACGGCATGGGATAGCCCGACGAACGCAGCTTCGATGATGTGAGTACCATATCACTGAAATATGTTTTAATTAATATGTAAATAATTAACTATATCCGTGACCACGCTTATCATCCGATAGATATAATTTTGCCAACTTTCTTATCTTATGTTCTAAAAAGGACAACCAATATCGTTTTAAACGTAAAATATTAGGTCACATACCATAAATTACGGACATGTCGTGAATTAATTTTGAGGGTCCGACGTTAAATCATTACCTGTTGAACGTGTATGATTTCATTATGTTCAAGATTTTGGACTATCTACTGTATAACTTAATAATATAAAATTATGTCTACCCTGTGGCTAATTTCTAAATCATATGAGAATAACAATATTAAGTAAAATAATAATAATAATAATAATAATAATAATAATAATAATAATAATAATAATAATAATAATAATAATATGATGTTGTGTTGTGAATGATAATATTATACGCGAAGTGATGGGTCGCAACTTAACATCAGAATAGGTCGAAAATGATATACATGGAAGGATCTGTCATTGATTAGCCATGAAGGAATAAAATAATTGTTAACTTCTAAGAAATAAATGATAAACGTTTTTCATTATTTACGCAACAGTGAGTTAATCGATACAGTGCTGACCGGATGTGTAGTAGTGAGTTAAGGTCTGATATAGATGAAAATATCGACCATCAAGCAAAATGAGAAAGAAATAAATACCCGCAAGGGGAGGAATATATTAAGTTCAGTTACCAGCGAAAATAATCCTGGATTAAAGAGTGATGAGCTGTACTGAAATTCAACTTAAGAGCTTAGGAAAAGTATCCTTCCGCACGTGAACATGTCGCCTGTTACCCCTTCCCGTCTCCGTTCTCCATCTCCGCCACAACCAGCTTATTATTAACGCCGTGCGTCTGTCTGACAAGTACTTCATTCTGAAATAGAGAAGCATCAAATGAAATCACATCCTTTCACATAGATGTACTTTGATTACGGACCATACCTATTTATTCCTTTATTGGCCAACTAGCGAATGTACCCGTGCTTCGCTACGGTATTCTACATTGTATTCGAATATCGAAGTAAATAGTGTACATGCAGTAAATAAAATTTGTTTTAAAATTGCATGTCTCTTAGCGTTATCCGAGAAAGAGCATGGGGAGGTCCCAGTACGTTGTTTCCAATGTAAAGTGTTTGTTACGGATTTGTGATATAACGGCAGGCTCACTTGCCTACTGTCATTCACAATCGAGTTAAGAAGTTTATATTATAATTGCAGGCCCCATTGCCTACTACGCGGACAGAATCGATTTGGGGAGTTTTCGTTAAAATGGCAGCCCCCTATCCTACTTCCAGACTGATTAGACTACAGTTGAGGAGTTTCTATTATAATGGTAAGCAATTACCCTACTATCACTCGAAATTGAGTTGTGCAGTTATCATTATAATGCCAGGCCCATTTTCCTACTGCCAGCCAGCTTACTGCCAATCACATCAAGTTGGTGAGTTTCCATCAAAATAGCAGGCCACTATGCCTAATGCCAGTCACATTTTATATGAGGACATTTGTTTCTAATAGCGGGCACCCTTGCCTACTGCCAAACACAATCGGGTAGGGGAGTTTTAAACAAAACTGCATGCTCACTTGCCTTCTGCAAGTCAAATCGAGAAGGGAACTATTCATTACAATTGTAGGCGTTCCTTACTAATGACAGTTACACAGGAGTTGGAGAAGGAACCCTTTCCTACTGCCAGTCAAAGTCGGTGTGGGGAGTACTGATTACAATAGCAGACCCACCCTTTCTCGATCGCTAAAAATCGACATCAGTGAATATATATAGATCGACATACGAAAGTATATGCGTGTTTACAATATTGAAGACCCTCATTTACAGATAAACTGCTACTAAACGTACGTCATATCGACAAAGGATCATACCATAAGACACGCCGGATTTAGTGGCCTAAATGGCTGGTCCTATGATATGTCATCTATCCTTGGGTCAGATTGAGTTAGAAACGTGGAACAGGGTAAAGGTTTCGTAAGATTATCTCACATTACATTACTTTTCGGATGATTATGTGACAGCTACATACATAGCATTTGGCTCACATATGCCTACTGGGTGGGCAAATTTTCGTGAAGAGTATGATGATTCTGTATTTCATAAAAGTAATTGAAAGTATGAATTATGCATGTGAAAATTCCAAATTGACTTAACATCGATTAATAGAGAAAAATCAAACGTAAAAGGGATACAGATACGGCAAAAAGTCATAAGACCAAGGTTGTAGATCATTCCAAATTGAACGGAGATCGTGCAATCCGTTATTTGATAGGAATTTCCGAAGGTGTGCACCATCATTAAAATTGCCTGCATATTTCGATATTCTTCGGGGATAAAAAGTGAAAAATTTAATGATCTAGGATGTTTTCCGTTCGTTACAGGCTAAAACGTATAATTTTGTCAAATTTCAATTATCTTCTTTTTCTCCTGGCAGATTATGCCGCAATCTGGATTTTGGGCGAGGCGGGTAAAAATTAGGACTTTCTGGAAACTAAACCAAAAATTATGCAGATGGTCATTATTACCCCTTAAACGGAAAGCTGTACGAAGATTTCGCCAAAATAGTCAGTGTAGAGGCACACAGTCGTTACGATTTGATTTATATAGTTAAGGAATCTGCTCCATGTAAACCACCTTTTGGGCTATGTCCGCTGGACTTAACCTGCAAAACTGACCATTCGTGATATCTCCCTTATTAATCCTCCTGACGAAAAAAATGCACATGAAAAAAAGGTTAGAGGTGGAATTCCATCACGTTTGGTCGATTTCCAGTCAGGTTGGTCTTGTTCTGTATATATTGTGGAAGAGTAAAATCACCATTTCGGTTCCCTATAAACCGCCAGTCCATTCCGGAACATGAAATGTTATTTGCGTTTAAAACCTACCTTTGGACAGGTGGATGCTAAATATAAATTTTGGTTCGAATGTCTTCAGTAGTTTTCAAGTTGTAAGGAATACGCTTTACACGCACCCGCTCGTGAGTCAAGTCCGATGGGGCTTGTACAGAAAAACGGTCCGTTAATGATATCTCCCTTGTTAATCCTCGTATCGAAAGGTGGGTAGATTTCCATTAAGTTTGGTTGTGTATATTTTGTGGAAGTGCAAAATCACTGTTTCGGTTTCGTATAAACCCCCAGTCAGTTCAGGGATTTAGAAACAATATTTGCCCTAAAACCTATCAAGGACAGGTGTATTCTAAATATGAGTCTTGGTGGAAATACATCCAGTAGTCTGTAGCACTCGCGTACATACGGCGTAATTAAGGAAGAAAATAATACAGTTAAGAAAGTTGAAAGTAATAGAAAATGGGTTATAACTGAGGACAGCCGGATAACGACAAATATGTAAATTGCCAAGTGAATATATTGGAAAATCAAATGCCTCTCAATAAATTATGCTAGTGCGAGTTATGGATATAATAAAGCGGTAACAGAGGACAAATTTCGGTCCAGTGATTCTTAGGTAAACAAATAATAAGAAGATGACTAATGGTGTTATTACTTAATCTATTCGAGGGCGGTTATAACATCCAACGATATTCCGCCAATATCCCGCAGATGGGCCGATTGACGCCTCTCTTGCCATCTACCCAAGGAACAACCACGAATTTAAAAGCATGATGATAAAAATGGCAATACGTTACTTCCCTACTGGCATGCAGTCAGAGACGTTGCCATGGTAACCTGTAGGTTCGTTGTCAGTCTGTCGGTCACTAAATGGAGAGCATGATACCAGCAGAAAATTGTAAATTTCTCCGTCATGTGAAGAGTAAGGTAAATAATGAACATAACGAAAGTTATTTAAATGCAGAGACTTTTCACGTACGGTAAACGAAGTTTACAGAAAATCAATAGTATAAGAGGAAATGGAGTAAAACCAACTATCACTCGAAATTGAGTTGTGCAGTTATCATTATAATGCCAGGCCCATTTTCCTACTTCCAGCTAGCTTACTGCCAGTCACACCAAGTTGGTGAGTTTCCATCAAAATAGCAGGCCACTATGCCTAATGCCAGTCACATTTTAGATGAGGACATTTCTTTATAACGGCGGGCACCCTTGCCTACTGCCAAACACAATCGGGTAGGGGAGTTTTAAACAAAACTGCATGCTCACTTGCCTTCTGCAAGTCAAATCGAGAAGGGAACTATTCATTACAATTGTAGGCTTTCCTTACTAATGACAGTTACACAGGAGTTGGAGAAGGAACCCTTTCCTACTGCCAGTCAAAGTCGGTGTGGGGAGTACTGATTACAATAGCAGACCCACCCTTTCTCGATCGCTACAAATCGACATCAGTGAATATATATAGATCGACATACGATAGTATATGCGTGTTCACAATATTGAAGACCGTCATTTACAGATTAACTGCTACTAAACGTACGTCATATCGACAAAGGATTATACCATAAGACACGCCGGATTTAGTGGCCTAAATAGATGGTCCTATGATATGTCATCTATTCTTGGGTCAGATTGAGTTAGAAACGTGGAACAGGGTAAAGGTTTTGTAAGATTATCTCACATTACATTACTTTTCGGATAATTATGTGACAGCTACATACGTAGCATTTGGCTCACATATGGCTACTGGGTGGGCCAATTTTCGTGAAGAGTTTAATGATTCTGTATTTCATATAAGTAATTGAAAGTATGAATTATGCATGTGAAAATTCCAAATTGACTTAACATCGATTAATAGAGAAAAATCAAACGTAAAAGGGATACAGATACGGCAAAAAGTCATAAGACCAAGGTTGTAGATCATTCCAAATTGAACCTAGATGCACATGAGAAAAAAGGTTTAGAAATTAATATCTACCAAGGTAGGTAGATTTCCATTAAGTTTGGTTGTGTATATTTTGTGGAAGTGCAAAATCACTGTTTCGGTTTCGTATAAACCCCCAGTCAATTCAGGGATTTAGAAACAATATTTGCCCTAAAACCTATCAAGGACAGGTGTATTCTAAATATGAGTCTTGGTGGAAATACATCCAGTAGTTTGTAGTACTCGCGTACATACGGCGTAATTAAGGAAGAAATAATACTGTTAAGAAAGTTGAAAGTAATAGAAAATGGATTATAACTGAGGACAGCCGGATAACGACAAATATGTAAATTGCCAAGTGAATGTGTTGGAAAATCAAATGCCCCTCAATAAATTATGCTAGTGTGAGTTATGGATATAATAAAGCGGTAACAGAGGAGAAATTTAGGTCCAGTGATTCTTAGGTAAACAAATAATAAGAAGATGACTAATGGTGTTATTACTTAATCTATTCGAGGGCGGTTATAACATCCAACGATATTCCGCCAATATCCCGCAGATAGGCCGATTGACGCCTCTCTTGCCTTCTAGCCAAGGAACAACCACGAATTTAAAAGCATGATGAAGAAAATGGCAATACGTTACTTCCCTGCTGACATGCAGTCAGAGACGTTGCCATGGTAACCTGTAGGTTCGTTGTCGATCTGTCGGCCACTCAATGCAGAGCATGATATCAGCGGAAAATTGTAAATTTCTCCGTCATGTGAAGAGTAAGGTAAATTATGAACATAACGAAAGATGTTTATAATGAAGAGACGTTTCACGTACGGTAAACGAAGTTTACAGAAAATCTATAGTATAAGAGAAAATGGAGGAAAACCAGTGGTTTTCCTATAAATCCCCCGTCTATTCAAAGATTTTAAAATGATATGCATATCGAAACCTTCCCCGACATGAGTATACTATAAATATGAAGTTTGGTTGAGATCTATCCAGCCGTTTCGAAGTGATGGTGGAAAAACCATTCTGGTTTTCGTATAAACCCCCGGTCTATTCAAAGATTTAAAATAATATGCATATCGAAACCTTCCCCGGGATGAGTATGCTCTAAATATGAAGTTTAGTTGAGATCTATCCAACCGTTTCGACGTGAGGATGGAAAAACCATTCAGGTTTTCCTATAAACCCCCCGTCTATTCAAAGGTTTTAAAATGATATGCATATCGAAACCTTCCCCGGGATGAGTATACTCTTAATATAAAGTTTGGTTGAGATCTATCCAGCCGTTTCGACGTGATGGTGGAAAAACCATTCTGGTTTCCCTATAAACACCCCGAGTTTTCAAAGATGTTAAAACGATATGCATATCGAAACGTTCCCCGGAATGAGTATACTCTAAATATGAAGTTTGGTTGAGATCTATCCAGCCGTTTGGACGTGATGCTGGAACAGACAAACAGACAAACAGACAGACACGAAACGTAAAAACCACCGATTCGATCTTGAATAGACCGAAAACGGATAAATATCTAAAAAATTGGCAGAACAAAAGAAATTACGGACAGCGGACCCCTTACAATTTTATTTATATAGATACATACAGATTACTGACGAATACCGAGGCAAGAGAAGCAAGGTTTATTTTTATTTCAGACTACCGAATGTACCCGTGCTTCGCTACGGTATTCTACATTGTATTCGAATATCGAAGTAAATAGTGCACATGCAGTAAATAATAATCGAAAGTATGAATTATGCATGTGAAAATTCCAAATTGACTTAACATCGATTAATAGAGAAAAATCAAACGTAAAAGGGATACAGATACGGCAAAAAGTCATAAGATCAAGGTTGTAGATCATTCCAAATTGAACGGAGATTGTGCAATCTGTTATGTGATGGGAATTTCCGAAGGTGTGTACCATCATTAAAAGTGCCTGCATATTTCGATATTCTTCGGGGATAAAAAGTGAAAAATTTATTGATCTTGGATGTTTTCCGTTCGTTATAGGCTAAAACGTATAATTTTGTCAAATTTGAATTATCTTCTTTTTCTTCTGGCAGATTATGCCGCAATCTGTATTTTGGGCGAGGCGGGTAAAAATTAGGACTTTCTGGAAACTAAACCAAAAATTATGCAGATGGTCATTATTACCCCTTAAACGGAAAGCTGTACGAAAATTTCGCCAAAATAGTCAGTGTAGAGGCACACAGTCGTTACGATTTGATTTATATAGATAAGGAATCTGCTCCGTGTAAAACACCTTTTGGGCTATGTCCGCTGGACTTAACCTGCAAAACTGACCATTCGTGATATCTCCCTTATTAATCCTCCTGACGAAAAAATGCACATGAAAAAAAGGTTTAGAGGTGGAATTCCATCACGATTGCTCGATTTTCAGTCAGGTTGGTCTTGTTCTGTATATATTGTGGAAGAGTAAAATCACCATTTCGGTTCCCTATAAACCGCCAGTCCATTCCGGAACATGAAATGTTATTTACGTTTAAAACCTACCTTTGGACAGGTGGATGCTGAATATAAATTTTGGTTCGAATGTGTTCAGTAGTTTTCAAGTTGTAAGGAATACGCTTTACACGCACCCGCTCGTGAGCTAAGTCCGATGGGACTTGTACAGAAAAACGGTCCGTTAATGATATCTCCCTTATTAATCCTCGTATCGAAATGATGCACATGAGAAAAAAAAGTTTAGAAATTAATTTCTACCAAGGCAGGTAGATTTAAATTAACGTTGGTTGTGTATATTTTGTGGAAGTGCAAAATCACTGTTTCGGTTTCGTATAACCCCCCAGTCAGTTCAGGGATTTAGAAACAATATTTGCCCTAAAACTTATCAAGGACAGGTGTATTCTAAATATGAGTCTTGGTGGAAATACATCCAGTAGTTTGTAGCACTCGCGTACATACGGCGTAATTAAGGAAGAAGATAATACAGTTAAGAAAGTTGAATGTAATAGAAAATGGATTATAACTGAGGACAGCCGGATAACGACAAATATGTAAATGCCAAGTTAATGTATTGGAAAATCAAATGCCCCTCAATAAATTATGCTAGTGTGAGTTATGGATATAATAAAGCGGTAACAGAGGAGAAATTTAGGTCCAGTGATTCTTAGGTAAACAAATAATAAGAAGATGACTAATGGTGTTATTACTTAATCTATTCGAGGGCGGTTATAACATCCAACGATATTCCGCCAATATCCCGCAAATAGGCCGATTGACGCCTCTCTTGCCTTCTAGCCAAGGAACAACCACGAATTTAAAAGCATGATGAGGAAAATGGCAATACGTTACTTCCCTGCTGGCATGCAGTCAGAGACGTTGCCATGGTAACCTGTAGGTTCGTTGTCGGTCACTCAATGCAGAGCATGATACCAGCGGAAAATTGTGAAATTCTCCGTCATGTGAAGAGTAAGGTAAATTATGAGCATAATGAAAGTTGTTTATAATGAAGAGACGTTTCACGTACGGTAAACGAAGTTTACAGAAAATCAATCGTATAAGAGAAAATGGAGGAAAACCATTCTGGTTTTCCTATAAACCCCCTGTCTATTCAAAGATTTTAAAATGATATGCATATCGAAACCTTCCCCGGGATGAGTATACTCTAAATATGAAGTTTGGTTGAGATTTATCCAGCCGTTTCGACGTGATGGTGGAAAAACTAGTCTATTTTTTTTTATAAACCCCCCGTGTATTCAAGGATTTTACAATGATATGCATATCGAAACCTTTCCCTTGATGAGTATACTCTAAATATGAAGTTTGGTTGAGGTCTATCCAGCCGTTTCGACGTGATGGTGGAAGAGACAAACAGACAGACAAACAGACAAACAAACAGACAAACAGACAAACAGACACGAAACGTAAAAACCACCGATTCGGTCTTGAGTTGACCTAAAACGGATAAATATCTGAAAAATTGGCAAAACAAAAGAAATTACAGACATCGGACCCCCTACAATTTTATTTATATAGATGTGTCATGATTAAGGGGGTGAAACTGAGTTAACTATCCTAATTCTCACACTACCCACGAAGCTAGGGGATTGACATTTGCCACAGGCGTTCCTTTTAAGCTGATCAGGAAAATTAACGACATTTTTTCCGATGTATTGTGATATAGGACTGCAATTGGAGTTACTACCCTAAACACAAAATCACTAAATCAAGTGTTTCTTACAAACTAATTAACAAACGTAAGGATATTTATTTCAATATGTTGTGGTTAAGAAATACAATATAACGGACAATCCCTTGCGAAGAACGGGCATTCAGGTAGTCTATATTAAGGCCAAATTCCGGTGACACACTGATCACTGTATGTCTAAAACTACGAAATGCAGGAAGTTAAAATTTATCACGATGGTTTTTCTTATATGTTAGGTGCTCACTAAGGAAGGATTTCAAAAAAGTTCCACAAGTAAGGTTTACATCGCACCGGCACAGATATGTCTTATGGCGACGATGGGACAGGAAAGGGCTAGGGCTGGGAATGAAGCGGCCGTGGCCTTCATTAAGGTACAGCCCCAGCATTTGCCTGGTGTGAAAATGGGAAACCACGGAAAACGATCTTCAGGGCTGCCGACAGTGGGGTTTGAATCTACTATCTCCTGAATACTGGATACTGGCCGCACTCAAGCGACTGCAGCTATCGAGCTCGGTGATTTGCACATTTTCAGGCGGTGGAGTGTCGACACACTATTTAGCTCAACTTAACTATCTTAGCCAGTTTCGTGCTGTATCTCGTAATAATAATAATAATAAGAAGAAGAAGAAGAAGAAGAAGAAGAAGAAGAATAAGAATAATTTGTACTTTGCTTTATATTCGTAACCGCCCTCTACCTGCAGAAGTGTTGTCATGAGCGGATCATGAGTTCGTTTTTACCTTCCGAATGACGAGACCACAATATTTAGAACATTCCTGGAAACATTGTATTTTGCAAACCCACTCACAGGTGTTTTATTTTTTCAGCATTTTGAACTGTGGAAAAACTGCGACTGACAGTCGTTGCACGACAGCGGAATCGTATACTTATGTTGTAAGTCCCCATATGCCTCATAAAAATTGCATTATGGAATAAAAATAAGCCTTGCTTCTCTTGCCTCGGTATTCGTCAGTAATCTGTAGGTTTTACATGGTCGAATTAATTGAAAGAATGCAGCCATCGTGGTATTCTAATGCTGAAATACTTTTAACAAAGATCAAGGAATTGAGATTGACTTTTATTGATACGTTGGAACTTCAACCGTGTGTAAGGATAACAGTCTGATTTTCATCCATCAACAACAAGATGTTAAAATCATCTAAACCGGTTCTGACAAGTTAAATATGTGCTACCTGCGAATAGACCCTTTCTAATCGGTCAATAGCTTTCAGTTTCATTAGCCATATAGTGCGGAAGAAACGGGATATGCATGCGGAGCAGATTCACAGGACATCAAGAGGGACATAAGTAGAGAAGACATTTCTTTTTTAGTATATTTTAAATATAGGATTGTCTTTTCTTGTAAATAAAACCCTGAATATAGTGTTGAAATAATTAGTGCACCAAGAAAGGTCATAATATTAGTAAGTCCAAATAAATTCTGAGGTTTTTGTCGAGATGAAAGATGGCGTGAATTTGCTGCACCATACTTTGTACCTAGATTATAATGTGATTGAAAGGGTATAATTCAATATCTTAACGTCCGGGTTATTCTTTATATATTAGTGACTGAGGAAGCGTCACATTTCAATTCTTTAAAATGGGTAGCCATTATGGAACGATAATAGAAAATTTCATATTATGAATTTGTACTTGCAGTGCGCAGTAAGGAAATCGAGTGTACGCTATGTCCATAAAATCTATACTTGTCCCTAGGATTGTATCGCATCTCAATAGTTCGAAATTTGGGAGCTCTTTCCCGAAATTCTTACCAAAAATTACCTTGTCCAGATAATGCATGTCCTGGAGTGTTTCGTAAGTTAGGTCTCCACCGTGTTGCCCAGCAAGTTGTCTGTCATATCTGTAAGTAATAGTAAGTAAGTGCTTTTCTGTACTCAAATTTGACAAAGTTTAATCAGGTGCTAAGTGAAATATGATGGGCGGTACTCGCTGATATCTACCATGTTACTGGTGGGATCATGACCGTTGGTTGTTTCGCAGCCATCATCATGAAGATTTTCTTTTTGTTTCAGTTGAATTAAAAGATGTATAAAATCGTCCCTTATTATTTTATGTTTTTCTCGATATTGCACAGTTTCCTTCACTGCATTGATAAAAAGTATCAACTTCTTTACCAGCTAAACTGAGATTAAACATTTTAGCTACTGGTCGAAGGAACATAATGGCGAAGCGTCGTAATAAATTGGTATGTGAGAAGATTCGAACAGTTTCCGGCTCATGGGGCGAAATTCAGAATTAGAGTCCGTCAGAGAGTTCATCTGCAAACCAAATGCACATGAACCAATGATATCCGTGGTGAACTGCGCCATAACCTCACGCATTTCAAGCTCCTCTCCTTTGCTCGCTGGATTCGGTAGATAGCGCCGTAGTTCCTCACTGCACTCCGCCGTCAGCTGGTACATCATCTTCATTTTGCCGGAGTGAGCTTAGGCCGATGTGCACGCCATCTTGGGCCTGGTAAGTTAAACAGATGAGCGCTCTGGATGAGCTTCTTCTTCCACGGGAATACCATGATCGTGGAAGGAAGAGAAGTTTTGACCATTACATCTTTAATCAGATCAGAGTCTCGCAGAATTACAGTAGCTTCTCGAAACTGGAACGCACCGATGAATCTCTGCCCTTTGTATGAATCATTCATTCTTTTATATAGGGTTCCACCAAATACTTGTCCCAAAAGTAAGTCCTTGTTGCTGCCAAAGAACGGAAAAGGTTTGACATAGGGAACACCCTCCCTTTTCCCAGTAATTTAAGTTCCACGTTAGGTTAACATACAGAAGAATTAACAGAGTGACTACACCAACAGCTAAATCCAGTTGTAAAGAATCAAAGAGAAGAGACATTTTAAATCTCTAAAAAGAAAAGATCAAATCACAATCCTGTCAAATTTTCAATAATTGCATAATATTATATTGCTTTGGGGCTTCCTGGCCGAGGCCGTGAAGTGGAGCTTGTTTCACCCGGAAGAACGCGGGGTCGATTCTCTCTCAAGAAGTCGAAACATTAAAATAAAAGATTTCCACTTTCAGAACTGCACATTGTCCTGGGGTTCCCTCACTCAGCTTAAACCTAAACGGAGTACTTGGAGTACTTGGTTTACTCCTGGGGCAAAGGTGGCGTGGTGTACTGCTAACCACTCTACTCCACAAAGTGTCGAAATTAAGCATAGTTGAAGCCTTCATTCCACCCCTCCAAGACCCTTATTGGAGTATACGGTGTTGACTTTGCCTTTTGTTTTTGCGTTTGCTTTTTATGTTGCTGAATTTGAGGAAGTTCGTTTGAGGCTTGGACTGTTCGGATGGAGCCAGGCTAGTGTTGTCAGAGCAAAGGATCGAGTGTTCAAGTGAGACTACTGTCAGGATAAAGTACTTATCTTTGTTGGAGAGCATACTTTATTGATTGCTAATTTTTACCCAATACGGATAGCTTAAGAAAACATTGACAATTGACCTTGTCGAGATTTGTTCGGAAGCTCTGCGAACAAACTGAATTTTGCTATATTTTTGTTCGTCGGTTTAGCTTTGTGAACATATCTGTATGTATTTCCCTCTGGATATATTGATACCAATAATAATGCTTGTCAACTATAGATTTATCAACGTAGAACAGTGTTTTCTTAATAAACTTCAGAAACGAAAATATTAGGAAAATATTATATTTGCGAATAGGGTTATCCAATAGGTAGCGCGCGTGTACAACTCGGACTGCGTCATTCCGCCTTCATTTGTTTCAGGACTTGAAGGTTAGCATATCGCTGACATTTAATGCATTATATGACTTATACATGATAAAGTCGTGTCCTGAGATTCAGTAAAAATGCCGTATTACTCTTATGTGCCATTGTGCAAAAACTGAGGCATGCAATTTTCGTTCTATCAGTTTCCAAAAGATGTGAAACTTAGAAAACAGTGGATACATTCAAACACAACGAACTGAAATTGAGCCAGATTACGAAGAATTATAGTCTGTTCAGCATATTTTAGGCTATTTAACATTAAATGTGTCAAAGTGTGTGTAGAGGTACAGCAGAGAGGTAGATACCACTTGCTATTGAATTTATAATTGGAATATTATCCTTCGAATGACTACAAACATATTGATTTTGTAGGTGAAATTAAATGCAGTGCCATCTGTATTTCCCAGAATTCCTTACACCGACTCAGGTTAGGGGTTAGAGCACATAACAGAGGAAATAAGGAAGATTATCTGATGACAAGGCATGACACAGCTGTGTTTTAGTACACCAATGACTTACCTATAGCAGAATTTGTTGACTGTCAGTCATCTAGTGTTGACGAACCTACGAACCTTCCATTGTCAAGTAGTAACTTAGTTAGGATGTTACATGCCAAACCAAAGACAGTGAGCGTGTACTTGACACTGAAAGACTTAAGAATATCTGGCACCGTGCAACTCTTCACATGTTTTGACAACAGAGCACATTTTAATTTAGTGTTTCAAGCCCTGGGAATGGGTAGATTTTGTCGTCACGTATTTCCAATTTCACCAGAATATTGTTTCTTTTTAAATAATGATGAAATTGAGAATGACCAAAACACACCAGGAACTTGCATATGAATTTGGTTTAAATGCAACAACAGAAAGGCTATTTTTTTTCTGTATGGATACATTTTTTGCGTTGCCAGTTCAAAGAATTAAATATCTGGGTTGATGGATCAGAATACTGTGAACGGAAGCTCCCCTATGGCATTTAAGAAGCAATATCCTGTACTGAAATGCCAAACATGAAGCCTAAGCGTCCTAGTGCCCAACAGGAAACATTTTCTATGTACAAAAACTGTAATGCTGCGAAGGTACAGATTGGAATAAATCCATCATAATTTGTGAGTTTTATGTCAGATACGTATGGTGGATCAGTTTCAGACCGGCTGTTGTTTATAAAATCTAATATTATTGACTTGCTGGAAGAAGGTGACTCAGTAATGATTGATCGAGGCTTTCAAATTCATGACCTACTTTGGTCAAAGGAAGTAACTGTAAATATTCCACCCTTCTTGAAAGGAAAACGGCAGTTCTTCACCATGGAAAATACCATGACAAGAAGAATTGCTTCCAAAAAATACACATTGAAAGAGCTATGGATTTAGGGAAAACATACAAAATTCTACAAACAAAGCTTCACATAAGCAACGTCCCTCTCTTACGCAATTTCAGGAGATCAATCGTACTATAGCTAGTATGTATATATTTACAATAAAATTAGGCCTACTAAAGCGAAACACGGTAAGTAGACTACATTATGTTACAAGTTAGCAGTTGCTGGAAGCATGATACAAAAACAATTTTATTTTAAAATTTATACCAAAGGCCCATGGACTTGGTTTTCCATTAAAGCTGGAACAAAGTACTCATATTAAAAATTCCGAAGCTGTGGTACCATTTCTTGAATAAAATTCTAATTTCAAAAAATCAAATCAAAATCTCTTTATTTTCAAATGAGGTGTCTACCTCGGTGGCAAATGGTACACTAAAATACATTATTGTCAAGCACTAAATATTAAATTAACAAGAGAAGAAAATTTTTCCTATAATACAATATTATACAATTTACGCTAAATGTTTTCTATTAAACACACAGCTCATCCTTAATACATTTATATTGTTTACAAAATTCTACTTATAATATCTCCTGTACTACTTACAAATATAGTCAACTGATATACAGTATGTGGAATTACTTCAAATGATACTATACAACTGGTATAACATTAATATTTACATTGCATTTATTTATTTACTTTTTTTTTACCCGTTCTGGATCCTAAGTAGCATAACGACCTGCTGCGTCTTAACCAGAGCCCCTTTTGCCACCACTTTTCAGAGTTCCTGAAGGGCCTTCACAGCTACCGTAGCGGTCCTAGGGCCCTCGAAGTCCCCACTGTACTTCACCCCTACAGGCAGTCCCCTACTTTGGCTGTCCAAACTCCTTAGACCAGGGGATGGAATTAATTTATTCACACACATTTTTTTATTTACGATAACCTGCACTGGTCGAATGCCCTCTAACACTTCATTTATTTTCTCTGTTGCTGTTTATTCTCTTCTTGAATATCTGTACAGATTTTGGAAAAGGATCAAACACTACCCCTGGTAAACTGTTCCACTCCTTCACACCCTTCCCAATGAATGAAAATTTACCCCAATCGCTTCTGCTAAAATTCCTTCTAATTTTATATTTGTGGTCAGTCCTGCCGATATAATTATTTTCCAACTGAAGCCTCTCACGGGTATCTCCCCATGCTTCTTCTCCTGTATAGGCTCTATATAATCCTGTAAGTCTAGTTTTCTCCCTTCTCTTACTTAAAGTTTCCCACCCAAGTTCCTTTAACATTTCTGATACACTACTCTTTCTCCTGAAATCCCCTGTTACAAATCTTGCTGCTTTCCTCTGCACACTATCTATTTCTTTTATTAGGTATTCTTGGTGAGGATCCCAAACACTGTTTGCATATTCCAATAATGGACGAAACATACTCAAGTAACTTTTTTCTTTTAATTCTTTGTTGCATCCTTTAAGTAGCCTCATTATGACATGTAATGATCTGTATGCTTTCCCAACAATGTCATCAATATGACCCTTCCAGTGCAAATTACTTTCAAATCTCACACCTAAGTATTTGCACTTGCCATCTTTTGGGATAACTACCTCATCCAAAGTATATTCAAATTCAGTTTTAAAGCTCCTGTTTGTAAAAGTTGTAACAGTTGATTTGCCTCCATTAACCTTCATATTATTTTCTTCAACCCATTGTTGGATACTTTCAAGGTCCCTTTGTAATTCTGAACAATCCTCAATGTTGTTTATTTCTCTATAAACAATTATGTCATCTGCATACAATCTTATTTTTGATGTTATATTGTTCCCTAAATCATTTGCGTATATTAAGAAAAGTAACGGACCGATTATACTACCCTGTGCAATTCCCTTCCAGACTTTCTCTTCCTGAGATACATTATTTCCTACTTTGACTTTCTGAACCCTTGAATTAAGAAATGCTTTTATCCAACGTGTAACCCTTGCGTCCAATCCTATTCCCTCCAATTTCTTTAATAATATTTCATGTTCCACTCTATCAAAGGCTTTGGAAAGATCTATGGCTATGCAATCTAACTGACCTCCTGAATCCAACTGATCTGATATGTCCTGCTGAAATCCCACCAGTTGTGCCTCACAAGAAAATTTCTTTCTAAATCCATACTGGCTCCTCATGAACCAATTTTTATCATCACATATCCCTCTGATGTACTTCGATATTAAACTCTCCAGAATTTTACAAACTATACTGGTCAGGCTGATTGGTCTGTAGTTCTCTGGTTTCCTTTTATCACCCTTTCCTTTATAAATTGGTATTATTATAGATTCCTTCCATTCCGTTGGTATTACACTATTATTTATGACATAGTCAAAGAGAAATTTTAAATAAGGCACTGTGTACCACCCCATTATCTTTAATACCTCCCCAGTAATTTGATCACTTCCTGCAGCTTTTCCTTGCTGAAGCAGTTGGATTTCTCTGAAAATATCTTTGTTTGTGAATGAGAAGCTTCTTGTTTCCCTCTGTCTCTCTCCCTCTCTATCTTCTGTGTCGGTTTCCAACTCTTGACAATCATCTACTGAATCTCTAAATTCCCTACTAAATAGGTTTGCTTTCTCAGTATCTGTTAAATAGTGTTCACCCCCTTCTCCCACCATTGTAGGAATTTGGATTCCTTTTCCTTTTTGATTCCTGATATATGAATACAGCTTTTTCCATTTCCCTTTGTGGTCATTACCCTCTTGAAGTATGCCATTCATATAATTCTCTTTTGCTTCCTTTTTCACTCTATTCAGTTCCCTCATTAGCTGTTTTCTAGTTTCTCTACTCTCCCTACCCTCTTTGATTTTCCTGTTTACTATTCTACATTTTCTTTTTAATTTTCTTATTTCCCTTGTATAATAAACAGGGTCTGAGGTCATTTTACCCTTCTTAACAGTTACAAATCTCTTCTCTCCTTCCCAAATAATTCCTTTAAATTTAGCCCAAAGTGTATCCACGTCACTCCCTTCACTTATCCAACAACTGAATTGTGATTTAAGGTAAGTCCCAAATTCATCAACTTTAGTTTTTCTGTACAATTTCTTGTCTTGTGTAACCCTCTTATTAAGCCGTTTTGGTACGAGTCCTACATCCATTATTACAGCCTTATGGTCTCCTATTCCTTCAATTACCTCAGATTTATCAACAATTTCCCATGGTTTAACCAAGAATACATCTAGTAAGTTATTAAGACGAGTCGGTTCTTGTACTACTTGTGTAAATCCTCCCTCCCAAATTAACTTATTTGACAGTTTCTGTTCATGGGCTTCACTTGCAGCTCCTTTCCATTCAACTTCCGGCAAATTTAGATCTCCCCCAATTATTACCATATCATTATTATTGTTTTTACGAGTATAATCTATTATTTTTTCAAAGATTTCCATGTCTCTTTCCTCTCTTCCAGGCCTGAATGTTCCTATAATTCCCACCTCCTTCATATTATCACAAACTAATTTTATCCCTAATATTTCATCCCTTTCATCGGTAAACCATTCATGTGAACAGTAAGTTTCCTTCACCAGAATAAACACCCCCTCCCTTTTTATCTCCTCGGTCTCTACGATAGACTGTGTACCCTTCTGGAAATACTTCTCTATTACCCACCCCTTCTTTCAACCACGATTCCACTCCTATCACCACATCAGTCTCATAAGATTCCATCAATGTACCGAATTTTAATTGTTTATTTACTACACTTTGACAGTTTACCAAGAGCAATCTCAGACCCCCTTCCTCCCTAAAACTTGACTGTTGCAATTGGGTAACTTGAAATTCCTTACTATCCTGAGTTTCTTTTTCTAGTTGACTAGTTTTCCTGGTCAGTATTATAACTCAAGGGAGTAGCCTGTTTTACAGTACATATTTTAAGATTAATAAAATCTAGAACAATATTTGCTATCTTTCGTTTACCTGAATTGTTTAGATGGAGGCCATGTTTTGTATAACAGTATCTCTCAAAACTGCTGCATTCTCTCAGTGTCCGGCTCCATGGCTAAATGGTTAGCGTGCTGGCCTTGGTCACAGTGGTCCCGGGTTCAATTCTAGGCAGGGTCTGGAATTTTAACCAACATTGGTTAATTTCCCTGGCACGGGGGCTGGGTGTATGTGTTGTCTTCATCATTATTTCATCCTCATCATGACACACAGGTCGCGACCTACACTTGGCGAACCGAACCCGTCCTGAGATCTCCCGGCACTAAAAGCCATACGCCATTTATTTTTTTAATTCCTGTCAGTATTTATTATTACCATATCAAAAGCTGTGTAGACAGGAAAACTACAGAACTGTCTACCAGTGACAAATAACTGTCCTTTCACTTGAAGATAATAGTTTTGTTACTGCTGTAAATGTATACCATCTTTTTCCTCAAATAAATAAGGTGCAATACTGCCAGATACTTTGTCATATTCATGGCTTGGCACACCTTTCAGTTCCGGTACTCTGTCATTCCCAGTGAGTCCATCACAACTTGCTGCTAGATAGTTTTTGATAGGATGAATAATCAACCCACGTTTGGATACATTGTGGTATGAAATTCCTTCATACCTCCTTGCTAGACATTCTTTACCTAAACTCCACTTCATAAATTTATTTTGGTATTGGCAACCTGCAATTACTGTATGGGCCAAAGTTTTGGCATCTTTCGTGTGGCATTTTCTATCAATGACTTGTAGTTAGCCTGTACTTCCTTTCCTTGCATCATAGTGCACATCTGGATTGCCCTATTGTTTCCCTATCTATATCTTTTATGGATCCTCAGAGACAGACACTAACTCAGATAAATCATTTGAATTTTTGCCTGTTCCATAAAAATGATCGTGTGAAACAGACAAGATGTTAACTTTAAATTTGGGAAGTGATGATAAATAAGACAGTTTCATTCCTGAATTTTCAATTAAATGTCTCATATATGACACATAAACTTCCTCATTTCTAAGTGAGGCTGGTCTTCGGTCAAAGCATAACTGTGAACCTGTTGCTATGGGTAGATTTGACACATTTACAGGCCCTCCATGAACTTTCCTTTCTCGAGTAGGCTGGTGAAATATTTTTGAAACGTAAGTTGGTGTTTCTGAACATTTCATCAAACTAGTTTTGTTGAAGTGTTCAAGGGTATAACAAAGGGCAGCAGTATGCTTACAACGGGCTTTGGATTCAACACACTCCCAATTTGCTGCTAGAATTCCAGAGCCACAGTGTTCCAGTGTCAACGTAACAGTGTACTGTTTGTTTTTCGGTGAATTGTGATCTCACAGAAGACAGTAAAAATACCCTATCACTCTCAAACACACACTTCATTATTTTAAGGAACCTTTCGTTAAATAAATTATATCCAGTATCACATCACGACTTGTAATTCTTCACTCGAGCTCCATCAAACTCGGATTTTCTGAAAACGAAGTATTCCATCAAGTGAATATGTGATAATGTCACATGAGTCAGAAAGGAGATTGATAAATATTTGAAGTTCATATCATTTGGAAATATACTGGTAGCCCTATCTTCTGTTGGTGTCTCCGTTGTCAGATGTATTCCCATTTTCATATAAGCTTGCATTCCAAAAAGAACAAAAAGTCCTAGATAATTACAGTACCAGTATGTACGATACTGATTATATCCCTGCATATATTATTCAAAATTTTGTGCACAGACAGCATGTAAAAGGTCTCTACCGTACCTTTGACAAAGCTCTTGTTTGCTAACACGAACTTCCCCACCTCGCTTTCTCAACTCTTATTTTAAAGTGATCATATTCATTTCATCTATGTTAGGATTAAGATTAAATACGGTAAAATTGGTATCATACATATTCTCACTCATAATTTTATTATGCATAACCTAGGCCCTAGTGACGTAGTACGTGTATTGACAACTTTCTCATTCTAGTACGAGTAGTACACTCAAGCCATCTAGCGGCAAACTATTGCGTAGGATAATCTAATTTTTTACAGAACCGTCATGCTATAAGTTTAAAACACAATTATTTTACCTTGACAGAGATTTTGTGATGTTAGCTCACGGCTCCTATAACCTATGCGGTATAAAAGTATCAGCAACTTAAACTAATCAACAGGTACCTGTCGCCACAATTTTATTGTTTTCATGTTATGACTTCCTTTTTATCGCACTTTTGTGCACTTGTCTATTGTTCTATCTATATATAAAATAGGAGATTTGTATTTACATTGTTCAGAATTGAAAAAGAACGGCATTTCTGTATCGGTAGTGTCCACAATAAGAAGGAAATGCATTTTTTTAAATTTTCCGATACGTCTGTCTGTCTGTATGTGTATGTACGTGCATCATGAGAAAATGGCTGAACATTATTTAATGAAAATCGCTCTGTAAATATGGGGAATGAGGCGCTACAATTAAGGCTGTAAATAATTTTATTCACGCTTAGTAAAATTGAGGTTTAGCCCTCTACTGCATTAGTTTTTTTATCCAGAAATTAACTGAAAAAGTATGGAGCTGAAATATATTACTTATTAAATAATATAACATAACTTGCAACAAAATTATATTGATATTTCTGTGGAAAAAAATCCATTTTACATTTTGTTGCCATGTGGCAACATTATGCACTAAATGCTTTGGAGTTCTGTTACTTATATATGGTACTTTGAAAGGTAGTTCACAAACATAATTACTGCACATATGTAATTTTAACGGGTTAAACTTTTGAAGGTATATTTTCAGGTCAGAAAAAAGAAATAAATTAGGCCTACACATGTATATAAAAGCAAAAATACAAATATGTTAGGCACACTTTCTCTGTCTACAAGTCCTACTTGTCATTATAAAATGTCAGGAAACAATCGATTTTTTGTTGGTAAAACACAAATACTCTTTGCATTTTATGCACTCAACCCTCACAATTCCTTTACAACCTGGATTTCTGCACCTCCCTTTCTTGTCAGACATGTCAGGTGGGTGACCCACACCATCAAGTCGTATGTCGACATGAGGCGAAGCTGTAGGCGGTCCTCATTTCTTTTTCATCAGTGCACTCTGTATTGAACTACTGTTAGAACGCCTCCCTTGTTTTCTCGATGGGGTTCCAGGTTTTCCTTCAAACATTAGACTTCTTGCCACACTTCTCTTGCAGTACAAAAGTGGCATTATCTGTTTTTGGCCCACAGCATTTGCTAAGCAGTCATTCCTGTACAAAAACCAGGCATTGACCAACATGAGATCGAACTTATTAAAAAAAGTCTCTGGTACCATTTCTTAGACCTGATTTGTGTCCTGTACAGATCAATCACCGAGTCAACATGATCTACACCTCCCGTAAATGGGTTGTAGTTTACCACATTGTTTGGGCATGGAATGGTAACTGTCTTTCTGAGCTTCTTATCGTACCTGTTTACTTCAGTTGTGGGTTCATTACCAGCAAAACTGCTGAGCAATGTAATGAATCTGTTGTCAAACCACTTGACATCAGAACACTCCATGTTATCAGAAATAAATATTTTCTCATCACTTGCGCCTTTTCCCTTTCTCTTCATCTCCTTTTCTTTCTCAAACGTACATCCTTTCAGCCTATTTTGCCTCACAGTTCCTATGGAGAAGATCTTCCTCTTAGCAAGCTCTACTTGCAGTTGTAAACTACAAAACCAGTTATCAAAGTACACTTTACAGTTTTGACCTTCAGGTACCACTCTAGCCAGTCTAAGCACAACATTTCCACTATCTCCTATATCACAGAGCCCTACACACTGATAAATTTTCAAGTCATAGACAAGCCCCCAACATCACAAATAACGAACACCTTGTAGCCCCACTTCTTTGATTTGTATTGTTGCAAGGCGTATCTACCTTTGAATGGGATTGTTTGTTCATCAACGCTATATTTTTCTGTCTTAGGTAAAATTCGGCAGTTAGAGATTATATGGTCAAGGAAACTTCAAATTTTATATAAGTCATCATACCCTTGTTCACAAGTATCTTTTGACAGAAGATTGTCAGTAAAATGAAGGTTGGATTTTATGTTCTCAAACCTGTTTATTGTCATACGATCTGCAATCAAGGGAACACGCATTTCTGAATCCCAGTAGTCCCTTGTGTTCGGCAAGCGTATTACCGACATGTAAAATACCATACCTAACCACACTTCCAGGTCCTCTCGAGTCAATCTGAGCTATTTGTTTGGGTTCTTCTGCACCGAATACATAACAGACTGTTCAACTATAGTGTCAAGTATTTCATTACCCACAAACATTCTGAAATACTCTACAGGCGTAAAAACATGAATTGAGGCCAGGACAGTACCAGTCCTAACAGGTTCAGTCATAACACCACGAGGTTCCTGCCAGCAATTCACAGGCATTTTCCTTTTCCTGAAGGTTTTTTGTGGAGAAACTACATCATCATCATCATCATCATCATCATCGTCGTCGTCGTCGTCGTCGTCGTCGTCACTACCACCTATATTATCACCACCACTATCACCATCCTCACTCTCCAGTATTACGGTATTACAGTATTTATTGCACTCATCACTCCAATCGTCAGCTAATACATTTAACAAATCTTGTTCTTCATCACTGCTATCTTCAAGTTGTGAATCATCACGTCGTCTGGAGGCACACGCAACGTCATTTTCTGTCTCCCGTCAAACGTTGATGGTATTGGTTTTATAGCGCTGTAGAAAGAGACTGAAATATTAGTAATGTACATAGGCCTACATCAAAAAGCTACTGTATTGTGTGCATACTGTTGCCATGTGTTAACAAATAATAAAAACGTGATATTATTTCAACAACTGCACTAATATGTTCAGAAACCACTGTTTACACGTTGTTAGGATATCTACTTACCAAAAAGATTTTATAGACCACGTTTATAATGATGATACAAACGACAGAGATAATAAATCAAGTCACATGGAACTACTCAACTCAACCATTTTCGTACCAGTAGAAATCGATTGTCTCTTGTTACTACCAACCTTTGGCAGAAAAATTCTTCTCATTCTTTACGCTTGAGAATTTACATTTCTTACTTGTTGCCAGGTGGCAACATGATGCAGTCGAGGGTTAGGGGAAGGACTAAAATGCAGTTCTCTAATATCCAGACTTATTAGTGGTCCTATCGATAAATACTACACATCGAGATTTATAGGAATATAATTTACGATCATTTATGCCTTAAACTGTTTCACCGTACTGGTTATGATAACAGAGATATTCATGAATTCGTACTACTGTTTCTTAGTCCATACAAAGGCCGAGTCACGAGAAATCGGTATGAAACGTCCAGGAGTAAGACACTACAGTCTAGACTAGAAAAAACAAATACGAGTATAATTCCATAATGTACGAATAAAATAGACTATATCAAATTTCTAAACTAAAGAACCAGGAAATTGGGTTCACAACTCAGATTTTTTCACTGGACACTTAGAACGTGTATGCGACACAAAATAAGTAGAGCTTTGGTAATGGGCTAAGTCTACGAGGTTTTTTCTTCAACACTTAATGATATAAATTAATCATTAGATAAACTTTATTCTTCTTTCATCGCGTTTCCCACTTCCTGCTGGGGCTGCAAGTGTGAACTGTGAAACACAACTGGATTCGGTCATATTACACGGCCAGATGCCAAACCTACATGGAGGGATGTAGGCTATTAACTCTTGCATGTTTCTGTGGTGGTTGTTAGAGTGGAGGGTATAAAGTAGAAAGTATTGAGCCAAACACAAAACCCCCAATCCCCGGGGGAGAACAATTAAACAAACGTGATTATAATTCCTGTTCCGACCGGAAATCGAACCCAAGACCCTCTGAATCGAAGGCCGAGACGTTAACCATTCCGGCAACGAACCGGACTAATCAATGTAAATGTAAAAAAAAAAATATGTTGATTACTGTATGATCTTGAATAAAAATGCCTAATGCTCGATCACAACTTTGAGCGAAGAACTGCCGATATTCTTAGGACAGGCACTGTAGAATGCTTAGCAGATCCTTCTAATTCTCCCTGGTTATAATTGTGGTGGGATTTATTATTGTTTTGAGTGGAAGTAAATCTAGGAAACTGTGCTCTTTTGACACTGATGAGAAGAGGAAAATGAAGTGGTTCGGGACTTCAGAAAAAGAAAGAGGGAAGAACCATGAAGTTGTAGAAAGCAAATATCGTAAACCTCGCAAACATTACATAGCTTCACGGTATGGACCTAGGGATTTGTAAACATGCATTCGGGAGATAATAATAATAACAACAATAACAATAAAAATAATAATAATAACAACAACCATATGGTCTCCGGAGACGTCTGGTGCAGATCTATCGTACTATTGGCCACCTGCAAGCTTGTGAGGATGGGGCCCTACCTATGATGAATTCTAATATCGAAGACGACACACACACCCACACCCGAGCCAGACGAATTAACAAATTACGGTCAAAATTCCCGACCAGGCCGGGAATCGAATCGTTTACTCCTTGAACCAGAGGCCAGGATGCTAACCATTTAGCCATGAAGCCGGGCACTTGCGAGTTGATGGGTACGAATCTCGCTGTCAGCAACCTGGAAGATGGTTCTCCACGATTTCCCATTTTTACACCAGGTAAATGTACCTAATAAAAAATTCAGCTGCTACTTCCTCACGCTTAGCTCTTTCGTATCTCACTTTTGCCGAAAACGTGCAACGTTAAACCCTCTTCCTTGCTTCTGATTTTTGATAGAGAAAGTCATAAGGAAAGCGGTTTACCATCTTGGATAGAGAAGTGAGTAGTAATAACTTGACCTAGCACATATAGACATTCCAAACATTGGATGTAGCATCAACGCTACGTTTCAGCAGTCATGTGTAACTCACATGAGCATTTCTGGGTTATCTTACCTCCTATAGACGTCAAAATACCGCATATTCTTTCTTAATCCTTTTACTCTCCAGGGTTGTTTAATCTCTCGGACTCAGCGAGGGATCCCACTTCTACCACTTCAAGGACAGTGCCCTCGAACGTGAGACTTAGGGTCGGGGATAGAACTGGGAAGGGGGACCATTACATCGCCCAGGTGGCCTCACCTGCTATGTTGAACAGGGGCCTTGTGGGGGATGGAAAAATTGGAAGATAGACAAGGAAGATGCGAAGCGGCCGTGGCCTTAAGTTAGGTACCATCCCGGCATTTGCCTGGAGAAGAAGTGGAAAACAACAGAAAACCATTTGGAGGATGGCTAAGGTGGAAATAGAAACCCCTGTATTCAACTACTCAGTTGACCACCCGAGGCTGAGTGGAAACCGTTCCAGCTCTTGTACAAACTTTCACATTTCGTGCAGAGCCGTGAATCGAATCCGTACTTGCGGGGGTGGCAGGTAATCTAACAACTACACTACAGAGACGAGCGTCACAATCTATTTATTTTTCAAAATACACTGCTTAGCTGTTGGAATGTTAAAGTCTTCAATTAGTAATTGGGAATTTCTTTCTGTATACACAATAAAAGTTCATGTGTTGCAGCGAGGTACATTCTAATCGACGTTTGACATAAAGGTTCGCCACCATATTTATGGTGATAAGGAATACTACGGCTATATTTCCTTTCAAGCAACATGTGTGCTTAACCTTCATCCCACTCGAGGTACTGTGTTCTTACATTGGATTGAGCTACGCAAGGTCATTGCCGACAAGCTGAATTCAAACCAAAGACATAAGTATCACGTCCTTGTCGGTAGTTCCTTGTCTTCCTTCGCCTTTTCCCCCATCATCTGCTTTCGACACTAATATGTATGAAGTCCAGTTTTTTGGCCGGTTCCTAATGCCAGGCATGTGGAGGAATGCACAGTATTCATTTTCTCATGTGGGTGGTAGTGTGATTGTTGTATGTAGTTGAAGATGTATATTGAGATTATCGCAAACTCCCAGTCCTCAAGCTACAGGTATTAACCAGATGTGACTATAACCTCCGACCCGTCCGGAAATTGAATCGGGGCCCCTCCGAACCAAGCCAACACGCTGACAGTACCACCAAGGAGCGCCGCTGTGAATAATGATGTAATAAAAATGTAATGTGTTCAGTAAAGCCTGATACAGCTCTTGTAATGCAGACCTGATGATAACGGATGGTGTCTACCGTAGGTATGAAATACGACAATTTAAACCTGAAAAAGGCTCCACGGTGTAGGAGGCAAGGCGTCCGCCTGTCACCAGGCGCCTCGGGTTCGATTCCCCGACCGGGCCATGGGTTTTTAATTGTAATGATTAATATCCCTGATCCCTGGCCTGGGGACTGGGTGTTTGTGAATTCTTAATCTTCCTTTCCTCACACACAACATTCCACACTACCGCCATTCCAATTACACGCAGGTTTATACAGTATGGTGCCAGTAGGGGAAAAAGATCCACATGGGTCGACGCCCCGAACAAATAGCACTTTTAAATAATAAAAAAGCCTGAAAAAGGAAATCAGACGGCGTATTGAGTTTCCTGGACAATCTTTCCAAACGATGTTATTCTTTTGTTACGGCAACCATACTCAGAAAGTCAGGCAAATGTTCTTGTCCTGCTATACTGTATCTTGTCAACATTGATTTACGGAGTAGAGACCTGGATTGTTAAGGCTTCTTCTATGAACTGATTAAACGTGGTTACATGATCAGAATGCACCGGATAGAACTAGTAACAGATAATGAAGTTCTGACGAGATATAGAGCAGAGGTAGAACAGACAAACATCATCCAAGTCAGAAAGGCAGCTTATCAAAGCTGTATTTTAAGAGATATAAGTTACAGGCCACCAGGTGGTTTCTCTACATGAACTATATTTATTCATTTAATTTCGGTGCAAAAAATCCATTGGTTTATGTTTTACTATAGTTTTCTCGGAATATACTCCATGCTGGTTGGTTCCTTTCTGGTTAATTTAAAACAAACTGATCTCAGAAAGCCAGTGCTGTACCGTCTGAGACACTCATCCTGACATGCCATTAGAAACAGTGATTATACACTATTAGAGTCTGTCTGGCTGAGGCAGTAAAAGCGTGCTCGGTTCGGCCGGGAAGACGTGGGTTCGATTCCTTGTCAGGAAGTTGTAAAATGTGCGAAACGAGATTTCCACTTTCGGAGTTGCATATGGCCCTGATGTTCACTCAGCCTTCAGAAAAAATGAGTACCCGGTTTATTCCTGGGGCAAGGACGTCCGGGCCTAGAAATAATAGAGCTAACCACTCTACCCAACCAAGTGCCGAGGGGGGTAGCCTTTACCTTCCACCCATCCCAGGGTCTTCATGGCCTGTACGGAGATGACTTTTCTTGCTTTCTTTCTTTGATTTACTTGATTGTTCACTATTGTTTACAATGAACACTTATTCAGTCCCTCTTCATCCCTTTTCTTACGGCCTCTTCACTCTTGGGTAACATTCACTGATGGACCTCCCAACACACAGTTGGACGGAATTAATCAGGAAATAACCAATCCTCAAATCAAAAATGTAAAATATTATTGAAAATATCAGTGGATTTAAGGCTAATCCCCTTTGCTGAAAATAGTAAATAGGCATCAGGCCTAAACCCCTCATAATTAAATTATTGTTAGCAAAATGATCTAGATATGAAACGCAGCATTTCCATTTGAGGTGAAAGGTATCATGTGGTTTCCACTTTCATCTTTATAGAAAACAGACACTTTTATATTCATCCACTAATCAAGAGATTCTCTATATGAAATATTTTTATCCATTCACAGTACAAAAGTGCCATTTATTTAATTTTGTTTTAATTTTCTCAGAATATACTCCTTGATTGATTACATCCTGATTATTGCTGTCCTATTAATTTATCCCGAGGTCTGTTATCGAGATCATTATAATATTTCTTTCAACAAGGAGGATTCTTCTACAAACCATCTAGTCGATCTTTTAACGGAGTTCTTCGCAAACGTACGTAAGCCTGAGGTTAAGAAAACTAATATACACGAAATTATGTGGATAATATTCACCTTAATCCGAAGAAAGCACCCGACCCAGACGAGATCCAAAATATAATACTCAATAAATTAACTCAGAGAGTCCTCACACTACTCACCAAGATATATAATGCAATGCTGCAATTGCGATCTTATCCAGAGCAGTGAAAAAAGGCGATGGTCCTTGTGTTTGGGAAACCAGGCAAGGACAAATCTGACCCAAATAACTACCGACCCATCCGCGTGTCATGTCCTTTGGTAACTCAATCCATTGGCCGTGCTGTCTGAACAGCCATGTGCTGGGGTGATAAAGAATGAAAGTTAAAAAAAGAATTGTGTGAGGTCAAGAGGTCTTACGAGGAAGTCGATACGGACAAATCTAAATAGTCACTTCCTGTCGTCTGGAGATGGCAAGGAGGGGGTAGTTTGAAGGATACCATACTTAAAATTAATGGGTGATCCAACTAAGTGAAACGGGACGCAGAGTCATGTTTATGATGACAAGTATTAGAAATGGGGGAGTTATTTTATGAGCGTAGGGTTAAGGGCGAGAAGTCAAGTTCATGTTAATAAATATTGCCACGTGGATAGCGTGGAATTTGTGATACATGGGGGAGGTGGTAGCACCAATGGTAAGCCAGTAAGGCTTCATCTAAGAGGAGGGGAGACCCTCATATCACTTGCTAGTCCCTTTAAATACGCATGTAATTGAAGGAACAAGCGTCTTATTGCATTAGTCTTCGCCTTAGAAGCCTTGCCTTTCGCTCACGTCATGGGAATCGCGATCGATTCTCCAAGCGGTCTCGCTACTTAGAATATTTCTTAGTAGATCAGGTTGAAAGGTTGGTGCTAACACTTGTTATTCATCATTCATACTTTGATTCTCGACTTAAGCCCTAGATCTTCTGAGTTTTATTGTAGCTGGCAACTTAAAGCTTGAGGAATCTCTGTGAGACTCGACGACACTCTGTTTTTACATCGCTTAGCATTTCAGTGGCACTCTAAGGTTTTAGAGTCCACTTGCATTTACTTGGAGTAGCCGTTCTGAGGAAGGCTAGTTCCAGTACATCACATTACGTGACCGACTTCAATTGTACGTGTATATTCTTTGTACATCATCTGTCAATATACGCACATATATAGGAAATCATATGAGTTTCAACTCTTAACAACCAACTTGCCTAACGCCTATAAATTGCCATCTTATATCCCTTTCGTTTTAAGTAATGTTGTTAGCCATCAGGTGATTCCACTCACCGCTCAGCGTCTCACCTGTTGGCCGGGATACGACAGGAAAAGAAAAACTGGTGTCAGTTTTGTGGGGTTGGCCCTGAGTTCGACGTCCATCCAGGGTTGTTTTAGCTCTTGACAAGGCGTTGGTGGTTTGCTAAGCGGCTGTCTATCCTAGTAGACTGAGGGGCGGTCCGTAGGAGAAAGAAGAAGTCCAGCGGCTGTCTATCCTAGTAGACTGAGGGGCGGTCCAAAGGAGAAAGAAGAAGTCCAGCGGCTGTCTATCCTAGTAGACTGAGGGGCAGTCGGCAGGAGGAAGAAGAAGTCCGTAAGCAGACAGAGAGCAGAACCAAGAAGGCGCAAGGGCTGCCCACGGAGCAGCAGAAGGATTCATAGGAGTCCAAGGAAGGAAGACGCAATCGACCCGGCGTACCTGCATGTCGTTAGCTCACCATCAGCAAGCAGTAGAAGACCAAATATTGTAAGGTAAGCCAAACTCAAAATCAGTATGTCTAATTCTGAAGTTGGAAGTGCCAGTGATAATTCAGATAACAGATAACAGATAACAAGGCCAGTTATAGGTCCTGAAAGTGTTCACATAGGCCAAGTACACAATAAGTGTAATAACAATGAATGTACAGTTTTACTATCTATAAATGATGTATACGGACCTTTTACATTTTTAATCGATACAGGCTCAGAAATAAGCGTTCAAGTTAATCGGAGATCCTTTTGACGGGACAAATCGGAGTAGGTGGAAAGAGTTCTGTGCAAATGTAGATTCAGCAATAGAATTTGTTCAATCAGATGAACATCCACTGTTTTTTAAATATGTTCTTACCAGAATAACGGGCGAAGCTAGAAGCAAGTTATTAGTAAGACAGGATGTTACGAGCTGGCCAAAAGCGAAGGCAGCTTTGTTTGAAAATTATGGAGAGCGTAGGTCTATTGATCATTACGCATGTAAAATGTTTAAAGCATAGCAAAATAAGGATGAATCTGTAATAGCTTGGAATTCGAGAATGGATGCAATGGTAAGCGAACTTATGGAAGTTGCCACGGCAAGAGTCGAACCGGAGGCAAAGGTACATAGAGCGAATTTAATAGGAGAGTTAGGGATATCATTTTTTTTACAAGGATTAATTGATAAAAGCATTCAAACGATTGTCCGTAGTAGGAACATTACGGATGATTTGGGTTTAGCAGTTGAGCTAGCGGCCCAAGAAGAGTCGGCCGTACTCTCGAATAAAGAAACGCACCGTGAATCAGTTAGGAGAGATAAATATTGTAGTAATTGCAATAAGAAAGGACATTTGTCATCCTCATGTTTTCTTAAAATGCGACCAAATGAAGTTAAGGCAATAACGTGTTACAATTGTAATAAGGAAGGGCACGGGAGTGCAGAGTAATAGTTTGTAAAGGTTGTAAGAGCACAGGGCATGTAGAGAAAAATTGTAAAAGTAGCAAACCGCAACAATTCACTAACTACAAGGGTAAAGGTTACGAGAACAGGCAGACGGAAAACTAGAACGGGATCATGATGCAAGGCCTGTTATAGGTCCTGAAAGTGTTCACATAGGCCAAGTACACAATAAGTGTAATAACAATGAATGTACAGTTTTACTATCTATAAATGATGTATACGGACCTTTTACATTTTTAATCGATACAGGCTCAGAAATAAGTGTAATAAAGAAAATGCGTACCGAAGGAAATAAAGATAGATACAAGTGACAGATTAAAATTGCTAGGAGTTAGCAAAGGAACACTATTCACGTGTGGAACCGCGAAGGTAACTTTGGAAATATCTCAATGCAAATTGCATGTAGTAGATGATGAATTTCAGTTGTCACAAGACGGATTGATAGGTAGAGATTTATTGAAAGATGCTGTAATTAATTTCACGGAGGAATTCATAGAAGTAAATGGTGATAAACATCAAATAGAAATTAGAGATGTTCATTTCAATGACAACTTTTGTTTACAATACAACGAAAAGTACGTCAACTAATTTCACACCATTTGAATTAGTATTTGGAAGAAAGGCGAATATACCAGCGACATTGCAAAGAAAATCAAACGAGAAGAATTATAACGAACACGAAAGCTATGTGGAGGAATTAGCTCGAAGGCTTAAAGAAAGCCACGAGGTAGCGCGTAAAACTCTAATAGAAACCAAGTCGAAAAATAAAGTCCAGTATGATACAAGAGTAAACGAAGTAACGTTTAAGATAGGAGACCAAGTTATTTTAAGAAATGATTCAGTAAGGCGAGGTCGTAGCAAAAAATTGAGTCCAAACTTTATTGGGACGTACACAGTACAGGAAGTTTCAGGAGTGAACTGCGTTTTGAATATAAATAAGCGAGGGAAGCTCGTTACAGTACACAGTAATCGATTAAAGTTATATATTTAAATTAGAAGGAAAATTGTATGTAAATACATTGTGAACAACCAGTAATAAATTATAGGCAATGCAAGGTAACACAAATCTGGTACATGCAGGTCAATGGCGCTGATAGCAGCGGCGATCGCAGTGATGGCGATATTTCCGAAAGAAGGAAAGGCAATTGATTTCCAGCTCCAACCATATGAGTCAACCCCAGGGGTTTATTTTGACAAGCTAGGTGAAGTTCAACTCTATAACACTGAATGGAAGGTAGTAACTTATGTAAATTTAGAAGCGTTAAATGATGCGTATAATATTGGTAAGAAATACATTCAGAGAACCATGAGATTGTGTTCAGAACTGGAAGTAAATTTAACATATACGTGTAAGAATGAGGTAAAACTTTTAATTATGCAACTAAATAAAACTCAAAACTTGCGTGAATTAATAAGGCAAACAACTAAGACTGAAGAGAAAGAAAATTCAGATCAGAATAGAATGAAGCGAGGAGTTCTTAATTTTGTAGGAAGCATTGCTAAAATTTTATTTGGAACCTTAGACTCGCAAGACGCCGCCTATTATCAAAGTCACATTAAGGATCTTGAATCAGAGAATTTATCGATGTTAAAAGTCGCGAAAGAACTGATGATTGTAGTAAAGAGTACGTTACAATGAATTAATAGATCATTGAATGACGTCGCTAAGAACGAAAACGAATTAAGCGATAATATAGCAACAATACGGGAATATCTGAAGGATGAGACCGAGCAAATAGAAAGCGCATTTAGGAGAACGGAGATTGAAATCGCAGTCAATAGGCATTTAATTGGCACGCAAGGATTCTTAGCGCAATTAAAATATTGGCTCAAAAGGGAGTCTTACAACCTCAGATTATAAGTCCTAGTGATATAATAATGTCGTTTTCAAAGGCACAGAATAATTTCCCACCAGAAATGACATTACCTGTTGAGTTGAGACTGGCTTATGGCTATTTAATAACTAGAATAGCAGAGATTGAAGTGTTCATTACTAAAGAGATACTTGGTTACATTGTAAAGGTGCCATTGGTAGATAAGGAAAAATATGATCATATTAAGGTTATACCATTCCCAACAAGAGTGAATGGTGAGATAGAAAACTTTGTTTTTATTAACGGTGAAAAGGAATTTATATTTCTGGATCAGAACAGGCAAAATTATGTAAATTGAAAATCAAATTAATAATTGTAAAAGGTTGAATGATAAACTTAAGGTATGCAAACAAGAGTCTGCTATCAAATTAGCTCATTCACATGAGGAATGTGTAGTAAAATTGTTGAGAGGGGCACAGGTTATGCCACAAGATTGTCAAAAAATGTAATTAGGGTACAAAAAGTAATGTGCTTTCCCTTAAGAGAAAATAATTGGATTTATATCGCTCCACAGGAGGTAAAAATAACAGTAGTATGTCAGGAGTTGCACACAAGTGATCCTAAGTTAACAAATACAAGAATAACTACAATGTTTAATAGATGTACGTCCTTTGGGCCAAAATCAAAAATTCAATCTTCAAATGTAATTAAAACAAATAGTACCAAAGATCAAGGCTTTGTACCTGATCTATTGTTACAGTATGACTGTTGCGATCATTTAGGTAGGTAAAGGTTATTCTGCCCGAAGGCAGGTCCAAACCTCCGCAGAGGTGTTCCTGAGCCGGAATTTACGTGCGGTAGGGTGGCCAGTTCCATTCCGCTCCTCCATTCCCTTACCCCCACCAACAGCGCGTGGCAACCCATCCAACTCCTGACCACGCCTAATGTTGCTTAACTTCGGAGATCACACGGGATCCGCTGTTTCAACACGGCTACGGCCGTTGGCGATCATTTAGGAATTAACACTAAATTGAGTCAGTTGTAGGATGAAGGAAAGATACCGTTGGTAAATGTGCTTCACCATGCAGAGGAATTAAAATTAGCAAGTCATAAGGTAGAGGACGTTGAAAAATTAATACTTGAACAGGAGGATGAATTAAAGCAAAATCATAAATTGGATAAGTTGAATTTTCTGTCTTATATAGGTGGAGGAACAATTGCTGTTATTTTGTTAACATTATGTTCCTGCTGTTGTTGCAAAAGATGTTGCAAAAGATTTAGACTTGCTCATAAACTGTCAGAGCTAGGAGATGAGTGTTGTGGAAAGGCATGGATCCGCCAAACCATAATTAATGGTCCTAACTCACATTGTTCAGACGAGGACATCACAGTGCACTTTGACAGACAGGGGTATGTAAGATGAAAGCGCGTAAATGAGCGCAGGGGGTAGAAGTATGACAGATCTTACTACTTCCAGTATAGATCTAAATGAAAAGTCTCTTTCTCGATGTTAAGTAAATTTAGATTTTTCACATGCATAATTCATACTTTCAATCACTTACAGTAAAGATAGAATTATCAAACTCTACACGAGACTTGGCCCACCCAATAGCCATATGTGAACCAAATGCTATGTATGTAGCTGTCACATAATTATCCGAAATGTAATGCAAGAAAAGGGGGTAGTTTGAAGGATACCAGTGTTGAGTCACGAGGAAATGGGTAGACAGGATTTAATGAAAATCGGTATGTGAAGTCGGAGAATAAGGGACTACAGTCTACGCTATAAATAATTTCATAAGACGCCCTAAGATCACAGAGTCGAAAGAAAACTAAATGTGAAGGCCTACAATATAGAAAGCTCATAAATGATCAAGAATAACATTACATTGACCATTGTTTGTTGTGATGTGCTTTGTCTTCTGTTGCCACTCATCTCCGATAGATATGATTACTGCTGCGTACCGAGTATTATTTTAGAATTTGCCTTACGTCGCACTGATACAGTTAGGTCTTATGGCGACGATGGGATGGGAAAGGGCTATGAGTGTGAAGGAAGCGGCCTTGGCCTTAATTAAGTATAGCCCTAGCATTTGCCTGGTGTGAAAATGAGAATCCTTGGAATAACATCTTCAAGGCTGCCAACAGTGAGATTCTAATCCACCATCTCCCCGATTCAAGCTCACAGCTGCGCGCCCCTAACCACACGGCCAACTCGCCCAGTCGTACGAGTGTAACAGTCTGCCTAAATATTGACGGGAAATAGCTGGGGAGTTATGCGGCTTTCTTCTTTAGCATGCAATTCCTCTGTATCATAAATGTTCTGATACTACTGGTACGTAACACACTGGTTCATCATAGCATTTGAGCTATTCAATCCCTACTCTGAGGCACTGATTGGAATGAGAAGTGCGCATATTTAATGGAATAATGGCAGAGAAGTGTTCACGGCTGTCTGCAGCCTGATCTTTCCATCTCTGGGACTTTGGACTGATAGATCGACACTGTAGTACTGTTCGTTAAAAGTGAGAAAATGTGCACTTTTTCATTTGATCGAGTATTTTATATGATAATATTGCTTTTAATCGCTACATTCCTACTGACGTTTTTGTAATGACCTATATTGACTTCAGTTAGGAAAACCACTAAGTCAGTCTTTCTGACCATCCCGTAGCGAAGCACGGGTACATCAGCGAGTTAAATCTATATTTGTATCACTCAGAGTCGTGGGTGGTTGTTCGGGGTCCAGCAGCTTGAAACTCGCCTCAGAACACTCGGCCGCCTTAGAGTTCAGATTCTCTCGATAAGCCTTTTGTCGCCAAGCATTCGTGATTTTTTTTTGTTTCTTTAGAAATCCAACAAGCTGCCCTGTCCTACCACACGCGTTAACGATAATTTTAAAGCCTTTTATGGTGCATATGTCATGACACTTTTTGGAAGAAAGACATTTTGCGCATTTCTTCGTACCAACATTTTCTCAAGTGTTCACAATGTCATATTTTCTGCGAAATGCTTGTAAAACTCAACGAGATGAATCAAGAAACGTCTACAAGACATGCTATAGCACCGGAATCTAGCGCTACACTAATTCATAGCTGCGTGCCATGGTGATTTTAGTACTTCAAGATAATGGCATTATTGCATCACTGATGAAGTCACACCGAGTTAAAATTATTATTGTTAGATACATCGTTCCTTTATCTTTACGGTGATATATTAAACTTTGTCGTAGAACGTGTTGTCTACACACTATTTTAATTTGAAAACTTTCGTGCTTTTGTAACATTCACTAGCCGAAATACGGTTCCGGAACTATACACATATTCTACGTCAAAACGACATACAAATACGCAAGACTGGTGAAAAGCCTCTAAAAAGACTGAACAACAAATAACAAACTACACTGACTTCCCTACTTCTGGCGCACTCTCCGATGTTAAATAGAATGACCATAGGTAGAGAGTGTGCAATGTATTGAGTTATTTATAACGAGAACCTGTCACACACAGGTGCTGCTAATTCGTAATTAAAATATACAGCACACCTCATGCATAACGTGCAGTATGTATCCTAAATAATCACAATCTGAAAGTGAATTTATTAATGTGTTGTTGGCAAGAGATTGAAGAGCAGTTGAAATACTGTTGGCCTGTACTACGACTACCAGATAAACGTAGGCTGTAGTTTTGCTAACTCGAATTTAAATATTTTGTTGCGTACTACCATCGAATTTCAACTACGGTATTGTTATGCGGAAGATGGAGTAACACTTTTTATTGCGTTGGCAATAAGGTTACCGAATATATAGTGAAATTTAGTGCCGTGGTGTACCTGTTCCCTGGTATTTTATTTCTTAACCCTCTACTTCTTTCGAAATTGTATGACTAAGAGTCCAATATTAGACTCTTATTAGGCTTTAATGTAGAAGTTCGGGCGAAGAAAAGAATTAGGACTTAAATCTGCACATGCGAAATAAATTTTAAAATTAATTACATATGTAACGAAACTCATAAATTGATGTAGAACAAAAAAGGACTGAAAATGCTATCTAGACGCAAAAGGTAAGATTCGTGTTATGTACCTTATCAATCTTATAAAATAATTCTTTCTTTCTTTCTTTCTTTCTTTCTTTCTTTCTTCCTTTCTTTCTTAATCTGTTCACCCTCCAGGGTCGGTGTTTCCCCCAGACTCAGCGAAGGATCCCACCTCAACCACCCCAAGAGCAGTGTCCTGGAGCGTGAGACATTGGGTGTGGGATACAACTGGTGAGGAGGACCAGTACCTCCTAGCTGGTCTCACCTGCTATGCTGAACCGGGCCCTTGTGGAGGGACGGGAAGATTGGAAGCGACAAACAAGGAAGAGGGACGGAAGCGACCCTGGCCTTAAGTTAGTTATCATCCCGGCATTTGCCTGGAGGAGAAGTGGGAAACCACGGAAAATCACTTCAAGGATGGCTGAGGTGGGAAACGGACCCAACTCTACTCAGTTGACCTACCGAGGCTGAGTGGACACCGTTCCGGCATTCGTTTCGCTTTTCAAATTTCGTGGAAGAGCCGGAAATCGAATCCGGTCCTCCAGGGGTAGGTGCTAATCACGCTAACCACTACATCACAGAGGCGGAATAAAATAATTCCTACCCCAGGATATAATTTTTATTTATTGTCTAATAATTATTATGAGGATGCGTGTTGCGGCGAAAGTAAAGTTTATATTCGTAATCAATGCCACCGTATACGGCGGAAGATAATTAATGTTATTATTATTAATATTTATTGAATTTATTGCTGCTAATTTAATAAGTAATTACTTCATTTCTCCAAGACAATGTTAGAATAGTAACTGAGAACATTTGTCTCACTTTAGGGTAAATATTTAGCAGCAAGTTTATATGAATTCAAAGACATATAACCTCACTAATGTCCTTATTCGACGAACGAATTACCGTGAAAAACGTCATTTACCCTTACTCCATACGAGCACCTTGGAGAGATTTGGAATAGAGCCCAAGCTTTTCGCACGCACTCTAGTGACTAGGAAATGTGTACTATCACATCTAGTACCCAGTCAACTAACATTTAGAAGGTAAAATTTTGTTGGCCAATTGGGATTCGAACCTATAAACAACAGCATAGCAGCATCAAGTAATTACGCCATAACGACTAGGGTTACGTACGAAGCTTGAAGTTGTAATGCTTATAATGCAAGTCATATAGTTAGTGGCAACAACTGCTAGTTTGGGAAGTCTTTAAACATTCTGTGATAACGTAATAATATATTACATTACAACTTATTCTTTTGGATAGCATCATGCAGGTGTACTGCAAATTCATCACGACGTGCAGCCATCTTGATTTTTATAGTAGCGTCCCCGTTAGCAGCGAAGTCCCAGATAAGAGCGTCAACTGCTTTTCCAACTTTGACATAGCTAAACTAGAGAATGTTCTCACAGACTGCACATAAACGAAAGTCGTAGTACGCATTTTCAACCGAATTTCCAGATAAATGTGCAAACTGCCGCATAAATTTAAACCGCAGTTTTAATCTGGCAGTCGTAGTACTGTGTAGAGATGAGAAGAATGCAAGAATGAGGAATGTGGTCTGCAAGCACGAACTTCCCGTTCTGCCCGGAGAGATCGGCTGTTATCTGCTCTTATCTACTACACGAAAACATTGACTCACACTTTGCAGTTTGCTGGATTACAACTGACAAGAGCGAAGAGCTGCCAGTAGAAGATAATATAAAGTCGCCTGGGTAGTAGCGGAGTTGCTATGGTAACCACTGCGTCACTGGCTCTGCTGGTGAAAACCCCTTCGCCCCGTGCCTCACCTGGCATGTGCATTCTTCTGATCTTCCAACAATACAGGCCCTGATAGAGATATCTGAACCTAACTGGAAGATTTGTAAGACGCCTTAGTTTTAGTGTAGTTTGAATCAACAAGGACGATAAAATACTTTTAACAAGTTTACGGTGGATGACTTCATGTTGATGGTTCAGCACAAGAGGATTACATCTAAGCGTCTCTGTTCTTCAGTAGAGCCATTATTTTAAAGTTTTTGTTTCAGTGTCAAAATGATTAAATATTATAGAATGCTGGTGGAAATATTCTACATATACAGTATGTTGATTCCTCAGCCAAAAGGCTGGGTGGCTCACCAACAAATCCACCATTTGCTGTCATAGAAAGGCTAGATATCACTGAAGAGTATATTAAGGAAATGAGGAATGATGAGATACGTGTTGTTTTCCTCACTGAGCTAGAAGTTGCTATTACATACTAGTCTGCCAAACCTGTTTGAATGTACACATCAACTGACCCTATGAGTAACACTAACACACCATTCATAGCAGGGACTGACCGCATCAGGAATGATGTTAACAGTATTGTTCATACCTCAATATTCCAATTGTAACGGCCAAGGATAGGACTGAGACACACCGAGCTCGATAGCTGCAGTCGCTTAAGTGCGGCTTGTATCCAGTAATCGAGAGATAGTGGGTTCGAACTCAACTGTCGGCAGCCCTGAAGATGGTTTTCCGTGGTTTCCCATTTTCACACCACGCAAATGCTGGGGCTGTAGATTAATTAAGGCCACGGCCGCTTCCTTCCCATTCCTAGGCCTTTACCATCCTATCGTCGCCTTAAAGACATATCTGTGTCGGTGCGACGTAAAGCAAATAGCAAAAAAAAAAAAAAAAAAAAAAAAAAAAAGAAACTAAAAGGACTGAGACAGATGAACGAAGTAACTTAACAAGTTTGGTTCTAGCCCATAGCAGAAGTCACAGCATAGGCTACTTTAAACACTACATCTCACCTGAATGAGATATGGGATTACATATTATTTGATAATATACAAATGTTTGAAAAAGATGAAATTTTAAATCTTTATATTTTTAAAATATTTGAGTTGCAATTATTTTGCATTGATATGCTCAGACATTCCTTTGGAGATGTTCTAACTGTATTCCTTATATGCGACTGTTTCTTTCTTACAAGGAGTATAAATGGTGTGGAGATGTAATTGTAGAACTCAAAAGATAATTGTATTGATACCAACAAACCAAACATCAACTCAATAGGCCTACAGTGATCTCACGAAAAAATCATATACTGCTACAAAACTGTATTCTATTCGTGTAACGTTGTACTTTCTTACTCGTCCGTAGCACCGTCTCCCTCTACACTTTTAGAAACTTTGAAAATTACAAAACTCATTATCGACACCGCACTAGTAATGGCATCACTGTTACAGAAGTGAATCAAATCCTTATTTGTCCAGGTGGTGAAAGAAATGCTGGATTTAGTGTAGATGACATGCACATGCACACGCCTCCGATTCGTCGTCGTAACTATCATTATTGAAGACAGTAAGAGGGTCTTGCTTTCTGACCTGCATAACCTTCACATTTGACCAACTCATACAGTTCCCGTTTTGATTCCTATAAAAATTGTTTCCCATTTGTTTGGTTAAGTTCTTCATGTCTACAATATCGCACATATACACGTCGGTGACTTTATTAAGTTTTCCACTATTCTTAGCTATTTTTTGTACCAGGAACTACTGGGAAGACGGGGTTATAGGGCCTTAACGTCTTCACAATATTATGGTCGTCATGATATCCTGAACTAAACTAAGCATGATTTTCACGCGACTGCGTCCAGCTCTTACGTAATTTCGTCCGCTGTCTCGGACTAATAATAATACTAATAATCGTTGGCCTCAGCTACCGGGTGCAGACATTTCAATTTGACGCCACCTGGCTGTCTGCTTGTCAATTTCGACGTTCCGTTTTACTCTAGGACCACTAGATGGCAGACCAAGCAAACCGAAACTCTCTTGGGCGTCTACGGCTGAGATTTAATTAATTTTGTTGGGTAAACACCAAATGTGTCACCAGAGATCTTTTTCATGCCGACATCGTACGACATGGTGTGTCGAATGGACTTTTTTTCCACCCTTCAAAATTCCGACTCCCTCTGCCGGGTTTGAACCCACTATCTTGGGATCCGGAGGCCGACACTTTACCACTGATCCACAAGGCAGCTTGTCTCGGGCTAAATCTGATTAACTTCCATCAGTAAAGGTACCAACATCTTTGGACTAGAATGACCTCTATTTCTGTTTTTTTAAATTTTTTAATTGCTGAGATTCTGAAGATACGTTGCGGATTGTAAGAGTATGAAGTACCCTGTTTTTCGTCTGAAGGCTTTTTTTTTTTTGCTATTGGCTTTACGTCGCACCGACACAGATATATCTTCTGGCGACGATGGGGCAGGAGAGGGCTAGGACCAGGAAGGAAGCGGCCGTGGCCTTAATTAAGGTACAGCCCCAGCATTTGCCTAGTGTGAAAATGGGAAACAAAGGAAAACCATCTTCAGGGCTGCCGACAGTGGGGTTCGAACCTACTATCTCCCTATGAAGGCTTTAGCGATGTGTGGATTATTGTCATTAATATGAAGAGGAACTGCAGCTCAACAATCGACCCAACAATAGGATTTGAAAGATAAAGGTCCCAAGACAAAGTGGTTTATTTTGAAAAGAAAAGAAAAGGCACTATGAACCTCCATTCAGTCATCTGTAAGAAAAGTCATCATCATCTGTTTACCCTCCAGGTTCGGCTTTTCCCTCGGACTCGGCGAGGGATCCCACCTCTACCGCCTCAAGGGCAGTGTGCTGGAGCTTCAGACTCTTGGTCGGGGGATACAACTGGGGAGAATGACCAGTACCTCGACCAGGCGGCCTCACCTGCTAAGCTGAACAGGGGCCTTGTGGAGGGATGGGAAGATTGGAAGGGATAGGCAAGGAGGAGGGAAGGAAGCGGCCGTGGCCTTAAGTTAGGTACCATCCCGGCATTCGCCAGGAGGAGAAGTGGGAAACCACGGAAAACCACTTCCAGGAAGGCTGAGGTGGGAATCGAACCCACCTCTACTCAGTTGACCTCACGAGGCTGAGTGGACCCCGTTCCAGCCCTCGTACCACTTTTCAAATTTCGTGGCAGAGCCTGGAATCGAACCCGGACCTCCGGGGGTGGCAGATAATCACGCTAACCACTACACCACAGAGGCGGACTGTAAGAAAAGTACGAGGGAAAAGATGAACAATCTTACAACTGTTTGTGCTTGGTATTTATCTATATACACTCATGTTCATATAAACAAAAACACCTTGAAAGACCAGAAATAGGAAGTTCATATTCACAGGACATATGCGTTAGTATGTACTGAAGGAATGATTAGCATTTGAACCATGTCGGCCCTCAGGTTCAAGGTCCACAACTATATCTCGGTGCACCACCACCGACTGGTTAAAGGTGCCTGCGGCTCTCGTTGTCGCTATAAACTGAAGGTAATGGATCAATGTGACTTGAGCAGACGTGCAGGATGCCTCGTAGACGTATGCGAGAACCGTACCGTCAAATGAGTGCGTTTGAAGCAGGGCGCATTTTTGGCATGAGAGAACGTGATGCATCAATCCGGGAAATTGCTGCTCGTGTGGGACGAAGTGTGTCGGCAGTGCAACGGGTGTGTACAGAATGGTTCACAGAAGGCCGTAGAACACAACGAGATGTCTCTGGTCGCATCACCCAGGCCAACCCCCCCCCCCCCCCTCCCTAGAAGATCGACACCTCATCCGAATGGCATTGCAGGACAGATCTCCGTCCTCCACTGCTCTGGCGCAACAGTGGAGTAGTTTAACACATCGTACATATCAGGAGTGACAGTCCGTCGCCGTTTATTACGGTCTGGGTTACCGGCGCGTCGTTCACTTCTCCGCCTACCTTTCACTAATGTGCATAAACATGCTAGACTGCAATGGTGTATGGCATGACGTCACTGGGGACAGGAATGGCAGCAGATAGTGTTTTCGCCCGGTCAGGTTCCGTTTGTTTTCTTGTTTACAAAATAAGAACATATCGGCCAGTCTCTGTGATCTCATGCGTGTTACGTGGCCATAAAAATTAAGCATTAATCCTCCTTTTTTGAATGGTGTCCTTTCCGTACAGGTACAGTTCGTTGCTATTCCGCCTCCTACACTCACCATTTCCTCTCATTGGCCTAGGATCCTTCCCAGGATTTTACTTCTTTGGCTATTCCGGCTCCATGGCTTAATGGTTAGCGTCTTGGCCCTTGGTAACAGGGGTCCCGGGTTCGATTCCCGGCAGGGTCGGGAATTTTAATCTTAATTGGTTAATTTCTCTGGCACGGGGTCTGGATGTGTGTGTGTCTCGTCTTCATCATCATTTCATCCTCATCACGACGCGCAGGTCGCCTACGGGAGTCAAATTAAAAAGACCTTCATCTGGCGAGCCGAACATGTCTTCGGGCACTCCCGGCACTAAATGCCATACGCCATTTCATTTACTTCTTTGGCTTCTAACTTTTCAGTCAGACCTTTCCTGTTCAATGCATGGCATTCTGCTGCCTACAGGGCATCTGAACGAATGACTGTACAATAATGTCTATGATTGGCGATCTTGGAGACAGATATTTCTTGCAGATATTTCTAGTTAGCTGGTATACCACTTTTATTTTGTTGATCCTTATTCTTATCCTTCTTCTGCTTTCTCCGTTAGGGTCTTCTAGGAACCACGTGAACATTTCAATGCTTCATCCTTTGATGTACCTTCTTCTTCCACCAATTCTCCTTTATCTGCTCACTATGTCTCCTTTTTCTCTACTCGGATCGTTTTGAGACTGTTTTCTTTCCCTCTGGCTTTGGAATCCTTCCACTTTTAACACTTTTTTTTTCTAAAACAACTCTCTCTCTCTCTCTGTTGCTGCTTCTTATATTATTTCTTTCCAATTTACTTCATGAATCCAGGTTGTTGTTGACTTCTTGTTCCAAAGATACTTGAAGATCTGTTTGGTTAACCTGTTGTCATCCATTCTGTATAAATGTTTTCAATGTTCCGGAATATTTCGTCATTACTTTTTGATTTCCAGAGTTCTTTAGTTCGTGGAGGATCGAGTATTTTCCGCACAATTTTTCTTTCCAGTACTTGTAATTTATTCGGCTTGTTAATCAGTAAGAGGCATTCAGTCGCGTATAGGCCTTCCGGTTTGCCTACTGCGTTTTAGTGTTGTATTTTGAGGTTTTTAGATTAACACTTCTTGTTGTAGATATTCCTAGTTATACCGTATGCTTCTTACATCTTGTGTATCCTTTCTTCTGCAGCGGACCTTTCCAAACCATATTATTGAATTGTTTCGCTCAAACATCTCAATTTCTTTACTTTCCTTATTCGAAAAATTTCTGTTATTAGAAATTCTGGAGCAATTTGTATGTTTGTCATAAAAAAATTACAGGTATTCTTAAACCTGTTCTTCTTCTTATTATTACTAATTGTTAGGATATACTTTTAAAGGATTCCTTCTTTATTAATTTTAGGACATCTTTCCTCATTTTAAGGCTGTGTTAACGATAACTTCAAGTGGTTTCCTTCACGTGCAATCCTCTTCCTATCCGTAATTGAACTCAAGATACAGAGACAACAACACAGTCTGACCTTCGAACCTTATCAGCCAAGAGATAACCCAATCTATTAGTGATATCTGCTGTTTATGTTACCTACGAGTCACCATGATCCATTTATAAGCATTGTCCAGATTATCTGATAAGAATACGATGCAAGTACTGTATATATTTCCTTTTAAAACTGGTCATCATTGCAAAGCAATTCTCTGAGAGGAGACACGTGGTAATTTAATAGTTCAATAGTTCTTGACCGCCTGAGGTGATTGCCTTATGACGTACGAGATATGTGAGATCAGTTAAATGTTGCCGTCAGTCACTTTCTTTGTTTTTGGCACCAGAAGCGTCACTTCTTTCGACAAACAAGTGTATAAATATACTCCAGAGCTCAGGACGTGTCTGCTGCAGCCTACTCACCAATATTCAGTTTTAGCTAGTACCACCGAGTAATTGATTTAGAATATTATTCCCCTAGATCGCGGAGATCAGCATCATGTAATCAAATAAGGAAACACAATATTAGGAAGGGTTTCGAAGAAAGGTTAAACTGGACATCTAAACCGAAGAAAACACGACTGTTCATTAAGGGACTTGGCCTGCCAAATCGAGTGTTTCACAGCCAGATGACCTGCAGATATTGGAGTATCACGTGTTCAGCGTAACGTCATCCCCAGTTATATCGCTTAACTTTCACGACCGGATCCGCCGCTTCGTATTAAACAACTCCTCAGCTAAGTCCGTTCGAACCCTAGGTCCAGAACTGAAACCTCTATACTGGACAGGAATCGAACATGGGGGTTCTGAATAAGATGTAGGCACACAACCTCCCTACCACGGAGTGGTCGAAATTGTCATAAAGGAATAGGTCTTTACTGATGCAATGCAAGAATATCCTCTGGGTTTACTCTACCACAAAAATCGTGTACACATTATAAACACAACGAGTCCACCTGGTTGCCATGATCGTTAAGGCGCTGAAGTCTAAACCGTCTGACACTGCGGTTAGCCGGTTCAAGTCCCTTATGTCGAAAATAATTTCACCATCAGAATGTTGGCCGGTAGGGTAGGAGAGGTGTTGGTATATAATTTCTAATCACTAGATTGCGTGCCAAAAGCTCGGATTAAACTCCAAACCTCTCCGCAGTGCTCATGTGGAGTGAGGGCATATGACGCTGTTGACGGTGATTCGTCCGTCGGATGGGGACTTTAAGCCTTTAGCAGACCCCTTCGTGCTATGCGACAGGACTAGGCTATGTGCTGGTACGGGTTTCACCCTCTCCCTTCCTAATATCACGTCACATTTCATCTCATTAACTCATATAATGAGGTTGGCCGTCAGGAAGGGCATCAGGTCATAATTTTTTGCTAGTGGCTTTACGTCGCACCGACACAGATAGGTCTTGTGGCGACGATGGGACAGGGAAGGGCTAGGAGTGGGAAGGAAGCGGCTGTGGCCTTAATGAAGGTACAGCCTCAGCATTTGCCTGGTGTGAAAATGAGAGACCACGGAAAACCATTTTCAGGGCTGTCGACAGTGGGGCTCGAACCTGCTATCTCCCGAATACTGGATACTGGCCGCACTTAAGCGACTGCAGCTATCGAGCTCGGTCTGGAACTTGCCCGGTCCTGAAGAGGAGGAACACACTGAGATTTGAGTAGATACTGTATGTAGCAAATCAAGTCGAGGTAGCATACTGTACAGCTACAGCTTTCGAATTGAGATTTTTCTTTTTATGATGACGGTGGGTTATGAACAGGCTAGGAGTGGGAAGGAAGTGGCCGTGGCCTTAATTAAGGTACAGTCCCAGCATTTGCCTGTTGTGAAACAGGAAATCCATGGAAAAACATCTTCAGGACTACGAACAGCGGGCTTCTAACCCACTATCTCCCGATTGCAAGTTGGTAGCTACATGACCCAAACTACGCTGCCTCTGTCTCGGTTGTATAGATTTAGTCCTTTTTTTTATACCCGGATGCCTCTCCTGACGCCAATCCCATATGCAGGGATATATTTACCATTGCGTGTTTCTACGGTGGTTTTTAGTGTGTTGTGGGGTACATAAATTAATACGTGTATTTAAATGAATGTAAAAGCTCAGCCCTCGAGCTGCAGGAATTAACCAGACAAAGTTAAAATCCCCTACCCGGCCGAGAAACGAACCCAGGGCCATTTGAACTAAAGATCACAACGTTGACCATTCAGCCTCAGAGGAGAAACTCAACCGACTAGAACTACTTTATTGAAAATATTATTTTGTATGTGCTTAATTTCTTTTCTCATAGCTGCAACGTTAAGCAGATATCAACATGGTTTTCAATTAATTAAAAACACTTAATAATGAAATGTATAAAATATGAGTTCTCTTTTTTATTCTTGACCCCTGGTTACACTTCTTTTCTTTGAGCTCAATGTTGATAGCTCTAATGTTCCCACAAATTAATCACGCGTTTGGTATATGACATGACGTGTGGTGTGTTCACCATAGTTCATGCGGTGTTTATTTGTCTGAACAGCGATATAGTTTCAACAAGCTCCCCACCGTCATGTTCTCTCACTTGACAATCAGCGCTCTGTGCTGGAACATGTTCAGAAAATATGTTACTGTGGTAGTTTTAGTGTAACATCACAAGCCGTATGACAACATGCGCCAGAGGAAGTGCACGTATGATATAAGAAATGACATGGTGTACTTGTGGAAAATATTTCTGAGAAGTGATTTAAAACATTCAACAAAGCTACGTACATTTTATGCTTTCAGTTACTGCTAGGTCGGTCGCCGGCCTTGAAGTAACTCACTCCCGCTTACCGGTGGCCGAGGCAGATTCCGCAACCCCGGCTGGCGACAGCTGGTGAACCATTGTTCTGGATTGGAGCCTTCACATTAGGCTACTCTGTAGCCCAGCTACTCGCCTTCCTTGCGTTCCATTCCAAACACCCTTCAGTGTCATTGTGCAGTTTGAAGTTCCTTCCCGTTACGTATTTCGTTTCAAAATATTATAAACTGTACAAAAGAAATATATTACATTCAGTATGAATTATTTAATTATAAAAACTGAGCAGCGTCCATCTGGAATTTGGGTGACGAAGTAATGGCACAGGTTTTCAGAGACTCTAAAACGTCCGACTCGTTTGGCTGTAAGCTCAATACAACGTCCTTCGGTTCAGAGGGTCCTGAGTTCGATTCCCGAACGAGTCGGAGACTTTTTAAACAATTTGCTTTAAGTGGCACCGACATAGATACCTCTCATAGCGACGAGGGTACAGGAAAGGGATAAGAGTGAGAAGGAAGCGACCGTGTCCTCAATTAAAGTACAACCCCAGCATTTGCCTGATGCGAAAATGGGAAACCACGGAAAACCATCTTCAGGGCTGCCGACAGTGGAGTTCGAACTCACTATCCCCAAACGCAAGATGATAGCAACGTAGTCCAAACCGCGCGGCCGTTTGCTCAGTCGCCGATTTTAATCATGTATGGATAGTGCAGTTGCCTCGGGGACTGGGTGCTGTACACACAACAAACCACACTACCAACCATCACAGATACCCGCAATAGTGAATACATCGCTCCGTAAAACTGGGTCACATCCGCATAAGGTGCCGACCTCAATTGATTGGGAAAAGGTCAGGCAGAATAATAAGATAATGGAGATTTTGCCAATACAAAGGCAAGCAGGAAATTTTTATTATTGATTTTATTACTTATTTATATTAATTATTATTAATTAATGAATGGGAAAGGCAGTGTTGCGAGCGTTCTTGATTTTACTTCAAAAATGAGGGTTGAAGCGAATCAACCAATAATTTTCAAAATTCGGCTGTGTGTACAAAGAACCCTACAGTACCGTCTTCTCAGTAGTCTACAGCGAAATATGAAGTATCGAAAAAACTTAGTACCATCATCACATACATCAATGGATAGTGTTCCGGGGGTTTCGTGGAACGCAAAGGTTTAAGAAGGTGGCGGCATGAATGGATGGATAGAAAAAAGATAAAACACTAATCTAAAACTCTAAAATTTGAAATTTTATTTATTTCCCTGAGTATTTTGTTTCTTTTCAAATTTTAAACTTTGTTAAACAATAACAAACAACAATTGTATAGATATAGGTTTGATCTTTAGCTCGAGAAACAATCTTAGAAAAGCCTAGAACAGTCAGACAAAAACGATTTAAAATAATGAGCTTGAAGCTTCCAAGTTACTGTTTCTACAACAGCACCACTTCTCCATTCGATTACTCCTCTAGGAGACTGAGCTCCAACATTTACTACATCCAAAAGAGCATCCTTGCTCAACACTATCACTTAGGAGGCTATTCTCGTAAAATTTACAAGTTTCAAGCCTCTCCAAGGCACAATCTAACTTTTACGTAAAACAAACAGCAGACTCTGTCTTATCCGCTCAACTGTCTAAGTTACATTTAAATAGGAAATTGATTAAGGGTAGTTAAATTTAACAGGGGTAATAAGTGGCCATTCTACATGGCCTTAGTGAAAAAGAAAAGATAAAAGTTATTGGCGGTAAATTAATTTGTGAGGTGGCCAACACTTGCACTCGTTTGAAGTTCACTTGAAAATTCTTAAAACTCTGCGTGGGCTCATGGCCCAAAGTTACAGCGGATAAGCCTATACTACGGAGGTGACAACGTGGAGAGGATATTTTAAACTACAAAAGGAAAATTTTAAAGTTTACGATATCATAGTCACCTCGATACCAAGCTGAAGGGGATTAAACGAGGGTTTACACTCTTTATTGACTGAGTTAGACAAATGTCTTTACACTAGTTTGAAACTTTACATTGAAAGATTTACATTATGAAAGAAATTTTAAAGCTTTCCCTCAAATCAGCTTTCAGAAACTATTACATGGTTAAAAGATGTCTGACATTACCTTGAGCTGGAGGGTCATCCGCAGATGGACGAGACGTGCCCTCTGCCTTCCCTGTGGACACTTGACTGGAGTGATCGAAAGACAACATGGTCCCAAAGATCCCAGCTTTTATAGAGGAGAGGAAGGTTCCAGAATTCTCTGGGCCGAAACCACATACACAGCCACAATTTTTTTTTGCTAGGGGCTTTACGTCGCACCGACACAGATAGGTCTTATGGCGACGATGGGATAGGAAAGGCCTAGGAGTTGGAAGGAAGCGGCCGTGGCCTTAATTAACGTACAGCCCCAGCATTTGCCTGGTGTGAAAATGGGAAACCACGGAAAACCATCTTCAGGGCTGCCGATAGTGGGATTCGAACCTACTATCTCCCGGATGCAAGCTCACAGCCGCGCGCCTCTACGCGCACGGCCAACTCACCCGGTAGCCACAATTTTGATTGGTTACAAAATTAAATTCCGAAATTTTTGACTGGCTAAATTTTTAAGCAGGTGGGAATATATAGTAGTGCTAGTAACCTTAGAACACCAAAAACAATATACACTTGAAATCTTTAGTATCTCGTGTCCAAAAATGTTCATTTCAGGCAAGAAATCAGTACAGCCCTCAGAACCACTCAGTACATGCTTACACACACTCTCTCATTGATCACAACCATTAGACGCATTAACAAATGCACACATCTGAAGACTGAGAGGGTGTGGAGGAAACGAAGTACGAGTATATCTAGCATGAACGAAACACACATGGAGGGGAAGGTACTTGCTTCCCCGCCTGCCCACACGTCCCACTGGCTCGACAATGAAGGGAGAGGTGAATGAAGGTAGGAACCACACGCCTCCTTCAAGGCAACAGACGTAATGTGTATGTCAACTCATTGAGGGTCAAATTCTCCAGTTTCTTTGTAATTCTTGCGTGCAAGGTCTGGCTGAAACGTTAGCGATCTCGACTATGACTTGATTATCAAATGGCATCGCGCTCAACGACTGTAAGAAGGAATGACCCTTAATTTCTTCAGTATAGGCCCTGTTAAATACTACTATTACTACTACTATTGCTACTACTACTACTACTAATAGTAATGGTTATCCTCAAAAACCAAAATAAAAATAACCCGGCATTAAATAATTATGACTATCTGAGACGCAAGGGCGTTTGGAAAACCGTTCCTATGAAGTTATTATCAGCACTGATCAGACAATTAAATGACATATATTAGTGTGGGATTACATTGTGCACACTTCGTCGCAATTAAATTACAATTAATTAATTGTTTTCCTTGATTAGGGTAAACTAGTATAGCCAGGATGTTTAACCATAGAAACATCTTAATCAGTTCCCGAAAAAATGAGGTTGGGAGTGGCCTCTGAATGCGCATCGTGGCAAGCCACACCTCCTGGAAGACGAACACATGTGACGTAGCCTTTGTTACTTCTCCTTCATCCTCAGGGTTGGCCAAAATCTTCGCCCGAGCGTTACCTGTTTCCTTTTCCACCCGGAATTCTTCTAATCGCGATTGTACAAACAATTCAGTCTTGAAAACCTATGAATACAAAATATCTCTTGAAAGTGAATTGACCATCCTCTCACCAGAGGAGGCACCCAAATCGACAGTAGAAACATCTGACGATAAACGTTCGAACTTCTTCAACTAGAAGGTTCACTGTTCGTATTACAGATGGTCTTCTAAAAGGCATTTAGTTTGAATGTACGAAATTGGTGTACCTCCAATACAGATAGTTTATTGAAAAGTAATTTTCCAAACGATCTTTCAACATAGGATGTGAATAAAACCTACGAAGCTTTCCTTCCTTCCTTTCTATGATAACGAGAGGAGAAATGGACACTACTCTGCCTGAGAACTCATTATGAAAAGTGGTACTAGGCCGGGTACGGCGGCTGAGTATCGTGGCTGGCTACCACACGGTAACACAGAATTCACCTGAGCTTCTCTGTAGCCGATTCTGGTTGCCGATTCCTGTCATCTAGTGTGAAGTTGCCCTAATAGGAATCGTGTCTTTAATGTACCTTGAATCGGATTACTGTATCGATTTAGTAACGTGAACAGAATCAAACGAATCGATTCAGTAAAATGAATCGAATATCCCATCACTATTCGGGATGAGCAGCGTATGCTTGATAGGCCGAGGACCTCTTGGGTCCTGTAGCAGCAAGGGATTTGTTTCCTTTTGTTGGTAAGTGCAAATATTATTAGATGATCCATGTTAGATAAATCATGAGTATATACTGAGCCCTTCGCCTTATGGGTGCAACAATGTCCCCGTATTTCGGAGGGGTACACGTGAGACGATAACTTTACCATCCACATTGATGAAGAGGAGGTGAGAAATGAAATACTTAAGTAAAAGACGTTGGGTAGTCTTTGGAACAAAACTGTTTAGTAAAAAACACCAACAACGGCACCCTAACTGTATGATTCCAAACAAAAGGCCGCTACTTTAAGACTGATTATATTATTACATCGCTTCTACTAAATACCGTTATGTGACAATGTTGAGGGTTTAAATACTGACCCGCAGCACATGTATCTCGAAAATTCGTTGATATAGTTCATGCAATACCGAATCTCAAATGACAGAACCTTTTTAATCAGAGTTCGAAGCTGTAATATTATCACATACGATAGCAGTTTTTCTAGGCGCACCGACGAGTAATAAAATCATATCTCAAGTCAAATGGGGTGTTAAAAATATTCCATGAAAAACGAAGATATTCATTTACATTGCGGTGCTTATTTAGCATATCGGTTAAAATATTATATATACCCGTGCTTCGCTATGGAATTCTACATTGTGTACGGAATTATAGGTAAAATACATACACATTGTGAGTAAGATTTTGTAACGGTTCAAATCCCGTTACAATGTGATATCTGTATTATTATTATTATTATTATTATTATTATTATTATTATTATTATTATTATTATTATTATTATTATTATTATTATTATTATTATTGTTAATGTTACCGTGTTTTGGTGGATCTGCAGAGGTGAAAGAAGGTGCGGGCTGGAATGGATCTAACTACAGGTTCGAAAGATTAAAATTTAAATAAAGGTTATATTTTCAATAGACAACAAGGTTTAACAATTTTCACTAGGTGAAATAACCAAAATATCAGGTACAATGTAATTTTACAAACGAAAGTACAAGTTACGGGGTCTTTACAAATCCTGGGCTATGAGCCCCAAAGTTTAACAATCTGAGCTCTCAACTCACAACCAAATATTTTAGAAAAGGGCAGAATTCCCTCAATACAATGGAGCACTTGCTCCCAGGAATCAAAATGTCACGCCTCCCCGAGGCACCTTTCAAAATACCAGAAAGAGCTGATCCGCTCTCAATCTTTCAAGACTATCAAAAGGCCACAACCAACATTACTATCAACTGCCTTCAAGGCACACCTATCAAGAAACAGGGGTATCTAGTACCAATCTACGGGGCCTTCGCAGGAAGGAAAACAAAACGGGTTAAGTTAATGGTCCAAAATACGAAATTGAATGGAGGCGAGTACTTGTGTACTTGGAGCTTGTTAAAACCTAAGTGGCGTTAAGCCGATACACAGGGGCTATTCCAAACTATAGAGGTGACTCGTATAAGAAAATTTTAATACTTAAGGAAGGAGAAGAAAAACGGTTATGAAAACGTAGTCACCTCAAATCAAAATGAAGGGGAGGTCGAGAGGGTAAAGCACTCTCTGTCCCCGATTTACATTTAAAGATATATGAAGTTTTACAAAATAGGAAAAGGTTTACATGTTTTAAGTTATAGTTTACATATTAAAGGTTTCGAACCTGCCCCGCGGGTTAAACTGCTGAGCTAGCAAGGAAAAAAGAAAGATGTTAAACGGCCATTACCTTGTTGAAGAGCTGCTGCCCGAAGGAAGAGGCGCTTCCCGCCCCCTGCTATACTTCCATACACAAAGCAAGATGTTGTTGAAGTGGCCAAGAGCCGAGAAAATCAGCAGTTTTTAAACCCTCGTGGAAGATTCGAGACCTTTCATGAATAATAAAGACACACCCACTCAACTTTATTGGGTAGCTAAGAGTTACGCATGGAAATTCGAAGAAGAAACCTCTGATAGGTGGAAAATTCATTACAGAAATTACTGATTGGCTAAGTTCAAAACAGGTGGAAAGAAGGCTTAATATTGCCAACCCACAAATGAAAGAACAAAATTTAGTAAAGACCAATACTTATAAATACAAAATTTCTTCAACAAAAGTTCCTTCACTTCGCACCAGGGTGCATGGTCATAGTTTTTGGTAGAGACATCTGTGAGAGAATGTCCACACTTCTTGATAATTAGTAAACAAAAACAATTCGAAATTAACACAGTGACATCTTCATATAAACGGTTGAATTAATTCAGTTTTAAAGTTCAGAGTTTCAGCTGTAGAGGAGTAATTTAAGGCGGAAAATTCAAATGTGCGGCGTATAGGTGTACCAACCCGTACAGTTATTATTATTATTATTATTATTATTATTATTATTATTATTATTATTATTATTATTGCTATTATTATTATGTCCATAGCATTATTATTTTATTTGTGAGATTACTATTATTGTAATATAATTATTATTCAATTCGATCCTGCAATGCTTGTCGCTTGCGTGATTGTAGTTAAATGTATGCATATATACGTATGTGTAGATTAATACTAAAGACATGTACAGTAAAGAGTTGCTGTATATCAGATGTAGATGTGACATTGTTACATTGTGCATTTCCGTCAAGTCATCGCTACGTCATGGCTACGTCATCGTGGTCATTTAACGGTGCGCTTACTGCTGGGAGATACGTACTGGGAGCCCTGGACTATTTCACCATTGTATGCAATATCTGTCGCGAAGTGGGAGTAGATAATATTTATTTCTGGAGATTACGTAGGTGCGTCAACCTAACGTCTATAAAAGGTGGCTTCATATTGTAGCGTCAGTCATTATTCAATTGGAAGCAGAGGCCTAAGTCGGTCAGTCAACGAGGGTCAACGAGTGTGAACGAGATGGAGAAGACTCAGTAAGCCATTAGTCTTTGGTCATTGAGAGAGTGAGGCCAAAGTTGGTCGGTCACATAGTTGAAGATACGGACGGGAAGGCTTACAACGAAGTCATAGAAGGATAGACCTGCAATGAGGTCATACAGTGCAGACTTACCAATAAGTCATATAACATGGAGAAGAAGCAGTCAAAACGATGCATCACCAAGTTAGGCGTGACACATCTACAGTAAACACCAGATCTTAGGAATACGCCGTAATTACACTCATAGTGTTGAAGGTACAGTCAAGTGAAACAGTGAGGGATATTCTTCGTATAAATTGTTCAATGTCCGGTCAAGAAGAATTCAAATTCATGCCTAGTTTCTTTCAGTTGCAATGTCATAATTTCATATTCACATCTGTTTTATCGCAACAAGACTTACTATTTTTTTATATACAATTTAAAGAATATATTTTGTTTTATCAAATGAAATCATAGTATTATTTCAATGACAGAATTAGATAACCTCAAATTAAATGGGAAAAACGAACGCCAATCTCCTTTTCCCAGAACTTCTATGGTATGTTGTCAAAAGTAAGCTTATTACCCCACACCCTGGAGATAGTCAAGATTTTCAATCTATTATTGTTGCACTGAGTGGTAGGTGGCGCCCATCAAATAACGTATGTATAAGTAAGCAGGTAAAAAGTAAGTGTGAGTACAAAGTTCGACGATTGTGTATTTTATTTAATGAATATTAATTTTCATATTTTCCATTTTAAATGCAAATGAATTTCCAAATTTTTCAATATAATTTAAGATTAGTATGTTTTCAAATAAGTAACCGAGACAGGAACACTCACAATGTTACCATACATCACCATACATCGTTCCTTATGTGAAATCTGGGTTGTGGTGTTTTCATTATAACTGCAGGCTCTATTTCATACTACCAGTCAAAACCGAGTTTGGGAGTTTAGATTATAATAATAGGTTCATTTGTCCTCTGCAGTCACAATCGACATAACAATCACGAACTCAGAAACACTTGAACTGTTGCACAAACCAACTTTATTAACTTCATTAATATCATCGCACTCTGCGGAGCCAAGGATAATGTACGTTATTTGCTCATCTATCAAACTATTCAGAACCTGTTGGCTGATGACGTTAGTTTGTTTGTTAATTGGGCACAAAATTGCTACTTTGGAAAACATTGTACTCTCACTTGTATGCAAAGAAGAAGAACCAAGCGAATCTTCTCCTACCGCTTTTTCCCCACACCTGTTAGGTCACGGGTGCAAATTGCGTCTCACATGTAGCTTTGGTCCTGTTTTACGGCCGGATGCCCTTCCTGAAGCCAACCCTATATGGAGTGATGTAATCACTATTGCATGTTTCTGTGGTGGTTGGTAGTGTAGTTTGTTGTGTGAATATGAAGAGGAGAGTGTTGGGACGGACACAAACACCCAGTCCCCGAGCCTGAAGAATTAATCAGAAGCTGTTAAAATTCCCGACCCGGCCGGAAATCGAACCTGGGACCCTCTGAACCGAAGGCCAGTACGCTGACCATTCAGCCAAAAAGACGGACAAAGAAGAACCAAGCTAATTTTATGCAATATATTTTTAAATCTGGTTTTGTTAAATCTCGATAATGCGATTTGGACTAATTCTCCGTTACCGAGTTTCAGAAGCCATTCACTTGAGTTAAATAACTTTGGGCAAAAAAGTACAATATTTTTAACTTGACTGGTGAACAACTGTTCTGTGATAGTCAGGAATTACTGTCGGGCACTGTCGGAAATCTGCACCAAGCAAGATCACTATTCTAGCGAAAGCTGATTAGTTGCTCATTATAAGTAGCTGATCTACTGCTGAAAGAGCTTCACTGTGAGCCATGGTTGCCTCTTCCCATATGATTTACAAAGCTTTTCTAACTTTCCCTACGTCTTCTGAAACAATTCTTATATTAGAGGTCTGCGAATTTCGAGTCTCTATTCGCTCTTTCCTGTGACTTAACTTTAATTTATCTTTCTCCAAATGTATGGTTTTAGCTTCATTCGTTCGTGTCTGCATATCGTCGTTGCCGGGGCAAAACCTTCTATGTGAAATATTTTAGCTTAGAACATTGGCCGGTACGTTTCTGTCATCTAAGGTGCAATATTGTGTGATTACTGTCAAGGCATTCTCGCTCTTCATAATGTATGTGCTGCGGGTCAGTATATCTCCAAAAATATTTTCACATAGGAGGTTTTGTCCCGGCAACGACGATATTCTGTCTTCGCCACTTTCCCTTTGTTTTACTCTCGTTGTCTTCCCTGTGAGGGTTTAGTCGACAGTTAGATGCTTTATTAATTTAATTGTTGTTAATTTAACACAGGAAATTCATACAACCTGTGACGATCTTTCCAGGTGATATTCTCCCGACGGATTTCTGCTGAGTACGACAGATGTGGCAAAAGCGATGGCGTAAACTCCACAGACGAACATATTAGACTAATGATCTACTCGGTGATAAACAATTGGGCAGGAGTTATAAAAGTAAATTGTTTGGGGGTTGATTTGTGGGCTCGTGGCCTCCGTGAGGAATGCATCACTTTTTGAGAAGTCTTGGAATGTAAGATTTATATGATTTACTTTCATAACATGATGAATGCTGGTTAATACGTCATAAAGATTTGTCCTGCACGACATACGGTCTTGCCTGCATACACGCATGAAAGCTAGGCCAAAAATTTACCATGGGAGTATTCCTTTCCAAATATTCAACAACTGTAACACTTCGATGCCCATGAGCACATCCTATTTCAAACATATTTATTGCGCTTGATTTTTCCCTTGTAGGATCAACAGACCTTGCAAAGGAGACCGTCTATCTATCACCTATGAACGCACATAACATGACTAGCGGGAGATATTTCGTCAGTCGAATATACATAAAACACATACATTGTTTTCACAGCAAGGAACAAGGAAACAAGTTTAGAAATCTTAATTAGGACCTATTACCTATGTTATGGATTTACGAAAGGAGAACTGAAAATTGTGCCACAAATACTTTGGCTATTTTTATGACACCATCTGGTAAATAGCAGGTAGTTTGGGGAGGACTCGAGTTGAACCCGTCTGGTCCCGAAAGGGTTAGTCCTTGAAATATGTGAGCTACGCTGATGGTCAGTTTTAATATTATGAAAGTGAGAGGAGATTCGTCTGAAAACTCTCGATTTTGGGGGAATTCCTGCATTAATTTCCTCTCTTATACACGGACCATTTGTTGATGGTCGTGCACTTTTTGTATAACCGGTTGTATCGTTATTGTCATCTCATTTTACAATAAAGTTTAATCAAATTCAAACTCCCATTTGCGTCCACTCCCATTACGCCGTTTCTCTCAACTTGCTGTTGACAAATCTAATAAAGCCACAAATTAATCACGCATTTAGGATCTGACATGACATGCGGTGTGTATAGTGATGTATCTCTTGTTCACTTGTCGCAGTACAAACAAAATCGTCCACTCTCCGCCTGTTATTTTTTCTCACTTGACAGCAAAAGCCACATCTATGAAATAATTTTAAGATGCGCTTTATGGTATAGAAATCTCTCACGGCATATGAAAATAGGGACGAGGGTTCGTAACTCACTCAAAATATGAGAAAAAACTTACTTGTATCAATGTATACGTTTGAGTAAGCAATGTTTCATACGAAAAATTTGAACTCATGTCATTAGGACACAAATTTAGACTGTGGCGTTACTTTGATACCTGAAACAATATTCCTCGAAACAAGCAAACGAAAACCAAACAAGCCCCACGATCCTAAAACTCTCGAGGATTTTGGCCACCTGATCAGTGGTAATATTCTCTTAAGGTCCTTACATAACTTTCCTGAATTTTTAACGTTTATTCTCATTTCGTTTTTGTAATGTCAATTCTTAGTTCCTTTGAGCCCTACTTTTCATAGCCGCGCTTTCACCCAGTTTCTACAGGCTCCTGGCCTCGGCGCGAGACCTCACTGCCTAGTTTTCTAAATTTGAACTGGATAACTATCCCTGGTGCGATGGCTGAAGTCGGCGTCCGACAAGCAACTTTCATTAGAGCCTTTCACCAGAAAGAGAGCAATTGTTACCAAACCAAGCCCTACTAAGACGGTTCAGTCCCATTCACCGGGCCCAACTGCGTCCACTAGAGCTTCCCTCATTGTGCCACAACCATCGAGCTCCGGCTGCTCAGACTCCCCAGCCAGCCCTACTTCTAGAGGCTGAAATCGTCCATGGACTCCAGCTTTGAGTCTAACACAATGATCAAGACGGCTTCACTTCAGTGAGACACAAGAAGACTAACCGAAGCGCCTCCTTAACTGAGTTTCGTAAAGCAAATCCTGCCCCTGCAACGACTACCACTACAACCCGAAACAAATCTATACATATAAAATAACACGTCCTGACTGACTGACTAACTGACCGACTGATTCATCATCGCCGAGGCAAAACTACTGAACAGAACGTAATGAAATTTTGCATATACATTCATATTAGAGTGAGAGTGCTTACTAAGGGAGCATTTTTGGATATTCCATAACTAAAGGGATGAAAAGAGGGATGAATTTTAAATGAGTATATCTATATCTCAATACTTAAAAGTGTACAGACGTAAAATATGGTATTTGGACTCTCCTTTAAAAATAAGAAACACGCATTTTCTCTTTTCCGAAAATCCCACTAAGGGAGTTGAGAAAGATAAAAATGGCGTTGAATACCTTTTATGTACTTATATCTCAAAAACCGAGGATGTTACAGACATAAACATTTGTTTTAATCTCCTATAAAAATAAGGAAATACGTAATTTATTGTTTTCGGAAAATACAATAAATGGGGGGGGGGGTGAACAGGAGTGATAAACGGGGTGAATTTTTAAAAGATTATATCTATAGTATGTCTCAAAAACGTAACATGTTTCAGACGCGAAAATTGGTATTTGGAATCTCCTTTAAAAATAAAGAAACAGGTATTTTTTGTTTTGGGAAAATCCACTTAAGAGACGGTGAAATAATTGAAAATTTAGTTGAATTATTTGTATGAGGATACTTATATTTAAAAAAATAAAGATGTGAAAATTGGTAGGTATAACAAATCCCCTTTAGAAATAAAGAAACGCATTTCTTGGGGAATATATCAACGAGGGAGGGGGGGGGGGAGACGGAGTGAACAAGGAGTTGAATTCTTTTCATGATGATACATATATCCGAAAACTGAAAATGTTATAGGCGTGAAAATTGATATTTGGAATGTCCTTTAAAAATAAACACGCATTTCTCGGGGAAAATCAACTTGGGGGCAGGAACGGAAAGAATGAGTTAAATTATTTTTATGAGGATACATATATATATATATATAAAACTGAAGGAGTCGTGTTAATTGGTATTTGGAAGCTCCTTTATGAATAAATAAATATTTATTGTATTCTGAAAATTCATTTAAGGGGAGGGTGACAGGAAGTGAAAGATATGAATTATTTTTATGGGGATACCTATATCTAAAAAACTGAAGGTAACAGACCTGAAAATTGTTGTTTGGAATCTTCCTTCAAAGTAAAGAAATACGCATTTTGTTCGGGGTGGGGGGTGGAAAAATCAACATAACGGGGGAGGGGCTGAAAAAGGAGTTGAATTCTTTTTATGAGGATACTTATATCTCAAAAACTCTAGATGTTACAGACGTGAAAATTAGTATTTGGATTCTCCTTTAAAAGTAAAGACTTAATTGCGGCCAGTATCCAGTAATCGGGAGATAGTGGGTTCGAGCCCCACTGTCGGCAGCCCTGAAGATGGTTTTCCGTGGTTTCCCATTTTCACACCAGGCAAATGCCGGGGCTGTACCTTAATTAAGGCCACGGCCGTTTCCTTCCACTTCCTAGGCCTTTCCTATCCCATCGTCGCCAAAGACCTATCTGTGTCGGTGCGACGTAAAACAAATAGAAAGAAACATGCATTTTTTTCTGAAAATCGACCTAAAAGGGTGGGGGTGAAAATAAGTAAAGGGGGAATTGAATTATGTTTATGCGGATACTTACATCTCAAAAACTGAATATATTACAGATGTGAAAGTTGGTATTTGGAATCTCCTCTAAAAGTGTAGAAACATGTAATGTTTCGACTTGGGAGAGGACTGTTTCTCACACGTACAGTTCTATGTCACTTGGTCATCTTAGCCCCAAAAAGCAATAGCAAAAACGTGGTTTACAAAGATTTTCTGGGGCAAATGAAATTAAATTTTTCGGTGAGTTTTTATACTTTAGGGATTTTCAGATAATATCTTTTAGTACAGTACCGAGGAATGATTATTTTTGTCAAATTACGAAATCCTCGCGAGCGAGGCAGCGGGTGACTGCTAGTAGGACATAATCATCAACATAACACGTCCGGCTCCATGCTGACCTTTGGTCCAGAGGATCCAGGATTCGATTCCCGGCCGGGTCGGGGATTTTAACCTTCATTGATTAATTCCAGTTAGTCGGGGGCTGGGTGTGTGTGAAGCCTTTAGCATTAGAATTCAATTGCCATTAACGCACAGGTAAGCCTATACGGCGTCAAGCCGAAAGACCTGCACTCGACCTCTTCGGAGGCCACACGACATTATTATCGACATATCACAGCTGATACTACCCCGCTTCACGTTATCTCTATCAATATTTGGAGGGGAAAATATGACTACCTGGAGAATCTTATTATCTTTCTACAGCGGAAACAGTGGAAAGTTTGAATGGTCGAAATAAAGAATGAGAATGAAACTTAAATATTTTACTATGTAAACAAACCACATAATTAGATTTACACTCACGTACACATCATAAACGATATTTTGCTGTTCTAATATAATAACTGATCAATCAATTAATTAAACATATAATTACTCATTGCAAAATAGTTTAATAATCGACGCCTAAACGTCTCATATCCACCCACATTTCAGCAACACAAGGGAGTTTGTAAGAAGTATCTATACATAATATGAGGTACTAAGAACTATAGTTCATTACGTTCAAGGTATAATTCATAAGTAATATTGAAGTAACTTCATAGATATCCCGATATTCTCATTTAGAAAAACAAATATTTATTTTACAAGCGGGGTTTACGCCTTACCGACACAGATAGGTCTTTTGACGATGATGGGATATGAAAGGGCAAGGAGTGAGAAGAAAGTGGTCGTGGCATTAATTAAGCTAGAGCTTCAGCATTAGCCTGGCATGAAAATGGGAAACCACGCAAAACCACCTTGAGGGCTGCCAAGAGTGGAGTTCAGAAACACAAACAAACGGGCTTAGAAGATTCAATGTGTAGTCAATATTGCAGTTACTCTTACCTAACTTTACAGATTTTTAACACTCATGAATGGGTAATAATAATAATTATAATAATAACAATAATACAAAATACATTTGCCATAATTTTATAGCATAAGTGAAAATTGCCAGTACATCTGCAATATTCTCCATGTGTGGAGATGGTGAAATGATATCGACAGCATCTCGTGTCTGTCGCTAAAGGCGACAAAATGGGAGTTCAGAGCTCTGAACTTGGGAGCGTTGGATGCCAACCATAGCATTGCTTCCATTTAATTGTAACAGGCTTCTCCTCGCTTTCATCTTTCCTATCCAATCTCACTTGGTTAATTCGTGTTCTCTTCTGACTTCGACGGTATTAGGTTTTCATATTTTGGGAGGTTTTGATTTTCACGCCCTTCGTGGCACTTTCCTATTTTCTGCCAATAACTTCATTTTTCGAAGTATCGGGCCTTTTGAATTATTCCTTCTGATCAGTGTCAATAGGAGATGTTCACCCAGTTGTACTTCATCTTAATAATCACCGCCAACTTTACACCTACTTCTTCTAATGCTGTTATGTGTAGGTACTCGTGTAACAACTTCATTATTAGCTTCATACAAAACGCAATCGTGATGTTGATCAGAGAAAAAAGAACAGGATAATTTTTATCTCTACATAAAAACGAAATGACGTCTGTCTGTCTGTCTGTCTGTCTGTCTGTCTGTCTGTCTGTCTGTCTGTCTGTCTGTCATAACGACATCACGTCTGAACCACTCGCCAAAATTTCAGGAAATTTTGCACAAACATTCTCAGAGGTAACTGTCACATAACTAGATATTATTTCAAAATATTTACCTTAAATGTAATACTTGCAAATATTTATTTCTCACTAGATCACGCCTAAATTACTGGACCTATTGAGCTGAAATTTTGTATGGGTATATCTCAGATAATCAGTTCCAACACACGTCCGTTCTAATCTATACCAGGTGGCTCCCGAACGCCGTACTTTCTACTTACAAATGTCCCGCATGCACAAGTGATGAACGGGATATCTACCAACTGATTTTCACAGGGTCACTACTGCCAGCGGGCAGGTTACGTCAGAGATAAGAACCAGCCTATCGTTCGTAGCATGTTACTCAGCGCTACTAGTCTAACGCACCCCTTGCAATAGTAAACCTCGTTTTCCACCGCATAGTTCTAGGCGGGTGTATGGTACAACCGCACTATATTTCCTGTCAGCATATCGGCAATGGCTAGTGTGTTCAGCACCAACGAATACACAGACATTAATTTAATCTGGACAACCTGGTCGGAATGCAGCCGAAGCTCCAAACAGACGTATGCCTTCTACAAACGTATTTCGCCGAACAGTATTAGTTTTTGTTTCATACAAGCAACTCTTTCATCGAGTGGAATGTCTACACGTGTATAAATTAATAAGTTATTACATTTCCTTTTCTGCATCTTTGGCGTATTTACAAACAATAGCGGTGATTAGGGAGTGGGGCGAGGAGGGACAGTCACACCTCCCCCCAATCCATATTTTGGAGTACACATTCGTTTTCTTATTCCACTTTAGCCAGCTGGAACTCGGAATCATTAAAACAAAGTTATTTGTACAAGCCTTATTGTTTTATCTCCTAGTTATTTCCTTTCTTTTTTAATTATTAACATAATTATTGGCTTAAATACGCACAAAATGCCGTTCGTTGCCGCTAACTGATTTATATAGCGCTACGGCAAGTAGTGGAGAGTTTGCATGTGCTGTGAGGAAGGGTAGTAGGGGTACATATTTTTGTCAAGGTCGTGGAAACTGAGTTATAATTCCTTTTTTTCTAGTGGGTTTACGTCGCACCGACACAGATAGGTCTCATGGCGACGATGGGATAGGAGTTGGAACGAAGTGGCCGTGGCCTTGATTAACGTACAGCCCCATCATTTGCCTGGTGTGAAAATGGGAAACCACGGAATACCATCTTCAGGGCTGCAGACAGTGGGATTCGAACTCACTATCTCCCGGATGCAAGCTCACAGCCTATTAGATCGTGTTACGTACATTTCGTCCTATACCATTATCATCAAAACTGATAGTCTGTGTGTCTGTCCATCAAATTTCATATTTAGAATTCACCTGTCCTAGGGTAGATTTTAGGGCAAATATTGTCCAGTTCCATGGCTAAATGGTTAGAGTGCTGGCTTTTGGTCGCAGGGGTCCCGGGTTCAATTCCCGGCAGGGTCAGGAATTTTAACCATAATTAGTTAATTTCTCTGGCACGGGGGCTGGGTGTATGCGTCGTCTTCATCATTTCATCCTCATCATGATGCCCAGGTCGCCTAAGAGCGTCAAATCGAAAGTCCTGCACCTGGCGAGCCGAACATGTGCTAGGACACTCCCAGCAATAAAGCCATACGCCATCTCATTTCATTTCAGGGCAAATATTGTTTCTAAACCCCTGACCTGACTGCGGGTTTACACGAAACTGAAACCGTGATTTTGCACTCCCACAAAATATACTCAACCAAATTTAATGGAAATCTACTGCCTTAATGGAAATTAATTTCTAAACCTTTGTTCTCATTTTCATCATTTCGATACGAGGATTAATAAGGGAGATATCATTAATGGACAGTTTTTCGGCACAAGTCCCACCGGACTTAACTCATGAGTGGGTGCGTGTTAAGCTTATTTCTTACAACTTGAAAACTAATGAAGATATTTGAATCAAACTTTATATTCAATAGCCACCTGTCCAAAGGTTGGTTTTAAAGTTTAATAACATTTCATGTTCCCGGAATGGACTGACGGTTTATAGGGAACCCAAATGGTGATTTTATTCTTCCACAATATATACAGTACAAGACCAAGGTGATTGGAAATCGATCCAACTTGATGGAAATCCATTTCAAAAGCTTTTTTACTTTCATGTGCATTTTTTCCACAGGAGGATTAATAAGAGATGTATCATGAATGGTCGGTTTTGCAGGTTAAGTGCAGCGGACATAGCCCAAAATGTGTTGTACGTGGAGGAGATTCCTTATCTATCTATATAAATAAAATCCTAACTACTGTGTACAATGACTATTTTTGCGAAATTTTCGTACAGCTACCCGTTTAAGGGGTAATAATGACCATCTGCATATGTTTTGCCTTAGTTTCCTGAAAGTCCTCATTTTTAACCTCCTCGCCCAAAATCCAGATTGCGGTATAATCTGCCAGACAAACAAGAAAACTGAAATTTGGCAAAATTATACGTTTTAGCCTTTTTCACATTTTTATCCCCGAAGAATATCGAAATATGGAGGCAATTTTAATGATGGTGTAGACCTTCGGGAAGTTCTATCACATAAGGGATGGCACAATCTCCGTTCACTTTGGACTGATTTACAACCTTGCTCTAATGACTTTTTGTCCTATCTGTATCCCTTTTACGTTTGATTTATCTCTGTTTCTCGATTTTAAGTAAATTTAGATTTTTCACATGCATAATTCATACTTTCAATCACTTATAGGAAAGATAGAATCATCAAACTCTACACGTAAATTGGCCCACCCAATAGCCATATGTGAACCAAATGCTATGTATGTAGCTGTCACATAGTTATCCGAAATGTAATGCAATGTGGGATAATCTTAGTAAAAAAATACCCTATTCAACGTTTCTAACACAATCTGACCCATGAATATATGGTATATCATAGGACCATCCATTGAGGCCGCTAAATCCGACGTCTTATGGTACAATCCTTTGTCGATATGACGTACCGTTTAGCAGCAGTTAATCTGTAAATGAACGTCTGCAATTTGGTAAACATGCATATACTTTCGTATGTCGATCTATATATGTTCACTGATGTCGATCTGTAGCGATCGAGAAAGAGTGTCTCTGCTAATGTAGTCAGTACTCCCCACACCGAATTTGACTGGCGGTAGGAATGGGGTCCTTCTCCAACTCCTGTGTAACTGGCATTAGTAAGGAGGGCCTACCAGTGTAATGAATAATTCACTTCTCGATTTGACTTGCAGAAGGCATGGCAGCATGCAGTTTGTTTAAAACTCCCCTACCCGATTGTGTTCAGTTGTAGGCAAGTGTGCCCGCCATTTAAACTAAGGTACTCATATAAAATCTGACTGGCATTAGGCATAGTAGCCTGCTATTTTGATGGAAACTCACCAACTTGGTGTGACTGGCAGTAAGCTGGCTGGCAGTAGAAAAAGGGGCCTGCCATTATAATGATAGCTGCACAACTCAGTTTAGACTGGTGGTAGGGAAGTTGCATGCCATTATAATAAATACTCCTTAACTGTAATCTGTTTCGAAGTAGGAAAGGGGGCCTGCCATTCTAACGAAAAGTCCCCAAATAGATTGTGACCGGGCAGTAGGCAATGGGGCCTGCAATTATAATGTAAACTTACCAACTCGATTGTGAATGGCAGTAGGCAAGTGTGCCTGCCGTTATCATCACAAATCCGTAACAAACACATTACATTGGAAACAACGTATGGGGACCTCCCCATGCTGTTTCTCTGATAACTCTAAGAGACATGCAATTTTAAAACAATCTAATTTACTGCATGTACAGTATTTACTTCGATTTTCGAATACAATATAGAATATCGTAGCGAAGCACGGGTACATTTGCTAGTCAGAAATAATTTTCCGAGTGATATGATATGCTTTGCTATGCTAATTCTCATCTCCTGCAATTAGAAGGTGTTCGCGGTATCAACCGTGAGAACTAAGCCAACTCTTCACAGAGGAGCCAAGTGGACTTCAATTGTGTTAGCCGGGGGATTAACACGGCTTGGCGTAGCTTGTTGAGCTAATAAATACTGAGCTCTGGGAGCAGAGAGCCCACTCTATACTCAACTCTGATCTTGGAAGTATGTAATGTGTGTCGGTCGCGCTGAAACTTAATTTGTGAACAAGGTGTAATCATTTGAACAGTGTTAGACATTTGTAGACATTGTCTTTGTCTGGACGGTTAGAATACCGGTTAGTTACTTCTAGGCAGAATTGTAAAAGCGAACAGCAATCAATAATTATGTTTCGAGATAAAGACATCGCCCGCTGTGTAGGCTTAAATCCAGTAAAGCTAGATTGCTAATTTTTGCTCTAAAGAGGAGTGCTAACTCAGGATAAATTTGACAGATTAGAAATCTCGTTAATTGGGCTTTTCATGTGGACAGAAATTAATTTGCGGATGGTCAGGGCGCTAAGCTAGATGATGCTGGAACTGTGTTTAGGAATAGCATTAACATTAATAAGCCTAGCAGAAGGAGGAATGAACTAGCATCAAACTTCGCTTTATAGTTTCCTAGGACTAAGGTGCGTGGACTAAGGTGCGTGTGCGGTTAACCACGGTAATTTGCCTGATAACTTTCCATAACGGAAATGATAGGTGCAATGGCGCTATGCTATAGTAAGGGGAGATAAACGTAGACGAATATGAACAAGAGAGAAGCCTCCCCGCGGTATGTGTTAAGAATATTAATTAAATTCATCCGGACGTTCCCTGGGCAACGGACTAGGACATTTCCTAGACGGCTGATTCTCGCACACCAGAAGCATCTTTTGTAGATATATTTCATTCAGGTGAGCACCTAGAATTTAACATGCCAGCAAGGAAATATCAAGGTAAGTCCTTTTCAGGACCCAAATTTACAATCATGTCTCTTAACACTGAAGGTATATCTCTTGTAAAGAAGAGTTGTTGAGCCGAGTTTGTAGAGAGCAAAAGGTTGACATTGCGTACATCGAAGAATATGGAAGTGCCATATTTACAAAACCTCCAATTTACAATCACTCCAAATTCAACGGAGATTGTGCCATCCGTTATGTGATAGGACTTCCCGTTTATCCCACGAAATACCTCGAAACGAAGGTCTGCACCATCATTAAAATTGCTTCCATATTTCGATATTCTTCGGGGATCAAGATGAAAAATTTAAAGAACTTGGAAGTTTTCCGTAGGTTACCGGCTAAAACGGATAATTTTGCTTAATTTAAATTTTTCAGCTCGTGTGGCAGATTGTGAGGCAACCTTGATTTTGGGTGAGGTGGGAGGGTAACATTTAGGACTTTCAGGAAACTATAGCAAAAAAAATATGCAGATGGTCATTATTACCCCTTAAACGGAAAGCTGTACGAAAATTTCGCCAAAATAGTCAATGCACAGACACACGGTCGTTACGCTGGACTTATCGTGAGAAAGCGATCTTTCATGTTATCTACCTTATTAATCCTCCTGTTCAAAAAATGCACCTGCGAAAACAATTAGAATTGGATTTCCATGAAGTTTGGTCGATTTCTAGTCAGGTTGGTCTTGTACTTTATATATTGTGGGGGAGTAAAACCACCATTCCAGTTCCCTATAAAACCCCAGTCCATTCCGGGAATTTGAAATGGTATTGACCTTAAAACCTACCCTTTGACAGGTGGATGCTAAATATGAAGTTTGGTTCAAATATCTTCAGTAGTTTTCAAGTTGTAAGAAATACGCTTTACACGCACCCGCTCCTGCGTTAAGTCCGGTGGGACTTGTACCGAAAAACGGTCCGCTAATGAGATCTCCTTTATTAATCCTGGTATCGAAATGCACATGAGAGAAAATTTAGAAATTAATTTCCATTAAGGTAGGTAGATTTCCATTAAGTTTGGTTGTTTATATTTTGAGGGAGTGCAAAATCACGGTTTCGCTTTCGTATGAACCCCCAGTCAGTTCAGAGATTTGGAAACAATATTTGCCCTAAAACCTACCCAAGGATAGGTGGATTTTAAATATGAAGTTTGGCGGAAATATATCCAGTAGTTTTAATGTCATAGATGGACAGACAAACAGACAAACAAACAAACACCAAAGCTAAAAATTATGCAGATGGTCATTATTGCACCGCAAACGGATTACTGTACGGAAAGTTCGCCAAAATTGTCAACGTACAGACACACGGTCGTTACGATTTTATTTATATGGATGAATGAGTTAGGGCACAAAACGAATGAGCAACTAATATGGGTACATACTTTACTACCGATCTCGATAGCTGCAGTCGCTTAAGTGCGGCCAATATCCAGTATTCGGGAGATAGTAGTTTCGAACCCCACTGTCGGTAGCTTTGAAAATGGTTTTCCGTGGTTTCCCATTTTCACACCAGGCAAATGCTGGGTCAGTGCCTTAATTAAGGCCACGGCCACTTCCTTCCCACTCCTAGCCCTTCCCCGTCCCATCGTCGCCATAAAACCTATCTGTGTTGGTGCGACGTACAGCAACTAACAATTAAAGCATACTTTACTACCTTACAACCATTTTTTCTGCTACGTCGCAGGGCTTCCGTATGTTTTGTTCGTCTAACACATTCATGTGTGATGTCTTTGCGCACTGAAGTTGTTTAACTTAATTGTCGTTTTTTTCATGGCCGGCCCTTTGGTGTAGGGGTAGCGTGCCTGCCTCTTACCCGGAGGCCCCGGGTTAGATTCCCGGCCAGGTCAGGGATTTTTACCTGGACCTGAGGGCTGGTTCGAGGTCCACTCAGCCTACGTGATTAGAATTGAGGAGCTATCTGACGGTGAGATAGCGGCCCCGGTCTAGAAACCAAGAATAACGGCCGAGAGGATTCGTCGTGCTGACCACACGACACCTCGTAATCTGCTGGCGTTGGGGCTGAGCAGCGGTCGCTTGGTAGGCCAAGGCCCTTCAAGGGCTGTAGTGCAATGGGGTTTGTTTTGTTTGGTTTGGTTTTCTTCATGTTGCTCGTTCTTTTTGTGCCCTAACTCATTCATTAAATGATATATTTATTGGTCCAGGGATCATGCTATTTTCCTTTCAACAAACAAGTGATATGTTTAATGGTACAGGGATCATGATATTTTGCTGTTTGTACTGCCAGAGCTAGTCATATAGACAAAGATAATGACAATTCATAGACATAGCACTCCGATTCGTCGGTGCAAGCCCTGGACCTCAAGAAAGAAATAAAAGACGGCAATAGAAGCGGAATGAGCAACATGAAGAAAACAACACCTAATTAATTCAAACAACTTCAGTGAGCAAAGACATCACACACGAAAATATTAGACAAACAAAACACATACTGAAGCGCTGCGATGTAGCAGAAAAAATAGTTGTAAGGTAGTAAATTATGTATCCATATTATTGCCTGCAAGAAAAAATATTTCGTACTATTTCTTAATTTACCGCAGATTTTAGACATTATCTGTGTAAAAGCAATTATTATGTTTCATTTTGGACAAATATTACAGTGAGATTTCGCCGATACCTTTGGGCTACGTAACCCAATTTTATTTACAACTGGCAGGAGACGAATGACATCGAAGTATGTACGTGTCACATCAATAATTTAATACAATGAAGTACTTACCGATAACTGATTTCATCTTTACGGCTGTTATGTTATTGATATTATAAATTTTATCACAGACTAACTTATCAGCCTAGTCACCTATGGGTGGTTAAGTATATAGCCGTAGCATGTTTCAAATAATTTGGTACTTTAATAAAAAAAGTATTCACCATGTGACATCTGCTCTAATTGTCCGAATGTTATCTTTATGGTACCGTTATGTGGGCCAAAAGCCTCCCTATTCAAGTATGAACCCATCGCTGATCGAAATTATCATTCAAAAGTCGATATGAATCTAAAAATGACATTTTCACATGTTCGGCCACCCATTGCTTTGTCCCTAACTGTCGCAGGGCAGCTGTTATGGTACCATTGTCAGTATTAGTGTGAGCGTTTTAATCACCCATATGAGGAGTCGAAACTGATCTATTTATGTTGTCAAATCACATATTTTTCAAAGATTTATTGCAGAATTACAAAATTTACTGCCATTTATTCACAAACCGCACTTACTTTCGTCATAACGTCACTTATATTTCTTATCCTGTCTGCTTGCGAATAAAATCTCTCAAATCAGACGGTGCGGCACTCCGAGATGTAGCGAGTACGCGTAATCGAGCACTCAAAGCACGAGAACCCCGCGCGGATAGGTTGCATCATCGCGTTAAATTAATCGCTTTGATATTTATCCGAAGCCTTGAGTGAGGTACCTAGATACCAAGTAGGAAAGTCCCCTCTGTATTACTGTGCTGATGGAGTGAATGTACGTCATGGAGACTGTTGCAAGTACCCAGGAGTTAATACAAACGGTATTGTAAACAAAGGTTAGAGACCTCTTCATACTCTTATGAGAGTATTTAGGAGTTTTCTTAAATGCTATTTGTTCGCATCGTCGACCCATGTGGATCTTTTGCCCCTACTGGCACCATATTGTATGTACCTGCGTCTAATTGGAATGGCAGTAGTGTGGAATGTTGTGTGTGAGGAAAGAAGGATTAAGGACATCACAAACACCCAGTACCTAGGCCAGGGATATTAATCATTACAATTGAAAACACCTGACCCAGCCGGATATCGAGCCCGGGACCGCCGGGTGACAGGCGGACGCGTTGCCTCCCACCCCGCTGGGCCGGATAGTGAGAATGTAATGAAGAGGGCGTATAAGTCACTTTTGAGACCCCAGTTAGTGCATGGTTCCACTCTCTGGGGGGCCCTCACCAGGATTGCTTGATTGGAAAGTGGAAAAGGTCGAAAGGAAATTAGCAAGATTTGTCCCGGATGATTTCCTACATAGTTCATAAGAAGGGGAATTAGATACTGGAATAATTTACCAAGGGAAATGTTCGAGAGATGTCCAACTTCCTGAATTATTATTATTATTATTATTATTATTATTATTATTATTATTATTATTAATGTGCATTTAATTGGGAAATATCCCGGTGGCAATTATCACTAAGTCTTATAGTAGTGTGGTAATGAAGTAAAGTTAAAACATAATTACCCAATAACAACAACAACAACAACAAGAGTACAACAAGCAATTCCATAGAAAGAAAATATTACAAGAAATACTACTAATTCGAAATTCTAAATCCAGTATCATCATATAGGCTACAGATTCACGCACAACTTACGTAATAATAATAATAGTAATGTTATTTGCTTTACGTCCCACTAACTACTTTGGGATTGTTGGAGACGCCGAGGTGCCGGAATTTAGTCCCGCAGGAGTGTATTTTACATGTAAGTAAATCTACTGACACGAGGCTGACGTATTTGAGCACCTTGAAATGCCCCCGGAGTGAGCCAGTATCGAACCTGCCAAGTTGGGGTATGAAGGCCAGCGCCTCAACCGTCTGATCCACTCAGCCCGGCACAACGTACGTATTTCTTCTAAATTATTGAAGTAAACGCTAGTTAAAAATTGATAGGATGACAGCCTTAAATGCAGATCAGTGATAAGTGAATGAATGACTATCGGCATATCGAATGTATCACTTCTACTTTGGCAGGATTTCATTCACCCCAACCTTCCGTGCAAGCGATATGGGGCGTTGTCGCGTCAAAATAAGTAGTGTTGCCGTGATGCATACTCCAGCCTGAATGTTAAAAAACAAAGAATAAATAGCATTGCTTCTTTTATTTTAAATGTTTACGGTATCAGGAACGTATAGAAACCATTCAATAGAGATAGTGAGGTGTTCGGATGACCAGATGTCAGTCACCTACTAGTTATACTGTAAGGATAGGTGCCAACTTTTCTAGTCACTTGAGACTGCATGAATAAAGCTGGGCTTGTTATTACTGAGAGCAGTCAGGCACCGCCGTGCACAATATTTCTGTGGATGGCAGCGTTCCAACACGGAGTTGAGTTTTATAGTCCTCTCGGCTGCTTCTTCTTCTTCAATGCCAACAAAAGTTTCTCTCGCAAAAACAGGCTCTTCAGAGCGCCCTATTGTGCTCTATGTTAATGACAGCAGAGCATTGCGTTCCTTGTCTGCAGGGACACAGCCGATGAGGTAATACACACAGACACACACACGAGAGCGCGCGTGAATCTGACACAACTGGTTGTGACAAATGGTGGGATACTTCCACTTCCAGTTCGTTTCTTTAATAATGTGCCATTTCACAATTTCGCACACATTTCATTGAAAGTAAAACGATGAAGTCGTAAAATAATTTGAAATACAGTCATCAAGAACACGATGACATCAGCTTTGTTGTACAATCTGAAGTAATAATAATATTTTTGACAATACTTCCACAACCAAGTCACGCTACCGGATAAGACTGAGTACTTGTAGTGATGGGAGATCCTGAGCTCGAATCTCGACTTTAACATTGGTTAACTATTTAAGTTGCATTGTCCTGATGTTAGCTGAACTTCTCTCAATCTGCTCGGTCCAAGCCAGAAGTGGGATGAGTTCTACTCTCAATCATACTAGAAATAGTTCTCTAATATTTTCAATTTAAATCGCAGGTGGCATTCTAAATTCAGTTCATTATAAATTCGCACTCCAGTTCTGGTACCTTACATACACATTGGTTGACAGACAGACGACACTCTTAATACAGCGAAATTGTGAGCCACTTCAATGTCAGTAGCACTAACTCAAAACTTTAGGGCTGACAGCAACAATTTTGTTCCTACAAATAAGGCAAAACAACAACAATCTTGTTGCTAACACCACAAACAATTCCAGAAACAACAGAAAGAGTGTGAGCGAAAAATAATTGATTCCTGGATGTCTAAAATGCATATATTCACTATGGTCATTCAAAATAAGTAAAGAATGAGAGGAAATAGAAACGTTTCTTAAATCTACAACGGAACAGAAGATCAACAAATTTATGTGTTTGTATCCTGTTATGTGTTTGAAATTGTACAGTAATACGAAGATATCAAAAATCTGCAGTAATATAATATTCTCTGGCAACACTTCCACAAACAAGACATGCTACAGGATAAGACTGAGAACTTGTACTGATTCTAAGTTCGAATCTCGGCTTTAACAGTGGCAATCTTCAATGTACTCTTAGCCCTAATATTTACTAATAAATTAAACTTTTTTAAAAGCGCTACCAATAATTGTATTGTACGTATGGGACTAAGTAATAGGTTACTAATATTAATTCTTACAGACAAGGCACGCCAAGATGAGGTTTATATTTATTATTACCGGGAGTAGTCGGACTTGTTGGTCGAATGGTCAGAGTTGAGGCCTTCGGTTCAGACGGTATCGGATTCGATTCCCAGCCGGGTCTGGAATTTTAATCCCCTCTGATTAATTCTTCCTGCTCGGGGATTGTGTATTTTTGTGCCAACACTTCCCTCTTCATATTCGGACAACACACTATACTATCAACGAACAAAGAAGCATGCAATATTGATTATATCCCTCCATATTGGGTTGGCGTCAGGAAGGGCGTCCGGCCATAAGACAAGGCCAAATCCACATGTGTCACACAGGTGTGGGGAAAGCGGTAGAAGAACAGGATTACCGGAGATACCTCTTATCATTTACACCCATCACAATTTTGATACATAAGTGATACGCAAAATAATGAATTACACTAATGGCCTATCGCAGCAGCAGCTACGAAAAAAGACTAAAAATGAAACTGATGATGAAGAAATCATGAGAAAAGTAATGGAAAATATACTGAACTTACCCGTCCGCTGTGACTATACATACGGAACTTTTGAACTTTGGCAATTTATAGAATATTCGCAATGAATTCTGTTCGCAAGTCTACAATTCTTCTACCATATAAAGCTGGCCGTATAAAGCTCGGCAATTTGTAATTGGAAGTAAATCTGAAATGTACCTATTAAACATCCACTGAATCTTAAAACAGTAAAGACCTAATCCTGGAATGTGGCTACGGTTAGCGGAGAAGGATGCACAGGACACTGTACTGTTATACTGCCTTACGTGGTTCATGAAATCATTATCATGTAGCAACATACCTTTAAGTATGTCGTTTACTTGAGGTTGTGGAAATTAAACCAAACCATTGCGGCAACACGAATTAAAATGTCCATTTACCATTTCTGCAGCGAAATGTCGTGCCTGGCAGTGCACACAGATTTCATTTAATAACCCTACACTGAATAATTCAATCTAGTAGGGTATTTTGGGGGTTCTGGTATCGCCCCTTCCACCCGCCCCTGGGAGAGGCCTCCTCCACACGGAATGTGCAGACTAAGAGTACGTGCTTAACCTCATATGACCTTACTTGAAAAGAACGTGCTCTTAACCTCAAATGATCTTACGCTTGCTACGTACTCAGGCTTAACCTTTTAGACCTCGGGTTCGACCCCAGGCCTAAGGGCGTTAACCATATGGACATAAGTCCGATGTCCACGAGTGTAAGCTGAACCTAACAGCTAACCTATAAGCATGACGTGTCTAGACTTAAACTCGTAGATCCCGAGTTCGATGCCAGGCTTAAGGGCGTTCACCTTACAGAACTAAGATCGATGCCGAGGCTAACCGCATAATAGTGAAGGCTTAACCTTATGTGATGTTAATGGCTAAGGGTGTAGGCTTAGTCTCACGCTGACCAGACCAGACGTTAACCTAACCGGTTGCCCTTCCCAATGACCACGCGTTAACCTCTCCGAACTTGGAGCTATAAGGCTTAATACGTATGCTCTATTCATAAGGGTGTAACATTGCAAAGGGAATTTAAGGGAGCTACGAGTTGAACTTGGAACAAGATGGCAACTATACGGCTTAATACACTTAATTTATTCATTGGGAAGTAATGTCGGAAAGTAACTGCGGGGGCTCAGAGCTGAACTAGGAACGAGATGGCTGCTGCACATAAGTCTAGACAGATGGTATATGGCTTAATACATGCACTTTATTCATAGGGGGCGTAATATTTGGGAGGTATCTTTGGGGCTCGAAGCTGAACGTAACCTCCCCGGCTAACCGCAAAAGAGTGTAAGCTTAACTTAACACAACTTAAGTTCGATACCCGGACTAATCGCTTAAGACTGCACGCTGAACGTTACGCTGACAGGGCGTTAACCTAAGCGGTTGCACTTCCTTACTACAGCTCGGACATTACTTTACACCCTAGCTGATTGTGCAGGCTTAACCTCACGGTGACCAGGTATTAACCTAACCAGAAACCCTTTCTTACACCAGCTTAGCGGCTACACGTTGAACTAATAGGAATCGGGAGATGGTGTACGACTTAATGCGTACACCTTATACATAGCGGCGTACTGTCAAAAGGCACCTCTCAGAGGTTTGAAGCTGAACGCGGAACAAAATGGCAGAGCGGGACTAGGGAGCTGGTGATAGGCTTAACACAAATGCTTTATTCATCGTGATGTAAGATTGGGAAGCATCTTTGGGCCTCGAAGATGAGTGACTAAAGAGTGAATACTCCTCCTCCTAATAGATTTCGACTTCCTCTTCCGACTCCTCATTTACGTTGACTTCCTCCTCCTCTACTTGAGTGCAAGCTTAACCTAACAGACACGTATTCGACTCCTAGCTTAACCTCGTAACGTTGGGAAGTATTATTGTGGCTCGAAGCTGAGCGACTGCAGAGTCATACCTATTCCTCCGCCTCCTCATACATTTATACTTCCTCCTCATCATCCTGCTCCGCATCGACTTAGTAGTATATGAATACATTTATACTTCCTCCTCATCATCCTGCTCCGCATCGACTTAGTAGTATATGAATACATCCTCCTCATCCCGAGTGCAAGCTTAACCTAACAGGCACGGATTTGACTCCAAGGTTAACCTCCTAATATTTGGAAGCAATTTTTGCGGCTCGAATCTGAGCGATTGCATAGTTATTCTACCTCCTTCCTTGAAAGTGAACCTTAGGGGCATGGAGTTGAACGTGGAATTAGATGGCGGCACGGGACTAGAGAGCTGGTGTTAGGCGTAATACATATGCTTTATACATAGGGGTGTAACATTGGGAAGCATCTTTAGGGCTTAAAGCTGAGGGACTGCAGAATCATTCCTCCTGCTCCGTCTTCTCATAGGCTTAGAATTCTTCCTCCTCCTCATCATAGACTTAGTAGCGTATGACTATCTCCCGCTGAGTGCAGACGTAAACTAACAGGCACGGAATCGACTCTAAGATTAACCTCGTAACAGTGGGAAGCATCTTTGAGTCTCGAAGCTGAGGGACTGTACAGTTATTCCTCCTCCTCCTCCACCTCCTCATAGACTTATACTTCCTCCTTCTCCTCCTCATTGACTTAGTAGCGTATGGCTTACTCCTCCTTTTGAGTGTAACCTTAACAGGCACGGATTTTATTCCAGTCTTAACCGCACAGGCCCTGGATACGACCCTAGGCTTAACATTAAAAGGGCGTTAGCTTAACCTAACTGCCAACGTGATTATGCACACGAGTGCTACCTTAACCTAACAGGCAAGGATTTGACGTCAAGCTTAACCTTACAAGGTCGTTACAGACTCAAATTGGAGATCCGATCCCAGGTTCAATTAAACTAGACATGACGAGGCATGGTCCATGGTAACTTTAGGTGGCTTTAATGCTGCGCTTGGTGGAAGATGAACTTGAAACAAGAGGGCGGCTACACATTGTACCGATATGACTAGGAAAATGGCTCAAGGCTTAATACATGTGCTTTTTTCATAGCGAGATAACTTTAGAAACATATTTTAAGGCCTTGAAGCTGAATGGCTGCTGTGTAGGAGACGGTAGCATGTAAGCTGATGCGTAACACGTTATTGGTTTTTGGTGTTTTGGAACACTGATTTTTTATTTTAACATTTCGACCTTGTAGATTTTAACTCTAGAGACCCTCAATTGCCTACTGTAATGTTGACATCACTTAGAGATTAAAACTTTGTGTTCAGAACCCAAAAGTAATTCTGCGCTACACGTGACAGGGAATGGAACCCAGGGCTCTTCCCTTTGAATTGCCAGGTATCATGCTAAGTAAACGACTGTGCGTTAAATTCAAAACACGTACGGTAATATTCGAGCTGCGAGGAATCCGTACCCCGACTTCTACTACCGAACCTGGTACTCACTTGGGCACAAAATTGAAGTGCTATTATTTAACTCAATACACCTAACATTTGAGCTTCGGGAGATTAAAAATCCCCAACCTGACTAGGATTCGAACCTGGAGATCACTTGGACTCAAAACTGAAGTGCTTTCAAATATCTAACTCCGAAAATACAAACATCTAACTCAGCGTGAAGAAAAAAAACACCGGCTCGGGATTTCGAACTTGGAGCTGACTTGGACTCAGAACTATAGAGCTTAAGTGTGTAAAAAGAAGGAAATCCTCAACCCGACCTCAATTCGATGGTGATCTTTTCCTTACTGAAAACTAAGTATGAACTGCTAGTTCAAAGTACGTTAACAGAATATGGAATGAGAATGCAGCTAAAGTGAGATCGTGATTGTATGTGCATTCCAACAACAAATTGTATGCCTGAGCATGTTGATTAGACCTGAAAGTACTTGCTGAGATATGAAATACCAAGTTCACTGTTTTTTCATTTAGCCTAGTATGCACATATCAGCAAAAATAACTGCACGAGAAAGTTGGTTAGACTTGGAAGTATTTGCGGAGAAATGAAACACCAGGTTCGTTTTTTCCTTTTTGCATTTAGCTTAGTATGCATTTATCAGCAAACATTGACTGCACGAGACGCCGACCCGAGTGTCAATCGAACCGGTGACTATTTTACTTGGACAGCAAACAAGCATGACTGCACATTAAGAGCTTGTGTGTTTAATTGATGCACCTTAAGTTCGACCTCCGTTGGTCACCTTTCACAAATCGACTTTCTTGATCGAGATCAAACGTAGATACCTGTGCGCAATATCTATCTAAAAAAATAAACATGCCAACAGCAGTGAAATGGGATGTTACCCTTCAGAAATCGACTAAGTCAGCTATTATATGATCAGTTGACCGTGAATAGTCAGTGTTCAATGTGTATATGGCGATTGTAGAAGTATCCAAGATTAGTGATTATTGTTTCTTTTTACATTTTACATTGATTGGTTCTGTTGGCGTTTGGTAGGTTACGTGCTGTAAGTTACAGAGGTTAGAATTTATTTCGATAATGAGCTGTGGTTTTCGTGGTAGAATACTTATAAACACAGGTTATTATACTGAGCTGTACCTTCCGCAGTTTTACAGTCGGTATTTCGTACACCACTTTAAGATCCGTTGCACTTTCAGTCTGCCCGGTGGCCATGATCATTAAGTCGTCTATACGGTCCATTTCGTTAGCCGGTTCGAGACCTGTTGGACATAAAAAAATCACCAAGAATATCCGGCGGGTTAGGAGAGGTGGCGGTATACAATTTCTAATCACTAGATTACGTGCCAAACACCTGGATTCAATTCCAAACCTCTCCGCAATATTCATATAGAGTGATGGTACATGACGCTGTTGATGGTGATTTGTCCCTCAGATCGGGACGTAAAGCCTTAAGCAGAACCCTTGGTACTATTTGACAGGAGTGGGCTATAAGCAGGCACCGGGTTTCACCCTCTCCCTTCGTATTATTATACATTACATCACAACATGCATTTCATCTCATTAACTCCTCTCATGAGGTGGACGTCAGTAAGGGCATCCGGACGTAAAATATACACTACCGGTACGAAGATTCATCTCACTTCATACCCGACTCGTAGAGAAAAGCGTTGGACATACATGAATACATACATACATACATACATACATACATACATACATACATACATACATACATACATAACTTACATACTTTAAGATCCGTTGCACCTGTCACTAAGGTAACAATTTCTTTAAATACATGTTATTTTGCATTTATAGTCTCCGGCGTACTTCGAGAGAAGTTAATGTAATAATAATGTTATTTGTTTTACGTCCCACTAACTTCTCTTTTACGGTTTTCGGAGACCCGAGGTGCCGGAATTTAGTCCCGCAGGAGTTCTTTTACGTGCCAGTAAATCTACCGACACAAGGCTGACGTATTTGAGCACCTTTAAATACCACCGGACTGAGCCAGGATCGAACCTGCCAAGTTGGGGTCAGATGGCCAGCGGCTTAACCGTCTGAGCCACTCAGCCCGGCAGAAGTTAATGAGTAATTATTCTAGACATATTCGTTTGTACTTTCGATCTTTCAGCATTTAAGGTCAGTTATAATTTGTGTTGGTGCGTATGGGAAAAAAATATATGTCAAAAGTATTTACTTAGTTTTAACAACATGTATATTATTTCAGTTGATCTGTTTTAATTAGGATACGTTTAAATGCAGTATAAATATTGCAGCATAGTTATGTTAGTAGACATTAACTTTCTTGCTCTTTTGTTGTTTGATACTTCCAATATTTCAGCACTTAACGGCAGTTGTTATTTGTGTTAGTGCGTCTCATTAACTCCTCTCATGAGGTTGACGTCAGTAAGGGCATCCGGTCATAAAATATAGACTACCGGTAATAATTGTTGTAGAGTTTCATCGCCTATCTTAAAGTTTATTGGAATCTCCTCAGTTGATTTCTTGACAACTAATACCTTTGTTTTTGAGGTGTCCAGTTTCAATTTTGATTCTTGTAGTGTTGATGTTAAAACTCGTAGCATTGTACTTATTTCCCTCTCTGAATCCACCCTTAACTCCACATTGGTGTATTACTTCCTTTTGGCTCTCAGTATGGAACAGTTTGGTGCAATTAAGTCCATTGTCAGATAGCATTGTGTTTTGAACACAGTATTGTTCAAACAGTAATTTAACTGTTTAATTTGTTCTCCACAAAAGCATAACACACTGTTGCCCTGTTATTATTTTCTCGTGTAGATTCCAGACTAGAAGATATTTTTCCAGACTGAGATTGTGTTAGAAGCAATATTTTGGAATGTATGAAACTATTTAAAAGTAGAGAGGAACTAATGGTAGAGTTAGCTCTATCAGCTGTTGTGAACAGTCAGAATGCAGAAGGAAATATAGTTGAGTAATACACGATCACATAATTCAACTTTTAATTTACGTTAATAGATTTGTGTTCGAAATATATTTTATAATAGATCAAAAGAAAATTAAGTTTAGCCCATCCTTTTGACTTGACTTTGACTTCATTCCTGTTGTTCCTTGTGGAACATAGGGCATCAACAAAGCATCTCCATCTGATCCTGTTGCCAGCCAACCTCTTCACCTCTCTCCAGGTCTTGCCTTCTTCCATTGCCTCCATGTGTACAGATCTTCGCCACGTTTGTTTGGGCCTTCCTCTCCTCCTTTTACCCTGCGGGTTCCAATCCAGTGCCTCTCTCTCGATGGCTTCATTCCCTTTCCTCAACGTATGCCCTATCCATTTCCATTTCCGCCGCTTTATCTGTATGGCCATCTCGGTTTCACCCGTCCTTCTCCATAGTTCATGATTGGAGATTACTTCCGGCCAGTAGATGTTTAAAATCTTCCTTAAACAGCGGTTGACAAAGGTCTGCAACTTGGAGGTAATCACTTTAGTCACCTTCCAGGTCTCGGACCCATACAGTAGAACAGCCTTGACATTACTTCGGAAAATGCGAAGTTTGGTCCTGATAGATATTTTGTTGTTCTTCCATACCGGATAGAGCCGAACAAAGGCACCGTTCGCTTTTTGTATACGTTGAGAAACATCCTGTACTGCTCCTCCATCTTTGGAAACTACACTGCCCAAATAGGTGAAACTATCCACATCCTCTATAGGCTCATCGCTGAAGACAAATGGGTCTAGTTTGTTGGTGTTCATCCTTAGGGCCTTGGTCTTCTTTGAGTTAATCGTTAGTCCCAACTTTTTTCCTTCTTTTACCAAGTCTTCAATCTTTGATTGCATTTCACCATGTGCCTCAGACAGGAGACACACATCGTCAGCGAAATCTAGGTCTTCTAACCTATTTGCCAATCCCCACTGGATACCACGTTTCACATTTCGCGTTACATTTCGCATTACCGCATCAATCACCACCAGGAACATGGTTGGCGAGAGGATACAACCTTGACGTACTCCTGAACGTACAGATATAGGTTCAGATACACGGCCCTCATGTATGACTCTGCATGTATGCATTACCTTATTACAGAAATATCAACAATGAGAAACCCATCCTTTTAAGTAACAAATATTAACCGGTAGATGCTACTGTACATCATTGTGTGATAATATCGGAACATTCTATCCAATTTCTAGGCGCTTGAACCCAATGATATCGAAGCAATACTGAAGAACACCCCGTGCCTCTGAACTACGAGACGGTGTCTGATTTTGATGATTACTTATGTCCACATGAAAATAAAAATACAGACATTCAAATTAAAACGACAATCATATGTGCAACACATACCATACTTCTTCACTGGTGTGGCTGGAAGTTAAGGAAAAATGAATTGGGAAAATTTTAGTACAAAACTGATTTCGGCAAAGAGTTTACGACAGTATACCCGAGGTGATGTAAAAGCAAGCCTACTGTGCTCCCCAATCAACTACCCATCTTGTGCACTAAGAGGAAGCGTATCAGCAGCGCTAAGTATAGTAATTGCATGAAGATGATGCTAAGGATAGTAGAGTACAGACCATATTCATGCAGCTCCTCCATGGGGATAATGAGTCAGATTATATTTCTTCTCAGTGATTTAGACAGACGATACGTAGGATAATGCTGATATCAATAATATTGTGTGAATAATGGTGAACCTAATCACTTTTCGGTGTTTCCTTAATTATGGAGATGCTCCTATTTCGTATTTACCTGGAACAAGGAACCATCCAGATGTATATCTGTAATAATCTTACGCTTACTTATCATTTTGTTAATATTGTTAATTACATTTACTTATGTTTAATTCCTTTTAACGTTTCACATGTGTATTAATTTAATATAAAGCTGTGTTTTTGGATACTATTCTATGGAGATACGTTCATAGGACTCGGAAAAAAATGGGACATAAAATGAAGTTCCCTTACAGCCAAACAAATGTAAGACACTTTTCTCAATATTTTGACATTATAAAAGTCTATAATGATAAACAAAGCTGAAGAACATCATAAAGCATGTCAATAAAATGTTTTGTAAAAATCCAACCAATCCTTTAAGAGATATTGTTGGAAATGTCGGCAAAATATTGCTTTCTCGCTCTCTTGCAAAGTTTACTATTTGGCATTTGGCTACTAATATATAAAGAGGTAAAGATTGTTCGTATGTGAAGGCTAATCTCAGGAACTACTGGACCGATTCTAAACATTCTTTTACTAATGTTATGCCTGAGGGACATGGCTGAATTTTATTTTCAAAACAATTCGATGGGGGTGGGCACAGGGGGCAGATATAAAAATAATAGGCTAATATAGGCGAAATATCGAATCTGTCGTACAAGAACGAGACAGAGCTCATTTGAAGCCTCGCGATGAGAGGAACAATCCTCGGTATGTCCTTACGGGACCCGTAAAATATATTTGAAGGCCATAAAACCAACCGTTTTCGAGGTATTGGCACCTCAGTAGCCCGGCTCTAGGAATCGACTAAAATTATTATTATTATTATTATTATTATTATTATTATTATTATTATTATTATTATTATTATTATTGTTATTCATGAGTTCTATTTTTTGGGCTTATGCCGTGTAAATAATTATAAACACACTCAACGTTTCAAAAGGAACCTTGCCTTTCTTCATCAGGAGACAAAAGAGAAACGACGTATTGATGGTTGCTAGGAGAAAGCAACAAGGAAGCTTCAAATGGTGCCCAAAGATGTAAAGGGGACGCCATTTTAGCCCAATGCTAGAGACAATGAATAGTAGCAGCAAAGCATTACTCTCTAATGGTTCTGATTATAGGTAGCCATGATTCACTGAGGTTGTAACCTGTATCGCGGTTGAAATTATCTGGATGTTTACGTATTTCAACCGCCTCCCTGATAATTCTTGGGCGATATTGCTTTATACGGGCAAACATCCACTTCTTGGAACAAGACATCATGACCAGGTGTTAGGGCATGGTCAGCAACAGCTGATTTATCAGGTTGGTTGAGTCTGATACATCTGGTATGTTCTTTGATGCGAGTACACACCGTTCTCGAAGTCTGCCCAATATAAACCTTGCCACAAGTACAGGGAACTCTGTAGATACCAGGTTGTTGTAATTTAAGCAAACTGTCCTTAGTTGGTCGCAGGAGTTGCCTAATCTTAACTGATGTTCCAAAAACAGTTCGTACATGGTACCTACGTAAGATTTTAGCAATACGATCCGTCGTGTTATGTATGTAAGGTAGGTAAGCAGTTCCTTTTACATCTTTTTTCTTAACAGACGTCCGATTATGTGCCGATTTCAGAACCCTTGAGATCAAAACTCTGCTGTAACCGTTGCTCTCAAAGGTGGTTCTCAAGGTGTTAATTTCCTCTCGTAGATCTGACGCTTCACAAATCCTCCTGGCCCTGGTAGTCAGAGTTGTAAGGATACCATGTTTCTGGGCAGGGTGATGGTGAGAATCTGCGTGGAGATATCTATTGGTGTGTGTGGGCTTACGATACACGCTGTGTCCTAAAGATCCATCCTCTTTCTTGGTGACGAGAACATCCAAAAATGGTATCTTGCCGTCAGATTCCATTTCCAAGGTGAAACAAATGGAAGGGTGCTGGCGATTAAGGTGATCCAGAAAGTGACCAAGATTGTCTTCACCTTCTGTCCATACGACGAACGTATCATCCACAAATCGCCACCAGATCTTCGGTTTGCAAGGTGCCGACGACAAAGCTTTCTCTTCGAAGTTTTCCATGAAGAAATTGGCCACAACAGGAGAGAGAGGACTTCCCATGGCCACACCATCTGTCTGTTCATAATATTTCCCATTCCATAAAAAGTAGGAGGAGGTCATGCAGTGATAGAAAAGCCTTGCGATCTCTTCAGTAAAATATTATTATTATTATTATTATTATTATTATTATTATTATTATTATTATTATTATTATTATTATTATTATTATTATTATTATTATTATTATTATTATTATTATTATTATTACAATTTTATTTTACGTCGCACCGACACAGATAGGTCTTATGGCGACGATGGGATAAGAAAGGCCTACGAATGGAAAGGAAGCGGCCGTGGCCTTAATTAAGGTACAGCCCCCAGCATTCGCCTGGTGTGAAAATGGGAAACCACGGAAAACCATCTTCAGGGCTGCCGACAGTGGGGTTCGAACACACTATCTTCCGGATGCAAGCTCACAGCTGTGCGCCCCTCACGACACGGCCAACTCGCCCGTAATCGACTGAAGAAGTCACCCGCCGTAACCATGGCAACGTTAAATCAAGTATTCTAGATTATAGAAAAATAACAATATTAGTGTCGATCCATAGTTTTCAGGGTCGCTGAGATGAACTGTGACAAAATAATACATGTAAAAATAATCTAAACTTATATATGTAAATTAACATGTCCTGACTGACTGACTGACTGACTAACTAACTGACTGACTGACCGACTGATTCATCATCACCAAACCAAAACTACTGGACAGAAAGAAATGGAATTTTGGGGATACATTTATATTAGAGTGTGCGTTCTCACTGAGGGAGGATATTCCGTCGCTAAGGGGGTGAAAATGGGGGGCGGGGTGTTTCAATGAACACATCTATATGTCAAAAACTTGGCATTTAGAATCTCCTTTAAAAAAAGGAACACTTTTTTTTTTGAAAATTCCCTTAAGGGGAGAGAAAAAGGGGGGAGAAGTGTTTGAATACCTTTCATGGGGATAATTATATCTAAAGAAATGAAGATGTTACAGACATGAAAATTGGTATTTGGAATCTCCTTTATAAAGGAACACATACTTTCTTGTTTTAAGAAAATTCAATTAATGGGGGTGAACAGGAGTGACAACGGGGTTGAACTGAAAAAAGGATGATATCTACAGTATAATTATCTCAGAAACGTAAATTGTTTGAGACGTGAAAGTTGGTATTTGGAATCTCCGGTAAAAGTAAAAAATTGTAGATCATTTATTTTAGGAAATTCCACTTAAAAGGGACTGAAAAAGGTGGTGAATTCTTAAAATGAGAATATCTGCAGAACATCTCATAAACTTGTTACAGACATCAAAATTGTTATTTGGAATCTACTTTAAAAATGAAGAAACACATATTCTTTCGTTTTCGGAAAATACACTTAACGTGGCAGGGGGGGGGGGGGGAGGAGGTGAAAGAATTGAAAAAAGTTGAATTATTTGTATGAGGATACTTATATCTTTAAAAAATATGTTGTAGACGTAAAAATTGGTATTTCGAATCTCCTTTAAAAATAAAGAAACACGTATTACTTTGTTTTCGGAAAATCGACTTAAGCGGTGAGGGTGAAAATATGTATAGGAGTAGAATTCTGTTTATGAGGATTATTTATATGTCAGAAACTGAAGATGTTACGGATGTGAAAGTTGGTATTTTGAATCTCCTTTAAAAATAAAGAAACGCGTATTTATTTTTTCGGAAGTCCACTTAAGTGGGAGAGGCGTGGACAGAAGTGAGGAAGAAGTCAAAAACTGAAGATGTTACAGACGTGAAAACTGTTCTTTTTTGGCATTTCCTTGAAAAATAAAGAACAAGGATTTTTTTTTGTTCTCGTAAAATCCACTTATGGGATGAAAATAATTGAAAATGCGGGTGAATTATTAAAATGAGTACCGGTATATCTACAGTATATATCAAAAACGTAACATTTTACAAACGTGAAGATTGGTATTTGGAATCTTCTTTAAAAATAACGAACATGTATTTTTTTAAATACACTTAGGTGGGGGGACGATGGGGGAAGGACAGATGAAGGGGTTGAATTATATTTATGGGGATACTTATATCTCAAAAACTGAAAATGTTACAAACGTGGAAATAGCTATTAGGAATCTCTTTTAAAAATAAACATGTTTCTTTGTTTGTTTTCGACCTGAGAAAAAGACTGTTTCTCACATGTGCTATGTCGCATAGTCATCTTAGCCCCAAAAGGCAATATCACAAACGTGATTTACAAAGTTTCCGGAGCAAATGAAAATCAGTTTTTCGGTGAGCGTTTATTTTTTAGGGATTTTCAGATAATGTTTTAGTACAGAACCGAGGAACGATTACTTTTAACAAATTACTAAATCCATGCGAGCGAAGCCGCGGGTAACTGCATTTTTTAGATATTTTTACAATATTTCATTTTTCTTGTAAAAAGATTAAATAAAGGCTTAAAAATGCTGACGCAGGGATCGCAGGATCAGGAGGCATTGAGGAATGTAACAGAAGACATAGAGAGTTTAAGGGAGATATTTGGGCACTTAATGGAGAAAAAGATGTTCAGGGTGTGGTCAGTAGACAAGAGGGAGGAGAAGGACGGGGAGAAAGTTGTGGAAGACAATTTTGTAAGGGGAAAGAAATTGGAGGCTGGTAAGGGGGAAAGTTCAGGAGAGGTATAGATGAGGAATCCGAATGAGTCACTGCAGGTAGAACACAATAGGGAAGATGAGGATCCCTGTTCCTCATCTTCCCTATTCTGTTCTACAGAGGGGAGGTAAGAGAAAATGGAAACAAAGAGTAGAGTTTAGGAGGAGGGAGGCAGAAGAGGGCCATGAGAGGGAAAAAGGGAGGAGGAAGCTGATTCTGCAACCTTCAGGGAAGACAAGGGGGACTAAGAGGTGAGAGGAGGTAATGAGTTGGGTGGGGTTGAGGCTCTGGTCATGGAGAAATCCTTTGTTATGTTCGTGGCAAAAACGGGTGGACGAGAGCGAGCCAGGGTAGAGTGTTATTCTGGAATTAGGTTAAGACAGATTTTGAGGTAGGAGAAGGGAAAGAGGAGGGTAATGAGACGTGATAGCTTTCTACGTTTTTACCAACAATATAGGGCAAGTAGGAATAAGATACCAACATATATGGGAATGCTTGGGATCTGATTAAGAGAGAGCGGGGAATGTTTAAGGGATCGTTGCCTGTTAGCAGAGGGTACTGTGTAGGATGGATACTGAATGGAGGGTAAATAGGGATTTGAATGAGATGCAGTGGGAATTTTGGGAATTGGAAGTGAGATTTGTAGATCCCAATGATTGAGCATAAGGTAGGGGAACGAGAGAAACGAAGTGGACGACTAGGTAATGGTAATGAGAGTACAGGGAACTGGAAGTTAAGTACGAACGACATAAAGTTGCTAGGTTAAACTTTAGAAGTATTGTAACAAACTGAATGTCATTAATTTCATATACATTTTCGATATATCTTAGTCGAAACAGAATTGTGGATGAGAAGTGATATAATGGATGCGGATATTTCCTCCCAGATCTGGAGTAATTGTGGTAGAAACAGGACAGACAAAGAAATAGGGGAAATATTTGAGTCGCGTAGTTCCGAAAGGGGCCTTTTGAGTAAGTACAATAGCGAAATGTTCTTGAAGTATCGCAAAAGAATAAAAATTGGACTTAGCTTCAAAGAGTCTCTAAGTAAACTCGTGTCCTCATCCCGTGGTGGTGCAGCTTGTTCCGGGTATACCTGGGGGCAAAACATGACGGCCTCAGCTCCTGGAAGCGAGCTGGAAGCCAGCTGTCATTCACTCCCTGCACCTTGCTGAGTTGACGAATTCTAAGTGATCCTTGTTTGGTGTGGAGAGGTTGCCACGCCACTTTATTTCACACTCTCCTCATTTTTACCCTTTCTTCGTGTCTATTGCAACAGATAATTTGGAGGTGAGGTACATATATCATGTTAACCCAATACAAGTCCTCCTGCCATTCTTCGACCTCTAGTAGGACAAGGAATAGAATCCACACCTCCGATGATGGCAGTTAACCATCACGCTATGGAGGCGGACCAATAATCCATATTCCGATATTATCCTTCTTCCTTATGCGATTCGTACACTACAGTCCTTATCCTTTGTTAATGCGTCAGCTGTTATTGAATTGTGTTCCATATCCGACCTTCTCGTTTCTAATTTTAACCATCCCGTCTATTATAGTCCGCAGCTACATATTTAAAATTTCTCCATTTGTCAAGATGTGTGTTAATGATTCTTTATCGAAATATATTGCGCTGAATTATTCGCGAAAATAATATGAAAAACAAAAGGGGGTGTATGAGTTCAGCGTTGCTGTGTATAAGAATATGGTTAGTAGCTGACGGATGTGGTGGCCAAAATAAGGACTCTATTCTGATAGGAATGGTGTCAAAATGATTGGCTTTTAACACTCCTGTTCATGCTAACGTAGTAGAATTGATCTTCCCAGGTACGGTTCACTCTTTCATTTCACTTGACCGAGTATTCGGTTGCACAAAGGAAGTTATTAAGAAGGTAGAATCTGTAACAGACATGCATGATTATGAACAAATATTTTCTGATCATGGCACTTTGTTCATAGTTTTTTGAGATTCTGTGCCAATGTATTATTATTACGGAGAATAGGTCGACTAATATTTCGGTGAAAGGAGCAAATTTCAACAGGACTAATTGTCGTGTATTGTAAGGACATTTTAAGAAAACATAAGTGGCCACAAGCATCATCCCAGAAACTTTGACAATTGGAACATTCGTAAAATTAGAAACTCGGAAGGATGTTGCATATCTTCTGAGGAAACATTATGGAGTGAATTCGATGACTGAAGTGATAGTTTTATTTTACACTGATTTCATGAAGAGGGAAGACATTTTGAGGAATGGAAAACACTTCGCAGTACCCCTGCTGACGATGTTTTGTGTGAAAATGTTCAAGAACATTACAGTGATTTGCAAATATAAGATATTCTCATATTATTCTTTATCTACTTCTCAGTATTATCTCCAGATATTTTTCTGTTTTTTATATTATTATTAAGTTTAGTTTTACAAAATATACATATATTTTTCCATTTCATTAGGAAAAAACTCCTGTATTTACAGGCTGCCATTAAGTACAAGGTAAAACATGTCACATTTTCTGTATGGTTCAATTAATTGAAAAAAACTCTAAATTATAAGGAAACAGTATAATTAGTGTGACATTTCAGAGCTGTAGCTCTAGAGGTGGTGTCTCGGAGTACGAGAGTCACAATTTCGAGGATAATCTTCATTGAAAGTTGGAAACGCTTCCAACGTGGTGACAAAGTCACGAGGTACGGTACCACGAGCTCCGACCATTTTCCCTATTATTTCAATTTCCTGAAGATGGTATTTAGATTTGTAGTAATGGATAGTGGGTTTGTATTTCTTAATCTTTTCTAGATTAAACTCCTCTGGCTGACTGCTATGCTGCTAGAACCTGACAGTCGGCTCTAAGATGAATCCTTGATAACTGTTGTCTTTAAAGGCTATGTTAATTTTCTGCGAACTACCGTTTATGACCAGTCCGTGTACCTCATCATGAACATTGAATCCCTACTTTCTCATTTCTTCGGCAAGGAAGGATGTGATCTGTTGATGTCGCGTGTTTCTTAGGAGCTTCCCGAGTGTGCAGAATCCCAGGACATGATCAAGAGTTTCTTTCTCTCCGAGGCAATGCCGACAGAGCTTGTTGTCCAGGGATCTGCCTGGCGTCGAGCGCACCGCAGAAACATTAGCAATCATTTTTATAGTCTCTCTCCACTCGTTACAAGACAGTCCGGTATGATCTCGTGCCCAAGAGTTTGCTGGTGTTTACTCATAGTAAAGTTGTACAGCGAGTCCATTTTGCTGTGGTGAACACCAGGAGGTGAATTTACGTTCTCGTAGCTCATGACGGATCTTACGAGGGAACACATACATGCGTTACACTCGGATTCGGTTGAAATTTGGTAGGAATATTCGTGGGAGCCAGTAGAATGCTAAGGTGAAAACTGAATGTGCCCAGCGCAAGTTTAAACGCCAAAATTGAACAAATAAATAGTCGTAAAATTAGAAGTGCCGCGGGAGTACCGGGGTGTGGCGGAGAGGTAGGGGGGAGCAAAGCAGCGGACGTGAGTCAACCGGGCTGTGTCGAGCTGCGCCAGTAGCCAGGCAGCGTATAGTTAGCGCGTTCCCATCAACTTCCCGATCAGACTTGCAAAACGTAAATATGAAAACAGCACATGAAACAAGTGTACAAAGGACGATGTCTGAGAAAAGGTTGCCAATAAGGTTTGAAAAATTACAACGAGTAACAAGAACTCGGGCGTGAATTTTTCAAACTTTATTGGCATCGTTGTTCAAACATCGTCCTTTGTACACTTGTTTAATGTGCTGTTTTCATATTTACGTTTTGCACATCTGATCGGGAAGTTGAGGGGAACGCGCTAACTATACGCTGCCTGGCTGCTGGTGCAGCTCGACACAGCTCGGTTGGCTCACGTCCGCTGCTTCGCTCCTCCCTACCTCTCCGCTACATCCCGATACTCCCGCGTCACTTCTAATTTTACGACTATTTATTTGTTCAATTTTGGCGTTTAAACTTGCGCTGGGCACATTCTGTTTTCACCTTAGCATTCTACTGCCTCCCATGAATAACCCTCCCAAATTTCAACCGAATCCGAGTGTAACACATGTATGTGTTCCCTCGTTAATATCGTACAGGCCGTTCTTGGTGGTTATATTCCGAGTATCAGCGTTTGTTAATTTGAAACGTTGTATACATTCCAGACTCTCCAAGTGAGAATCCCTCGAAGCAACACCGAGTGGATTTTAAATCTTAAGCAAGATGTTGCAAGCATTAATGAATTAAAGTTATACTTCCACGAGATTTTAAAAAGAGCAAGTCCTTTGTATTTCCTTTCGGTGTACAGCATGCCATCTGGAGTAATCGTCGGCAACTGCAATATCTCCTTTGTTGCACTTTTAATAATTTTATAGCCACTAGATAAAAATTATATGCGACTTTCTTGAAAGTACATTTCCAATTATATTTTCTTAACATAATTGTTCTTGTAATATTAAATTTTGTCCTATAAATACTGTATACAAATTTGTGTGGTTGTAACGTACATTACTACCACTTTGAAGCTGTACGGTACTCCATGTCTTAGGGCAGCTATCGCTTGGGGATTTTCTCTCTCAATCTCATTATCTCTCATCAGTACTAATTAAATATCCTTTATAATAATGATTACATTTTATGATTGTTCCAATAGTGACCTTATCCACAGTTGATTGTTCCGAAACTTTTTTCGACACACGAGTGTTCCAAAAGAAACCTTATCCATTTTTTAAAGCAACATTTTATATAAAGAACAGGAAATCAATTATGTTTATTATAGCCGCCATATTTTGTCCTGGATAAACTTCAGAACTTTCAGATATGTCCAGTTTTCTATGTTTAGATTATATTTGTCCCCCATAAGTCCAACCCACGTCCGCATAGTGGGGGGTGGGCAACATGTGAAGTAGGGGATAGCCTGTAAGGGCCAAGTACATTGGGAACCTTGTATAGCTTTGAAAGCCTCACAGGAATCCTGAAAAGTAACGGCTAATGGGGCTCTGGTGAAGTCCTTCGCAGCAAATGCGGTGAAGAAGGCCTTTGGTACGGCAAAGTTGGCAACCCTCGCTCTCGGAGTTAAATGAAGAGGGAATCACTGCCTTGTAGTAAAGGGGGATCTTCAGAGGTTAAGAGAGACAACCCCAACAGAAAACAGCATGCCTGGAGGCTTCAGGTGGCTGTCCCACCACCATGACCGGGTGCAGTGGACCAGTAACTGGCACAACCTTAAATTAAGCCATTGTAGAAACATCAACAAAGAGAAATTAGACTGATCCAAAGATGACGACTTTTGGCTTGGAAAAGGTAAAAAAAATCGGATTATAGGATGTGATAACTCTGCGGGAAATGGAAAACTACAACAATCGGTGGCGTATATGAAGAATTATGGCCTGAACATATTATGATTAATTGAGATGAGATTGAGCGAGTTTTGAGAACTGACCGCCCATGATTGAGCTACATTTATATATTCTTGAAGACCTGAGGGCTACGGAGTGAGTTGTGAAGGTGTGGGTATACTTGTGGACAAGGAGGCTAAGAGGAGCCTCATGGAGTGGTATTCAGAGTCGGCAAGCATAATTGTAGCACGTTTCAAGACCAGTATCAGGAATGTTGTGATGATAGTGTGCTATGTACTCACTGCAACAGCAAAGGAAGAAGACAAACAGGCATTTTATATGCACGATTAAGAAACAGAAGAAGAAATTTGAATGTAAAAATGGGCCAGTATAATGAAGGACGTGAGCACATCATGGGAAGGCATGGCGTAGGAAAACGAAATAAGAATGGACAGCTCTTTGTGGACATCTGTGCCAGCCACGATCTGGTTATTGGTGGTACGGTATTTTCAAATAATTATTGCCATAAAGTGACCTGTCTCTCACCGGATCATTGGACAGAGAATCAGATACATCATGTGGCGACTGGACGAAGGTGGGGGCGTTCACTGTTGGATGTGGAGAATAAGAGAGTTGTAGGCATCGGTAGTGATCACCATCTTGTTGTGGCTACTTTTAGAATAAAGATCCACGTACAGCAAAGGAGAACAAATGAGGTAGTTGTATGATGTTGGAAAGATAAAGTATGACAGAACGGTGAAAGAAGTCTTCAGGATAGAACTAAGGAATCGATTTCAAGCACTCACTCAGCTGGAAGATGAAACTGTTGAGGAAAAATGGATGAAGATTAAATCTGTATTTACGGAGGTAAGTGAAAATATCCTGAGTTTTATGGATAGGATGAATGAAGACTGGATGACCGAACAGACATAGGAAATCATTAGAGATAGGAGAGAGATAAAGGAAACAATGAACGTTTGTAAGACACGAGCAAGAAAGGCAGAACTGCAATCGAAATATGCTGCAAAGGATAGGGATGTAAAGAGAAGTGTGAGGAGGGATCAAAGGAACTGGACTGATGACCTCTCTCAAGAGGAAGAAAGGGCAGCCAACAAAGAAAGTCTCAAATAACTCTATACCACCACCAGAATTCTGTCAAGGAAGCAGATGCAGATAAAACGTCAGTCAGGTACAAAGATGGAACCCTCTTAACTAACCGTGTGGATCAACTGAAGCGATGGCAAGAACATTTTTCTGCAGTTATAAACCGATCAATGTGAGATCAGTCAGATGTGGGGGAAAAAGAATATGAAGAAGAAGAAGAAGAGATTCAGTCTGACCTAAGTATTAAAACCTGCATTCAAACAGTAGAGGAAATCAAGAAAGAACTGAGAGATTTGCATAATGGTAAGGAAGCAGGAGTTGACAACATTCCATCAGAATGGGTATGGAAACTGCTGCCAATGCATCGCAACCTCTCATCGAGAAGGTATGGGTTACTGGAGAAATCCCGACTGACTGGAGATGTGGGTTGTTGGTGAAGTTGACAAAAAAGCGGTATACATTAAATTGTAACAACTGGAGGAGCATTATGCTTCCCTAAATACCAAGCAAAGTCTTCACCAGGATTCTGCTGAACAGAATTAAAGAGTATGTCAACTTGAGACCTCGACGAGAATAGGCAGGCCTTCGTCCGAATCACTCGTGCGTCGACTAAATAAACACCTTGAGGATAATTCTGGAGCAGTGTGCCGAATTGCCATCTCGCCTCTACGCAGTGTCGTGGACTTTGAGAAAATTTTGACTCGATCAACAGAGAAGCCATGAGAAGTAAATGAAGCTTTACGAAGTGAAGCACAAATTGTTGATCTCATTCAAGAAACGTACCATGATAACACAGGTTGAGTCATTCATTGAGCGGTATATCTGAGCCTATATCTGTACGTTTTGGACTTCGTCAACGATGTATCCTGTTGCCAACTATGTCCTTGGTTGTGATTAATGCGGTAATGCTGAACGTGACTCTAAATGTAAAACGTGGTATCGAATGGAGATTAGTCAATGGGCTTAAGGGTCCGGTCTCCTGTCTGAGGTACAGGGGGAAATGAAAGCAAAGCTGGAAGATTTGGTAAATGAAGAAAGAAAGTGGGACTAATTATCAACTCAAAGAAGATCAAGGCCCTAAGGATTATCTCTGACAAATTATGGCCATTTGTCTTCAATGGTGAATCCATCGAGTATGTGGATAGCTTCACTTACTTGGGCAGTGTAGTTGCCAAAGATGGGGGAGCTGCTCACGATGTCTTGCAGCGCATTCGAAAAGTAAATGCTGCCGTTATCCGGTTCTATCCGGTGTGGAAGAACAAGAGAATATCTATCAGGACCAAACTCCGCATCTTCCGAAGTAATGTCAAATATGTTCTATTATACCGGTCAGAGACTTGGAAAGTAACTGGAGTAATTACATCCAAGTTGCAGACCCTACCGCTGTTTGCGAAGGAATATTAACATCTACTGGCCAGAAATAATCTACAACCATGAACACTGGAGTAGGATGGGAGAGAATGAGATGGCCATACAGATAAAGCGGCAGAAATGGAAATGGATCGGGCATACAGTGAGGAAGGGGAACGAAGCAATTGAAGTAGAGGCGCTGGACTGAACCCGCAGGAAAAAACGACGAAAGGGAGACCCAAGCAAACATGGTGAAGATCTGTTCACATGAAAGCGATGGAAGAAGGCAAAATATGGAGTGAAGTAAAGAGGATGGCCGTGAACAAGTCCAGGTGGAGATGCTTTATTGATGCCCTATGATCCACGAGAAACAACAGGAATTAAGTCAAAGTAAGTCAAAGGTGATATTCATGCTTAGAAGGAGATCATTCAAATGTATAAAACGGCATAACATGGGCAAGATCCCTTTTGGAGGATATATAAGCTACATAAAAAATTTGGTGAACATTTAATGAAAAAATACAATGAATACCAACAAATAAAGAAAAGATATCTGTTGTTAAGTTTAATTTCATTAAATAAAAATAACTTTACAAACTTTTAACTGTAACTAGGGAGGGAGAGAGGAGGCTGAATTCGAATCTGCATAAAGGTAAGCATAATTGACACTCATTTTTAGTAGAAAATGGAAGAATATGTACACATATTTTTAGGCAGTAAAAGGTTCTAGGAAGGACATTCCTGAAATCGTACATGACCAAGGGGAGTACATATGTGAGACAGAAGTATTCAGTCAGCGGAATATAAAATTGTTGGTTACAAGGATAATATTTAGGTAGAGGAAGTGACCAATACTAACAAAGTATTGAAATTAATATTAGTTTCAAAATTTGAAAACTAGAAAAGAAGTTGTAATTGGAAAGATTTTCGGGGATATACTAAAGGGATATAATGCCATATTTGAACTAATTATTTGATTACTGTTTGCATGAAAGAGTTACATCCAATGAACGGAGAGTTGGTGCAGTGGAACCTGTGTATATAGGAAAGGGTGATGAACATAAAGCCGATAATTACACGCCAGTCAGCTTGACATGTGTTGCATGTAAGCTTTGGGAAAGCGTTCTTTCTGATTATATTAGACATGTTTGCAAATTACTAACTGCTTTGATACGAGGGCGAATCAAACGGCAAGTTACACTTCCAAGTTATGGCCATTTATGAAACCACCCACACATAGGCAACACGGCTATGACAAAATGCAATAAAAGATCACTTTTCCGCATAGTTCCCAAGAGACTGTAAATACTTCTCGGAACGGTCAACCAACTTTTAATTCCGGATGCGTAGAAATCGCCTTCATCACTATGTAACCACGTGGAGACAGATGCTTTTACCTCATCATTTCGGAATTGTTGTCCATCGAGATTATATTTTATTCAGCTTACCGAACACATGATAATCGCATGGCGTTAAGTCTGGGCTATAAGGAAGATGTTGCCATTCCTCCCTCTTAAATTGCCACAGCAGTTCGGACGTTTGACGGGCTGAGTGAGGTGTTGCGTTATCGTGCAAGAAAATCACACCGGCGCTCAATTTTACCCACCGCTTTTCTTTAATTACCTTATAGCACCGGTTCAACGCTTGGCAATACGAAGCCGAGCTGATTATCGTGCCTTTCGGCATAAATTCCACGTGCACCACACCCTCCACGTCAAGGAACACTGTCGCCATCACCTTTCATGCCGAAGGTTGGGCCTTGGCCTTCTTTCGTGGTGGTGATATGGTGTGCACCCATTCCGTCGACGTACTCTTTGATCCGGGAGTGAAGTGGTGGATCCACGTTTCATCCCCTGTGATGATTCGCCGCAGAAACTCGTTGCCCTCCACAGAATACCGTTGCAAACATACCATTGACGACTGGAAACGTCCCTTATGAATATCTGTGGGCAGACGTGTAACCCATTTTTGACACAGTTTACGAAATCCAAGGTGCTGGTGAACACTGGAGGAAACACTGCCATACGAAATTTTCAGAATACTGGCAATTTCTTGCAGTGTTATGCGCCGATTCTCTCTGATGATCCCATCCACATGGTCAACATTTGCAACGGTTCTGGACGTTGTGAACTTGTCTTCGCGATATTCGTACGTGAGATCCGTGCGTACGGCGTCAAATTGCTTACGCCACTTTACAATACCTGGGCGAGATATAGAGTGGTGATTTTATGATGAACGTCCGTACAATTGGGCCGTTTAGCCTATTGAAATCTGATCGTTGCACGCACCTCCAATGTGGAGTGAACAGCCAGTTGACGCCCCATTGATTCTAGCCCGCTCTGCAAACACAACACGACGAGATACCACACCAACCTTCCTATCGGACGTACCAGCAGTTACTGTAGCTTGCTCCGCATTGGTCATGGTCACGACACACAGCGTGCTCTCGCAGCGAGCCGGTGTAACTTACTTTTTGATTCATCCTCATAGAAGGCAGTTCGGGTATAGGAACAGTTATTCCACTGAAACTTAACTTGTAGGAGTCCAGCGAGTTATAGAAGATATTTCAGATTCAGGAGGTCAAATTGATCTATCTAAAGCGTTTGATAGGGTAGTATATGGTGGACTACTGACGATAGTGAGGTCTACTGAACTAGACAAAAGAGTGGCTGAACAGGTGGCTATCTTTTTAGAAAATAAAATTTAAAAATAGAGTAGATGAACCATAACCTAATCTTTTTTTTTTGCAAGCTTCTTCTACGTCGCACGTCTTACGGCGACGATGGGATAGGAAAGGGCTAGGAGTGGGAAGGAAGCGTCCGTGGCCTTATTTAACGCACATCCCCAGCATTTGCTTGGTGTAAAATGGGAAACCACAGAAAACATATCAGGGCTGCCGACAGCGGGTGTCGAACCCACTATCTCCCGAATACTGGATACTGGCCGCACTTATCTGATCGCTTACGTTTTCTTATACATAAATGATACGAGTATGATATGAAATGATGAAGTTATGCTGTATGGAATAATAAATATTACAGGAATGTGAGCAAAAATACCTCGGCTTGTTGTAAGATGGACAGCAGACAATGGTACGATGGTAAACGCCCCCCGCCATGGTGCAACAGCCCTGAAGAACCATGGCCTACCAAGCGACCGCTGGTCAGCCCGAAGGCCTACAGATTACGAGGTGTCGTGTGGTCAGCACGACGAATCCTCTCGATCGTTATTCTTGGCTTTCTAGACCGGGGCCATTATCTCACCGTCAGATAGCTCCTCAATTGTAATCACGTAGGCTGAGTGTACCTCGAACCAGCCTTCAGGTGCAGTTAAAAAACCCTGACATTGCGGGAAATCGAATCCGGGTCTCCGACTAAGAGGCTGGCACGCTACCCCTACACCACGGAGATGATGGTAACGGGGTGAAAAGTAATTTCACCAAGAGGAAAATTCCCCTCAATTTTAAATGCGGTGTTGACGGGGTGAGTGCCTCATAGGTTTCACTGTACTATGTAAGTTCGTTCGTAATCTGTTTACCCGCCAGGGTAGGTTTTTCCCTCGGACTCAGCGAGGGATCCCACCACTACCGCCTCAAGGGCAGTGTCCTTGAGATTCAGATTTTATGTCGGGGATACAACTGGGGAGAATGACCAGTACCTCGCCCAGGCGGCCTCACCTGCTATGCTGAACAGGGGCCTTGTGGAGGGATGGGAAGATTGGATGGGACAGGCAAGGAAGAGGGAAGGAAGCGGCCGTAGCCTTAAGTTAGGTACCATCCGGACATTTGTCTGGAGGAGAAGTGTGAAACCACGGAAAACCACTTCCAGGATGGCTGAGGTAAGAATCTAACCCACCTCTACTCAGTTGACCTCCCGAGGCTGAGTGGACCCCGTTCCAGCCCTCGTACCACTTTTCAAAAAATTTTCGTGGCAGAGCCGGGAATCGTACCCGGACTTCCAGGGATGGCAGCTAATCACACTAACCACTACACCACAGAGGCGGACACTATGTAAGTACCAATGTGTTAATATAAGCAAGTATCTTCATTGGGGTAATCACACTAATGAAGCTATAGGTGATGAGTGATGATATCTCTATCGTATACTTATGGGGTTATTTAGGGGTTGTAGTAAGGGTGTAAAGGACGGGAAAATAAAAATCCCTGTTTCCCCGGTATCCACAATCCGATAAATAGACATAGACGTAGGAAACTTGTCTGTCCGAATTTTAAGACATCATCATCAGAATTTCAGTGTATCAGGTGCCCAAAATTATTTGAAAATCCTGCACGAGTTTGTGTAATTGAATTTCAGTTCAATGCCCAACTGGAGGTATTCAATCTCGAAGCAACTTGAGCATAATCTATCTAGATTTTTATCTGCTTGAAAGCAGATTGTAGAAGTACTCACGTTAAAGACGCCGTTTTCTAAACACGGTGTTGGCCGTGCGGTTAGGGTCACGCAGCTGTGAGCTTGCATTCAGGAGGTGGTTGATTCGGATCCCATCGTCGGTAGCCCTGAATATGCTTTTTCCGTGGTTTCCCATTTTCACACTAGGCAAATGCCAGGGTCTGTACCTTAACTAAGACTACGGCCTCTACCCTCCCAAACTCAAACCGTTCCCATTCTTCCGTACAAAAACTTCCATGTGTCAGTGCCACAAATAGCAATCTAAAGACATTAAACAGGATTAGTATTGATTAACCTTGATTTTACATATAACGAGGTCCACTGCACAATTTAAGCCTTTACCATCAGACTACATTACAAGAGGTTTAGAGGATATAATTAGCCAATGACATGTTCTCTTCAAGCTGAAGTGAAGCCGAAGTAAGGTTATATTTCTGTTTCTGTGGATTAAACTGAGCCTGCCTTACTATATTCAAATCATTCGTTCTGGTTCTGTGAACTTGTAACAGATGCCAAAAATAGATGAAAACAATAATAATTATTATATCTGAAGATGTAACTACGGAAATTTGGCAAATTACAACTTATTTTAGATATTGCATTACAACTTAAATGTGCTGTGTGTCTACATTTATTTTATATTTAACTTGTATCTTAAAATGATTTGGTAAATCAACAAAGTGATTTATTGTGAAAACATTCTTGAAATATTTCTACTGTGGCTCAAAATTACGGATATTAAAATGATTAACTGTTTTTGGTAAACAAAGTAACTATTTAAGTGAAACTTGGAAAAAGAAAAAATGAACTGAGTTGAAAGCATGTTAATGCTATAATAAAAAGTTCATAGCAAAGAAAAGGAGGAAAAAGTGATCTCAAATGGTGTTATTCGCCTGCTGCGGTTGACTTAAGTTTTTTTCTATTCTTAGCGGAGAAGGCGGAGAGCTATTAATGTGGCCATAACCTCGCCCCGAGACCGAGCTCACCTGGTTTAATGTGCACCACTTCACACACTCACGATGCTCATACCTTGTTACATTCCTTTTTCCTCTTTTTAATGAAGAGCCAAAATATAAATAAAGAGACCGCATTACAGACGGCGTGACTAGTGATACCGTTGCCGATAAAGTTAGAGAGTTACAGAACCAGCCGTGTGATCATAGAAGGAAAGGAAATTTCTGTGTACTAATCTTTATAGATAAGATTATAATTTTGCATCTACGCTTCAAATTTTTACCTTGTACTTCGTCTGTATGTTGGGTTAGTTAGAATATAGAATTCGGAAGTACGTTCAGTTCAATTTTTCACTCTCTGTCTATCTCTTTACGTGCGTCGACCTAACGAGAAAGATAGCTTAACAGATTTCCTTGAAACACGATTCCTAAGTTCGGGGATAGTCCTAGTCGGGGTGTGTACTACCTTACACATTCCTAGACTAGCACCTAGATATGCATATAGTGGTGCAGTGTTGCAAAACAGGAAATGCCATATTTTCCCGTTCATATTAGCTGCATAGAAAAACACTAGCCTATATACTAAAAGCTGTACACAGTATAATTCCAGAACTTTCAAGTATCGTGTTTTTTTTTTTTTTTTTACGGCACGAGGAATGATGATGGAGATATTAGCGATGATTACATTTTCTCACGAAATATATTGTTTGTATCTAGAAGGTGCTGCCTGCTGTCATTTCTTGATGGATTCAGTACTTTTGCATCCATCTTTTGGCACAGGCCAGAGTAAAGTGTAGCTTCCACCGAAGTCCCAGTCAACATCCATGGCTGTGACAATATGGAAGTTGCTGGGGTATGGGTAGTGCTGAGTAATGACATTCGGAGCATGACTAGTGCATCTGAGTGTTATGAAAGGTGCTGCTCATAGGGTCAGTCGTGCTGCAGTAGTACTTTCTGACCCAGTGAGGAAAGCAATGGCGAACTACCTCACTCCCCGTCTTGTCTAGTACGCCTCATTTTGGTGCTGCCATTGGTTTTTGGGGTTTCCTTATAACCGCATAACCTTTGGTGATGCTAATTGAGGATCCAACCAGCCTCTGGGCTGATGACCTAACAGACATCTAGAAGGTGTAATTAATAATAATATGTATAGAAGATCTAATATCCATTATTTTACGTCTGATACAATTATTTAATACAATTTTCCCACGAAGAGACTGCCACAAGAACAAATTATATCAATTAAAATTATATGTCCTTGAAAGTCATTGGTAAAATAAATAGAATGTCTCAGAAAGAAAATGAAAACAAAACATAAGGTTAAAAAATAAATTAGAAAATATAGTATGACGTTAAATGCTAGACAAATGATTCCAGAGTACGGTTAGTGAACCACGTATTACGGCGACAGTGATGTCGTTAAGTCGTGTCTGATTGAGTCCATGAGAATTCCACAGTTCTAGGAGAAAATTAGGGATCAGAGTAAATGGAAGGAGATCTAGTCTAAGTGATATTAGCATTTATTCTCGGCGTCCACATTCTCAGGCTAGCTAAAGTGTGACTCTAAGTATACTGAGGGATCTAAGATCAGTACTTGCTTGCTAGTTGGCAGAAAGGCTATCATGTCAGTACGCTTGTCACTTCCATTGGTAGCAAGACCAGAAACCTATTCGTGCACTCTGAAATCATACGAGCTATAATAATGCAGATCTTCATGAATTTAGATTTTATTGCTGAGTTCACCAATGGTGAGCATAGCTGATGCGGAAATATCGTTCTTTCACCATGCTTACAAACTTACTGGCTGTTGTAAAATAGCTCTTACTGATCAGTAAGATAATGAAGATATATGTCGAAATGAGAACAAAAAATGTAAAAGAAAAAGGTCTCTCGAAGTATGAGAAGGGAAAGGAACGACAAATGCCTCTCCTAGAATTCCCTAATATCGCTGATCCGAAAGAAAACACAATATACTGGCCTAAAGCTTAACATCAATGGCAATACTGATTGTCTATTATTGTTAGTTGGGGCATCACCCTCTACTCAGCAAAAATATTACTCTTCTAATCACAAAAACTAACGCGTCAACGACGAGCACACAAAAGTAATTATGCACTGGATTAAAAGCCGTGAACCTTACTCCAGGCAGACATATTTTATGCTGCCATCATGAATAAGTTTGAGTGGTGTCTTTAAAGTAGGAAAGATCACAATATGAAGATAAAGTTGGAATTCAAGAGGACAAATTGGGGAAAATATTCTTTTACAGGAAGGGGAGTTAGGGATTGGAATAACTCACCAAGGGAAATGTTCAATAATTTTCCAATCTCTTTGCGATCATTTAAGAAAAGGCTAGGAAAACAACAGATAGGGAATCTGCCACCTGGGTGACTTCCCTCAATGCAGATCAGTAGTGATTGATTGATTGATTGATTGATTGATTGATTGATTGATTGATTGATTGATTTATTTATTTATTGATTGATTGATTGATCGATTGATTGAACAATGAAGCTGTTTCTACAAGTAATTGAAATCCAATTAGGTTTAAAATGAAGCAAGTTAAGAACGGACAAAATTTAACTAGGCTTTGTCGTCATCATGAAGTATTCATTCTTATGAATGGTTTGTTTTCCGTTCAAATCTGTCTTGAATACAACGTTTCAAATCTTCATAGATTCGAATTGAGCTTTCTCAAGGAATGTCTTGGTCTTCACTAGGCGCTTGCCTGGTACCTTGCCTCCAGTCACTTCAGACATCAGCCTGTACAGGACTACAACACAGAAAGCAACAACATCTTGTTACTGGAGCGAGTTTAATTGTAAAATTGCAATTGTCTTCCTGGAATGAAAATCTAAAATTGTCAGTATGTTCCAAAAGTCTGTGTGGGGGTTCCTATAACATAACTCATTTGATAATATTTTCTTGATTGCTATTATTCTATGCAGTGCACTAGTTAGTGTTGTTTCAGAAGAGTGCGACTATTCCGAATAATGATAGTCGTAACGGGCTTCGTTTTTTTCCTTCAGAGGATTGATTCCTGACTGGCCGATGATTTTAGCAAAGTCTGATTGATTCTCTTGACTCGCTTGCTGAGAATTTGCGTTTATCTTAACACATCTTCATACACACTCAGTACTCTGTTAACCACTATGGAAGTAAGACAATTGATCAATTGGCCGCATGGCGTTGACACCAGAAAGGGAAACCAGTCTCCAAACTGGTCCAAATTAACATATGCGACACATATCGCAACCACGACCCTACCAGGGCGTGGAAAATGTCTGGTGATGCGTTTTAACATGCAGTGCAAAAAAATAGCAGAAGAAGACCAAGAAATAAAACTGATAATGTTATTTATCTTACGTACCACTAACTACCTACTTTTTGGATTTTCGGAGACACCAGGGTGTCGGAATATTATCCCGCAGGAGTTCATTTACGCGCTAGTAAATCTACCGACAAGAGTCTGACGTATTTGAGCTCTTTCAAATACCACCGGACCGACCAGGTATTGAACCTGCCAACTAGGTAACAGAACAGCCAGAGCTTCTACCGTCTAAGCCACTCATCCCGACCCAGAAGAATGCCAAAGAAATGGACGTACCTGAGGGTAATTTGGGGGGGGGGGGTTCCGGGGAACCCCACCCTGGCATCGGCAGTGACGGCCGTTCTTGCGTCAACCTTGGGCATAACTATCCGGACTTCGACAAGATTACAAATCACATCAAGGATTATTTGCTTCAAAATATCTTGTCAATGAACTCTCCATGAAGGAACTTTGACTATCTCTAATTTTCCAAATTTCGATAATGCTAAATTTCAAAACTGTGCGAACCGCGGAAGGACTTTAGGGGGTGGAGGTCTGTACCGGAGGTACACCAACGCCGTTCTTTTGAAATGAGCACCTTTTAGAAGGCAAACTATAATACGAACAGTGAACCTTCTAGTGGAAGAAGTTTGAATGTTTTTTGTCAGATGTCTCTAATGTCGATTTAGGGGCCCCCTCTGGTGTGAGGATGGACAATTAATTTTCAAGAGAACTTTTGTATTCACTGGTTTCTTAAACTGAATTCTTTGTAGATTGTTTTTGGTGTTCTAAGGTTACTACCACTTCTATCTCTTCCCGGCTGCTTAACATTTTAGCCAATCAAGAATTTTTGATATTTGATATTTGATATTTAATTAATTAAACCAATTGCGTTTGTGGGTGTGTCCAGGGCTTCGGCCCAGATAATTCTGGAACCTTCCTCACCGCTATAAAAGCTGGGACCTCTTGGGCCACGTTGTCTTTCGATCGCTCCAGTCAAGGCGTTTAGAGTGTGTTCATACAGGAGGCAGGGGGCTTGCCTCGTCCATCTTACAATGACAGGAATAGAACCAGCTTTTGAGTGGTTAGACCGTGTGCAATTTGCAGAGTTTCGCCCAGTTGTGCCATTTGGGCTCATCAGCTGGATTGGCACGCCCCTCCAGGACTCTGCTTAGCAGTGGCAGACCAAGCGCATGGTCCCGCCGTGTTAGCAAATAGAGATTTGCAGAGTTTCGCCCACATGCTCAAGGTAATGGCAGACACCTTTTAATCATGTAATAGTCTCGGAAACTAACTCGAGGGGAAGGCTTCAAAATACTTTCTTAATGTAATCTTTCGATGTAAATTTTCAATCAGGTCTAGGACCTTAGTCTTACTTAGAGAATAAAGAGTGTGAACCATCTTGCATTCCCCTTCAACTTGGTATTGAGGCGACTATGATTTCGTAAAATTTAAAACTTTCCTTTTGTAATTTAAAACTTTCTCTCCATCTAGCCTCCTCCGTAGTATAGGCTTGGGCTCTTTAACTTCGAGCCATAAGCCCGCATAGGATTTTAAGAGTTTTCCAGTGAATTTCAAACGAGTGCAAGTGTTCAGCTCCTAACATTTTGATTTTTGGCCAGTAACTTTAATATTTTCCTTTTAAACTATGGCCAGGTAGAATTGACATTTAATGTCGCTATTAATGTTTAAAAACAAAAAACCAAACTCCATGCCACTACAGCCCTTGAAGGGCCTTGGCCTACCAAGCAACCGCTGCTCAGCCCGAAGGACTGCAGATTATGAGGTGTCGTGTGGTCAGCTCGACGAATCCTCTCGGCCGCTAATCTTGGCTTTCTAGGCCGGGGCCGCCATCTCACCGTCAGATAGCTCCTCGATTGTAATCACGTAGGCTGAGTGGACCTCGAAACAGCCCTCAGGTCTAGGTAAAAATCCCTGACCTGGCCGGGAATCGAACCCGGGGCCTCCGAGTAAGAGGCAGGCACGCTAACCCTACACCACGGGGCTGGCCTGTTAATGTTTAACTTCCATTTAAATGTAACGTAGACTGTCGAGCGGGTTTGTATTAATCTAGTGTTAAAATGTAGATTGTGCCTTGCAGAGCCTTGATTGTAATAAGTTTGGATGGTAATCTCCTAGAGAGTAATTGTGAGGAGCAAAGACGCTCTTTTTGAATGTAGTAAATTTTGGAGCTAAGTCGTCTAGTGGATTAATTTAATGGAGCAGTGGTGCTCTTGTAAAAATAGTAACTTGGGAGCTTCAAGCTCATTTTGTTAAATCGTTGTTGTCTGATGGTTCTAGGCTTTTCTAAAATTGTTACTCGAGCTCAAGAGCTAACCTTATCCATCTAATTGTTATTTGCCATTGTCTATCAAAGCTTAAGATCTGAAAATAAACAGAAAAAGAAGGAAAGAATTAAAATTTCGAATTTTAGAGTTTTAAATTATACTTTGGGCTTCTATCTGTCCACCCATTCATGCCCGTACCTGATTAAACCTCTGAGTTACACAGAATCCCCGGAATAATAATAATAATAATAATAATAATAATAATAATAATAATAATAATAATAATAATAATAATAATAATAATCTATATAAATAAAATCGTAACGACCGTGTGTCTGTACATCGATTATTTTGGCGAAATTTCCGTACAGTTATCCGTTTCAGGTGTAATAATGACCATCGGCATAATTTTTAGCTTTGGTGTCTGTTTGTCTGTTTGTTTGTCTGTCCTTCTATAACTTGAAAACTCCTGGATATATTTCCACCAAACTTCATATTTAGAATCCGCCTGTACTTGGGTAGGTTTTAGCGCAAATATCGTTTCTAAATCCCTGAACTGAGTGGGGATTTTTACAAAACCGGAACCGTGATTTTGCACTCCCTCAAAGTATACACAACCGAACTTAATGGAAATCTACCTGCCTTCATGAAAATTAATTTCGAAACCTTTTTTCTCATGTGCATCATTTCGGTTAAGGGAGATATCATTAACCGGACTTAACTTAAGAACGGGCGCGTGTTGAGCGTATTTCTTACAACTTGAAAACTATTGAAGATATTTGAACCAAACTTTATATTTAGCATCCACCTTTCCAAAGGTAGATTTTAAAGGTCAATAACATTTCTTGTTCCTGGAATGGACTGGCGGTTTATAGGGAAACGAAATGGTGAATTTACTCTTCCACAATATATACAGTACATGACCAACCTGACTGGAAGTCGACCATATTTGTTGGAAATCCTTTTTTAAAAAAATTTTCATGTGTATTTCTTCGACAGAAATATTAATAAGGGAGATATCATGAATGGTCGGTTTTGTAGGGTAAGTCCAGCAGACATAGACCTAAAGGTGTTGTACGTGGAGCAGATTCCTTATCTATCTATATAAGTAAAATCCTAACGACTGTGTGCCTGTACATTGACTATTTTGGTGAAATATTCGCACAGCCACGCGTTTAAGGGGTAATAATAACAACCATCTGCATAATTTTTTGGCTTAGTTTCCTAAAAGTACTAATTTTAACCCTCCTCGCCCAAAATCCACATTGCGGCATAATCTGCCAGACGAACAACAAAACAGAAATTTGGTAAAATTATACTTTTTAGCCTGTAACGGACAGAACATTTCCAAGAGCTTTAAATTTTTCACTTTTTCCCCCGAAGAATATCGAAATATGGAGGCAATTTTAATGATGGTGCAGATCTTCGCTAAGTCCTATCGCATAAGGGAAGGCACAATCTCCGTTCAATTTGGAGTGATCTACAACCTTGGTCTTATGACTTTTTGTCGTATCTGTATCCCTTTTACGTTTGATTTTTGCCTATTTCTCGATGTTAAGTAAATTTGGACTTTTCGCATACATAATTCATACTTTCAATCACTTATAAGAAAAATAGAATCATCAAACCCTACACGAAAATTGGCCCACCCAGTAGCCATATGTGAGCCAAATTTTTTGGCTTAGTTTCCTAAAAGTACTAATTTTAACCCTCCTCGCCCAAAATCCACATTGCGGCATAATCTGCCAGACGAACAACAAAACAGAAATTTGGTAAAATTATGTAGCTGTCACATAATTATCTGAAAAGTAATGCAATGTGAGATAATCTTACAAAAATTTTACCCTATTCAATTTTTTTAACTCAATCTGACCCATGAATAGATCAGATATCATACGACCAGCCATTTAGGCCACTAAATCCGGCGTCTTATGGTACAATCCTTTGTCGATATGACGTACGTTTAGCAGCAGTTATCTGTAAATGAAGGTCTGCAATATTGTAAACAAGCATAAACTTTCGTATGTCGATCTATATAATATATTCAATGATGTCGCTTTGTAGCGACCGAGAAGGGGTGTGTCTGCTATTGTAATCAGTACTCCCCACACCGACTTTTACTGGCGGTAGGAATGCGGTCCTTCTCCAACTCCTGTGTAACTGGCAGTAGTAAGGAAGGCCTACCATTGTAATGAATAGTTCACTTCTCGACTTGACTTGCAGATGGCAAGGGGGCATGCAGTATTGTTTAAAACTCACGTACCCGATTGTGTTTGGCAGTAGGCAATGGTGCTCGCAATTATAAACAAATGTCCTCATCTAAAATGTTACTGGCATTAGGCATAGTGGCCTGCTATTTTGATGGAAACTCACCATCTTGGTGTGACTGGCAGTAAGCTGGCTGGCAGCAGGAAAAGGGGCCTGATACTATTAATGATAACTGCACAACTCAATTTCCACTGATAGTAGGGTAGTTGCCTGGCATTATAATAAAATCTCCTCAACTGGTATCTGTCTGGAAGTAGGAAAGGAGACTGCCATTGTAACGAAAACTCCCCAAATCGATCGTGACCGCGCAGTAGGCAATGGGGCCTGCAATGTTAATGTAAACTTCGCAACTCGATTGTGAATGGCAGTAGGCAAGTGAGCCTGCCGTTATCATCACAAATCCGTAACAAGCACTTTACATTGGAAACACCGTATTGGGAACCTCCTTATGCTGTTTCTCGGATAACGCTAAGAAACATGCCATTTTAAAACAATCTTATTTACTGTATGTACAGTATTTACTTCGATATTCGAATACAATGTAGAATACCGTAGCGAAGCACGGGTACATTTGCTAGTAATAATAATAATTTTACCAGGGGTACACTTTTCTCGGCTATTTAAACTGCACGCCTTTCTGCTTCTACGGTTAGACGGCTCTAGTACCGATTTGTTAGCGCAATCTTATGACGAGAAACAAACTAATTAACAAGGAAATATTTATTTTTGGAGTTTGTAAACCTTTTCTTGAAGATTTGTTTCTTAAATGTATCGAAGTTGTCAACACTTCAGCTGGTTCCTTCCCTTTTGTAATCTACCTATCAGATGCTTGTAAAAATGTTCTCTAGCCAATCTAAGTCGGGGGTGAATGGTATTTCAGCCTTTCAGCAAAGTGTAGTTCAATTAATCTGGAAGCTTCCCGTACGGAACTATAAAAGCACGGTACTTTAGCGCCGTCATCTCCGAATTGACTGTGCAATTGACCAGATACGCGACCAGTTACTGTCACCTACTATAAGACGTTTGCCTCTTATGTATGCTTTTAGTCCATAGTTCCTAGCTTTTACTTGGTGAAATCGCAAGACTCTCTGTTCCATGATTGTCTCTTTATCCATATCTCTTCTTACCCAAATCCTTTCTCCTTTCAAGTTCTTCCCATTGAGGGTAGTTTTGTTCGCCTTCAAAGCAGAAATCAACTTAACCTTAATAGGTCTTTTCCCTTTGACTCTCCCCAGCCTATATATTTCATCAATATCTTCTTCTTTACAATTAACCTTGATATGGTTATTTATAATATCCAGCACTTTATTCGTTAGATCATTCGAATCCTCCTTTTCCTTCTCTGGAATGCCGTATATGAAAATATTTTTCCTCTTTGCGTCCTGGATAGTCATTTTCAGTTGCCACTTTAATTTATCAGTTTCTCCTTCAATCTCCTTCATATTCGACTTCAATAATTCTATTTCCGTAGAGTTTTCCACCACCTTTTCTGTCATAATTCTTCTCTCTTCTTTTATACAGTCTTTCATTTCTGTCATGTCATTTCTCAGCTCGCGAATTAACTCCCTCGTTTGCTCAAACTGGCAAGCATCTCTGACTATTTCCCTAATCTTATCTATGTCTTCCCAGCTCAATGAACCCGTTGATCCAGGGTTCATTTCTATGCCTCCTATTATCAGAAGAATTGCCACCACTGCTGCTACCATCATAGTTCCCTCAAGCCCAGATTTTCGTAAATGCACCTTATCACTTGGCGTACACACACACTTCACTCGCCCGTGCCATCGACCTATGGCCGCGCGATATTGCTCTAAAGCAATATTCATACTTCTCACTCAGCACTCACTGCACAATACAACCTCTCGCTTCGCTAGCTCCATTACAACTGATCTCCGAATTGCTCCAGTGCTTGACAGTGCGACTTGACGGAGGCACAATGAGGCAGGTGCGCAGTCTGTTTGTAGATCATCAAGCGATAAAGGTAATGGCACAATTTACCTAAACATTGTAACCGTTCATCACCATGCCATAGGCATGATAGGACGTATAGTCAACCATATATGCCGCTTTCCGCAACATTCTGCGACATACAGTGTCGTAATTAGCAGTTTACGTTCCAAACCGGGACACGAGTTGCGATACGCAAACTCGAAGGGAGCAGGTCTCTGTGCTACATCGAGAAAAGGACAGCATATTACCGCGGAACCTTGAAATTGCGCTCTCATTCGGTGCAAGAGAGAAGAAGAGATAACGCTACGCGTGCAAATGTATTTTGTCAGAGTCTGGGGTGAATTAAGGTGTGTTAACCCCCAAGAAATAAAAATCCTTACTGATTCAACGCCGCATTCATTGGCGCCAATCCACCATATTTAACTAATAAGAAGGAGAAGAAGAATACCTTTTTCTGAGATAATCTATGGAAAATGATAAGTCAGGTCTCATTCGAACCAGCGTATTTAATACAAATTGTTGATTCACATAAACGCAATACTTTAATATTGGATCGGTAATGACGCATGTCATATAGCAATGCGCAGACTGAAGCCGAGTGCTAAGATTTGGCAACGTAAGGAAAAAGGTGGGAGTAATTACGAGAAAAACCATGATGCGTAAATTTATAAAAGGACGCTTTTGAGATTGTGAACGACCCACTGATCAGATAGACATGAAACTAGATCAGTATAAAACAGGGGTCAAGAGCTATAATTTGATTAAACTCACGTCTCTGAAAGATTACGTTTAGCGGAGCGGAATTTTGATTAGGGACGTGGTTTACCACCTCTCCGAACATTCATCGCAGATACTGTAAATAAAACCCGGACCTAAATGCAGGATCCCATTGTAATTTGTACAACCGCAGTACTTACGTGTCAGTGATATACTATGGATAACAGTGTGTGAAGTGGTGTGTTGAAGAAAAACATATCAGTACGTTGTAAATATCACGAAATGAGGCGTGTGGTACGAGATAAAGTACAGTAGTGATTAGTGGAGGTGTTGTATCAACATTTAAACCTTTAAATATTGATGACTTCAATGACGGCTTATGATGCAATCATCAGAGAACGGGCAACGCATGAGGTTGTTTAGAAGTAGTGAGACAGCCAATTACTGTACATTCAGTAAATAATAGTGGCCGATTTTGAGGCATTTAAACAGTGAGTGACTCTCAGTAAATTAAAAGAGCAGTGTTCGTGTTAGGAAAACGTTTGTGTACTCCATGGACACTCGTGGTAACAATTAGTCAGGTTGTGTGATAAAAGGGGAAATGAATAGTGATTTATACAAACTTACCGCTATTCGGGTTAGTCCATTTGAATCAATAAGTGGATCTAATCACCAGTAGGTTATTTGAAAATACATAAAGAGTGTTCATTAACCAATTTCCCATTTCGCCCGTATGTTCGTGAGTGATCGTCGAACCCAGGATTGGAATCAACCAGAGTTGCACCTAGTGCCAGCATTCATCTCTTCAGGGAACGTCTAGAGATTCCAACAGTAGAAGACCACAATTCAAGACATGGACGATACCACAAGGGAAAGGAACCACGGACTATTTAAGAGTGGAGCTGTCGTCATGAAGATCTAAAAAACCAGGTGTACCCTCGAGATGGCAGCAAACCACACGCAGTATCGATAAGTATATTTAAAATAGATACTAAAGCATGAGATTTACATGTCTATATCGACATATTTGTAAATAGCAGTTTGTTGATTTTATGTAATTAATAATATTAAATGTAGGGACCACTATACGCGTGTGACTGGGAAAGATTATTTTATTAATTTAATTAGGCTTTCTTCTGTGATTTAAGGATAATCACTAATATTTCAGCGGGCTTATTTGCATGAATTAGTATATAAGATCCCATTAAATTTTAGTGCGTGTGAAGCATATGTTTTAAGGGAGAATAGCGCTTCAGCTAAATTTATAATAATCTTCCTAAAGTTACTAACTGGTATGGTTCGTCATCATAATTAGAATATAGATTATGTATTCGCTTCACATGATAATGCATGTATTTATAAATCCCATAATAATTAAAAATATGATCATTGAGGATGTTCAAGCCCAAGGTGCAACTTGTGAATTATATAGATAGGCGAGCGAGATGGTATTACTTAAATGAACTGTGGGAATAGAGTCTTCCATATAAATAAATAAGGTGGATTTGAGAAGCAGTAACGTGATAATGAGAAAGGTGAGACTTTTGAAATGTTCGAGATGATAGAGTGATAAAGAATTAGAATAATTATGGTTATCGCGACGTATTGAATTAGGCTGTATGTGGCCCGAAAAATAAGAGATAAGAATTGGCGGCTCTTGAATAATGTGTACTTGGAAACGAGCTAAAATGAGAAAGAATGAAAGAAAGAAAGAATGAATTAAAGTAAGTAAGAAAGAAAGAAAGAAAGAAAGAAAGAAAGAAAGAAAATAGAAAGTGTCTTTGTGGCCGCAAGGTAGAACACTGACCACAAGAAGAGAGACAGATTTATGATGTAAGGGATTTGTCCTGTCCGTGTACGGACCAATGTTCCCAAGAGTCTTCAGAAGGTTCGTCCTGGCAAGTTTCCTTTCATTCGCTGTGGCATTGATAATCCTATGCTAATGATATTTTATGACTAACGTTGAGAATTTTATGATTCTGTGAAGGACGTATTCCTCCCCACTTTCATTTATTAAATTAGCTCGTGATAGGGGTTTCAGATTTTTGAAGCTTGGAAGCTGGAGAACGTGGGTTCGACCCGCGTCAGAACGATGGATTTAACCTGTTACCATATACTTGACTAGGCCATATCTTCAAGATGTATTGTTTTCTAATGTGTTTAATATTCAGAATATGTGTATGTGTACAGTATAATATGTAACTGATGTGGTCAAATAGACCATGTGTTCGATATGCGAAGATGTGATCCCGTGGGTGATAAAATGTACAGATTATTCTGCCTAAATTCCACAACCATGACGGCCAATTAATAGTATGGCTCAATGAGATAGTGTCATCTCCACCTCGTAGTCAATCCATTCAAATAATAGATACCATCGAGTATCATTACTCGCAGATAAGTAACACCTATGTTTGTTTAAAAGTATATAGTATTATTTGCTATTTGCTTTACGTCGCACCGACACAGATAGGTCTTATGGCGACGATGGGATATGAAAGGCCTAGGAGTTGGAAGGAAGAGGCCGTGGCCTTAATTAAGGTACAGCCCCAGCATTTGCCTGGTGTGAAAACGGGAAACCACGGAAAACCATCTTCAGGGCTGCCGACAGGGGGATTTGAACCCACTATCTCCCGGATGCGAGCTCACAGCCGCGCGCCTCTACGCGCACGGCCAAATCGCCCGGTATATATAGTATTAATGCGCGCTAATAAGGTTATTCAGAGTATGCCAATCGATAACCAAAACAGTGTATGAACTGACAAAGACTTTGAGGCATACTGTATACAAATGATTTCTTCGTTATTACTTTATTTTTATGTGTGATAAATGGCATTATCTTTTGTATTTTATTGTGTGATTCTATCAGTTTAATTAAATTCTTAGTAAAGATTGGGAACAAAATTCTTCTCACTTAATAATAATATAATGTATTCCTCTTACATTAGAGAGAACCCTACTTTTGTCATATTTGATGTAGAGACCATTTTTCTTTTACGAATATTCCATTGCCCGTATGCTTCTGAGCTTTAGCCGTTGACGCAATGAATGTAGGGAGGATGGGACTTCGAGCCCGAGAAGTGATTTCCGAAGGCTCTGATCCAGGAGCACCATTTATATGTTATTTGTGAAGCCGAATTTTTTAATTGATACCCTGATATGCCCGGGATGGGTACAGCGTGTCATAATGCCCGCGGGTAGTTTGAGAGGAAGGTTTCTGCCGTTTTCCTTGAATGTAATTTTGTAAATTGGTGGTGTAAATGTGGATTTTCGGCGAAGTCTTAAGATTGTCGTTCTGTATTCCCTACTGAGAAACATGTACTGTAAGGGAAACGCGAGTGGTGACCCTCTGTCGTCTCCCATTCAACCATTCAATTGGGTGACTAAAGTTTTCAAACTCTAAATTTGGTAAATCTTGTCTCCGTTTTAAATGTTCTTCCTTTTGTCACCCTTTTTAGTATAGGATTAGCCTCTGTGTCATTGGGCCATTAAGCCCACTTATGTTTCCAGAAATTTCTGTAAGGAGTGCTGGTATTTCGCTTACTTGCCGTCTGTCAATGGTCGGTTATATGCAAACTTTTGTTTTCACTCTTCAGGCTGTGTATTATGGGTAATTATGCCCGTGTTTATTCTGTATTATTCATAGGATAACTGTTTCTTCGTGTTAGTTACCTTTGAGGACAGTGACTGATATTCGTGCTGAGTGCTGATAAGCCCAACATGAAGCAACCGTGTGTGATAACCCGATGGGTTGCCTAGTGTAATTTTAAGTGTGTCATTAGAAACTGATTGCCTCTTCGAGGCTAGACTATTATATTTTGGAGCTCAGATTCCTGTGTAGTGTACCTGCCCGGAGAAAACCTTTCTCTTTCAGGAGAAATTATTCTCTTCCTTATGTAATTTAACGACTAGGTAATTATCTCAAGTTTTTGTACCTGATTTCAGGACTTCTAAGTCCAATATAACGTTAGATCTGACGAGATCATTATTAACCTTTTCAATTGTTCTGTTTTCCTATTAGATTTTCTATATCTTAATTTTAAGAACGGAAAGGAATAAAATTTCCACATATGGTTATGTTAAAAGTTTCTCTAAGTAATCTCTTGCCCAGCCATTCAAACAGGTGCTTCCTATTCCTCTGCGAACCACGGGAATTCCGTGGAAATTCAGCTACCGTGTTCAATCATCTGGATTTGATGGCATTTAGATTGACTGCACGTCAGTTTCGACATTCCGTCTTAATCTACCAGATGGCAGCGTAAATCGGTCGATCGATTGTTGTGTTAAAATTAATTTTGCTGGGTAAACACCAAATGTGCCTGCCACTGTGGTGCAGTGGTTAGTGTGATTAGCTGCTACCCACGGAGGCCCGGGTTCGATTCCCGGCTCTGCCACAAAATTTGAAAAGTGATATGAGGGCTGGAACGGGGTGCACTCAGCCTCGGGTGGTCAACTGTGTAGTTTAATAGAGGGGTTTCTACTTCCACCTCAGCCATCCTGGAAGTGGTTTTCCATGGTTTCCCACTTCTCCTCCAGGCAAATGCCGGGATAGTACCTAACTTAAGGCCACGGCCGCTTCCTTCCCTCTTCCTTGTTTATCCCTTCCAATCTTCCCATCCCCCCGCAAGGCCTCTGTTCAGCATAGGATGTGAGGCAGAGTGGGCGAGGTACTGGTCATCCTTCCTAGTTGTATGCCCGACAAAGAGTCTGAAGCTCCAGGACACTGCCTTTGAGGAGTTAAGAGGTGGGATCCCTCGCTGAGTCCGAGGGAGAAACCAACTCTGGAGGGTAAGCAGATTGAGAAAAAAGAAACTGGAGGGTAAGCGGATTGAAAAAAAAGAAACACTAAATGTGTAACCGGAAAGCGCTTACGTGCGCGCATCGTACGACGTGGATTGTCGAAAGGACTATTTCATAGTATGACTATATTGACTTCTTTCCGTACTCAAAAGTGTACAGAAAATGACACTTCGTAAAACACCAGCTACTTTCAAAACACCTTCATTAGAAATCGTCTCTGATTGGTTAAACTTGGTTTTACACAGTCAGGAAGACTATATGCCAGCGGACAGCGAACGGCCTCCACCCGATTGCGGAACTGTGGTTTCGCATCCATCTGCACCAAAAAATGTACTCTCTTCATTCTCATCTATTCCGACAGATAAATATCGCGTATATCACAGTACATCATAAAACTCTTATTACCTTCATTAATCCAGGACCAGAGGACGAAGTTTACGACTCTCCTATCTTAGTGGACTGTTCGCTGCTTCAAATAACATTAATTTTTGTGTTTTATTACAGCATAACCCAATGTATACACCTCTAATATATTTAATATGAATCAACGAGCTAGAAAAAGAATATAGAGTGGCTGTTACACCACCATATTTGAATGAATTTGTACGCCGCGTCCGCCACATTATAAGGGACAAAAACAACCGAACGTGGTGTAAAGGAAGGACACAAGGTGTATAATAATTTTTTCGTCCTTCGAAAATCCGAATACCTCTGACGTGTGTTAACTCACGATCTCGGAATGCAGAGACTGACATTCTACCACTGATCCACGCAAGGGAAAGCGCAGGTTTTCGTTTCTCGGTACTGCCAGTAATCTAAGATTAACAGGAGGAACGCTCCGTAGTTAAAAATGTACACGCAGTTCATTCTCATTGCGGGTATGTCTGAAAAGAGCTGTACCACCTCGAAACAAGGACACGGATTCATCAGACCCTTCTCCAATATCGTTTGCTGCATCGCAACTAACGTGCACATGGTTATAGGGGTGCTATTCACTTTTACGCGTACTGTGTGGTGCTAATGTTCAGAGAACGATTCTGAACCCTAGCAAAATATTATATTATCCGTCGGCAAAACATGACACCGTCCGTCTCTGTGGTGTAGTGGTTAGCGTGATTAGCTGCCACCCCGAGAGGTCCGGGTTCGATTCCCGGCTCTGCCACGAAATTTGAAAAGTGGTACGAGGACTGGAACGGGGTCCACTCAGCCTCGGGAGGTCAAATGAGTAGAGGTGGGTTCGATTCCCACCTCAGCCATCCTGGAAGTGGTTTTCCGTGGTTTCCCGCTTCTCCTCCAGGCAAATGCCGGGATGGTACCTAACTGAAGGCCACGGCTGCTTCCTTCCCTCTTCCTTGCCTGTCCCATCCAATCTTCCCATCCCTCCACTAGGCCCCTGTTCAGCATAGCAGGTGAGGCCGCCTGGGCGAGTTACTGGTTATTCTCCCCAGTTGTATCCCCGACCCAAAGTCTGAATCTCCAGGACACTGCCCTTGAGGCGGTAGAGATGGGATCCCTCGCTGAGTCCGAGGGAAAAACCGACCCTGGAGGGTAAACAGATTACGAACGAACGAAAACATGAAATCATGTAGCAACATCATATTACCATGTACTATGTTAATGTGTCGTGCCTCGTGACCGGGTGTAACGAAGAGGGGAATCAATGCATAAAACTAGGTAACAGTGCAGTAATTAATGTCTTAAACACTGAAACGGGTGGCCTATGTACTCTGCTCTCGTCGTACTACCAACATGTTTCCGGCAGTGTAGCGTAGCGGAAGTGGTTAGGCGTTCGCCCAGCGTTCGACGGAATGTGCCAGCGGCGGTTCGATTTCTGCATCGTTCGAATACATTTGCAACGGTATGATGTTTGAATATGTAAACACAGGCCCACGTTTGCCGCATTCAAATAGTAGAATGTCGCTGTTATTCATCTTGTGCTCTGCGCACACTCCACTGTTTAGGGCCTGAATGTACTATAATCTCCGCTGACATTCGGCATGTTTTCCACAGAAGAATACGTTGACATGCTACTTATTTATGGAGAAGCAAGACAAAACGCGTGCGAGGCACTACGTCTGTACCAGAGACGGTATCCCGACAGGCAACACTCCGCTGCTGCGACATCCTGCCGGCTTTCAAAAATCCGATTACCTCTAGCCAGTTTGAATCCACAATCCGGAGGCGGACACTCTACCTCTGATCGTTTGTTACAAATGACTATAGTCCTAAAGCAGTATATTATGTGTGGAGGAAATTACTTCATTTGGTTCTTTAGACCGAATATTTAAAAAACTCCTTCTCTTTTATTACGATATGCTTTACGCCGTATCGATACAGATAGGTCTTAGGGAGACGATGGGACAGGAAAGGGCTATAAATAGGAAGGAAGCGACCGTGGCCTTAATTAAGGTATAGCCCCAGCATTTGCCTGGTGTGGACATGGGAAATCGCGAAAAAAAGTATTCAGGGATTGTCGACATTGAGGTTCGAACCCATTATCCCCCTAATACTGGGTATTGGCAGCACTTAATCGACTGCAGCCATCGAGCTCAGTTTTGAAAACCTTTCTGGACATTTTAAATGAACTAAGCATTAAAAATATTTTTGAAGTCCAATTGAACAATCACGCTTATTATCAGGATAAAGACGTTTATAACATCAGAGGTGAACCCTCTATATATCTCCACCCAATATACCGCCACCCTCAGCTGTCGCCCAGATCTTGCTGATGAAAGTAGCATAGTAAGTACCTCGATATAATGCCACCCCCGCCTACCGCCATCCGCCATTGGTAACACAGGTACAAAAGTATCGTACAGTGTTAAAAGTGTACTCGATACATCGCCAACTGTCGGTTTAAAATCATCGGTATGAACCCAGAGAATTTCTCCTCCAATGGGAGGGCTTTACTCAATCCTTTAGGAATATGAACAGGCTGGATGCTACTGACCATCATTAATAGCTCAATACCTCGATTGGCGTAGCTCAAGGGATTTACTGTGCCTGATCTGGATGAATGACACAAAGGCATACAATGGGAATATACGGCCGCTTAACTGTGGACTGCTTATGAGAATAGCTTTGGAACACTGGACAAAACATTTTGCGGGTAAAGAGCTTGGCAGTAGCTTACCTTGACCTGTTACGAACATCAGTCCTGTCTGTGCATCTGTGCGTTCTATTGAAATGTTTTTCCAGACTTGAATAAAATAATGTACATTACTTTTACTTATGCTAAGTGTATACAATTTTCACGTAACCTTTGTCATAGTATTGTACGAATACAAACTACATGCATAAATTAAATGTTGTATTAATTCTATTCCAGAAAAAGCCCTTTTAGGTGCAGTGTGTCACTGCATAGCATAAGTCATTCAAATTCATGTTTTAAAACCTGACTTCCATTTAACGTAGACCCTCTTTATTGCGCCATCTACACTCTGAAGGAACGATGGAGTTATAATAGGGATAACTACTCTGGATATTAAACGCGTGTTCTTTTTGCTCAAAATTAAAGTATGTCCGCTAGACTGCTATAGTCCTAATGATTTCTTAGCTATTTGACATGCCATTATTTTGGAATATATTAATTGAAGTAGCCTTTAAGATTAATAATTTTCTAGGTATTAACATATATAACAATCACCATAGCTCTAAATTAAAATAAATCGACAAAAAAGGTCCATACATTTTCCACAGAGGAGTAGTTTCAAGTTTGTTTGAATTTTTTTTTTTTTTTTTTTTTTTTTTGCTAGTTGCTTTGCGTCGCACCGACACAGATAGGTCTTATGGTGACGATGGGACGGGGAAGGGCTAGGAAAGGGAAGGAAGCGGCCGTGGTCTTAATTTAGGTACAGCCCCAGCATTTGCCTGGTGTGAAAATGGGAAACCACGGAAAACCATTTTCAGGGCTGCCGACAGTGGGGTTCGAACCTACTATCTCCCGAATACTGGATACTGGCCGCACTTAAGCGACTGCAGCTATCGAGCTCGGTGTTTGGATTTGGATTTATGGGGCTTCTCTAAGCCTTTTATTTCATGTATTGTAAGACTCATAGAATAAGGAATATTAGACATATACCTAGGCATTTGCACTTATGCAAGCATATAATTTATGGAATACTGAATATTATCTTTATCTTCTACAGATGACTAGAAGGGAAGGTCGAAGATAACTGAGTATAAGGAGAAGACGAAGACCCAGTTTAAAGGGCTGCGTATTGTTCACAGCATACAGGGACCATTAAACGGGAACATCGCATGTGGTTACCAGCATTTATCAATGGATATGCTCATGATGGAAAATGTGTAATAAAAAATCGAATTTACTTAGGTGCTAATCGCGAAAAAATGAAAATGATAATAAAGGAATAACACAATATCCATAATACTATGGTATAAAATGAGCATATAATATAATTTTACGTGTCAGCCCAGTGGTAGACCTTTTCGGTGCTTCCTTCAAGGGGCGAGTGAGTCAAACGACCGTAGATCTTCCAGCCGGCCTGTAGGGCGGGGCCGCCTTTCCTTGTATTGTTCTCGTCAACTGGCCTGTCTGTTTCTGGGAGATGAAACGAGAATGTTCCGTATCTATCTGCGTCGCAAATCATCTGGTACACATCATCCGAGCTATAAAAAGGGAGACTAGCCACGGACGGTCGGTCAGCGTTGGACTCCATGGTGGAGGCACTGTTAGAGCCACTGTGGGGATCAGTGTTGGAGTCAGTGTGAGACTTAGTGTGTTGGGGTTCGATAGCTTGGCTGAGGGAAATAGAGGTGTTGGATGTTGTTAGTGTCCCACCGAGGTCTGAACGAGTTGTGGTTGTTGTTACGTCGGAGTGTAGAGAGTGTAGCTGGACGGAAGAGGGCATAAGAGACAGAAGACTGTGTACTGCCTGAGAACACTGTGAGTGTGTACTTCTGTGGACTGAGGATCGCCGTGAGTCAACGAGGGAAGCTACTATCGTGAGTATAATTTATTGGAACTGCGTTAATAATAGTTTTGTGAGGAGAACTGTCTTGCTGTTTAGCACTGTCGAACTCTTGCTGTTTAGTTGTTCACTACATGTGACTGTGTGAATTACTAGATGGTCTCTGGAGTCGACCCAAGCAAGAGCCATCGTGTGTTGCGAGTAGCCCTGTGTTCAAACCTAGCCGCCTGCACGCAGTTGCTATTTAGGGTGACTGGAATTGGAGGAGTGAAGTAAGGCGAACTTGGTCTCATCAACATTTGTTGATAAAATGGTTTGTACTCATCTGGAATGTCTTGCCTACATCCTGGATCCTCTTACCTTGTACTGGAATATTATCATTGTAGGCTTTTTCTATTGGAATCTGGGGTACTCCTGTGTTTGGCTTTTGCAGCATGAAATTACTTTTCACCAAACCATCAATGAATTGAAATGCGGTTAGATGACCTTTTGATAAAGAATATTATAACTGTCTGTATTTGGAAATTGAAAGTGGTGACCTCTCCAGAGACTTTGTTGGTTTTCTTCCTAGAGCTTAGGCCACCAGTTTCTGAAGTCTAGGATACTTTTCGGAGAGATCTGAGTAACATTGTCCGACTCGTTGGCTGAACGGTCAGCGTACTGGTCTTCGGTTCAGAGGGTCCTGGGTTCGATTCCCGGCCGAGTCGGGGATTTTAACCTTAATTGGTTAATTCCTACGGCACGGGGGCTGGGTGTATGTGTTGTCTTCATCATCATTTCATCGTCATCACGACGCGCAGGTCGCCTACGGGAGTCAAATAGAAAAGACCTGCACCTGGCGAGCCGAACCCGTCCTGGGATATCCCGGCACTAAAAGCCATACGACATTTCATTTGAGTAACATTGAATCCTGACTTCTTAGAGGATTGAATTAAATCAGTATAACGTTCTGGTGAGCGTGATTTTCCTTTTAAAAATCCAAACATTGCGATCACATTGCATAAACTGGTACCCTCGGACTGGAAAGTACTGATAAATCTTTATAAATCGCCAATTCAAGAAAAGTGCGCACCAAAATGTTGTTGCAATTTTGGCCTCCACAGGCGTCACTGAAATGTGAGATTCATTATTCAGGGTCCATATTTTGAATCACAGTATGCTACATACTTCGTCAGGTCTGCGTTTAGCTTCTCCCTCTGGATAAACGTAGAAATTGGCAGAGTCTGTTTTAATAGATATCGTGTATGAAGAACACATATAGCCATAGCTTCCTCAAGTAGAATATTTCTTGAAGGGGTAGATATCGTGTATGAAGAACACATACAGCCATAGCTTCCTCAAGTAGAATATTTCTTGAAGGGGTATTTTAGAGAAAGAGAGACTTTGCATAAAGCGAACACAAGTGCTCCAACCTCCGGTTCATTAGAACGAAGTGTTTTATTTCCTTCTGTTTGTTATAGAACTTATTAGCCCGACGAACAAGAATGACCTTTTCGGCAACAACAGCTCGCTTGCATTGTTGTTAAGATGCGGACTTTTAATCTTTGCAGTTACCGCCTCGCAAGTACTACATACATCTATTTGGGAACGTCCAAATATATAGTCAATGTTTCGTGGAAGTACTTTCTATAAAAGTCATATTTTACCTTACTGACAAGATTAGGATGTTGTTTACAAAAGAGCTCGTAAATAGTTTTTATGTTAATTTCGGCACTCAAATACTTGTTAGTTTTATTACTATAGCGTGTTCCCTTAACAGGAAATTCTTAAATGTGTTTATCGATAAAAGCACGGATGTTGTCAGGTACTGCATTACCGTTGTGTCCATGCTTGCTCTTATTATCCACGGGAGCTTGGCCTGGAATTATCAATGAAGATAATCGAAAGATTGCTTTATTCTTTATGCAGTACAAAACAATATATGCATTCTTAAATACAGTCATACGTTCAATACATTTCATTACAACATGATAAACAAAAATACTATCTCGTTTGAGTGATACTTCAAGTTCAGATCGCCTCCGTGATGGTGATTTTCGATCAATCAGCCCCATTAAGTAAGTGTCTTGCTCATTCTTAGAACGAGCATCCAGTAAAGTTTTCATACAAAGTTCCTTCTCATCTAAATTTATGTTTACAAAAGCAAACAGCACTCTTATTTGACTTAGCAGGCACTGTAACACCTGTCCTAATACGTATGTACTCTTCACCACGAAGACTTTTGTTTTTCTGCTCTGCATACGGTCTATCTATTTGTTTCTGGACGAAGTATCCCTTTCTTCATTACAGGAGTAATTTCAATGAAATGAAATGTCGTATGGCTTTTAGTGCCGGGATATCCCAGGACGGATTCGGCTCGCCAGGTGCAGATCTTTCTATTTGACTCCCGTAGGCGACCTGCGCGTCGTGATGAGGATGAAATGATGATGAAGACAACACATACACCCAGCCCCCGTGCCACTGGAATTAACCAATTAAGGTTAAAATCCCCGACCCAGCCGGGAATCGAACCCGGGACCCTCTGAACCGAAGGCCAGCCAACGAGTCGGACAGTAATTTCAATGTCACTTTCAGATGCGGATGAAGGTATTATAGTTCTAACCTTAAAACCAAATTCGTAGAAAAATAAGTCTGCCTTCTATCAAAATACATCACATAAGAAATCAATTAAAAGAGAATTATAAACTCAGACTTCATAGATTAAACACGAAACGTAACTGTGATAAAACTGCATAACATGAGGTATCAGCAGATAGGAATACCAGCTGTTAGAGAGCGCAACCACAGCGATGGTGGTGGACAAGCTCGGAATCAGTTTGAAGAAGGAAACAAAACCGGGATATATTCCCTTCTTCAAACTGACGAATATATTCAGGTCCAATTACACCAGTACGCGACTGGTTTTTGGTCCCCTTTTATTACTAAGAATGGGCGTCTGTATGATACCACACGTTTGGTGAAAAAAAACCCCACACTAATTTCGAATTTTTCGCGCCTATTTAGTTATTCAAAGTGCCGATTCAATTGCGGGTGTGTGTGTGTGTGTGCGCATGCATTACGTCATCCTGAAAAAAGTTAATAAAACAGACGCTCTTTATTCGCAACCATAACAATAGACTTCCCCTGCGAACCACGTGATCTTGTCGCGGTGGGCAGGCTTGTGCGTCCCAGCGAAGCAGATAGCCGAGCCGTAGGTCATGGGATGAGCATCTGCCGAGAGACCATGCTAACGAATGGAATTCGGGAGATGGTGCGTTCGAACCTCACTGTCGGCAGCCCTGGAAATGGTTTTCCGTGGTTTGCATTTTCACACCAGGAAAATGCTGGGGCTACACCTTATTTAAGGCCAAGGCCGCTTTCTTCCCACTCATAGTTCTTTCCTATCCCATCGTCGCCATAAGACATAAAGTCGTAAAGACGTAAAGTCAACTGTAAGTATATATACTGTAATTGCTGCACTGAAGATGCTCGCCTGCGCTCATGCATTGACATGCAACCGCTTTATAAACATTACCTAGGGCAGTTCTGCAAGTATTTGGTTTTTGCACTAAAATATTCTCCAGAAAGATATCTGCAACTTAGGCACAAGCAATGTGAGAAATACTCTCTTCCCATCAATTCTCTTTCCATTTGAAAGCTTGTGAAACATGTCAATAATTTACTGACAAGTGAGTGTTAGCAATTGATTCACTAAACTGATCGTCGTTGTCGCTTTGCCTCCAACGTTCCTAAAACTTCCACTTTCTGCTTCATATCTAAGGTAACGCACTTTCTTTTTTTTGAAACATTATATTTCCCCCTTTCAAAATTCATTTACACATTGATGGCTTCTCTGAAGATCCAGAGAAACTGAGAAAAGCCATTATGGTCTCAGTTTCAATGACAGTGAAATCCTGACATTCACCTCCCAGCGGTAGAGAGGGGGCAACGACTGTTTATGACAATTTTGTTATATTTTGTTAGGCGGCTAACGAATGAAGGGACCGAGTATCTTCCGGTATAAGAAGATCCCCTCTACCAAGTACCAACAGTCTCTTTGAGGGTCGATGAGCGGGTAGAGGTTAGGGCACTCTATTGTCCTTGGGACAGGAAATGGTCCCAAAAGGCGGAATAATCTACAAGTAGTCGACGACATTAGGATGCGGAAGGCAACATAAACCACTGCATTAAAGATCCTGAAGGATATCCCTTTAAGTTCATATGGCATGGCTCTGTTTAACGTAAAATTAATATCCAGAGTTTTTATTCCCCCATTCGTATCTCCGGGGTGGGGAATTATAATGATGACTAGAAAGCCTCTTCAGAAGATGATTTCCATGCTGCAACATAAAGTACGGAGCTGGCTATGTGGACCGCCAACCTCCGCAAGGAGAAGGCGCTTCAAGAAGAAGAATTAATAGTTATAGCTCGGCTGTTGGTAGCGATTCGTAACAGCATAGAAGCTAATATCTGCATTACGTCGGATTACTGAGAGGCCGGACTTTTGAGGGCCGGATTAGTAAGAGTTTAGTCTTGTTCAATAAATACATATTCATTGGATTTAATTAATTATTGCTTGCACTTTACCTATGCGTATAGGACTCAAAACAGGATTCTCCTTATTGGTTTGTATTAGAAAGTAGGCAAGTGTGAGTTTCAGTCCGTCAGGGAACACATTACTTTATATATCTGTTGTGTAGAAAGAAAACAATGAAATATACAGATAATATCCACAACAAGTAGTCAATATTTTGATAAAACTGTAATTTCCCTAACTGAATGATTTACTTTGATGTGAAGTACGAATGCAATTTGACTCTAATATGTGGTATTATTTGCACGTATCCCAGAGTACTATAATTACTGAGAGTGATACAACCAAGCTGTGCTCAGAAATCTCAATTCAGCACGTGTTAATGTTATACTCTAATGGTTAATTCCAAAAATGAATCCTGCAGTTAAGGCCCAAATGATATAATCCACTTTCGTTACTAAGCCACGCTGGCATCGCGCCAGACCGCAGAAATAGGAGATGCTTCACAGTCTGCGTGGAATCGATGAACTTTAATATGAGTGTACGATTGGAACGAGATGCATATCAACCGTTAGAATTATTCCGTATATATGGTGTGCAGTTATCTATAGGATTTAATTCAGCTCTTCTAATACCTACTAACGAACAAACGAAGCCCATTTAATGCTTCTCTATCTGTTCGGTTTGAAAGACGATACAGACAGATTTTATAAACTTTAGTTACAAGTTTGTGACGTTAAACATATAACCACCAGTTTTTTGTAATACAAATTATGAAATAATTACAATATCACAAACATGTTTCCATTCTGCAACACTATGAACCAACTACTCCTTAAGTTCAACGTTCTATCCCCATATGATTGGGACGATGAAACAAAGTTCTACAGACCAAAACACGGCTTCCGATTGAGATAGCTAAAATTAAAATTCAGGAAACTCAATCGTCAAAAATTACCAGTGTTTCGCCCAGAGTGCGGCATGGGCTCATCAGTTGGATACCGCACCTTTCCCAAGACATGTATGGCTTGCAGTGGTGTCGCTACCGGTGTTCTAGCCAGCCAGTGTCTTGGAAAAGGTGCGGTATCCAACTGATGAGCCCATGCCGCACTCTGGGCGAAATACTTGTAACTTTTGACGATTGAGTTTCCTGAATTTTAATTTTAGCTATCTCAATCGGAAGCCATATTTTGGTCATGCTAGCCCGGGAGAGCAATATAGCAAGTGCAGATGCAATTCTCCCCTAGTACGTCGGCACTGCATTGTGGCTATCACATGTCTGGCTTGCAGTGGTGTCGGAGGGAGGACTCACAGTTCTCTTTTTCGTCGGCCGGGTGACGTCTCACCTATAATTTTGCACCCCGCTGACCATAATCAAGCATATAGGCTGGCACCGAGATGGAGGTCGGCCTTCTCTCTACCTACACTTGCCTCGTTTGTGATGTCCAACTCGCCATTCTGGAAGAGGATATTCTCACTGCCCTTCGACCATCTGGAGTCCACTGCGCTTCCCGGCTCCTCGCCGGCCAGGGACCTTCCGACGTAGTACTGCTCTATTTGGCCTCTTCAGCCGACCGGGACCACATCATCCATCATGGAGCACTGATCAACAATCGTCTTCATCGTGTGGTAGCTACGCCCCCAAACATCATGGCACAGCTCCCCGCCAGCGACCAAGAACCGCCTGCATTAGTCACGTCACCTCCAGCAACTACACCACCCTCATACCGCTCACCACCTCTATCTTCGCCTCCTAACTACACCTCCTCTGTCACTACCATCGTCACTATTACCACCACCACCACCACCACCACCACCACCACCACCACCACCACCACCACCACTACTTCTGAACATACCTCCCCTAACTTTCCTCTTACAACTTCCGTAATGTCCCATCCTTTTCCTCTTATGACGTTTCCTCCCCCCGCTTCTCTTTCCCCTGCTCAAAATCCCGATCAGTTCCAGTCGCCGGCCGAGGAAACTATAGCACGTCGCCTATCATCGCCACCACCGCCGCCAGAACAACAGCCAACTTACAGCTGCGTCGTCTGTGGGGTAGACCCTAGTCTCCCTTCTGATCTCATCGCTCATACCCTTCACCAATCAGGACTCCCGATACAACGCGCCTCCCGAATCTTCAACACCGATGGACGTACATACCTGCTGCGGCTCCATTTACCGACGCCCGACAACGTTCATCGCCTCGTCCATAATGGCTTATACCTCTACGGCCGTCACCACCGCGCTGAACATTCCCTCTCTCCTCCACAATCCTTGAATCGACCACCCTCACCTCGTCGACGTCATCGGCCTACTCTTCCTCCCCAATCGTCTACTTCCAATCACCACTTTCCCACATCTCCAACCAGTTCCTTGTTCCCACATCCGCTGTCCTCCGAAAATCTGCGTCTTCTCCTTACGTCACTTGCGCACTTCTCCTCCTTTTGTCACCTCCTCGCTCTCCACTTTTTCCCTAGCACAACTCTTTAAATCTAGTATCTCTGTATAGTTGTATGATTCACTTGTATTGTACTTCATAATCTACTAATAAAGGCATATGTATCATTCCACCTCACTTAGCCAAGAGCCCTCCACCTCCCATATTCTTTCACATCACCTTTTCCCATCTCCCACTTTTCACACATCTCCTCCTCCCCGCCCAAGCTCTCGGCCAGAGGGAGGGCGTAACCCTTCAGGTGGCCCGCCCCACCCCTTCTGGGTGGGGAATGAAAACTTTTGACGCACGCAGTGGTGTCGCTACCGGCGTGCTAGCCGGCCAGTGTCTTGGAAAAAGTGCGGTATCCAAATGATGAGCCCTGCCGCACTCTGGGCGAAACACTGGTAATTTTTGACGATTGAGTTTCAAAAATTTTAATTTTAACGTTCTACAGAGTTCGTAAATTCAAGAACCTAGATCAATACTAACAGGTCTCAAAGGTGTAGTTCGATACCGTCTGATGTTCATGGAAGAAAACTACGTGTCTTTGGCCTCTTGCACGTTAACGAAATCCTAAGGTTAAAGCTTTCGAAACCATGTAGTCTGGTAAAATCAGTAGTGTTAATAATGAAATGGAACTATTATCATGTATTTTCTAACTCTGGCTACAAAAACATCAGATTTGTGCAAGATTTCCCGAACTATAATAATGGATAACGAGCTATCTGGTAACGAACAAAAGTACCATTTCATCAATAGATCTATGACGAACTGAATTAAAACCTAATGGTATTAATAGAACAGTCGTAGTTCACCTGTAAAGACGTGGAACAAAGTCTTCACGAAACGTATTTTCTAGTTCCACTGCAGTTCGTTTCTTTGCTTGGACTACATTTTTAGGCTTTCGTTGTTTTGCTTGTTAGGCCAAATTTTGAAGACCAAGCTCAACTCTATTACGGAGTTTAGATTGTTGTCAAACTTTCTGACAATCTTGGGACTGTGAAGTTCCATGGATCGCGGTTTTAAGTCTTTAGGGTGCCTGTAAATGTCTTATTAATTAATGTCTGTTTTCAATTTCTGTAAAAGGAAATCATCCTGGTGGTGTTGCGAACAGCCAAGCTCATAGGGAGGAGGAAAACGATGTTGGTGAAATTACGCTTGAGGAAGTGGAAAGGATGGTAAATAAACTCCATTGTCATAAAGCAGCAGGAATAGATGAAATTAGACCTGAAATGGTGTATAGTGGGAAGGCAGGGATGAAATGGCTTCATAGAGTAGTAAAATTAGCATGGAATGTTGGTAAGATACCTTCAGATTGGACAAAAGCAGTAATTGCACCTATCTATAAGCAAGGGAACAGGAAGGATTGCAATAACTGTCGAGGTATTTCATTGACTAGTATACCAGGCAAAGTATTCACAGGCATCTTGGAAGGGAGGGTGCGATTAGTCGTTGAGAGGAAGTTGGATGAAAATAATTGTGGTTTTAGACCACGGAGAGGCTTTCAGGATCAGATTTTCAGTATGCGCCAGGTAACTGAGAAATGCTACGAGAGGAATAGGCAGTTGTGTTTATGTTTCGTAGATCTAGAGAAAGCATATGAGAGGGTTCCGAGGGAAAAGATGTTCGCTATACTGAGGGACTATGGAATTAAAGGTAGATTATTAAAAATCAATCAAAGGCATTTATGTTGAAAATTGGGCTTCAGTGAGAATTGATGGTAGAATGAGTTCTTGGTTCAGGGTACTTACAGGAGTTAGACAAGGCTGTAATATTTCACCTTTGCTGTTTGTAATTTACATGGATCATCTGCTGAAAGGTATAAAATGGCAGGGAGGGATTCAGTTAGGTGGAAATGTAGTAAGCAGTTTGGCCTATGCTGACGACTTGGTCTTAACGACAGATTGTGCCGAAAGCCTGCAGTCTAATATATTGGAACTTGAAAAAAGGTGCAATGAGTATGGTATGAAAATTAGCCTCTCGAAGACTAAATTGATGTCAGTAGGTAAGAAATTCAACAGAATTGAATGTCAGATTGGTGATACAAAGCTAGAACAGGTAGATAATTTCAAGTATTTAGGTTGTGTGTTCTCCCAGGATGGTAATATAGTAAGTGAGATTGAATCAAGGTGTCGTAAAGCTAATGCAGTGAGCTCGCAGTTGCGATCAACAGTATTCTGTAAGAAGGAAGTCAGCTCCCACACGAAACTATCTTTTCATCGGTCTGTTTTCAGACCAACTTTGTTTTACGGGAGCGAAAGCTGGGTGGACTCAGGATATCTTATTCATAAGTTAGAAGTAACAGACATGAAAGTAGCAAGAATGAATGCTGGTACAAACAGGTGGCCACAATGGCAGGAGGGTACTCGGAATGAGGAGATAAAGGCTAATTTAGGAATTAACTCGATGGATGAAGCTGTACGCAAAAACCGGCTTCGGTGGTGGGGTCATGTGAGGCGAATGGAAGAGGATAGGTTATCTAGGAGAATAATGGACTCTGCTATGGAGGGTAAGGGAAGTAGAGGTAGACCAAGACGACGATGGTTAGACTCGGTTTCTAACGATTTAAAGATAAGAGGTATGGAACTAAATGAGGCCACAACACTAGTTGCAAATCGAGGATTGTGGCGACGTTTAGTAAATTATCAGAGGCTTGCAGACTGAACGCTGAAAGGCATAACAGTCTATAATGATAATGTATGTATGTTAGTTGCTGTACTCATCGTAAACAGGTTAGTTTTGTACAAATGCAGCAACACTACAGTCTGTCGGAGGTGACTTTCAGCAGCGGAGAAAGGGCATACTTCAACCAACAACAGTCAGGTAGTGTAATATTATTGTGGATTAGTTTTAGGGGCTCTGGAATGCAGGCTTCAACACGCAAAGGCGTGGTACTGAAGAATCGTTAGAGTAACAAAGAAAATGGTTATGACTTTTTTCAGAAACTGAGTATTTACTCACGTTGGGCTTAATTGGTGATTATGTCTATAATTTTGCCATTATTTTCAGGTTGAGTGGATAAACCATGCTCACGTTCAGTAAATACGTACATTCAATCGCACAACAATTGGCCGCCACAGAAGATGACTTTTCAAATCCTCTTGTTTGAAATAGGATAAAAACATTGTGCAGGTGGTAGGATTCCAAGTATCATCTCTTCGACCACTGGCTATCCACAGTTTGTGAACATTCTCGCGTTTGAAGAATGTATAAAATTAAATATTTCTTTGTCGGTCAAATTTTATACGGTTAAATGTTCTTCAAAGGGTGCCATGTTAAAATGGTTAACTAGTGAAAAGTCATAACATGTTTATTTTAAAATTTCAACCCAACTGGTTCAGTAGTCAGGCATGAATGAACGGGAAATATACACCATTAAAATAAACGTACTTACATGATAGTTTCCACTGAGCATGTTTATGCAAAATTTCATGAAGTTTCATCCAACGGTTTAGACGTAATTTCGTTCCGGAAGGCTGAGAGAGAAAATGACAGACGTCATTTCATAACGTATGAAGTGATTAAGTATACTTCTATAATACAGAGAAGAAGGAAATTACTTTATTCCATTATATTAAGGGCGTGCATAACTTTACGCAACAGTTCTTAAGAAGCGACATAATTCTACATATGCACATGAAGATCCCTTATTTTATATTCATTTTGGACATTAAAATCGATAATAACAACTTAATATTATGTGTGTGCTTCTAGTTAAAACGAATTTTAGATATAACATCTAACTGTTCCATGAACAGTACAAACTCTTTAGCATATATTGGACGATCAGTTGATCGTGATTAACCCTACACTAATAAGCACTAATGGACAAATTGAAATGTATATTTTCATTATGAACTGGTTAGCCATTCAAAAGCTAATTTTCCATAGCAAGTTGGGCAAACGTCGTAAGTATGTCAGAAAATTATTCCTTCATATTTCAGAAATGCCAATAGTGACATATGTATTCATTCAGGTTATTTCGCTGTTAGTAGTCATTTCAACGTGAAAGCTCAATCGCGTTGTTGGTAGTGTCTGATCAGCAAAGAAAGGTTTTAGTTCCCGTAAATGTATTTGGTATTCTTTAAATGGAAAATTCTGCCACTGTGTATTGTATTCCAGATATATCTGAACGTCCGTTACTTTCTGATAACAAGACATTACAAACAAGCCGAACACAATTGTATTTATTTTTAACTTGAGTGCATAAACCTTCTTTGATTATGAGCTACTGTGGTTCATTTTTTTTCTGAAAATAACCACAAAGGATTAATTTAAGGATATAACATGAAATGGCGTGATTTAAAGCCACCAGCCTTCTACCAAATCCACGCATACTTTTCTTGCTCACCAGTGCTATACCCGTGAGTAATATAAAAGTATCTTCTTCTTCTTCATAGTACTGTATCAGGTCCCCCTGACGTTGGCGATCACTGTGGCGAATGCAGAACGATCTCTTGCTAGGTGGAAAAGTCTTTCAACACTGTGAATTCCAGTCCATTCTTTGATGTTTCCAAGCCATGATGTTCTCCTCCTCCCGACACCTCTTCGACCCGGTATTTTGCCTTGTACAATCCGCTGTAAGATGAGGTAACGGTCATTTCTAAGGATGTGGCCAAGGCAAGAGATCTTCCGGAGTTTTATTGTTTGAACGAGTTCCCGACTTGCCCTTGCCCTTCTGAGTACTTCTTGGTTCGTTAGACGTGCAACCCACGAAATCCTGAGCATCCTACGGTGGATCCACATTTCAAAGGCTTCCAAGCGTTTCACTGATATGTTCTTGAGAGTCCATGTTTCCACACCATATAGCAAGGCTGACCATATATAGCATTTGACCATCCTCTGTCTAAGTTTTAAGTAGTCATTGCAAAAGAAAGATTTCATTTTTGTAAATATTTTTTGTGCTATTGCTATCCTCTGTTTCACTTCTTTCTCGGGATCAAGTTGTTCAGTGACAATGGCACCCAGATATTTAAAAGTGGTTACTCTCTCAATCTGTCGGTTGTTTAGTTGTAAGATTGCCTCAGCATTGGCACGTCTGCTGAAGATCATGAACTTGGTCTTGTTTACATTTATTTTTAGTCCCATGTCCTCACTTACTGCACTGATGTTATTGAGCAGGAGTTGGAGACCTTCAAAATTGTCACACAGGATGACTGTATCATCCGCATATCTTATGTTGTTAATTATGCCACCATTTACTTTTATTCCATATTGTTGATTTTCTAAAGCTGTTCTGAAAATTTTATCCGAGTAAAGGTTGAATAACAATGGATACAAAACACAACCTTGTCTAAGTCCTCTTTGGATGGCTATCTCGTTTGTAGTTTGATTTCCGATTCGGACAACGGCCTTTTGTCTCCAGTAAAGGTTTTCAATAATGCGGATATCTTTGCTGTCAACTCCTATATCTTTTAGGAGTTCTACAAGTTTTGGATGTTGAACTCTGTCAAATGCCTTTTCAATCAATGAAACAAGCAAACACTTCTTGTTGTTGATCTAGACTGTTCTGAATTAGGATATTTAGCGCAAACAATGCTTCCCTTGTACCAAACGAATTTCTGAACCCAAACTGTGTTTCGTCGAGGTCTTGTTCACACTTAGTCTTGATTCTGTTATGTATTACACGAAGGAATACTTTAAGTGTGTGGCTCATGAGGCTTATTAGCCTATAATCATTACACTTACATGCCTTTTGCTTCTTTGGCAACGTGATGAATGTAGATAACAGCCAGTCAGATGGGATGTCTCCAGTATTATATATAGTATTGAACAACTTTACTAAGAATTGGATATTGTCTTCGTCAATCATTTTAAGAAGTTCTACAGGGATGTTATCTTGACCTGGTGATTTCTTGCTTTTTGAAACTTTCACAGCATATAACACTTCTGATTTAAGAATGTCAGGGCCTTCACAATTAGCTCGTTGGTTAGTTTCCTCACATCTCTGATCACAGAAACGTTCTATCAGATAATTTTCCCAAGTATTTAAAACTTCTTCTTCATTAATAATAGGCCTGTTTGTAGCATCAACCAGTACAGAAAGGTTACGTTTTCTGTACATACCAGCTATTTCCTTTAATTTTCGATGTATATTGAACAGATCATGTTTAGACTGAAAGATTTCCATTTCCACACATTTTTCTTTCATCCAGTTCTCTTTCGCAGCACGTATTTCTTTCCTTATGTGGCGTTGTAATTTTTTGTATTCCTCTGCATCATTTTTTACTAATCTTCGTTGTTCCATTAGTTCAAGAATATCATCTGTCACCCATTTCTTTTTCTTCATTGGATGTATCTTTTGATCTTTGTTTTGAAGAAGTATCTCTACCCGACTTTAAACTGATTCCATAAATCATTTGCTGTTTCACAGTTATTGGTATTGATTTCTTTTAAATGCCTATTCAAATCCTGAGCAATTTTCTGCCGAGCTTCACAATTTTGCAGATTAGGTGTATTTAGTACCTTTCTTCTAGGCTTATTCTTCATGATTTTCGGACGAACTCTTACGTTAGCTATCAATGGATTATGATCCGAGGAAATATCTGCACCTGGATATGCTGCGACTCTTTTGATGGAATTTCTGAAACGCTTATTTATCAGAATGTAATCAATTTGGTTCCTTGTTGAGTCAGGGTTCTGAGGATCATTTTTTGGAGCTTTCCATGTGTATAAACGACGTTTTGGAAGTTTGAACCATGTATTGGTGAGAACCATTTGATGTTCTACACAAAATTCGTACAGCTTTTCTCCCGGTCATTGCATTTACCAAGCCCAAATTCGCCTACCAAGTCGGAACGACGCCCTTGACCAATTTTTGCGTTGAAATCACCCATTATGACAGTTATTTCATCCTTCTTCAAGTCCTTAAGAACAGTTCCAAGTTGTTCATAGAATGTTTCTACTTCGTCATCGTACTTTTTGTCCGCTGTTGGTGCATATATCTGCAAGATGTTTACGTTAAAAGGTGAGCATGAAAGCTGTAATAACATGATTCGATCAGAGACTGGTACAAAGTTGCTGACATACTTCGTAAGTTCAGAATTTATAAAGATTCCGACTCCATTTCTATGATCTTTATCATTATCTTCGCTACCAGAGTAATAGAATGTACCATCATCACGATGACATTTACCTGCACCCGGCCAGCGAACTTCACTAATTCCCATTAATGGTGTTCTTAATCTAACCATTTCCTTGATAAGATTGTCAAGCTTGCCAGCTGCATAGAGACTTCTGACGTTCCAAGTCCCCATTCTTATTGCGGAATTCACTAATTTGAGCCGGGAGATTCTTAGCACCCCTCGCCCATTTAAGGGCTGCCCGGGACTAGGGGCCGTTTTTTTCTGATTCCTCGCCATAGTGATTTCCTGGGAATTTATACCAGCGTGGTTTCCCCTTGCCTTCACTGGTGTAGACTCAGCCGCCCCTAACATGGAGAACAGACGCTGTTGGTAGCCGCTCCTAACATGAAGTACAGACGCTACCTGATGGATTCTAGTGGCATTTCCTCCACTAGGGGACCATCACCCTCCTAAGGGAGCTCCTCCGCCATAAGCCGTTGGCTCCTTTAGGGTGTCAGGTTATTTCCCGCCGCCCATCACTCGGCGTTGAGTCAATCTCCATTTATTGCTATTGAACGTAGCTACTTGAAGATGGCGTAGTTTCCACTTAACTGGATAACCTGAAAGTTTACGTTTACAAAAGTGACATGAATGTGTGTATACTCTCATGAGCGACGTCACTACAGTGGAAAAAACGGTGTGAGTACATACGTGGGCAATATTTGAAGGCAATTACACCTCTTTTCCGGGAAGATTTTTAATTCTAGACTTCATACTTTAAGGGGTGACCCCAGCAATTTTAGTATTATTTACATTAAATTTTACGAGCTGATTGGTATACCCGTAAATAAGTGTTATATACAAAATACCACAAATAAAGCAAATATTTCCGTAATTATCCAATTTTTGGAAACCATTTTGTTCAGTTTTAAAATGTCCAAGATGAAAAACGATATTGCTTACGTACCTAATTATGTTGAATATCAGTCATATCTTAATTTACATACAACACACCACACTACCAACCACTACACAAAAACGCAATTATGAACACTGTATATCTCCCCACGTAGGGTAGACATTAGGAAGGGTATCCGTCTTAAAACTGGGCTTAATCCACGTTACAGTCTAACTGAGAAACTACGAAAAACAGCCAGTAAAGGATACTTTTTAAAATTCTTGGTTGTGACTGCCAGGAAAGTTGCAGGACTATATGTTATTATTATTTTTGATTTCATTACATTAATAATTTTGTATTATTTCTGGTTTCATTGCAAGCGTTATATTTACAACAACAGATGTATTCGTATGTAGCATTACATCACAAGAAATTGATTTTCAGTTCTTCATAAACAGTTCTGAAAGTTGCCAACTATTATAATGGATACTAAATATTCTGAGTATTATATAAGTACATATGTGTGCAAAATTGGAAGGCAATCAGATTAAAACTGTTGATCGAGAAGCATTTTGAGATCTAGAAAAAGTTACCTTGGAATAATTAAAGTAGATGAAGGGTTTTATTAACGCAAATTTCTGATTCAGAGTTAAGTTCACTGAAATTAGATGCCTTACCTCATAGATTCTGAAAATGTATTCATTTCTTTATCTTTCTCTACCCTTAGACTTTCTCCCACTATTTTGACCGGAATGTACTTTATCTACATTATGAGCTTCGCCGTATTATAAAACTGAAAAGTTACAAAACCGTCTGTGTGATTTAAAAGTCTTCGCACTCCCCTAAAGCTAGTATTTGCTTTACTTCGCACCGACATAGATAGATATTATGGTGAGGATGGAATAGGAAAGGGCTAGGATTGGGAAGGAACGGGCCGTGGTCTTAATTAACGTACAGGCCCAGCATTTGCCTGGTGTGAAAATGACAATACTGTACATGTAAAAATATATCACCGTATGGCCCAAGGTTTTAAGTATCAACAAACACAATTTTTGGTCATTCCTAGGCAAATATAGCTCACAGGCTGAGTTTCCAAGCTACGCGATTCTCTTCCATCATCGTCATTCAAGATGTTGTTAACGAGTTAGCCTACTAGACACGCTGTTGTTGTGAAAGTATTAAAGTCTAAATTATAAATTACAATTACGTTTACAGAGAGAGAGTGGCCGCGTAATTTGGGTCACGTAGCTCTCAGCTTGCATTCGGGAGATAGTGGGTTCGAACCACACTGTCGGCAGCCCGGAAGGTGGTTTTCCAAGGTTTCCAACTTTCGAACTAGGCTGTACGTTAATTAAGGTCACTACCACTTCCTTCCTGCTCCCAGCCGTTTCCTATTCCATGTCGCCGTAGGACCTATCTGTGTCAGTGCAACGTAAAGCAAACTGAAATATACAGAAATACAATTAAGTTTACGGCGCAGTTAGGTATCAGACATTGGCCTCTAAGTATTGGACCAGACAAGTGGTCTAAACATAATTCATGAAAGTTTGAAAACGAAGACATTATGGACATTGAGGTACATATTTTATTTTAATTCTCAAAAGCCTGTGGGCTGGTTTTAACAGTCTACTGTATTTCTACTATTGGCAGATGATATTAGCTTTTGAAATTCATGTGTATACAGTTGACATTTTCCTTTAGGTTCCTCTTTCATGTGAGAGTCAAGACTGATCTTGACTGAACCAGAGTCCTCCGCTGAGCAAATTCACGTGGTTTCAGGCCCAATCAAATTTAATGTCGACCCGACCTGACTTACCCTAACAGACGCCCACTTCAAACCGACCTTCGATTCCCGGCCAGGTCGAGGATTTTATCTTTAATTGAAGACCTCTCCGGAATAAGGATGTAACCAATAACATTTAAAAAAAAAGAGATTTCATTGGAAATAGGGTATGCCATCACGCCTCTATTTTTTGGTGTCGTCTTATTTCTTACATTTGCACTTAAAGCTGGTTTACATCCAGTAGAACTTTGTCCTCCGTAGTGGAAGGATGGAACATTAGTCAAGATGGTGCACAGTGCTTGTGTTGGTTCATCACCAGATCATTTAAATAAAGACCACAGACTAAATCACATCTATATTTTGAAATGATTCTTGAAATTCTTATTATTACACTAAGATTATTCGCTATCATGAAGTTCATGTACAAGATTTAACTTCCGTCAAATAAAAAGTAAGATATATTTGCTGATTATTTTCTTTTGCATCACTTCCAATTCATACACTATTTTTAAAACCTTAAGTTATAACAATAAAATATTGTTTTTTAATTATTGAAATAATTTGTACATTTGCATGTGCAATTGGTTCAACTACCGAGCTCGATAGCTGCAATCGCTTAAGTGCAGCTAGTATCCAGTAATCGGGAGATGGTGGGTTCGAACCCCACTGTCGGCAGCCCAGAAGATAGTTTTCCGTGGTTTCCCATTTTCACACCAGGCAAAAGCTGGGGCTGTACCCTAATTAAGGCCACGGCCGCTTCCTTCCCATTCCCTGGCCTTTCCTATCCTATCGTCGGCGTAAGACATATCTGAGTCGGTGCGACGTAAAGCAAATGGCAAAAAAAAAAATAATAATAAAAAAAATGTTCAACTAGTGTATATCATGAAATAAACCCCAAAATAATGTTTCTCTCTCCTGAATAATTACTGGTTTGTTAATTACATCCTTATTCCGAGGAGGTCTCAATTAGTTAATTCGTCTTGGGTGTCTGTGATGACTTCAACATTGGAAATCATCATGCAGGTCGCCTATAGGCCGTCCATTAGAAAAAGATCAGCACCAGGCCTCTTCGTAGGCCATACACCATTTATAACAAAGTGCGCAGCCGCAAGAGAATTTCCGGCTCATTGAAACTCATGTCGACACCGTTTTATTTAAGAACGTCATCAACGTTATTAACGTCATTAACACATTAACACATCCAAGTCAGTGCTTGCATTCGAAATTAGAAGAAACACGTAACTTTTAAAAATACAGTATTTAATCCGCTGAGCATTATAGTGTCCGCCTCTGTGGTGTAGTGGTTAGTGTGATTAGCTGCCACCCCCGGAGGCCATGGTTCGGTTCCCGACTCTGCCACGAAATTTGAAAAGTGGTACGAGGGCTGGAATGGCGTCCACTCAGCCTTGGGAAGTCAACTGAGTAGAGGTGGGTTCGATTCCTACCTCAGCCATTCTGGAAGTGGTTTTCCGTGGTTTCCCACTTCTCCTCCAAGCAAATGCCGGGATGGTACCTAACTTAAGGCCACGGCCGCTTCCTTCCCTCTTCCCTGCCTATCCCTTCCAATCTTCCCATCCCCCACCAAGGCCCCTGTTCAGCATAGCAGGTGAGGCCGCCTGGGCGAGGTACTGGTCATTCTCCACAGTTGTATCCCCCGTCCCAATGTCTCAGGCTCCAGGACACTGCCCTTGAGGCGGTAGAGGTGGGATCCCTCGTTGAGTCCGGGGGAAAAGCCATCCCTGCAGGGTAAACAGATTAAGGAAAAGAAGAAGAGCATTATAGTCAAAACGAATTAGCTTAATATGTACAATTAAAAAGTATGCTCTTTCAAAGTACTTCAGATAATTTTATGAGTATGTAAGTAATCAATTTAAATCCATATCGCACAATCGATAGTCTTCACCATATTATTATAATATGTTATGTATGTTTAGTCCTCAGCCCGAAGGCTGGTTGGATCCTCAACAGCTCCGCCATCAGCTGTCATAAATGGCCTAGGCATCACTGAAGAGGCGTACTAGGGAAATGAGGAGTGAGGTAGTTTCCCGTTGCTTTCCTCACCGAACCAGAAGTTGCTATTACATATCATTCTGCCAAGCCCACTGAAATGCATGCACCAACTGACCCTATGAGCAACATTTTCACACCATACATAGCAGGGACTGGCTGCATAAGGAATGGCATTACTAGCATCACTCATACCTCAGTCACTTTCATCTTGTCAAAGCCAAGGATAAAGCTGAGACAGATCAATGAAAGTAACAATATTGCTCTAGCCCATACCAGAAGACATAGTGCACTGTAAACACTAGGTCCTGCCAGCAAATTAATATGTGTACAGTTATTATGTGTTATGTTATGCGAGTGTTCAGCCCGGAGTCTGGTTTGGACCTTCAGCAGCTCAACTATCAGCCCCAGTCCGGCTCCATGGCTAAATGGTTAGCATGCTGGCCTGTGCACACAGGAGTCCCGGGTTCGATTCCCGGCAGGGTCGGAAATTTTAACCATCATTTGTTAATTCCGCTCGCATGGGGGCTGGGTGTATATGTCGTCTTCATCATCATTTCATCCTCATTACTACGCGCAGATCACCTACGGGAGTCAAATCTAAAGGCCTGCACCTGGCGAGCCTAAGTCGCTGGACACCTTCCGGCACTAAAAGCAATACGCCATTTCATTTTTCATAGGTGACACAGGCGTCACTGAAGAGGCATACTAGGGATGTGAGGAGTGAGACAGTTGCTATTACATCTCAGTCTGCCAAGTCCACTGAAATGCGTGCACCAACTGACCCTATGGGCAAGATTGTCACACCATTCACAAAAGAGAGATGCTGTATAAGGAATGGCATCACCCATATCTCGGTCACTTTCATGTTGTCAAAGCCGAGTATGAGACTGGGACAGATAGTTACAGATGATAACAAATTTGTTCTAGCCAACACCAGAAGACATAGTGCAGTGAAAACACTAGATCTTGCCAGCAAAGGCAAACATTTATTATAAGCAAAATAAACTCGTTCTTCTACCGTCAGTCATAATAATACAAGGCCTCCCGTTAACTGCATACGGCTATTACGTTGTTACCTCGTCTAAGCTCACTTGTGAAGTTACGTCATGCTGTGAGCTAATGTGGATGATTTGGGCTGTTGGTGTTGTCCTAGCAGAGGAGGAGAAATGGTAAACACGAAGCTAAAGTTACTGAATGGCTCACAGTGAGCAATCGTGCGTTATTCTGGACTGACCATCCTGCGAATAAGTAAGGAATTAAGTGAAGGATAATACCGTAAGTATTCCGAATCGGAACTTCTCGAATGGCAGTAGCATTCATCATGCTGATAAGAAGCCTCATGAAAGTCTTTGTGTCGCAGTTGATAATAGGCACCACAGATGAATATTGCCAGTCGCAATACATCATCTTAAATATTATTCTACAGATAATTGAAGGTTTACAGTCATTTCACAGTAAGTGAAATAATAATAATAATAATAATAATAATAATAATAATAATAATAATAATAATAATAATAATAATAATAATAATAATTTTATTAGTGTGGCGTACCACTGACTATTTTAAAAAATTTCAGAGATTTTCAATGTGAAAGAAATTTTGTTCCTCAAGAATAATTTTAGGCGTACCAGTAAATCTACCGTCATGGGGCTAGCGTATTTGAGCACTTAAAAATACCGCCGAAATCAGCCGGGATCGAACCCGCCTACTGGAGCTCAGAAAGCCAGTACTCATCCGCCTGAGCCACACATCCTAATTTACAAAAAATCACAATACGTTTTCGTCACTCTCACAGTACATTCGAAAGTTCCAATTTCTAAGCGATTAAGTGCTATTGATTCCGAGATATCGCTACATAATCGTATTCGTTGATTCAGTTTCATAGACATCAGTTGCTTTCTAATACAGTTCTAGAAATCCAGGTTCACGTAAAGTTGAAAATAACTATTTCATTATAGTGCTAGGATAACATCACAAATTGTCAATGAATGTAACTTTTTTCGAATTTTAGATTACCGGAACACACTTCTCAGAAAATGACACCTTATTTCATTTTTTCTTTTTCTTAATAGTAAATCCAACGTGAATTTTGATTATGTTTATGTGATCTGAATAAGAGATTACACTGTTGTTTTCTCGTGTCGCATTGACACAGACCAAGAGATGAGTGAATTATCATCACTAGTGTGTCTTCTCCCGCGGCGAGCAGCTGCTTTGTGCTGACTAACAGAATTTCAACAGTCGAAACATCGGACATGTCAGCGAGAGAGAGCACATTATTCATACAGCAGTCGCCATCCACCCAGACTGACATTTAAATGGTAAAGGAGGTTCGGCCAGGCTGTAGCTCTTAAAGAGTCAACCCTAATGCTGCTTCTTCTGTCAAGTTGTAATCATGAAGTGTGGGACATGAATTATGCAACTCTCCTGCCTTCTAATGCACCTTTCATTCCTACTTCAACTCGCCCTGAATTTAAATAATACTTCCGGTAGGCGGGCAGTCTCCAATTTTGTTTCTCCCCTCTTTGAGATCTGGTAATCATTAGCCACGACTTTTCTCCACGCGATACCATTTAAGTAGTAGATTTAACAGGCTTAGTACTGAATTTAGGATCTTATCACCAGCTGGAATAGTACAGTCAGAAGGGACACGAAATTTTAAGCATTAAGAATAAAAGTACGTTTTATTTAGCTCACTTAAGATGGTATCTTATCAAAGTTATGATGTTAAGGTAATATGTCCTACAGCACGCACAGCAATATAAGTAATGGTTACTTATCGAAAAGCATTACGATTAATCAGATTATTCTTATTCTTATTGTTATGATGTCGCTCGACGATAGTCAATATCAATTTAATGTGAAGGTTCCTTGGCACACCGAGCCAGTTGGCCGTACGGTTAGGACCCCACAGTTGTGAGCTTGCATTCGGGAGATAGCGGGCTCGAACCCTACTGTCGGCAGCGCTGAAGACGGTTGTCCACGGTATACCACTTTCACACTGGTTTGTACTTTAATTAAGGCCACGGCTACTTCCTTCCCACTCCTAGCCTTTCCTATCCCATCGTCGCCATAAAACCTGTGTGACGTAAAGCAAACGTAAATAAAAGTTCCTTGCCAGAATCACTTCGATTAAGATTTGTGTGCTCTGGATTAATTTTCAGTGCTCAAGAAACGTTTTGCATATCCTGGTTTACAGCACATTTTATTTTTTCTGCGTGCATGTACGTGCGTTGACATTACGAAGGGTATATACAAAGAGAAACAACATGCAGTCGGCTACGAAAAAGCATCAGAAACGCAATGAAAGCACAAAGTTGGTAATGTAGGATTTTGAACAGAAAGTTATCGTTCATTGCGTAGCAGATCAATACCGTGTTTAGCCACCTCGAGTCCTGAGGCATGTCTGAACTCGGCGAGACGCACTTAGCACCATAGAATCCAACTTGTTTCGAGGCTGGTTATCCCACTCTTGGATAACAGGATCTGATTGACCACTTTGGATCGATGAGCACGAGCATTATCTTCCACCCACAATGACATCAAATCCTTTAATGATAATAATAATAATAATAATAATAATAATAATAATAATAATAATAATAATAATAATAATAATAATGTTATTTGTTTTATGTCCCACTAACTACTTTATTTAAGGTCTTCGGAGGCGCCGAGGTGCCGGAATTTAGTCCCGCAGGAGTTCTTTTACGTGCCAGTAAATCTACCGACACGGGGCTGTCGTATTTGAGCACCTCCAAATACCACCGGACTGAGCCAGGATCGAACCTGCCAAGTTGGGGTTAGAAGGCCAGCGCCTTAACCGTCTGAGCCACTCAGCCTGGCAGCAAATCCTTTAACCCTTTATAAGGCAGTACTCAATAAAACACTTTCTTTTCTAACTAACTTTATTTACAGGCTCTATAAGTGCTAAATAATACAATTCAACAGAAAAAAGACAATCCAGTGCTCAGGAGGTCAGTAATAAGATGCGAATATTCTTCCCACCGCCTGATGTCTGCCATTCGGAAGTGGTAACACATTTCCCATGGCCCACCCACGGACACAATTTCAGTTCAGTTACTTCACATTTATTTAGGAAAAATATTTCGGACACCTGTGTGGGCTATGGGAAGCATATTCCCACATACAATGTGAAATAAATTTATATCTCAGAACTCTTCAATTGGTAAAAGGAAGTAAATAATCTCAGTAAGTAGTATATAGACTTATAAAATGTTGATTTCTTACCCTATTTTCACTTCATAAACCTTGTTCACAACAGGCGTTGCGCTGGCACAATATCGCTATTCAGATGTTTTCCAAAGAAGTTAAAGATTCAAAGGAGATCAGAATAGTTCCACAGATATTCCCAGGAGGCAGCACACATCAATAGTCTACATGAGAAATAAACTCCCAGCGCCCAGAAATGACAAAAAACCGAGATGGGAAATAATTCTCACCGCCTTATAAAGGGTTAACTATAGTTGCAAAATCTACCGACACCGCATGTACACCGCATCAGTTATGATATCCTGGATAGGAATTAGAGGCATACGCCAAACAAACATGATCCTGTCCCTAAACACTACGGAACCCCCTTGTTGCTGTTGGTGCCCCAGGATGAAGAGCTCGCTCCATTTCTCACCTGATCGTCTCCATACCTTAATACTTCTATTGTTTGGATGGAAGATTATGGTGAGCGTATATTTCCACTGTCCCTTATAAAATAGGCATTGAGTTGCCATACTAGACCCCGTACAGCGTGGTTTGAAATGAGCTTACGGTACAGGTACCCTTGGTATCAGTTCTCCCTTGTTGAACCGATTTTGCACTCGTTGATGTGACAAATTCACTCTGGTGACTCTCTGGATAATATAGCAGAACGATATTGCAGGAACAGACGGCGTACAACGTGCCTGAAGAAACAAATAAGGATCTTCATTCCGAGTTGCTTTACGTGGGCGTGCTGTGCGTTATCGATCAGCAACCGTTAGTTTCCTTAACTTTTCCAAACTCGAGACACATGACTCTGACTCATTCCAACACGAGTGGAGACATCTATTTGTCACAATCCTTCTTGCAGCAATGCCAAAATTGTAATGCGGTTAGTAGCAGAAATTGGTACTCGTGCTATGTTTACCTCAGGCGCAAACGTGCTGTATGTAAACCACCGACCTTACAAGCGATGTTGTTAAAGTGATCGACACGATAAATGCCTCCTATCGACAAATATTGAACGTGATCTGGGTTCAGCATCGCCATATACCTACAACATTGCCGTAAGTGCATACGGCAAACAAATTTGAATTATCGGGACATATACCATGTCGTAATATGTAAACCATCCTTTGAGCACTGTGTTAGGATACCTCTATACGTTTAGGCGGTGCTTTTTGAAAATAAAGGTTCGGGCTGAGTGGCTCAGACGGTTGAGGCACTTGCCTTCTGACCCCAACTTGACATGGTCGATCCTTGCTCAGTCCGGTGGTATTTGAAGGTGCTCTAATACGTCAGTCTCGTGTCGGTAGGTTTACTGGCACGGAAAAGTACTGTTGCATTTCGGCGCCACCGTAAACCGTGAAAGTAGTTAGTGGGACGTGAAGCAAATAACATTATTAATACTATTATTATTACTAAAAAGAAAGGGTTAAATTGCATATGAGTTATAATACTATTGCAGAAAATTGTTCAACTGCTGTACCTTGGTTTGAATTTCATTAACATGTTTTCATCCGATTACGATATCTTGTCTTCGGAATAATCGGAAGCAAGCTGTAAAAGTGAGAGGAGTTCGACTGATCGATCTTCATATTCAACACAGAGTCGCTCAAAGCACGGTATGATGTTTTTATGATAATGTTTGTTGTTTGAAGAGTCTAACAGCTAGGTCACGGCCCAAATCACTATCTAAGGTCCTTCTATAGGCCTTCCGTACCGTATAACATAGGATCTAATGCCTCTTCAGTTCTACTGTATATGCAGATGATACTACTACTTTGTTTACAAGTTGATTTACGTTGCACCAACTTATGGTGACGATAGGACAGGAAAGGGCTAGAAGTGGGAAGGCAGCGGCCGTGGCCTTGATGATGGTACAGCCCCTGAATTTTTCTGATATGGAAATGGAAAACTATGGAAAGCCGTATTCGGAGCTGCCGACAGTGGGGTCCTAACCCACTATCTCCCGAATGCAAGTTGATAGCTACATGACTCAAACCGCACAGCCTCTTGCTCGGTAATATATTTTTAAATGAGGCCAATATTGCCAGGAGATCTCGAAGCACTAAGTAAAGAAACACTGAATCTAGTTGTCTTCAAATAAACTGTTGAAAAATGATCAAAAGCCTCAAACAATGCTATTTAATTTAAATAACAATCAACCAATGAAATAATTAGTAATACATCTATATCCAAAGCTGAACTGGGATGTTCACCTAAATGTTATTTCAAGTTAACTATCAAGAGTAGTGTATCTCTTGAAAGCCATCGGAGTTGAAGTTTCCAATAAATGTCCACTTTCCATTCTTTGGCAGTATTCTTCATTATGGAATTCTACCGTGATGAAACAGTTGCTAGATTTTGAAGTTTTACTTTTCACATGCTACCCTTAACTGCACATGGTCAAGACCGTCTGATCCTTTTTTTCACTGATGCACTTCCGCATGATTTGTGGCTGACTAGCCCTCGCTCCCCGACCAACTCTTTAAATAAGTCCTCAGAAGATTCTTTTAAAAGCATGTCGCACCCCGGGGTGATTGTTCTGATTGCCTCTGGTCCCACACACGTTATCTTCCTGCTGATCCACTCCTTTATTGATGCAATCAAATTCGTGTTTCAAGATGAGACGAACGTTAAGTATCTACGGTTTATAGAGGAAGCACTGACTACCTAAATGTTTCAAATATATATATATAGATATATTTGGGTAATAGTAATACTTCATGACTTGAAACGTGGAGGAAGATCAAACTGCAAATAATGAGCGTCCAAAATTTTGTCAATAGATATATAAAGTATATCTACACGTTATAGTTATCACAGGTCTAATCTAGCACGGAATGGTGGAAGAGAAATCATCGTTATAATTACCATCATCATTAAATCCTGAAAAATCCCATTTGTGGGGCAAATATTTTCTCCATTCTCTTCCAAATTCTTATATCTTATGTAATCCTAATTCATATTAACCCCACAGTTTGCCTCACCCTATCTGAGCACATAGACAATGGATTCTCTTCGCTGTCCTACTCTGTTACTTCCTTTGTCCATTTTTGGTGATCTGATATTGTTACATGCCCAACCCAGCAGCACTTCTTGGACCATACCACTATCCATCCTTTAATCCAGTTTCACGTCGTATGGCAGTGTTATAGAGACGATAACTCACGGATTTCCCTGGATAAGAAACAATAAAAGTGTTATTCGTTGAAAGTCCGTTCAATTATTGTAAATTTTAAGAGACTTTTACCAACGCCGTTACATGGAGCAATTGCAGACAAACACCATCAAATGCCTCAGCTCTCAGTCAGGATAGACCCAGCTATTTTGATAGCAGAAAGCCAAGAAGTAAACAATACGCCAATAATTTGTGGAAATGTGTAGCAGGACGAATTAAACACCCGTCGATATCAATATGAGACGCAGGAAATAGAGGTAATGAAATGGCCCAGAGTGTCCGAGGACAAGTTCGGCTCGCCAGGTGCAGGTCTTTTGATTTGACACCTGTAGGCGACCTGCACGTAGTGATAAAATGATAATGAAGACGACACATACACCCAGCTCCAGTGTCAGCGGAATTAAATTATGGTTAAAATTCCCGAACCTGCCGGGAATCGAACCCAGGACACGTGGGACCAAAGGCCAGTACACTACCCATCCAGCCATGGAGCTGGACAGGAATTGGAGGTGCATCTGGCACACACTACAACGCGACAGGAATAATATCTCTAGACGAACTCTGGCACAGAGACAGATGGACAAATGCTTGCAAGTGATATGTGGAAAGAGAAGAACTTGTCCTGAAATCAATGATATCGTGCAGAATAGAATCCACTATCGGAAGTTCGTTTACTCTTCATATTTTACTTAACAGTTACAGAAAATAATTCAGATGAAAATATAATAGCAAACCAACTCTGGCTGAACTTAAAGGCATTATTGAGAAAAGTGGGAGGGATTTGCCTTAAGATCATGCATTTTGTTCGACATACTGACATTTTTTCCCACATTAGTGGAATTAGTTAACTAAACTGCCTGCAGGGTGGCCGGGTAGATTTCAAGGTACAGTGCCGGATACCTCACTAAACTCTTTCACCTGAGGAAATAAAAATAATAACCTCTCAAGAGTATCTGTTATCCTTTAGGCTAACGTACCTTTCTATGAAGTAGATAGACAATTGCTACCCACAACTTCGCTACACCGATGTGATATTTAAGTCACTTCCATTATTATGCTGGTATTATCGTACATTCATCTTCCTCACAAAGTCCACAGTGCTAGAGGTACGTCCATTACCCTTGCATGCCGTCCAAAAATTGACGTTGAATGCATAATGAATAACAGGCCCGCCTCCTTTCCATAGCTCGCCCTGCCTATTGGCCGGGGAAACATTATTTTTCAATGAAGAATATCTCCCGAATGCCTTATGAATAATGCATGTGGCACTACTTCTCTTTGGTTAAAATGTCAGCTAATTTGCTGATTAAATCTCGTCCTGATCTTTGCGAGCACTGCGTGTGCAGCGATGCTGCATGACTACCAATGTGAGGAGATAATTTCTACCTACAGTGGCTATTTCTGAATAAGATGGCCAGGATGAAATTGAGTACTAAAATATTATGGAAATATATTGAACTATTTGTCATGCAGCGTGTTTCTCTTGTTTAGCAGATTAGATTCCTACCCGCTTCCCTGAGTTCGATTCCTGGCACCAGTATGGAGACTTTAATCTTGATTTGAGGTCGGAATGGAATGAAAGATGACCTACTTCACTCAAGTGAGAATGGAAATGATGTACATTTCAATATTAGGTAGCTTAGAAGTGTTTCTCTACGGCTTCTTACTTGCAGATCAGAAGAAACAACCTGACGCCCAATTTTAAGTGACATTCAAACCACAGGAACGTGTGTCATCATTTCAAAAATCCCGCATGCATTGGACAGAATTCCATTCGCTGTGGCCTTGGTAAGAAGCCAGTGAATAAGCCACTCGGCTATCACAGCTCCTATGACCTATAAAAGAAGTGCCTTCTTCTTAAGACATCTCCTGAGGAACCACACATCTAGTAATTGCAAATCGGAATTCGTCTATTAATTCTCAGTTGAAACACTTGCGTATGTATTTTTCCCGGTTAGGGGTAACAGCTGATAACTTTTGCTTCGTATGATATCCTCCAAACATTGCGCATTCCTTCATTTTACTGTATTTTTACTTGTGCATCAGGTGACAATTTCCTGGTTTGAAATTCTATGCACCAAAGAGATTTTCAGCGACATAGTTACTGTACACCTCGAAGGCATGAATTTCTAAAGATCAGTATGAAGCGTACAACTTTTGCACACATGAAAGAACACGGAAACATCTTGCTTGTAATCATAACCAACCTAACATATCTGATGCAACCAAAGATTTCTTCATGTTTGTTAATGGGCTTATTATTATTATTAATTTTTTTTTTTTGCTAGTTGCTTTACGTCGCACCGACACAGATAGGTCCTATGGCGACGATGGGACAGGAAATGGCTACGAGTGGGAAGGAAGCGGCCGTGGCCTTAATTAAGGTACAGCCCCAGCATTTGCCTGGTGTGAAAATGGGAAACCATGGAAAACCATTTTCAGGGCTGCCGATAGTGGGGTTCGAACCTACTATCTCCCGAATACTGGATACTGGCCGCAATTAAGCGACTGCAGCTATCAAGCTCGGTTTAATGGGCTTAAATAGGTTTCATCCAATTACTGTTGTGTTTAAATTGCCTTAGGTATAAAAATAGTCAGGATAAAAAAAAAAAAAAAAAACCTCTCATAAGTGTTCCGAAGTAAAAGTTTTGGGACGTCATAACTGGTGTCGGTGTCAGAATAGCAGAAAAGCTCTCCGTGTGCGTAAAAGCAAGACTGATACACAAGGGTGGTCAAAAAGTACACGAAAATAAGAAAATACATAGTAGGCAATGTGAACTACAATCCACTAATTAGATGTCCACCTCAAAATATTATTATATATTTCAACGTGCTAGTTCGCCTGCACGAAGGCGTTGCTTTCACTATCAGCAATTATTATTATTATTATTATTATTATTATTATTATTATTATTATTATTATTATTATTATTATTATTATTAATCTCCGCCTTTTCTTGATTTATTGAAGCCGACACCTGATGTGAACTTGGCCCAGTTTGACGGTCGGATCCTATGTGCAAGGATGTATTCACATTGCGTGTTTGTGTGTTGGTTGGTAGTGTGATGTATGGACGCAGGTTGTAGTGTATTCTATTGTATGCAGATTAATACAAACATAAACACTTAGTCTCCGAGCCATATGTTCTTAAAATCTCTGATCCAGGAAGGAATTTAAAACAGGTCACTTTGTACTGAAGCCAAGTATACTGACTATTCAGTTAAGGAAAATTTTATTATTATTATTATTATTATTATTATTATTATTATTATTATTAGAAATGGTATTGCTGTGAATTTGCATACGGGAGATAGTGTGTTCGAATTCCACTGTCGGCAGCACTGAAGATGGTTTTCCGTGGTTTCCCATTTTCACACCAGGCAAATGCAGAGGCTGTACCTTAATTAAGGCCACGGCCGCTTCCTTCCAACTCTTAGGCCTATCCTATCCCATCGTCGCCATAAGCCCCTAGCAAGAAAAATAAATTGTATTTGTGTGCTTATCGTGCTAGTTCCTTGGGCTAAAGCTGGCGGTTTTAATCTCACCGGGGATGAGTGTATTATTTGAAGATGGGACAGTTCATAACAGGCTTAAGAAACCGTACTATCAAGTATCAGAATCCTGGTAAACCATTAAATGGTTAAGTAATGTTCGTTCGGAATAGTTATTTCGAAGTTAACCCGAAATCCTAGTTACGTAAAGATAGGAGTGAGTGACTAATTGCCTAAGGAATTGTTTAGACTGGTGTGGGGGCATACTTAGTAATTTATCCAGTAAGTTACTTCATCTTCACCATCATTGGACGAAGGACATCTCTTCAGATTGCTGCAAATACAGCTGAACAAATGATAGTGAACCTGTCCATTCCGCAACATGGATAGGGATGGTGACCCACAGAAAATTGCTAAACCCAACAACTGTTATTCCTAGCATTTGCTAGAGTTTTTCTAGATGCGCGTTAGGTGTTAGTAGTTTGTGTTCATTTATTCAACCAAATTTGAGATAGTAGGTTGGATGCTGCCTAAGAGGTATTACTTTTCTTCACTTCATGGAATATGTGAGACTGGTAATATGCATTTATGGTTTAACTATCTGTATACGTGTAACGAAGTAGACGGGTATTGTTCGTTTATAATATAAAGAAAAGTTGATGAATATAAAATGAAGAACTAAGTGGGGGCTGTGTGGAAGCCACAGTGGCAAATCGTTCGAATGTAAGATATATTTCGTGGTAGGTCGGTGTCACATAGAAATGAATATAACCTGTTTCTATTTCCATGTTACCCCTTCTATGTATTGATTAAGTTATGTGAAATGGGCTTGTCCTGTTTTACACCTTTCGTTATGTTTACACTTGCTTTGCTTCCGTCCACCCTGTTCGATTTTTTTTTTTTTTTTTTGCTTTACGTCGCACCGACACAGATAGGTCTTATGGCGACGATGGGACAGGGAAGGGCTAGGAGTGGGAAGGAAGCGGCCGTGGCCTTAATTAAGGTACAGCCCCAACATATGCCTGGTGTGAAAATGGGAAACCACGGAAAATCATCTTCAGGGCTGCCGACAGTGGGGTTCGAACCTACTATCTCCCGAATACTGGATACTGGCCGCTCTTAAGTGATTGCAGCTATCGAGCTCAGTGTGTTCGATTACTATTACTACTACTACTACCACTACTACTACTATTATTATTATTATTATTATTATTATTATTATTATTATTATTATTATTATTATTATTATTATTATTATTATTATTATTATTCATAATAGTAGTAGTACGAAGATATGTAGCTCTTATTCGCCTAGTATAAGTTTCTACTCCTTGCTGCTTAACTCTCACAGTATCATTTCTATAAAAATTACGATGATAAAACGGACATTTGGTGTTTTGTTATGTAAAAGGAATATTAACAATTACGTAGCAAAGAAAATAATTTCTCAACAATATGTAAGTGGAATTTTTATTACGTTAACTGAAGTGGAAAGTCGTAATTACAGTTAGCTCTGTATCACGTTTAGCACTACAACAGTTATCATTAAATTTAAAAAAAACTCTTACAATCGACGCGTTAGTCTCCTCTTATTTATCTTACCCTCCATGATCGACAACCGCAGCTGGTTCATACAAACGGATTCATTCATCGAAATATTTCCTAACTTTATCTCCTGATTGTCCGACTCGTTGGCTGAACGGTCAGCGTACTGGCCTTCGTTTCAGAGGATCCCGGGTTCGATTCCCGGCCGGGTCGGGGATTTTAACCTTAATTGGTTAATTCCAATGGCACGGGGGCTGGGTATATGTGTTGTCTTCATCATCATTTCATCCTCATCACGGCGCGCAGGTCGCCTAAGGGAGTCAAATAGAAAGACCTGCACCTGGCGAGCCGAACCCGTCCTGGGATATCCCGGCACTAAAAGCCATACGACATTTCATCTCCTGATTGTACCCTTTGCCGGTGCTTTCAGCTGTTTTTTGCTAGAAATCGTTCTCGGTACATTCATGTCCGTTACTTCCAACCGTCTTTTTCTTCCCCTTTCTAATCTGTTTACCGTCCAAGGTCGGTTTTAACCTTGTACGCAGCGAGGGATCCCACCTCTACCGCCTTATGGGCAGTGTCCTGGAGCGTGAGACTTTGGGTCCTGAGTTAAAACTGGGGAGGAGGACCAGTACCCTGGTGGCTTCACCTGCTATGCTGAACAGGGGCCTTGTGGTGTGGGGGATGGGAAGATTGGAAGATATACATGGAAAAGGGAAGGAAGTGACAGTGGCCTTAAGTTAGGTATCATCCCGGCATTTGCCTGGAGAAGAAGTGGGAAACCACGGAAAACTATATCGAGGATAGCTGACGTGGGAATCGAACCCCATCTACTAAGTTGACTTTCCGAATTTGAGTAGACCCCGTTCCAGCCCTCGTACCAATTTTCAAATTTCGTGGCACATCCGGCAATCGAACCCGGGCCTCTGGGGGTGGCAGCTAATCACACTAACCTCTACACCACAGATACATCCAACCTACTGGTATGAAAAACGTATCCTCTGTCCACATAGCTTGTAATCTAATACATGAAAATCGGTCTGAAAATAGACCGATGTATTGAAAATGTCGTTCGCGAACTCAAATCTGTATCAGATAATACCGTTCATTACAACTGTGAGCTCAATGGTTTGCTTTTCTACACATAGTTTTGATTGCAATTAGTACACAGAATACATATTCTATTCACCGTCACTTAAAAATGATCCAAATTTTCCGGTTTCATCATCTCTACCTGATATAGTTCTTATCAAACTTAACAATAACAAGAGGTTTCTCTTACAATGAACTCAAGTTATTAACTAATTTGTGCAGCTGCATGGCATTTCTGAAGTGAAATTGGTATTCTGAACATATCGTAAGCACTAAATAAAGACAATATAGAGATCTAACTTCCACTGGCGGATAGGTACAGGTTTCACCTGCAACTGCACGTAGTCAAATAAAGGAGCCAGCAGTTCTCCTTTAACGTAGCTCTGTTAATTATTCAGACACTCTCACGCTAAATGTATTACATATTACGTGCTAAGTCACAAAATAATTACAGTCAGTGCATTTGCCGGTCTATTAAATAAAGTTAATTACATTTATTTTAATTTTAGTCGCATAGTTTTACCTGTACTTCACACTGTGACCTAAATTCCACCTTTAATCCCTTTGCATATTATTCGAGAAATATCGTAAGCCTAGGTATACCATGGAACATAATGTGCATTCCACCATGTCAGTATAATAATATATATATTCACGTACAATAATACTGATAAACGCGGTGATTAGGCCTAGGATATAGAGGCAATATTATCAGAAAATAGACAGGCAACTAGGAGTTAAAATGTGCAAAGTAGGTTTTTCAATAAAAACGATTGTGCAGGTTAAGCAGTCAAAATTTTACCCAAGGCCTACTCAAATACTGTATGCTTTACTAGCGCATTTTGATGAATTTATGGTTTACTAAATACGTTAAACAGGACATAAAACTAATCTTCGGTTGGAGAAGGTTTATCATTGATTCAATGTCCGGCTCCATGGCTATATGGTTAGCGTGCTGGCCTTTGGTCACAGGAGTTTCGGGTTCGATTCTCGGCGTGGTCGGGAATTTTAACCATCATTGGTTAATTTCGCTGGCACAGGGGCTGGGTGTATGTGTCGTCTTCATCATCATTTCATCCTCATCACAACACGCAGGTCGCCTAAGGGAATCAAATCAAAAGACCTGCACCTGGCGAGCCGAACATGTCCTCGGACACTCCCGAAACTAAAAGTCATACGCCATTTCATTGATTCAATTAATTGATTAATATTTATTTTCTTCACTGTTAAATCTTACTGAGAATAAAGCCAATCGACAGCCGATAATTTCTCAATATTTTCGGATAATGAACATATCCTATTTTCTCGAAGAATGTCTTTTTACTCAAAAAAATGATCTCTCAGTATCACACTACGCAATAGGGCAGAAATTCACAGAAACCAGTTCATTTTTTCCGAATTTTTTTCATCACCTACCTCACCTTGTAGCACAGGGGCAATGTCTGTTTTCAACCTGGTGTTCGCTGCGGTACCCTGTCCAAATTAACTAAGGCGGCGGCAGCTACCTTGCCCCATGTTTGCTGGAGGCTTCCCTTGATCTTGCAGACAATACCCACTGCCTCTACAAGGGTTATGTCGGTTTCTTCCAGTTTAGGGATGGCTTCTGTCAATTTGCAGAAGTTCCTCTTCAGGTAAGCCAAATCTAGGTGAACCGACGAACAGGAGATCACCTCCTCGGCTTCCCCCATGCAGAATCCTCCTCATCAAAGGATTGTATCACCTACGAACATAAACAACACATTATCGATGTAATTGCGGTATTTTTCTTTATTTTAAAGAAAAATGGTTAATTTGTTTTCATATGTGAGAAGAAATAACATTATTTGATCTACTTGCCAAACATTAAAAGAACAGAAAGGACGAATATTGTGTTATACCAGAGCATTACTGACATAACGAGCGAGTTGGTCGTGCGGTTATAGTCGTGTAGCTGTGAGTTTGCGTTCGGTAGATGGTGGGTTCAAATCCCAGAGTCGGCATCCTTGAACGTGGTTTTCCATGGTTTCCCATTTTCACACTAGACAAATGCTGAGGCTGTACCTTAATTAACGCCACGGCCACTACCTTCACAATCCTAACCCTTTCCCATCCTTAAACCTAACCTAACCACATGGCACTAGAGCCCTGAAGGGCCTTGGCCTACCAAGCGACCGCTGCTCAGCACGAAAGCCTGCAGATTGTGAGGTGTCATGTGGTCAGTACGACGAATCCTCTCGGCCGTTATACTTGGCTTTCTAGACCGAGGCAGCTATCTCACCGTCAGATAGCTCCTCAATTCTAATCACGTAGCCTGAGTGGACCTCGAACCAGATCCCTGACCTGGCCGGGAATCGAATCCGGCTTAGCCGGGTGAGAGGCAGGCACGCTACCTCTGCCCCACGAGGCCGGCTTTACCATCCTCGCGTCGCCGAAAACCCTGATGTGTTAGTGCGACGTTAAACCACTAGCAATAACAAAGTACTGACATAAAATAACGTTACCTCGAAATGAGCTGGAATCTATCGGCCTCATGGTGGAATTTCGTTCTTCGATTCAATCAATCAATCAATCAATCAATCAATCAATCAATCAATCAATCAATCAATCAATCAATCAATCATGTTCTTTATAAATTTTTACCTCATATTTAAATTTACTTGTAAATGCTTACCTCGCTTTTTCTTAAATATTTTCAACGAACTTGGAAATTTATCAAACATTTCCTTGGATAATTTATTCCAGTTCCTTACTTCTCGTTCTATAAATGAATATTTGACCCAGTCCGTCCTCTTGAATTCCAGCTTTATCTTATTATGATCTGTCCTACTTTTCAAAGCTTCACTCAAGCGTGTTCTACTTATGTCATTCCAGGCCAACTCATCGCTGACAGCTCGAAACATACCACGTAGTCGAGCATTTTGTCTCCTTCCTCCCAAGTCTTCCCAGCCCGAAGTTTGCAACATTTTAGTAACACTACTCCTTTGTCTGAAATCGCCCAGACTTAATCGTGCAATGGAATGTTTCCCAGTTCTCGTGTCAAGTAGTCCTGGTGAGGGTCCCATACACCGGAGCCATACTCTCCGTCTCCTTCTCGACTTCTCCTTTACATTCTTATTACAACACTTAAATTCTCCTATAACCATGTAAAGAGATCTGTAAACTTTCTTAACTACCTCGTTAATCATTACACACCACAATTATTACCTACTCTAATTCTCTGAGTTATATTTTCAAGAAATGTACCCACCCACTCTTTAGTCTAGTCCAATTATCCTCATATTCGTCTGTAATCTCCCATTATCCACCCTATCGAAAGTCTTGGATAGGTCAATAGCGATGCAGTCCATTTGATCTCCTGAATGTAATATATCTGCTATACTAGGAAATTGAATTCAGTCAGTAATTTCGCAAACGTGTATAATACAGTATAATAAAAAATAATGCTTTCCCCGAGCATAAAAACTACACATGTAAATCTGACTGGCGTGTAATTTTCCGCGTTATGTTTGTCACCCTCTTCCTTGTTCACCGGGGATACTATTTCAACTTTCCATTCATTTGGTCTAGCTCCTTCATGCAAACGGTAATCAAATATTTCAGATATGGCACTATATCACAACCCATAGCCTTTAAAATATCCCCGTGAATCTTATCAACCCCAGCTACCTTCCCAGCGTTCAAATATTGTATCTTTTTTACAAATGTCTTTATTATCATAGGTAAATTTCAGTATTTCGCCTTTATTATTCGCCTCCTTTATCAGGATATTATCTTTATTTCCAATGACCTTTACATACTGCTGGTTGAATACTTCTACCTTCCATAAGTCTTCGCATATACAAGCCCTTGTTCATTAATTATCTCAAGAATGTCATTTTTGGAACCTGTTTCTGCCTTCTCCCTCTATTGCTCCCTAAAATTCATGTGGTTCCCAATTATGTTTGTCATCATGTTATCCTCAGTCGATTCTTTTGCTGAATTCAAATTCCTAGTAAGCTCCTTCAATCTCTCCTTACTCCCGCAACCATTCCTAACTGTATTAGGATTAGTTTTGCTTAGAAGAAGTGCTGCTCTCCTTTCATCTGAGTAATTTGTTGGACAAATTCATCTTCGTACCAATAGCCGTTGAATCCACTGGTACCTGAGGTAATGATGGCCTACCACCTGGTAAGGAGCTGAATGAAATTTTCCTCTTTTAAGACATGACTTTATATTTTATTGAAATTATATGAAAAAATATTTTTGGACATATCTTGTTAGAGTAATATTGTCAGCATTTACAATTGAAATACGCTTTCATTTACGTCGTGTCGGACATCTAGACGCTGTTTATTTGACAGGTTCTATTGCCACTGTATTTTCATCAGAAACTTTACTCACCAGAATTTTTATTTTATTTATTACTTAGACAAGCATAGTGATGGAATCTCATTGATTCTTAGGTTTCCACAATTCTTAGTGTCACATTACATGGAAACTATTAAAAACCAATGTGGTAAGGCAAATCGTTCCAAATAATATTGACTAAATTTAGATATATTAAGCAATCTGTAGTAAACATTTTATTCGATTCTACTTAGCACTGACCGATGCAGAATGTCCAAATCAAAGCTAATATAGCTTACCAAGTCAGGAACAGCCAGGCGCTTCGTGATTCACAGCATGATTAAGTACAATTCCGAGCTAAGATCGTTTTCTGCTCAATATTATTCTGTAGCTGAACAGCAGAATATGCTGCGTAATTTGTGAAATAGTTAAGTTTAATCAGTTTAAAAAGTCGTTGAAATTGTTCTATGTCTCAGTTTTTAAATTGTAAACATTTATAAGTGTTTCCTCCGTAACTTGCTTTTAAGTCACACCGTCACAGATAGGCCTTGTAGCGACGATTAGCACGGAAAGGCGTCGACCGTGGTCTATTTGTAAATTAGGTTTGGCATCACATAAACGTAGGTAGATTTTCGCGAGGAAAGGAGTGACGGTGGTCTCAGTGAATATACAGACAAGGCATTTACCTTATGTCCATATGGAATGCCATAAAAGACTTTCAGGAATGCTGTTGGTAGGGTTCGCTCCAAAATACATCCCTACACTCATACTAACAAGATCAATGAGGCAAGGTGTAAGCAGTAACGTATTAGTACGTAGATTCCCACCTCATCTTGTACAAGAAAAAAATAGTTTGATTACGTCAGGTAAGGGATGCTGACCTAGATATTATGGTAGTTTAGAGAGCAATCATTATCATAATCATTTTTATCACGTGAAATCAATCATCGTGGTTTTCTAAAGAGAAATCTACTATTCTCAGGAAGTTTTTACTTACACCAATATAAGGGAAAAATAGGTGCAAAGGCTAACTCCACAGGTGTGTTCCCATTTTTTAAAGTTTTCTAAACAAACAGTAAGTGCTTTTAGAAAATAAGACCGTTAAAAATGGCGGGGAAAACACATAAGTATATTTATTCAATAAGAGAGGAAAATCTAACCTCTGCTTAACTAATTTAAACTCGCTTTCACATTACTGAATAACAGAAAAAAAAATCTATACTAAAACGCTGAAGTTACATCTGTATAAATAAGTAAGAATGTATTACTACATAGATGCTATTTTATTGGAAATATCCCCACATGCAGCTATAAAAAAATTTGATACAAATATTTCTTTAGATCTTACGAAAAGTGAATGGAATTCGAATCGTGAGTACCTTATATGAAAATGCTACTATAATCACTTCCTTTCATAAGAAAGGAAGCTTATTCCATAAAAATAAAACCGTTTATAATACATTATGTTAATGTGAACACTTCCTTGGATAAGAAATGAAGCTTGTTGCTTCACGAAACTAAATCTGCTTATCACAAATCATGGTCTAGATAGTTATTTAAAAGCAGGAGATCGAGTCCATTTCTAAAATATCAAAAGTGACTGGAATTCGAATTGTGCCTGCCCTAAGTAAAAATGCTAATATGGTTGCACTGAAGCCATCATAAGCTTGCTTCTTTGTTGGATGGTCTCAGAGACAAAGATATGCATATTTATTGTGATTGTAGTTACCTTCTGTCTACTCTTAGGTGATTTGTAGTTCTGTACAGTATCGTTTGTAAAAGTGGTTTCCACTGTGGGATAAAGCTGTTACCATGGAAGGCTGATAGCATAGTTAACCGCGGTGGTGAGGGGAGATAAGACTAGTAAAGTTGTTCTGTCTTTGAATACACATTTCCCTACCCTTATGCTCATATAGAACGTGGTTAATTTGTACAACAAAAGCCTTGAATTACGGAGAAACAAAGGACAGAGTATGGCTTAGGTTTTACAATTCGTGAACGAGGGATGAGGAGGAGGTGTTTTACACGCAGCATACGACACGACATATTACGTATATCCTGATCGCACGCCAAGATATTATTAATTACGAACGGGCTGATTTATGACTCAGAAATGAGAGAACTCGTACGTTGTTAATAATTAACAGTGCCGGTGATTAACGGTCACTTATTATGCAAAATGTACAGCATGACCCACAATTTCAAAACGGATTGTGATTAAAACATTAAATTGCCAATATGAATGTGCATACGTGTAAAAATAAAATCATAGTTTTATTTGTAGGCCTACTCTTAAACTTTTGTTTCATATTTCTTATTTATTAAGTGTTTTAAAGTCGAAAACAAATTAAGTTTAATTTTTGTCTGTCCATTTATTTTTATGTGCACTATCTATCTGTTTGCTTGTTTGTTCTTTTATTTGTTTGTTTGTTTGTTTGTTGTTTGTTTGTCACGATAACACGGGAGAACGACCATAATAGAGTGGTGGTGGTGGTGGTGATTATAGTTTTAAGAGGAAGTACAACTGGAAGGGATCCGACACTTCGAAAAATGAAGATATCGGCCAAAGAAAAACAAGGGCTACGAAGGGCGTGAAAGTGAAAGACTCCCTAGGCCTCGAGTAATCGAATACCGTCGGGGTCGGAAAAGAACAAGAGTTGACCATGGGTGGTCAGATAGGATAAATGAAAGTGAAGAGCCTGGTACAAACAAGTGGAAGCAATGCCAGAACTCAGCTAAGGGCCCCGTGGTCTCCAAAAAACGCCCCCGTGTTGAGAGCTCCTGGGGCCCCCACTTAGTCACCTCTTACGACGGGCAGGGAATACCGTGGGTGTTATTCCATCTCCACTACGTACAGAGGGAGATCATAATAGAACCGTTAAATACTCGGTATTTAAGGTCAATGCTAGCAGCAGTGTGCGCTAGGCTAGAATTTTTTTTTTGCTAGTTGTTGTACGTCGCATCGACACAGTTAGGTCTTATGGCGACGATGGCCTTAATTCAGGTACAGCCCCAGCATTTGCCTGGTGTGAAAATGGGAAACCACGGAAAACCATCTTCAGAGCTGCCGACAGTGGGGTTCACTATCTCCCGAATACTGGATACTGGCCGCACTTAAGCGACTGCAGCTATCGAGCTCGGTGGGCCTTGCATATCCTGGCGTAGCAATATACATACATATATTCTCATTATAGACCGTTATACCTATCAGCGTACAGTCTGCAAGCCTCTGTGAATTTACTAAACGTTGCCACAATCCTCTATTTGCAACTGGTGCTGTGGCCCCATTTAGTTCTACACCTCTTTTCTTTAAATCGTTAGAAACGGAGTCTAACCATCGTCGTCTTGGTCTCCCTCTACTTCTCTAACCCCCCCCCCCCTTAACAGAGTCCATTATTCTCCTAGGTAACCTATCTTCCTCCATTCGCCTCACATGAACCCACCTTATGCGTACAGCATCATCCATCGAGTTCATTCCGAACTTAGCCTTTATCTCGTCATTTTGAGTACCCTCCTGCCATTGTTCTCACCTGTTTGGACCAGCAATCTTTCTCGCTACTTTCACGTCTGTTACTTCTAACTTATGAATAAGATATTCTGAGTCCACATTGCTTTCGCTCCCGTAAAGCAAAGTTTTTCTGAAAACAGACCGATGTAAAGATAGTTTCGCCCGGGAGATGACTTCCTTCTTACAGAACACTGTTGATCGCAACTGCGAGCTCACTGCATTAGCTTTACTACGCCTTGATTCAATCTCACTTACTATATTACCATCCTGGGAGAACACACGACCTAAACACTTAAAATTTTTAAGCAATATTAAGGGGACTAAAGTAGAAAATGTAAAATTTCTTTGTTGGTATTAGCTGCAACGAAAAACAGCTCATAATAAAAGTTATATAGCATATAATATTATATCTTTTATATTTCATTCATATTATCGTGAGGAGAAGGAAAACGGAGGATTTGTGATTATTAATTTTTTCACAGACTTCCAGTTATAGGCTATTCATCTAAACAATAAGCGTAACAATAATTATGTAAAATGTAATTTTCAATCATTTTTGTATATACATTTTTTACCGACAGAATGGGGAGGAGATTTAGTACTTTACTATAAAATTTATTCACAGCGAGATCCAATGACGTGGAAATATTATTCAGTCCATGGAAATGAACTCACTGGTAATAGTGGTAAAAGAGTAAGAATGTGAAGAAACGGTCATTCGAAACACTTGGAAGAAGTTTAATAAATATGGACGGGGCAAGGGGGGGGGGAGTATAAGGCCCTAATATCACTGATTCGAAAGAGAGAAAAATATGTCATATCCTAATTCTGTACAACTTATTAACCATAACATTGACTGTTGTTAGTTGAGGTGTGCTATTTCTTCTGCTGTCAGCGTTGCAATAAAAAAAGTAACCCACCAACGACAATTACACAACAGCTAGCCCAGAAAAGAGTTTTTTAGTCATCATACCACATAAAGTTAATTTAAGAAGACGATCACGCGGTGAAATAGTTGTATTTCATTACAGTATGTGTAAATAACAATGCTGCGTTTCTGCACCCATACTGGAAATTGTAGTCGAAAAATGATTGCTCTGTTTTGTATGTGCTAAAGAAAAAGGTCATGATGGTACAACAATTAATACAGTATGGTAGTGTTTACTGATGTGATTTGAGGAAGAGACGGGAGAGTAATCTAAGAGGAGCAGCATTGAGAAAACGAGAAGTTAGAAGAATCAGTAATGCAATCCGTGTGGGGAAAAAGGCGAGACAATGATCAAAACGTATTCTTCATCCTAATTTCTTTGGGATCGTCATTTCGAGAGTACTTGCTCCTGTATAATGGCCAGATCCTCTTCCTGACGGCATTCCTATGTGGAGAGATATATTCACTATTTCGTGTTTCTATGGTGGTTGGTTGTTTGGTGTGCTGTACCTGTAGGAAGAGTATTAAGACGTACACAAGTACACAGTTCCAGATCCAGAGGAATTAACAATACAGATTTAAAATCCTCAGCCCTACCGGGAATCAAATCCAGAGCCCTCAGAACTGAATCCACAACGCTGACCATTTAGGCAGTGAGCCTGGGCGACTGCCCTAAATGCAGATCAGTAGTGATTGATTGATTGAACACGTTGTTCAGAATGTAGGTCTGTTGGAGCCGGAGGTCAGCCTTCGGAGAGTGAGAAATCCTATATACACTTCAAATTAGTAGATCTATACCACACTGCAAATATTCCGTCTGTAACCTTAATCCTTTACATTAAATAAGAAAATTTATAACTAGAAACCATAAACTGGAAACTAGACTAGAGGCAGAAAGAAAAAGAAACAATATTCAATGGAGAAAAAGTTATTGAAGATATTAATATAATGATTATTATTATTACTTAAAGGTACATGTTCCTCACTAATATTAACCGATGAAGAAACAGAAAGAGATCGGGCTGGGTAGCTCAAGCCGTAGAGAGTTGGCTTTCAGAACTTGGCGGGTTTCGAACCTGGCTTAGTCCGATGGTATTTGAAGGTGCTCAGGAACGTCAGTCTCATGTAGGTAGATATACCAGCACGGAAAATAACTGCTATAGGACAAAATTCCGGCATCTCGACGTCTCCGAAAACCACGAAAATAGTTGATAGGCGTATGTATAAAGGAAAATTAACCTTATATACAGTATACTCTAGTAGTGCAGTACGGTACGGTGAGGTTCATTTTCCTTCAGTCGTGACCAGAGGAAAAGGAACACAACGAAAATTGTTCTGATAGACTGATATCGATATGTGGCTGGGATGAGTGACCTGCCTTAAGGAACATGATGGGTAGGAAGAGCATTGTCATAATTGTTTCTTAAGCGTCTGTGTAGAAGTGCTCCTTGCCCGACTCGTTGGCTGAATGGTCAGCGCATTGGCCTTCGGTACAGAGGGTCCCGGAATCGATTCCCGGCCGGGTCGGAGATTTTAACCTTCATTGGTGAATTCCAATGGCTCGGCGGCTGGGTGTTTGTGCTGTCCCCAACATCCCTGCAACTCACACACCACATATAACACTATCCTCTACCACAATAACACGCAGATGCCGCCCACCTTCATCGGAGGGTCTGCCTTACAAGAAATGCACTCGGCTAGAAATAGCCACACACAATTTTAAAGTGCCACTTCATTCTATCTGACTATATATGTTTTGAATTTATCAAATCTAGTCCGTTATTTAGCATTAGGGTCCATTTCCGAGTTAACTTTGTATTGTTCTTATTAAGTTCCGGTCGATGAAAACGTAAATGTGTAATGGCCAATTTCTAAGGGTCCACAATTTTACCAAGTAACCCAAGTAAGCCAAGTTAATGTTGATTCTATTATATAGACCGATACTAGAATTTATTATCAAAGCAACGTTTGTTGCAGTCAAACCCCTCAGTCAATCAATCACTACTGATCTGCATTTAGGGCAGTCGCCCAGGTGGCAGATTCCCGATCTCTTGTTTTCCAAGACTTTTCTTAAATGATTGCAAAGAAATTAGAAATTTATTGAACATCTCCCTTGGTAAGTTATTCCAATCCCTAACTCCCCTTCCTATAAACGAATATTTGCCCCAATTTGTCCTCTTGAATTCCAACTTTATCTTCATATTGTGATCTTTCCTAATTTTAAAGACACCACTCAAACTTATTCGTCTACTGTTGTCCTCCTACGCCATCTCTCCACTGACAGCTCGGAACATACCACTTATTCGAGCAGCTCGTCTCCTTTCTTCCAAGTCTTCCCAGCCCAAACTTTGCAAATTTTTGTAACGTTACTCTTTTGTCGGAAATCGCCCATTGTGTACATATTTATTACTTTTAAAGCAGTAGTACCAGTAATATACGTAATGTTAGCAGAAATATAAATAGTATTGTGTAATTTATGGCATGTAATTTGAGTAGGTAAGTAAATCAATATTCCGAAACACGTTGTACACTCAGTGTCTGTCTTCAGCATTTGAAATATGTTATTATCGACTAACGTAGTGATTGTTGTAAAGTAATTTACGGCAAGCTATTCACTGAAGTAGGGTCTAGTACAATGCTAGATGTCAATATAGGATAATTCATTGTGTCTGTACAGTATATTTCGAAAGGAGGCGAAAATGTATTATCTTTAATTACGGTATCAGCTGTGCTTAGTCTGAAGTAGGCGCCATATTATTGTAAAAATAAAAACACAGTATTAGAAAAAGTAATATTAGAATAAATGTATTAGGATAGATCAATATATATGGTGTTTTGAAACTTGAGGCATGTAATTTAAGTTGATGTAGAGTCTAGTTTGTCACTCAATCTCAAAATTAATTGCCAAGATAAAATAAAATTATATTTCCATCAGAACTGCTATAAGTCCGAATAATCAACAAATTAATTATAAATACCCATTGCAGAAAATATTCCGTGAAATACTGGCCAGAGAGATGACATAAATTTCTAGGTGGCCCACCTCGCCCCTTTGGGAATAAAATCTTGCTCACTGCCTTGATTGTCTTTTGTTAGGTTTCACCTCCTATGCACGAAATTTCAAAGTAGGCAGTACGGCTTAGTTCAGTCTTATGCAAATGTATGATGTTAATGTTTCTACGTGCAACAAAATGACAATCTCTCCTCGCTGAATAACAGGTATTTGAGAAATTCAACTTCACCCAAATCATATCATACCTTGGAAACACCTACAATGAAGCATCTATGATCAAAATGTTTTACATACAACTGCATAAACTCAACAGAAGTAGTTCTATCTTGTGGTCACAGATGGAGATAATGTCGTTGTGTAAAAGCACTAGTAGTTGAAGTATAAGAAACATTTTGTACAATTTCATCCACATTTGCTTTAATTTCTGTAACAGCACCTCCACTTTTGCTTTCTTCTATACTCCATGCTTTCTCGTAGAGACTAAGTTTGCTAAGAAAGGAGAAATAAAATTTCTCAGTGCTCTGATTTGAGTCAGTAGTTGACACTCTGACTTCTGAAATTTTCAGTGGTTGACAGGGTGGTGTGTCAATAGTTGACATTCAAATAATAACACTGCTCAACTGCAGCTACCACGTTTTATTACCTAAAATGAGTTATAAACATCCTTAGAGTTTAGTTAGTGGTACTGGTGGACTGTATAACATCACAAAGCATTTTACACGAGCATGGTAACAGGTTACTCAAAAGCGTGCATCAAAAGCGTACATCAAGTGAACATGAAAATGATATATTTTGTTAGCTTCTGAGCCATATATCAATGGGGATGGTAATTTCTCAACTACACGATCCAGACCAAGAACTACAGTCCTTTCCTCGGCCCTGACGTACATATTTCGCAACCTATTCAAGGGTTTCAGGACAGCTGCATTGAAATGATATCCATCCAGAATGTTCACTATCTCAAATAAATGCTTACAATATCTTTTTGATTTCTTCATCAAAGCTAAGAAAAACGTGCCTTCACTAATGGAATCACTTCTGAGACATGCTGGCTTGGAACTCACAATTTCATACCTTTTATTTTCATTTAAGAACGCAATCATTAAAATGTCTGAGGTACCACTACACTCAGCATTCAATGGCGTTTCACCAACAGTTTTCTGAACTTCGAAGCTGACCTGAGACGGTGCCATGACACATTGAGATTCCACGGTTACTTCAGCAGCTTCAATCTCAATTGTTTCAGAGACTTTAATGTTCATGGAAGGTCCAAAAATTTCTTCTTGTGCCGTTTCAGTTTTGATCTCAGAATGTTCCACTACACTTTCGAATTCCAATGGATCAATGATTTCAGGGATCTCATTACTCCTTGATGCTTCAGCAGCTATTTCTTGAACTTCTCCCATCACGCCTTTAGGCTTGTTACACGCAATGTTTTCGTTGTCTGAAATATCCGAATCAGAAAGACCCAGGTTTACATCATCAAAACTTTTCCCTGATGGAATCCACTCTTCGTCAGATTCACTATGTAATTCAAGAATGAAGGTCGCCATTGAATTTTTACACGACGGCTTTGTTTCCGGTTTCTCAGTGTCTGTGTGGAAGGCATCAGAACTCAGGATGTTCGTTGTTTGAACTGATGGCGCTGTGAGTGTCATGTCTAAATGGCGAATATAAGGCAATGACTTCTTAGAAAAAAAATTTCTTTAAAAGGTACGAAAATCGTGATTTTATAAAAGAGAGAAAATAGTTATTGAAACTTTCTCCTTCTTAAATATCGCTGTGAAAGCCAGATATATACCTTAAATACAGTAGATATATACAGATTATTATTATTATTATTATTATTATTATTATTATTATTATTATTATTATTATTACCGAACGAGTTGTATACACGTTTATGGTCACGCAGCTCTGAGCTTGCAATTGGGAGACAGTGGAGACGGTGGACTCGAACCCCACTTTCGGCAGCCCTGAAGGGGAGTTTATTGTTATTTTCCATTTTCACACCAGTAAATGCTGAGGCTGTACCTTAGTTTAGACCACAGTCGCTTCCTTCCTATTCCTGGACATGTCCTACACTGTAGTTGCCGAAAGATCTGAGTCGATGGGACGTGAACACTATTATTATTATTATTATTATTATTATTATTATTATTATTATTATTACTATTACTATTATCTTGCTAATGGCTTTACGTTGCGCCGACACAGCTAGGTATTATGGCGACGATGGGACAGGAAAGGCCTAGGAATGGGAAGGAAGCGGCCGTGACCTTAATTAAGGTACAGCCCCAGCATTAGCCTGGTGTGAAAATGGGAAACCACGCAAAACCATCTTCAGGGCTGCCGACAGCGGGATTCGAATCCACTGTCTCCCGGATGCGAGCTCACAGCTCCGCGCCCTTAACCGCACGGCATTATTATTATTATTATTATTATTATTATTATTATTATTATTATTATTAGAGTGCAAGCATTTGTATCCGTTCTTAGCACGGGAATTTTCAGTGGATTACATGTTTCCTTCTGTAATTTATGCGAAGTGACATGGCTCTTTTTACACGTTTAATGGGACATTTTAAAATGATATTTTCCTACGACAGCGCGGGGCAGTAATGAAAATATGATGAAGCTGAAAAAATTCGAGAGAGAATGAGGACGATTTCCTAATTTATTGTATGGTACAGTTCCTGGTCCGAAGTTGTGGGAAATTCTCCGTGGTTCTCACGTTGCATATTGTAACTCTGACCACTTGCTTGGCACTCTGACGTTGATGATACCTCCCTTAATATCTGCCCTACCGAAAAGAGTAAAATGGCGCTTTAGTTTTTCCCGTTACACACCTTGAAGTGACTTGCACGACATGCCACACGGACCTTGGACTAAAATCCTAATTTTCGTAACCATCTGCGTTATTATCTGTCGTACTATAAATACGTACATGGCATAAAGGAACGGAAATATATTCTTAGACGAAAATATTTGAGAATAATCTTTCTATAAATACCAACTCCATATGGTTACCATGACATCATATTCACCTGCTAACACAATGTGGAGTGAGTAGATTCCAAATAAACAGTTTGGTTGAAATAAGTCAACCAATTTTCCACTTTTAGTAATATACAAATAGACAGACAGATGGACAGACACCAAAAGAAAGGTTCTACCTCATGTTTCTTCGGTATTCGGATGCATTAGGTGGGGTTAATTTTCAAGCCGAGAGAAATATGCATCCGTTAATTTTCTCCTGTTATGGGTGCTTCAAATAACTGTGGGTGTGCGAGGGCCTCCGTCACTGGCTGCAGAATATGAAGCCCGCAGAAAATAGTAGGCCTACTTTTACCGTCATTTGAAGAGTAAGGGAAATTATGTACATAACAAATATTACTTAAAATTATGGGGTGTTTCACATATAGTCTACAGATTTTTACATATAATCAATAGCATAAGCGGAAATTGAAAAGAAACCTCTTCTTGTCTTCCTAAAAAACCCAGGCTGTTCAGTTATTTTTAAATAATATGCATATCAAAGCCTGCTTCTGGATAAGTAGACTCTGAATATGAAGTTTGGTTGAAATATAATCAATAATGTAACAGAAAAAAGAAATTCTTCCGGCCTTCCTCTAAACCCCCAGTCTGTTCGGTGGTTTTTAAATCGTGTGCATATTCCATCCTGGTCTTCAATGAGTAGACTCTAAATATGAAGTTTGGTTGAGTTATAATCAATAGTATAAAAGAAAATATTGAAAAAGAATCTTCTGGTCTTCCTACAAACCCCCAGTTCGGTGCTTATTAAAGGATATGCATGTCGAAACATGCTCCTGATTGATTAGACTCTAAATGTGAAGTTTGGTCGAGATGTAATGAATAGTGTAAGAGAAAATTGAAAAACACCTCTTCTAGTCTTCTACAAACCCCCAGTCTATTCATTGATCTTTAAATGATGTGCATGTCGAAACCTGCTCCTGGATCAGTAGATTCTAAATATGAAGTTTGGTTGAAATCTGTTTAGCTTTTTACCCGTGATGGTGGAACAAACAGACAAACAAACAGACAAACAGACACGAGAGCTAAAAACTGCCTACATGATCTCGGGTAGACCTAAAACGGATAAATATATCAAAATTTAGTGAAATAAATAACATTACAGTCAGCGGATCCCTAGAATTTTATTTATGCGATTATTACTGATGGTACCTGCTTGTTGTTTAAAGAGGCCTACCATCTAGCTTGTCTGCCCATATTGTTATTATTATTATTATTATTATTATTATTATTATTATTATTATTATTATTATTATTATTATTATTATTTATAAAGAGCCGTAACTGTATTTTCGTACATTGCAAAAGGGACGCGGCCTCTGATTTTCTGTGAAGGATGGTTAGTATGTCCATCATTTTCACATACATCATTGTACTTCTCTGCTCTCCATCAGACACACACAGCATGATATGAATGTGACACATATAACATCACCATTTCGTTCTGGAATAGCCTTAGGAAACTGAAAATGACGACTTTTTTCCAACAGTAGTACGCACCGAGAGTTAAATACATAATCCCTTTTCAAGTACACTCCCGGAGGTTAGCTAACTGTTCTAAAACACCTGTGTGGTTTAGTTTTAATGTTCAATACTGGCTCCATCTCTCGGGCGAATACACAAAGGAGGCAGAGTTGTTGTATCTGAGTATTCTATCATGAAGGACCGTCCGGAGGTAGTATTCCGGAATATAAGTACCTAAATATTAAACATCTAAATATTATCTAATATCTAAATATATTATTATTATTATTATTATTATTATTATTATTATTATTATTATTATTATTATTATTATTATTATTATTATTATTATTATTATTATTATTATTATTATTCTCACTGAAACATAGTTTATATTAAACTATTGTCCTTAACCACATTAAAACCATTCATATCAATCTGGGGAAAATTTTAGTAGGTATATTCTACTTACGTATAAAGTAAGTGGTAAATCGCACGTTTTCAATAATTCATTGTTTTATTTCTAGAATATGAATGTAAATTATAATATCATTACTAACAACATCACCAAAATTCCAGAAGTATTCTAAACTACTATTTTGTCTTGGAAAACAAGTTATTTAATCAGTTCACAGTCGTAGACAATTAAATTGTTTCAAGGAGAAATCCAGAATTTACAGAATAATGCATCATCATCTTTAGGAGAAAAAAGTAGTGACTTTCAGCTTGCAGACATAAGTTTAAAAGTCCATCATCATCAACATGTCCGACTCGTTGGCTGAATGGTCAGCGTACTGGCCTTCGGTTCAGAGGGTCCCGGGTTCGATTCCCGGCCGGGTCGGGGATTTTAACCTTCATTGGTTAATTCCAATGGCCCGAGGGCTGGGTGTTTGTGCTGTGTCCAACATCCCAGCAATTCACACTCCACACATAACACTGTCCTCCACCACAATAACACGCAGTTACCTACACATGGCAGATGCTGCCCACCCTCATCGGTGGGTCTGCCTTACAAGGGCTGCACTCGGCTAGAAATAGCCACACGAAATTATTATTATTATTATTATTATTATTATTAATATTATTATTATTATTATTATTATTATTATTATTATTATTATTATTATTATTATTATTATTATTATTATTATCAACAACATCATCATTATGTGGAGTTTTCAGGTGTTAGCCAGTCTGCTATCAGCATAAGCTTCTCCACCTCTTGTCTTCCCACCACATCACTCTCTTCACTCTTGCCCAGTACTCTCCTTTCATCGGCACATATTCTTCCACTCCTTTTATCCACCTGTCTATCGGCTTTCCTCTTGGTCGTTTTCCTGTTATCCTGTTTTCCTGTTATCTCCATTTCGCCTATCCTCCCGGTTAACCTTTCCTCTGTCGTACTCTTCATGTGTCCATACCATCTAAGTCTAGATGCCTCGATCCTGTTCTGAAGTGGCTTTTCTTTTACTATATCTCTAACCTTCTCATTTATCATCTTATCCATTCTTGTCACTCCTAACCTGCTTCTCAAAAATTTCATTTCACTTGCCTGTATCCTGCTTACGGCTCCATGACTCATTACCCAAGTTTCTGCTACCTACATACGTCAGAATATGTACATAGTATGTCCTGTATATCACTCTTTTGCTTCTCTGATGGACATCCTCTTTCCAAACCATGCTTCTGATACTTATCAGGAACGCTCCTGCTTGTCTTCCACGTTCGATTATTTCCTTACACTTTCTTCCACTTCCTCTTTGATACTTCCCAGGTACTTGAAATTCCCTACATTCTTAAGCCATTTCTCTCCAAGCATTATCCCTCTCCTTCTTCTTAGTTGCGATCACGATCTCGCTTTTTTGGCATAACATTTCTTTCCATATTGTTCCACCTCATATTCCCATGCATCTATCTGTTCCTGGAAATCCTCTTCCTTTTCTCCCCAGATTAACGAGTCATCTGCAAACATCATCACATTTGTTTTTTCTTCCCCAATTTTCCTTGCCACTTTAGTCATTAACTCTTTTATTACTACAATGAAGTTCAAAGGTGACAGAGCACTTCCTTGTATTAAACCACTTTTTTTGCTCAAAGCAGTCTGTTCTCTCACCTCCTACTTTCACAGTACTGACACTCCTATGCTACATTTCCCTCACTCTTTCTACTGTGTTGTCTGCTTCTTGACACCTTTTTTCTGTGAGGCCTCCCATACCTTGTTTCTGCACACACGATCATATGCTTTCTCATAGTTCAAGAAGGTCATCAGTAGATCTTTACCCCACTCACAATGATGCTTTTGCAGTTGTCTTATGAGAAGGGATATAAGGTCTACTGTCGACCTTCCTGATCTGAAGCCATACTGCTCTTTCCTTAAATTTTCTTCTACCCTATTTCTGGTTCTATTCTCCAGAATGTTCTCAAACACCGTGACATATCGCAATGACTCCCCGCCGTGTGGTTAGGAGCGTGCAGCTGTGACCTCGCATCCGGAAGATAGTGGGTTCAAACCCCACTGTCGGCAGCCCTGAAGATGGTTTTCCGTGGTTTCCCATTTTCACACCAGACAAATGCTGGGGCTGTACCTTAATAAAGGCCACGGCCGCTTCCTTCCCATTGCTAGGCTTTTCCTGTCCCATCGTCGCCATAAGACCTATCTGTGTCGGTGCGACGTAAAGCAAATAGCAATGACTCCCCAGTATTCCTTAAAATCTTTCCTATTTCCATTCTTGAAAGTGAATATGATTATCCCCGTCTTCAAGTCTTCAAAGGTATCCCTCTCCTTCCATGCTACTTTCAGCATATGATAAAGCCAGTATTTCCCTACCCCTTCTGCTGCCTTCAACATCTCAGAACTCATTTCATCTAAACTTGGGGATTTCCCGCCTTTTATCTTCAGTTTCCATAATTTGATATGGCTTTCTTGATTCCCTGTTCTCTTTATTTCCTTCTTTGTCCCCAGGACAATGAGGCAGTTCTCTCAATGTTAAGTCTTTTTCTATTTCCAGGTTTCTTCTTTCCTCCATGCTTATACTGAACCCTTTGGTCCATATTGAGGGATAAATACCTTTCTTACCTGTCAGCAAAGTTCATGAGATCTGTCACTTGGGTCGTATCGGGTTCTTCGTCACTTGCTGAGGTAAAGGTAGGGTTCAGTAATTCTAATCTATCTACAGGAATGAAAGGTCTGTTTAAAAGATTTCTATTTATTCAGGGAAATTTGAAGCATTCTGATTTGTCAACGGCATCATTGAAGTCAATTGTGTCCACTGGACACCACAATCATTTTTCATAAAGGGTCAGAACACTGGTGTGAGCCTTTGACGTAACTGCCTGATGGGCGTTCTTACTAGAAACCATTGTCTCAATTATTAATTATTTAAGAAAGGAAAGTCTGGAAATCCATAAATTCGGCTTCCATGTGAGACCACATGTACCATCATAGTGATTCGTTATGGTCCAGCGCTCGTAACACGAACTCTGGACTCTGGGTATAACTAAGGCCGTCCAATCGGTGTGTGCCACACAGTGGTTCTACGGCATGGACCCTTGATTGAATCGATGTGACCTGCGTCTATGTCATGGACCGACATCTAAACTTCTAAGTTACTTTAAAGTCATTGTGGATGATGACCGCAAGGAAAATGATGCTACAGTGCCATATGGCCCTAATCTGAGTCACTGAGGTTGATGAACCCTTGACCATCCAAGTTTCTAGGCTGAAGGCTAAACACAATTAAGTTACATCGGTTGATGACCAAAGTTTCCACTTTACTATCCCCAGCACATTCACTTCTCAATCAATCAAAGTTAAATAATTACAACAATAGCAATGCCCACAAACTTTGTGGCAGTAAAATCCATTTCCTTCGGATATGTCCCCTTAATCGCTTTTTTTACCATTTAAATATTCCCCAGAAAACAAACTAAGATTTCCAGAATGCATCTCCAAGTTATTCGCTTGATTAAAGTTATTTCAAAATGCGGTTTCACTGAATTTAATAATTAAATAAATTTAAATGATTTAACGAAATGTTAAAGAACAACAATTTCTATCTCCGCGGACTCTGGTTTCTTGACAAATTCCTACGCAATTGTGATCTCACAATTTTTAAACCCTATCGATGTTTATCTGTTGCTTCCTATTATCTGGGAAAGAACTACATCATTCATGTCCAGTTTATATATCTCGTTTCATGATCTCACACTTTAAATCTAATCTGATCCTAGCCATTATTAACACTTGGGGATCCTAATAATCTACGTACAAATCAAAGCAACTCGCCATATAATTACGATGTCATATCTCGTCATACCATTTATAAATTTTGCGCACCCCTCACAGACAAACCAATCATCACTACCATCGCTCTATATTTTGGACAACCCTGAATTTGGTTTCTTGTTCCTTATACTCGAAGTTCGTGGTTTCAAATGTTCATTGCGTCCCCAATCAAACAATTTTACAGTATTCCACAATACTCAGGTTATTACCGGATATAAATTTAAACTAAATTCAACATTTAAAGTTCTCCCCGACCGAGAATACAATCTCAATTCCACGCATGTCCCGTTATCCCCACTGTGTGTTTCTCTATCAGCTGCCGGCGTTTCACCCTCGCCCGCTTGGCAGTGACATGAAGCACCTGTTCTGTTCTACTTGACTGGCTTCTCAAAATGTTCCCTTTTAAATTCTGCCGAAATAATTAAACAAATACGATATTCTAACCTACAAAATGCACAGATTATGCTTCAAGATGCCTATACTCATTATACGCGTCGCAAATTAATACCGCCATGGATTTCTATACATTTCTTTCCATTCCCAACATTATAAAATATTCCTCGGGCTTCCATGTCCCGGCTTCAATGACAGGACTCTAACCTGATTCGCACATCTCATCTCAACTCATACGACAAAACTAACCTCTGTTTCCCAAAGGAACTGGAATAAAATCCTTACTAGAATCCACAACGTCCAAAACGCACAGTGCTTTAATAATGAATAACTTTGTATAAAATGATATCGTATTTAATAACTGGATTTTCACGAAAAATGACTGAAAATTTCTACTAGATCTTTTATTGTCAGTCAGACACAGTTTAAAATGGGCCTAGAAAAAACGTTTCACTCCCTGACCAAATTCATCACACTAGACTCTCACCCGACAGAGCGCTTCCACTCGATTGAAAATGAGTAACCATGGATTTCTATATTATCTACGTCAAAATTACAGACAGAAAAATTTTACGTCGAATGAACATCTTAATTTGACATCACAAATATATAGACAGTACCCACACACGGAAATGGCGATCTACATTGGACGTGACATCACTTCGAAACCCTATTCAAAAACTTTTTACAACATTATACGGCACTCGCTAGACTTCAAAATTTTATCCAAGTGAAAAATAAAACAAATGACTCTTTTAGTCGTATTCTCACATTTACAAAACTTAATAGGGGTGACCTCTGCGTCGTATATCCCCATTCAAATACACGTTTAGAGATCATGAAACAAGATATAATAGGTAGTAAGATGGAAAGTCACATTACCTTATGTAGTCACACCATTGTCCGTCATAGGGCTCACCTGCGACCCTGGCATTATATTTAGCCATTTTTGCATTCATGGCTTTACAGGTCATTAATATATTTATTCAGGTTTCCTGGAATAAAGCAAAAAAAAAAAAAGAAATGCCCTTCACTTTTTTTGATCGCACACGATGGATTGTAATTACTTCCGCACACGAATTACTTCTTTACAAGTCCGGCTCCATGGCTAAATGGTTAGCATGCTGGCCTTTGGTCACAGGGGTCCCGGGTTCGATTCCCGGCAGGGTCGGGAATTTTAACCTTAATTGGTTAATTTCACTGGCACGGGGGCTGGGTGTATGTGTCATCTTCATCATCATTTCATCCCCATCACGACGTGTAGGTCGCCTACGGGCGTCAAATCAAAAGACCTGCATCTGGCGAGCCGAACATGTCCTCGGGCACTCCCGGCACTAAAAGCCATACGCCATTTCATTTTCACTTCTTTACAAATTTATTCGGTACCTTAACCGTCCTATCTGATACAATTATTTCACTCAAGAAACTCCCCATGGAGTCAAGACCCCAGCCACAATGGCTAAAATCTGCAATTGAACTCAGTCTACTTTTGTTGTTTGATTTCACAGAGCAGCTCGACCGTTTTTCGTCCGCTTTGTACCACAAATGCCGGAGAAGGAGACTTCGTCATGGCGTCCCTTCATATTTATACCAGTTACCCCCTCTCTTCGGGTATCTCCCTTTGCCGCCAAGAAAATTTCTATAAATTTTCTGACTTAACTAAACTGTAATTACAAGAGTTTTGCAAGTGACTACATTCTTGGTACATTTCTGGCGGTAGTGTTCATGGACATTTAAAATTTATACGTGTTCAATTTGTGGGATAAATGACCTCTTTTGATAGGCACTATATTTTTTTTGACTTGGCTTGGGTCACGCCATGTACAGGCGCTTTGAAATAGTTCGCAAAACTGACTTAAGATTCTTCCGCCGTTGACACGTGCGATTGACGTCACGTATCCCAGAGCGTGGGACCGAAGGTAATCACCCCCTCGTCACGTGTCAAATCCATGCTATCAAGAATCGAACTTCTAAGTGAATTGTCAATTTATGCATAATGTTCTTAGGGCACAAAGGTCATGGGTTCAATACTTTACTCCTCAATGCATCCTTCTGGATTCAGTAAATATTCAAAACACTAGTTCCACATTTATTCGAGTTTCTCTTCTCCCTGTACTTCCATTCCATTTTTATCTACCATTATCGTGCCTTTCCTCTTACTCTTGATCATTCCATACAGTATTTTTTAATTTTTTGGCTACCTTCTTTAGTGATATTTCTAAAACCTTTTCAGCTTCTTCCTTTTTGGTCTTATATTCTCGTCTTGCCTCTGTTGTCCTTGGTTGAAATCGCACTCTAGAAGCTTTATTCTTCTTCCCAACTGCCACTTTGATTCTGTCGTTCCACCATAGGGTCTCCTAGCATCTTGTCCTGGTACTGGTTCTCCAAAAAGTTTCTTCTGTAGCTTTTACTAATGTCCTCGGCGAAGTGATCCGGTGGTCTGATGTTACCAAACACCTGGGTGTTTCCCTGGACAGAGAATTGACGTTTAGACACCATATTGCCAGAATTTAGGACCAGGCGTCTCGACGCCTTTACGATATTGTACCAATCATGAAAGCCGAAAATGGGCTCAGCTTAGAAAACAAGCTCCTGCTGTACATTCAGCCAATCCTCGAACATGCCAGTCCCGACTGGGGGATCGCAGCCAAAACGCACCTTAACACACTTCAGCGCTTCCAAAGCTGTGCCCTCCGCATGATCTCAGGTGCCCAATAGTACGAACGGAATCGTGGCATACACAACGATATCGATGAAATCTATACAAGAATCTTGCACTGCGCTAGAAAATTCTACTCTGGTATTGAATCCAACCCCAACCCCCTCATCCCCAACTTGGGTAACTACGAAACTGAAGGTCATCGCCATAGAAGGCCCAAGTCCCTCCTAGCTTAACCACCCTTCTGTGTGCAGGTCACATCCTGACCAGTTCGATTCCGTTCAAAGTACCACCACTTTCAACATCCTGATCAGTCTAGCTAAAACCCTGTCGAAAGTTGCACTCAAGGCCTACAAGGCGGAAGGGATAAAATTGCTCATTGGATCTGGGTTCCATCCACATATCCATCGAGACGCGTGTTCTACTAGTTCCTGTGTCATTCGGCCAGAACGCGTTGGTCGTCGCCTTTCGTCTCGTCTCTTGCCGATGTCCACGACACGCTGGTCGTATCTCACTCATCAAACGTGACGATGGCCGTGCTAATTTGTCTTTGCTCTTCACGAAACCGGCCATGATAGAACTCCACGCTACACATAGCTAACACGCAGGGCGTGTTGGGACTGGCTACTTGCCAACTTCGAGTCAACTTTGACCGTAACACTACATGCCGTCCAGCCGCTTGCACTTTACAACGGCTGTAATCTACCTTCAAGGCCGCTCCAGCAGCTTCCTGGTCAACATGCAGAAATCTGATAGATTTGAACCTCCCTTCTCACTCCGCTGGGAGTGAGGCTCTTACGTCCACTACCTACAAGATCGATGCTGAAATCTGTCAAGTGCTTCTATGAGAATTTCAACAGCACTTCTCAAGAAGCTGTGTGGTTCCTTTTAATATATTTTACGTCGTGCTGTTCGTCAAGGAAGAGTGTAAAGTTAAGTAATAGGATTTCAGAAACTGACACCTTTCCAGTTAATTCGAAATTCATTTTTTTCCATTACAACGAGTGTCACAATCGGTTTAAAAAGCTTCACTGCAACACTATCAAATAATAACTGTGTCTTGAACATTCACTCCGGGCATTTCAGAGTAAAATTATTGATTAACGAGTCTCGAACTCCTTTTTCCTCACAAACAATGTTTATGTATTTCTATTTATAGACTACTAAATAACTACTGTGCCTTGAAGATCTTTCACTTCGGGCATTTCCAAGTAAATTTATGTACGAACGAGTATCTAACTCTTTGTGTTCCGAATTAGCGTTTATCACTTTGTAATTCCGACCTATTTAATTAATAATGGTAATATTACGACGTTCTGTGAACTTTTGCTTTCATCCTATAAACATCAATTTTTTTATTTTTCTGTCTAGTCATGACGATACACTTTTCTTGTTAATTTTTAACTCTTTTTAATGATTCAATTTAGAGAATATTTATTTTAAATGACTTAATACAGCATTTACTAAAGTATATTTGTTGGGTTTCATCCCTTCTAATTTCTCCTCCTATGTTTGCGTTCAGTCCATCCCGTCAATTAATCTAACCAATCTATTGGTAAGCTTTTACCTATACGACTCCTATCCCATCTTCCGGAAACAGAAATAATTCCAACCCTGGGTCTTATCACAGTTTTCCTCCGCTACATTGAGTATTCATCATTCGCCGGACGAGCTTCATGTAGCCACTGCTGCTGGAGACCCTCGGGCACCTCGCGCCTGGTAGGCTATTGGAACTGGAATTCGGAAGGTCAATCTATTACCTCATCCCCTGTTCTACAGTCCTGTTGGACGGCATAGTCCCAATCCTTTGTCATCGCGACGTACAGCATTGTCACTCGAGTGTTGCCGTATGGCCACTGAGTTGAATATAAGTGCCTCCATTCTGAGAGAACCCAGAGTAACTGAGACGTCCTGATGGTCACGACCTACTGGTGTTGGCGTGAGTTTAGGGAAAATCCACTTATTGTAAGATTTTATGTTTCATACAGTTAAAGATGCGTATTGAGCTGTAGTTTTCTAGCTGTTATGGTTCCGGAGAACAATGTACCTATAGATTTTAAAATGCCACTTTCGGAAGTGTAACGTTCGGGCAAGAGACAATGGTGCCACCATATTGAAAATAAATTGAAATATATTTTGATGTAAGAACATACACATATAACATACTTTTGGATTCAAGTTATCTTACTCTATTCAAAGAGTCTGTATTGCGTATTTATGCCAGGGGCTGGTTTGAAATTCAACAGCTCCGCCATCAGCCGTCATAGGTGACCCAGGCGTCACTGCAGAGGTATAGTAGGGAAATGAGGAGTGAGGTAGTTTCTCACTGCTTTCGTCTCTGAGCCAAAAGTTGTTATTACATATCAGTATGTCAGGCTCCATGGCTAAATGGTTAGCGTGCTGGCCTTTGGTCACAGGGGTCCCGCGTTCGATTCCCGACAGGGTCGGGAATTTTAACCTTAATTGGTTAATTTCGCTGGCACGGGGGCTGGGTGTATGTGTCGTCATCATCATCATTTCATCCTCATCATGACACGCAGGTCGCCTACGGGTGTCAAATCGAAAGACCTGCACCTGGCGAGCCGAACTTGTCCTCGGACACTCCCGGTACTAAAAGCCATACGCCATTTCATTTCATTTTTCATATCCGTCTGCCAAGCCCACTGAAATGCCCACACCAACCGACCCTATGAGCAACATTTTCACACTATTCATAACAGGGACTGGCTGCATAAGGAATTATATTACTAGCATCACTCATACCTCGGCCACTTTCATATCCTCAAAGCCAAGGATGAGACTGAGACAGGTCAGTGAAAGTAACCAATTTGTTCTAGCCCACACCGGATGACATAGTGCACAGTAAACACTAGATTTGCCAGCAAAGGGTTATTTAAAGAGTGAAAAACTAAAATGTTGTTTGATCACTTAGATATCCTTCAGCAAACAATGTAATTGATTACCAATAAGAGCAGCAGAGAGGAAACATTTGGCGAAATTTTTAAGAAGAGATAATTTATAATATATTTCTGCGATTTTATATTACGTATGTAGTCAAAGAAGATGTGGTGATAAAGTCGGATTTTGCTGGCGCCTAACAACTTCCCCGTTCTTTTATCCTCTTACTCTTGTTCTATGTAACCGGATTTCCGACTTGTATAGCGAGGACGAATCGACTCTCAATCCACTCTGGCTGTTAACGGCGCATGGTGCTACTTTATAGCTAACAAAATAGTGTTTAAAACTCTAAAGCACAGTCATAAAATGTTATTTTCCAGTACGGTAGCCCACAACGTGTAGCGAGGAGGCTTTACTGGACTTTGTAGCAGTTTAATGGCGGGCGGTGTTCAGCTAACTGTTAAAACGTGAAATCTTATCTTTGTAAGCTCTGTAAGGATCGAGTCAGTTATTCTAGGAAGAGTTTATGGATCGTGTCATTAGATCATACTGTCACCACGTAAATCATTATTTTATTCTTTATAGAAACTAGAGACGCTCTACCTAACTGCAGGGAGAAGTCAATATGAACATTTCTGTTCTAAATCGAAATGAGTATCGTACTTTTGAGAAGAAAGTGCAGGATTACTGAACAAAAGTAAAATGAAGAAAGCAATCTCTGGACGAGCCATGAAGTTCCTTCGAAAGTGGAAGGTAAGGGTTTTTACTATATAGCCTAATTCGTATCCGCAGTAATGTGCGGAATAGAATGGTTAGCATTTTGCCCGGACAACTTTACCTCCAGGAATTAACCTTGTTTTGAATTATGGTGCAGATTGGGTGTATCTAAGAGCAATGTGCCTGCTCGTTACTAAACTGTTCGTCTTTTGACGGTGAATGGAATCCACTTCCTTCTGGGTGAACCGAGCACGTCTTTACAGCATTGGCTAGACAGTGCTTTATTGGATACAGGAATTGTGATAAATTTAGGGTCGTCTAATTTTCTTGTGAGATAATAGGAAAAAATATTTACCCGCAGGAAATAGCCCTAGTCTGCCTCTGTGGTATAGTGGTTAGTGTGATTAGCTGCCAGCCCCGGAGGTCCGGGTTCGATTCCCGGCTCTGCCACGAATTTTTAAAAATGGTACGAGGGCTGGAACCGGGTCCACTGAGCCTCGGGAGATCAACTGAGTATAGGGGGGTTCGATTCCCACCTCAACCATCCTGGAAGTGGTTTTTCGTGGTTTCCCTCTTCTCCTCCACGCAAAAGCCGGGATGATACCTAACTTAAGGCTACGGCTGCTTCCTTCCCTCTTCCTTGTCGATCCCTTTCAAGCTTCCCATCCCCCCGCAAGGCCCCTGTTCAGCATAGCAGGTGAGGCCACCTGCCCGAGTTATTGGTTATCCTCCCCAGTTGTATCCCCGACCCAGAGTCTGAAGCTCCAGGACACTGCCCTTGAGGCGGTAGAGGTGGGATCCCTCGCTGAGTCCGAGGGAAAAACCGACCCCCGAGGTTAAACAGATGAAGAAGGAAATAGCCCTGAGGTTTAATCAGCTAACAAAAGAAATCACAGCCCGATTCATTTCGGACAGCAACTTTAAAACCAGCGAAATTATCCCAACCTTACGTTAGGTTTCGTAGGTCTTCTAATTCTTCTGAGATTTGTTTTTATGATAGACATAGTGCACTGTGAACACTACGTTTGCCAGCAAAGGGTTATTCAAAGAGTGAAACACTAAAATGTTATTTGATCACTTAGATATCATTATACAAACAATGTAATTGATTACCAATAACAGCAGCAGAGCGGAAACATTTCTTGAAATTTTTAAGAAGAGATATTATTATAGATTTCTACGATTTCAAATTACGTACGTAGCAGAGAAGAAGTGGTGATAAAGTCCGAATTTGCTGGCTGAAACTAGGAACTGTCAACTAGGACTGTCTCCTTAGTGCAGGAGAATGGAAAATCACGGAAAACCATTCCCAGGACAGCCGAAGGTGAGAGCCAGCCGTGAGGTCCAGTCCTGTCCCGTCTCTCGAGTGCAGAGGCGTGGATCAAGGTAAGCCTTGGCCACCCATCCTCTGCTGTGTTGGCCGGTCAGTGTGCAGAGCTGTTGTACTACGGACCAACCGTGGCCACTTAGAGTGCCGAGACCTTGTCTGCATCTACCGACATACGTTATGTGGTTCGTAAGCAGAGTATTCATCACTGTGATTTATTGCTGAACCCACTACTCCCCATAAAATATCCAGGATATCACTATCATTTAGTCGGGCTGAGGACATGTTTGTACAGTAACACAGCTGACAGCGCGACAGATTTGGCGCGCTCAGCACCCGGCACATCGAGTGCTTCGGTAGAGATCACGGAAGGAGAAACTACACTTTTTATCGTTTGTGTTTGACATTCTCGATAACTGATGATTCTAGTGGACACAAAATAAACTACTACCTTCAAGCAAGGAACGGAAACCGCATGGGATACTGTGACCGTGAGGCCACAAATGAGTGAACAGGTGTTGGTGCGGCTTGTGCCTACTGGTCGGCGAGATGGGGTGCGCGCGACCTTGACAGGGGCGAGAACGAGTTTTTTTGTGCAGAGAGCGGCCGACTGGCTAACGGAATGAAAATAAAAAAATGAAGGTTGGTGACTGGAAGAAGGAGGCCAGCGCGTGTCACTTGTAATTGCGAGGAATGACATGAATGAAATATTTGTAAAATCTTTGGTGGCGACGTGCATAATTACGGAAGGCTCAAGGACGAAAGCAAAATAAACTGGATAAAAGAATAACACATTTGGAGGATATAAATTAAAAACTGAAATTTTGGAATAATTTGCACGACCTTGTGGCTAAGATGGTGATGAAGTTGTAGATTCGTACAGTAGAAGAATTTAGCCCCTCAATTGACTTTACTTCCGTGTATGTGCACCAGACATGACATTTAAGTCATGTGATACGAATACTCGCTCTCACACACCCTCTGGCGTGTCTTGAACTATCACCTTCAGTCGCTCAGCGTGGAACGTCGCTTCACTCTTGTGCTCTACACGTCTGAAAAGTGGATATAATTTAGAACAGTGCTGTGATCAGACGTCGAATGTGCAGACATTAATCCCTTAAAGTACGTGTCATTTCTAAAATACTGTTACGTGTGTGCTTGGAGCCTACTCTAAAACATTTTGTGTAAGTTTCAGCTGTCTTACGAGTGGACGCGGAAGACGTGGACGTGAATAAATTCCAGAAGAGGACGAAATCTCACATCATGGATTACCAGTGCTTCACCATGAGGTTCTAAACCTCTGACCATCGTTGGCGGCGCCGGGATGCAGATTCTTTCTTCCTGGCATGGCTGATTGAGAACCCAGACTTCCAGACATGAAGATTCATCTATAAGTTAAGTCGATTACGTCTCATTTATATCTGTTCTAAGTAGTTTTGTTCTATTCTTTCTTTTTCTTCGTAAGCTATTTTGATACTTTTTATGGCAGTTTATTTGCTCGAATACGTCATAAAACTGACACATGTGATTATTTAATGACCATGTGGCCATGAATTTGACAGTGAGGGTTCTGACAGAGTTATCCATGTGTTATCGACACCATCTTTGCTTATTGTGTAAATTTCGTCACGAATATGAATTAGTTTATGTTTGATGGATTTAATGGTAGGATATTTCGTCCGTATTTTCTATATTTTCCTTGTATTTGAACTTCTACTTGTACCTCGTGTCTGAGACAACGTGTCATCGGGATATTGAGTCCGAATTCTATGTGCGAATTTAATGTGAACATGTGCATTGGAAGCATGTGATAATTAATTGGATGTAATTAATCATCGAGACACTCTTAAGTGGATATTGTGTATTTGTAGGACGATGGTAGGTCCTGATATTTCACGGCTATACATTTGAGATTAAGGTGCGACGAGTTAAAGTCGTCATTGTGGTATATTGTACGTAAAGAGTTTATGGAATAAGTGGCATGAATCTTCGCGATACTGAGCTTTTCACATGTTTATTGATTATTCGCGATAAATGCAGTGTAGCCTAATATTAGTGTCTTCAGATGAAGAAAATGAAAGTCCATGTTTATCGATGTACTTTTAATTCGTGGGAATATCCCAAAGTTTCTCAAGTAATCCAGTGATTTCAATCTCAAGGTACAGATGAATGTTCGAGAAGGCCCTAGGTCTAAAGGATAAGTCTTCGACGAAATATCTAAATAATGTCTGATTCATGATTATACCAGCTCATTCGTTGATGTAATTTTTACTCTCATGTGATAACTCAATCTTGCTGTAACTAAATAAATTTGTTAATAGGAGAGTAAAACGGTTGATCGACACTCGTCGACATGTACATAGTGTAGATATTTTCTTCTTAGTACTCACAGTCTTCTTACCAATTTCCGTAGTTAGCTGTAGAAGTAGTAATTTATTAGTATTTAGAGGGTTATTTCTTTTATGTGTTCTATTCTGAAACATGTGACACTGATATTATCGATTGATAGTGGACAGGATCTCCACATGGATGGTATTATCCCCATTTATTTACATTTGCAAGCCCAAGAGGCGTTTTATTTAGTTTAATCATTGGTCAAATACTTAATGTTCAATATAAATTCTCACGAAAGGAGATGTGAGATGACGTGAACAGGTATATCCGACGTCTCGGATTAACTTAGAGAAAACCAAGGCAAATTCAACTTTTCATTTCATCGTAAAGATAACGACTGTAAATTTTATTATTTTGTCATAAGTGTTAACTTTTTAAATCTTGGTTATTTCTTTATTAAATTCGTTCTTACAATTACTGCATTTTTTCCAGATTATCGATGAAGGCTTGGCCCAGACCTCATTTTTCTGAATGAAAATTTTTAATTCAACTTTAAACAAATAACTTAATAACTTTGAAGACGATAAAAAAATTTTTACAATGTAAATACTCTGTTAGAATGTCAGGGAAACAACTACCGTGTACCATCCCATTTGTGTGTGCCTAGGTTTGTTACATCAAGAGCCAGATAAAATTCCTTAACGTAACGATCATAATCATAATCATAGCTTTCAGGATGGCCAATACTGCTTTAAATTGAATAAAAGTGTCATATTTGTTTTCTATTTGTGACGCACTCATTTGATGAACCCTATGATAATCCTGCCACATTCATTTATTTTATAAGCCTACAGCCACCGAACTGAGCACCCCTGGGGTGTCTCGTGTTCGATGACTGACTAGGACGGGCACATCTTAGTGGCTTTTCCCATCCGTGGGGCACGATTTGTGGCTTAAAAATGTGGCTTAATCCATCGTGGAACTTGATTAATTGCTTCTCCACGTGGTTTAAATTGACTTGCTCAAATTATTAATTATTCAAGGTTCGGCAGGTTCATTTCAGATTTAATGCCATCCCAGTTAGGTAGAATTCTAACAGAGTACGCGGAATTTTCAGAGTATTTTACTTAAGATTATGTGTTTCACATGGAAAAATGAGGGTTAGGAATTTTCTTCGTGAAACTTGAATTTGCCTTGTCACAATCAACATGTCTGGGGGGAAAGTTTCTGCATTTCGGCGTTTGCTGACACAGGTCACTTTATGAATAATAGAATGGATCTCGAGGAGATTAGGAAGTTATTAGAGACTATGACAGTAGAGAGTAGGAGAGCACAGGAGGAGAATAAAGAGGAATTCAGAAAAATGCAGGAAGAGAGTAGGAGAGCACAGGGGGAGAATAAAGAGGAACTCAGAAAAATGCAGGAAGAGAATAGGAGAGCACAGGAAGAGAATAGGAGAGCACAAGACGAGAATAAAGAGGAATTTAGGAAAATTCAGGAAGATAGTAATGAACGATTGAGTCAGAAAATGAACATTATGGGTGCTGCGATACAGGAAGAGGCGAAAAAAGGTCGTGACGAACTATATGCAAAACTGGAGGAAACTAGTTGTCGGATTGACAATATCGTGTTAGAGTGCAGGGAAAATCAGAAAAAAACCCTGGAACAAGTTGTTACTTTGACGAGCCAGATTAAAGAGGATAATAAGGTTATCACCGGGAAGGTCACCGCTCTTCAGAGTGACGTAGTCCTAGTCAGAAATAACATTGAATCTGTGAGGAAGGAGATAGATGTTATAAAGGTAGAGATTTCTACGGCACAAGAAGAGATGTCAGAACAAGTGAAAAATCTTAGAGGAGAGGTCGCAGAAGACTTGAAGAAAATAAAAGAGAAGGTCGACGATGATCTCCGTTCCGTAAAGGACAGTATCTCAGTCAACCAAATGGAGATACAAGATATTTCACTCCAGTTCGATGATATCAAGAGCATGATTGACAAAGACAAGTCGGAAATACTCGAGCAAATTATTAATCTTGCCGGAGATGTCAAGTCCGGGAAACAGAAGATGGAGGAAAATATGGACGCCCTCCAAAAATTAGAAAAAGAAGTAGGATTCTTGAAGTTGCAGGATAGGAGCACTAGGGTCTTAGTGACATCATTAATGGACCGACAGAGTAATGTCGAAGAGGTCGTACAGGCTAAATCTACTGTAACAGAAGGAATATCGCCCATAGCTGAATCGTCTCAGAATACTACCCACATTGAACAACCCACAGTAAATCTCAGTACTACACCGGCACAAAGCGTACCTCAAATCATTAATTTTATCCGAATGAGCGAGGACAGGCCTAGAAAATTCAACAACTTAAACGGGGTCACGCCTAAAAATTTCATTAGGGACCTTGATGAATATATTCGTGAACAGAAGATCCCTACTGAAAAACATCTGCGAACAGCGGAGAAATTTTTAGAGGGAGACGTGCTCAACTGGTACCATGCTTTCCGTTATACGTTTGAAGACTATGAAAGTTTCAAGCGCTTATTCCTACAGAGATACTGGGGAGCGGATCTGCAACAAGCACTACGGTTGGATTTGTATTCACGAAAATATTCCACAGATGGGCAGACGCAGTACGCTAATTACTTCTGTAATCAAGTACGACGAATGAAAGACCTCGACACTCCACCATCTGAAAATGAGTTGGTCCAGGCGATAACAAAGCAGTTTCCTGTGGAAGTACAGCGCTTACTCATTGCTGCTAATGTTCAGACCGCCGTGCAGGCTGAGGTTATTCTCAGACAGCTCGACCACACCATGAATGTCTCAACAGTACCGAAAACTCAAAGGAGCAATACTTATCAGGTCAACGTAATAGACACTCCGAAAAACCGGAATTCGACTCCAATGCCTGAAAACGGAAATCAGAGTGGACCTAAAGAGTACAAAAACTATCCCAGAGCGTACGATCGTCGATGGGAAGAGAGAAGAATGAGACCCAGAGAGGATAGGATGGAAGATCCGAAGAATGTCCGAAGAAGGGGAAATTACAGGACACGGGATCGACCACAGGACTATAGACGGAATAGGCCCTATGATAGACCTAGATATTATTCAGATCGTAACTACCGGAATTTCAGAGATGAAATGGAGAACCGTCATCGAGAAAGCATGAGGTACATTGAAGAATTAAGGAAGGAAACTGAAAAAGGCTCAAAATGGAAGGACGCCATTCATAATCAAGACACCGATCCAGATGTGATGGGAGCCGAGAGCCCACAGTTCCAGCGACACCGGAATTCACCTCATGACGATAGATTAAATCCTTCGGCACCACAATATCAACCTGAAAATCAGGGCGCCAGAAGAAAGACTCAAATGTGAAGAGATCAAACCATTACTCTCCTATAAACAGTTATATTCAATGCCTCGAACCTAAGACTCTACCGTAAAGCAGAAGAGTGAAGAAAGAAAAAAGAAAAGACCCAGGTCGGCTATCGAAGAAATACCAGTTTGTGCCGTGCAGAATGATTACCGTTCAGAAAACTGACAGATGCCTGAAATTATAAATATCATGGAAAATTAAACAGTAAAGTAGACAGCATACGGACCACATTTTAAGGAATGAACACGATTTTAAAAATTTTTAATCTTGCTTAAAAATTTTTGTCCCAGTAAGAGGTGGATGTGACCGTGAGGCCACAAATGAGTGAACAGGTGTTGGTGCGGCTTGTGTCTACTGGTCGGCGAGATGGGGTGCGCGCGACCTTGACAGGGGCGAGAACGAGTTTTTTTGTGCAGAGAGCGGCCGACTGGCTAACGGAATGAAAATAAAAAAATGAAGGTTGGTGACTGGAAGAAGGAGGCCAGCGCGTGTCACTTGTAATTGCGAGGAATGACATGAATGAAATATTTGTAAAATCTTTGGTGGCGACGTGCATAATTACGGAAGGCTCAAGGACGAAAGCAAAATAAACTGGATAAAAGAATAACACATTTGGAGGATATAAATTAAAAACTGAAATTTTGGAATAATTTGCACGACCTTGTGGCTAAGATGGTGATGAAGTTGTAGATTCGTACAGTAGAAGAATTTAGCCCCTCAATTGACTTTACTTCCGTGTATGTGCACCAGACATGACATTTAAGTCATGTGATACGAATACTCGCTCTCACACACCCTCTGGCGTGTCTTGAACTATCACCTTCAGTCGCTCAGCGTGGAACGTCGCTTCACTCTTGTGCTCTACACGTCTGAAAAGTGGATATAATTTAGAACAGTGCTGTGATCAGACGTCGAATGTGCAGACATTAATCCCTTAAAGTACGTGTCATTTCTAAAATACTGTTACGTGTGTGCTTGGAGCCTACTCTAAAACATTTTGTGTAAGTTTCAGCTGTCTTACGAGTGGACGCGGAAGACGTGGACGTGAATAAATTCCAGAAGAGGACGAAATCTCACATCATGGATTACCAGTGCTTCACCATGAGGTTCTAAACCTCTGACCATCGTTGGCGGCGCCGGGATGCAGATTCTTTCTTCCTGGCATGGCTGATTGAGAACCCAGACTTCCAGACATGAAGATTCATCTATAAGTTAAGTCGATTACGTCTCATTTATATCTGTTCTAAGTAGTTTTGTTCTATTCTTTCTTTTTCTTCGTAAGCTATTTTGATACTTTTTATGGCAGTTTATTTGCTCGAATACGTCATAAAACTGACACATGTGATTATTTAATGACCATGTGGCCATGAATTTGACAGTGAGGGTTCTGACAGAGTTATCCATGTGTTATCGACACCATCTTTGCTTATTGTGTAAATTTCGTCACGAATATGAATTAGTTTATGTTTGATGGATTTAATGGTAGGATATTTCGTCCGTATTTTCTATATTTTCCTTGTATTTGAACTTCTACTTGTACCTCGTGTCTGAGACAACGTGTCATCGGGATATTGAGTCCGAATTCTATGTGCGAATTTAATGTGAACATGTGCATTGGAAGCATGTGATAATTAATTGGATGTAATTAATCATCGAGACACTCTTAAGTGGATATTGTGTATTTGTAGGACGATGGTAGGTCCTGATATTTCACGGCTATACATTTGAGATTAAGGTGCGACGAGTTAAAGTCGTCATTGTGGTATATTGTACGTAAAGAGTTTATGGAATAAGTGGCATGAATCTTCGCGATACTGAGCTTTTCACATGTTTATTGATTATTCGCGATAAATGCAGTGTAGCCTAATATTAGTGTCTTCAGATGAAGAAAATGAAAGTCCATGTTTATCGATGTACTTTTAATTCGTGGGAATATCCCAAAGTTTCTCAAGTAATCCAGTGATTTCAATCTCAAGGTACAGATGAATGTTCGAGAAGGCCCTAGGTCTAAAGGATAAGTCTTCGACGAAATATCTAAATAATGTCTGATTCATGATTATACCAGCTCATTCGTTGATGTAATTTTTACTCTCATGTGATAACTCAATCTTGCTGTAACTAAATAAATTTGTTAATAGGAGAGTAAAACGGTTGATCGACACTCGTCGACATGTACATAGTGTAGATATTTTCTTCTTAGTACTCACAGTCTTCTTACCAATTTCCGTAGTTAGCTGTAGAAGTAGTAATTTATTAGTATTTAGAGGGTTATTTCTTTTATGTGTTCTATTCTGAAACATGTGACACTGATATTATCGATTGATAGTGGACAGGATCTCCACATGGATGGTATTATCCCCATTTATTTACATTTGCAAGCCCAAGAGGCGTTTTATTTAGTTTAATCATTGGTCAAATACTTAATGTTCAATATAAATTCTCACGAAAGGAGATGTGAGATGACGTGAACAGGTATATCCGACGTCTCGGATTAACTTAGAGAAAACCAAGGCAAATTCAACTTTTCATTTCATCGTAAAGATAACGACTGTAAATTTTATTATTTTGTCATAAGTGTTAACTTTTTAAATCTTGGTTATTTCTTTATTAAATTCGTTCTTACAATTACTGCATTTTTTCCAGATTATCGATGAAGGCTTGGCCCAGACCTCATTTTTCTGAATGAAAATTTTTAATTCAACTTTAAACAAATAACTTAATAACTTTGAAGACGATAAAAAAATTTTTACAATGTAAATACTCTGTTAGAATGTCAGGGAAACAACTACCGTGTACCATCCCATTTGTGTGTGCCTAGGTTTGTTACATCAAGAGCCAGATAAAATTCCTTAACGTAACGATCATAATCATAATCATAGCTTTCAGGATGGCCAATACTGCTTTAAATTGAATAAAAGTGTCATATTTGTTTTCTATTTGTGACGCACTCATTTGATGAACCCTATGATAATCCTGCCACATTCATTTATTTTATAAGCCTACAGCCACCGAACTGAGCACCCCTGGGGTGTCTCGTGTTCGATGACTGACTAGGACGGGCACAATACGTGCAGCTGCCTATAAACACGCTCGAAAATCACGTCCATATCATACTGTATATATATACGTACCAATAACAAGTATCTTCTTAATCTCTGGAAAGCTTTCTGTGTCGTTTTCCCGCTTCCTCCTGAGAAATTTTCCCGCCTATCTGTTATTGTCTCCTACAGGAAAAGTGTACGTTAGAAAATGTTTTAAATGACAAAATGATCAGAGTGGCAAAGTATGGGAAAAGATATCTAAGTGGTGTTCCGTGTATTGAGAACAATATCCCTTCTATTTTCAGCAGTTGCCTGGCCGAGGCGGCAAAGACTTGCTCGATCCGCCCGGAAGAACGTGGGTTCGAATCCACGTCAGGAAGCCGTAAAATTTAAGAAACGAGATTTCCACTTCCGGAGCTGCACATGACCCTGAGGTTCACTCAGCCTACACCAAAAATGAGTACCAAGTTAATTCCTTGGGGGCAAAACGCGACCGGGCGTAGAGCTAACCACTCTACCCCATCAAGTGCCGAGGTTAAGGATAGTGGAAGCCTTTACCTTCCACCCCTCCAAGGGCCTTCATGGCCTGTACGGAGGTGACTTTGCTTTGCTTTGCTTTTTCTTTTTCTTTTTCATAAGTTAAATCTGCGCAATGAAAATTCTTCAGATGAACATGCAAATGAATTACCGCCGGATACCTTTCATGAGTAGGTAACATGAGAATCCACCAAACAGTTCCAGACACTAATATACCAGCCGGCCCGGTATTTCAGAACTTCATCATGATTACTCCCCTTAATTAGGTGTTTGCAGATGTACTTTATAGATTTCACACTACTACAATACTGAAACATTAATGTGGGTTTGAGAGGCTCTGTATAAAACGGGGGAATACGGCACAATCTATTTCAGTGACCTGTCCAAGTTAGGAAATCTGAGTGGTGAAGCCCCAAAACTACCTTAGGATAGGTGGATGCTACATATAAAGTTTGATTGAAATACGTCCAGGCACGCACTCGCTGTTGGGCTATGTCTGTTATACATTTCCATTTATTTAGGAACAACCTCCTGTATTTACAGTCTGCCACTAAGTACAAAGTTAAAACATATACAATTTTCTGTACAGTTCTATTAAATGAAGAAAGCTCTAAATTATGAAAAAAACGGTATAATTAATGTGGTATTTCAGCGCTGTGCCCGTGGAGGTGGTGTCTCAGGACCTTGATGGAGCCTCGGGGGACGAGAGTCACAATTACGGGGATAAGCTTCATTGGAAGTTGGAAGCACTTCCACGTGGCGACAAAGTGAAGATGTACTGTAACACGACTTCTGACCATTATCCCTGTTACTTCAATTTCATGAAGGTGGTATTTAGATTTGTAGTAAGAGATAGAGGGTTTGTATTTTTTAAATATTTTCTAGATATTAACCTCATGTGGCTGACTGCTATGGTGCTAGAACCTGACAGTCGGATCTAAATATGTGTATAAGTTCCTCGTCGGTTAATTCTTCCGTATCGATCTATGGCCAGCTGAGCTGTATCGTTCCATGAAATAATGGGATATGAAAAAATATATACAGGATAACAAAAAACTGTCGAATCAAGAAATCTTCAATATAAAATTATGATGTAAACTTCTGTTTCACGATAAGAAAAATGTAGATAACACTAACTTTCTTCAGACTGGCACGCCTGAAATGGAAAAATATTTAAAAACATAACCAACGTCTCAAATATAGGAAGCATCATCACTTACCATCTCATCAGTTCCAAAGCCACCAACTGTGAAAGGTTTCATTAATAATACCTCTCTTTTTACTCCTTCTATGGAAAAGTGTTCATGAGAAAAAAAGGTTTAGATTTCCATTAAGTTTGTTGGACATTCAATAATGCTTACCATAGGTACTTTGTGGGAGTGTTACATCACTATTTCAGTCTTCCTATAAACTTCTAGTCTATTCATGGATTTTCAAATGATATGGGCCCTAAAATACGCTTGGATAGGTAGATTCTAAATAGAAGTGTGGTTAAAATATAAAGAGGGCCAATGACCTAGCTGTTAGGCTCCTTTAAACAACAATCATCAACAACAACAACAACAAAATATAAAGAGTAGTACCCCAGTTATAAGAAATCATCTCTACGTGCACCCGCTTTTGGGCTGTGCTCGCCAGTACTTAGCCTGTAAAATATTCCGTTAATAATATATCTATTATTATTACTCCTATGGAAAATTTGTACTTAAGTTTTAGAAATAGATTTCCAACATGTTTGGTAGATTTCCATTAAGGTTGATCATGGATATTTTTTGGGAAAGTAAGATAACCTTTCAGTTTTCCTACAACCTCCCCCGCCCCTTTCCACCCCCAAGCCCAAGTCTATTCAGGTATTTTGAAATGGAATGGACTCTAAAACCTACCTTTGGATAGGCGGATTCTGATGTTGACGTTTGCTTAAAATATGTAGACCAATTTTCCAGTTATAAGGAATTAACTCTACCTGCACCCGCTTTTGGGTAATGTCCACTGGTACTTAGGCTGTAAAACATTCTGTTAATACCATCTATCTTACTATACCTGCTATAGAAAGAAATTTATAAATTTATTTCCAGTAATGAAATGGCGTATGGCTTTTAGTGCCGGGAGTGTCCGAGGACATGTTCGGCTCGCCAGGTGCAATTTCCAGTAAGTTTGGTAGATATCCATTATAGTTGATCATGGATTTTTTTGGGAGACTAAGATAATTTTTTTCAGTTTTCCTACCCCCACCCACACTCAGTCAGTCCATTGAGGGATTTTCAAATTTGATTATACACTTTAGGGCAAAAATCAATGGATCAAACACATAAAACAATAGTGGGTTACATAACTTACCTACTTACCTGTCCGTAAAAATAAAAATGCACCTAACTAGCAGCAGCCGGAAAGTGGGCTTAACGGTTTCTTGCGAAGAGAGTGTGATAGGACCGGTATAAAACTATATTTTCATTACCAACTTGAAATGAGGAACTCTATGAATTTTAACTATTTAATTCACAAAGGCAGAGTCAATTCAATAATGACAATAATTATTTACAATAGTATGTACTCATGGTGTGAAAACAAAATATCAAAGACGGCTTACATTATAATTTAAAAGGATAAAAATAAAATGATGTCGACGTGCTTATGGATGAACAAATGTACCGGTTAGAAATTTCTTTGGTGAACATCACCATTGGACCTACAAACAGTAAAACATAGTGCTAGGATTAGGGACGTTTCGCAGAAATAAATTTACCATTAAGGTTCCCTTACATCTGAGAGGTATTTACATATAAATAGAAAACTATGAACACTATAAAACCCAACTAAAATAAAACAAAACACTGAAGCTGCTTGTGGTCCGATTCCACTTAACATTATACGAGTGTGAAATCCTTGGGTGAACTTCATAGTTACCAGACGATCTGACAATCAACAATCTAATCTACGAGTACACAAAGCTATCATACATCCAATACACACCAATATGGACAAGCAAGTGGAAGGAAAGAATATTTGTCACCAATAAATCTCAGCCTGAAAAAGAAGGAATGCACTACTGCCTGCGGTTTTTAAAAATGGCTGACACCTCCTAGGGTGCGGTATCTGTGCCAATAACCTGGCTGTCTGGAGTGTGAGGGTCTCCCAGCCACACAAAAATTCGTAAACAACGCTGACATTCACCTTGTCCCAGCTGCATTTCTGGTCTCGAAATCACATAAGGGCTTTCATTCTCATCTTCTCTCGACAAACAAATAAGCCTCTACACAACTTTTTACAACCAGTAAGGAACAAATTTCCTTTCTAAATATCAGGCTCGATTACCAGACCGCTTCCGGGTCTAATTCATTTAACTCACAGTACTATAACATAGTACTCATAACAAGACAGCGCTTTCCACACATAGCGCGACTTCATGCCCTCTAGGCCTCGGTTCGAGCTATGTCTTAGGCAGTGCGAAACTTGGTCATAAATTTTGATGACGTTGCCTACATCGTGGTTTTTATACACTCAACGGACCTTACTCGTAGTGAAACATGCAGATAAATCGTGCACATGCAACATGCAACTGCAACGTTACGTTAATCTTACTATCCTTTCTGATATCAGAGTGTGACAAGCTTTCCTTAGATGACCCTTATCTATAGGAAAATTATAAGTCACGAAACATAGAGAAAATACTGAACTAACATTAAAATAAACAACCTTAATTTACTCTTAGCTCCTGGATCACCCATAAAATAATATAACACACGGTGCAAATTCCCCAATAATAAGTTATGGACATTAAAAACAGAAGTGACTTCAAAATCATCTCAAAAATGGCCTGATGGACTCCTACGTCATGATTAAGTCTTACTATAATTGCCAAAGGGCTTAACTGGCTACTATTTACATAATTCATTGCTAACTTTCTGCATAACTGTCACTAATCCTACCACATGCTTACAAGTTTGGTTCATTTAGCTCATATTCGGTGACCTTCTCCTCTCTGGTTCAGGGCTTGGCTATGCCATTTAGCCAAGCATGATGACGACGTTCATAGCTGTAGGTCCTCTCGTACTGATGTCTCCAGTTCGGTCCATTCCTGGCATCTGCTTGATGCTCCGCTTGACATGATGTCCACCAGGTCTTGAAACTCGATTCCGAAATTACTATAATGAAATATATAGTTAGGTACTCATCCGCACAGCACAGTCGTTATACAGACGCCGTTTCCTACGTACACTAGGCAAGTCTAAAACGTACTGAATTTAAGACGTCGTTTATTGTAGTGTAAGAAAAAAAAAACACGCACTGGGGTGTGTCAAGGCTTACTTATACATGAGTTCTTAGCCTATTTTCTGAGTTAAACTGATTGTTATAACCCAACTACACACGTGCGTTCTTCTGAATTACAGAAATAATTTCAGTTCGCAGATTACAGTCTACTGACGATCTAAATCATACTATGAGCTGACCCGTACCACTTCTGTGAAGAAGTCTATGCCACTGGCAAAGTTTCCAATAAATTAATTACATGCTCATGACCACACTATAACGAATCAAATCTAATCTCACTAGAAAAAACTATTATTCACATATCTACAGTTCGAATGAAGTTAGCGCGAACCCTCCAAAAGTAATCTTAGTTTTTGTTTCAGACAATGGTTTATGGTGCAATAACACAGTCACACCCGCGACACGCACCGGCAGCAATCATACCGTCAAATGAGCTGTCTCCCTCTACATCTCTCATCTCCTATAGGGAGTAGAAAGTGAATCCACATGGGGTGAACTCCCGTCAAACACACTTGCGTTTGGTATGCAGCTTTTAAACGTCTTCCCTCGGTGGCTGTATTAATGCGGAGTTATCAATTTATACACTTACTAGCAAGATACCCGTGCTTCGCTACGGCATTATACTGAAATTTATAATTGAATGCATATTGTTTTATATATAATCCGCCGAAATTCGCGATCTGACTCGTTTTCTAATAGATTACCGAACGTTTCCTCCCATTTTCAATCTTTCTTTCCAGCAATCGATTTCGTACTTCCCGGGCTATGTCCAGGTATTCCACCCGGTCAGTTGGGTCCCTAAATCTTTGCCACCTTTTCCTATAAGAATTTTTAATATGGATCAAATCCTTGAGGAGATCCGGCGTGGTGTCCTCTTGGGTGCCTTGGCGGTACTGAACCCGCGGCTGGACTGCATTCTTAGTCATTACCCGTCCAGGACCCGTTTCCAGCGCGGTCTGCACATTTGACGACGGTCCAGAACATTATTATTATTATTATTATTATTATTATTATTATTATTATTATTATTATTAGGGTGGGTTATATCAGTTGGATTTAGGTTATTATTATTATTATTATTATTATTATTATTATTATTATTATTATTATTATTATTATTATTATTATTATTATTATTATTATTATTATTATAGATGTTCTGGACCCCATAGCAAGATGCAAGACCGCTACTTGGCGGTAAATTACATTTGCTTCCACTGTCATTGTTAACAATGTGACCAGCACCATTGTCGCGCGTAGCCAAGTGTGCGGGATTTCTGGTGGTACGAATGACATATTCCGTGCATTGTTGACCTTATTATAGAGTTGAACAATTGTACGGTCAATCTCATTCCTATCGTTTATTTCAAAGGTGTTTAAATTTTTATTTATATGCCAGGAAAATGTACTGTAATCTAAGAACGTTCTCCGAAGAAAAAGATGGCTCTTGAAAACGAACCCAGGAAAGATAAAAAATGATCGGTTTATGATCAGAATAAGTACATCGGAAATCTACAGCCTGTTTCCAGCCATTCGACAGGGTCAGGAATGGAATGAATAAAGCCCCATCTGGCGGCGGAAATAGGAATTGTGCCGGTTGCCGAAGCCTGTCGCACTGCTCTGGGGCAATGGATAATGAATGACAAATGAAATGAAATTGGACAGTGTTGCTGGAATGAATGATGACAGGGAAAACCGGAGTATCCGGAGAAAACCCTGTCCCGTCACCGTTTTGTCCAGCAAAAATGTCTCATGGAGTGACCGGGATTTGAACCACATAACCCAGCTGTGAGAGGCAGTCGCGCTGCCACCTGAGCAACGGAGGCTCCTTATACGTGCATTATGAACAGGAAAATCAACTATTCTCACCTCCTTTTTCACCCCACCGCCGTTAAATTTATTGACCCCCCCCCCAACAAAATTAACAGAAAGGCATGTTTCTTTATGTTTAAAGGAGATTCCAAACACCAATGTTCACGTCTATTACCTTCAGTTTTGAGATATAAGTATCCCCATAAAAATAATTCACTTTTTTCACTTCCTTTCACACTCCTCCCCCCTCTCCAATTGAATTTTCCGGCAAAAACCTTGTTTCTTTAATAGTACAGGATCTTCTAAATACCAATTATCACGACTCTAACTTCCTCAGTTTTTGATTTGTTTGACCTCTTGAAAAGAATTCAACTCCTTTTCAACCTCCCCACCAAAACGCGTTTTTCTTTGTTTCTAAAAGAGATCCATATACAGTTTTCACGTCTGTAACAACTTTAGTTTTTATTAGACGTAAGTATTCTCATACAATTAAGTCAATTAATTTTTCAATTCTTTCACCTCCCCCCCCCCACTTCATTGGATTTTTCGAGAATACGTGTTTCTTTACTTTAAAGCAGAATCCAAATATCAAATTTCACGCCTGTAACATCTTCATTTTGAGATATCAGTAGCTTAATTAAAATAATTCAACACCATTTTCAGTCACTTTACCCCCCCCCCCCTCCAGCTAAGTGGTATTTCGTAAAACAACAAATACACGTTTCTTGACTTTTAATAGAGATAAAAAGTACCATTTTTTATGTCTGTAACATGTTAAGTTTTTGAGTTATACTATAGAAATTCTCATTTTAAAATTTCACCCCGTTTTTAGTTCCCCTTAAATGGAGTTTCCAAAAACAAATCACCTATGTTTCTTTACATTCCAAATACCACTTTTTACGTCTGTAACATTTTACGTTTCTCAGGTATTCTGTAGATATAGTATTTCAAAACTTTCACCCCAATTTGTCACTCCTGTTTAACCGCCAGAAATTGAATTTTCCAAAAACAAAAAAATACATGTTACTTTATTTTTAAAGGAGATCCCATGTACAAATGTTCAGTTCTGTAATATCTTAAGTTTCTGAGATATATGTATCCTCATTAATGGCATTCAACCCATTATTCACCCTTTTACACCCCTCTTATTGGGATTTCCTGAAAACAAAAATATATGTTTCTTTATTTTTAAAGGAGGTTTTAAATACCAATTTTTACATCTGTAAACTTTTCAAGTTTTAAGATGTAGATACACTCATTTTAAAAATTCACCCCCCTTTTCAACCCCCATATTTGGATTTTCCAAAAACGAAAAAATACCTGTTTCTTTATTTTTAAAGTAGATTTCAAATACCAATTTTCAGGTCTGTAATATCTTAAGTTTCTGAGATATAATTATCCTCTTGAAAGGCATTCAACCCCTTTTTCCCCCGTTTTCACCCCTCCTAATGGGATTTTCCGAAAACAAAAAAATACGTGTTTCTTTATTTTTAATGAAGATTCTAAATACCAATTTTTACATCTGTAAACTTTCAAAGTTTTGAGATATAGATACACTCATTTTAAAAATTCACCCCCCCTTTTCACCCTCCCATTAATTGTATTTTCCAAAAATAAAAATATACGTGTTTCTTTATTTTTAGAAGAGATCAAAAGTACAAATTTTGAGGTCTGTAATATGTTCAGTTTCTGAGGTATAAGTACCGGTATCCTGATTAAAGACATTCCAACCCTTTATCACCCTTTTTCACCCTTCCTATTGGGATTTTATGAAAACAAAAAAATACGTGTTTCCTTATTTTTAAAGACGATTCTAAATACTAATTTTCACATCTGTAAACTATTAAAGTTTTGAGATATAGATACAATCATTTTAAAATTTCACCCCCCTTTTCACCCCCTTAGCGATGGAATATCCAAAAATCCTCTCTTAGCTAGCACCTACATCTTAATATGAATCTATCCCCAAAGTTTCATTTCATTATGTCCAGTAGTTTTGGCTCGGCGATGATGAATCAGTCAGTCAGTCAGTCAGTCAGTCAGTCAGTCAGTCAGGACAAGTTATTTTATATATATAGATTAATGGCGTTATCATTATGTTCATAAAAATATGGGGATAATTTTCATAATTTTATTATCCTGAAAAACCCTCAGGTAGAGGAGATATCACTGGATTTCCGTGACGTGGTGAACCTGACTCTTCCAACTTTAAATGCTGTTAAGGTGGCATGGTACTTCCCAAAACAAAATTTGTATCTCTCTTTCCTTCTCCAACACATCTTCTGTTTCACTCATGCATGGTCACACCCTACCTAGGGAACCACCTCCAAGCTCCCGTGTTCTATACTGCATCGCGCCCTTGTACTTGGAGTCCTGTTGCGCAATATTATAATTGCGTCAACTATCGCCTATTCAGTCATGAACAGAATGGTTCAGTATGGACCCTAAAATATACCTTCGGATACGTAGATTGGTTAATGTTGTAACTATTCCCTTTCGTCAAAACACTTGGGGAGATGAAAGTTATTATCTTGGGACACATGAATATTAAATAAACTATTTGTGGCTTGCCCGCAAATTGCCACGCAAATAGAAACAATTAACATTCCATGGTTCCCCATTTCTCTATGTAATGTTTGGGCGCCATGGTTACAGTTTTAAACAAAACTGTCAACAAAAATTTGTATTTACTAGCATAGAGACTTACACTTAAATCACAGGGGTAGGATTTTAAATAATTAACCATAAAGTATCGCTTAAGAAAGAAAATTAACGCAATATAAAATACAAATGAATTTATTATACAAAAAAAATTAGATGAATCGGAAAAGTTTCCTTAAAGCGTGGAGGAATTTATAATTTACTGAATTTACTATTGCTTGCTTTATCTAATTGAAGCTCACCAATTGCAGCTTCCGTTGAAGTCATCTGGTTTCCGTGGTTGCTCGTTCTCTTCTTCTCGATGTAGACTTTGCTCCATGGACATCCTTCCTTCCTTATTTGATATGGTACGGGCTATCTGGACTAGCACTTCCTGCTTGCCTAGTCTTTAAATTAGACATTGGCCCTATACTTGTAAAAACTGATCAGCGTTGATCATATGAGGAGAAAATTCTGAGATATGAATTTTTCCATATTAGTAGAAATCTCAATCCAACTGAGCTATACTATTTATACGGTACAGACTTGTACCAAAATTCCGTAGACTTGAACTTAAACATAGTTCTTCGTCCACAATATTTACTGAATATAGCACAAGCCGTAAGCTTGTTTCGTGTCACGCAGATCCGATAACATTACCGAAGCGACAACACATTGTATAAAATAACTATGTCGCGGAGCGACCACACACTGTTTCAAAAATCAAATCACGTCGTTCAAAGTAGATGTTCACAGTAGAAGTAGTAGTGATGGAGTATCCGTAGTTAGGTTGTAAGGTTGTAAGGCTTAAGGTCGTAAGGTCTCGTTCTCGTGTTGAGAATCAGTATATATCCGGGCTCACCCCCACTCTTGGTAACAGTTCAATCTCAAAACTCATATACAACGAAGTATCTGATTCGATAGATCGAAGCATCAACTCCCCTTTTCTTCTTCCTCGACAAGTCCAGAAGGCGTGGCGATGATATAGCTGACCAGTTTGCAAGCCTCGCGCACGGGTTGCTGTTTACTAGCCTTGGTCATAAAATAAACCCATGACTCACGCAAAATCCCAAGCTTCAAGAATAACCCTCCGTATACACAAACATGAGATGAAATGAAAACAACTATGTCTCAACATATTGACCGTATTTACAACATAATGAATTCTTATCCTACATAATATAATAATTTAAATACTAAAACGATGTTATTATATATACAATATAATTCCAAAATGCCTTGATTACAAATGATTGTCGTTGAATAAATATGTTATTACAAATAATTGCCGATGGCGGATAAACTTGATATCAAATGATATCGCGTAACATGATATTATATTAAATTAGTAGGGCTGGAGAAGCCTGGACGGTTACAATGTATGTCCTTTAGCTTTCCAGTTATAAGGAATGAGCTCTGCACGTGCCCACTCTTGGGTGTCCGCTACGGCTTGGACTGTAAACTAATCCGTTACTAATATATTCCTTATTAATGGTTCTATCAAAAATGTGCACATGAGAAGAAGTTCTAGACATAGTAGTTCAGTTAAGATTGACAGATTTCCATTCATATTAACGTGGCTATTTTGTGGAAGAGTAAAATCACTATTTCGGTCTTCCTATAAACCCCCAATACATTTAGGGATTTTGAAATGGTATGCACCCTGAAAACTGAGTTTTTATGGATGGGTTATAATTTTGAAGTTTGATTAAAGTATGTCATGTACCTCTAAACGCACCCGCTTTTGGGTTATATCTGCTAGGACGTGGACTCTAAAACATTCCGTTAATAATATGTCCCTATTAATCTATCGAAAAATTGTACATGAGAGAGAACTTTTAGTAGATTTCCATTAACGTTGATCATGTATATCTTTTGGAGAAGTAAAATCACTGCTTCTCTCTTCCTATAAATTCACAAATCATTAAGATATTTTGATGTAGTATGGTACCTCAAACCAGATTTTGGATAAGCTGATCCTAAATATGAAATTTGGTTAAAATATGTCCATTTATTAGAAATCAGCTCCTCGCGCAGCCGCGTTTAAGCTGCCTGCTAGAACTTGGGCTGTAAAACATTCCGTTATTAATACCTCCCGTACTAATCCTCCTATCGAAAAAGTCTACATGAGAGAAAAGGTTTTAGCAATAGATTTCCGTTAATGTTGGCAGATTTTCATTAAAGTTGGTCATGGACAATCTTTGGGAGAGTAAAATCACTTCTTACAAAACCCCAGTAAATTCAAGAATTTCGAGGATTTATGGGCTCTACACCTACCTTTTTATAGGTCTTTTCTAAATATGAAGTTTGATTAATATATGTCCAACAGTTTTTCCAGTTATAAGGGATCAGCTGTACTCGCACCGGTTTTTGTGCTATGTCCGCTAGGACTGAGACTGTAAAACATTTCCTCAATATCTTCCTTAATCCTCTTACGTAAAAGGTGTAGGGTACATGAGTAGAATACAATAGAAATAGATTTCTGTTACGGTTGGTATATTTCCGATTATGTTGGTCATTGGTATTTTGTGGGAGAGTAAAATCACTGTTTCAGTCTTCCCTAATAACCCCGAGTCCTTTCAAGGAATTTGAAATGATATTGACCCTAAAACCGACCGATGTACAGTTTGGTTGAAATATGTCTGGTAGTTTTTTAGTTACACGAACTCAAACAGAAAAACAGTCACCAAAGTTAGAAAAGCATCTACTTGCAGATGGTCATTATTACACCTGATACAGATAACTATAAGAACATGTCTTTAAGAAAGAAGTCATTTCCTGGACGGAACTATCTTTACAATGGTTTGTTTTGAGGCCAACTTTGATGTACGGTTGGCCTTATGATATCTTGTTCATAAGTTAAAAATAACACATATGAAAGGAGCGAGAATTGTCGTTGGTAAAAACAGGTAGGAACAATAATAGGAGGATAATCTGTTTGAGGGGATAACGGATAAGGATTGAACTCAGTGGATGATGTGGGACGCATAAACCTGCGTCGGTGATGGGGACATATGAGGCGAATAGGGTAGTAAGATGGTGGCCTAGACAACGATGGTTAAACAGTGTTTCTCATGAATTAATGATAAGAAGGTTTATAATGGAGATGTACAGCTTTTTTCCACATGTTCTTTTGACTATTTCTGGTATCCTATGTTGGCGTAGTACCCGATGTTTATTTAATATTTATTTGGCATGGAATTAAATGATGTATGAGATCAATCAGAAAGGCTGCACTCGTATTTTTACTGACATAATATCGTTATCGGTGCTAAGACACCCCAGTTTTACATATGACAATGCTCTACCAACTGAGCCACTCAACCATGTTTGTTATTAGTACTACTAATATGTCTTATAGCTGGATAACAACCGAAAATTCGTGTAACGAAATAGTATCATGTAAGAAAATGTGTGACGGGATGTTACCTAGCAACAGTACCTTGAAAACCACACAGGCCATGGATGTGTATAAAGAGACCTACACAGGTCTTGGATCTGTATACAGAGAGCAACACATGTAGTTGATCTATATGCTATGAACATCCATGCATGTATATGATCATTTGATTTTCCGAAGGAGACATTTAATCATTTTTTAAATTATTATACTAGCTTTTGTCTATGGCTCCGCATGCGTCGACCAGGTTTTGCGAATCACAGCTTTGTACCCTTTGAGTTTCATAAAACGCTCATGGATGGATCGCAAACGTGTACCAGTTCCAGCTTCTGCAGTGAAATGAATTTAAATATTGTTAGGATAAACCTTGACTTTCAGAGATTAGACAAAATCTTTTGAGAGATAATAGATTCGGCATTGACTAATGTTAAAAATACACTCCGGTTTTGTCTCTTAGAGATTATTTGTTATTTGTTAAGTGCAACATAAAAACTGATCTTGTGGACGACCATTTATATACGCACGGTCTCTCATATAAACTAAGACCGAACGCACAGTGTTTGTACTCTGCGCTACGGCAGCTGCCTCAGCCGAACTTGTGCCGCGGGTGGTCACCCTGTTTTAAGCGTAGTTATATGAAATCCTACTTTATAAAAGATGCTGGAAGCGTCGTCCTTCCTGGGGTATACAGGCATTGCATCTGGTAACCAAATTCAGGTTGACGCGAGTGATTTCTGTCTGTGTAATGTTTCTGATTTCATTCGTAATATTTCCTTTGAGTTCCTCCAATGTGTTGCGGATTTGTTCGATACTTCTTCTTTCAGTTTACTTCACAAGTAAAAATCACACACTGTTAGATCTGGAGAACGAGGGGAAAATATACCAGCACTAATCACTCTGGAAATACTTCCGAGATTGTAAGAAGGGAATCTTCTGCTGTATGAACAGGAGCTGAATCTTGTCAAGACCATCCATGGCATTTTCTTCTTCCGTTAACTGATAGAAGAACGGCGTCAAAATGTTATCTTGGTACCTCTCCTCATTTACTGTCGTCTCGAAAGGCCAAATTATGCGTCTTGCACTAACAGCACACCAAACACCACAATCTTACTCGTAATGAGGGACTTCATAAACACCATTTGGATTTTCTGCACACCAATAACGAGATGACTGTTCTCAGGACCGTTAAGGTGAAACCAGAACTTTTACATACGGTGTTGCAATGATAACTATCTCCCCATGTTAACAGCTGAGATTCAGACTGGCGACTGATGCTTGCCAGGTCGAACACTTGCAGGCAGCTTGCAAGGTCAAGACATTATTTTTGCTGTCTGATCATCCCTGCCATTTTCAACACATTTTCTTTTCTGAAAGGAAATGCTACATACGCCTAACTACGCCAAGTAAATCTTGGCGGACTGGCTCGCAAAGTCGAGTATCATCAATATCCGTACACACTCTACCAAAAGGATTCTCCTTCCAAAATTTTTAACTAGTAACAATATATAAATTTGTCAGGGGATGGCAGGAATAAATTATTTAATGCAACACCACTACGAATGCTATCAGGATAGGCTGGGCTTACACTGCAAAGTCTTGCCTATGCATAGTCTTCTTTGCAGAGAATCTGAAGGAGGTCCTGAAGAAAACCGTAGAATAGGCAGATATTCGAAAATACAGAATAAATAACCTACACTGAAAATATTCCACTTCAACGATGAAACCAAGCATGGCGATATTAAGAGAACTGACAAGCTTAAGTATATTGGTGGAATTATGACACCGACATCAATGAAAAACAGCAAGTGAATTACGCGAGATATGGAGCTGTGCGAGGAGACTTACAGGATAAATTCCGTCACCAGATGCTGGTCAAGTCGGAATGTTTAACCTAGTCAGAAACAATGTCTGGAAAGGAGGGTCGGGACTGAAAAGAAAGAGATGTTTTAAGGAAGGCCCTGGGATCCTAAAACTAAAATAAACAGTAAATGTATTTACTTTCTATCGAGTGAGTCGGCCTTGCGGTTAGGGTCGCCTAGCCGTGAGCTTGCATTCGGGAGATAGTGGATTCAAAACTCACCGTCGCCAGCCCTGAAGATGGCTTTCCGTTATTTCTCATTTTCACATAAGGCAAATGCTGGAGCTGTTCAATGATTGAGGCCACGTCGGTTTCTTCTCAATTCTTTCGTATATTTGAGTCGCCGAAGAACTTCAATGTGTTGGTAAGACGTTAAACCACTAGCAAAGAGAAAGTTTAGACCAAACAAAGACCTGTACGGAACCTTTGAGTTTGGGAACATTTCAACTACTTCAACTACAAATAAGAGAAATAAACTAGCTTTTCATGGACACGTTAAAAGAATGCACCAGGAAAAAATACTTAGAAGTCTTATGGGTGAAATAAGTACATCACAACTTACAAATACCTGGGGTCAAAACAAATGACGTAGTAAACGGGGAAGTATTGAGAAACAATATTTTGCAAGCGAAGGACCTGACATAGGAGATATCCGGGAGAATAAGGTATTTAATATCAGAAGAGGAACGAGCTAGGATGAGTCAGAGAATGGAGGAACACTGGCGAAAATGGGAGGAAGGAGAAGGGAACTGTTGGAAGTAATGGAGGTTGTGTAATAGTAGTCCATATCTGGCTGAAATTAGTAGGCCTATTAAAAAAGTAAGAATTAATGAATTAAATACATCCTTTGTCCACAATTTTCTACTTGTTAGGTGTGACAATTTGTGGAAAATCTGTCGATGATAATCATCACTGTCATTACATGGTTAATGTATATTTCATTACATCACGTCCTGTACTGTAAGTTTATAAATTCAAAACAATTTCAGAGAATAGACCGGTCACAATAATAACAGAGAAAGTACACCTGTAAATTTAGCATTCGGATTAGTATTTGCAAGGACGTGTTACTCTACATCCATTGGAAACTAATTCCCCGAGGCAAAATGCGCCAAGGTATTTTAACAATGAATGTGATAAAAGAGTGTTTGATGTTTCATCCGAAGTCCCGTGAGCCGGTTGATTGTCAATGCCTCTGACTACATCACGATCAATATTGGATCATATCTGTTGTAAATTACATTTCCCTATACAAAACACACACTCACACATGAAGCTAAACACAGGACGAAAAATAAACATGAAATGTTGAGATTAAATTGCAACAGTTCTATGAAATGACAATTTGATCAAAGAGTTTTACTCCCCGTTTAATGAAAGCGTGGCGTAATGCGGCATCGCTAAACACAAGCGTGTCGTTATGCGTCATGACGGTAAACTAGGACGAAGGCTACTTCTAAAGGTGCACCGCATTAGTATAACATAATCTTCTTCTATATATAAAAATTAAATTACGACTCTCTTGCTGTCTGTCTGCCTTTCCGTCTGTTTTCCACCACGAAATCATGTATAAACTCCAGGGTGAAATTCCACAACATTTTGCATAGATATTCACAGATGGCAAAGTTCAGTAAACGCATGCATATGCAATGACCGCCACTCAGAAAATATTGGAATGTTAATTACAATAAGCTTATAATTACACTGAACAACCAAAATATATTTACACTAAATTTCAAATCATTTGGTTCACAGGGCAATTTGGTCGTGCGGTTAGAGGCACGCGGCTGTGAGCTTGCATCCGGGAGATAGTGGGTTCGAATCCCACGGTCGGCAGCCCTGAAGATGGTTTTCCGTGATTTCCCATTTTCACACTAGGCAAATGCTGGGGCTGTACCTTAATTAAGCCCACGGCCGTTTCCTTCCAACTGCTAAGCCATTCCTATCCCATCGTCGCCATACGACCTATCTATGTCGGTGCGACGTAAAGCCCATAGCAAAAAGTAATAAAATAAAAAATAAGTTGGTTCAGTACTTTAGGCGTGACTGAGTGACAAATGAAGATGTTTTAACTTTCTTCTCGATATTCCTTGAATTATTATTTCACTTCTGTTGTATTTTTAGGTCAATATCTTGAAAGAAAACATAGCAGAATGTGCTCACCGTTTAGTTGGGCAACTCTTATAATTAAATGATTAAAACGGATTAAAACCTGAGCCTAAACATCATCGTCTTGGTCTCCCTTTAGTTCCCTTACCCTCCAAGGCACAGTGAATTATTCTCCTAGGTAAGCCACCCTCTTCCATTTGCTTCACATGGCATCCCTGCCAAAGCTATTTGATGCGTAAAGGTTCATACATCGACTTTATTTCTAACTTAGCCTTTATCTCCAGAACAATCCTACCATTGTTCTCACCAGTTCGTACAAGCAATCAGTCTTGCTACTTTCATGTCTGTTACTTCTAGCTAATGCATGAGACAGCCAGAATCCATCCAATATTCACTCCCGTACAATAAAGTCGATCTCAAAACAAACCAATGAAAATAAAGTTTCGTCCCATAGTCCGTCAGCCACATGTTTGCTGTGTGAGTAAAGAGAAGTAAATCAAAATTTGTAACGTTTCTATGTGTCTGAGCAACTCTTTAAAAGGGGAGTATTTTAAATCTTACATGCATACGCTTGGTCTCATAATTTTCCCAATTTATCCATCTATTACGTATTATGGTTCGAACTTCGAATTCTTATTCCATTTAAAAATAATAACTAAAACTGTAATAGAAATATAGCGTACTACCTTGTGATTCAGAATTCAAATTCGTGCTGAGTTTTAAGACTACAAACTAAAAATATAATAGAAGTCGTAAAATTTAAATTGTTCTTGAAGTTTGGGTTACTTCAGAGCACTTAGCGCTCCATAAAATTCCCCGGTTGGAGTCCAAGATCAATCACGAAATATAATACAGTATATTAAGGAATAATTTTCGTACAGGAAACCTCCACACAGGCCGGTGTACATTCACTTTGCTTGGCAAACGGCAGACTATCAATTTTATTTCGTTTGCTATTTATTTTTCACGTAACTCCGACACAGGTCTTACGATAAAGTTCTAGGCCTGGGAATGAAGCTAGAATAGACTTAATTATGCTACAGCTCCCGTATTTGCTTGGTGTGAAAATGTGTAGTCATAGAAAACACCTTCTTGGCTGCTGATAGTGAGGTTCAAACCCACTATCTCCCGAATGTGGCTACTCGGCTCAAACCACGCAGCAAAATTCTTTCCCCGTCCAGTCTAAGGATTTGATTTAGAGCTGGACCAGGGTTCACTCAGTATTGGGAAAAAACTGATGAGCTGTCTGACACGAGAGTCAGTTATGCAAGGCAAGCAATGCGGGTGAGGGTATCCCTCACCCAGAGGTCCAGGGCTCGATTTCTTACCAGTCTAAGGACACTAATTCTGAACTGAAGGAAAAATTAAAATACTATCTACTGTTTTTGTCATTTTCGTGGTACACAATATGCGTTAATTCCTAATAGTGTTATTTATTTAATTATTGGATACAGCCTATGGAGGTCCATTTTACACTAATAAAAATAATTTTAAATGAGTATAAAAGATAACAAATAAAAAACAATATTAAGTAACAAGAATAAATTAACAATTTAAACATTAACAATGTAACAACAATGATATAGATAACTGGTAAGGGTCGGTTACAGCAATTAGGAAGAAGAAAGGTCGAGGGTTCGAGGGACGGAAGAAAATGGAAACCTGGAGAGGACTTCAAAGGAATCTTTTAATTTTTTGTTTGAAGTATTCGGAAGGTGTGAATATGTCGATATCGGGTAGTGAGTTATCAAGAGTAGGGAGACGGTGGAAGATAGAGCTTTGTTGTAAGGTTAGGCGTGGACGGGAAACGATGAGTGCGCCGGTTGCGTGTAGGGCGGGGAAGAACGTGTATAGGGAAGTACGCTGGAAGAGTATTACATTTGTTGTAGCCATTGATTATTTTGTAAAGGTAACATAGATCGGAGAACTGTAAACGGTTTCTCAGTTCAAGTACACTCAGGTAGTTTGTAATGTCAAATTTAGTTTTGTCCTACAAAAAATCTAGGCCCTATTACAAGTTCCAGTTCGTATATGTGTGCGACTAGATTTGAGTAAGAAGTCATGTCTGGAAACGTATCACCTCCATGGTGTAATGAAACAGAATTAAAGTAAATGTTCCTAAAATAACGCATTCTCTTCTACATGGTTGAGGAGTGAAGTACCTACTAACATTAATTACAACTCAGGTAAATGGTGGCACGGTGCAATTGCTGACGTCATGTCACGCAGCGGTGTTTGTAATACCGTACCTATTTAAAGGGGCAAGGTGACGCAGTAATAATCCTCTTTAATACTTACTGATGCGCTAGTGAGGAATTGTGAGTTCTTCGACGAATAAGAGTAACGGAAAAATAAAAGAAAGAATCATGAAAATGATAAGGCCATTAGGGACTAATAATACTACTACTGATTTTACGTCCCACCAACTACTTTTGTGGTTTCGGAGACGTCGAGGTGCCAGAATTTTGTCTGTAGCAATTCTTTAACTCGTCAGTAAATCTACCGACACGAGGTTGACGTATTTGAGAACCTTCAAATGCCATCGCACTGAGCCACGATCGAACCTGCCAAGTTGAGCTCAGAAGGCCAGCGCCTCAACCGACCGAGCTGCTCAGCCAGGTTAGTAAAAGACTTCCTAAGTCTCGAAAACGTAACACTGTGAAGGTCATAGAAAAACAATGTTTGGAGAAAAGAGCTTGCTTGGTATGGGAAAGAATTCGTCTACTATTACTACACTACGATTACTACTACTACTACTACTATTAATACTACTAAAATAATCATAATAAAAACAATCGCACTGATCGAGTTGGCCGTGCGGTTAGCGTCGCGTAGCTGTGAGCTGGCATTTGGGAGATTGTGTGTTCAAATCCCACCGTTGGCAGCCCTGCAGGTATTTTTCTGTGGTTTCTCATTTTCACACCTCTCAAATGCTGAGACTGTACTTTAATTAAGGGCATGGCTGCTACCATCCCATTCCTAGCCCTTCCACATACTTGCGTCGCAAAATTTCTTCGATGTGTTAGTGCGACTTTCAACCAATAGCAAAGAAATAACAATCGTCAGGCCAGTATTTTCTGAGTTGAGCTAGTGAGCAGACGTGCATGGTAACGGTCCGGAAGTGCAGCAAAAGCAAAAGCAGTATGGGCGTAACAGTGCAGCAGTATAGGAGTGTGATAGGGCGATGGCACAACCGGGTCAAGTGGATCAAGACCGAGTGTAAATTAGGAGTTAATAAAGAAATAGGACTGACGGAACGGTTGATGGCGGCAGCTATAGTGGCTACTCTATTGGTCATCGGAGGCGTCGAGATGAACCCAGGCCCATTGACATGGGCGGACATGGAGAAAATCAAGGATAGTGTCCGCGATGCTTCTCAGGCTGACCAGACCAAAGAAATGTTCGAAGCACAGTTTCAACAAATCGACGATATGAAGGACAGCATAACCAAGGATCTATCAGAAATAAAGGCGAAGATAAGAGAAGAGAAGGAAGAAAGAGCTATAATACATCGGAGGATAAAGGCGCTAGAAGAACAAGTTCAGATACTTCAATGGCGAGATAGCAAAAGAACGGAGGAGGAGAAGAGAAGAAATATTATTATCTACGGATTGGATGGAACGGAAGGAGAATCTACAACGGAATTGATGAACTCAGTCTTTAAGCTAATGAGAGAGAAATTAGGCATTGATAGTACTGAAAGGGAAATAGATGATTTGTATAGGATGGGAAAGAATAGGGGAAGACGACCTGTTAGAATTCAGTTTGTTTCCTTATTAATGGCAAGCCGAATTTTGAATAGTGAGAGGACTTTAAGGGTAGCAGTGTTTGGATAAGAAGGAATATGGACAGAAAAAGCCCCCAAGAGCAAAGAGTTCTACAATTCCATTTACGACAAGCAAGAAAATCGAATCTACGGGCATTTATAAGAGGAAACCGCTTGCATGTGATAGGAGATACTTGGGCGAGATGTCAATGGCGGCGCCGCGCGGAGGAGCTGAGGATACTTCCAGGCGTAGGTCAGTGTGTCTAAAAGACTTTTTTTTTTTTCAGAAGAAGGGGATGGGTAATCAAAAACAACTTGAAAGGTAGGATACAGCTCTTAGAATCTGAGTTTAAGGAATTAATCTGGATAAGAATATTAGATAGGGTCGATTGGAGGAATGAAATATGTATAGATTTTATATATAATCCATCTTTGAGCTCCCCATTTGCGCAGAATGATTTTTTTGAGAATTTAGCGACAGAAATTAGACGAATGATAAGTACGCATGATCAGGCAAGCATTATTATTATGGGCGATCTTAACGCGAGGATAGGGGACAAGAAGCCAGTTTACAGTCAACTTGAGGACGGGGTAGTAGCAGTTAATAGAAATAGCCAGGATAAAGAAAGTAACAGAAATGGAGAAAAACTACTAGAATTATGCGGGGTAGAGGAGCTTTATATATTGAATGGATGGTGGTTCGGAGATGAGAGTGAAAAACGAACTTATATAGTAGATAGTGGGGTCAGTACAATTGACCTAGTTGTATGCTGTAGGAATAGTTTGCAAATTATCAAAGAGATATGCTTTAGGGATTGGGCAGAGGCAATCAATCAAAAACAATCGTCAGGCGTCAGCTACCGTTTGCATGCATTGTAATTTGACGCCCCTGGCTGTCTGAGAGTCAGTCTCAACTTTCCGTTTTATTCTGCTGAATATGGCGGAGTTTTTAATTAGTTTTGTTGGATGAACACCCAGTGTGTCACCAGAGATCTTTTACATTCGACATCTTTTGCATCTACGATCTCGGGATTCGGAGGTAGACACTCTATCACTGATCAAGTGTGGGAGCGATCCGGAAATAATAAAGTGAGATTAAAATTAAGCATATAACTGTTCACAGTTATCACAAAACCCAATTCAAATTAGCAATTAATTACTAGACTGTAAACGCCTACTGCAGGATTAATTTATTGAAAAGGACGAGGTACATTCACCAATAATGAGGATGGTATGATTGTTGTAACTGTTTCCTCCTCAGCAAAACACTTGGGGAGATGAAAGTTATTATCTTGGGACACATGAATATTAAATAAACTATTTGTGGCCTGCCCGCAAATTGCCACGCAAATAGAAACAATTAACATTCCATGGTTCCCCATTTCTTTATGTAATGTTTGGGCGCCATGGTTACAGTTTTAAATAAAACTGTAAACCAAAAATTATATTTACTAGCATAGAGACTTATATTGACATCACAGGGGTAGGATTTTAAATAATTAACCATTAAGTATCGCTTAAGAAAGAAAATTAACGCAATATAAAATACAAATGAATTTATTATACAAAAAAAATGAGATGAATCGGAAAAGTTTCCTTAAAGCGTGGAGGAATTTAGAATTTAATTTACTGAATTTACTTATTGCTTGCTTTATCTAATTGAAGCTCACCAATTGCAGCTTCCGTTGAAGTCATCTGGTTTCCGTGGTTACTCGTTCTCTTCTTCTCGATGTAGACTTTGCTCCATGGGCATCCTTCCTTCCTTCTCTGATGTAGTACGGGCTATCTGGACTAGCACTCCCTACATGCCTAGTCTTTAAATTAGAGACATTGGCCCTATACTTGTAAAAACTGATCAGCGTCGATCGTATGAGGAGAAAATTCAGAGATATGAATTTTTCCATATTAGTAGAAATCTCAATCCAACGGAGCTATACTATTTATACGGTACAGACTTGTACCAAAATTCCGTAGACTTGAACTAAACATAGTTCTTCGTCCCCAATATTTACTGAATATAACACAAGCCGTAAGCTTGTTTCGTTTCTCGTAGATCCGATAACATAACCGAAGCGACAACACATTGTACAAAAGTAACTATGTCGCGGAGCGACCACACACTGTATCAAGAATCAAATCACGTCGTTGAAAGTAGATGTTCACAGTAGAAGTAGTAGTGATGGAGTTTCCCTAAGTATCTCGCTGTAAGGTTGTAAGGTTGTTAGGTCCCGTTCTCGTGTTGAGAACCAGTATATATCCGGGCTCACCCCCACTCTTGGTAACAGTTCAATCTCAAAACTCATATACACGAAGTATCTGATTCGATAGATCGAAGCATCAACTCCCCTCCTCTTCTTCCTCGACAAGTCCAGAAGGCGTGGCGATGATATAGCTGACCAGCTTGCAAGCCTCGGGCACGGGTCGCTGTTTACTAGCCTTGGTCATAAAATAAACCCATGACTCACGCAAAATCCCAAGCTTCAAGAATAACCCTCCGTATACACAAACATGAGATGAAATGAAAACAACTATGTCTCAACATATTGACCGTATTTACAACATAATGAATTCTTATCCTACATAATATAATAATTTAAATACTAAAACGATGTTATTATATATACATTATGATTCCAAAATGCCTTGATTACAAATGATTGACGTTGAATAAATATGTTATTACAAATAATTGCCGATGGCGGATAAACTTGATATCAAATTATATCGCGTAAAATGATATTATATTAAATTAGTAGGGCTGGAGAAGCCTGGACGGTTACAATGTCACCAACGGCGTAGTCGTATTGAAACAACGCATGCCATGGTGTCTCTGAAGTTAAGCAGCATTGGGTATGGTCAGCATATGCTGATGGCGAGAGGTGCAGCAGAAAGTAACTGACCACCCTACCTCAAGTAAATTCTGCCTCAGGATGCCTGAGCAGTGGCGCGTGGCTTAGCGTTGTGACGCCAACCCAATGTGGAGGAATGCGCTCATTATTGCGTGTTCCTATAGAAGTTTGTAGTGTAATGTGTTGTATGTACGTGAAGAGGTCTATTAAGCGCCCGAGCTCGAGGTGTCAACCAGACAAAGTTAAAATCACCGAACCACAGAGGAATCGTTCCTAGGGCTCTCCTAACCGAAGATTACTACGCTGACCATTCAGCCAAGACAGAAGAAGCAACACTAAGCAGTCATAATACTTCAAAGAGGAAGGAGGATAAAATCATTACATAATAGTAAATACAACTACTAATCTATATATATAAGATAAGAGTTTTGTCTGTACATTGCTCAGAATTTGAAAAGAATGGTATTTCTGTATAGCTCATGTCCACAAAACAAGGAAATGCACGTTTTACTTTTCCGTAATGTCTGTCTGTCTGTCTGTCTGTCTGTCTGTCTGTCTGTCTGTCTGTCTGTCTGTATGTATGTATGTATGTATATACACGCATCACGAGAAAACGGCTGAAGAGAATTTAATGAAAATCGGTATGTGAAGTCGGGCCGTGAGCCACTAGAATCTAGGCTATAAATCATTTACTCACGCTGAGTGAAATGGTAGTTTAGGGGAAGGCCTAAAAGTGAATTCTTAAATATATTTTTAGTGATCCTATCGATAAATACTACATAAATAAAGTTATATAGAATTAAATTTCCGATATTCAGATATTTCAGATATTCATGAATTTGTATTTTCGTTGCCAAGTCCACTTCAACGCCGAGCTACGAGAAAATGGGTTAACAAAATTTAATGGAAGTCGGTATATAGAGTCGGGGAATAAGAAACTACAGTCTAAGTTACAAACAATTTTATGCGCCCTGTACGAAATTGTAGTTTAGTGGAAGGCACCTAAAATGTAATTTTTAAATATCTATGTTATTGCTCCTATCGAAAAGTACTACATAACAAAAGTTATAGGGAATACAATTTTCGACCATTTATGTTTTATTCAATTTTACCGTACCGTCTATGATAAGAGTTGTATTTCAGAGTCGGAGGGAAACTAAATGTGAAGGCCTACAATACTGAAATCGCATAACATTGATCAAGAATAACATTACTTTGACCATTGTTTGTGGTGATGTCCTTGTCTCTTATGCTGCCGCTCAACTCCGATAGATGAGATTACTGCTGCGTACCGAGTATAACAGTATGAATATTGGCGGGAAATAGCTGGGGAAATAGAAAACTTTCTTCTTTAGCATGTAATTCCTCTGGTTCATACATTTTCTGATACCGTACTGCTGGTTCATCATAGTATCCCTATTCGATTCCTACTCTGACGCGCTTTGCATGAGCAGTGTGCATACTTAAGGCAGAGGCTCACTTAGTAGTAGAAGTACCTGGTCAATTTAGGCATATTCCAAAGTATAGCACCACAATTCACTAAATAACTCAAAATTCAACCATGAAAAGAGCTGTTTCCTAAAAAGAGCTTTTTCCTCTTCACTTTTGTTAAATTCTACATTCATTTTATTCAAAATTAGCAGTAAAGAGGGGGTTTCTCCTCTGGCTTGGAGGAAAAAATTGTCTCCAAGTCAGATACATTTTTTAGCCGCCAGTGTAGTGAATTGTGATTTTGCGACTCATCGGGTACTTCTAGGAAACATATTAGTAAAAGGGCATAGTTTTTGCCGTAGGACTCTCCAGTATTCGAACCCTCTCCCCTCCGAAAAAAGACTAAGACTGTTCACGGATCACGGCTGTCTGCAGCCTGGTCATTTCAGCTCTGGAACTTTGGACTATTAGATTGGCAGCGTACTACTGTCCGTTGAAAGTGAGAAAATGTGTGGTTTTTCATTTGATTAAGTATTTCATGTGAAATCACTGCTTTTACTCGCGCCACTCCTTCTAACGTAATTGTAATGACGTATGTTCATTTCAGTTGGGAAAACCACTAAGACAGTCTTTCTGAGGATGTAAAAAGGCAGGTGGAGTGTACGTGCCTGCCATTACAACGACATTTCCCTAACCCATTCTTCATATGAGAAAAGACGTTTGGTGATTTCTCCGTCACGTTTCCAGGGTAACGTTAAGAGCTATGCAATTTAATACAGTCTTGCTCACAACGTGTGCGCTACCTAGCCTACAATTCTGTATACAATGTGAAATTCCGTAGCGAAGCACAGGTAAATCAGCTAGTATAGTAAAAATGTGACGGAGGGAGGAGGAATTCAAGAATGAAGCGTTAAGTATTGGTACAAAATAACTTAACACAATAAATGAATGTGGCTAGAACAAAGAAAGGAAGTAGACGCTATTTCATAAATTAAGTAGCGTAATAAATATTGCGAGTTAATTTCAATGTAATAATGGTGTAGTGCAACTCCGAATAGCGAAAAGTAGTTACTGGAACGCAATAGCAACAACGTTAAATGTTTTTGGTAAAGTGACTAATTTGATATCTCGAGTAAATTTGTCCAGTATTTCAAGAGATCTACATATATGGGGAACAGATAGAGTGATCATAACTTACTGCACATCATTGGAAGAACACATTCGTTGTTGAATTCTATATCACTTTCACTTAACATACCTTAGTAAAAAGTAAAATGGTTTAGAAGCCTAAATTATAGAGTATTAGACATTACTGTGTTACATGCTGTTAGAATAGGGCGATAAAAATGACTGTTTGGGAATCAACAATGCTCAGCCAAAGTGCAGAGTTAAATTGTGGCCGCCATGCATTCACTACTGCCAGAGTTCAGATGTATATGAGAGCCCAAGGAAAACATTTCGAGCCAAACATGCCCTAACTCCAAGAAAAAAACACGCTTTACCCTGTGTTTTCTCTTTGTCTTTATACTTTAATCGATTTATTTGTAACAAATTACAGAGAACTTTTGAAAACATGTTCTGTTGCCGTATCTAGGTTTCTAGTTACTTTTGTAACATTTTTAAAGCTAAGTGTCTTGTCATAACCTGGGCACAGGCGGCCTAGTCATGCAAGGCAGTAGGCTATATTATTGGACCCTTAGGTTTTCTGATATCTATATATATAAAATAACTTGTCCTGACTGACTGACTGACTGACTGACTGACTGACTGATTCATCATCGCCGAGCCAAAACTACTGGACATAAAGAAATGAAATTTTGGGAGTATATTCACACTAAGATGTAGGTGCTCGCTAAGAGAGGATTTCTGGATATTCCGTCGGTAAGGGGGTGAAAAGGGGAGGTGAAATTTTTAAATGAGTGTATCTATATCTAAAAACTTTAAAAGTCTACAGATGTAAAAATAGGTATTTAGAATAAGGAAACACATATTTTTCTTTTTTTAAGAAAATCTCAATATGAGGGGTGAAAAAGGGTGTTAAAGGGGTTGAATGCCTTCAAACAGGATACTGGTACTTATATCTCAGAAACTGAAGACATTAAGACCTGAAAATTGGTATTTTTGATCTCTTTTAAAAATAAAGAAACACGTATTTTTTGGTTTTTGGAAAATCCAATTAATGGGAGGGTGAAAAGGGGGTGAATTTTTAAAATGAGTGAATCTATATCTCCAAACTTTTAAAGTTTGCAGATGTAAAAATTGGTAGTTAGAATCTTCATTAAAATTAAAGAAACACGTATTGTTTTGTTTTCGGAAAATCGCAATAGGAGGGATGAAAAGGGGTGAAAACTGGGTTGAATGCCTTTAATGAGGCTACTTATATCTCAGAAACTTAAGATATTACAGACCTGAAAGTTGGTGTTTGGGATCTCCTTTAAAAATAAAGCAACACGTATTTTTTTTGTTTCTGGAAAATCCAATAAAGGCGGGGTGAAAAGGGGGTGAATTTTTAAAATGAGTGAATCTATATCTCCAAACTTTTAAAGTTTGCAGATGTAAAAATTGGTATTTAGAATCTTCATTAAAAATAAAGAAACACGTATATTTTGTTTTCGGAAAATCCCAATAGGAAGGGTGGAAAAGGTTGAAAAAGGGGTCGAATGCCTTTGATGAGTCTACTTATATTTCAGAACCTGAAGATACTACAGACCTGAAACTTGGTATTTGGGATCTACTTTAAAAGTAAAGAAACACGTCTTTTTTCGTTTTTGGAAAATCCAAATATTGGGAGATGAAAAGGGGGGGTGAATTTTTTAAAATGAGTGTGTCTATATCTTAAAACTTTAAAATTTACATATGTAAAAATTGGTAGTTAGAATCTCCTCTAAAAATAAAGGAACACGCATTTTTTTGTTTCCTGTAAATCCCAATAGGGTGAAAAATGGGTTGAATGCCTTTAATGAGGATACATATATCTCAGAAACTGAATATATTACAGAAATGAAAATTTGTATATGGGATCTCCTTTAAAAATAAAGAAACGCGTATTTTTTGGTTTTTGGAAAATCCAATTAATGGCGGTTAACCATAAGTGACAAATTGGGGTGAATTATTTGAAAGACTATATCTACAGAATATCTCGGAAACGTAAAAGGTTACAGACGTAAAAAGTGGGTGTTTGGAATCTCCTGTAAATGCAAAGAAACATAGGTGATTTGTTTTTGGAAACTCAAAAGGGATGACATTTGAAAATGAGAATTTTTACAGTATATCTAAAAAACTGAACGTTACAGAAGTGAAAAATTGTATTTTTTATCTCTATTAAACATAAAGAAACGTGTATTTCTAGTTTTTGGAAATACCACTTGGGTGGAGGGGGGGGGTAAATGTGACCGAAAATGGTGTAGAATTCTTTAAAAATGAACATGTTACGGACGTGAAATTTGATATTTGCAATTTGGTTTAAAAGTAAAGAAACACGTATTCTCGGAAAATCCAATGAAGGGGGGAGGGGTGAAAGAATTGAAAAATTATTTGACTTAACTGTATTTGAATACATACATCTAATAACAACTAAAGTTGTTACAGACGTGAAAATTCGTATTTGGATCTCCTTTAAAAACAATGAAAAACGCGTTTGGGGGGCGGGACCATCTTGGGGGGCGGGAGTGTAAAGGAGTTGAATTCCTTTTATGAGGACACATAAATAAAAAACTGAAGAAGTTAGAGTCGTGATAATTGGTATTTAGAAGATCCTTTACTATTAAAGAAACAAGTACTTTTTCCGGGAAAATTCACTTGGGGGGGGGGGGTGAAGTGAAAAAGGTAAATTATTTTTATGGGGATACTTATATCTCAAAACTGAAGGTAATAGACGTGAACATTGGTGTTTGGAATCTCCTTTAAACATAAAGAAACACGCCTTCTTTTAATTTTTTGGGGGGGGGGCGGGGAGGGGTGGCGTTCAGTAAACTTAACGGCGGTGGGGTGTAAAAGGAGGTGAGACCAATTGATTTTGTGTACTTATAAGGATCCTCCGTTGCTCAGGCGGCAGCGCGCCGGACTCTCACATCTGGGTTCCGCGGTTCAAATCCCGGTCACTCCATGTGACATTCATGCTGGACAAAACGGAGGCGGGACAGGTTTTTCTCCGGATACTCCGATTTTCCCTGTCATCATTCATTCCAGCAACACATAATAATAATAATAATAATAATAATAATAATAATGGTAATAATAATGTTCCGGACCGTCGTCAAATGTGCGGACCGAGCTGGAAACGGCTCCTGGACGGGTAATAACTAAGAATGCAGTTCGGCCGCGGATTCAGTGCCGGCAAGGCACCCAAGGATTATATCCATATTAAAAATGATTATAGGAAAAGATGGCAAAGATTTACGGACCCAACTGACCGGGAGGAATACCTGAAGTACGAAATCGATTGCTGGAAAGGAAGATTGAGAAATGGGAGCAAACGTGCCCTAATCTAATAGAAAACGAGTCAGATCGCGAATTTCGGCGGATTATATATCTAAAACAATAAGCACGGGTATCTTGCTAGTCTACATATATAAAATAACTTGTCCTGACTGACTGACTGACTGACAGAGTGATTCATCATCGCCGAGCCAAAACTACTGGACATAAAGAAATGAAATTTTGGGGATACATTCATATTAACATGTAGGTGCTCGCTAAGGGAGAATTTTTGGATATTCCGTCGCTAAGGGGGTGAAAAGGGGGTGAAATTTTAAAATGAGTGTAACCATATCTCAAAACTTTACAAGTTTACAGATGTAAAAATTGGTATTTAGAATCATCTTTAAAAATAAGGAAACACTATTTTTTGGTTTTCAGAAAATCCCAATAGGAGGGGTGAAAAGGGGGTTGAATGCCTTTAATCAGCATACCGGTACTTATATCTCAGGGGTGAAAAGGGGGTTGAATGCCTTTAATCAGCATACCGGTACTTATATCTCAGAAACTAAAGGTATTACAGACCTGAAAATTGGTACTTTTGATCCCTTTTAAAAATAAACATGTATATTTTTGTTTTTGGAAAATCCAATTAATGGGGTGAAAAGGAGGGGGGGGTGAATTTTAAATAGGAGTGCATTTATATCTCAAAACTTTTAAAGTTTACGGATGTAAAAAATGGTATTTAGAATCTTCATTAAAAATAAAGAAACGTATTTTTTTGTGTTCGGAAAATCCCAATAAGAGGGGCGAAAAGGGGTGAAAAATGGGTTGAATGCCTTTAATGAGGATACTTATATCTCAGAAACTGAAGATATTACAGTCCTGAAAATTGCTGTTTGGGATCTCCTTTAAAAATAAGGAAACACGTATTTTTTGTTTTCGGAATATCCCAATAGGAAGGGTGGAAAAGGGTGAAAAATGGGTTGAATGCCTTTAATGAGGCTACTTATTTTTCAGAACCTGAAGATATTACAGACCTGAAAATTGGTATTTGGGATCTACTTTAAAAATAAAGTAACACGTATTTTTTCGTTTTTGGACACTCCAAATAATGGGGGTGAAAAGGGGGGGGATTTTTAAAATGAGTGCGTCTACATCTTAAAACTTTAAAAGTTTACAGATGTAAAAATTGGTATTTAGAATCTCCTTTAAGAATAAAGGAACACGCATTTTTTTGTTTTCTATAAATCCCAATAGGAGGGGTGTAAAAGGGTGAATAATGGGTTGAATGCCTTTAATGAGGATGCATGTATCTCAGAAACTGAAGATATTACAGAACTGGAAATTTGTGTATGGGATCTCCTTTAAAAATAAAGAAACGCGTATTTTTTTGTGTTTGGAAAATCCAATTAATGGCGGTTAAACAGGAGTGACATATCGGGGTGAATTTTTTGAAAGACTATATCTACAGAATATCTGAGAAACGTGAAATGTTACAGAGGTAAAAAGTGGTATTTGGAATCTCCTGTAAATGTAAAGAAACATTGGTGATTTGAATATGGAAACTCCTCTTAAGGGGAACTAAAAAGGGGTTGAAATTTTAAAATGAGAATTTTTAAAGTATGTCTCAAAAGACTTAACATGTTACAGAAGTGAAAAATGGTATTTTTTATCTCTTAAATGTAAAGAAACGTGTATTTTTAGTTTTCGGAAATACCACTTGGGTGAAAGGGGCGGGGGGGTAAAAGTGACTGAAAATGGTGTTGAATTCTTTTAATTAGGCTACTGATATCTCAAGAATGAAGATGTTACAGACGTGAAATTTGATGTTTGGAATCTGCTTTAAAGGTAAAGAAACACGTATTCTCGGAAAATCCAATGAAGGGGGTGGGTGAAAGAATTAAAAATCAATTGACTTAATTGTATGAGAATACATACATCTAATAAAAACTAAAGTTGTTGCAGACGTGAATGGTATTTGGATCTCTTTTAAAAACAAAGAAAAACGCTTTTTGGGGGGAAACCATCTTGGGGGAGGGAGTGAAAAGGAGTTGAATTCCTTTCATGAAGACACATAAATAAAAAACTGAAGTTAGAGTCGTGATAATTGGTATTTAGAAGACCCTTTACTATTAAAGAAACAAGTATTTTTTGCCGGAAAATTCACTTGGGGGGAGGGGGAAGAGTGCGAAAGAAAGCGAAAAACAGTGAATTATTTTTATGCGGATACTTATATCTCAAAACTGAAGGTAATAGACGTGAACATTGGTGTTTGGAATCTCCTTTAAATATAAAGAAACACGTCTTCTTTCATTTTTTTGGGGGGGGGGGTAAGGGGCGGGGGTAAATAAACTTAATGGCTGTGATGTGTAAAAGGACTTGATTTAACTGTTCATAATGTACTTATAAGGAGCCTCCGTTGCTGAAGTGGCAGCGCGCCGGCCTCTCACAGCTGGGTTCCGTGGTTCAAATCCCGGTCACTTCATGTGACATTCGTGCTGGACAAAACGGAGGTGGGACAGGTTTTTCTCCGGATACTCCGGTTTTCCCCGTCATCATTCATTCCAGCAACACTGTCCAATATTTAATTTCATTTGTCATTCGTCGATCATTGCCCCAGAGGAGTGCTTCGGCTGCCGGCACAATTCCTATTGTCGCCGCTAGATGGGGCTTTATTCATTCCATTCCTGACCCTGCCGAATGACTAGAACAGGCTGTAGATTTTCGATGTACTTGTTCAGATCATAAACCGATCATTTTTAATCTTTCCTGGGTTCGTTTTCAACAGCCATCTTTTCCTTCGGAGAACCTTCTTAGATTACAGTAGATTTTCCTGGCATATAAATAAAAATTTAAACACATTTGAAATAAACGATAGGAATAAGATTGACCGTCAAATTGTTCACCTCTATAATAAGGTCAATAATGCACGGAAGTATGTCATTCGTATCGCCAGAAATCCCGCACACTAGCCTACGCGCTACAATGCTGCTGGTCACATTGCTAACAATGACAAGACAGCAGACGTAATTTACCGCCAAGTAGCGGTCTTGCATCCTTGCATCTTGCTGTGGGGTCCAGAACATCTAATAATAATAATAATAATAATAATAATAATAATAATAATAATAATAATAATAATAATAATAATGTTCTGGACCGTCGTCAAATGTGCGGACCGCGCTGGAAACCTGTCCTGGACGGGTAATAAGTAAGAATGCAGTCCGGCCGCGGGTTCAGTACCACCAGTGCACCCAAAACGACACCACGCCGGATCTCCTGAAGGGTTTGATCCATTTTAAAAATGCTAATAGGAAAAGATGGCAAAGATTTAGGGACCCAATTGACCGGGTGGAATACCTGGACCTAGCCTGGGAAGTACGAAATCGATTGCTGGAAAAAAGATTGAAAAATGGGAGGAACGTTGCCGTAATCTATTAGAAAACGAGTCAGATCACAAATTTTGGCGGATTCTCTCAGAAAACGAGTCAGATAGCGAATTTCGGCGGATTACATATAAAGCGATAAGCATTCAATTATAAATTTCAGTATAATGCCGTAGCGAAGCACGAGTATCTTGCTAGTCTATATATAAAAGAACATGTCCTGACTGACTCACTCACTCACTGACTGGCACATTCATCATCGCCGAGCCAAAACTACTGGAAATAAAAAAATGAAATTTTGAGGATATATTTATATTATAATGTAGATGCTTGCTAAGGGAGGATTTTTGGATATACCGTCGATAAGGGGGTGAAAGGGGGTGAACTTTAAAAATGAGTGTAACTATATCTCAAAACTTTAAAAGCCTACAGATGTAAAAATTGGCGTTTATTTTCTCCTTTAAAAATAACGAAACACGTTTTATTTTGTTTTCGTAAAATCCCACTGGGAGGGGTGAAAAAGGGTGATAAAGGAGTTGAATGACTTTAATAAGAATATATCTCAGAAACTGAAGATATTACAGACCTGAAAATTGGTATTTGGAATCTGCTTTGAAAATAAAGAAACAGGTATGTTCTTATTTTTGGAATATCCAATAAATCGGGGTTAAATAGGAGTGACAAATGGGGTGAATTTTTAGAAAAACTACAGTACATCTACAGTATATCTCAGAAACGTAAAATGTTACTGACCTAAAAATTCGTATTTGAGATCTCCTGTAAATGTAGATCAACATAGGTGATTTGTTTTCGGAAACTCCACTTAAGGGGAACTAAAAAAAGCAAAGTCATCTCCGTACAGGCCATGAAGGCCCTGGGAGTGGATGAAGGTAAAGGCTTCCACTATTTGTAACCTCGGCACTTGATGGGGTAGAGTGGTTAGCTCTTAAAGGGGGTGAAATTTTAAAATGAGCATGTCTAGAGTATATCGCAAAAACTTAACATGTTACAGAAGTGAAAAATGGTATTCTTTATCTCTATTAAAAATAAACATGTATTTTTTGTTTTCGTAAAAACCGGTTGACTGGAGGGAAATTTGACTGAAAATGGGGTTGAATTCTTTTTATTAGGATACTTATATCTCAAAAACTGAAGATCTTACAGGCGTGAAATTTGGTATTTGGAATCTCATTTAAAAATAAACATATACGCAATTTTTGTTTCTGGTAAACCCCTTAAAAAAGGGGGGGATTGAAAAATGAGTTGAATTATTTGTATGTAGATACTATTATCTCAAACATGAATGATGTTCCAGACGTGAATATTGGTATTTGGAATCTGCTTGAAAAGTAAGTAAATGCGTATTCCTTTGATTGCGGAGAATATATTGAGAGGGGGGGGGGGGGGGTGAAAGAATTGAAAAATTAATTGAATAAATTATATGAGAATACTTACATCTAATAAAAACTAAAGTTGTTACAGTCGTGAAAATTGGTATTTGGATCTCCTTTTAAAACAAAGAAAAACGCACTTTTTGGGGGTGGGGAATCATATTTGGGGGCGGGGGTGAAAAGTAGTTGAATTCCTTTTAATAGGACACATATCTCAAAAACTGAAGATGTTACAGTCGTGACAATTGGTATTTAGAACATTCTTTACTAATAAAGAAAAACGTATTTTTCCAGGATAATTTACTAAAGGAGAGGGGGAGTGTGAAAGGAAGTGAAAAAGCGATTTTTTTTCTAGTTGCTTTATGTCGCACCGACACAGATAGGTCTTATGGCGACGAAGGGACAGGAAAGAGCTAGGACTGGGAAGGAAGCGGCTGTGACCTTAATTAAGGTACAGCCCCAGCATTTGCCTGGTGTGAAAATGGGAAACCACGGAAAACCATTTTCAGGGCTGCCGACAGTGGGGTTCGAACCCACTATCTCCCGAATACTGGATACTGGCCGCACTTAAGCGACTGCAGCTATCGAGCTCGGTGTAAGCGAATTATTTTGATGGGGATACTTATACCTCAAAACTGAATGTACCAGACGTGAACATTGGTATTTGGAATCTACCTTAAAACGAAAAGATACACACCTTCTTGTTTAAGGGGGGATCAACTTAACGGCGGTTGGGTGAAAAAGCAATTGAGAACAATTGATTTTACTGTTCAAAATGTACTTGATTCTGATCATGAAGCGTCCATTTTTAATCTTTCCTGGGTTCGTTTTCAAGAGCCATCTTTTCCTGTGGCGAACTTAAAGTTAGATTACAGTAGATTCTTCTGGCATATAAATAAAATGTTTAACACATTTGAAATAAACGATAGGAATGATATTGAGCGCGCAATTGTTCACCTCTATAATAAGATCAATAATGTACGGAAGTATATCATTCGTATCACCAAAAATCCCGCGCAATTGCCTACGCGCGACAATGGTGTTGGTCACATTGTCAGCAGTGCCAATGGCAACAGATGTAATTTACGGTCAAATAGCGGTCTTTCACCTTGCTGCGGGTTCCAGAATATCAATAATAATAATAATAATAATAATAATAATAATAATAATAATAATAATAATAATAATAATAATAATAATAACCTAAATTCAACTAATATCACCCACCCAAATATTTATGTTCTGGACAGTCGTCAAATGTGCAGACCGCGCTGGAAACGCGTGCTGGCCGAGCAATGACTACGAACGCAGTCCGGCCGCGCGTTCAGTACAGCCAAGGCACTCAAGACAACAGTACGCCGGATCTCCTCAAGGATTTGATCCATATTAAAAATGCTTATAGGAAAAGATGGCAAAGATTTAGGGACACAACTGACCGGGCGGAATACCTGGAGCTAGCCCGGGAAGTACGAAATCGATTGCTGGAATGAAAGATTGAAAAATGGGAGGAATATTGCCGTAAGATCGCGAATTTTGGCGAATTATATATAAAATGTTAAGCATTCTATTATAAATTTCAGTATAATGCCGTGGCGAAACACGGGTATCTTATATATATATATATATACCAGAGATTTATATGCCCTCTCCTTTATATCCTAACTAACACCCCTAAATGCCCTCATAACCATATGTAGACACATTTTGAGGAGAGAAGGAGACAATTTATTTTGGAATCTAACCTTATATCTCAAAACTGAGCGTTTATACGAAACCAGACGTGATTTTGCACTCTCACAAAATATAAACAACCAAACTTAATGGAAATCTACTTGCCTTCATGGAAATCAATTTATAAACGGTTTTTGTTCTCATGTGCATCGTTTCGATACGAGGATTAATAAGGGATATATCATTAACGGCCGTTTTTCGCTACAAGTCCCACCGGACTTAACTCAAGAGTGGGTGCGTGTAAAGCTTATTTCTTATAACGTGAAAAATACTGAAGATATTTCAATCAAACTTCATATTTTGCATCCACCTGTCCAAAGGTAGGTTTTATGTCCATACCATTTCAAGTTCCGGAAAGGACTGGGGGTTTATAGGGAAACGAGACAGTGATTTTACTCTCCCACAATGTTCGAAATACAAACCTGACTGGAAATTGGCCAACGTTGATGGAAATCCATTTCAAAACCTTTTTTCTCAAGTGCATCTTTTCGACAGGAGGATTAATAAGGGAGATATCATGAACGGTCGGTTTTGGAGGCTATGTTCAGTGGACATAACCCAAAAGATGTTGCACGGAGCAGATTCCTTATCTATACTTGCAATTAATAAAATCGTATTCACTGCATGTACAGTAATTATTTCGATATCCGTATAAAACGTTGAATACCGTAGCTAAGTACGGGTACATTTGCTGGTAATTTAATAAAACGCTAGATAAACGAACGATAGAGAATCTGCCGCATAGGTGATAGCCCTCAATGCAGATCAGTGGTGATTGATTTGATTGATTTGATTGATTTGATTCGATTTGATTTGATTTGGAGAACTCCATTCAAGGTTGGTAACAATAGAATTTAAACCCATCATCTCACGAATCTATCACTATGGCTTGCGGACCTGAGCTGTGTACAGTAGGTGATGATAAGATAAAACGGAAGGTAGACACTTTATTTTCGTCGAGTTTAAATGCTGTCTAGATGACTTCGCCTAGCAATCGAGAGAACTAAACATATCTGTAACACGTGTTTGTACGAGTACAAGACGCTTCAGTAACTACTGGTTTCTTCATTCGGGTCACGATTCGTTTCCCGAAAGATATTATAACAGTATGCTTGCGGTTAATACTTAGAGCACCGGGCGAGTTGGCCGTGCGTGTAGAGGCGCGCGGCTGTGAGCTTGCATCCGGGAGATAGTAGGTTCGAATCCCACTATCGGCAGCCCTGAAGATGGTTTTCCGTGGTTTCCCATTTCCACACCAGGCAAATGCTGGTGCTGTACCTTAATTAAGGCCACGGCCGTTTCCTTCCAACTCCTAGGCCTTTCCTATCCCATCGTCGCCATAAGACCTATCTGTGTCGGTGCGACGTAAAGCCCCTAGCAAAAAAAAAAATACTTAGAGCGGAGATTTTGATGCGTTGAGAAAAGAAATATATAGTCATTGGCTATTTATTTTGTGACAGGATTTTCTGGACTTGTTCTTTTCGTGCTCAATTTCTCTTTTTCTCTTCCTCTTGGGTGGACGTACTTCTGTGCTCTCGAAGCTTGTTTCCTCCCCCAACTGACAAAATATATATTTTCTATGACTGCATCAGAGGCTAAATTTCAAAAATTGCAATTGCTTTCTCTTCTTTCTGTGCCCTGTCAAGCAGCACGTATAGTTTCTGTACTGGGCTTCATTCATCCAGACACAATCTATTCATTTCAGTTTAGAGTAACATTCACATTCTGTCTTATTGAATAAAGCTTTAAGCTTTATGACAAAGTAGAAAAAATTACTTAAGCTGCCACATCCAGAAATCATGATCGGGTCTAAGAACATGGTTGGTCATCGACCAACACGTGTCGACGACATGTACCAGTGAAGATATTGCATATCCTCCCTTATTGTAATGTCTTTTGATGCTATTGTAATAAAATGAAATTTTCTTTCACTAGGATGTCTAGTTCCATTTTTCCTCCTCTACATGCCAATGCATGAGGGTAGTTGTTCCGTTGGGACTGGACAAACCAAGATACAGGCGAAACTTAGATTTTTCAAAATTTGGTTATCGGAAATGAAAACAGGTTCTTCCAATGAAAAACTTAATTGGAGCAGTAACATTATAAAACGTATAATCTGCATGTAAGACCTCAGGTTGAAAGCAAGTTGCAACAATTACAAATGTGTCCTCTACCTTTATGACCTCTCGAAAATGTTTGTGCTGCGTTTTTGCTTTTAAAATAGGCGTTTAGGATGGCTAGAAGGTGTGGGAAAATGAAACATAATAAATTATTTCTACCATACGCGTCCTAGAATGGTACCAGATAAATCGCGCTAGTTTAGGTTTATTGAGAGTATTCTCTCATTATTCAACACAGCATGATAAAATTAAAACATTTAAAATGACTCATGAGTTGCTAACGAAATACTAAATAATAACAAAGGAAATTATACCACTCACAGTTATTAATACAATTGGAGCAATTAACATGAAAATTTTCAGCCAAATGCTCCTTTTAATCTGCTTCTAAACCGTCACATCTCAGCATATACTGCATGTATGTACTGAGTACTCTGTAGAGAGGAGTTTATTTTCTACAGAAAGGAAAACTGTCTTGCGTCTTGTTTATTTACCCCCATAACAAATCCAAAATTCAGCAACATAAGTTGATGACAATTCGATACCTTTTTTGTATGGGAATCTTGGGAACCCATGCCTCTAGAGAATAATTTCCAACATATTTTGCAAAGAACATAGGTACTCTCCCCGAACAATTCGAAGTTAAACATTTTACCACACAAGTCGGAACAGTCATCATGTACTGGTTCCAAATCAGAGGTCGAGGAATCACTGTTGAAATGTGCTCGTTATTCTTTCCACGAGTATATTCTTGAACTGGAAAAGGGCACCTTGTAGCTCATTATCGTCTCAACAACATTCCCTCCTTAACCGGATTACCATAATCTGATTGAGTCTATGGAAGCTTTGGAGCTTTCATCTAGTGGCAACGTTACAGTTAACGAAGTAATAAACTTAACTCAGTAAATGGGATAGAGAACCTTCGCTAGAAACGGGATTAATTGAGTCAAAGCACTCTTGTCTGTGTATCATATTGTAGGCATATCGGAGGTGAAGCGGCTACTCTCGAGCTCTAACAACTCGTGAAATATTGCTTAATAAAGTGATAAATTCCCCAAGTCCTCGCAATTAGTCAAACGTGTAGGTGGTCTGTTTTAGAGTATTTTAGTCACTATCCAACTTTCATTGGTCGATTACTGTTAATCTCAGATCTCGTTGCTATTAAGTTATGTAGGTTTGTTGTAACTTACTGTCGATCATTTGAAAGATCTGTTTTCTGTATGACTACATGAGAGGCTAACGTTCGAAAATCCCAGTTGCTTTTTCTTGTTTCTGTATCCGATGAAGCTGTAGGTATAGCTTCTATACTGGGCTTCGTGAATCTAGATACAATCCACTCAGTTAAATTTAGAGTAACATTCACATTCTGTCTTACGGGATAAAGTTTTGTGTTTTATGACCAAGACGAAAATTTCTTCAGCTGCCACATTCAGGATTCATTCTCAGAGACGAAGTTTCTACTGTCTGTTAAACTACTATTGATAACCTGTCAGAACTAAATGCAAAATCATCCTTAGAAATATCCTTTAACTGGGCGTGTAATACAGTTTAATCCGACAAAAACTAAAGCCATATTTGTCACAAGAAGGAGGCAATTGTAAAATCCAAAAATTATGATTAATTGTAATTTAATAGCCCTGGAGGTGCACATTCTATAGGGTAAACTTGGCAAATATGGGCACCATAAGGTATATCTGAAGAAAAGGAGCACTAAAACAACTTCCATTTTCGTGGTAAAAAATCCTTGAAAACTTACAACTATTTCCATTCGAATAAAGCTTGAACTAGCCTCTATCCCATAGTGGTTGACATACTGTGCAGCTTCGCAGCAAACCCTGCAACTGCCCATATTTGCCAAACTCTTAAGGTAATATGGGCACATTTTCTGGTAATATGGGCACAAGTTACTAAATCACAATTAGAGCCACTGATATGGTTATATTCATTTTATATTGCAACAAGGTGGTTGTATTGAACATACATATATGAAATAAGGGTAAATATATATTATAATTAAACACTGATCATGAACAAATGCTACCAAGGAAGTAGAACTAATACCATTATTAAGTTATCAACTCGGAATCACTTGAATTGAATTAGAAAATGTAAGTAAGATAAAACTGGTCAAAACTGTGTGTAATATGAAAAGTAAAAGGATTAATCTAACAGAAACAGTCACATGAGAGCACTCTGAGTCATAAATACTGACAAAGTTTTTTAACTGCCCTCATCACAATAGAAAGAATCGCCTTCCATCTCTACGCACTCCTCATGGAACCACTTAGCACATGAACCAGAACACTTAGACCACTTCTGCCCTTCATTCTCATCATAATAATTCCCCTTACACACAGGACAAATACAGGGAACTTTGTTGCTCCGTATGGCTTTACGCTTTGCGGCTAAACCTCCTCTACTGACTCCTGCGATAGGCCTAGCCCTTTTCTGCGCTGAAGGCAGATTTTCTTCACTTGCAAGTTCTCTTGCAGAACACTTACGTCTTCCCCGGTTACTAGTCGTCATCTTCAGTTTTGGACTGGACTAATTTTTTCCTTTTTCACATACAACATGGCCACCCCTCGTGTTCATTTGGAGTCCTGACTCGTCGGCATTAAATATTCTGGCCGGCTTGTTTAGCAGATTCAAATCCTTCATCTTTTTTATCGAGAATTTTAAGTTTGTCTAGGCACATAAGTTCTAGATGCTTGTAACTGATTACAATCGCAATTTCTTACTGTTATTACAACACGTGACATATCCTCTTTATCCCATTTCTGGCGGATACCCGCTCGTTCATTCCCATTTTGCATCATAATCTGGAAAAAAAGGAAAAAAAATATTTATTTTTTGCGAAATAGCTACGTGCTATATTAATCGATTAACATGAAAACGTACAGATTGCCGTAGAAATAAAAAAGAATAAGTCTATCTCAGAGCCCGTCACGTAAATACAATGTAATGTGATGATGCCCATATTACCTACAATGTCACTGCCCATTTTTGCCTTAGTGCCACATTTCAGAAGTTGGCATTAATGGGAAAGAACTAACTCCCAAGCGCGTATCCTCTCGCTACAACATACCCTACACTAACCTTGCAAGCTACCCCTAGTAATATTTCTTGAAAAATAAACTTATTTTGCGTGTAGTGCCTTAAGTAAATTAACTGAGTTATTATAACGCCTCGATTTTGGAAGAGTAGACTGGTTTACTTACCTCAAACCATGTTCTTTTCAGCTTCCGTTAGCACAGTAGAAGACAACCTTTAACATACTGAGCAGGCATGACACTTCACGATCACCAACCTAGCAGAGCGCATGCTTCTACTCGTTACCATTGCGTGAAAAATGAAAAATTTCTTAAATCTGCCCATATTACCTTAGTGCCCATATTTGCCAAGTTTACCCTATGTGGGTATTATGCTTGACAAACGTATGACTTTCATTTTGACAGATTAAAAACCAAAGCTAGTAAGTTTTTACAGGGTATAATCAGTGCTTGTATGCCATCCTGGGGTCTCAACGCTGAGGTATTAAGAATAATTAACCACACAGCTTTCATACCATTGATTTTGTATTGTGCTTCTTCATTCCGCTCTACATTGGATAAAAAGTGAGTTCAAAGAAAACTGATGCAACTTCAACGAGGTTTCGCTCTTCATATCTCCCGCTCCTACCGTACTACGCACACTTGCCATCGCAGGAACTGATCCTCTATTTCTAACTGCAATTAGTAAAGCTGAGATGGTACTAGTGAAGGAAAATGAAACATCACCGGCGTCAATTTTAGAGATTAGGTTGGAAAAAAAATGCAATGTTCTTCAATCTGGACATCCTAGCACTTTCAAGAGACTTGTTAACAACTGTTGCTCAAGCTATCACAACTCCATCATCTACACAGACGGTTCTCGAATACCTGGTGATGATGATACTGACCAGGTTGGATGCACTTTCGTTGTATACGAAAACGACATCGAAATATTTTCAGCACAATACAAGCTGTTCTCATATTGCTTCAATTTTCTAAGCTGAACTTAAGGCCATAAAATCATCACTGCAGTGGTGTAAAGATAACAATAAAAACGCAAAGCTGTACAGTGATTAACAGGCTGCACTTAATGCAATAAACGACAGGTACAACATGAACCAGATAGTTGCTGACATAAGGGCATTGAATCAACAAAGTATCCACGTATGTCTGTCGTGGGTTCGTGGACACACAGGGTCTACCGGAAATGAAAAGGCAGATTTAGAAGCAAAACAAGCTGCATAATCTACGTTGAAAGTTTCGTACAACAAAGCTCCAATATGTTTCTTGAAGAGGAATATTAAAAAATATACTACTTCTCAGTGGAATGATGTCTGGACCGCTACTTCACAAGGATCCGTTACGAGAGAATATTTTTTTTCTGAAATCTAGCATCAACTTCAGTGTAAAAATCTTATAACGAACTTTGTGCTTACTCAGTTCCTATCTGGCCACCGTAAATTTAAGTCATACTTCGAGCGATTTAAGATTAAGACCGCAGATGGTTACTCTTGCTTTAGTGGATCATCTCCAACTGTTCATTATCCTCTATTTGACTGTCCTGTTTTTGGAGGAGCAAGATATTCTCTGGAATGTCATTTAAACTCGTGATAATACTCTATGTGTGTGTAAATAACGTATATTCTGATTTGTTCATCTACAACCCTAATATGCGATGTAAAATAGGCTTCTTTTCTGTATGGGAAATTAAGTAAGACGAAGAAGAAGAAGAAGAAGAAGAAGAAGAATATCCAAGAGTTTAATTCAAACTAATTGTGTTATACAAGGAGATCCGATTAGCCCATAACTGTTCAATCTCATGACAGTTGACATTACAAATATCATTTTAGACAGTTCAGCAATACTTATACTCTATGCAGATGATAATGGTAAAATGTTACGAAGACAGAGAAGAGCTTCGGAAGGTACTAACAGACTCCCTTCAACGGCACTAAAAATAACGTACAGATAAATCATGACTAAACAAATTACTTTCAGAATAGGTGGTAAACTCTTTCCAAAAGATACAATGACCCTTCAAAATAAACCTATAGATGTCGTACCAAAATTCAAATATCTCGGAGTTACTCTTCAAACAACATTGGCATCTTCTAGCAATCATATCAATGAAAGAACATCAGCAAAAAAAGCAACTTTGTTGCTATTTTCTTTACGTCGCACCGACACAGATAGGTCTTATGGTGACGATGGGACAGGAACGGCCTAGGAATGGGAAGGGAGTGGCCGTGGCCTTAATTAAGGTACAGTCCCAGCATTTGCCTGGTGTGAAAATGGGGAAACCACGGAAAATCATCTTCAGGGCTGCCGACAGGGGGATTCGAACCCACTATCTCCCGGATGCGAGCTCACAGTTGCGCGCCCTTAACCGCACGACCAACTCGCCCGGTAAAAAGCAATTTACAGCATTCAACAAACGCATAAACTTTAAACAAGAACAGCTATGATACTATTTTAAAAAGCTATATCACCAAGAGCAACTAATGGGACGCATATAATCTGGAATAAACTTAAAATTAACGACCTGATAACGCTAGAGAAAGTTAAAGCTCGGTTGGCCTATATGAAACGAATCCTAGGTGTCGGGAAGACACCACCATCAAGACTGACCTATGTCTTACTAAAAGAATCTTAATTCATAGGAGACATCAGAATGCAGATACACCTGCCAAACACTAAGGTCTACGAGAACACACTCCAAATTCTCATAGAAAAAGAAAAAAAAAAAAAAAAAAAAAAAAAAAAAAAAAAAAAAAAAAAAAAACCTGCTATATTCGGAGCGCCTTTTGTTCAACGGACGCCACAATGACAGATGATTGGAAATAAGCAAATTACGAGCATCGACACGTAATAACGCTACATGCAACACATGGTTTTCATCACAAGTTGTGCCATAATAAGAGATTTCATCACTCGAATGAAAAATGTGTGTGTGTTAATTGTACAATGAACACTGTGAAAAATATCATGCAAATATCTGCAGTAAAAGACAAATATCGTCCACCTCTGTGGTGTGTTGCTTAGTGGGATTAGGTGCTAATCCCGGAGGCACGGATTCGATTCCCGGCTCTGCCAAGAAATTTGAAAAGTGGTACGAGGGCTAAAACGGGGTCCATTCAGCCTCTGGAGGTCAAATGAGTAGAGTGGGGTTCGATTCCCACCTCAGCCATCCTCGAAGTGGTTTTCCGTGGTTTTCCACTTCTCCTCCAGGCAAATGCCGGGATAGTACCAAACTTAAGGCCACGGCCGCTTCCTCCCCTCTTCCTTGTCTATCCCTTCCGATCTTCCCATTCCCCTAGAAGGCCCCTGTTCAGCATAGTAAGTGAGGCCGCCAGGGCGAGGTACTGGTCATTCTCCCCAGTTGTATCCCCCGACCAAGAGTCTGAAGCTCCAGGACACTGCCCTTGAGGTGGTAGAGGTGGTATCCCTCGCTGAGTCCGAGGGAAAAACCGACCCTGGAGGGTAAACAGATTAAGAGAAGAAGAAGAAGGAGGAGGAGAAGAAGAAGGCAAATATAAATAACAAAACTAGGACTAGATTAATATAAAATGGTGTTTGTACTTTAAACATTTTGGTTAATAATAATAAGTAATCTCCTACATTTATGACCCGTTTGAGTGCATTTTAAATGTTATGTATTTCTGTTTTACTCCGTGGATTTATTTTTCTCCTAATTTAATTTCTTAATAAATATGGAGTTTTGATATTTACCTTCCTTTATTCCGGTAGATTGATTGGGTGGTTAATTTTTCTACCAGTAAGGCCCCACGGGTCTAAATTCAGGTTCAAGTCGAGTGACCTACGGCCTATTGTATATGTCACCTGTCTCCTGCGTCGATTATCTCTGCGCATTATTTTCATTAGCGTTATTTTATAAGGTGTGAGGCTTTTCAGTGGGTGGATATGGAAGGAGATGGGGAAAATGTCAAACTGTCAAATACCATCAAGAAGAGGAACTGATAATCACTATGAAGAGAATAATTGTGGTTGAACGCCCTAAAAGAAACGGTGAACCGAAGGAAAGGAAGAGAACAGAGAATTCTCCAGATATGGATAGTTTCAGGATAGCAGGCAGGCCTACCTACCAGTAAGTGGAAAGCAGAAGAGAGGACTCCATCCAGAGCTACTGCGTGAAGGCCTGTCTAATACTAGGCATATTTGTAAATAACTTTTTAGTGGGGGTTATCTGCAAAACTAGTTCGCTTTCCCTTCTTCGCAGTTCTACCCTCTTCTATTATTGGAAAACTTCAAACGACATTTGGTAGGCAATTTGCGGAATCAAGCACAGTTCCACGATATCAGTTGACTGACATCGTCGCATTTTCAAGATTAATTTCAGTTTGTGGAATAGAAAAGGTCTGCCGGGGAAAAGTTAGATGAGTAGTGCGGAAAGGGAAACACATCTGTATTCCTGTTCGTCGACGGTGATTCGTGAGTTTGTGCATATTCATAGTAACTCCAGGAATTGTTTCCACCGTACGTAAGTAGATCCTTTGATTTTCTCCAGTCATTTTTCTATTACACATCTCAAGAATTTGTGATAATACCAGTAGTTCACTATCAGACCCTCTGGTAGTAATTTATGGTGACAACACCGTCGTTGTCAAAAGTATCAAAAGAAGTCCGTTGTCAACACGTTCGACTGGAGCCACCGCATTTTCTTCTGTCTTGACGAGTTCTTTATTCCACAAAATGTTGTGTCTTCGTAAGAAAATTTCCCAGTTTGAAGAAGAAATGAATGTTGATCGTAACATTCGGCCATTCTGAAAACCCCAACACCTACTCTACACACTCATAAACTAATATTTGCTGATCAATAACTGTTTCGGGATGCACGGCAAATAGCTAGTTACTAAGGATGGATATCACCACACAGTACCACTTGCCGGAAAGTGCTAGGACTTCGTATTTGAGCGGCATTATAAATGTTTTCTTCTTTCACGGGATTCGTATAGTTTTGAAAGTCTTGGTCATCATTGATCCCTGGAAGAGATTGATCAGCATGTTAAAGTTAGCTCCGTCCCCAATGCAAGTATTCTGAATCAATTATTATGCGTGCGGTGGAGCAGGGTATGGGAAGACGTAAGTGTAAATATATTATAAAGGATACGAAATGATGGATATGTACTCCCCAGGCTCTGTAAGCCACAGTCTTAGGCACGCTGTTTGTAATTATAATTTCTGGGCCGCGTGCACGCTTGGAATACCCAATTATAAGCCTTGTCTTGCCTTATGCTCCATGTGCATGTATTTAAAACTTTACTGTAGTGCGTGGCTTGCATGTCGACCTGATGGAAAATCAGGTGCTTCTTACCGTCTAATCTTACCTTGAACGGAAATGACTCGCACCACACCTTGTCATATACAAAATAGAAATTACCTTAATATGTTCGTAGTATTATTACGTAATGATATGACGTACGCATTTCTTTCACAAGGGCATAATTTGTGTTGCTATTGCCACAAAGTTCACCAATTGATCCAGTAACATTAGAGTAGGAACATGCTTGGCACATGTTCGATTCTTGTCCAAGAGGCGAGCTCCTCAAACATGTCAGATATCATAAGACTTGGACAATGATCTCAAATGCCCTTTCCCAGCAAGGCCTGGAAGTGTGAAGAAGTTGCGTGTACCACCACAGGAGCAGGAGGGATTGACATGGATCGCAGAAAGGATGGCACTGTGTTTCGGACCCAGAAGAGGTTCGGATAGTGGTCTTGAAATGGCAATAAGATCTTACACTCGTGATTGGATCGCAATGAGGACCAAACTATACGTACCATGAGAGAATAGCAGGCAGCTGAGGACTATATAAGGCTGTTACAAAACAGCAGAAGACTGGACTGAATACTTTTGTGAAACGTGGTTGACTTAATATTTTTGGTGGAATGTAAAGGGTGGTACTGGCCTACAAACTATGGAGTGATTAGGCACTTGGTATTCTATCACTTGTGGCAGCTTGGTGTCTTATATATTGGTGAAAGCTATGGGGTACAGTATCTCAGACTTTCCATAATTTATGTTGAACAACAAGCTTGTGCTCGAGTGAATATACCTTTAAACCAAGTGTAAGAATCGGTGAATACAGCATTATAAAGGTTCAGTATCTATATGATATGAAAAGTGCCAATGATGAGAATATGCGAGTTATGTTGATACACAGAGCCAGTGAAGAGTATTTATCCACATATATGTGCTTGGTAATGAACTGTCATTAGGCTGATTTCAAATCGTAGCTTGGTCCTTGCTTTTCGTTTCTCACTGTTTTTTGCTGTTGTTGTTGTTGTATAATTGTGTAAATATGGAGTCTTACAGCAGTAGTTTGTGAGTGCATTCTATGTATATTTTGGTGTGTTGATGAGGGGCTCATGCACAGATATTGTTTAGGATATATTTAATTATTTTAGAATCGGTGGAGTTACTTATGAACTTAGGTGCAGTTCCTACCTATTTAGTGGTTTTCGGAAGGTTGGGTAAGACCTGTACGCAGCTTTATGTACACGCCCTGGGAGAAAGAATTATCATGCTCTATTAAAATTTGAGGGTATCCATTTAAGTGAACTCTGGGGCCCATACTACTGATATTTCGATTAATTATTTTATTAATTTATTTCATTTAAATTATTTTATTAAGTCATTTTTGTAATTTATTCATATGTATTATTTATATTTTGAAAATGACACCCAACATTGGGGCAACGGTTGTATATTGGTATTTAGACATATTTCAATTGGAGCCCAAGTGGGGTAATGGCTATTCATTATATTTCATGGTAGTTTGTGGCTGTTTCGAAGACTGAAAAAATATATTAAATTTTCTTGCAATAACGGGAAGACACTCGTGCTTTTAACGCAATTCGTCTCCATCTTCTGAGAAGAAACCTTAGTTACTTTGCTATCTTAATGCGAGGAAGCATAGCAAAGCCATTTCCGTATAGGCCATGAAGGCCCTTGGACTGGTGGAAGGTATCAGTGACCTGGGCACTTGGAGGGGTAGAGTGGTTAGCTCTACGCCGGGTCACGGATTGCTCCCAGGAATTAACGCCAGTACTATTTTTGACGTAAGCTGAGTGAACGTCAGGGGCATGTGCACCTCCGGAAGAGGAAATAACTTTTCTTACATTTTTCGACTTCCTGACAGTGAATCGAACCCACGTCCTTCCGGTTGATTCGAGTGCACCTTTACCGCCCCGGCCAGGTGGCCCTCTAATGTGCGGAAGTAGGAGAAATTTAATATCTTTCTAGAACATGTCGATAAATATTGATATCCTTAAGACAGTTTTTATTATACTCTGAATAGGCTTAACAGCGTTTAACCATGGATTCGGGCGCGTGGAATTATTTGCAGTTTCAGCCAATAGTAGAGCTCACCTACTTTCCCGTGAGATAGCGGTAGTACTGAAGAGTATGTGAAGCTTAGCTAGTGGAATCGAGCAGAAAGAAATTCGAGGAAGTCCGGACCTTGTGACTGTAGATTACGTTCTCTCACTCTTTGTCTTCATAACCACGCAAGTGGTAGGAGAGATCCTTCTGTTTCATATCCCCTCCTTTCTCGCAATAAAAAGAACTGAAGATGGCATAAAATAAGCTTGTTGTTTATTAAACACTTCGTAAAGCATACCATTATCTGTCCGAGGAAAAAGAGGATATCTTTCCTTGATCGTGTGGAAAGATTGTCTTTCAGCAGACTGACCGACCACTTGTTCACCTTCTGGTGAAACGGGAAAGTCCGTCCCACTTGGCTGAAAGGGACTTAGAAGGGTATTATGGAATTGGGTCTGACAGACTTACAAAGCAGGCAGAATGTCAGACCGCCTGTGAAGAAAATTCTTGGTTTTTAAGGGAACATCCGAGGAAGGAAAGGGCCCCCTGATGAAGGACATTAAAGGAGATACACCGGGAGGTGCGACAATACCGGGCAAAGATCAAAGCCCAACGGTTCAACAAGCGAGGTCCCAAGTAGTCCTATTCGAAAGAAGAAAGAATGCGCCTGATTTTCCATCAGCTAAGGTAACGGCCAAACTTAAATTTCGCGTTTGAGAAATATTTCCACTCCCTCTTGTTAGAAAACAAAAGGTACTTTTCATTGGAGAGGGACTTCAAATTAATTGAGGAAGTTATTTAAAACAGTGTGTTGTAATACATTCCGACCTTTCTTTACTCATCTCTACAGATCTCGCAAATACATTAATCTTCCCCCCACCTTCTGTGATTAACAAGAAATGTTAAGAGAGTCTGATATTTTAATATACCCAAGGCTTTGAATTCAAGAGCATTCTTTTATAATTAACAGGGGGAAATTCTTGTCCTCTCCTGCCCGGGATTTGTATGTCAGAAATACAGTCTAAATATCGGACTCATAAAATACGATGGGAGCGCAAGCCAATGATGCGCTTTTTGATCGAGACGAGATCACTGGTTTATTCTCATGAATAGTCAACATTATCATTTAAGACTACTATCATGTTTTAAATCTCACTGGTAACTTTAGTGTTAACTAATAGAAAGGAAAATATAATCAGTGCCGTTATTTCTTTAGGTTCTTTTTAGCACAGTGATTTTCAACATTATGACCACAAAATACGAAGTGATTTCTTGCTGACATTTGTCTATTATTTCTATAACCTGAAATATACTATTTTCATAGATTTGTTTATATCTAAACCAGAGTTGCTACCGGTTTTAATTGCAGTCATTCTGGTAGTGTAGTGTTCACAATCGTATGCTCGTTTATTTAAGTTGTCACAGTTAATTGATTATATTTTGCACAATCAGTGTTATAATTTCTATGCTATATGAAATAATTGTGACTCAGTTTAAGATCCCCATACCAACCTTCACCCTACAATGCCTTGCATGAGATATTTGTCACACAGTTTGAAGACTCAGGAAGCCCAAATCATGACCGTTTCTCCTTCTATCAACTAAAACATATTCGGCACAGATACTCAAGCAGCTTCTTGGAGGGATTTTTTAAACTTAACCTCTAGTTCAGGGCCTCTAAGAGTGCATGCGCCTGTGCACTGCACGGCGCAAGGTGCAGGAGATGACTTCACTAGGTTGACCAGAGTGAAAACGCCCACTCCACTTCCCCTACACCTGTCTCACCCGTTCGGCCTGCCGTCGCCTTCTCCACCTTCCCCGCTGATTCCCCTCCTCACTGCGAAATTTTTATGTGCGGTGAAAGGTGACGCTGTTGTATGGTATAAAGTTAACGGTGTTAAAGCACTCTTTCAATTTGGTTTGAGCAGACAATTTATCTTCTCTAGCTCTTCTTTTCCTTTATCACTGCAATGATACCAGTTATGCCTGGAACAAAGGACCGGCTGACAGCAATTCTGAGAGCCTTCTTTACATTACAATCAGAAATAGGCATACTCGCACGCAATCTAGTTTTCGTACATGTCAAAACAGGAAAAATACCTTTCACATACGCATGTGGAAACAAACGAAATAATCTTAGCTGCTTCCCTGTAGAGGCTTAGGAAAATCTTCCTTCGACAAATTCTCGTAGAATTTGAGCAAAGCCTCTGTATTGGAAAACAGATCTTTTTGATTAACTTATCACATAATTATTGTCACACGGATTAAGCATTTGACTTAATCGTCACGACTGACAAAAATTACGAAATTTCCCAGTTCAGTTAAAGTGGACTTTCGGAAGTCTTTGCTTTCTTCGAAACAGGTTGCTCGATTATTATGTCGTTGTCTTGCGCTTATCTATTTCACTGATAAACAAGCCGTCTATCACCGAACGCTTCGTCGCTCTCAGCGCACTACACCATCCGAGTCAAGCCGAGTTGAGCCGAGTCGGACCGATGCACTGTGCTCGGAGTCTCTGCCCTCGATTTGCACGCGAGAGAATTGGGGCGTTTGAGAAGCCCTGCTTTAGATGCACCTTCAACTGGTTGACGTCAGCCCATTCTATTTTGAAAGGAGTGAGGTATTTCTGAACTGGAACAAATATGTGAATAACTCATTTCTATTACAGAGATGACTATGTTTATAACTGAGACGATTTGACGAAGTCAGTTAATTGCTCTGAGAGGTTTAATATTCATGCTTTAGTCAATAATAATATATTTCGATATTCTAATTTTTATCTATGTGTTCAATATGTACAGTATATTTAAGACCAGCAAGGCAAAAAGCTGATTTTGAATACATTTTATACTAGGCCAAAATAAGACACTGCAGGGCAGTGGTAAAACCCGCGGTACTGCAGAGATCAGAGTGCCGTTTACTTGATAAGAAAGAGGAGAAGCAAGAACTCGGGAAAAATGACAGGAAATTCTAGGACCACAATAAACTACAGTTAGTGCATGAGAGAAAAGGAGAATCAAGGATCTCAACAAGTGTACAGTGAAAACGAAGGCTGAAATTCTGCGGACGTCTAGTGAGAATGGACAAACACCAATTGACCAAAATCACCTTTGACTATCATAGGCTTAAAGGCAATGATAACGTGGGCGGAGGAGGTCACAAGAGATTGAAATCACAGAAAAGTTGATCCACAACCGAAAGGAATTCACGAATCGAGTTGACAACCTTCAAACATTCTAAGAGAAGCCGCTAAGAGCAGGCTCCAACTAATATTATCTAAGGTGTAAGGAAAGATAATAAAAGTATAACGAATTTTAGGGAAAATAAGAAAATATTAGACAGAAGATCATTTTACGCTGTTCACAGTTGGCCAATATGGGAAGAAAATAGTTATTCTGATGCTACTTTCATTATTATTAATTGTTAAGGAAATGTCACATCAAGAATGAATGGTTTGAAACAATTGTAAGAGAATAAAATTAGCATAAGTGAGTAAGTTAAAATGAAGAAAATTGCGTATTTCTCTAGAGTTTGGTAGAGTGGAGCACTGTTTGCAGGTGAAGAGAGGTGTATTAAGACGAGCACAATTAAGCGTTCCCCGAATGTGAACGGGGTGCTGTAATAGATTCTGCCCTTTTCTTTGCTCATCTCTACCACATCGCCGATGTATTCATCTTTCCACTGCCTTCTGTGATGAACAAATTATGTTAAGGGATTTTGATGTTTTGATATACCCAGAGCTATTAATTCGAGAATACTATTTTATACACCACACGTAGTAAAATTCCCTACCCAGCCGGAAATCGCACCCAGGTCCTTAAGAACCGAAGGCCAGTGCTCTGACCATTCAGCGAAAGCTTCCGGACAAAATATCAACGTTAATAGTAACATAATTTGTTTATTTTAAATTAAAGTGATTTGCATTTTAAGAGGAGATCTGAATTGTGTCACGCAGGAGTTATTTAACACGTTGAAAGTCGTAACTGTTTCCTTCATGACACTTTATCTGTCCGTATGATCAGCGCTGCTATTTCGCTACCCTTGAAGAACAAATTGTTCGATTTTGTGTGAAATTTAGTGGCATGAAATACATCTTCTTTGACTTTCTGGGAAGATCAATGAACTGTTCTGCCGTCGGTTCAGCCTTTCGTTGGTCTTCCTACCTTCCTTATGACAGAGGTTTTATATGGGAATGCATTTTTCACTTACTTAGATTCGTACATCGTACGAGGTCTGTCAATTTCGTTACATGTGTAACCTTTGCCCGAGTAGGATCCACCTGCAGTTTCAGGCGGACGACCTCATTCTGAATCCTATTTATGCACAAATATCCCTTAACACTATCCGATTGCGAATGCTTGGATGCGGGCTCTTATCACTGCTCTTTAGTACTCAAGTTGGTACAGCCATGGCCTTATAAAACTTGAGCTGTATTTCCTTCTTGTCTTCTTCGAAAGTGTTCTTTTGATAGGTCAGCAAAAGTCTTAATATAGGTGAAATTTTATGTGGTATCATTGTACCTGTCCTAGTTAAAATGTTAGATTCTGTTCAATAGATGTCAAGCTACTTTTGTTGTACATTACAAGGTGAAGTACATAATTTTCAGTCCGTCCTCTGTGGTGTACTGGTTTGTGTAATCAGCTGCCTTCTCCGGAGGTCCGAGTTCGAATCCTGGCTCTGCGACGAAACTTAAAAAGCCGTACGAGGGCTGGAACGGGTTTCTCAGATATCCTCGAAGTGGTTTTCCGTGGTTTCACACTTCTCCTCCTGGCAAATGTCGGGATTGTACTTAAGGCTACGGCCGCTTCCTTCCGTCTACCTTCTCTATCTTTACCAATCTTTCCATACCCCCATAATGCCCTTGTTTAGCAGAACTGGCGAGGCCACCTAGGCGAGGTGCAGGTTCTCTTCCCCAGTTATATCTCCGACCCAAAGTCTCACATTCCAGGACAGTGTCCTTGAGGTGGTAGAGGTGGTACCCCTCGCTGAGATCGTGGGGAAACCAACCCTGGGATAAGAAAGAAAAGAAACTATAATTTCCAGAAATATATTATTAAAAAATCCAGAATGACTTTTGACCTGGATGATCTACACAACTCTAATGTTTTCATGTATCATTAGTTTAGTATGGTAAACATAAAGAAAGAAGGGAATGTCCCTGTCCTTACAGTGCGTGAAGCGCCTTGCAATACCATCAACGTAATATTAGATCATTAACGGAGATGCCACAGAGCGTTGAGGAAATTAAGGCCCTTTGGGGTTCTCTCCTTCTCAATCGATCTGACAGCTGATGAGCGTTCCTCCTCACCGCGTGCATTATGTGATCTGTCGAGAATGCAAGCTACGGCCTCTAAATATGATGGTGGAACTTTACGACTTCAGAACAACCGCGTTACCGCATAAGAGTATTTATTAAATACCGATACATTTCTTATCATCTTAGGAACTTCCATTGCCATTCAGTATTTCACAAGCATTGACATGCGAGACCAAGTCGAATTCCTTAATGACCGAGCGATTTAAACGACGCGGTTCGGGTCGCGTGGCTGTGAGCTTCGTTCGAGAGACGCTGGGTTGGAATTCCACCGCCAGCAACTGTGAAGATGATATTCTGTCGCCCCTCATTTTTACACCAGGCAAATTCTGGGGCTGTGCTTTAATCAAGGACATTGCTGATACTTTCCCTACCCCATGCCGAAATCCATATTTCTCTTCTCCAGTGCAACTCTGCATTCGCCAATAAACGTTTTGTTAATTGCTCTTAATTGTATTTTAGCCTCTTGAGATATTACGCTTAATATCCTGTGTTCTTTACAATTATTAGTGCTTTTCCCTCTTTTCTATTTATGTTACTATAACTTGAGGTAAGTCCTCCTGCAATTATCTTTTAAGTATATATCTTGACGAAGTTTTTAAATTGTTCCCCTTCCCTTCTCGTTCAGGACCTTGACTAGTTCAACTAGGGATTAATTTGCGTCACCTTCCCTTCCATTCTTCCTTTCCTTAATAACTGCCTGTATTTCTTCTGATAGTATACTGGAAACAATATTATCTTCATTCATTTTATGTTCCTTCTCTATTCCTCCTTTTCCTTTCTTCTAGCTGCTACACCAATCGTATAACACCATTTTATGTATTCTTCCCCCTAATTCCATCCGACCTTCAAACTCAGTCATTCCGCTTCCTTTCCTTCTTTCCTTGAATGGCAACTACATAGCTTCTTTGTACATCATGTCAAATATACCTTCTCCTTCCAGCCGTTCTGTCTTGCTACAGGTTTCTCTGATCCAATTTTCTTTGGCACGTAGTCAAAATAAATAGGGGAGTAATAAAAGGATGTACTGATTATTGCTTCTTCCCGGATAAAATATTCCGGTGGTAATATAGTCCACCATTCGAATCTCCGGGTGCGGACTACACGAGAGGGGGCAATTGCCAGGAAGATGGATCCTGACATTCTGCGATTCAGAGCGAGGAATGTTAGAAGTTTGAATCGCTATGGTAGGCTAGAGAATCTGAAAAGGGAGATGGATAGACTAAAGTTAGATGTAGTTGGAATAAGTGAAGTACGTTGGTAGGAAGAGCAGGATTTTTGATCAGGTGACTACAGAATTATTAACACAGAATCGAACAGGGGAAATGTAGGAGGTGGTTTAATAATGAATAAGAACATAGAGCAGCGGGTAAGCTACTACGACCAGCATATTGAAAGTATTATTGATGTCAAGATAGATACCAAACTTATGCCCACCACAATAGTCCAGATCTATATGTCTACTAGTTCAGCGGATAATGAACTGAAATAATATATGAAGTGATAGAAGATTTAATACAATATGTAAAAGGCGACGAGAATCTACTTTTGATGGGAGACTGAAATGCAGTGGTAGGACAAGGAAGAGAAGGTAATACAGTAGGAGAATTTAAATTGGGACAGAGGAATTAAAGAGGACGTCGGCTGGTTGAATTCTGCACCGATCATAATTTAGTCCTAGCTAATACTTGGTTCAAACACCACAAACGACGGCTGTATACGTGGATGAGACATGGAGACACTGGAAGGTATCAAATAAACTTCATTATGATTAGGCAGAGATTCAGAAACCAGGTGTTGGATTGCAAAACTTTCCCAGGAGCAGACGTGGATTCTGACCACAACCTGTTGGTCATGAAATGCCACCTGAAGTTGAAGAAATTGAAGAAAGGAAGGAATGCAAGGAGATGGGATCTAGACAATTGAAAGAAAAGTGTGTGAGGGATTGTTTCAAGGAACATGTTGCACAAGGGCTAAATGATAAGGCTGAAGGAACCACATAGGGGAAGAATGGACAGTCGTGAAGAATGAGGTCCCTAGGGCTGCTGACGAACTGATAGAAAGAAAGTGAAGATCACCTAAGAATCAATGGATAACTTAGGAGATATTAGACCTGATTTATGAACGACGAAAGTACAAGAATGCAAAAAATGAAGAGGGAAAAAGGGAATACCGACGATTAAAGAATGAAGTGGATAGAAAGTGCAGGACAGCTAAGGAAGAATGGCTGAAGGAGAACTGCAAGGATGTTGAAGGTTGTATGGTTCTAGGAAAGGTAGACGCTGCACACAGGATAATTAAGGAGACCTATGGAGAAAGGAAAACTAGGTGTATGAATATTAAGAGCTCAGATGGAAACCACTTCTAGGAAACGAAGACAAGTCAGGAAGATGACATGAACATATCCAACAGTTGTATCAAGATAAAAACGTAGATGATATGGTTCTGGAACAAGAAGAGGCTGTTGATGCTGATGAAATGAGGGGTCCAATTTTGAGGTCAGAATTTGACAGAGCGTTGGGAGACATAAATAGGATCAAGGCACCTGTAATTGATGACAAATCCCCAGGCCTTAGGAGAAACCAGCATGACGAGGTTATTCCATTCGAGGTGTAAAATATATGAGACAGGAAATGTTTCATCCGATTTTCGGTAAAAACGTTTTACCTATTCCCAAGAAAGCCGGTGCTGACAAGTGTGAAAACTACTGAACTACTAGTTTTATATCTCACGCCTGCAAAATTTAAACACGTATTATTTACAGGAGAATGGAGAGACAAGTTGAAACTGAGTTGGGAGAATATCAATTCGGCTTCAGAAGAAATGTAAGAACACGTGAAGCAATCCTGACTTTACGTCTGATCATAGAGTATCGAATTAAGAAGGACACGATTACGTACATGGCGTTCGTAGACCTTGAAAAGGCATTTGATACTGCTGATTGGACCATGCTATTTGATATTCTGAAGGTGAATGGGATCAAATATCGACCACGAAGAACTGTCTATAACCTGTATAAAATTCAGTCTGCAGTGATAAGAATCGAGGGCCTTGAAAAAGAAGCAGCAATCCCAAAAGGAGTGAGGCAAGTTTGCAATTTGTCCCCCCTACTTTTCAATGTTTATATAGAACAGGTAGTTAAGGAAATCAAAGAGGGTTTTGGAAAGGGAATCACAATCCAAGGAGAGTAAATCGAAACCCTGAGATTTGCTGATGATATTGTTTTGTCTGAGACTGCAGAATATCTGGTGAAATTGCTGAATGGTATGGACAGAGTCATGGGGAAGCAGTACAAGATGAAAATAATTAAGTCCAAAACAAAAGTAATGGAGTGCAGTCAAACGAAGTCAGGTGATGAAAGAAATATTAGATTAGGAAATTAAGTCTTAAAGGAAGTAGATGAATATTGTTACTTGGGTAATAAAATAACTAACGGTGCAAGGAGTAAGGAGGACATTAAATGCAGATTAGCAAAAGCAAGGAAGGCCTTTCTTACGAAAGGAAATTTGCTCACTTCGAACATTGATATAGGAATTAGAAAGATGTTTTTGAAGTCTTTCGTCTGAAACGTAGCATTGCGTGGAAATGAAACGTCGATGATAACCAGTGCAGAAAGAAAGAGAATGGAAGCTTTCCAAATGTGGTGTTACAGAAGAATGCTAATGGTGAGATGAATAGATTGAATCACGAATGAAGAGACACTGAATCGAATTGTTGAGAGGAGATCGATTAGGCTAATGATGACCTGTAGAAAAGATAGAATGATGAGACACATGTTAAGATACCCAGGACTAGTACAGTTGGTTATGGAGGGAAGTGTAGGCGGTAAGAACGTAGGGGTAGAGCATGGCAAGCCGATTAGAACAGATGTAGGATGAAGCAGTTACGTAGAAATGAAAAGGTGAGCACAGGATAGGGTGGCATGGAAAGCTGCATCAAATCAGTCAAAACAACAACAATACAAGGATGTATACTGTCGCCTTTGTTCTTCAATTCTTATTCGGAATACATCTTACGAACAGACCCCGATGACATCGAAAACGGCATCAACATCAACTGAGCGATCAATATGCTGATGACACCATGCTAATTACTGACAGTTAGGAAGAACTATAGAGGCTACGGGATCGCATTGTGACGGCGTGTGAAGAGTTCCGGTTAAGGCTGAATGTAATAATGACCAAGACCACGATCGTGGCAAAGGGAACAGTGGCAGACCGAAGCATGGCGGTGGGTTTCCAGAGAACTGTAAGGATGACTTACCTTGGGTCTGCAGTCAGTGAGGAATAGGACCAATCCATTGAAGTTAAGAACACATTATCCAAGCTCCAGACAGTCCTAAACGGCTTTGACCTCAACCTGGACCTCAGAGTACTGCTTCCCCGTTGATATATCTTTTCAGTCCTCCTTAACGGAGCAGAATCATGGGCACTGAGAGAAGCTTCTTTGACAAAATTTCAGGCATTTGAGATTTGGTGCTGTCGCCGTATGATCCATTTCAACTGGGTAGATCGGATTCCAAATGAAGGCGGGTGATTATCAGCATTATCAATACCCGGGAACTCACCTACTTCCGTCATGTGATGCGAAGCCCTGAGAACTATGATCTACTACACCTCATTATGTAGATATGTGGAAGATGCAGCCCGGACAGAAGAAGGATCTCTTGGCTGGGAAACCTACGTCTGGGGTTCAGTCTTTCCTCAACAGATCTACAGATCAGTCATCAAGAGGATGACGAAGCCAACACGACTGCCAATGTACGCTTGCGGACATGGATGTTCAAGAAAGAAGATAAGATTAAAATCAAATGTTTTGTGGAATGAAAACGCAGGGTGAACTAAAATGAAAAGATTGGCTGCTCTACTTAGCGTGGTGGGTCTGGAAAAGAAGATGCCAAATACGGAATATAGGCTACAGAAAAGTATTTTAAATGCTCTTGTGGCATCAAGAGCATTGGATTGGGTGGAAGTATGGAATACTGAAGTAGAAAAAAGAACTGGATATAGTTAGTAATACATTCTGAAAAATAATAATGGATCTACCAGAATGTACAGCTAATAGTGGATTAGGAACAAATATTATGTGAGGATATAAGTACACTGCCGGCCAAAAATTTCCGGACAAAACATATGTACCTGCACTAATCTGTTTAATGGTTGTTTAAGGACAGAATATAGTTCTGTAATCAAGTTTCGAAGGATTTCGGAAAACGGCGATGAGTTTATGTTCGACGTTCAGCATCGGAAAATATGCATCCTACTGTATAATACCTAGAGTAAAACATGCAGGGGCTCTGTGATGATTTGGTTTCCTTTTTCACATTCAGTGGAGTTGGTAGACTGCACCAAATTCAAGGAACACTGTACAAATATGGCAACCATTCCATCCTATCTCGAGATGCTCTTCCGTCTGGACAGCAACGTGGTTTTCATAAATAATCTGCAAGAAAAAAAAACTCTGGGGAATTGTTTTTAATGGAATAGCCCCCTGACAACCCTCGGACTTAAATCCGATTGAGCTGCTGTGGGAGGAGTTGGATCGGCAAGTCCGAAAAGAGTATCCTTCTTCATCGGAAAATGTGTGGGACATCTTTCTTGCAGAATGCCTGGCAAACTGTATCAGTGTTAGAAAAACGTGTTCTGAGAATGCCGAGAATAGTTAAAAGTCTACTTGCAGCAAAGCGGGGTTTCTTTGATAATAAGAGAGTTTGATGTGTTGGTGATCTGTGGGAGTAAATGTGTAAATATTGTCTATTTCGTGCTCAGACGTAATGAAAAAACGTAGTTTTATTGTAAAATACAGTATGTTTTATAATATGCATTTGCCAATTCCTTGCCTAGGTATGTTTTCTTTTAATCTCAGTCCATTCTTTAACAGTTCAGTGCTTGTCCGGTAACTTTTAGCCGGCAGCATATAGAAACAGATCTGGCTAGAAAGTTAACTGCTAGGAATTAAGAAGGGGAGACGGAAGTATTGAATTTAATATAACAACGCCAGAAAAAAAACACATTTAAATCCTTATTGCTGGCTAATGAATGTTAAAATGATGCTTGACAGAATAGGAATAGGAGTATACTGAGATAAAGAGATTCAGAAGAATATAGCACATTTTTTGTAGTTTAAAGAATATGTGGCACAAGGAAATAAAAATAAATCAAGCACCAACGAAAGTAATGAAGGAAAAAGACATGTTTGTCCTAATATATGTAACACTGCATACATCTAGGACAAAAAGAAGAAAAGGGAGGTGACATCGTGTGGGATGGATATTATTATTATTATTATTATTATTATTATTATTATTATTACCACGTTCAAATATATAATAATTAATGTAGTAATAGGTAAATAGTTGCAAGAAAGATAAATGTAAAGCATTTATAAAAATATTTGCAGTAAATGGGGATGCTAATATTCTACTCTATTCTAAAACGAAGGGGAAGAATAAAAATACTCTATTATCGTAAAGAATAAACAATAAATATTCAGTTTCTCTTTTATTTGGGATAATATGATGGCTTAGAAACACCTGATAATCCAAGATTCTGAAAAATAATACGAAGGGATTTAAAGACGCGACCGCTCTAGGAATTCGAAAACAAATTCTGTTCTCATGATAGTACCAATGGATAAAAGTGGGTCACAACACAGAGCCAGAAATCTAAAATGTAAATCTTGTGTAAATTCATAGCCCAATCTGAAGGGCTCGGGGAAAGAACCACGTAGCTCCAGTCCAGTAAATGTGTGATAATGAAATAAACTGAAATGGAAAGTTCAGTATTGTTTCTATTAATCTTAAATATAAAATATTGTTGATACAACGTGATTAAATAGCCTTTGCTGTACTTAAAGCAAAATATCATGGAAGAATCTCTTGTACGCAATTCTTTCATTCGCCGGGGCTACCATATTCTTTCAAAAAATATTATTTTTTAGTTAAATTTCTGAATTTATTGCCAGAATATCTGGCATTTGATCGGATAATGATATTACGTACCAAAATGCATCAACCGTAGAAAATTAAAATAAATGAAAGGAACAACTGTTAAAAAACTCAAAATAATTTAACATTTGGAGTACCAGCAAGTTCTTCTTGCTTATAAAAGCAGTTGTACACCTCTTACGAAGAGATTCACACATCACTCAAGTCGGACAAATTGTCACCCTGTGGTACGACGTCGGATACTATATTATTGTAAAACCACATGTATGGAGGAGGATCTTACCATGTTGCTAATTTCATCACGTCATGGAATTTGGCTGCTTTGAAGCGAAGGGACACTTAAGAATATGTTCAGAAAACCAACGTATTAAATTTTAAGGAAACAATCACATTCAAAGGTGCTTTTAAAATACGAAATAATCGTATGTACATGGTTTAAGTTTAAGTTTAATGAAAATATCCCTTGATAACCTTAGCACCCAATGAAATTTGATGTGATGTTCTCTGCCACCTTAAATTTTACATTTCTTTTGTTTAACAAAAATATAGATATAACAAAAATGAGAGGATATATGGTATGCGAGGAAGTAAATAAACAACGAGTAGTGTTTATAATATTTATTAATAGTAAATGGTCTTATATCTTTAAGTAATCATTAACAATTACCATACAATCACAATCAAGCACTAAAATGACACTTGTTTTAGTGGGTGAAATGGACAGGAAGGGGGGCCAGGAGACGTATAATTAGTGATTATTATTCTTTATCTTCAACCATTCACTCTCAAAATGTCACTTCTATACGCTCCATGAAACGGTTACTTCCAGTGAGTGCAGTGAAACACTTGAGCGTTCTTCACATGCAACTTACTGCACCTTCTTCTCGGTCGCTGGCTGGCTAGCACTGACAAGATAACACTTAATAAACATTTGGTTTCAGGCCAAAAATTTAATAGTAGTAGTAATAGTAATAGTAGTACTTCGATAGATCTCCGACTGTGATATTTACAAGGATGAGGAAACTTTCATTTAACTCAAAGTAGTTTCAATCTAGGTAGATTGTAAATAATACAACTGTCATAGCATTGAAAAAAATATCCAATGTTCTTTTCAATTACCATTTTGCTGGTAATCATATTTAGGAAAAATAGTTTTCTTTTTAAACTTCTAAATTCAAATTTCGAATTATAACAAACCATTTTCACTCAACAAGCTCTTCAGAAACGAGCTGTACAAATATAGAGGAAATATTTATGGTATATATCGCTTTTCTTGGGAAACTCCTTTATTATCATTATTAAGGAAAAATCTTTTCTCTCGTATGGCGCTTGTTTCAAGTAACAGTTCATTAATTATTAATACGAAATACATGTTTTACCTATCACACGCCAAATGAAAAAAGGGACACATGTATAAGATGTTTGTATACACAGATCACGACATATCTTGCGGCTTTTCATTTCTTCTCAATAAGTAGTATCTTGATATCCGTAGCCAAATGCCATGAAATATTTTGTTAAAGCAAATAACAGAAATTCAAAATCTGAACACACCAAATGATGAATTACAATCCCGTCAGACTAGACGGTATTATATATAAATGGAATATTTTATTTAAACAAAGATTTTATCATCAAAATAAAGAAAAAGTATAGGCTTAATTAAAGATTTTGTCTGTACACATAAAAATGTATCTTTCGGTACCTTAAAAATATACAACAGTTTATAGGCCCTTGTCAAGTGCTTGGCATTCATTTCATCACTTCAGGAGTTCAATTATTCTCCATTCAACACACACACTCACCCAACAGTTTGTTCAGTAAATAGTAATTGTTATTACATCTTCATGAATTGAACAGATTTCTTGTATCAGTCAATGAGAATAACCTTTCTCACAATTTAAAATTACTGTACTAATCCAATCTTAACTTCACTGATTTCCTTACCCTAAGACGAAATAAAGCAAATTAACTGAGAGATCCAATGTGGTTTCTATGGGTAGAACTGAGTTCTTCCTCCTATACATATATAAATATATCAAGGACAACGTTCCAGAATCACAAAATAAACACATATTAGGGGAAGGAAAGCTGCGAAGAGACTTTGATGTTGGGATTTTGTTGCTGCCACTTACTACACCTTCAGGAAGTATAAATAATTGAAAATAATATTGTAGGAAAACATTATTTTTTTGTGGTTAATTCAGAAAAAATATACAAGAGCACTCAACATTTTATTACAGTACATAGAAATAATTGTCATTAATAGGAAATAATGGACGAGAAGACTAATGTAACTATTTATTGCAACGGTATTTAAGGAAATAGTTACATACAGATTCTTTTTATAGAACTAGAAAATAATCTAAATAATTATGGCTTTTCTTTTCACCGCAGTGTAAGCTGCTGGACCAACGACGTTCGCGAAAAATTTGAGGGCTATGATGTAATACCGAAAGTTGTATTTTCATTATCCATCAAACGTAAATATATATAGTCATCTCGAAAAATATCTCCTAAATACAGTAGTTTCATGCTTTAGATTTAGAACCTCTTTCATTGTTGTCTGCAAAGCTGTTTTACAACTTCTTTAAAATTATATCATTGTGATGAAATATTTCACATTCTCACATTAAATTGAGTATCATTTTAAATAATATCACAGTGCCTACTTACACGTTTAAGATTAAAAAGAGTTTGCACATTTCCTTTCTAAAGCTTGATATTCCATTCATTAGTGTTGTTGTAATACTATAGCGTTTGTAAGTACCACATCATTACTCATCTGAAGCACACTAATTAAAAAATAACTGCAAGAAAAGGCATTCCATATTCCAAGTGAAAGTTATGTTTACTTGTTTATGGTAATTTGTGTTTATTGTATGTACCATTAAATGCATTTATCGGAAAATTTATTGATGTCGAGAGTGAATTCATGGATTTATGTAAAGGTTTTCTTAATTTATCTAAAAAAAGCAACCTTTAAGACTGAAATATTACAGTTACTAGTCATATTTTAAAGGAAATGATTCCGGATAATCGTATTATTTATAAAATTATTTGCGACTTTCTCCCTTCGTGATATTCTCGAGTCATAAAGCACAGTGGTCTCTGTTGAAACATTTTACATTGGTACACGTGGTCGTGGTGGCTAAGATAGGCGTATGTCCGTTGAGCAGAACACTGAAGCGTATTAGATCTAATCACAAATAGAAATGAATTTTTATCGTTGTATTTCTGACACCACAAGAGCTATAACAAATGGTTTTAAGCATGAATTATGATGAAAGTCAGGGGAATGGCCAACATGATTTTTAATGTCACATGCTGTTTTCGTTTTGATGTTATAGAATGCAGTCACGCAGATGACGTCAATTATATAATTTTACAAACTTTTTGAAAGTGTAGTGGTAGGTGCGAATTTAGTCAGTTATCTTAGCTGCATATGACAGTTATATCTTCCTCACGAAACCTGGGTCATGTAGCTGTGAGCTTGCATTCGGGGGATAGTATATTCGAACCCCATTGTCGGCAACTCCGAAGATGATTTTCTGTGGTTTCCCATTTCCAAACAATGCTAAAGCTGGGGCTGTTTCTGAATTAAGGCAGCAGAAAATTCCTTCCCATTTCTATCCTCGTCCTATCTCATCATCGTCAAAAGACGGTGTGACGTAAAACAAATAGCAATCAAAATTCTTCCTCATATTTTTCGGTTTTATAGATAGTTCTGTAGCGTGAGGAAACAATGAAGGTAACACGAAAATACTATCATTCTCCAATTCAGTAATATTATTAGCCTAATGAAAATTTACCAGAAATTACAAACCTACTTCAGTTTGATGAGCCTAAACTAGGCTATGTTCCCCATTTCATAAGTTAGTTTACAAAAACAATAGACAAAATCATTTAGACAATCATAGACAAAAACGTTTCTCGATACGCAGAATACCTGTCGGGAAAAGAAAATCTCATCGTTACCAACCAAAGGTTACTTAAAATTTACCTCTAAACATAATTTTTAATAAGAGAATATTTCAGTCCTATGAATAGCCAGATAATTGCACTACTTTTAGTCAATGACTGTCGAATAGTGGTCACTTTATAATAAACATTTAAATTCCAACTCTTCTCGGTCATATAAAATAACACAATTTTACAAATTCTTTAAGATTTTTTTATATATTAACCACCATAAATGGACGAATATTCTTACTTTCAATGAACTCCCCCAACAGTCATTTCGGATCTTACCGTACACTTTCCGCTGCCATGGTACAAAGGCTAGTAAAGTACACGTAGCTACCTGTCCACCTAACGATTCTTTGGTCCGTTACAAATTTAAGAGTCGTTTCATGAAATGAGTGGAATAACATAACCCGGCGGGAAAATGGGTTAAATTCCCTTCACTGGCCTTCCTAGAAATATTATTTACCGAGCTCGATAGCTGCAGTCGCTTAAGTGCGGCCAGTATCCAGTATTCGGGAGATAGTAGGTTCAAACCACACTGTCGGCAGCCCTGAAAATGGTTTTCCGTGGTTTCCCATTTCACACCAGGCAAATGCTGGGGCTGTACCTTAATTAAGGCCACGGTCGCTTCCTTCCCACTCCTAGCCCTTTCCTGTTCCAATCGTCGCCATAAGACCTATCTGTGTCGGTGCGAAGTTAAGCAACTAGCAAAAAAAAAAAAAAAAGAAATATTATTCCATCAATTATCTCTTCAGCAAATTTCAAGATGGTAACTAAGTTACGTACGTGAAAATTTCCAAATTATCCATTTTGTCTGCTAGTTTAATGCTCGCCGGCTTGTCATCCCTATTCACCATCATCATTGTTGTTGAAATGTTTAGATGAATATTGTCGAGCTAAATTCAAATTCCTTCTAGCTGTAAAATGAAGTTTTATATTAGTTTATAGCCTAGAAATTAGCTTTTTACTTCTTAGTGTGTAACGTAATTTATTTATTACTTATTTTATGCACTTGCTAGTATTCCTAGATCTCGATTGGGAAACATGTGAAACATATGGAAACTTAACATCAAACAACGATTTTTTTATTAATTTTTAATTTCGTATATTTTTTACGAGGATGGGTATTTCCTGAAATTTTGGTCCAACGGATCTTGAGAGAACTTGTTTTCATAAAACATTATACATTACTTGGGAGAATAATGGTTTTATGGAAGATTTTCAAAAATTCACGGCCTTTGTATTCTTCATGCCGAGGTTAAAATTTAGGAAAGGTAGATTTTCATCCACTGTAATCTTTACAGAGGTAGATCGCGTTCAACAGCCAAACAAATTCCGTCATTGCTGAACAATGATTATTGTGAACTCATTGACCCTCTAAATTTCTCACTGTTGCAAGAAAAGATACACTCAAATAATTCTATACGTTTGGGCATAAAAGAAAATAAATTTATGTTTTTATAACTCTCTGACTGTTGGCCAGTTGTGTCAATGAAAGTCATTGCAAATATATGTCATGCTACGATTTTACATGTTAAAATAAATCTGTAATATATTGAAATATGTACTCCTGTTGATTTTGAGTATATGTTTTACTGTTGATAAATAAAATAGGCTACAGGTATCAGCGCAACGGAAATAAGGGTTTACTGTATTATAAAATCAAATAAATGTCACTGAAGGGTAGGTGGTGTAACAGCAACAGTCCCAGTCGAAGTTAACCGAAGTTGGAACGCCGGCACTCGCCTATGTGCCTGTCCAGACGAGAGCATGGCCTGCTAGACCCAACACCAGTACGGCCAGCGCCGCGGTGCGAGGCTGCAAGCAGGCGCTCAGTCCAAGTCCCGCCGACAGGTGGCTCCACCAGCGACCCGGTATGGGCGACGCCGCGTTCTTGCCCCTCTGCATAGCGGCAGGATGCTCTCCTGGAAGAGGAAAAATGTCGCACATTAGTCAGTTAAAACGCTCAAACGCGGGACTGAAAATACCCTTTTTCACTTCCAAGTTAACATGAAATGTATGAAATAGAATATAATGTACTCCGTCAATACAGTATATTACATAAAATACAAAATTGTCAAATAAAGTATTATCATAAATACAAATACTCAGAATAATATGAAATGTATGTAATGTATATAATGTATGTAATGTATGACTCAATATACTTTCACTATACTTTCACACTATTTCAGTACTGAGTACAAAGTACGTATATTATTATTATTATTATTATTATTATTATTATTATTATGCGTAAAATTTATTTTTAAATTTTGTTTTAAGAACTGTGCCGCATAAAATTGTAGGCAGAAGAAACGTTCCTTTATTTTTATTGTTACGCAATGGCAAGAAATGTATCCACTGTAATGTTTGATGTATAACTTTGTATTATATTATATTATATTATATTATATTATATTATATTATATTATATTATATTATATTATATTATATTATATTATATTATATTATATTATATTATATTATATTATATTAAAACACCTTAAGAATAAAGGCGTTCCACTAAGGCACGAGAAGTGTGAACTGGCTCTGGAGTCAGCTTATGGTTCAATTTCAAATACCAAACCTAAACTACCCCAATACATATGAATTATATTGCTAAAAGGGAAATAAGTGATAAAACCATGCACTTCAAAGGTCTACAAACTTCATGTTTAGTTGGCGGTCCATCTATCTGAATCTCAGTGGAGTAGGCAAGAAATAGCATCTTGGTTTTATTTCTAATGTAGTGGCTGTCCACATGATACAGCTGGTAAGTTTATAGTATACTGATTTATCAGGTGTTTAATTTTTTCAATTGGCTTTACGTCGCACCGACACAGATAGGTCTTATGGCGATGATGGGATAGGAAAGGCCTAGGATTGGGAAGGAAACGGCCGTGGGCTTAACTAAGGTACAGTCCCAGAAATTGTCTAGTGTGTTAATGGGAAACCACGGAAAACCATATTCAAGGCTGCCGACAGTGGGGTTCGAACCCACTATCTCCCGGATGCAAGCTCACGGCTGCACGGACCAAACCGCGCGGCTAACTCACCCGGTAAGTGTTTAATAGAACATCTATTCCGGTGTATTTGTCGATATAAATAAGGGACTTTTCAGTGTCTGAAGTGTTTAAACTTGAACAAAAAAATTGGACCTAAAAACTATGAGGCTGAACAAGTCCAAACTGCGGAACATTCGAGTTTGTATTATTATGTTTCTGACTTGCTACGAAGATTCTATTTACATAAACTGCTATCAGAATTAATTTGAATATGATCAAAAAGAGGATGATTTGGTGTGAAGCTTTCAAGAAACTATCATCAAATTAGCAAATTTAGGTGTCACAGTAGAGATATAAATTGGGTCACTTCTCTAGGACGATTTTTTTATGCGCATTTTTTGACAAGTATTGAGAGTTGTGAATTTAAAAAGGTAAAATTTATATTTTGTTACGCAATACGGAAGACATAGATGAAAAGAAAATGAAATAAATTTTTACACGAAGTGTCGATTACAGAAATCTGATATAACTCATCATTTCTTGTTAACAGGCGTTATCTTCATACTGCTCAATAAGATACCACAATTTTCCATGGTGTCCCCAAATATTTGGGAAGTAATTGGGGAATGGAGGTAATAATCAGTAATTGGGGTTTATATAAAGGTTATAATCAGGAAATGGGGTTGATTAAATTTCATGAAAAAATGGAATTAAACATTTTTAAAATGTTTGGAAATACAATTAATTGTATATGAAAGAAATGTTCGTGATATCTCTATTTTTATGTAGGTGATATTCCCACAAAATTTCGTGACACACTCCCTAAAAGCACAACAGTCCGTACGAACACGTGACCTGCGGTCAATCGTTTATGAGCTACGTCTGAGTTATTATCCGGAATTCAGGACCAAGTTTGGTATCAGGCATAGCGTTACGGACCTGCAGTAGTTCGCCAGCGTGTGGAATAAGGTTTCCATCGAATACGTGCAGTGCCTGGGGTGTTCAAACACATCCGACAATCAATGAAGTGGCGTATTCAAGCGTGCATTCAGGAGCATGGTGAATATTTTGAGGACTTCTTGTATTAGAATGTAGTATCGCCGTTTTTACACGGTGACAGATACTAGACGTGGAATGTGTCACCAATACTTCCCGTACAAATTTGGAAAGTCTGTAACTTCTAAACTATCGACCGTACGTCCTATCGTGGTCTATGGGTTGTGTAACTTGCCTCTCACCTGGAGGCCCCAGGTTCGATTTCCGGCCAGGATAGGGATTCTTACCTGCATCTAAGGGCTTGTTCAAGGTCTAATCAGCCTACGTGATTGCAACTGAAGGGCTATCTGGCGGTGAGATGGCGATCCCGGTCTAGAAAGCCAAGAATAACGACCGAGAGGATTCGTCGCAGTGACCATGCGCCATGACCGTATAATCAGCTGGCCTTCAGAGCTGTGATCGCTTAGTAGGCCATGGTCCATGAGGGCTGTAGTATCATGGGGTTTCTGGACCACCTGATCATAGGGACTTTTTATGTAGTTTTGGGGGTGTAATATCCACCCCCAAGTACTTCCCACATGCTCTTCACGATCCTGTATAAAGCAGGCCATGAAGGCTCCTGGGGGGAGAGAAGGGTACGTTAAAAGTTTCCACTATTCGTATCTTAGCACCAGATCGTGCGATAGTGTATGCCTGGATGACTTTGCACCTGGTACTCATTATTGATGTAGGCTGAATTAACCCTGGTTTAAGTACCTCTCAAGAAGTGGAAATATAGTTTTTAAATATTACAATTTCTTTACGTGAATCGAACCTGCGAGCTTCCCTGTGAACCAACCACGCCATCATTGCCATGGCTAGGCTAGGTTCAGGAAATTAATGTAGACCATGTCCAACCAATCTCCATATCACTCTGGTTCCTAGCGCTGAGCGCGTGCAATAAGACTCTGGTTGAGACTTAAGACTGGTTCAATACGGTACCGTTGAGCACAGGCGGTAGGACGCTAGTTGACTCTTACACAGGCATGTACCGTTGAGCATGTTTAGAAAGACTCCGGTTGATACGAAGTTAAACAGGTACATACCGTTGAGCACATGGAGTAGGAAGTTGGATGAGGTTAAGTTAGATACAACATTGAAACATACCGTTGGCCACACGCAGTAGGAAGATAGATGAGGTTAAGTTAGATACAACCATGAAACATGGCGTTGATAACATGCAGTAGGAAGATATATGAGGTTTAATTAGATACAACCATGAAACATACCGTTGATAACATGCAGTAGGAAGATATATGAGGTTTAATTAGATACAACCATGAAACATACCGTTGATAACATGCAGTAGGAAGATCTATGAGGTTTAATTAGATACAACCCTGAAACATACCGTTGAGCACATGCAGTAGTCAATTAGGTGAGGTTAAGTTAGATACAACCCTGAAACATACCGTTGAGCACATGCAGTAGGACGCTGGCCGAGTCTAAATTAGACGGGCTGCAGGTGTAGTTCCCAGAGTCTTCGCGCCGCCCGTTGTAGATGACGAGCGTGCCTACGGTTGTGTCTGGACCCACTCGCTCCATGCGGATGTCCTTAGCGCTGCGATCGTAGTTGAGGACACGCTCGTTGTCATGGTACCAGAAGATATAGGCCGGCTCCTCTAAGGACTGGGTGATTACACACTTGAGGTTCACGGTACTGCCCGTCTTCACGTATATGTCTGACTCACCAAGAATCTCTATCTTCGGCACTGAAACAAAACAACAGAACTATTAAACACTATCATCTACAACAATATGATTAATATTGGATTTCACTTCATGATTTTATTTTTAGGTGGCCGACACAATTACAAAATATGCTCAACAAGCTGAATGAAGCATCGGAGGAGACTCACTTGAGATGAATCTACGAACGACAATAGGTGGAGGTCCATGGTGGATATCGGAAGAAGTCTACATTCAGGACTGGATGACAATAGATTGAAGGAAGAGAAGACAAAAAAGAGAAGGAGCAGAATAGGAAACTTTTCTGAATCATTTAGATAGTCTTATAGCTTACTGGCTGTTCTAACCGTCGCTGACGGGTTCCTGAACTACTTAATAATCATATGATTAGCAGGGGAGGTTACGTAGATACCACTCATGTGGATCGCGATCAACAGAAACTGTTCACTGCGCAATGTTGCACCCTATGCTTTGACAGCCATGGATAGCACGGTTGTTAGAACTTATGCCCTACAATTAAAATGTAAATGTCACTCACATTTCAGAAGAAAAAGCTAAGGAAAATGCAAAATACTACAGTAATCTATCATGAACTTTCTACGGGAAACAGGAGAGAGTCAGTGTGAGGTGGCTTTTGTAATTGAGACCTCAGTGTTCTAAACCCCCTCGTCGAAAGTAAAACACCGGAAAGTAACAAATGAACACATTATTCCTCAGATCGCTTTAGATTCCCTACCATAGCAAGTCTCTTTTAGGATACAATGTTAACGATTTAAACATTTATATTTATTCTAAAATTACACTTAAAGAAATGGAAATTGCAACACCATGAAGGCATTGGCCGTTTGTGTTGATTTTCAAGATATGGAAAGCCGCCATGTAGATATGTAAACGATCAAAGTTTCAGGCCCATTGGATTGTTGCTACAGGTCTCCCCACGTGATTGCTCGCAGAAGAATCAACTCCAGTATGCGGACTCTGGTGCAGCGTATTTGACTTGAAGTCTGTGCAGTGAAGTATTCTCCGTCAAACATGCCTCGACGACAGAGAAGAGCACGCTATCAACAACTGTCGCCATTTGAGAGGCTTCGCATAATTGGACTGTGTGAGGCTGGATTATCGCTAAGGGCCGTCGCTGCACGTGTTGGCCGACAAGCATCTACGGTACAACGTGTATGGCAGCAGTGGTCAAATGAAGGTACTGGCACAGACCCAGCGCGACAGACAACTGTGAGAGAGGACCGCCGCATCATTTGGATGGCCTGGATGGATCCCCATGCAACAGCAGCGCAAATTCGAGCAGCTGTGGCACCCCACGTTACACAACAAACAGTTGGTAATCGCCTGCGTGCAGCTGGCTTACGAGCCCGTGTCCCTGCAGAAGGTGTTCCATTGACCCCACAACAGCGACGTGTAAGGCTGGCATGGTGTCGAGAAAGATCGACGTGGGTCGACGAATGGCATAGGGTCGTCTTTAGTAAAGAATCACGCTTCTGTCTTGCCCGCAGTGATCGCCGGAATCGTGTGCGCCGACGTACCGGGGAGAGGGGCCGTCCAGATCTTATTGTCGAGAGGCACACAGGGCCAACACTAAGCATTATGATCTGGGGAGCTGTTGGCTTTAATGTGAAATCACAATTAGTGCTTGTTGAGGGCACTATGACTGCTCGACAGTACGTTGATAGGGTACTCAATCCAGTGATTGTACCTATGATGGCGAACATTGCTAATGGGATGTTTCAGTAGGACAATGCCCGGGTTCACACTGCACGCATCTCCAGGAAAGCTCTCCATGACATCACAACCTTAGAATGGCCCGCCAGATCCCCGGACCTCAGTCCTATTGAGCATGTGTGGGACATGATGGGTCGACAACTGGCCAACCGTCCTCAGCTACCCCCAACTCTGGAACAACTGACCCGTGCAGTGCAGCAAGCATGGGGCATAATTCCTCAGGAAGCGATCCAGGGCCTTATTGACTCCATGCCTCAACGAATTCATCAATGTCTTGCAGCTCGTGGTGGGCACATCCTGTATTGATTGTTGTCCAAACTTGCGGTCAGAGGGACCTGAAAGTGTAATCATCGAATTACAACTGAACACTCGTCCTGCATGTTCAATTGCAGCAATGAAGCACCACTCCTTCTGAGTGTTGCAATTTCCAATTTTTTCAGTGCATATTTGAGATTTTATTGAATTTGACACTGAAATAGAAAACATAAATCTCGATTTATGAATTTGCAAACGAAATAAAATAAAATAATTGTTTCCAAGCTCCTCACTTGTATATTTTCTGTCTGACGTCCATTGGTCAACTCTTGTTCTATTTTGACCCTGTCGGTGTTAGATCTGAGAGGCCTAACGATTCCTTCAGTTTGACACTCGTCTTGGTCTTTGTCTTTCTTTTCCCAATTCCATAATTCCTCGAAGGTACATATCAGATTAGAATTAAGAGGGTAAAGTTTCTTCCCCGTCAAACAATAATCACCTTCTCAACATCTAAATTGTATGAAAGATCTCCATTAAAAGTAGTTTTTAAAAATTATTAATCATGTCGCAAAAATTAAGAAAATACGGAATTATTTAGAAGTGGGTGGATTCTTCATCAGGTTATATATTGTTAAAACTGCGTCTTGTGTGAACTGGATCAGTACTATGTAGGTTTTTCTATCGTGGTCTTGAAGACGATTATTGACATTTGTGGATTTTTAACATTTGAACTACAGTTCTTGTTTTTCAATTCATTCATTTGCATTATTACCCTTGATTGTCCACCATTTGGCCACTTAATAGTGATAAAGGACAGGGATTGGTTCTATATTTTTTCGCCATGAGGCCTGTCTTGGCTTTACTACAAGGAGAGTAGTAGTGAGTGGGAGGTAAAGTTAGATGGACATCTTTATTGACTAGTTACAGTGGGTGGATTCTCCATCAGCTTATATATTGTTAAATTGGCGTCTTTTGTGAACTGAACCAGTGCTGTAGCGGTCTTGAAGAAGATTATTGACACTTGTGGATTTTTCTTTAAGCTTAGGCGGACTGAAGTACCTAAAAGTAATACATTTGTGGGAAATGTCACGCTTAGTAACCGCAGCTGTGTGAAAATCTTTGTTCGTTGTTGCTAATACCTAGAACAAGATATTACTACATGGACCCAATGAGACGCTTATTTAAAAAATGCAGCAAATAAAAAAAACATTCAAAACTAAGAAGTTGATGGGAAACGGAGCTCCATAACGCGAAAAACAAATCAACAAATCAACAAATCAGATTTCATTTTTATCCCGTAGTGGCATCAAATCAACTAAGGTTAAGGTTGAAGGAAAAATCCCACCTTCCAGTAATTTACTTTTTATGGCTAGTTTATGTAATTAAAAACATATTCCAGCCTAAAATCTAGTTGAATGACTAAAAAGGACTTGTTTCGTTCCTCTGATTTTGAACATTTTCAGCTATAAAAACATGTATTAAGGTACAAAAATTGACACATATGAAATAAAAAACCATTTATGATTATAAGATAAAATATTCCTTCATATAAAGTTAAAACACTCAACAAGTGAATGTTCGAATTTGTAATACAATCTGTCTGAGTAGGGAACCTAGAAAGTGATCTTTCTGCTAAATGTTGGAGAGGTTGCTATAGTTTTTTAGTATGTAATCTCGATAACTTGTGGATGACGATAGACTTAAGTTTAAAATACGATGACCGGGAGAAACTCCTTAATAAAACCGAAGTTGAGGTTAAAACTTTATAGAAAGTTTTGAGGTGTTGAAGGGAATCTCCCGGCCGGTTTATTCTCTTGCATCGTCAGCTGACTAAACTAAACTAAGTCCATGTCAAATTGGAAGTTGAAAATCATGCTTGCTGCTAATAATGTACCAAATCCTACGGGGTGAATTGGCCAAAACATAATGTGTCCAATCAATGAATGACGATCCATTCCCGGGGCACATGATGAGCAGCAACAGAACACAATGATTAATTTACATTGTTGTGTTCGATGATTTTATTTAATACTTTTTAACTAATCAGAGGCGTCAATGTAAATAACTTAGTTCTGATCATTTTACAGTATATTAAAATACATATTTCCTGATGATTACAGTGAAGTTGATGACTTTCAAATGGAAGTGTTTTAAACTTCAGTACCAAAAAGTATCAAATCCACAATATTTTCTTGGATATTACTTTCAACTGTAAAAGGTTTAGGATAATCACTTTGTATAACAATGCATTTTTCTATCTGAACATAATACAAGTTAAAATTTTACACTCTGAGTGTTTCTCCTCTCCTCAGTAAAATTTTACTTTCGGAGTAGTTTCGTTTTGGAAATGAGCTTCTGATATGAGGAAACAGTAACTCCGGATAAGAGTCACTCATTGCAAGGTGAATATAATTAATCTGACGATATTTTAAATACAGCTGATAGTAACAGAAGGAGAGGCAAACTAAGGAAAATATGACTGGATTGTTGTTGTTACTAGTTGCTTTACGTCGCACCGACACAGATAGGTCTTACGGCGACGATGGGACAGGAAAGGGCTAGGAGTGGGAAGGAAGTGGCCGTGGCCTTAATTAAGGTTCAGCCCCAGCATTTGCCTGGTGTGAAAATGGGATTATGGATTATGTACAGGAAATTCTGAGAAAGTTGGAGAGTTAAGGAGGTGAAGAGCTGTTGGCAATGAACGAGAAGAATGGACAAAATTTGTGTAGGAGGTTAAGACTAAGCGAGTTCATCCCAACGCTGATGGTTAGGTAAAGATTCACAGTATTAAAACAACAAACTAGCACTGCCTTTGAATTTTACATAATAAATTATTAACTATATCACAGTATATTGACTGACATAATGTTTTTGAAATGCAATGAGTCACTTGCATAAAATTCTGCTCAAAAAAGAAAAAAAATAATCTGACGTTTAACTCCTGTGGCAAAATGTATAGTTTACATAGATATTCAGTTTTAATTAACAGACATGGATGCAGAGATAAACGAACGTGTGGGAAAGTAATTTGACAGATTTATACCAATAAGGTAAATATCAAAATGCTTCACATTGGCAGCTTGTAATATCGAACTGTCAGTTACAGTCATTTAGTAGAAGATTCTGGTTTGTAACAATTACTGAACACAACTTCGTTTTTCATGCTGTATACTGTAAACATAACATGTGATGAAGTTCTACTGATTACAAACAATGGAGAGAAAATCGGAATATTATTGAAAGGTTGACGAATAGTGAATGGTTATGATAGAGATATTAATATAGAGAACATGTGTCTCGTAACTCCCTCTGTGGGTAACTGGTGGCCTGCAGATTCCAAGACGACGGGTTCAAATTCGGCAAAGTTAGTCGGAATTTTTAAGGGCGATGAGGAAGTCCATTTTACTTTCCATGTCGTACGTTATAGACATGTAAAAGATTTCCGGCAAAATTAGTTCAAACTTAGCTTAGGTTGTCCAACAGAGAGCCTAATTTCTCTGCCATCTCGCAGATAGTTCTGAAAGGTAAACATCTTCTCTCCTTACCGCACAATAGGGGAAATTTTATAATATAATATAATATAATATAATATAATATAATATAATATAATATAATATAATATAATATAATATAATATAATATAATATAATATAATATAATATAATATAATATAATATAATATAATATACCCTATAGTAGAATAGAACGTCTCAGACACTCCAGATGGCGTCAGATTAAATGCTTCCGCACGGCAGCTTTATTATTATTATTATTATTATTATTATTATTATTATTATTAATAATATTTTACAAGCGAATGGGCCACTGAGGATCACGCTACAACATTTCTTTTCTCTGTGTTTTCTCTGTGTCCAATACTCCTTCATGCATTCGCTGACCTGCTTCTGTTGTTCATCTCTCCAGGCTCTTCCGGTCTTCCTAGTTCTTCCTGCGGCTTGAACACCTTCCAAATTCTTCAGTGTTTTCCTAAACGTATTCTCTTCTAACAGCTGGTCTTCCAAGATGCTTTACCTTTCCATATCCTTCTTCGTTTCCTTAATCAATGCTGTAGTGTTTTTTTCCCCCAGAAAGTATTATTATTATTATTATTATTATTATTATTATTATTATTATTATTATTATTATTATTATTATTATTATTATTATTATTAATTTATTAATTATTTACTACCGGGATCCTCCGTGGCTCAGGCAGCAGCGCGCCAGCCTCTCGCCGCTTGGTTCCGTGAATCAAATCCTGGCCTCTCCATATGAGACTGTGCTGGACAAAGCGGAGGCGGGACAGGTTTTTCTTCGGGTTCTCCGGATTTCCCTGTCATCTTCTATTCCAGCAATACTCTCTAACATCATTTCATTTCATCTGTCAGTCATTAATCACTGCCCCAGGAGAGTGCTACAGGCTTCGTCAGCCGGCACGATTCCTATCCACACCACTAGATTCATTCCATTCCTGACCCGGTAATATGACTGGCAACAGGCTGAGAATTTTCAATGAATTAGTTACGAGAAACGATCAACATGTTCTCATCAACGTGATGCTCCTGGGACAAAAATGACTAGAGATCACGAATGGTGAAATGTGAAATTAAAATATATTTCACTCCTCGGATCATGCCGGCCCCGTGGTGTAGGGGTAGCGTGCCTGCCTCTTACACGGAGGCCCCGGGTTCAATTCCCGGCCATATTAGGGATTTTTATCTGGACCTGAGGGCTGATTCGAGGTCCACTCAGCCTACGTGATTAGAACTGAGGAGCTATCTGGCAGTAAGATAGCGGCCCCGGTCTAGAAAGCCAAGAATAACGGTCAAGAGGATTCGTCGTGCTAACCACACGGCACCTCGTAATCTGCAGGCCTTCGGGTTGAGCAGGGGTCGCTCCTTCATGGGCTGTAGTGCTATGGGGTTTGTTTGTTTTCCTCGGATCTCAGATACTTTTGGGGTTGGCAGAGGGGGAACATGGCCAAGGAGGCGAGAAAATGAAATGAAAGAAGAAGACGAAATGAACCAAATCATCGAAACCTTAAGTTTTACGTGAAAATACTTTATGATTCTTAAACCACGCGGCATTATTTTTTAAAGTTATTGTATTTGTACCTAATTTGAGAACCTGTTGGTACAACTTAGGAAACTAGTTTTCTAACTTTTACGTATCGCAGACTTCCAGAAAACTGATAATATAGTTATTCAAATGGCTAACACTGAACTTTCTCTAAACATAGCAGACATAATGTTTCTTGGCTTCTGAAATAACCCTGGTACTCATCATTAAAGTCAAAGGAAATCAAGCACGAAAACTGCTGTCATTCAAGGAATCTTTCCCATCCCTAAGGTTTTCAAAGTACTCTCTCATACCTTGTATTTAATTTCCTGTGGAAGTTTTGGAAAATAACCTTCTGTGTACAACATAATTGTATTTTTGTTCTCTTTTGGCATTCAGTGACCCATATTTACATCTTCAACGTTCGTTTGCAAATTAAATTATATCTAGTAATGTAACAAATTCTATTTTCGTGAGTTAAATTAAAGGAGTGTACTCTAGGCGCGGCACATTACATAAGTAAAGTTTCAGTCTTCTTTTGTGTGATTTGAGTAGCAATGACATTGTCGGCTGGGCTTGGAAGAGATAATGAAAAGCGACAGCTAGCAGCACAGGCGACAGATGAGAACCTCTCTCTTCTCTCTTTCTCTCTCTCTCTCTCCCTCTCTCTCTTATTCCTCTCCACATTATCATTTTTACAGAATGAAAATAGCTGGAAGGTTCCTCTCAGTGATTGGAGAACTCGTATCAACCCACTTATTTGAGAGGAGGGAAAGAAGAAGACACAGAGAAATAATAAAAGTGAAGATGGGGTTAATGTGAATGGAACCTGTTGACGTCACTCTCCCGCAGGTCTTCCCTGTAAACAATTACGACACCCAGTCTGCCCCCGTTTCCTTCCACCCTTCTTCTTTGTCGTTTGTGACCTCATTATACACCTTCCGCACGACGAGAAATTCACTTTTAGTTCCAACCATCCCTCGTCCTTTTGTTTGACCCACAAAACAAAAGCGACCAAAACAGAGTAGTGTTACGCATGGAAATTACGACAAGGTAGCTTATCGTCTGTCCACAGTGTGTGGAAAATAACATCACTGGCGGCATCTATCTGCCTCAAGTACATCGCAGACAGAGAAATCCATAACTTATTCTCTTTCTCTCTCTCTCTTGGATCTCATTACATTTTGAAATGTACATGCAGAGCAGCCGCCTCTGTGGTGTAGTGGTTAGTGTGATTAGCTGCCACCCCCAGAGGTCCGGGTTCAATTCCCGGCTCTGCCAAGAAATTTAAAAAGTGGTACGAGGGCTGGAACGGGATCCACTCAGCCTCGGGAGGTCAAATGAGTAGAGGTGGGTTCGATTCCCACCTCAGCCATCCCAGAAGTGGTTTTCCGTGATTTCCCACTTCTCCTTCAGGCAAATGCCGGGATGGTACCTAACTTAATGCCACGGCCGCTTCTTTCCCTCCTCCTTGCCTGTCCTTTCCAATCTTCTCATTCCTCCACAAGGTCCCTGTTCAGCATAGCATGTGAGGCTGCCTGGAATAGGTACTGGTCATTCTCCCCAGTTGTATCCCCCGACTCAAAGTCTGAAACTCCAGGACACTGCTCTTAAGGCGGTAGAGGTGGGATCCCTTGCTGAGTCCGAGGGAAAAACCAACCCTGGAGGGTAAACCGATTAAGAAAGAAAGAAATAACATGTAGAGCAAAGCGGTTTATTAAAAGTTTGTTTAAGATTGCGAGATCGAATTCAGACGCAAAAAAGTAGAATTTATAACTGCTAAATCGTAGACTCTCATTTCAATATATTTGTTAGAACTTCAAATGCAAACCTGCGGTCTAGGTACAGAGAGCCTTCCTCTTACCCAGAGGTCACGATTCGTTCCCCAACTGGGTCAGGGTTTTTACCTACGGTGAGATACATGCCCCGCACTAGAAAGCCAAAAATGACGGCCGAGAGGATTAGTTGTGCTGCCCACGAGTTAATTCGCAATCTACAGGCTTTCGGACTGAGAAGCGGTCGCTTGGCATGTCATGGCCCATCAGGGTTATATCATCATGTGATGTGCTTGTTTTGAATTTGAATCGTTAAATCTCTCTCCTGAAAAGAAATGTTTTGAGGTATATGCATTGTTGGCCTACGTCTAGATAATTAGTCATTTACACGTCAAGTCCTTGCCTCACTTTTTACGGGCGTTCTGAGAAAGCGTACTTATACATCGTGGTCAACTGGAAAACAGTGAGTTCATTGAACTTACTTTTCTACTCAAGAGTGGAAATCTCCATAGCTCACTAACGTGAACGTCTTCATTGTTGGCTTTTCCATGGTTCTATCACACTACATGAATGTTCTCAGAGATCTTCATTTTAGGCATTTACAAATCAAACCTTTTTTACTTCTGCGAATTTTCCCGGCGTTTGGTGGTCCATACAAATTTCAGACTTTAAAACGAATGGGAAGGAAATACTCTGTTTTATCGACATGTACACTTATGACTCGTGTATAGCTAAATGAATGTTGGTCAATGTTGGTACTTCTTGTATCTATCATAGACGCGATTGAAATCATTGCAAGAATTTGTCACATTACCGCGTATTGGAGAAGTTTCAAGTTAGTCCGGTTTCTTGACTGAATGGTCAGCGCTGAGACCTTCGATTCATAGGGTCCGGGATTCGATTTGATTCGAGAATTTTAATCGCGTCTAGTTCATTCCTCTGACTCGGCGATTCGGTGTTTGTGTTTGTCCCAGCACTCTCCTCTTCATACAGTCACAATACACTGCAATACCAAAACAACATACCTCTACATACGGTTGGCGCCAGGAAGGGCATCCGGCCGTAAAACAGGGTGACACATTTCACACCAGTGATCCCATCATGGTGTGGGAAAAGCGGGGGAAGAAGGAGAAGAAACTTGAAGCGAGTACTTACCATGAAATGAACAAGAGTTTTGATAATAAGGGACATATTATGATGAAAATTGGGACAATACAAACTGAACTATACACGCGTCCATCCTAATCCTCATTCATATATACCTTGGAGTGTGTGTTGTGGTGAAAACATGTTCGAAGAATTAGTGACTTCCATGGCTGAACGCTGACTAGAATTGCCAACTACTTACTCCTCATTTGCAGTATTAATGGTTCGTTAACATCCCCAAATATTTGATTGTTCACCACTAGTCAGTGACAGGGAAGTTCTTGATGCTGCAAGATAGTGTATTTGGTTTGTTACTTTGAATATTTTGGGGAAAACGAGGCGTAAGAGATCATTCTTTCTTTGATTGAAATAAGGTAACAATGTTGATTGGTTAGATTTTGTCAGTTATACCCGTCGCCACGTTATCTCAACGGCACAGATACATTAACGATGATGATGATGATGATGATGATGATAACTTTAATTTTCAGACTTCGCCGTTAATTCATAAAGTGGTTCTTTTAAATTTATGTTAATACCCTCTCATACAGCCTACCTCCATGCATGACATTCATTCTCAGAGAGGTTATTTGCGAAGAATGAAGGTACAACATCACTTGTAACATTGACACTTCAATCTTTGGTGACATTTTCAACACATTCATGATTTATACAGAATATTCAATATACATAGATCTTTGAACTGAACAGTTTGCAATGCATGAATCCCTTAGAATCTAATATCCACTGCCAGAACACGTAAAAGACTTTATACTTCGTATATCATTCAAACAATCTTAGATGTGAAAGCCATTTTATTTTGTGAAGTATATTCATGGTTTGTGGTATTTCGATACTCTCGTCTGTCAAATTGTTGGTGATGATAATGAAAATAGCATTTACCCCACCTCCAAGCAAACTGACCAGAAGCTCAACCTCTGTGACACGATGACGTACTTACCGACCACGTTAAGCGTGATGAAGTGACTCATCTTGGGCTCCGTGCTCACTTGGCACTCGTATTGGCCGGCGTCTCGGGCCTGCACGTATTTGATCTGAAGCGTCCACGTATCGGTCGCCTCTACCAGGAAGGCTTGGAAACGCTCATCCGCGATGAAGGTGTAGCGATCCACCGTGAGGATGTGCGCGTCTCGACGGCGAATCCACGAGACCTGGAACAAGATCATACAATACTCATTGGTGTGGGCTTCAAAAATCAAATACAGCAGTCGAGAATCATGGAGGACATTCCCAGAAGTACCTGATTTTCTCTCTTCTACGTAGTATGTCTCAAATAATTGAGAGATTGAATGTAAAAACCTACAGTACGCATCTTATACGGATATAATTTAACTAAGTCTGTAACAATTATTGTACTAAGGAGGCAAACGTTGCAGTTATCATTGTTTGCTCCTATTATTTCCATTGTTAATATCATACTCTACAGAAAATATGTCGTCGAAACAGTATCATTTCTTTTTCTTTAAATGAAACGATTTCATTCCATGAAAGTAGCGTTTGTCCCATGTTATATCTAGGCTTTTAAGCGTAACATATTAAATCAAAAATCTTACTTTTGAGAAAAAGCGGTTTTATAGTTTACACCGACTTAGTACCAGTATTTGCTCTGATAATATGAATATTAACAATTTAACAAATTATGCAGTGGATTTGTTAAGAATTTCTAGAATAATATTCTGTATCTAAAAATGTATTTTTCGTAGCCAGCCAAATTTAACTAAGACTTTTATAAAAGCATGACTCTGATAAACCGTGCTTAGTATGTTTCACCGGCCACGAGTCGTTCAAGAAAAGTGACATAACTAAATGGAATATGAATGTGTTCCACCTACTTATTTTTTAGTACATATAAAATTTAGAGCACTTACGACACAATGTGTTATCTTATTCTGAAGGTGATTTACCTTTAAAAATTTAAATTAAGTTTCTACAAATCAATGCCAATAATAACACGAAAAGGTACTAACAACAATTAGCAACAAATGTTTAAACATTATCATTGCATCAAGTCATCTCAGACTTGTGATGTCCATCAGCTAATGAATAATGCGAATAAGCCACATAGAACAATAATCGTTAACAGAAAAAACACACACATTCCATCTAAGTCACTACAAAGATTACAATTAATTCTGGTTAAAATACTAAGTTACTTAATGCATTTTGCATCAGTTAAATTCGTTTCTCGAGATTCAGCTAGAGAATAAAACGTGAGTAACGAAGTGACTAACAAAGTGACCTGGTAGGACTTAATGTTAATGACTTGATGTGACGAAGTATCTATGTAGTTTTAAACAATACTTAGTAAAGTATAATGACATAAATGTTGTCTCAACGAACAAAAAAGGAAGGAAAAGAAAAGAGAGATAGAAAGATGAAGTGCATGTCATTTTATAAGTTCCTCGCAGCTACACTATTCCGAGAAACAATTGAACATATAACGTATGTTGTGGGTATCCCAGGGTCTATATCTACATAAGAGGTGAGTTATATTTTGATAATAATTAAAATGAAGTATGATAAAAATATTAAATATGAGGAATATAAAATATCACGTGCTCGTTCAGTTTTGAGTGACTATACAATTACCTAAGACAAAGACTCAGGGGATTCATGTACGGGAGAAGCTGAGTCGATACATACATCGTACCGTGCTATTTCGCAAAGGACATTTCTTGTCGTAATCCTTAAGCCTTTAAGTGCTATGTATTTCCAGATGTATAAACACCCCTGTGCTGAGTAATTTTCGTACTACTTAGCTTCATTCTGTACGAAGCCCATAATTCAATTTAACACATTTTCTCTCCTCCAATTCGTTCCATATAATTCATTAAGTTACATTTTATATACACACACATGTAATGTCATCATAGAGAGAGTTACCAGTCCTGGGATCTCCCGGCACTAAAAGCCATACGCCATTTCATTTCATAGAGAGAGTAAATCTGAAGTAAAAGGCTCTGCAGACTATTAAAAGACATCAGGTAAGTCTACTTGCAAATGACAGCACCTCAGACAGCTGGAATGAAAATGAAAACCTGGGTCAGGGATGCAATGAATGAATCATATAAAGGCTGTTAGTAAGATAGGGTCGCCACTCCCAAAGTGATGGATATTAATGACTGATAGATGCTATGAAATGAGAATGGAGAGTGTTGCTGGAATGAAAGATGACAGGGAAAACCGGAGTACCCGGAGAAAATCCTGTCCCGCCTCCGCTTTGTCCAGCACAAATCTCACATGGAGTGACCGAGATTTGAACCACGGTATCCAGGGGTGAGAGGCCGACGCTCTCAGACAGATGGAATATGGACCGTAAAATGCGCTCGCACAACGACGAACCATTTCGTTAATAGTATTACCGTATGGTAGCACACAAGACGAACCGTTTCGTCAATAGCGCCTCAAATAAATGAAATATGGAACTAAACATCAGCGTAGTAACGAACCGTCTTGTCAATAATATTGCTGCAGGGTAGCCGCCATGACGAACTGTGTCGTAAAGAGCACTCTGAAGATTTGTCCAATACACACTTGAGAAGTTATATTATATTACGGGCAGTGTTTAAGGCAATTTGTAGCGAATGCTGTCATACGAACACTTTCTAAGAGCATAGAAATGTACCCTCGTAGGACAGAGTGTAGATGAACCTCCATGTGTTGACTAATGAAGGAATTTCTAAGACATTATGCTCCTCTTTTTCAGTCGTGCTTGTACTCGGGGATTTTTTATTATCTCCTGTTTTAATACTCTTTTATTTCAGGATGACCCAATAAATGTACATCCACATGTATACACACATAATTCTAATCAACCATGAATGGCCACACTTACTAAGTGCTGTCTCTCTTCAGTATGGTACAGTAGGTGGGGAATGAACGTTGCTCACGTCCGCAGGATTTACCTCCACATTGCCCTGCACGTGTTCCCTGGGTGGTGCTAAACGAGCAACAACACATTGGCGGCCAAACTATCAACAGACGTTGATTTCCTGGCCAAATGGACTCAGAACTTCTGCAAATGGTCCTTCTCAGGACCAACCTGCAAAGATACTAGGACCTTCTTTACGAATATGCCAAATAAACATCGAAGGAATATCCAGATCGAAGAGTGAACATCTTTCTAGAATCCTTCTTGAAAACAACATCGATTTAGTGGCCATTCAAGAAACTCATACTGCGACTGAGGAACAGCTAAGATCGAGAGGAAAGATCCCTGGTTATATTGTTATTGGGGCAACCTACCACCAGACGTATGGGGCAGCAACTTTTGCTCGTTCGAATCTACAAGATGTTCGGCTCATTTCAGCAACTGTGACTGACGATGTTCATGTGGTAACTGTTGACATATCGGGCATCAAAGTGGTAAATGTGTATAAACCACCATCTGTGGCTTGATCAAATGAAGTGCTCCTCACCCAGAATCATCCAACAATATATGTCGGAGATTTCAACAGTCACCATCCGAACTGGAAATATGATGATACAGATGAATGTGGCTCTCATCTAGTCACCTGGGCTGAAGCTAATAATCTACACTTGGTTTTCGATGTAAAAGATAGACGAACCTTTAAGTCAGCCCGCTGGAAGAGAGAATACAATCCTGATCTTAGCTTTATCACTGAAGATGTAAACGGTATTGTCCTGCCTACTACAAGGAAAGTAACGGAAAACTTTCCCCACAGTCAACACAGACCTGTCATGATAACTACAGGAATACAAATACCTTTGGTTAAAAGCACACATCGACCACGCTGGAATTTCAATAAAGCCAAGTGGAATTGCTTTTTAGAAGATCTTGACAAATGTGTCCGATTCATAAAACCTATTCAGTCTAACTACGAGCGTTTTGCTGGACTTATTATCTCAATTGCCAAGAAATACACTGCCTGACAGAGCAAATGCAACACCAAGGAGGAGTGGTTCGAAAGGGATGAAAGTTGGGGAAAAAACAGAGACGGCACGGACGAATAATTGATGTTTATTTCAAACCGATATGCAGGTTACACAATGCGCACGGCATCGACTCAGTAGGATGTAGGACCACCGCGAGCGGCGATGCTGATGCACGCAGAAACACGTCGAGGTACAGAGTAAATAAGAGTACGGATGGTGTCCTGAGGGATGGTTCTCCATTCTCTGTCAACCATTTGCCACAGTTGGTCGTCCGTACGAGGCTGGGGCAGAGTTTGCAAACGGCGTCCAATGAGATCCCACACGTGTTCGATTGGTGAGAGATCCGGAGAGTACGCTGGCCACGGAAGCATCTGTACACCTCGTAGAGCCTGTTGGGAGATGCGAGCAGTGTGTGGGCGGGCATTATCCTGCTGAAACAGAGCATTGGGCAACCCCTGACGGTACGGGAGTGCCACCGGCCGCAGCACATGCTGCACGTAGCGGTGGGCATTTAACGTGCCTTGAATACGCACTAGAGGTGACGTGGAATCATACGCAATAGCGCCCCAAACCATGATGCCGCGTTGTCTAGCGGTAGGGCGCTCTACAGTTACTGCCGGATTTGACCTTTCTCCACGCCGACGCCACACTCGTCTGCGGTGACTATCACTGACAGAACAGAAGCGTGACTCATCGGAGAACACGACGTTCCGCCATTCCCTCATCCAAGTCGCTCTAGCCCGGCACCATGCCAGGCGTGCACGTCTATGCTGTGGAGTCAATGGTAGTCTTCTGAGCGGACGCCGGGAGTGCAGGCCTCCTTCAACCAATCGACGGGAAATTGTTCTGGTCGATATTGGAACAGCCAGGGTGTCTTGCACATGCTGAGGAATGGTGGTTGACGTGGCGTGCGGGGCTGCCACCGCTTGGCGGCGGATGCGCCGATCCTCGCGTGCTGACGTCACTCGGGCTGCGCCTGGACCCCTCGCACGTGCCACATGTCCCTGCGCCAACCATCTTCGCCACAGGCGCTGCACCGTGGACACATCCCTATGGGTATCGGCTGCGATTTGACGAAGCGACCAACCTGCCCTTCTCAGCCCGATCACCATACCCCTCGTAAAGTCGTCTGTCTGCTGGAAATGCCTCCGTTGACGGCGGCCTGGCATTCTTAGCTATACACGTGTCCTGTGGCACACGACAACACGTTCTACAATGACTGTCGACTGAGAAATCACGGTACGAAGTGGGCCATTCGCCAACGCCGTGTCCCATTTATCGTTCGCTACGTGCGCAGCACAGCGGCGCATTTCACATCATGAGCATACCTCAGTGACGTCAGTCTACCCTGCAATTGGCATAAAGTTCTGACCACTCCTTCTTGGTGTTGCATTTGCTCTGTCAGTCAGTGTATATTCCAAGAAGGCTGCAGAAAGAGTATATCCCTGGATGGAATGAAACTTGTGAGACACTCCATGAGGGGTATTTACAGGGTGGAGATCCTGAAATAGCAAGTGCTCTGTTACAGAGTTTAGATAAATCTCGACAGCAGAAGTGGAACAATACGGTTGAGACTATGGAGTATGGACTATGGTCTTCTCAGGAAACTTACCGGAAGCAGAACCTGCCACAAGAGAAATGGATGCATCATCCTCAACGTAGTAGCTGAACATATTGTTAATATGTCACGAGCGCCCTCTGATAAGAAACATACCGTCCAAGTAAAGAAGTTGCTCAAACTACAGAAAAGCAACTTGCAGGAGAACTCTATACACTCGGAACCATTTTCACATCTGGAAGTAGATACTGCTATTAAAAGCCTCAAACCAGGTAAAGCTGCTGGCGTTGATGGGATATTTCCTGAGTTTCTGATACATAGTGGTCCAAACACAAGGCTCTGGTTGGCTAAATTCTACTCTAATATATTATCGTCTGGACATCTACCATATGAATTCCGGGTAAGCAAGATCATAGCAATTCTGAAACCCGGTAAACCGGAAGACAAAGTCGATAGCTACCGTCCAATAGCATTGCTGAGTGTTTGCTAAAAACTCCTTGAGAGACTTGTGTACAATAGAATTAGTTCAGCCATTAATGAAGTGATCCCAGTAGAGCAAGCTGGATTCGGGCAGAACCGAAGCTGTGTTGACCAGGTGCTAGCACTAACAACTCACATTGAAGCTGGTTTTCAAAGGGGTACTAAAACATCTGTAGTCTTTGTAGATCTAAAGGCTGCATATGATACTGTGTGGAGGCAAGGGTTGATGTTGAAGCTGCAACGAGTTATTCCTTGCAAAACTGTAACCACACTGATCAACAATATGCTAACCGAAAGGCTCTTCCGTGTCGTCATGTATGATGACATTAGTCGTCTTAGGAAACTAAAAAATGGTCTTCCCCATGGATCAGTATTGGCACCTCTTCTGTTCAATCTCTACATATCAGATATCCCTGAGACAAAATCATTAAAATTTTCTTATGCAGACGACCTAGCCATTGCCATTCAACATCCAGATCTCAGCCATGCCGAGGCCATGCTGACGTCTGATCTGAATACACTTAGCTGTTACTTCCGAAACTGGAGACTACAACCCAGCATGAATAAGACAGAATCTGCTTGCTTCCATCTCCACAACAAGTTGGCTAATACAAAAGTCCAAATATGCTTCAATGGCTCAGTGCTAAAGCACAATCCTAATCCAAAGTACCTCGGAGTAACGCTTGACCGAACCCTATCTTATAGAAAGCAAAATGAAAACCTCTGATCTAAGTTGAGATCACCTAATAATTATATTCTGTTTAAATTGTGTGGAACTTCATGGGGTGCTTCAGCGGACACATTACGACGCACTGGGCTTGGCCTTGTGTATTCTGCAGCTGAATACTGCTCTTCAGTATGGCTTAACAGTTGCCACGTGAAGAAAGTCGATGTACAACTTAACACCACCATGCGTATCATCTCTGGTACTCTGAAGCCTACTGCAACGCACTGGCTGCCAGTCCTGTCCCACATTGCTCCACCAAGCCTGCGACGTTCAAGAGCCCTTGTTCAAGAATATGATAAGATCATGTCCAATCCAACTCTACCTATCCACAGAGATGTTGCAGATCTCTGGAGACAAAGGCTGAAATCCCTTAAGCCACCAATGAAAACAGCTAACTGGTTTCAATTTAAAAGAGGAATGGAAAAAACAATGGATTCGTACAGCTCCGGAGTGGCCAAGCCTCTTTAATCCAAACCACGCCCCAGCTGGTTTCAGTTTGCCAAGAAGAACGTGGGCATCACTAAACAGGTTTCGCACTAATTGTGGAAGATCTGTATTCTCCCTTCACCAGTGGGGCTTCGGGGACTCTCCAGCGTGTGATTGTGGTGCTTTAGTCCAGACCATGCATCATATAATGGACGAATGCCCTCTGCGTGCTATGGTGGAGACCGGAAAGACTTTGCTGATGTCTCAGAATCGTTAGTGCAGTGGATAAACAATTTATATATCCATGTGTAATTGTTCCCTACTTACCATGTATTCTTTGGAGGTTTTTCTTTTGTATAATATTGTATATACTTGTCCATTCTGTAAATTCCATACGCTTAATAATAATAATAGTACAGTAGGTTGTCCAGGACGTTGATATTACCTGAGTACGGCTAATCCTTTCACTTCCCTAAGTCCCGTCATCTCATACAGTAGCTGTGTGTAGACAGCTGGATTTGAACACAGGGCTATGGGCTACACATCACACGGTGACTACTGCTTGATTCGACTCCAGAGACAGTCGCGTAATTCATACAGTCACATGCAGTGAAAAACTAAACAGCAACAGCTGAGTAGTATTCAGCCGAAGGACGATACTCACAACAGCGAATATTAATACAGGTACATTTACCCTCACACTCAAGATAATGACTTCCCCTCACTGACTCACTGCGATCCTCAGTCCACAGAAATACACAAACACACAGTACTCTCAGGTAGTACGCAGTCTTCCGTTCCGCACGCCGTTTTCAATGCAGATACTCTCTGGACACTCCGATACCAACAACCATAGCTCCTTGTTCAGAACTCCGTGGGACACTAGTGACAGCCAACACCTCTGTAGCCCCCTGCCCAACAACCGAACCTCAACACACTGAGTATCACACTGACTCCACCACGGATTCCAGTATTGACTCCGAATCCAGCACCAACACTGAATCCGAGTCCAGTACCGACACTGACTGACAGTCCGCGGCTAGCCTCCCTTTATACAGCTCGGTTGATGTGAAACAGAATATTCGCGAGGTTGCTAGAGGCGGAACATTCTCGTTTAATCTCCGAGAAATTCATAGGTGAGCCAGACGACGAGAACAATACACGGAAATGCCAGCCATATCCTCCAGGCCAGATGGGAGCCCCCCAGTCGGCTAATTCACTAGTCCCTTCCAAGAAGTACCGAGAGGGGCTACCACAGGGCTGCTACGTAACAATATTGTGCGTGTAGACAACAATATAATTTTGAAATAGTCAAGTATCCTCACGTTCATTCATAAATTTGGTGAATCAATCAGTATAAGAAACCCTTGGTTTGGATGGGTGTAATAAAACGCTACGGGCAATTTTCGGAATTGAATAACAATTTTTCTGACCTACGTTTAAGTCTGCAGTAAGGCATTTCCTAAGGAGAAATGAGCAAGCAGCAGCATGAAATGAAATGTCGTATGGCTTTTAGTGCCGGAATATCCCAGGACGGGTTCGGCTCGCCAGGTTCAGGTCTTTCTATTTGACGCCCGTAGGCGACCTGCGCGTCGTGATGAGGATGCAATGATGATAAAGACAACACATACACCAAGCCCCCGTACCATTGGAATTAATCAATAAAGGTTAAAATCCCTGACCCGGCCGGGAATCGAACCCGGGTCCCTCTGAACCGAAGGCCAATACGCTGACCGTTCAGCGAACGAGTCGGACAGCAGCAGCATGTATAGCAAGGACAGTGACGTAACACACATGGGCAGTTGCAGCGATAACGGACTTACACTAGACTGAGGGGCGAGTGAACTTACAGCGTGGGTGCTCTATGCAATTCCAGGGGCGCGCTGCTGAAGCGACTAGAGATAAGGTGTCGAATACTGGGGAACATTTCGTGTAATTAATTTTGCATGAAATGTAGTGATGATCCGAATCTGCATCGAATACATAAAACACATTATCATGAACATCCAAGATGTAGACGAGTAGTTTTTTCACATTTAATATATCGATCCAGAAATGCTCATACCAAGGCTCAAACACACATTTCCTTTACTCTTCTTTGCTTGCGAACGATATGTTCAAACCAAAACTATTCACATTGAAACCATCAATTATTTTCAGATAGGAAGTTTAGTTTTATTCACCCTCCGTAATGAACATATTTTTCAATCAAGTGGACCAAGCAAATAATTTCTGAAGAATGAAGGAGTTAGAACTTTAAGGTATGTATGCTGTCAAGACAGACGAAGAAGAAAGCAGATGTACGGAGTAGATAGGGATATACGAAGACTTATATAGCAGTTTACTTGATACTGTTACACTATTGTCACCGTTGCAAGAATAACGCGTGTACAAATTAACGTGTTACTGTGTCACAAACGTCTGATCTGAATTCGTCTGAGATAACTACGACCAGTAACCACAAGTTCTTCTGCGTTGTGACTCATAATTGCGCTAGCAGCATGCTTAATCTTAGACACTTTCTGGTCCAGAGGTACTTCGGGGTAGTGCTCCGTTACCGAGCACCTGCAGTTCCCCGGTAAAATTAGTACTGGTAGATATCTGTTGCGTTTTTAGTATTATATATATTACCATCACTTCTGCCGCCTCTGTGGTGTAGTGGTTAGCTTGATTAGCTGCCATCCCCGGAGGTCCGGGTTCGATTCCCGGCTCTGCCACGAAATTTGAAAAGTGGTACGAGGGCTGGAACGGGGTCCACTCAGCCTCGGGAGGTCAACTGAGTAGAGGTGGGTTCGATTCCCACCTCAGCCATCATCGAAGTGGTTTTCCGTGGTTTCCCACTTCACCTCCAGGCGAATGCCGGGATGGTACCTAACTTAAGGCCACGGCAGCTTCCTTCCCTCATCCTTGCCTATCCCTTCCAAACTTCCCATCCCCCGCCAAGGCCCCTGTTCACCATAGCAGGTGAGGCCGCCTGGGCGAGGTACTGGTCATACTCTCCAGTTGTATCCCCCGACCAAGAGTCTGAAGCTCCAGGACACTGCCCTTGTGGCGGTAGAGGTGGGATCCCTCGCTGCGTCCGAGGGAAAAGCCGAACCTGGAGGGTAACCAGATGATGATGATGATGACCATCACTTCTGCACTTTTGTTATTTGTTATTTGAGAAAGGACTACTTGTTCCTAGCTGTCACTTGTATCCTGTTACTTTGAGTGGTGAAGACAAGAAATTTTCGTCGTCCCGAGGTAGTTGCCGATAGTACTCAGTTACTGACCACCGCGGTTGGATCTCCTCAGTTAACAGCTAACTTGGACCCCAGTTCAGTTACTACTGGTACATGTTATCCGCAGTATTTTGAACATTGTACTCATTACTATCTCTTTTGTTATAGCAAATATCGTGGTGGATCTTGTGGATAGCGACACTTCTGCACAGACTACAGTGCGACCTTAATTGTAATGATAAATGCTGAATTACCATTACAATGCCGCTCAATTTTTTTTTCTTTTTGCAAGTTGCTTTACGTCGCACCGACACAGACAGGTCTTATGGCGACGATGGGACAGAAAGGAGCTGGGAGTGAGAAGGAAGCGGCCGTGGCCTGAATTAGGTACAGCACCAGCATTTGCCTGGTGTGAAAATGGGAAACCACGGAAAAGCCCCTTCAGGACTGCCGACAGTGGAGCTCGAACTCACTATCTCCCGAATACTTGATACTGGCCGCAATTAAGCGACTGCAGCTATCGAGCTCGGTGTTCAATTACCTAAGACGTTACACGTAACTGTTCCGTCCCAGAGTTATTGTTTCGTATGACCCCATTCTGAGCTGTATGCCCTATAGATATTACATCGTATCTGTACGATAAGGTAATTTAGTCCATCATAACGGCCAGAAGTTAAAGATTTGGCGATATTTATTAAATGCATGTGTTGAATTCTGAGGATAAATAATAATAATAATAATAATAATAATAATAATAATAATAATAATAATAATAATAATAATAACACATTTTAATATCCCTTTACGTTGTAGGGGAAACAGAGTGTCAGAATATTTTACGTCTACATTCTTAACCGTGTCAGAAGCAGACTAGATCGAACTGTCGCAATTAACCACCCTAAAAGGCCATCAACTTCAGACGGGATCAAACTTGCTACCTGGGGCACGGAAGAATCCAACAAAACAACTGTGCCAGTGATGTTAGTAACATGGAAGAGACTTCCTGGTATTGTTCCTTACCCAATAGGCTATAATGAAATGGTTCGCGCTACTCAAGACTCAAATTTCTTTGCTAGGCCTAGTAATTTTTGCATACAAATATGGATGAAGGTTATATTAATTAATTTACTTATTTGTTGTCATTCAGTTCAGCAATACTTTATTTTTATGTTCTTCTCGATAATACGAAAGCATTGAAGCAGGTTTTAAGCAGAATTTAAGAACTTAATTCCTTGAATTCGGAAATTAATTCCGCATGAACTCTATCTACTCAATGAGGTGGCGAGCTTTTCACTGATTTTAACGATTTTCTTACGAATTCGTCACCATATTAAGTTGAAATATATGAAACTTCAATAAAAACCTGGCCTATTAATGACCTTTCAATCCAAACTCTTACGATCTCTATAAAAAAGTCAGTGTACACCCTCATATGAAGGGAGCCATCTACTCCATTCTTCCGCGCCAGGTCGATGCAGTGGACAGCCCAAAGCACTGGCCCCATGCCCACGACCGAGCTACAGTTTTTCAGTGCATGCAGAGTGCCAAAACATGTACAGCGACGGGTACGGATTAGATAAACTGGCTGACCACCATTAGCAGCCCTGGACCAATAAATAGGCCGTTAGGTCATAGAGGTTAGCCGCAGGATCAATGGCGAGTCGATCACTTCTCTGATGAATAAGTTGGCTGCACTGAGGAAGTACACAGAACACGACCACACAGATAGCGACCTGCTTCATACTGAAATTATATTTAACGTCACCTTCACTGTCCGCGGTTGTTCTATAGTGAAACAATTGTCTTAGCTCCGGAGGGATACGCTGTCAATGAAACGAGCATACCTTCCAAAAGTGGATCGTAAATAACATCGAGGTGTTTCTTCCTCTAAAAACAATAATCACCACCACCACTACTCCTAATTAACATACAGTGATCCAACAAACCTTTTAATGTAGCCGTTCTTGAGTCTAGATCGACCAACCAGTGGTTGTCTTTATTGTGGTAGAGATGACCAGATCAGAAATCATCCACCCTTCTTGTCCAGTCAGAATGAGAATCGCTGTTATTATCATATCAGAGTTCCTGAATTGTCCTGCAACTAACTGAAAGAATTTCCAGACTCTTGGGCTCTTTACTTCGGGTTCATATCATAATGATTCTAAGTAAAATTTATGTTGGCTTCAGTAGAGGCAGGTAAGGTTCTCTCCAGGACCTACAAATTCTCCTCTCTTTCATTATATTAATACTCGTAATGAGGCAACTGCTCCCACGCATAAGATATAAAGCAGTCTTAACTAAATGACAGTGATTTTATAAAAATGTTTAATTGCATTGTCGCCAGATCTAAAATATATTCAGATGAAAGCTTTAAGAGGTGGTTAATCATGCATGCTTTCGTCGTGTCGTGTCTTATCGTGTCATGTCGTATCGTGTCATGCCAAGTTACGTTACGTTATGTTATGTTATGTTATATTAAGTAGTGTTCTGTTACGTACTAAACCTGAGATTCAATCTTTAGACTCAGCAATTCGATGGAACTAGGTGAAGTAGATCTCGATATTAATTTCTTACCGAATCGAAACGCTAGAAAAATAACGAATCCAGAGGCTGATGGAAGGTTTATTAAAAATTACTAAGAAATCAGAGGAATATTTGGAATTCTTCTATCTATTACTCACTACCCGAATCAGATTTATTAAATGAATACATATCGTCGTTGCCGGGACACAACCTCCTATGTGATAATATTTTGGGGATATACTGACTCGCAGCACATACATTATGAAGAGGGAGAACGCCCTGACAATACGCACACAACATTGCACCTTAGATGACAGAACCTTACTGGCCAAAGTTCTAAGCTAAATTATTTCACATAGGAGGTTTTGTCCCGGCAGCGACGATATGCAATTGTTTTCAGCGAATAATTTGCTAGATAGATTGATTATCCTACGGGTTCTGATCTTAGTTAATTCGTCCGTTCTAATAGTCTCTTACCGAGTGAAAGAGCTATAAATAGAACATATTCAATGCCTAGTTAAAGCTACGGCAAAAATTAATAGAAAAGAACAAACATTTTCAGGATCCTAGCATATTTTACTCACTACGCAAGACATCCTTAAGGTTTATAGTGTGATTGAACATGGAGTTGATTTCCTATAATATCTCTTTATTGGATAGCCTATCAGAACAGATTGTCGTAATAAACTTTGTTATGTTTTTCATAGTTATTTCCTGAGGTGATTTAAACTGCTACCTATCTATCATCGATTAAGCTAAACTTCAGGCAATATTTGAATAATGGAAATAATAACCATGATCACCTTTGCAGCAAGTGGAACTGCTAACAAAATAACTGGGGAGGGGGCTGGGTGGCTGGGTTCTCTGATGAGAGTTAGTGTACTTGGGAATAGTCATTTAAGTTCATTGTTAACGCAAAGGCTAACTACTGGTGGTATGAGGGTTATGAAACGGAACTGCAGTGATCTATTTGTGTCAGATGTTTAACTTGTTCAAAGAAACAAGGAAATTTGCATTTTTCACCTGACTGTTGATATTGTGATCATAGCCACTGGAATTCGAACTACGGTCAATATAGTGAGAAGCCAGTGATGGAGTCACTCGGCTATCACGCTCCCTTTCCTTCTGTTCAACTCTTGTCCATCACTTCACGTCGTTGCATGTTTTACATCTTGAATTTCTGCTTACGTATTCCGTATGGTTACCTTTACCGTTAATTATGAATCATAAATGGAACAAGAAACTCACGAAGGTACAAAAATCAACAGAAAACAGCTTAATGATTTGAGAAAAGAATGAATGATACTGTAAGTGCGAGAATATCTTATAGTAATACAGCAATTGAGAAGTTGGAAGAATGGAGAAAGAGAATCAGTATGGACACAGATGTGATGGTAAGAGGTGGAGGTGGGGGCTAGATGAACGTTAATAAATTTTAACATAGAGCTATTAAGTTGTGGAAAGTTTGAGATATTTATAAAGCGAATTACAGGAACTTTAGAGACTAGTTTTGGGCGGTTACTATCACAGAGCTTGCAACAACCATGTCATAAGGATAACTCAAAATAAAGCTAAAAGCTAGGCGAGAATCAAATGCCCTACTTATACACCAAGAGGCTGGTAAAAGTACCTTTTAATACAGATTGATTTGATGCCACACCGACATAGACAGGTCTTATGACAACAGTGGGATAGAACAGGGCAAGGACTGGTCAGGAAGCGACGGAGGCTTCACACAAGGTGCTTTGGTGTGAAAATGGTAAACCATGGAAAACCATCTTCAGGGCTAACGATTCGAACCTACCATCGCCCGAAGGCAAGCTAAGAGCTGCGTTACTTGTATCGCGCACCCAGTTCGCTCGGTGCTAGTAAAAGCAAATTATCTTCACAGAAAGGCCAGCGCATACAATTTTATGTACGAGCCATTCATTAAATTAGTTGTTCATAAATCTGTTGTAATTTCAGGTGCTTGTTTGGAATGTAAAAGAATAAAACTAATTTAGGTATTAATTTTGCTAAATTCTGGGTAGATGAGTCACTGCAGAGTAGGAAATGAGTTATGTTGCCTGAGCAGTAGAGGAGGCGTAGAGTGTATTGAGTGAGTCTATGTTTTTGAAATGGCGCTATGTTATACGGCCCCTCTCACAATAAAGACAAGAGTGGCAACATATTTCTCCCCACTGTCCGGTCAGATACCCTGGACGGCAGTTTGCCAGGTTTGTCAGAGAGTGGGTGCTCCGTGAGTTATGCACACGTTTGTATGATTTGAATGCTAATGACAACACGGATGTACGCTGCAGTCTGTAAGCGAGACAAAGAGCGCTACACTCTCTTCTGCGTCTGTTGGAGCAGAAGGCGATTTTAATTTCCCAGCGGACACAAATCACAAATATGAAACGAAGATACACACTGATTTCTCGTTGCAATAGTACTGAATCATAAATGAAACAGAAGCACTTACACAAAATAGTCATTATAAACTCTGCCTTTCAGAAGATGAAAATAAAATAGTATATTACCTGTGACTTTGGGCACGGGTAATTTTATTCAACACAAGAGGAACTACCTGTTCTTCGCACGGTATATTGCAAGTAAACTCTCTGTTCTTTAACGTATAAGAAAAACTGATTGAAACAAGTTTGTTTGATTCTTTGGACGTCCAGAGAATCTTCACGAAGACGTTTTTATGATTCCCTTCACTTCTGGAGTTTTATTGTACTTCAGTCTGCCTGATTAACCGATTTCCGTCATATTAGGGGAAGAACATCATCGGAATGTTGGTGGGCATAGTAGGATAGGAGGTGGTATATAATTTCTAATCACTAAATTGCATGCCAAGAGCGTGGATTTAATTGCCGAGCTCTCCGTAGAGTTTACTTTTTTTTTTAGTGAAAGGCATACAACATAGAACAAGTCTCCAATTACAGTAGCCGATACTTTACAAATTTAAAATATAGCTGTGCATATACAAAATAATTGTATTAATGATGATTTGGTTAATGATAGTGAGAAATGAATAAGCGAATGCAAGGATAATAAATTACTTTACTGGCTTTACGTCCCACTAACTATTTTTACTGTTTTCGGATAAGCCGAGATTCCGAAATTTAGTCCAGAAGCAGTCATTTTACGTGCCAGTAAATCTACTGACACGAGGCCGACCTATTTGAGCACGCTTAAATACAACCGGACTGCGCCCAGATTGAATCTGCCAAGTTTGGGTCAGAAGGCCAGCGCCTCAACCGTCTGAGCCACTCAGCCAAGCTGAATATAATGATGTCAAGGATGGTTAACAACGTCGTGTTAGATTACTATATAAACTTGTAGTGCCTAAATTACAAGGCTGAGCAAAAAGAGAAAAAGTTGCTTGTTAAAGGCGAAATGTAGATCCACATTGTTCACGGCCATCCTGTTATACTCACTGCATGTTCATATAGAGTGACGGCATATAAACCTGTCCAATGGTGATTCGTCCATCGGGTGGAGACGTTAAGCCTTGAGCACACCCCGTGGTGTTATTCGACAGGGGTAGGCTGTGTGCCGATACAATGTTTGACACTCTCTCTATATCATCACCATCATCATCTCACACTCAGACGAGCAGGTCTCACATGGGCGTCAGATAGAGTGATATGCATTAGATGAGCCTAAAATAAATAAATAAATAAAGAAAGAAAGAAAGAAAGAAAGAAAGAAAGAAAGAAAGAAAGAAATCAATCAATCAATCAATCAATCAATCAATCAATCAATCAATCAATCAATCAATCAATCAATCAATCAATCAATCAATCAATCAATCAATCAATCAATCAATCAATCAATCAATCAATCAATCAATCAATCAGTCAATCAATACTTATCTGCATTTAGGGCAGTCGCTCAGGTGGCAGGTTCCCTATCTGTTGTTTTCCTAGCCTTTTCTTCAATGATTGCAGAGAAATTGGAAATTTATTGAACATCTCCCTTGGTAAGTTATTCCAATTTCTAACTCCCCTTCCTATAAACGAATATTTGCCCCAATTTGTCCTCTTGAATTCCAACTTTATCTTCATAATGTGATCTTTCCTACTTTTAAGGACACCATTAAATCGTATTCGTCTACTGATGTCTTCCCACGCCATCTCTCCGCTGACAGCTCGGAACATACCACTTTGTCGAGCAGCTCGTCTTCTTTCTCCCAAGTCTTCCCAGCCCAAACTTTGTAACATTTTTGTAACGCTACTCTTTTGTCGGAAATCGCCCAGAACAAATCGAGCTGCTTTTCTTAGGATTTTTTCCAGTTCCTGAATCAAGTAATCCTGGTGAGGGTCCCATACACTGGAACCATACTCTAGTTGGGGTCTCACCAGAGACAAATATGTTCTCTCCTTTACATCCTTACTACAACCCCTAAATACTCTCATAACCATGAGCAGAGATCTGTACCCTTTATTTACAATCATATTTATGTGATTACCCCAATGAAGATCTTTCCTTATATTAATACCTAGGTATTTACAATGATCCCCAAAGGGAACTTTCGCCCCATCAACGCAATAATTAAATCTGAGAGGACTTTTCCTACTTGTGAAACTCACAACCTTACTTTTATCCCCATTTATCATCATACCATTGCCTACTGTCCATCTCACAACATTATCGAGGTCATTTTGCAGTTGCTCACAAACTTGTAACCTATTTATTACTCTGTACAGAATAATATCATGTGCGAAAAACCTTATCTCTGATTCCACTTCTTTACACATATCATTGGTACATATAAGAAAACATAAAGGACCAATAATACTGCCTTGAGGAATTCCCCTCTTAATTCACACTAGTTTGCTTTATCTCTTATCTGCTTATTCCGCTGGCACTTCGGTAACGAGCTTCGAATGAGAAAAGGTAAGCCCAGTCTGAACTCGTTGACTCACTCACTTCAGTAGAAATATTTGCAACTTTCATTGCACGTGGCATTGCCTTACAGAATATCTGGTAGCACAAGGAGGAATTTAAATCTCGTTTCCCACTTGTTAATTAGCTGGAAGGATATATAGCCAGACTCGCCCCTTCCCCCCACTCTTAGAATTTTAGGGAGAGGAAATCACAGGCGTCACTCTCAGTTTTTAATTAAATCAAAAAGGGATTCTTCGACTTTCTTTAATTAATCTTTCTGCACTTCCTCTGTTTTAAGATTTATGTTCTCATCACTGTGCTGGTGAAAGTTTGGTATCACACCAGAGAATGTGACGGTATGCCAAACACTCCGATCCCCGATATTAGATTCTCTGGAGTTCAAATTTCAACTCACGAGCGGAAACGTAAAAATTTTGGTAAAAACTTCAAGGTTGCTCATTAGAGTAGCTTTGTTCATAATGTCATATTTTTCTTGACATATCAATTGGATCAGTGGTTTAGGAAATGTTAGTGTAACATCACATTTAGAAAACCATTAAAAAAAACATTTTTCTTCGTCGCGAAAATTAATATGTAAAATGCTTACATAAGTATAATGCCTCAAAAATACATAATTAATAATGCTCTTAGAATAGTTTCCCGTGTGTTTGTCCCGTAAAACCGTTAACATGTTGACTGACTTGTGCTATTTTAAAATGGAAAGGTCTATATCGTATTGCTTTACACAATGTTTATATGTTTTCTCTCCTAACACATTATACCCTCTGATAGTATTTTGGTTTATATTCCTACATTTTAACTCCATTATTTGTTTCTTAACATCTGTAGTTTTTGCAATTCTTCCTTCGCTGATATTGTACCCTTGACAGGGTGTGGTAACAAGGCATATAGAACTAAATATCTCCATCATTTTTTGTAGTCCTGAGCCAACTGCGTAACCTCGTTGCCACTAGGTTTATTCATTTGGTCTACCCACATCGTATGTGATTGTCTTTGAGGTCGACTTTCTTGCACGCTTCTTTCTGCCAGCAGTTTCTCCACTGCCTCCGTACATCTGAAGATGTCTCCATAATGTATTGAAGAGGATCAACAGATCTTACCTTTTACGTTACGATGCCTTTCACGTTTAGCCCTACAAGAACTGGAATGTTGGTTCGGTGTTCTATTCAAGATGTTTGTTAGACATGACAGTACATCTGCATTTCTCATTTCTAATGTTTCTATCCTTTTCCTGTCAGCTGACTTGATAGTCCATGTTCTAGCGGCGTAGGCCTACGTGACAATCGGAAATACCAAAGCATTGACCAACTTCAGGTCGGTTTCCATTGTGAAGTATATCCCTTTCCAGGTCTTGTCTAACTGAGCAGTTGTTGTACAAATCATTGCAAGGCGTCTTTTGATATCGTCTACATAACCTCTTTACACTCCCAGGTATATAAACTTCTCCACTGCCTCAAAGCCAGCTAGTTGTTGCAGATGTGATCAGTTGGTATTTTCGCTGTCAAATGAAGTAACTTTTCGCTTTCCGTTGTTGATCTCGAGGCCTTATGCCGGTCAGGCTATGCATTATGATCTCCATTTCCTTGGCACTGGTGGTTGTTATACAGAAGAACAATCAAGAATAGGAATTTTCGCATCTCGGCTTACGTGAAATATAAAAAAGTCCACTTCGGCTATATTCAGCGTTGTACAGTAAGATGAATTGGTTTCGCAACACGGCTCGTACTTCTCTCTCATTTTGTCAGTCGCTCGCCATCTACCATATCCCACATAACCCTCTACCTCCCCATTCCTTCTCGTAACACGCACTTGCATAGAGTACTATGAAATCATAAGCACATAGCACGCTCCTGCTTAGTGCTGTGGGTGAGCTGCAGGCTACAAAATTCTTGCCTACTGTAACAGCTGAGGTTCGAATTGCGAAGTGAAGATCTTTCCCCGAATGAATACACCGCGATGACCAGAGAGCATATTTTAAAGGTAATGCCATTTTTATTTCAATACGAAACACGAAATAAGTATTTACCGTGTTATACCTGCTTTCCACCGACCATATTAAGTGGCTTTAAATTCCCTTTCCCATTTTTTCCCTTTTTTGTCCATATTCCCAGTTTTTAATATTTTTATTTTTATCCTTTTTTGACCGAATATTGCAACAATTAATATAATTCCCGTATTTTACGATGAAATATTCTTCTGGGACAAGAGACAATTGTTTATGATAAATATTGTTTATCTTCTAATTCTTTTGTATTTCTACAGATGTCTAGTAAAATCAAAGAGGAAATGTCTTTTTTTGCTTTATCGGGCAGTAAATATTTGAACCTGATGCACGAAAATTGACAAATTGTGCCAACGAGAAATATTACATGCAGAAAGCTTGTGTACAAGAGATATGTAACGATTTCCTGCATGCACATTAACTTGTCACCCACGCTGTAGGAACTGCGGAAATATTTTTTTCAAAAAGGACAGTCGTAATCACAGTTCGGTTCGTCCTGTGAGACTAGCAGCACAGGTTGAATCATTGAGATCAGATTAGAAGCATACGAAAATACTCGGTATAATTAGCATAAAGTAATTCTTTAGTCGATTTAGACCTTTATTTGAACTAATTTATGAACAGTTTAAATCTTTTGCTGTGAGATTGAGTGTTAGGGAAACAAGCAGTAGCCACCTACGGAATGCGGTAGGCAGTTTTAAGGGCTATTTAAACGAAAAGTGATGTTAAAATTATCCGCTGTCAACTCGTGTGAAGGCGGTATTAAGGTAGATGGAAAGAAAATAAAAGACAGAATAGTTCAACATATTCAATGTGCAAGGCATCAGAAAATGAATTTCGTTGGAAAGGGTTGATATGGTCGTAACTCTGAAAAGTGGTGGCAAAAGGGGCTCTGGTTAAGACGCAGCAGGTCGTTATGCTACTTAGGTTCCAAAATGGGTAAAATATAAATATGTAAATAAATACAATGCTAATTTTAATCTTATACCAGTTGTATAGTTTTATTAGAAGTAATTTCACATACTGTATATGAGTTGACTATGTTTGTAAGTACAGCAGATATTATAAGTTGAATTTTGTAAACAATATAAATTTATTAAAGATGATGTGTGTGTGTGTTTAATAGAAAAAATATTAGCGTAAATTGTATAATGTTGTATTCTAGGAAAACTTTCTTCGTCTCTTGTTAATTTAAAATTTAGTGCTTGACAATAATGTATTTTAGTGTACCATTTGCCACCGAGGTAGACACCTCATTTGCAAATAAAGAGATGAGATGAGATGAGATGAGATGAGATGAGATGAGATGAGATGAGATGAGATGAGATGAGATGAGATGAGATGAGATGAGATGAGATGAGATGAGATGAGATGAGATGAGATGAGATGAGATGAGATGAGATGAGATGAGATGAGATGAGATGAGATGAGATGAGATGAGATGAGATGAGATGAGATGAGATGAGATGAGATGAGATGAGATGAGATGAGATGAGATGAGATGAGATGAGATGAGATGAGATGAGATGAGATGAGATGAGATGAGATGAGATGAGATGAGATGAGATGAGATGAGATGAGATGAGATGAGATGAGATGAGATGAGATGAGATGAGATGAGATGAGATGAGATGAGATGAGATGAGATGAGATGAGATGAGATGAGATGAGATGAGATGAGATGAGATGAGATGAGATGAGATGAGATGAGATGAGATGAGATGAGATGAGATGAGATGAGATGAGATGAGATGAGATGAGATGAGATGAGATGAGATGAGATGAGATGAGATGAGATGAGATGAGATGAGATGAGATGAGATGAGATGAGATGAGATGAGATGAGATGAGATGAGATGAGATGAGATGAGATGAGATGAGATGAGATGAGATGAGATGAGATGAGATTTGATTTGATTTGATTTGATTTGATTTGATTTGATTTGATTTGATTTGATTTGATTTGATTTGATTTGATTTGATTTGATTTGATTTGATTTGATTTGATTTGATTTGATTTGATTTGATTTGATTTGATTTGATTTGATTTGATTTGATTTGATTTGAAATACAGACATATTTGCAGAAGACAGGCAGGAAGAGCAAGAAGTAAAGGGGTAATAAGGGAGCATCCCATTTATTTTATTTTGGATGGAACACCCGATTCTGTCTTGAAAGCAATCCTAGATTTGTGATGCCTCTATCAGAACTGTCAAAACCAAAGTTGTTTGCATGTATGAATTGGAAGCAGTCAACTCTACACCGTCATACAGAGTTTCAAAGACCGCTGCTGTTGCAAGATGGCCCTCAATAATACCGTACAAAAAATATGACAAGGTTTTACTGAAGGGGCACCATATATGTCTCAGCATATGGCCAGCTGAACCCTCTAAATCCCACTCTCCATCACGTAACCTGTGTTGCTCAGACTTTACATAGGATATGCAAAGCAGTTAGAGCTGAATACCGGACATAAAGTTCCTTTATAACCGAATTCAAGAAACCACTGATGAACGCTCCCAATAGAATACGCCGGTACAGAGAGACCACTGGCTTACAATTGCCCAAGTTTCCAATTACTATCAGAAGAGGAACGTGGATTTCGTGTTAAGTTTTTCTAAGTGAGAATGTTAGAAGTGTTACTGAGTTTTCGTTGTGCTGAGACGATGGAGAATCAGCAGTGTAGTACAGGCGAAGGAGTTATTGAGGAATCCAAATTGGAAATTGAAATGTATGCGTGCATTCCTTCATACTTTTGCCGGGTGCCATCATTAGGCTGGAAGAGGAGACCTAATAGAGTGTGGTAGAAGAAGTGAACAACATGTTGGATGGACTTGCTAAAGACAAACTGAAGCAAAGTTTATCAAAGAATTCATATATTAAACTAATAAAGTGCGCCGATTTAGAGTTGAGGATAAAAATTGATTTTCACCATTGGTACACTATGTGTTCTGGTATGGGCTGTCACAAACCTTGATTTTGACGATATGAAAGTGACTGAGGTATGAGCGATTCTAGTGTTGCCATTCCTTATGCTGACAGTCCCTGCTATAAATGGTATGAACGTGTCGCTCATAGTGTTGGTTGGTGCATGGATTTCAGAGAAATTTGCAGACTGATATGTAATAGCCACTTCTGGCTCAATGAGGAAAGCCACGGGAAAGTATCTCACTCCTTACTTCCCTAGTACGCCTCTTTAGTGATGTCTAGGCCTTCTATGACAGCTGATGCTGAGGATCCAACCTGCTTCCGGGATGAGGACTGAATATACACATATGATTTTAGCAGATGTCGAACGGTCATTTTCTGTAAATAAAATTATTCTGCATTCAAAGATTCAGAATCCGCCTTTCAAACATATTGCAATGTTAAATTTGATAAAATACAAAACTATCCTTATGCCGTGGTGGTGAAATACAAGTAGATAAATGTGAACCTGTGTATGATGGGTGTATCCATGACTGTACCGAAGTGTGTAAAAAAAGCGCTCTTTTGAGGGAGTAACATAGTCCTTCTTCAAGTCCTATTTTGGCCCATGAGTTTCACTTTTTCTGCCCATTTCTGGCGGAAACTTTTCCGTTTAATATCCGGTCTCAAATGATAACGTCATGCAACGTGCACGCCAAGTTTGGCCTAGCTAACTTCGATGCTAAATGCTTCACTCCATTCCGACATGGCACATTATTCACTCGCGTCAGGAGTAAGTACTGGCTCTCGTCCAACACGCCAATTTTAGCATTCGTGAGGCAGCGATTCGGCGTGGTGTTTCACCTAGGGTTATACAGCAGTGAAGGGTGTAAGAGGACACTAGACATCTTCCGGGAACTGGTTTCAAACGTGTTTCTATTACCGAAGAAGACACAGGTAGGTTGGAACTTCACAGGAGAAACCGTTCTTAATTACGGCGGAGCTCACGCAGGCAACCAATTTTCCTAGATGTCCATACACGGCCTGTAAACGATTACGAGAAGCCGGACTCCATTGCAGAAAAAGCTGCCGCTAAAGTATCTCCCCGATGAACAGATGGTCGATGGGTGCGCTTTTGCCCAAGTGGAGGTAAATCGTAATTGAAATCATCTGATCTTATCCCACGAAAGGGCGGTGTAGGGGTTCATATTTACAGCCCACAGGGAGCCCGATAGGACAGAAAGTATACAGTCGTGTGTTATCGCAGTGGCAGCATGTCTTTATCGTGTTGCAGGAGGGTGTATATCATCTGATAGTGCTTCATCTGATAGATAACCGTCCCACATCGGAGAAATATTTGGACGTTATGTAGAATATTATGGTTCCCGGTGTGAGAGAGCGCTATTCAGATAAGGTAATACAGTTCGTACACGACATCAGCCCAATCCACACGAGCGGTCATGTTCAAGGCTGGTTTTCTGAACAGGACTCCATTCAATTTCTCAAGTGGTTCTCTCGAGCCCCAAACTGGAACCCCATTGAGCATGTGTAAAAAAAGTGGAAACGCTATATAAAGAAATACTGACCTCACCCTCCTACGCCTTTGCATAATGCTTTGTGGTGCGTTATGTTGCAGGCATGCAAGGAGATCGCCCTCGACCATGAATGCTTCAGGAAACTTGCTGAGTCAATGCCGCGACGGTTGCCAGTGGCTGCTTATGATTAGCGCTAGAGGGAGAATCCTAAAGAGACGCTGAACATCTTAAGAATAAACAAAATCCCGGACACCATTATACAGATCATAGCGGACTCTGCTTTGAAAAATTCAATGGCGATTGTTAGACACCTTTGTACTGCGTGGCAGGAAGTACCATGTATTAGATTTTCTCTTTCAACTAAAATCTGAAGAGGGCAATCCTCCTTATAGTTGACAATTTAAATCTTGAATTATTACTCAGTCCCTGATTAATCCAAACATCATATAAAATAAATATTGTTCATATGAAGTGATTAGGAGGCCGATCTTCCGATTCCCTAATTCAGGAGGCTATCAGGTGGATTATCTCTAAGCGAGTTGCATTACGTTTTTGCTTTAGCTGTGCCGCCTCACCTGAAGACGGTACACGATACAGGACTTCAGCATGTTTCTAGCGACAATTTTTGACTGAATACTGTACAATGGCAAACTGGACATAAAAAACAAACAAATGAAGGATACAATTTCATCTTTCTCATTCATTCCACCAGTGGTGATAAAATAGTGCGAATATCTAATTAAATAACAGCAAATCAATGAAGTAATTTATCACCCTTCTCTACCTTTATATTTATGAGAAGTAAGTTACGGTAACAGCTTTAGAATTAAGAACCAGCCGTGTGGTAGTTTTTCCATCGGCAAGAGCGAATTCAGGGGCTCGGATGCAACCGTACAACACTATCACGAACTCTATTTTGCTTACCACTGTTATGTAAGGAGATACTGATTATATCGTTCACCATCATCGTTGTCATCGTTATTTCATGTATATTTTGATATCTTCTGTGATGGTGGGCTTTTATATTGTGTCTAAACTATAATACATTTGTCGTAAGAAAACAACATAATTAAACAATTTCCATTTAAGGCGGTAGTTTTGCACATGGCGCCGAGGTTCACTCAGCCTACACCAAAATGAGAACAAGGTTAATTCTTTCTTTCTTTCTTTCTTTCTTTCTTTCTTTCTTTCTTTCTTTCTTTCTTTCTTTCTTTCTTTCTTTCTTTCTTAATCAGTTTACCCTCCAGGGTTGGTTCACCCTCGTAATAAGCGAAGGATCCCACTTCAATCGCCCCAAGAGCAGCGTTTTGGGGCATGAAATTTCGGGTCGGGGGTACAACTGGGGAGGTGAACCAGTACCCCGCCGAGGTTGCCTCACTTGATACGCTGAACAGGGCCCCTTGTTCGGAGACCTGTTCCAGACCTCGTACAACTTAAAATGCCGTGGCAGAGTAGGAAATCAAACCCAGGCCTCGTGCGGTGGCAGCCAATCACACTAACCACTAGGCCACAGAGGCGGATGTACCAGGTTAATTTCTTGGGGGCAGAGGTGGCCTGGCGTAGAGCGAACCACTCTACCCTACCAGGTGCCGAGCCAACGAACGGTGGAAGCGTTTATCTTCCACCCCCTCCCAGCGCCTTGATTGCCTATGTGGAGATCATTTATTTTTGCTTCTGGCGCTAGATTTACTAGCACGTTAATTCATTCATTTTCATGGCTAAACTCCGATATTTTGGGGTCTCATATGTCTTTTGGCACAGGCCAAAAACACGTTTTTTCACTGAAGTCTCGGTCTCATTTATGGCTGTGACAGTACGGAAGCTACTAGCGTATGGCCGGTGCTATGTAACGATATCAAGAGCACGAAGGGTACGAACAGTGCGTCTCTGGATGTTGTGAAAGGTGCTGCTCAAACAATCAGTCTTGTCCGACCCAGTGGAGAAAGCAATGGCAAGCTATCTCACTCCTTATCTTGCCTAGTACGCCTCATTGTAGCATCGCCATTGGTTTTTGCTGCTTCCTTAAAACTGAATAACCTGCGGTGAAGCTGCTAAAGGTACGTAAAACGAACATTATTACTATAGTTAAAAAATAAAATCAGTCAACGAAGGGTGGAAAGAGATTTATAACGAGCATGTCAAAGCGAATATATCCAGAGCACTGTCATGAGGAATTTTCAAGAGGAGCAATGGACTAAGAAATGTATCTGGTCTGGGTATGTACCAAGAACTGATCCTCAGAAATGGACTAATGTGGTCACAGACAGGTATTACCAAGTTGGGAAGAGGTGGGAAGGACACTTTTTAATTAAATGATCGGATATCCTGAGGCGAGGTGAGGGGTCGTTGTGGGTGAAAATTGCATAAGAGGGAGAAAATGTGGAGGAATACGAGGGAGATCTTTTCACAAAGAGACGATTGAATAGGCTTATTGATGGTGATGATAACTACAAACGATTACGATGACAATGACGATGATGGCGGTATTGTGGTTCAATGACTGGATGGTCAGCGTACCGGCCTTCTGGTCAGAGAGCCCCTGTTTGGATTTCCGGCAAGGTGGAGATTTTATCCGTGTTTCGTTAATATTATATCATCTACCATGATCGTTGTCATCATTACTTCATGTGTATGGATACTTTTGATCGTCTTAGTATACAAACTCATCTACGTGTAACACATTCCACTACTACCACCACCGAAATATCAAATAGTAAATCACTTTACATTCCTCCACATAGGGTTGAAGTCAGAAAGGCCATCAAGCCGTAAAACAGGGCTTAATTAACAGCAGTGCTCATCTCAGATAATTGGTAAAAGGCTAAGAAAGAAGAGAAGAAGATAGAGATGACGACAATGGTGATAACAATGATGATGATGATGACGATGAGAACGCACGATGCCTTTTTTTATCCTTTTACTGAAATGCCAATATGTAGCATTAAGGTACACAATTAAATGACGTAGAAATATTAATGTCATTGTTTTGACCTTTACCAGCAATCATCAACAAGTATCATATAATCTCTTTGAAACTTATGTTGAGCAATGGAATAAAGTATGTTAAAAATTGCCATTATTACTTAAATAAATGACGTAGATAAATATTTATAATATTCCACATCGTTACATGAAGATTATTGACTTAACACCACACATAATAAGTAGTAATCTGAAAGTAAATATCACGGAACGAAATTTTTTGTACCAGTCGATTTGCAATTATGGCAATTGGGAGTTTACTCTTAACATTAGTAAATGTACGTAACATGACAGCCTAAGGTAAATAGACTAAACCTAAATTACAGGACATGGAGTTTACAGCTATTTTTCAACTTAGAAGCAATGCCACAAAACTCTCTCTTGTATTTCATTGGATTTATGTAAGTGAATTTTTCACTCAGGTTCTTCAAACATAAAGGAAAGGTAGTCGTATACTGTATTTCTAGGTAGGATCAATGCGTTGTATTTAATCACTATCAATATTTCTGTGTAAGGCACATAGCCTGTATTCAGACAGATTGATCATGCACCGTTCGAAAATTCTCGGTTTGAATCTAGGTGGATCCATAGTGACCTCCTCAGTACTTCTTTGAGATTAATGATCAGAGGGTTTAGTTCCATATCGACCATGGATCCCTTCACTGAGTCTGCCATTACTTCCACTTACTAATGTCGACTCCTGACTTGTATACTTCCCATTCGACTTTCCACGGTTAACTCTTGTCCTCTTCCGAACCGGACGATGTTGCGTTTGCGATGCCTAGGCAGAATCTCACATTCCCTCTGAAGGTGGGGGTGGTAGAATATATCCACGGCATACCCGGCATGTCCCATCTTAGAAGAATAGGTTGGCGACTACGGGGCAGTGTTGCCAGGTCTACAAATAAAATAGCGGTAGATTGCACGTAAAAATTTCGGGAGTTTCTCGAGCATTGAAATGTTATAATGTAACTAAATCAAATAATGAAATAGTCACGTGAAGTTATTACGAGAAAAATATACAATTTCACTCACCCGTATTCTCTGGCCACTGTATGCATATTCTTCTTCCTCTTCTTCTTCTATTTCTCCCCACTGTTCCTGTAGATGTAGTTATTCATCAGGCGTAGATATTGTGTGCCAAATTTGAAGTTGGAACAGGATGCAGATTTCGTATTCTACTGTGTGTGCGGGATGGGGATTTTCCTTCGAATGATGCAGTCAAGCGTGAGTTTTGAGTTCAAAAAAGAGGGAAGCGATTACGTAGCACGATCCTAAATTGAATGCGGGGAAATGCCTAACGAGTGGAGATATTGATAAAAACCTCACGCAGTGAGACGAGGAAAGAGTTTTATGACACAAATATATTATATACCATTAATCATTATTATTCACTTTCCTTAAATTTGGAATAGTAGAAATTTCGGGAGATATATTTTTTGGGTATTCTGGTGTGTTGCAAAAAATCAGGAGATTTCCTGATATTTCGGAAGATCTGGCAACACTGATACGAGGTTCCATCTGAGTCTGATATTGCTTACACTTACTTATCGCAGAATCCACACTTTTATCTTCCCTATCCGATCTTCCTTGGTCACTTCCCGTTTTCTCCCGGCCCATCAAGTATTAGATTGCAAGGCTTACTTAGAGTGTCTTTAATTTTCATGCTTTTCGTGTCCCTTTGCCAACGGCCGTAGCCTTGTTGAAACACCGGATCCCGTGAGATCTCCGAAGTTAAGCAACATTGGGCGTGGTCAGGAGTTGGATGGGTTGCCACGCGCTGTTGGAATGGAGGAGTGGAAAGGAACTGGCCACCCTACCGCACGTAAACTCCGGGTCAGGAACACCTCTTTTGCCATTATCCTTATTCTTTGAAAGATTTATCCACGTTCAGTTTTCCTCTGATTAGTGTAAAATGGGGGGGATGGTTACCTAAGTGTACTTCCTCTTAAAATAATAGTCACCAGCACTTCCTTCTGTTGATTGGACTACACAAACCATTCTTTTACTGCTCTGCCTAACTCAGAGATAAATCCATATGCTAAGATATGCTTTGATTCTGTATGGTGCTGAGGGAGTTAGCCGTGCGGATAGAGGCACGCAGCTGTGAGTTTGCATTCAGAAGACAATAGGTTCGAATCCCACTGTCAGCAGTGGCGGAGAAGAAGGGAATCATACCAACATATTTAAATGTTGTGTATATTTCATTATTACTTATATAGGCTTATGTTTCGTTTCAGTATGAATTTTAAGAGTACGATTCCCTTGTTATAACTGGATATTTTAGCGGACCCTTTGTAATTTTCATTCCTTTGTTTATTGGAACATTCTTTATTTCCACTTATTTAATCCGTTCAGTCTCCAGGGTTGGTTATTCCTTCGGATTCAACGAGGGATCCCATCTATACCGCCTCAAGGGCAGTGTCCTGGAGCGTGAGACTTCGGGTCGGGGATTACAACTGGAAGGAGGACCAGTACCTCGCCCAAGTGGCCTCATCTGTTATGTTAAACAAGGGCCTTGTAGGGGTGAATATTGGAAAGGGATATATAAGAAAGAGGGAAGGAAGCGGCCGTGACCTTAGGTTACGTACCATCCCGGGCATTTGCCTGGAAGAGAAATGGGAAACCAGGGAAAACCACTTCGAGGATGGCTGAGGAGAGAATCAGAAACTCCTCTACGCAGTTGACCTCCCGAGGTTGATTGGACCCCGTTCCAAACCTAATACCACTTTTCAAATTTGTCAGAGCCGGAAGACGAACTCGAGCCTTCGGGGGTGGCAGATATCCTTACTAACCACTATACCACAGAGGCGGACATTTTTATATTAGTTGTATCGAATCACATCTTTCGACAGAATTTAGTCTTTCTTCTCCTCTTGAAGGAAGATTACAGGGCACATCATCCTGTTTTAACAGGGATACTTTTTGGGCTGGGGGGTCTATATGGAATTTGCATTATCAATTTCCTAACACCATTGTAATCATGGCAACCCGAGTTCGTCATATATGTAAACTACGTCGTTAGCGTCATCTGTACTTTGCTATAAGAACTTAAGCACTTCGTTACGTGTTGTTTAGACGCTGATATCAGAACGCGAGCTCTTAGTTCGATTCCCGACGATAACGAATTTCTACACGAGTTGCTTCTCGCTAAGCAACACACCCTATTGTAGACGGAAGACCGCGCATGGCACAAATTACACAGGGGGTTATGACAAAGGAATTGATGAAATTAGTAAACTATTAAAATTCACACAGAAAGGAAACATATCTGTAGTAACGAAACATACACACCATTTAAATATGTCGGTATGAAGGAACAGAAACCGATCAGTTTTTTGTACAACGAACACGCTGAAGGTCTTTCATTTCGAAGTACCTACCTCGACGAAATGCGTACAATCAAGATTGAGAACGTCGCTCCGTTTATGATAGGTACGATTTAAATTCGTAGATGGGACAGACGCGAACATGTCTTCTACACGGCGGTGAAGATTATGCGTGTCCGTTTGACCGAAGTTTAGTTCAGCACGTTCAAAACCACTGGTGATCAAGCAAACCTTCCTCGCCCTGACGTATAAGACAATATGTTTATGGAGGCTGTATTGAACGGAATATCTCGTTCCTCAAATCGTTTCCCAACTCGATACGCTACTGGATGCAGTGGAAGAAGGATGTGTTTCTGCGATGATCCATCATATAGGTAAACCCATTTTATTCCTAACATTGAGCATGGAATTGTGGATATAAACTCGATTTCTCGTCTTATAAGCCCAAAAGGAGAAAATGTACGAGTTCGCTCTATATAAAAACTCAATGCGTTCATGAACATGCAATAAAAATTTGGAAAATCTACTCCAGGTAAAAGCAAACTAACATTGAAACAAACACTTGAACCTTCTTGATTACTATCCAGATTATGTCACAGTACCAATTCAGTGATCTCTTGCACTCTGTTCCAGAGAACACTGAGCACGCATAGTTCTCTTCACCTCCCGCCTCTGACCCTAGACCAATTTTAGGTCTTCATACTGTTCCAGGTGCTTGTTACGATTATGCAGTATATTTTATCTTTCAGATCTTTTAGTGCCCTTCATTTCACGTTGATATCGTATTGTTTTGATAATTGATGTGATCGATTTGCAATTTTCCTTCTACCCAGCGCAAGATTTTACTCTATTTAAATTGAATACCCTCATAATTACAATTTTGTCATGTGCTAATCCAGTGAAGAACCCAACTTAGTATATTCTAACATTATTCCTCTTCATCACTTTAGCAGTGTTTGGTCACTGACAAAATTACATTTTCAAGGTCTAGAGAGCATTTTTCTTTATTTTTCCCTTCTTTTAGCTAATTCTATCTTCATAACCCCTTTCACGTAATGTTACAGCTGACGACAACTTAAAGCAACTTATAACATATCAACTGTGTTTTATGATTTTCAGGAAGCAAGGTATCGGGTTAGTTTCGAATGAGGACATATATTACCAATATTGACTTATTCTGTGAGGTCCATAAATCCAGTTTCGTTGTTTCCGGTTACCTGAAATAGTTTACTATGAAGTGCAAAATATTCCACAGCTCGCTACTGGAATATATGAAAAATGGATTGTTACAAGTAATTTATACACACATGTACATTCCGCAATGCACACTGGTTCATATGAGTGAAGATATATTGGATCTGGCGAGATGTAGTATTTACAGTGCACTATGTCTTCCGCTATGGCCTATATCCAATTTGTTTGTTACTTTCATTGACCTGTCTGTCTCAGTCTCATCCTTGGCTTTGACAATATGAAAGTGACTGAGGTATGGGTGATGCTAGTAATACCATTGCTTATGCAGCCAGTCCCTGTTATGAATGGTGTGAAAATATCGCTCATAGGGTCGGTTGGTGCATGCATTTCAGTGGGCTTGGCAGACTGATATGTAATAGCAACTTCTGACTCAGTGAGGAAAGCAAAGGGAAACTACCTCGCTCCTCATTTCCCTAGCACGCCTCTTCAGCGACGCCTAGGCTATTTATGACAGCTGTTGGCAGAGATGCAGGGAATCAAACCAGCCCCCGGGCTGAATACCCAACATACATACATCTCATAACTAACAAGTAGGTGTGCAGATCGCAGTTTGGGTTCTTTACTCAGCAATACAAAGGAAATGGTCGAATTATTTTTAGTACTCGAAAGCTATGATGCAAACGTCGTACTAACAGAAATATAGAACGGTATAAAAAGAAAGAAGGGAGACATAATGGGAACGGTGTACTTCCCACCTTAGACAATATTGTGTACATAATGTGTTCTTGCTGTGAGTAGATATGCGAATACCTTCGTGAGGATAAACACGACATATTTAACATTTGTAATGCCGGGCTGAGTGGCTCAGATGGTTGAGGCGCTGGCCTTCTGACACCAGCTTGGCAGGTTCGATCCTGGCTCGGTCCGGTGGTATTTGAAGGTGCTCGAATACGACAGCCTCGTGTCGGTAGATTTACTGGCACGTAAAAGAACTCCTGCAGGACTAAATTCCGGCATATCATCGTCTCCGAAAACAGTAAAAAGTAGTTAGTGGGACGTAAAGCAAATAACATTATTATTAACATTTGTAAAAAGGTGATTAATGGACGTCGAAATTGAAGTTTAGTATGATGATAATAATAGTAATAATAATAATGTGCCGTCTTCATCATCTTTTCATCCTCATCATGACGCGCAGGTCGCCTACGGGAGTCAAATCAAAAGACCTGCACCTGGCGAGCCGAACATGTCCTCGGACACTCCCAGCACTAAAAGCCATACGCCATTTCATTTTTACCTTCAAATACCACCGGACTGAGCCAGGATCGAACCTGCCAAGTTGGGGTTAGAAGGCCAGCGCCTCAACCGTCTGAGCCACTCAGCCCGGCGAAGTTTAGTATACTTTTGGTTACGTACAGTGTGTGCAAATAATATAACTCTGACCAACAAGAAACATTGTAGAACATTTGCTCAATAAATTTCTCCCTGTGGAGATGCTAGCTTAATCTAACATGATATGTTAGACATCGACTTCGAGTCAAGATATTTCCTTATAGACTACGAAGCCCCTTTGAAGAGTGAGACGAAAAGGCTTCCAGTAAGAGAATCCTTGGCACTAAGTAGGTTAGAGTGTTTAGCTCCATGCCTGATCGCGTTTACCCTTCCCTTCCTAGTTAACCGGGTACGCCTTTATTAACTTCGGTAAGCAGCCCTCCATGATTGCGGGTTTCACGCAACAGTATGATCCTAGCTCCCTCTGTAAGTCGATGGCAGACTTCTGGCCTCCCGAACCCAAGGCCGAGATTTCAAAGCTGGAGAGCACAGTCAGAATTTTGAAGGCTGAAACAAGAAGACGTTTATCACACCATGTGATATGATGTCAGCAAATACATGATCTCGTGTTATACATTTTGAGTTGTTCTGACAATATTAATTATATCTCAGTCACAGATCACCTAGCAAAATCCCGGTTTCCCAGCAATCCGGCACAGTAGAAGGGAACGTCTAATTTCACGTGTAGACGTGTAGACGTCAGAACATAATCTTTGAAACAAAGTTACTTAAGCCATAGATTATTATTATTATTATTATTATTATTATTATTATTATTATTATTATTATTATTATTATTATTGTCCGCCTCTTTGGCGTAGTGGTTAGTGTGATTGGCTACCACCCCTGGAGGCCCGAGTTCGATTCCCGGCTCTGCCACGATATTTGGAAAGTGGTACGAGGACTGGAACCGAGTCATCCGAATCTCGAGAGGTCAACTGACTAAACGGGGGTTCGATTCCACCTCAGCCATCCTCAAAGTTGCTTTCCGTGGTTTCCCAATTCTCCTCCAGGCAAATGCCGGGATGGTACCTAACTTAAGGCCACAGCCATTCCTTTCCCTCTTCCTTGCCTCTCCCTTCCAATATTCCCATCCCCCCGCACCGCAAGGACCCTGTTCAGCATAGCTGGTGAGGCTGCCTGGGCGAGATACTGATCCTCCTCCCCAATTGTTACCCACCCGACCCAAAGGGTCAAACTCCATGACTATGCCCTTGAGGTGGTATATGTGGGATCCTTCGCTAAGTCCGAGGGAAAAAACCAACCCTAGAGGGTTAAATGATTAAGAAAGAAAGGAAGGAAGAAAGAAAGGAAAAATTATTATTACGTGATCCTGATTTACTGTTTTATTCTGCCAATGAATACTGTATATTATTTGAGGACACATCCACTGCATTACCAAGTCCCATTTATTTCCCATTCTAACGTCTCCGGATACATGATTTAGTGCAACGTTAAATGAATAGCAAAAAGTTGATTTCTGGTAGTTGTATTTTCTCATCGTGCTTGAACTTTTAAAAGTTTTATATAAAAACCTGAAATGTTAGTAGAAATACGATATTCTGTGTGTCATCGGCAAGTTTCACTTCAGTGGATGTAACATGCTTTTACAGACAAATTCTTCTCTAATCCTCTATCACTTTGCAGTAACAGCGTGTAACCATGCACTCCAAAGAGTATACATACATGGAGAGATTATGTTGAAGAGTTCATAAAACGAGACTTACTACCCTTATCTCTCGTGTAATACGTCGCACAGTAGGATATTTGGTCTATTTAGGCGGCCAAAATTGTTTTTGTTGTTTAACTGAAATTTGACGTTCACCATAAGACCTATCTGTGTCGGTACGACGCAAAACAAATTGTAAAAAAAGTAATGTACACGAGTCGCAACACAATGGTATGAGTTACTAGAAGAGTACAGTTTTCCTTGTTTTGTTCCTCTGAGTGTCATGCGTGTGACATCTGAAGGTTTATGATGACAACCAAGGTTCCTCATCAGAAGATACATCCTCCTCCTCCTCCTCCTCCTCCTCTGAGAATTCATCAGGATATGCAGTGGTGGACTCACTTGGCGCAGGTGGAAGTAGCATCTCCAATATCTCTTTCAAAACGGGTTTGACTCTTTCTAGATAGGGCTTCACATCAGTCAAAAAAGGACCGGAACATAGAAGAAGTCGATTAAGCATATCCAGGTTACATGATTCTCCGGAGAACTTCCTTGCATATCTTTAGCGATACAAGGAAAAATACCTATTTGCGGTTTCAGCGGCCTCTTTAGAAAGCTGAACTATTGAATGTAGAGCATTGTTTATCACTGTAAAACCACGAATGAGGATTTTGTGAACTGCAGGTGTCATCAGATGCCGAGGATATAACTGGACATACAGCTCTGCAGTAGCCATTTCATACTGAGTAAATTTATCTATAGGAATTTTATGTGTAGCTACGTGATATTGCTTCTAGAATCACTCTGAAGCGGTATACGAGATCGAAATTTATTCCTGTTATTTCAGCAGCTACGTCTGGGTGCATGAAAAACCTTCGACTTTTATTGCCATCATTAGTATTACCAAATCCAGGCTTTGGTACGTCAACTATCAATCCCAGTTTGTCTCCCACGTCTTGTCGAATTTTTTATTTCCTTTGTCTTAAAATGACCTTATCACTTTCCAATTTCATCCTCCATTTCTTAATCGGCAATTGTATGACAGATGCAAAAGACTTTAAAAAACGCAAACTCTAAGGTTCCTTCTTTAACACTCCGCTTGAGTGATTAAATATTAAAGTCCTTAGATGTTGCATCGCATATGTAACATTTCATTGTTGAAGTTGTCCGAGTGGCAGCATTACACACCTTAGTATTAACCATGGTGAACATCATTTTATGTTTGGAAAAAAAAAAGCCCTACTTGCTAACATGACTCTTGTTACATCTAAAGAAACTATTAAGTTTTTGTATAGTCTATTTCATCACTTGTAGCGTCTTTGGATTTTTAATAAATTTATCCTGATCGGTGGAAAATAGCAAGGTGCAGAAAGAGTTGGGTTTTGCCAGATGAGTTTTGTGTTAGAAATTAGTTGTAATGTTACAAAAGAACTCTGAAGAATATTAGCATCGAAATCAAAATCACTTTGAAATTTCTGTTTGTATTGGGCTCACTGTGATCCTTCCCCCCCTTCCCCCTCTGCTTACAGATCAGCACCAGAATGTTCCTATCTTCTTCACTTAATGGCTGTACAGCTTCCTCCAGATATTTCAGCAATCGTAAAATGGTGCGATGCGATATAGTTTGTAAACTGATTTCAGCACAAATTTCGCTTACTTTGTACGATCCTCTTTCTGGACATCACTCTCTTTTAGCCGTTTTCGGCAGACTGTAGCAAAGATAGAATGTTCTATTAGAAATCCTCATTATTTCGTTCTGTTTTTCTCCGTATACTGCTGTCACTCAATTCTTCAAATGTTTTTGTTGGTCATCCCGGTCTAGTAAGTACAATAGGAAACTTGAGTGTACTTTCGAGCCAAACACTGTGGTTTTTTCATAAATCGGTCATTTTTATGCTTGAGGTCCATCTTCATTTCATTTCACACTTGAAACGCGAAACTATTTTGTTATTTTCTTCATTTGTTCATCAGGGTAGTTTTCAGTAGATAAGGTATAGTTATCCACCAATATCAATTTTCCGTTCAAATCCGGTAAATTTTGCTGTTGAATCATGTTACATGAGTATCTTCGAGTCATTATATCAACGCCCAATCACTCAAAACAAAATAAAAACAACTCAGATCAGAAATAAACTCATCGCAAAAAAATACGTATTTTCCCCAAATAATTTCATGAGGCTAGATCAGTTAAAAGCACGGAATAGCACGGTTGATTGTTATGGAGCAGTAGAGTAGAAACATCCTAATTTCTACGAAACCGAAATTAAATATCGGAAAACCTCGGGAAGCATAATTATCAACCCAAAGGTTTTAAATGTCTGTTTAAATATTAACGTGAAAACCATGCATTTCCAAAACAGTGTATTTAACTATAATATTGTAAAATTTTAAATAATTCTGAATAAAATGTATTCACATTTATCCCCTCCATCACCCTCCATAATTATTTCGTTCATACTATAGATGATAAGAAACGCTAAAATACGCTACTCGTACGAAGTTTTAAATTCACATAACTCTGCAGCTGTATGGAAAACTCTCTGCGATTTGAGTCTAAATAAAACAAAGACAAAGCATAGTAACTGTAATGTACCTTTGGACGATCTGAATAATTATTTTAGCTCTAGAAACGTCCAGACGAACGGGAATACTAAGAGAGTCACGATTGACAAAATATCTTCAAAGAGAAAGCATGGTGGAGAAACATTCTACTTCTCTCATGTAACTCCAGGTGATGTAATAAGCGCACTCAATGACATAAAATCAGGGTTTACTGGACACGACGGAATAAACCTGTCCCTTTAAAGAAAAAATCTAGACATCATTCTTCCTACAATAACACACATTATTAAAACCTCTCTTATGACGGGAATCTTTCCTGAGAACTGGAAAAATGCCATCATCAGACCCTTGCCGAAAAATAGTACCCCTATAACCTTTGGCGATTACCGGCCTGTTAGTATCCTCCCTGTACTAGGAAAAGTACTGGAAAAACTAGTACACATTCAAATGACAGACTATCTCTTGCATCAGAACTTACTCGACAGATATCAATCAGGGTTTAGGTCGAATTACAGTACCAACACAGCATTGGTAAAAGTAATTAACGACATTCTTCTCGACCTTACAAAGGCATTCGACTGCGTAGACAAAGACATTTTACTAGCCAAAATAGAAGCAATGAAATTTTCTAATAATGTATTATGCTGGGTACGTTCTTATCTCAGTGAACGTAAACAATATGTGTCAGTGTGTCAGTGGGAGACAATATGTCTAGATGGCTAAATACTGAGATGGGGGTAGCACAGGGTGGGGTGTTATCACCGCTTCTGTTCTCCCTATACATGAATGACCTATCAGAACAACTGACGAACTGTAAATATCACTTATACGCAGACGACATCCACTTGTGTATTCATACCATGTCGAATGACATACAATAAGAAACCATGAAATTAAACGAAGGCCTATTTAACATTAACGAATGGACTAGTAGCCACTGCCTGAAGGTAAACCCATTAAAATCGCAAGCCATCATAATAGGATATAAAAATGCGCATGCCAATTTAGAAAGTATCAATATACCGGTTATCAAGATCAATGAAACACATATAACACTGAAAGACTCCGTTAAGAACCTTGGAATTTTTTTGATTTAACTAGGTCAGAGCACGTAACAAAAATATGTCAACGTGTATTCGGCTCATTACACACACTGCATAAACTGAGGGACTTTCTTCCTGTCAAAACCAGGAAACTGCTCGTTCAAGGACTAATACTACCAATATTTGATTATGGTGACGTAGTCTATAATAACATAAGTTATTCACTTGGTTCCAAACTTCAACGGGCGCATAATGACTGCATTCGATTAATTCTAAATGTTCCGCTCCATTCCCACATCAGCCAATTCCTCCATCGCTGTCCTGTTTAAGATTATGCAATAGACGTAAGCACCATGCTGTTTCCCTTCTGCACAAAATACTGCGAACAGGTAAACCAGACTACCCGGGAATAGATTTCAGCTACCTCTCTCCCTCAGGTAGAACACCCTCAAGGTCATCAACACGATCCCTGTTGTCTATCCCCATTCACCACAGTAGGATGTATAACAACTCATTTGTACCGGGGACCATACGTTTCTGGAATTCCCTCCCGGCTGAGTTTTTTTTCTATTTGCTTTACGTCGAACCGACACAGATAGGTCTTACGGCGACGATGGGACAGGAAAGGGCTAGGAGTGGGAAGGAAGCGACCGTGGCCTTAATTAAGGTACAGCCCCGGCATTTGCCTGGTGTGAAAATGGGAAACCTCGGAAAACCATCTTCAGGGCTGCCGACAGTGGGGTTCGAACCTACTATTTCCCGAATACTGGATACTGGCCGCACTTATGCGACGTCAGCTATCGAGCTCGGTCCGGCTGAAATTAGAGACATAAACAACCTAAAGGTATTCAGAAGAATGTGCTGGAATTTTTATCTACATTCAGAATAATTTACTCCAAGAAGTACACTCAAATGTTAGATTAAGTCAAATGAATAAAATGTCAATGTAAGATTAGTAACATTGACAATTTTCGAGGTATAGTTAATAATAGTAAATACTATAAATTAATTTTAAAATGTTAAAAACAAATTATGATACTTTACATTTCAGTTAAATTACATTTCACGTTAATTTTAAATTATATTAAACTTTGTTTAATTTTAAGTAGTTATAATGTTCTGTTTACACAGGTGTACAATTATATGGTTTGGCATAATAGCAGGCTTCATAGCCTGAGCCCCGCCATGTACATAAATAAATAAATAAATAAATAAATAAATAAATAAATAAATAAATAAATAAATAAATAAATAAATAGACAGAAGCAGAAATATTCACTACAAAATGCGAAGTCAAGCAGAGCGCTGCTATGAGCTACGTGCACTTCAACAGACAGATACATTATCTTTGACTGCATGGCCTGTTGATATATTCTACTGAACCATCACAAATGAATAGACATGTAGTTTCCTGACATTCTAGCTTTGCTACTTTGCGTATTTCTTCCATATACTTTCCACGGAGGAGATGCACCAAGAGCACACACGGACAACATTGGTCATTAATACAGTAACTGATATCGTTATCATGAATACCATTGTTGATTCATATTCGGAATATTGGATCAGCAATGATGCTTACTCGTGAGCGTAAACATTGTCTTATGACGAGTAGTATTGTTAGTCTACAGTTGCGTGCTATTACAGCAGGTATTCAGGCATCAATCAGCGATAGGTAATGTCCCATTACTTTGCTGGAAATGAAGGACAGAAAATATTTTAAAACTAACATCCGGGAGCCTAATTTCCAGTTAGTGTCACTTAACAAATTCCTCGGCGAAAATAATCTCAATTATGTACTAATATCTACTCCAAATATTATCAAACAGTTCGTACATAGACATATATATGAAAGCACGGTACTGGGACCTAAGACGAATCAGTGAACAGAGCAGAAACTAGATCACAGTTGACACTATATTCCTTGGGTTTATGCCGTGTAGAACGAGGCAGACTACAGACAAATTTTACGAATGCTCCGCTTCCTCAGAACTGAATCACGGCTGACAAAAGTGTTGCGAGACATTATGACAAGCACCATGAGCTCCCGATGCAAATATAGAAATAATATTACGTAAATTGGTAACAACCAGTGTTAATGGCTTGATGTAAAATGGCCGTATATTAAGGAGACTGTTAGAAATGAAGTCAGTGCAACGATTAAAATGGAAACTAAATGGTCCCTCCCCTGCGAACCATGTGACCTTGCCGCGGTGGGGAGGCTTGCGTGTCCCAATGAAGCAGATAGCCGAGCCGCAGGTGCAACCATATCGGATGGGTATCTGTTGAGAGATCAGACTAAGGAATGGTTCATTGAAAGGGGGATAGCAGCCTTTCGGAAATTGCAAGGGTGGCAGTTTACACGGCTGAAAGCAACGGGAAACTACAGCCGTAACTAACTCCCGAGGACATGCAGCTCTCTCTGTATGAATGATGTACTGATGATGGCTTCCTCCCGGGTAAAATATTCCGGAGGTAAACTAATCCCCCATTCGGATCTCCGGGTGGGGACTACACGAGAGGGGGTGATCATCAGGAAGATGGATACTGACATTCTGCGAGTCGGAGCGTGGAATGTTGGAAGTTTGAATCGTTGTGGTAGGTTAGAGAATCTGAAAAGGGAGATGGATAGACTAAAGTTAGATGTTGGTATAAGTGAGGTACGTAGGCAGGAAGAACAGGATTTTTGGTCAGGCGACTATCGAATTATCAACACAAAATCAAATAGAGGAAATGCAGGAGTTTGTCTAATAATGAATAAGAAAATAGGGCAGCGGGTAAGCTACTACGACCAGCATAGTGAAAGAATTATTGTCGTCAAGATAGACAACAAACCAATGCCCACCACAATAGTCCAGGTCTATATGCCTACTAGTTCAGCGGATGATGAAGAAATTGAAAGAATATATGAGGAGATAGAAGATTTAATACAATATGTCAAAGGTGACGAGAATCTAATTGTGATGGGAGACTGGAACGCAGTGGTAGGCCAAGGAAGAGAAGGTAGCACAGTAGGAGAATTTGGATTGGGACAAAGGAACGAAAGAGGAAGTCGGCTGGTTGAATTCTGCACTGACCATAATTTAGTCCTCGCCAATACTTGGTTCAAACACCACAAACGACGGCTGTATACGTGGACGAGACCTGAAGACACTGGAAGGTATCAAATAGACTTCATTGTTATTAGGCAGATATTCAGAAACCAGGTGTTGGATTGCAAAACCTTCCCAGGAGCAGACGTGGACTCTGACCACAACTTGTTGGTCATGAAATGCCATCTGAAGCTGAAGAAATTGAAGAAAAAGAATGCAAAAAGATAGAATCTAGACAAGTAGACAAGTTGAAAGAAAAGAGCGTGAGGGATTGTTTCAAGGAACATGTTGCACAAGGACTAAATGAAAAGGCTGAAGGAAACACAATAGGCTAGAAGAAGAGTGGATAGTCATGAAAAATGAAGTCATCAGGGATGCTGAAGAAATGTTAGGAAGGAAGAAAAGATCAACTAAGAATCAGTGGAAATCTCAGGAGACACTAGACTTGATTGATGAACGACGAAAATACAAGAATGCTAGAAATGAAGAGGGCAGAAAAGAATACAGGCGATTAAAGAATGAAATGGATAGAAAGTGCAAGGTAGCTAAGGAAGACTGGCTGAAAGAGAAGTGCAAGGATGTCGAAGGTTGTATGGTCCTAGCAAGGGTAGATGCTGCATACAGAAAAATCAAGGAAACCTTTGGAGAAAAGAAATCTAGGTGTATGAATATTAAGAGCTCATATGGAAAGCCACTTCTAGGGAAAGAAGACAAAGCAGAAAGATGGCAGGAGCATATCCAACAGTTGTATCAAAGTGAAGATGTAGATAATTGGGTTCTGGAACAAGAAGAGGCTGTTGATGCTGATGAAATGGGAGACCCAATTTTGAGGTCAGAGTTTAAGAGAGCTGGGAGTGACCTAAATAGGAACAAGGCACCTGGAATTGATGACATTCCCTCTGAATTACTGACGGCCTTAGGAGAAACCAGCATGGCAAAGCTATTCCATTTAGTGTGTAAGATGTATGAGACGGGAGAAGTCCCATCCGATTTTCGGCAGAATGATTTATACCTATTCCCAAGACAGCCGGTGCTGACAGGTGAGAAAACTATCGCACCATTAGTTTAGTATCTCATGGCTGCAAAATGTTAACACGTATTATTTACAGAAGAATGGAAAAAAAGTTGAAGCTGAGTTGGGAGAAGATCAATTTGGCTTCAGAAGAAATGTAGGAACACGTGAAGCAATCCTAACTTTGCGTCTGATCTTAGAGGATCGAAACAAGAAGGACAAGCCCACGTACATGGCATTCGTAGATCTAGAAAAGGCAATCGATAATGTTGATTGGACAAAGCTATTTAAGATTCTGAAGGTGATTGGGATCAGATACCGAGAACGAAGAATTATCTAAAATCTGTATAAAAATCAGTCTGCAGTGATAAGAATCGAGGGATTTGAAAAAGAAGCGGCAATCCAGAAAGGAGTGAGGCAAGGCTGCAGTTTGTATCCCCTCCTTTTCAATGTTTACATAGAACAGGCAGTAAAGGAAATCAAAGAGGAATTTGGAAAGGGAATCACAATCCAAGGAGAGGAAATCAAAACCTTGAGATTCGCCGATGATATTGTTATTTTATCTGAGACTGCAGAAGATCTCGAGAAGCTACTGAATGGTATGGACGAAGTCTTGAGTAAGGAGTACAAGATGAAAATAAATAAGTCCAAAACAAAAGTAATGGAGTGCAGTCGAATGAAGGCAGGTGATGCAGGAAATATTAAATTAGGAAATGAAGTCTTAAAGGAAGTGGATGAATATTGTTACTTGGGTAGTAAAATAACTAACGATGCCAGAAGTAAGGAGGACATAAAATGCATATTAGCACAAGCAAGGAAGAACTTTCTTAAGAAAAGAAATTTGCTCACTTCAAAACATGGATGTAGGAATTAGAAAGATGTTTTTGAAGAGTTTCGTGTGGAGCGTGGCATTATATGGAAGTGAAACATGGACGATAACTAGCTCAGAAAGAAAGAGAATAGAAGCTTTTGAAATGTGGTGTTACAGAAGAATGCTGAAGGTGAGATGGATAGATCGAATCACGAATGAAGAGATACTGAATCGAATTGGCGAGAGAAGATCGATTTAGATAAATTTGACGAGAAGAAGAGATAGAATGATAGGACACATCTTAAGACACCCAGGACTTGTTCGGTTGGTTTTTGAAGGAAGTGTAGGTGGTAAAAACGGTAGGGGTAGGGCAAGGTATGAATATGACAAGCAGATTAGAGCAGATATAGGATGCAGTAGTTACGTAGAGATGAAAAGTTTAGCACAGGATAGGGTGGCATGGAAGCTGCATCAAACCAGTCTATGGACTGATAACTCAAACAACAAAAAACACGACCTAATGGTTGAAACTGTATTCTCTGGTCGTTAAATCATTAATTTCTTGCAATGTCCAGTCATTATGGCTAAATACTGAATTTGCTGCTGTCTCGTATAGCTATATTTAAATATCAAAAAATATTATCGCGTTCTTGTTATTTTAAAACTAACCATAATGATGTTCTTTAAATAACTTTTTTTTCAGTTGCTGATGCAGGAAGTAATATGCCAAGAAGGTTAATATACGGGTATGAAATTTCCGTCTATTTGATATAATTTTAATACATTTCCCTTTCTTCCCCTACTGTAATTCTTTCCTAAGCAGAATGCATTTTGCTTCCATCTGGCAAGGTTGACTGACAATGACGGTTCCAATATTGTGAAAGGTTTGAATTTAATTGACGCTTGCTCCGTTTAAGAAATGATACTCCCGTTCGCCACCAGATGGCTCACTTAGGCCTACTTTATACTGAGAAGTAATTCATGTCATCGTATTTTCACGGAAGAAAAATGAACTATACGTTGCTGAAATTTCGAACCTCTGGATCATGCAGCCAAGTGGCAGGACAGGTTTTTCATTTTACCTCTACGCAAATACTATTCAAACTTTCAACCCCCACCCCCTCCCTTAAGGGGGGGGGGCTGTCCATCCAGTTGAGAGCACCTACTCTCTGGTCATACGTAAATATTCAAATGGTGTCCTGAGTGCCATGAACTCTTATTTCCTAGTAGTAACCTAAATTAATTGCACTGTGCAGTAGTAGTACTACTATGGAAGGGAGAGGGTACAAGAGGAACAAATACTTTTTTCCTGTTTGGAATCCCTTATAAAATACAAGGGAAAACACGATTTCAATAAATATTTCTTATCAGAAAATCTTGAGTGAATTCTTAGGAAATCAGTCTGATGATTTCAAACATCTGAAAAATTATCCTGATATTTTTAAACCCCTAACACGTCACACCTGAAGACATAAGACTCGATTTGCAACCTGAGTTAATATCAGTTAATATTTGTGATGCAACTGTTTAAAAAATGAACTACGCCAAGCCAAAATTTAGATCCTGATTGACTAACAAACATGTATTAACAGAGCTGAAGATTCTTTTAAATGATAAAGTACCAGATTATAGTAAAAGTATATATAAAGGAAATGCAATTAAAAGTGACAATTTACAATTTACTATTTGTTTTTTGTACTCTGAAGTGCATGTTAACCTTAATCAGTATTTGTCTAGGTATCAGCAACCGCCACTGCGCTCGTTGCCCGTTTGTGCTTCCATCTACAATTTCGTTCCGAACTACATGCCCTTTGCTGGCTTTGCGGGTTGCTTATCAAGAGTTTCGGGATTTGCCCATACATCATTAGTGGTCTTTTTAAACTTTCACTGAAATCACGGTTAATTCGGTTTGAATGTTCAATAGGGCCTATTCTACTAAGTCTTCGGCCCAGAGGCACGTTGGATTCTGAATTAGCACCACCAGGAATTATGTGGACATGAGAAAACCACAGAAATCGATAGCGGTCCCACAAGAGCCGTGTAAGGTAGGAGCACGAATGAGGTAGTTTGCCATTGCTTTCCTCACTGAGACAGAAAGTAGCAGGGCTATTTATCGAGATATCGATTACGAAATTACAGCAACGACTCCGAGTGAGGTTTCAGTTCGGTTTCCAACTGGAATACTCTCTTCGTGAGAGTCCAAGTTAAATTGTTGTTGCTATTTTCATGGTACTTTATTAGGAATTCAGTTCAATAATAAAATAGTGGCTTTATATTCACTATTTTGTACAGAAAAAGGATTGCATTTTGTACTGGAATGTATAGCAAAAATTCTTGTCATCATTCCGACGTGGGACAGCTCTTTCCAGGCATACTTCCAGCGGAGGTGAGCTTCATGTAACCATTATTTTAACCATATTCGAGCTCTATTTCTGGCATTGCAGAGAATCGAACCTGTTCCTTGAAGGAAGACAGGTAACAGCACTACCCGTTACATTAGAGAAGTGTACCTCTGTAGATGGCGTAAATATTCAGACTTGCTCTTGATACAATTACAGTATTTGTATGTGTTTGAATGATTTAATAATAATAATGTTACTTGATTTACGTCCCACTAACTACTTTGACGGTTTTCGGAAACGCCGAGGTGCCGGAATTTAGTCCCGCAGAAGTTCCTTTACGTGCCAGTAAATCTACTGTCACAAGGCTGACGATATTGAACACCTTCAACAACCCCCGGACTGAGCCAGGATCGAACCTGCCAAGTTGGGGTCAGAAGGCCAACGCCTCAATCATCTGAGCCACTCATCCCGGCTTTTGCATGATTTCTAAAGATTTCTAACAGTGTGTCTTGCTCCTTGTCTGAATAGTCTTTGTGTTGGCCTTCCGTTCAGAGAGCCCCGGATTTAATTACCGGCCTGATCGGCGATTTAAACTGCGTGTGGTTAATTCCTCTGACTTAGGGACTGTGTCTCTTTGGTGGTTTTATTGAACATCTCTTTAACTACGCACACATACTGCCACAACAGAAACATGTAATACATAGTTAATATACCCCTCAGCAGAGAGTTCACGTCATGAGTGTCATATGGTCGTAAAACAGGGATACAATACGAAATGACTACCACAAGAAATTCAGGAAAAGACCAAGAAACATAACAAAGAAGATTACAAAGACAAAAAGACAAAGTCACCTCCGTACAGGCCATGAAGGCCCTTGGAGGAGTGGAAGGTAAAGGCTTCCACCATTGTTAACCGCGGCACGTGATGGAGTAGAGTGGTTAGCTCTACGCCCGGCCGCCTTTGCCCCCAGGAATTAACCTGGTACTCAGTTTTTGTGTAGACTGAGTGAATCTAAGGGTCATATGCACCTCCGGAAGTGGAAATCGCGTTTCTTAAATTTTACGACTTCCTGGCGGGGATTCGAACCCACGTCCTTCCGGGCGAACCGAGCTCGCAACAAAGAAGATTAACAATAGAAATACAGGCTTCTGTATGCATATTATGGAACAGTGAAATTTATTTGTGGTTAGTTTCGTATTGTATATGCGAACGAATTAGCCTAAACCTGGATAAAACTTTCCACTTCTGGCATAAAAGCACAATGTTCTTTTTCGATGAACAAGATATACATTTCTATGCCCCGTAAAATAATAAAAACTGACAAGAATGAGCAATAAGGAAATCAATGCTACAAATTTCACACAAATAATTTTTCAATTACAAAAATGTATTCGTAGTATTTACATTGTTCAAGGCTGCCTCCTTCGTCATCATACGGTAAGCACCAAATAGTTTTTATTACTTTACACAGCTAAATCTGAATGGCGACGGTTTACTACGGACAAGAAGAAGAGAGTCTTTCTCTCTTTCACATTGAAATTCATGGAAAGTCGCATGTTGTCCCACGTTTCCACCAATCGGGTTACAGTGGAGACGGAGAGAGCTGATTGGTGTGGAATCTTTGGCGTTCTCTACGCCGTCACTAGCGACCCTCTCACCTTGCAAGGGTCAGGGCGCAGTAGTAATCAACTTATCAACTTCAACCTGGAGACAGGTTCATTTAACCTGGTGAGGTGACCGGCCTCATATCCATCCACTTTCACTGCCAGCTGCATGCAAACTGCATTGGCTAACGAAGAGTTTGATGTACTCTGGCTGATATTCCGGCTGGTATTACAAGAGCTTTCAGTCGGTGGGCGGGGCTGCATTACTGCAGCAATCAAACCACTTGGCTCCTAATGCGAAAGACGTGGGTTCAAATCACCGTTCACTCGGTTTGGATTTTCAATAGGTCCAATTCTGCTAATTCTTTAACACGGAGACTGGTTGGGTCCTTAAATAGCACCAGCAAAATTTTTGTGGACGTGTGAAAACCACAGAAACCGATGGCGGGGACACAAGACCCGTATAGGGTAGAAGCACGAGTAAGGTAGATTGTAATTGCTTTCCTCACTAAGCCAGAAATTACTAATTCAGCACGATGGGCGCCCGTATGTAGCAACTTACGTAACTTCCAGACGCACTAGTTGTGGTCTGCATGTCATTACTCATTACTCAGCATTTATCATATCCCAGAAGCTTCGGTCTTCTGGCCTCTGCCTAGAGACAAATGCAAAATTATGGCACATGTCACTAAATAGCCAAAGGCTGGTAACAAGACCTGTGCCTACACTATGAAAGGAAGAGTATCCGGACAAATCCTAGTGCCTCCGAGTGCCTCCCCATAAACGTAGGAAGTTGGAACAAGTCATTATTCAAAACCTTCCGCGTCCACTGCAGATCGGTCACAAATAATACGAGCACTTAAAATTCAAGGGTATTTTCGAAAAGCCAAACCTCATGGTAATACATACCTGATGAGCCTAGACCTAAGAAGCGACCGCTGCTAATCTCCAGACCTGCAGATTACGAGGTGACGCGTAGCCAGCGGAACGAATCCTCTCGGTAGTTATTTTTGCCTTTCTATACCAGGCCCGTTAACTCACCGTCAGACAGCTCCTCAGTTGTTCGCACGTACGCCGAGTGGAGTCTAACTTGCCGTCGGATTCGGTAAAAGTCCTTGACCTGCCCGGAAATTCAACCCAGGCCCTCCTGGTAAGAGACAGGATAGCTACCCCTAGACCACGGTGCTGGAATGATTTTACTGGAAGGGGGACATAAAATTATTGCGGTCATTAACAGTAAAGTAAAAAGGAAAGCAAAAGAGGATATCGTGTCGACAGAAGGCACGTCTTCCAATACCTGCACCTTATACTTTCCACGGCGTTTCACCCAGCACTGAGATAAATGTTTCGCTAGTTTTCCTACGAAAAAATTGTGTAGCAGATATAAAATGGTAAATAGCGTTCCCCATATCCATAGCAACACCTATTTTTTATTAGACTACTGTTAAAAATATGTATTACAGTGTGTTCCTTGTTCGTTTTCAGGTCATTCTCTCAATCCCCTTCTCTTAAGCATCACAAGAGAAGTAGCTAGCATCCTAAACGCCCCTACTCTTAACATAAATACCAAGTTTCACGTTTCCTACTATTTCATCGCCGAAAACCTTCAATCTGCTAGGGCGACGTTACGCCAAGAGAATTAGCCGCATGCTTCGGGTGGCGTAGCTTCAAGTTTGGTTTCGGTAGATGGTCGATTCTACCCAGACTTTGGCAGCTCTGAAGTTTTCACTGTTTTCCTATTTTAATACCAGAAAATTGCTGGGTCTGTACCTTAATTAACGCCAAGGCTGCTATCTTCTCAATCCCAGACGTTTCCTACTATTTCATCGCCGAAAACCTTCAATCTGCTACTGCGACGTTACACCTCTATCACCAAGAATATCTTAAATTCAACCCAAGTGTAACAGACAGACAAAATTTTAATTGAACCTGGCATTGGTTATTGCTAGCTCTGTCCGCTAAATCAATCATTACGCGAGTATTTACATACTGCTGATAGAAGGATGATGAACTACCTTTAGTCCAAGCTGGATTTTGACAGACATGCAGCATGAAGTTCATTTTTGTTAAATAATTTATATGAGTCAGGCGTTTTCCTTTCTGTTTAAGAGACAAAGTCATCAGGATAAAGCAGTACGTAAACGTTAATACAATTAACGTCGCGAAGTTCAATTTACCTTACACGAAAAACAGGTGAGAGCCGTAATAGTATGACAGCAGAATGTCGAGTTAGAGAACATCTCTAAAAGTTAAAATTAGATAAAGTAAACTTCCTTTGCTCTCTACCACGACAGAGAATTTCTTTGTTTAGAAAGACAGTGCTTCTCCCGGGAAATAGTCGGCAGTGAAGAGAAACAAAAAGGGCTGCATGAAACACCGGTCTTCTGTGATTTCTTTGTAGAAAGAATTGCAGTTCCACATGAAGGGTTATGGGGACATTGAACTCAGGGTGATTGTCACCTACATGATAAGGTAATATGCCACTGACTTGTGGACCACAGAATTAGAAATCACAGAACTTCACAAAGATGTATCAGTGAAGACATACGGTAGCACATTGATCTTTCTTACTCCTATAGTTATAAGGAATAATTTACAAGGTATGACCTACTCGTAAGAAGATGAGATTATATTTAAAAGTATTAACGTATCTAATAATTCCTATAATCGGGAACTGAAAGCGAACCAAACAATAAGCATTTCAAATGTCTGATGCCGATTTATAATTTGACATCTACTGTTGTGTCATGAATAAAACGCAGCCCACGAATAGATTTTGTAACATCGTTACCATCTTTCAGACTTTTGTTGCTTACATTTTTATTTTGACTATTATGCTGTCATTCGCTGACGAATATGATGATTATTGGTAGTAGGCGTCCATTTCCTGCAGATGTACAATTTCAACGGTATCCATTGTCTCCCAGTAAGAATTTCAAATGCCCGATGCCAATTTCTAATTTGAGCTCTGCTGCGTTGCGGTATCATGAGCAAAACGCTGTCCACGAGTAGATTTTGTAAGATTAAGTACTTGTATAGGATACCATTAATTCTTCCAAACTCAGGGAAACGTGTTATGTTACATTACTGCAAAATTTTATGGAGGTTATTGCCATGCAATATTAGAAACAATTCTTGTTCGTCGGTTTTGCCGTTGTCAAATTTAGATTCAACATGGGATCAGGCGTCTTTTCCATAACGGACATCACCCATGTCTTTCTCCTGTGTGCAATGTCAATGTCATCAGTATCTAGGACTTGCTACTTATTGTTACCCTTCCACCTGTATTTCGCAGTTTGTTTACCATATCAACGTAGGCTTCATTCTCATTATGTGCCCGATGATATTATTATTATTATTATTATTATTATTATTATTATTATTATTATTATTAATAATAATAATAATAATAATAGATGTGATGAATTGGTCTATTTGGAGAGTCTTAATCCCACTGCCTTCCTACAAATTCTTCTTTACCAGGTGAGTTGGCCGTGCGGTTAGGAGTGCGCAGCTGTTAGCTCGCATCCGGGAGATAGTGGGTTCGAACCCCACTGTCAGCAGCCCTGAAAATAGTTTTCCGCGGTTTCCCATTTTCACACCAAGAAATGCTGGGGCTGTACCTTAATTAAGGCCACGGCCGCTTCCTTACCATTCCTAGGTTTTTCCTGTCCCATCTTCGCCATAAGGCCTTTCTGTGTCTGTGCAACGTAAAGCAAATAGCAAATTCTTCTTTCTAAACATGCCATAATGTTGTAAGACCTCAGGAGATTTATATTTGATGGCTACAATTTTCAAGTGTCTCTCTCTTTGTAAGGATACATGTTTCCATTCCATAAGCCACTGTTGATATAAACTAATAGTTATTTTCTTTCTTGGATTGCCTAACCGTTTCATATGTTGGCGATCAGCATGGTAACACAACACATCCTTCATCTGTAACTGATATTAAAAGTCCCTCTGTACTTGTACTGAACCATGTTCTCAAGTTCTTCAGCCAAGACATTCCTCTTCTTACAGGTCCTCTGTTTCCTTCTAACTCCCATGGATAAACAATTGTAGTCAAACATGTACTGTATTTGCCTGTTCCATATGACATTCCTTGAATACTATAGTTTACGGAATTTTAATCTCAAACGAATCTCTTTCAGATTTCCCATTATTTCTAGAACAGTGCCATTGCTGATGTGACCTGTCAAAGAATCCAGTATCCGACAATACAACCACGTTTCATTGCCTTACCGTTTCTCACTCGATGTTAAGTTCCACGACTAAAATCCATATATCAGTGGTCGGAAGATGTGGAATTTCAATGGTCTCGTTTTACATCTGAGGGATAGATTGGGACACCTAAATAGCTTCAACAACCACAGAAACGCCAATCTGGACTTTTCTTATTGACACTTAATCTCTGATGATTAATCCCAATCTTCGTTAATTGATGTCTCAAGATATGCACATTTTTATTGGGTGATTATTAACCATTAACTGCGCTGGGTGGTGATTTTTATTCTTCTAAACAGTCACATATTTTGTCTTTTCTTATTTTAAGCGAGAGTCTATGTTTAAACACTAGTGTGTCATCCGCATATCGAATTCTGCTTGAAATGAGAGGTATTATTATTATTATTATTATTATTATTATTAATATTATTATTATTATTATTATTATTATTATTATTATTATTATTATTATTATTATTATTATTATTATTATAACGGAATATTTAATTAGTATTCATACAGAATGATTAACATTATAGTATTATACGAATTAACAAAAGGAAACATACATAGGTTAGATTGATTTAACAATCAAAACTAAATGTTATTATACCAAATACACTTGCTTCGTACGCGCTGACCGTGTTAGCAATATCAGAAAGCCTGTTTGAAGCGAACGAACAGAAACGGAAGTACTTAATGTAATAGTAAAGCAGTAGAGGTATTATGCTAGTAACTTTGCATATCCCTTACACTGTCATTTGGATTGCTTATTCGAACAAAGTGCACGGCGATTCCGGAAGCCAGAGGAATTAACCATAAGCTGTTAAAATATCCTAGCTGGCGGGAACTTAGGACCGTCCGATCCGAAGGCCCGTACGCTGACCACTCGTCCAGATTACATTTTTGTAAATATAATATTATATCATAAGATCCGGCTCCTTGGATGAAAGGTCAATGTATTGGCATGTGGTTGAGGTTGAGGAACTTGAGTTCCCTTCCCGGCCACACGAGGAATTTTTAATTACTATGGGATTGGGTGCGTGTGTTCGTCTTAATACATATCTCTTCATACTACACCGCGTAATGTTGGTCCACATAGGGCTGGCGTCTGCCAGTGCAACTGGCCTTAAAACTGGGCCACATCCACCTGAAGTGCCGACACGAATACATCATCGAAACTACCGGGCTCAGCGTCTCAGAGGTTAGAAGCACTGGCCTTCTGATCCCAAGATGGCGAGTTCGAGCCGGCTGAGACTGTTGCTTTTTGAAGATAATTAAATGCATCATCGTCTTGCCGGTAGTTTTACTGACACGTGAAGGGAATCCTGTGAGACAATATTCCCATATTTTTATGACTGAAATGCTTGAATAATTCACATTCTTGGATTATTTAGTGAGAGGTCTTCAATTTTAACTTCTCTGAACGCGTTCAGATCATAAATCCTAGTTTTTTTCGCCTATGAGAATAGTCTGTAAGCATTAAAGCTTTCTGCCGACAAATGCAAAATTCACGACATCAATTTTCCCTTACGTCATAAATTTAGACTCAGAAAACGTCGCATATAACTGCGGAATAGCTAGCCATTAGGGTACTACACTACATTAATGAAGTATGCTTAGTCTTCTAATTCAAATACATATATTGACCATTATGCCTGGGGAGATAATATCAACTACAGCAGATTGTGGTATAACCCAACGCATTAATGCACTGCAGTTAAACTTGCCTGAAGCTTTCATTCCGTACAATTACAATCATCTGCTATCTTCATCAGTTCGATTGAAGTAATCGTACGCAAGTATGTTCATATATCTCGACTTCCCTTTGGAAGGCATTCTTACATAGTATCATAGTTTTGAAATAAGTTCCTCATAATCTGTTCATTTATGTTTAGCGTATTCATCATGGATGAATTTTACATGGAAATAGTTCAATAGTTCAAAGTATAATAATGTAAAGTCACTTAAACATGAATGAGCACATGGTATTGTATGCCATTCGTACTTTATCAGACATAATTTTAATTATTATCAAGATATAATTTATCACGTATGCAGTTACAAACCCGATGGATTCCAACGAAAAATATTTAATATATAGGTGTACCTACGAGTAACTTAAACGCATTCGTTCTAATTTTTGAGCTATTGTACACAACTAGTTTAATTTTTTGCTCTAAAAATTTGAGTATATTATACAGGATATCCTTGGAAAAGGTTCCGATATTTACAGAGGAGGCAATAGGCAACAAACAAAGAAAAAATGTTCTATAAACTTTGGTCGCAAACCCAATAGCTTCGGAGTTATAGTCCGCTACCACTACCATCAGAGATCACAATTTCTTTGATCTACTCTTCACAACGTGTGCTCGACGTGACCAACATCCATTGCAATGCAGCTTAGTACCAAGCGCTCAGCTGGCCTCCTCTTCCTTCTTACCAGCCTACGGCCATCACTAGCTCCGAGAAGAGAAACCACTCTCAACTAAGAACACAAGAAATATCCACTCCGCCCTCCAATAAGCTTTAGATTGACACAACTATAGTAACATATGGCAGTGAATCGGAGTTAGTGGCATGAACGCTACAGGACGTCTGGTTTGGAGCTGTTCCTCAAGTAAATGCGGTCTCTTACAGTTCGCTGTGTGTCTCTGGTATCAACTGAACCTCTAATGGCTGCTGCAGATGCAGTAGGATCCACCACAGACATGCGACAAGTACAGCAGTCTTTCCTCCCCGCAGGGGCCCGTGTGCGTCCGCATCCCAGACTTCTTGATACATTGCCTTCCCTTGACCATTGTTGTCTGTAATAGTGCACTATTGATGCATCTCTGCCAAGTCTTCCTGCAATATTGTGACATGAACGTCCACCTCTTCGTAGCCCTAATACACGGCCTTGTTGAAACTCAATAAGCTGCTCTCGTCTCCTTAGAGTTATTTTTGACTCACAGCTATCTCGCAACGTTAACATTGGACGATAACTAAAGCTCACGAAGTGTACTGCGCATATCTAAAGTAAACCCGCTAGTACCACTCTTCGTCGACTAGCACACAAATTTGAATAGGCGTCCTCTTTCAGAAGTGCAAACTCGCTTCCCGTATTTCGTTTATCTACCACAACTCTTTCTTGGTGTTGGGATTTAATTTTCCGCCAGTGTATCTTCTTAATCAATTATCATTAAATGTTTGTTTCTTTTCTCAAATGATCGAGAATAAGTAAGAATACGTCAGGAGACACAATACACAGTTGCAATTCAGTCTGAAACAGGAATGTTCCAATAATTTTGACAGTGGGAACCACAGGAAACCGTGGAAAGTTATATTCTTTTGTACTTTTAACATTTCGCTAAGAATTGTTTTTACGATACATATCTCAGGCAGTTGAGACATTAATTAAAATACTGTCTCTAGTGCCCTATAAAACGCAACCAAGGGCATACCTTTAATAGTATCAGATGTCTCGCTTATAGACATCATTCTTACGCTATACATATTACAAGATGTCCTTAGTCTTTATCTCGATTGACTGTAGACAAAATTGCCAACGTTCTGGAAAAAGATAATGGTATACTCATGGCTAATATCACGATTTTACAGCCAACTGTTTGGGTGCTATCAGATGAGGATACTGATAAAGGGGATGAAGCATATCGTTGCTTAAGAAACAATACCACCTACCTGACAATGCTCTTCTTATCCATCATTTTCCGTAAGACTGGTCAAGCTTCATATAGTATATTGTAGGAATGCGTAAATTCGCCATGCAAACATATATCCCTACAGTACTGGATGGTAAGGTTCATTTTTCTTTCCGCGGAACCGTAGCGACGATAAATTGATAGATTCCGTTGAAACCGTCGTCTTTCTATAGCATAGGCTACACTATCAGGTGTCAGGTATGGTGAGATTAACTAAGAAGACATTGTATACATCGACACTAGTGTTCCTGTTTCTTTGGATACACAGAATCAATCTTCCACAACTGTGCCTCAGTGAGCACACCAACTCCTGGTAAAATAAATACGCAATTCAAATAGGAAGAGACTGGTCAAATAATGTTCTAGCTATTAGCAATGAGGAAGAATGCGTTTTGAAACAATGACTTCTTGAGAAGGACTACAGTGCTGTTGAAGAGTTTGAACGGTTCTTTGATAATGAAGTTTCGAAAATGATTTCTGTAGCTACCAGTTTATGTGATTTTCAACAGAGATGAATGAATCTGAATGTTACGATGGAAGAACTTAGAGCTTTCTATAGACTATTACTACTTTTTGGTTGCTAGCAAGCCTCTAGGTTTAGAACGTACTGTTAGCAAAGCCCGGTCTGTCATAACAAATCCATTGCTGATGCCATGCCCAAGAACAGATTCAAATAAAATTAGAAGTAATCCGCTTGTAATAAACGGGTAGAAGCGGGAAATGTATTGAAAAAAAGGTGGCCTAAGTTCTGTCTCAAAGATTTAAATCCTGCTATACAGGGTTATTCACGTAAAATGTTACACGCAAATAACTTCTAAATCATTAAAGATATCAGTATTCCGATTTCATATTCGTAAATGGTACCCAGGGCCTTGTAAAATAACGTGCTACTTAGTCCCATGGTATGATTAACAACCGAGATATTGATACTAACTCCATATTTTTAAATAGAACGGCACAAATTTATACAGCTGATTTAAAAGTTCATCTGCGTACAAGTTCAAATATGTAAGTATTTTCAAATTCGGACAATAACTTTTTGAGATATAAGTAAGAACAGCATGCGCTATTTTGCATGCCGCATCAGGCGGCGTGAAGTCGGGCAAGGACATATTGAGGCTGTTACGATCTCCGCTACCGCTACGTATACATCCTACCTTCGCATGCTGGTTTTCGCCGATCACGCCGCCACTGTTTCATTCACTCTTCTGCTATGCTCACCTGTCGCCTGCCTACTCTGTTCATCACGTGATCCTGACGTCATCTTCTCCACGCACCGCCTCCTCCACCTGTGTGTGTGCTTGCGCTAACCTCTATTGGACACGTGATTATGACGTTTCTGGAATATGCTGGTTTTCAACTTCTCTATTCTTCTCGATGTTTCTGTACGATTATATAATCTCGCTCCACCGCTCAAAATATTGAGTCTGGCTTCGTTACGGAGTGGTGGAAGCAGCCATACTACTGCTACGTTCGATATTGTCATTTACCATCTGGACTGTTATTTTCTTCCGGTTATCCGGTGAGCAAGTTTTATCATAATGTTATTTGGACATTAAATTCTTCATTGGGCCATCTGCCCCAATTGAACTTTACTTTGGCCAGCTTATTACGGCATCAAATATATATGCAAGACATTATTTCGACTAAAAACCTTTCAAACACGAACTGTACTACGGACAATGGAATTTTGAAATCACAATATCTATTTCCTTGGACCATCGTTACCTTTTGGTATAATGCTTATTAAACACATTCTGCAGCGTAACTTCACCCGGCGAAGAGAATCCCTTTCCCCGTTCAATCCCTACTTCATTTTTATCCTTTTTCCTTCTTTTCACTTTTTCTTTCAGGTTGCTTCCTCTATATCGACTTATATTATTCTTCATTGTACCCTTTATACTTATTCATACGGTTTTGATGTTTTATATTGTAAATGTGGCACATTTTCCTTGTCTTTCAAGGTTTCCTCTATATATTTCAGTCTAGCAAACTCTTGTCTGCGAATTACTAAACTTGTTGAAAAATGTTTACTATTTTTATTATCTGTTAAATACATATCCTGTTTGCTTTGTTAAATTCGAGATTTTCTTGTTCCTGTCACCTTCTTTTGGTCCTATTCCTTCTCACTGCGCAAATTCTGCTGTAAATTATTATTCTTATTATTATGATTATTATATCGTGTTGCTTCTTCTACCACGTATATGTTTGAGCTAGCAACTAATATTGTATACTATTTTATCTCTGCTTCGTATGTACCTACGAGGATAGCTGAGGGTATCTGTATTATACCTGAACACCCTCACTACCACTATATTGATAATCGGGCCCCTCAGAACAGTAAGATAACAGAGCAATCTCACCTCAGTATGATAGCAAACTTCTTATTCTCCCACCTCAAGGCGCAAGCAGTTTCCTGGGAGTGAGTTCAGCCACAGAATGGGTACCATGCATGTAAGCACCTCGTACACATGTAATGGGTTTGCAAAGTGTGTATGACAGGCGAACACATGAGAGGACAGAAAGGGTTGATGTGTTTAAAACGAATAAAATAAGTAATTTGCCTTGAAAGGAACATAACGAAAGCTATAATTGTCACTGGTTTTAGTGTACAGTTCATACAACTCTATGAGTTGAGAAATAAACATAACACAAAACATCGGAAGAGCTGCTTCTAGAAAAGCAAATGTTCAGAGCTGATCGTGGTGAGATGGCAGCAACACTATTATTTATGTTTTATTTTACACATTAATCTCCGCAGAGCTACAGCGTGACTGTAGTAGCGTGCATTCGGGAGAGCGTAGGTTCGAGTCCTGCCTCGCCCAACCTGACATTGATTTTCATGCTGTCCCATGTTCAACACCAGGCAAATACCTTTGTGATAGGCCACGGCCGACTTTCTTTCCAAATCCTTCCCAATTCCCATCCGTCAGAAAAATCGCTAAACTGAGCGCAGCCTATTACATGTCAAAACAAAACAATACAACTTTAATCTCCCTTCCCCGTTGTGTGTTCGCCAGTCATACAATAACGTTGCACACCCAGGGTATGTTACGGTACATCACATTATGTTTACAGTACATGCCTGGTATCCGTTCTGTGGCTGGAATCATGGCCAGGAAGCAGATTGCGCCCCAATATGTCCTTGCCCGACTTCCCGCCGTGTGATGCGGCATGCAAAACCGCGCATGCCTTTCTTATTTATATCTCAAAAATAATTGTCCGATTTTGAAAATACTTACATATTTAAACTTGTTCGCAGATGAACTTTTAAATCAGATGTATAAATTTGTACCCTTCTATTTAAAAATATGGAGTTAGTATCAACATCTCGGTTATTAATCACCCAATGAGACTAAGTAGCACGTTATTTTAAAAGACCCTCCGTACCATTTACGAATATGAAAACAGAATGATGTTATCTTTAATGGTTTAGAAGTTATTTGCGTGTAACATGTTAGGCGAATAACCCTGTATATGAAACAATGATACCATACTAGGCATGGCAAGAAACAACCTTTACGTGGCAAATGCGTAAGGTTTAGGTCTAAAGTATGGTTTATACGCAGTCGATTGAAATTAAATGTAGCATAATAGCGAAATCAACACATTTTAGATTCAAAACTACTATCAAAATGACTTCGTGGTGCTAATGAACAGATATTAGATCGTCGATCTGTAATTACACTTGTTCACTACAACGACAACTGGTGTCGTAGTATATGCCTCAACACAACCTGGAGTCTCTCCGATGGGAAAAGAAAAACGATGGAGCCAAGCTGAGAGAGAGACTATTGAATCTGATGAATCAAAATACTACTACATACTACAACCAGAATATAGTAGATGGAGACCATTTGGACGAGAATATATCCAAGTTAACCGTAAGCATACAATACACTAATAGGAAAATGGTACACACAGCTTTTACTCTCCCCTCTCAGCGTTAAATAACGCATGTCTCCAATATCGTTGTTCACCTTGAAAAAAAAATCAGAACCTCCTGATTTTCTTCAAATTACGTATCGCATAAAAATGATCTATTTACAAAAATACAGCCCACGACCAGCAATCGGGAGACCAACATCGAATCCTCAGGCAGAAGTAGACATGTGGGCAATTAGTGAAGTGTGTTATAACGACGAGGGGCAAATTATCAAAAAGTGAGACAAACCATCTCGACGAGGTCTATGTAACAGGAACTCTACAATGAAATGTATCAAGTGCAATCTATCCTTGCATATCAATTGTTTTGTTCCAATAACGACAGATGTGATGTGACATTGGATGTGTTTTGCTAATGTTTCTGATAAGTGAATCCCTTTTCTTTTAGAAATCAATTATGTCCACTGAAAAGTGCAAATTTATTTCTGTTCGAAATTTAATTAAAATTTAAACAGCTGTGTTATTGACACAATGGAATCATATCACTGTTATCTTCAGTAGGTGAATTTCTGTAAAGAAAATATGGAAAATAACTACGTTACCTCTCGGGCCCGCTTTTCCAAGAATGGAACATGCCCTAAAAGTTGAATATCAATTCTGTAATTCACAAATACCTCGAAAGCTTGTTTATTTGACTATTATTAGTTTTTTTAAAGGGTGAATACTAAAGGAAGTTTCAAATTTCAAAAGTCGAATACAAGCGCGACTTGACAGTGTAAAATTTGTACGCACTGAAACTACGACAAAACTTGGGGAAATTCACATAATTCTTTGAGAAAAATTAAAATTAAATTAAAATTAAAATTAACAGCAGATAGCTTCTCTATTTGTTGAACAATTGTTGTCAACAATAATTGTAATGTAATAAATTGTATGGGCAGTTTTCATGAGATATTCCAGTTATCCTGCTTTCAATCTGAAATATTTTAAATATTAATTTTCACCTTAGGTGGATAGTAAGAAAGTTGATAGTTTCTGTTCCACTGCACTTTCATCTTTCACCTATTTGAAATAGGAGGTTTCGTCCCGGCAACGACGATAGACTATGTGATAATATTTTTGGAGATATACTGACCCGCAGCACATACATAATGAAGAGCGAGAATGCCTTGACATTATTCACACAATATTGCACCTTAGATGAGAGAACCTTACCGGCCAAAGTTCTAAGATAAAATATTTCACATAGGAGGTTTTGTCCCGGCAACGACGATATGTCGGTTAAAAGCTTACAACGCGACATACGGATACCAAAGTGACACAAGAGCTTGTAGAAAAACTGCTATAACACGGAAATTATCATCCTGATTGTAAAAGAATAACAACTATGCCATGTGCGGACATAGAATTAAAAATAGTCGTAAAGTGTATTTTTATGTTATGGAGAACTCGCATGAGACAATATGAAGAAGTTGCATGTACAGAAATCGCTTGCGTGCATCTGGAGTATGTTCTAGCTCATGTAACTAGTCCTCTTCTGTTTAAATAATTCTGATAAATGACAGATAGCATAACATGCAATTCACGTCGAAGTCAAGTGGACTGCGCTACACCGTCAAACAATTCTGCATTTATCATCTCTTACTTGTCCGACTCGTTGGCTGAATGGTCAGCATACTGGCCTTCGGTTCAGAGGGTCCCGGGTTCGATTTCCGGTCGGGTCGGGGATTTTTACCTTCATTGGTTAATTCTAGTGGCTCGGAGGCTGGGTGTTTGTGTTGTCCCCAACATCCCTGCAACTCACACATTACACATAACTCTATCCTCCACTACAATAACACGCAGTTACCTACACATGGCAGATGCCGCCCACCCTCATCGGAGGGTCTGCCTTACAAGGGCTGCACCCGGCTAGAAATAGCCACACGAAATGATTATTATTATTATTATTATTATTATTATTATTATTATTATTATTATTATTATCTCTTACTTCCTACTTTAGATCAATGAAATGACCTGGTGACATCTACTACTGCAATTTCTTCCCTGTTACTGAATATTCCTGACGTATATAGAGTCATTTGATTTTCTTCTCTGGTTTCTCTCTTTTGTACCTTAGGTGGTGGTCAGCATGTTATCTCTGATATTCGGTTGGTACACACTAAAAGTTATGAACATTCGCTTGGAAAATGAAATCTTCCATGAAATAACAAACAATACGAGTATAAATACAAAGTATTCTTTTTATGGATATCAATAAATCCGTATAAACGTATATCGTCGCTGCCGGGACAAAACCTCCCATGTGAAATATTTTAGCTTAGAACTTTGGCCGGTAAAGTTCTGTCATCTAAGGTGCAATATTCTGTGAATATTGTCAAAGCATTCTCGCTCTTCATAATGTATGTGCTATGTATGTATGTATATCTCCCAAAATATTATCACATAGGAGGTTTTGTCCCGGCAACGACGATATTTAAAATTCCGAAGGAGAGGGAGTGTCTATCGGTTTATGTCTGCCATAGAAGTGCCCTTTGGTATCTAAGAAAAGGAGGGTACTGACGTTCCTATCCTTCTCTTCGTTTTGTTGGTTTTCTGTCATTTCCACTTCAACTCTTTCCGAATGCCTCTTCGGTAGCTTACGAGTATATGCTATGGCACATTTCTTCCGAATTATTGACCGATTAATTACTAACAACACACATCAGCATATCTTCATATCATTTATTTATTTATTTATTAATGTCTTTCTGTACATGGCGGGGCTCAGGCTATGAAGCCTGCTGTTATACCAAACCATATAATTGTACACCTGTGTAAACAGAACATTATAACTACTTAAAATTAAAAATAAGTTTAATATGATTTAAAATTAACGTGAAATGTAATTTAACTGAAAATGTAAAGTATCATAATTTGTTTTTAATATTTTAAAATGAATTTATAGTATTTACTATTATTAAAATATACCTCGAAAATTGTGAATGTTACTAATCTTACATTTACATTTTATTCATTTGACTTAATCTAACATTTGAGGGTACTTCTTGGAGTAAATTATTCTGATTGTAGATAAAAGTTCCAGCACATTCTTTTGAATACCTTTAGGTTGCTTATGTCTCTAATTTCAGCCGGGAGGGAATTCCAGGAACGTATGGTCCCCGGTACAAATGAGTTGTTGTACATCCTACTGTGGTGAATGGGGATGACAACAGGGATCGTGTTGATGACCTTGAGGGTGTTCTACCTGAGGGAGAGAGGTAGCTGAAATCTATTCTCAGGTAGTCTGGTTTACCTGTTCGCAGTATATTGTGCAGAAGAGAAACAGCATGGTGCTTGCGTCTATCGCATAATCTTAACCAGGACAGCTGATGGAGGAATGGGCTGATGTGGGAATGGAGCGGAACATTTAGAATGAATCGAATGCAGTCATTATGCGCCCGTTGAAGTTTGGAACCAAGTGAATAACTTATGTTATTATAGACTACGTCACCATAATCAATTATTGGTAGTATTAGTCCTTGAACGAGCAGTTTCCTGGTTTTGACAGGAAGAAAGTCCCTCAGTTTGTGCAGTGTGTAATGAGCCGAATACACGTTGACAAATTTTTGTTACGTGCTCTGACCAACTTAAATACTTATCCAAAATTATTCCAAGGTTCTTAACGGAGTCTTACAGTGTTATAGGTGTTTCATTGATCTTGATAACCGGTATATTGATACTTTCTAACGTGGCATGCGCTTTTTTAGGTCCTATTATGATGGATTGCGATTTTAATGGGTTTACCTTCAGGCAGTGGCTACTAGTCCATTCGTTAATGTTAAATAAGTCTTCGTTTAGTTTCATGGTTGCTTCTTGTATGTCATACGGCTTGGTATGAATATACAATTGGATATCGTCAGCATATAAGTGATATTTACAGTTCGTCAGTTGTTCTGATAGGTTATTCATGTATAGGGAGAACAGAAGCGGTGATAACACCCCACCCTGTGTTACCCCCATCTCAGTATTTAGCCATCTAGACATATTGTCTCCCACTGACACACATTGTTTCCGTCCACTGAGATAGGAACGTACCCAGCATAATACATTATTAGAAAATTTCATCGCTTCTAATTTGGCTAGTAAAATTTCTTTGTCTACGCAGTCAAATGCTTTTGTAAGGTCGAGAAGAATTAGAATTGTCATTTGTCCGTTATCCATTGCTAGCTGAATGTCGTTAGTTACTTTTACCAATGCTGTGTTGGTACTGTAATTCGATCTGAACCCTGATTGATATCTGTCGAGTAAGTTATGATGTAAGAGATAGCCTGTCATTTGTTCGTGTACTAGTTTTTCCAGTACTTTTCCTAGTAGAGGGGGAGACTTCTATATATATTTTGTCTGTATACTTCAACTTTTTGTCTCATAATTTGTTCTATATCTCGGATTAGGCATACATAATCCGAAAGTCCGTTCAGTTCAAGTTTTGTACATCTTCCGGTTTGTTGCGACATAATGGTAAAACGGATAAACGGAATTTCTCGACACTTGGCCCTTTCGAGAATAGCCGAATCATTCACTAGGCTATATATATGATTTGACTGTTGTACAATGGGGCGGGGGTAGGGCGCGGTTACTTCAGTGGCTAAGCTGCGCTCTTCCTATCGAGAAGACTGAGGCTCGAATACACGTTGATCCTGGGTCACGATTTTTCTCTCAGAAATCACGTGGCATCAGGAAGGGCATTCAGTCTAACGATCCTTGGTGGCTCCAGTGACCCCAGAAGTAAGTGGAATGGGCTGGATAAAGATAAGATATTACTGTGTATAAGGGTACAATGAAGTAGCAGTCACGCTTGTTGGCATTTCTTGATGCATGCAGTAATTTTGCATCTGTGTCTTGGCACAGGCCAGAGAAAATGTAACTACCACCGAAGTTCCAGTCTCATTCATGGCTGTAACGGTATGGAAGCTGCTGACATAAGCACGGTGCTTGGTAATGACATTCGGAGCACAACTCGTGTATCTGAGTGTTACGAAAGGTGCTACACAATAGCAACGGCACTTTGTGACCTAGTGAGGAAAGCAATGGAAAAACACTTCACTCCTTATCCTGCCTAGAATGCCTCATTTTCGCGCCGCCAAAAGTTCTCCTGGTTTCCCTATAAAAGCATAAACTTTGGTGGTGCTATTTGAGGATCCGATCAGCCTTCGGGCTGATGACCTAATAGACAGATAAAAAGACAGACAGACGCGGCAACAATAAGTTGGCCAAACAAAGAAATACCTCATCATTCCGTTAATATTAGCTGTATTGAATAACTGTACATAAGTGGCTATATTACCCGGCGCTGCCCGGGCAACTTTTAGGTATTTTCTTGCCTGTTAAATGTGTGTGAAGCGAATTTTTGTAGATTTCGTTATTGTAACGTTGACTGATACTTCGCCCCCTTTCCACCCTCACACGGAGGTGTGCACACACACAAATCCATAATCTGGGCCATTTTGGACATTTTTCACACCTTCTCACTCCCCCCTCTCCCCCACCAAGCAGACGGGCCTGAACTTGTACTTAAACGACATTCGGGGTGTCACTATTCATCTCAGCGATCCCGAAACCTATGGATTCGAGAATATTTTCGATTATTTGTATATGCCACCCCCTACCCACCTCCACCCATAGGGGAGACTTACCCCACAGTGCTTTATTTCAGGGAGTCATGTGTGTAGCAGAGCCTCTCCTTTGTCTAGCCTACACTTGCACACGTGCTGCTTCGAACACCAGGTCTGTACTCTACTGTAGAATCCTTGAGCTGACGTTGCCATGGTTACAGCTGGTCATTTCTTCATCCGATTCCTAGAGCGGGGTAGTGTGATGGAAATATCTCCATAACGGTTGGTTTTAAGCTAATAAAATATGATTTTTTGAGTTTATCCATTACAAACAAATATACAAACATATAAATCTTTTTCTCTTTATAATATTAGTACAGATAAACCTGTGCAAATGATATTTCTAATCTTCTATTTTCCCTGTACTTTTACAGGACGAGGAGTAATAACAGAGCAATTAATACATTTGTAAACTTACAAATTATCTAGAGTTGTTTGAACATTATTGTTTTAGGCAAACCACAAAATCCGTGGCAGTGCTACAATGGGATTTCTTAAACTGAATGAGGAGTGAGATGTTTGTCATTGCTTTCCTCATAAATGATTCTCAGTACACAGGAAATGGATAGGAGTAAAACATTTTTTGATGGAATATTCAATTCACATTCTTTCATTTTAAAAACCTTATTTATAAACCGCCTACATAAAAGTAATCTTAACTTCACAATAAAAATATCCAATCCACAAACCTTAAGCAGACGGACGTTTTTGACAGCCAGTGTACATACCTCCGTTGTGGAGCAAATCTTTGGAGTAACAGAAATATTCGACATGTCATTGAGTGCCGGGGAAGCTATGCTCATTTTTAAGAGTGTGCTGCTCCCGTGAGCTACCTCTGTCCCATCTCTTTGCTTACAGTGGAAAATAAGGAAGAAAAGAAGCGCAGGTAGACGATGAGAAAAGGTGCAGAATAAAAGTGTTCTTTTATAGGATGAAGCGACAGTGGAAGCCTCGTCGTCTATTACATTATCCCCACCACCCCCAACCCTCCACCCATTCTTCCTCTGTCAATACGCACGTCATGTGCGATGCAGCTTCCAGCACTTATCAAATTTGATGGTCAGAACTCGGTCTGAGGAAATCACGGATGTGAGTATGCTTGTTTGTGCTTTGTATTTCCTCTGCGGTACAATGGACTGCTGTTCACCAAACCGCTTCAAGAGTAGTTCTACCATGATGGTTCGTGAATCGTGAATGGTTCGTGAATCCACAGCTAAATCAAGGTTTTTCTGAGGTACATGTGAGTGCATTACAAGCATCCTTATTTTTATAACATTACTAGCAAATGTACCCGTGCTCGCTACGGTATTCTACGGTGTATTCGGGTTTCTCCGTAAATTATTGTAAAGGCTGTGAATAAAATTACATTAATTGCATGCCTTAGCGCTATGCTAGAAAGAAAAGACGCAGCACGAAATACGTTGTTCCCGATGTAAGGTAGAGATTGGGGAAGTCTTGAGGACAATGGCAAGCCACATTTCCTACTGCCAATCACAATCGAGTTCGGGAGTTTCTACTATAACGGCAGGCTTACTTAGCGACTGCCATTCACAATCAAGTTCGAAAGATTTAATTATAATCGAGAAAAAATGAAATATCGTATGGCTTTTAGTGCCGGGATAACCCAGTACGGGTTCGGCTCGCCAGGTGTAGGTAGGCGACCTGCGCGTCGTGATGAGGATGAAATGATGATGACGACAACACACACACACAGCCCCCGTGCCAATGGAATTAACCAATTAAGGTTAAAATTCCCGATCCCGCCGGGAATCGAACCCGGGACCCTCAGAACCGAACGCCAGTACGCTGACCGTTCAGCCAACGAGTCGGACTATAATCGAGAAATGAAGCGCTATCTAACATATCAACAATCGAGACACGACAATAAGTCATAGGACCAAAGTTCTTGATCTCTCCAAATAGAACGGCTATTGTGCAATCTGTTTGGAATACGACTTACCATTCAGCAACCAATTAGACCGAAACGAAGGTCAGCACCGGCATTAAAATGCATCCATATTTCGATATTTTCCGGGGACAAAAGTTACACATTTGTATAGCTTGGAAACTTCTCTCAAAGAAAAGGGTGTTCAGGTTTCAGGATTAGCACTCGCATATATACGGAGTAATTAAGGAAGAATGTAATACATTTAAGAGAGCTGAAAGTAATAGAAAATATAACTATAACTGAGGACAGTCGGAGAGTACAAATATGTAAATACCAAGTGGATGTATTGGAAAATTAAATGTCCCTCAATAAATTATGCTGGTGTGAGTTATGGATATAAGAAAGCAGCAACAGAGGAGAAAGTTAGGCGCAGGGATTCTTATGTACACGGATTAGAAGATGACTTCTGGTTTTATTACTTAAGCTATTCATGGAGGGTTATAACCTCCAACGATATTCCGCCAATATATCGAAGAATGGCCGATTGACGTCTCTCTTGCTTTCTACCCAAGGAAAAACCAAGAGTTCACAGGAATGATGAAGAAAATGGCAATACGTTACCTTCCTGCTGGCAAGCAAGGACATTGCCGTGGTAACCTGTAGGTTCGTTGTCGGCCTGTCAGTCACTCAATGCAGAGCGTGATACCCACAGAAAGTAGTAATTTTCTCCATCATTTGAAGAGTAAGCGAAATTATGAACGTAACAAAAGTTGTTTTAATGAAGAGACGTTTCACATACAGTCCACGGATTTTACAGAAAATCTGTAGTATAAGAGAAAATGAAGGAAAACTCTTCTGGTTTTCCTATAAACCGTCCGTATAATCAATGATTTTTAAATCATACACATATCAAAACCTTTCCGGGGTGAGTATAATCTAAATATGATAATTTGATCGAGATCTATCCTGCCGTTTCGTCGTGATGGTAGAAAATCAGACGCGGAAAATAAAAACCACCGATTCGTTCTTGAGTTGACTTAAAAATGATAAGTATCAGACGAACTGTTGAAACAAACGAAATTACGGACTGTTGACACCCTACAAATTTATTTATATAGATAAGAATGGCCACGTCTTGAATTGCGGGCCTTTATTTCCAGAGTTACTGCTTTGAAACTGTACGACATATCTACAAAGGGACTGCAGGACTGCACCATCAGACGCCTTTTAGTGTTCTACATGGTTGGTCCTATGATATTTTCTCGTATCTCCTAAAATTATGGTTTACATTGAGTTATACTCATTGAATAGGGTGACATTAGGTACAGTTTTCACATACTACTTTATTTCTTTGACAGCTGGAATCATAACATTTGGATAACATATGGCCACTGGTCGTGTCAATGTGCATGCCGAATGTCATGATTCTATCTGTCCTATAAGTGTGTCAAACGATAAAGTATAAGTGTAAAAAAACAAAATGTTGAAATCGAGAATTGGACCTTTATTTAACGTATAAGGGATAGATAGAGATACGACAAAAAGTCATAGGAACAAAGTTGTAGATCTCTCCAAATTGAAATGCGATTGTGCTTTCTGTCTTGTGATGCGACTTGCCGCTTAGCCACCAATTATCCCGAAGCGAATGTCTGCACCGTCATTAAAATTGCATCCATATTTCGATATTTTCCGGGACCAAAAGTTACACATTCGCATAGCTAAGAATTTTTCCTCTAACAAAAGAGTGCCCAGGTTTCGAGATTAGCACTCGCATACATAGGGAGTAATTAAGGAAGAAATTAATACAGTTAAGAAAGCTGAAATTAATAGAAAATAGTATTATAACTGAGGAAAGCCGGATAGTAGAAATATGTGAATACCAAGTGGATGTATTGGAAAATCAAATGTCCCTCAATAAATTGTGATGGTGTGAGTTATGGATATGAGAGGAGAAATATAGGCGCAGGGATTCTTATGTAAACACATAAGAATATGACTTACGGTGTTATTCCTTAAGCTATTCGAGGACGTTACAACATTCAACGATATTCCGCCAATATCCCGCAGAATAGCCGCTTGACGCCTCTCTTGCTTTTTACTCAAGGAACAACCACGAGTTCGCAGGAATGATGACGAAAAGGGCAATGAGTTCCTTCCCTGCTGGCAAACAGTCAGAGACGTTGCCATGATAACCTGTAGGTTCGTTCTCGGTCTATCGATCACTCAACGCATAGTAAGATACTCGCAGACAATAGTAATTTTATCCGTCATTTGAAGAGTAAGCTAAATTATGAACATAGCAAACGTTATTTATAATGAAGGGACGTTTCTCATACAGTCAACGGATTTTGCAAATGAATAGTATAAGAGTAAATGGACGAAAACTGTTCTCGCTTTCCTATAAACCACCCTTCTATTCATATGCATATCAAAACCTTCCCAGTGATGAGTGTACTCTAAATATATTTCGTCGAGATCTATTGAGCCGTATCGCCGTGATGGTGGAACAAATAGACAAACATACACGAAATATATATTGCTAGTTTGCTTTACGTCGCACAGACACACATAGGTCTTATGGCGTCAATGGGACAGGAAAAGCCTAGGAGAGGGAACGAAGCGGCCATGGCCTTAATTGAGGTACATCCCCAGCATTTGCCTGGTGTGAAAATGGGAAACCACGGAAAACCATCTTCAGGGTTGCCGATAGGGGGTTCGAACCCACTATCTCCCGGATCAAGCTCACAGCTGCGCGACCCTAACCGCACGACCAACTCGCCCGGCCGAAAAAGTAAAAACCACCGATTCGGTCTTGAGTTGACCTAAAACGGATAAATACCTGAAAATTTGGCAAAACAAATGAAATTACAGATAGAGGGCCCCCTACAACTTTATTTATATAGATTATCAGGGGAAATATAAATTATCTGCAGAGCCTGAAAATGATGAATTCTACGGTTCTGGAAACAAATAGATCGGATCTAGATCCATAATAATGAGTTGTAAGGGAAGACTTGAAGACCCGCTTGAAGAGAATTCATAATATTTTACTGTAGATTTTAAGAATCGTTCAGATTTGTGTTTTGCGCAGAAAGCTATTGACTACTTGTGACGCAGCCCAGTTATAACCTTCGTCATCTTTTACACCTTTATGTGACTATTTTAACCTACATGATTGTGGATATGTGGATTGTCAATCACCGAAAACTTTAAGTGGAAGTATTTAGTCTAATTTTCTATGTTTTCTAAGGAGTAAACAAAGTTTTCGTTAATATTATTAATGCTCTGGAGGAGAGAAAGTTATAGGCTTCAGGTACTCGTAATCTCAGTACTTACTGAAAGAAGGAATAGCCATATCCCTGGCCTAATTCGTTCCCTAGTGCAAATCTAGTCCTCATTTCCGTCTTAGGTTCAGTGAACCACAAGAATATATATACCCCACAAGAAATGGTGCCCACACTTCTAAAATTGTGTCCTGATGGATAATGAATGAACCAAGAACAATTTCTATGTTACATAATTGATGAATTTGTAGCAGAAAGATTCCGTATGGAACAATAACCTGATTTTACAGGAGAGAGAGAACTGCCCTGTAGTTGAAAATGTAAAACAACTTTGTGCCAATACAAAATGTGAAATCAATATAATAATCATATGAATGAGTACAATTTGTTCTTTTATGATCTTCAGTTTGCACTTACAAGGTACTCTATATGCAGACAAGTGTCAAAATGTGCGAATACAAGATAGTGGTGTTAGTTTATTTTAAGAAATTCAATTTTTTTTTTTTTTTTTTTTTTTTTAGGGTCCCCAGAGAACCTCCCGTAAGATCTGAATAGGCACAACGAAATAATGAAATGATATTACGGAAAGATTGCAGATACGATGTATCCATTCTTTACTGGTGATACCGTACATTACATGTCAATCCATAAAAGTTACGTCCTTGAAATAATAATAATAATAATAATAATAATAATAATAATAATAATAATAATAATAATAATAATAATAATAATAATAATAATAATAATAATAATAATAATAATAATTGTGTAACTACAGCTAACCTGTAGCAGAAATTTCGATTCCACGCCATTTAGACTGCCTGCGTGTCAATTTTGACGCTTAATTTTACTCTAAAATGTGGCGGGAAAACTGGACTCATTTGGGCGATGTATGGCTGAGTTTTAATTATGTCTATTAAACAGCAGAGGCATTTTATTTGGAGATATCGTACGACATCAAATGCTAACTAGATCTTGTCCACCCTTCAAAACCTCGACTACCTCTGACTGGTATGAATAACAATTTTAGGATTCGAACGTTAACACTTTACTACAGGGGGATTTATTTCATTTTAACTTAAATAACGGCTTGATAAGGAAGAATATTAAAGCACGCATAAATATTTCTAGAAAGTTTACAGGCTGATAAGATCGTTGGCATACAACTGCTGCTGAAAGAGAGAGAGAGAAAGATCGTATTTATAATGTACATAAGTAGACTATCTACAATTTCATTTAACTATTCTTTAGCAAACACAGTTGGTGAATTGTACATGGATGTTAAATAATAAGAAAACTTCACAACGCCTCTTTTGTTTCCAGCTAAAATTAGAATTAATACATTATATTCCAGCTCTCCAATTCACGGCTCTGTAGAGAGGTGCTGGATATTGTTAATAAGGAGTGCTAAAGCTAGAGACATTATTATTATTATCATCATTACTCGTGTGACTTTTTAGTTATTATCAACAGTCAGAAACTCATTATTAGTTTGACAAAGTTAGAAAAGCGTTGGATGGAATAATGTGGAACGTCGACTCATACTCTGCAATATTAACACGGTCATAAATATTCGAACACTTCTACTTCGTTGAAGACGGAGTTGAACTTGTGAAACCAATTCCACAAATGAAACTGGACTAAATAGGAAACTATCTTTATAAAAGAATAATGTGTCATTCTCGGTGACATGGCAGGAGTAACGGGGAGACTGGTGTTTCTTGTACAAATGCTTCAAGCTGAGTACAGCAGTAAGTTTTGGAGGTGCGTTAATATATTCTCCAATTTACCAAGCTCTTTCCAAAGATGGCCAATCCTATCAAAGTTAAAACTGTCACTATATGTCCCGTTTGCTCTGAAAACCCTGTTATATATAATTTTTAAACTTTAGTGCCTTTGTAACTTCAAGTAATGGTATTTACGGTCATTTTGGATTTAATTTTCAAATTTTAGTATAACTCATTCACACTTGAATTGCTTTCCAATGTTAAATATAATATAAAATTCAACCTCCTGAAACGACATAAAATATTTGTAAGTTATTTATATATTTATGGATTGATAATGCTCCTGTTCTCGTCACCCTTGATCATGCTATTGACTATGTGGTGAAGCCACGTCTTTTTTATGATTTATATGGCAGCATAATTATAACAAGATGGCCGACGCTCGGGATATAGTAAACAAATAAATTGAGTGTCTTTCTGCTTAATGTTATCTATGGACGGAATTGTAGGAAAAACGATGTAAATTTCCGTACAGAATAAAAATTCAGTTCTATTTAATGTTGTGCTTACTGTAGCTAGCAAGTCAATAAGTGTAGTGATCCCGATATTTGGTGACCACAACGTGATCTGATACCGTGTGATACAGTTTTTTTTACCACAAATTCAGTGCTTTTCACATGCTATTGACGGCCTTCGCTATGGAGCAATTACAACAGCAGTTACAGAGATTACAAGGGAAAATGGCCTCCTACAACACCAACTTCAACAACAAACGCCGCAATCACCACCTTCACAGGTTAGTATTGAAGTGAACCGTGTTGGAGTTAAGTTACCTGTTTTCTGGGGAGACAACCTGGCGCTATGGTTCGTTCAGGCGGAAGCGCAATCCAATGTACCCGGCATCACGCAAGACGCAACAAAATACGCGTACGTTATTTCCCGGCTGGACAGTCGCTATGCCATGGAAGAAGAAGATATTATTACCAACCCTCCGGCACAAAATATATACGCGTACTTGCATACCGGACAGTTTCGGCGTCTTTCCCTATCGGAAGAGCAACGCGTTCGTCAACTGCTCATGGACGAGGAGCTCGGCGACCCCACCGTCTGCTCACATCCAACACTTCCATCTGGACATCATCGGCCCACTCCCTTCTTCTGGAAATTACCGATACTGTCTGACAGCAGTGGACCGATTTCCGGCTCCATGGCTAAATGGTTAGCGTACTGGCCTTTGGCCACAGGGGTCCCGGATTCGATTCCCGGCAGGGTCAGGAATTTTAACCATGATTGGTTAATTTCGCTGGCACGGGGGCTGGGTGTGTGTGTCGTCTTCATCATCATTTCATCCCCATCATGACGCGCAGGTCACCTACGGGTGTCAAATCAAAAAGACCTGCACCTGGTGAGCCGAACATGTCCTCGGACACTCCCGGCACTGAAAGCCATACGCCATTTCATTTCAGTGGACCGATTCACTGCCGGCCAGAAGTCTGGAACGCATCACAGCCGAAGGCGTCGCTGAAGTTTTTGTAGCACGCTGGATCTCTCGCTTTGGATCACCACACCGAATCACGACCGAGCAATGTAGACAGAATCTCATTGTTCCCAAAACCTGGGGATTCTCGCCGGACCTCACCCTCCCGAACGACCAGCTGGCAACCTTGCGCAAATTGCATGGTAGAACGTTTCCACCGTCAACTCAAGGCAACCATCATGTGCCATCCTGGTATGTCTTGGCTGCAAGCCTTACCAATTGTCTGGCTTGGTATCTGAAGTGCTCATAAAGGAGATCTTGATGCTTCCTCGGCAGAGCTAGTCTGCGGAGAACCAGTTCGACTTCCTGGAGAAATACTCTGTGGCACGACAGACAACCGCCCCGAGGACACTTCATCTACGTAGCCGGACACCAACAACAAATGAGTCGACTGCGCCCTTTGCCAACATCACGACATGATCAACACCCCACCTTCATTTGCAGGGACTTGAACATTTGTACTCACGTTTAGTTACGTTATGACATGGTCCGCGGCGCCCTGCAGCCGCCATACACTGGCCCACATGGTGTTGGATCGAAGTGATATGACACTGACGTGCTGCAGCATCACCGGCACCAGAAGTGCTCCACCATCCCGCGACTTGGGACCTACAACTCGCTCCGGCCGAAGAGTTAGATTCCCGGACTACTTTCAGCCGTGACTACCTCGAATCCGTGGAGGGCTGGTGTGGCGAAACCACGTCTTCTTCATGATTTTCATGGCAGCATAATTATAAAGAGATGGTTGACACTTAGGGTAAAGTAAGTAAACAAATAGCTAGAGTGTCTTTCTACGTAGTGTTACCTATGGGCGGAATTGCAGGTAAAACAATGTAAGGTTCCGTGCAGAATAAAAATGCAGTTCTATTTAATGATGTGCTTACTGTACCTACAACTATGTTATGCTGTAAATAAGATAAATGTTACCCAATGTAATACTTGTTGCAAAACTTAAAATATAACTATTTATTGATAACGTAGGATTACTTCTCCTAGTGGATGTTCAGTCATTCCATAAGTATAGGTATTGCTCATCTGGTGCGTATTGACATATAATGTTGTTGTTTTATGCAGCTTCCATGCCACCCTATCCTATGCTAAACTTTTCGTTCCTACATAACTACTGCATCCTTCATCTGCTCTAAATTGCTTGTCATATTCATGCGTTGGTATGCCCCTACCGTCATTACCGCCAACAGTACAACTGCTGTGTGTCTTAAGATGTGTCCTATCATTCTACCCCTTCTTGTGGTGAAATTTCGACAAATCATTCTCCTCTCAACAATTCGATTCAGTATCCCTTCATTTGTAATTCTATCTACCAATCTCGTCTTCAGCATTCTTCTGTAACGCCACATTTCCAAAGCTTCCACTATTTCTTTTTGAGCTAGTCATCGTCCATATTTTACATCCGTACAATATCACGCTCTAGGCGAAAGTCTTCAAAAACATCTAATTCCTATATCAATGTTCGGGGTGAGCAAATATATTTCCTTAAGAATGGCCTTCCACGCTTGTGTTAGTCTGCAGTTTATGTCCTCCTTTCTTCTACCATCATTAGTTACTTTATTATCAAAGTAACAATATTCATATTATATTTCCTTTAAGTCCTAATTTCCTAATCTAATATTTCCTGCATCGCCTGACTTTGTTGGACTGCACACCATTACATTTGTTTTGACGTTATTTATTTTCATCTTGTACTCCTTCCCCAACTACGACCATACCATTCAGTAATTTCTCCGGATGTTTTGCAGAGTAAGATAAAATAACAATATCATCGGTAATTCTCAGTATTTTGATTTCCTCTCCTTGGGTTGTGATTCACTTTCCAGATTGCTCTGTGATTAACTTTATCGCCCGTTCTATGTAAACGTTTCAAAAGGAGAGGGGAAAACGGCAGCCTTGCCTCACTCCTTTCTGGATTGCTGCCTTTATTTCAAAGCCCTCTATTATCACTGCAGACTGATTTTTGTACAGATTATAGATAATTCTTCTTTCTCAGTATCTGATCCCTATCACCTTCAGACTCTCATCATATAGCTTGGTCCAATCAACATTTTCGAACGCCTTTTTCTAGATCTACGTGGGCTTGTCTTTCTTAATTCGGTCATCTGAGATCAAAAGTAAAGTCAGGTTCGCTTTACGCGTTCCTACATTTCTTCTAATGCTAAATTGATCTTCTGCCATCTTAGTTTCAGTTTGTCTTTCCATCGGCTACGGTACCCAACCAGCCAGGTCACATACTCTAGGTTGGTGTTGAGCAGAGTTTCTGCGAGGTTAGTCCAACCGTTTGGTGACCTGCGACATCGTCGTTTCGGATTGGACTTCCTGAGACCTCTTGTTTCTCCATGTTGGGACTGCAAACGATATGACTGCAGAATGTTGTGGCCCACTTGTGTTGCGGGCGGGTATACACAAAGACAGATGGGTTCAATATGTGTGCTGCCCTCGAAATGAGATTAATACGTCACCCAAAATCTCAAATGCCTTACCGTAGTAGTGGTGGTGCTGGTGGCGAAGGTGGTGCAAACCAGTTGTATGTAAAGTCTGTGCTTCTGATGCATAGCGCATCGCAGTCTTGACAAGATTTAAATTTTTCGCATAGTTTATTGAAGTGTCTCACCATATTTTGGTCAGCAGTATCATAGCAGTTGTATGCAGCTACGTATTTCCGGGTTACAGTTACCTCATTGCTCACAATGCTTATACAGGGTGTTAGGTGTATACGTGCAGATATTTGTTGTAGCAATAGAGAACGATGTGACGAACCACTATATATCAAACTTTTAGTAATCCGCGGAAGTTATTTTCGAGAGCAAAGTGATATGATGTTTTTAGAATAAGTAGTATGCCTCGTTCTGCGAATGAATAGCTTTCTGTTGACAACAGGCAAGTCACGCGCCATCCGTACCAAACTGGTTCTACTGTAACAGCTGAACGCTACCTTTGTAATGCCACGAGATGTTACGTAATATACTTGCCAAACTGGTTTTATGTTTACGAGCAACTGAACTACGATAACAGCTGAAGGCTGCTACCTGTGTTCACCATGTTACGTTACATTCTCGCCAGACTGGTTTTGTTGTTAGTATTTAGTTTCCGTCAGACAACCCTAGTTATCGGTTTCGGACCCTGGAGCTGTATCGAATTGTCAGCGTTAATACTGGTTCATTTGCTGTTACGTCACTTAGGGGATTGGGATATATGTGGTCGTCAGCCCCGTGGTCTAGTGAGTATGGAAATGACCTGAAAACCTATGTCTTTACGCCAACGAAAGCAAGCATGGGATTGAATTGAATTAGGCAAGCACAGCCAACGTTTTACTTCAAACGAAAAATGGACATGTTATACAAATAAATAAATTAAACGTACCTACATTTGGTGCCTCCTGTCGGGCTGTGTGGCTCAGAAGGTTGAGGTGCTGGCCTTTTGACTCCAACCTCGCAGGTTCGAACTTGGCCCAGTCCGGTAGTTTTTGAATGTCCTCAAATACGTCACACTCGTGCCGGAAGATTTAGTGGCACTAAATAGAACCCCTGCGGGACTAAATTCCGGCACCTCATCGTCTCCGAAAACCGTAAGGGTAACGCAAATACCATTATTATTATTATTATTATTATTATTATTATTATTATTATTATTATTATTATTGACTACTCGCCAATAATGTCTGCCTAGAAAATACTTCTCATCGTTTATAACTGTGGATCTCGACAGTTGTATAATGTCCTAATTATGATGATTTTCAAAACTGGCTTTAAGTCGCACCGACACAGATAGGTCTTATGGCGACGATGGGACAGAAAAAGGGTAGAAGTGAGAAGGAAGCGTTCATGACCTAAATGAGGTTCAGCTCCAGCATTTTCCTGATGTGAAAATGGGAAACCACGGAGAACCATCTTCAGGGCTGTCGACAGTGGAGTTCGAACCCAGTATCTTCCCAATGAAAGTTCACAATTTCGCGCCCCTAACCGCACGACCAACGTATTCCAAGCTCTAATGCCGGGCTGAGTACCTCGGACGATAGACCGCTGGTATTCTGATCCTATCTTGGCAGGTTCGATGGAGGCTCAATTCGGGGGTATTTGAAGGTGCTGAAATACGCCAGTTTCGTATCTGTAGATTTACTTGCATTTAAAAAAAGTCCTGCGGTACAACATTCCAGCACCTCGGCATCTCCAAAACCCGCCAAAGTAGTTATTGGGACGTAAAAAATTACATTATTATTTCGTGCTTGCAAACGCAAAGCATATGTGTAATGGTAAAATAAAGCAAAATAAAAGTGGCCAGTCTGACTTGCTCAGACGTTTAAAGCACTGGTTTCTTGTTTCCAACTTAACAGGCTCGATCTTGGGTCCGTCCGGTGGCATTCGAAGGAGCTCGTCAGCGTCGTGTCGGTAGATTTACTGGCACGTAAAAATAACTCCTGCGGGACTAAATTACAGCGCCTCCAGAAACAGTATGAGTAGTTAGTGGGACGTAAAGCAAATAACATTACCGGTATTATTATTATTATTATTATTATTATTATTATTATTATTATTCAGTCTTATTATTATTGCTACTACTCATATTGAACTTCTTATTACTCTTTTTTCTCCTTTGATTATTATTATTATTATTATTATTATTATTATTATTATTATTATTTATTATTATTCACCTGTTCATACTTTCGTCTTATTCCTCTTTTTACTCTCCTTTTAAGTCGTATACTTGTTATTCATATTTGATGTTTTGTTATTAATATTATTGTTATTTTTATATTATTATTTTTGTTATTTAGTTTAGCTTCATGTGACACAATACTTTTTCCGTCTTTAATTCAAGTTTTGTGTCGTGTGCCGGTATACTTCTATGTTTCTGTCCTGTGCTTCAAGACAGTGCTGCAAGATCTGTGTTTGTTTCCCCAGCCCGGGTGTGTTTCGTTTCTCACGTGACAGAGTTATATCTTACGTTCTGTTACATGTTTAAGTTTGGCCTTGTGATAGATCGCCTTTAATCTGCTCTGTAGCCTTTAAAAGTGTAGCATGGTCAATGACCTCAGTGCTTGTTTTGTTCACATATCTGGACTAAGAACTCGTCTCACTCGGCACAGCAAGTTCAAGGCCAACTACTTCTATCTGTTTGTTTGTTTATTTATTTACCCAGGTATGTATGTCAACATTGTACTATGTCAACATCGTACCACGAACATTTACTCAATAAACGGGGTGTTTGGGGGGGGTCTCTGTCCTGGGTGGTGTGTTCTGCGGGCCTACTCTGGGGTCCGTGTTGTTGCTGCGGTTATCTCTCAGTGCGTTCAGGTATTTACTAACATGTTCAATTCAATTTATTGTATGTACAAGACATACGTCCAACTTGAATTATTTCATCTTCACAACTCTACTTCCTTACTCCACGGCCCAAGAGCTACACGTATAGCTGACGACCCACCCAGCCCTCTACGAGTGTGGGAATGAAATAACTAATTTGATTGAATTTTTTTCATATTTCAGTAGTGATGAATATAAAACAAGCATTTTTTGAATTTGTATACGTGTTAATGATGATGATGATTGCTGTTTTAAGGTCATCGGCCCTTAAAAACGGAAAGTGTCTTCTGTTTTAACTCGAGCTCGATAGCCGCAGTCACTTAAATGCGGCCAGTATCCAGTATTCGGGAGATAGTAGGTTCGAACCCCACTGTCGGCAGCCCTGAAAATGGTTTTCCGTGGTTTCCAATATTCACACCAGGCAAATGGTGGGGCTGTACCTTAATTAAGGCCACGGCCGCTTCCTTCCCACTCCTAGCCCTTTCCTGTCCCATCGTCGCCATAAGACGTATCTGTGTCGGTGCGACGTAAAGCAAGTAGCAAAAAAAAAAAAGAAAACAACATGCAGTGTAGGATTGAGCAACTGCCGAAATGCGTTCAAGGTCAATGTCTAGCGTTTTAACAAGCACGTCTTCCGCACTCGCGCACTGAAACTCTCGATTATAATTTTTGTTACCGGTACATAAGTTTCCCTGCTCGGATTTATGAGAATATCGACCTATCGAGGCTCAAAATACTATAACGATACTGTACTGTACTCCCAAGCCATTACGTTGCACAAATGGCGTAACATCTGACATACCAAAGTAAAACTCGTAGCAATTGTTCAAAGTGATCACCCTGGGCTTCCCTGCAGGCTTCACTTCTCCGAATCCAGTTGCGACGCATTCGAGCCAAGACACCAGGGTTGTGTCCGACTCGTTGGCTGAACGGTCAGCGTACTGGCCTTCCGTTCAGAGGGTCCCGGGTTCGATTCCCGGCCGGGTCGGGGATTTTAATCTTAACTGGTTAATTCCAATGGCACGGGGGCTGAGTGTATGTGTTGTCTTCATCATTTCATCCTCATCACGACGCGCAGGTCGCCTACGAGAGTCAAATGGAAATACCTGCACCTGGCGAGCCGAACTCGTCCTGGGATATCGCGGCACTAAAAGCCATACGACATTTCATTTCATTTCATTTCACCAGGGTTGTTCAGAATATCCTCTGCTGCTTAAACAATACGTTCACGGAAGTCGTCCGAAGTGGGTACTTCAGTTCGATATAGTTTGTGTTTCATGTTCCCCCAGACATTAAAGTCAATTGGAATAAGGTCTGGAGATCTGGCTGGCCAATTGATAGTTCCGCATCGTCCTGTCCACCGTTGAGGAAATGTCTGCACCATCGTGTAAAATCCACGTGGTTCTGCGTAGTCGAAGCGACACGTCCTCTGAAAGCTCAAGTAAAGTACTGTATCCACAGGAGCAAGGTAACATTAATAAAAAGATGATCAGTCCACGTAACCGACTTCCTACTACACCCATCCAGGTATTAATTCATAACCGGTGCTGGAAATTGCCTTCTCCTACTGAATGGGGATGTTCCACAGCCCATGAGTGGGATATAGTGGGTTCGAACTCCTCTGTCGGCAGCCCTAAAGACGGTTTTCCGTGGTTTGCCATGTTCACACCAGGCAAATGCTGGTGCTGTTCCTTAATTAAGGCCACGGTTGCTTCTTCACCATCCTAGCCCTTTCCTGTCCCGTCGTCGCCGTAAGATCTATCTGTGTCGTGGCGACGTACATCAACTCGTAAGAAAATGGTAATCAGCTGTCAAAGACACTGCACCCGTTGAATATGGTCAGGATGCACTAGTTCTTCATGCAGTGTCCTACGTATGGTCCAAGTTGGTACACCAACGGCACGTGTTATACTACGCGTACGGCGCCCGGGATCATCGTTTACTATTATTAGGATGCCCGGCTCCATGGCAAAACGGTTAGCGTGCTGGCCTTTGGTTACAGGGGTCCGGGTTCGATTCCCGGCAGGGTCGGTATTTGAACCATCATGGTTATTTTCCCTGGCATGGGGCTGGGTGTATGTGTTGTCTTCATCCTCATTTGATTATCATCAAGGTGCGCAGGTCACCTACGGGAGTCAAACCAAAAGACATGCACCTAGCGAGCCGAACCCGTCCTGGGATCTCCCGGCACTAATATCCATACGCCATTTCATTTCCATTGTCAGGATGTCTTCTTCCGCGTCTAGAATTACACGTGGCCGTTTAGGCCATCGCTTCTGAAAGCGTGATGTAACACAACTTGCATTGCGAATACGCTGCAGTACAGCTAGTATCGTTGCTGGATTCGGCACCCGTCTGTTGGGAAGCCTTTTCCGATAGATTCATGGAGGGCGACCCGTGTTCTGTTCTGCCACACGATACACTAGCAGCATATCATGGTATTCGTGGTATTCATACACTGGAATTATTCAAATACAACGACGTTGCGCAACACATCTGCGCAGCGGTTCATCATATATTCGCGGGCATTTGACTGTCGCGACCGATCGGACCTTGAAAAAAAAATAGCCCTCGTACTACTGCGAAGTAACTCGCGTACTAGTACGGACGATAATTCGCCTCTCTGACAGCTGTTATTCAGATCAAGGTCAGACAGACAGCTCATACCTCTAGTCCGGTGGTTTCATGTAGGGGCGGGAACCCGTCCCACCACACCCCCGTCGCTAGGAACAGCACACGACCAAACCGGCACGTGACAGGTCTAGTGAATTTGTCAAACTGCTTACGTGAAATATTCTCCCACAGTGTGATTTCAATACCATGGATTCTTGGAAGACCAACTCGCCGTATGCAGAAACACCCCGTGTTGACGTGTACGTAAATAAAGTTTCTTACGTAAACGAAAGAATGCGTGGGATGGGATTTCCAAGTGAGTAGTATCAGCAGTGAATTGTCAAAGCACATCGAACGTTTTGCTTCATATCAATAAGGGACATGTTATAAAAATAAATTAATTAAACGTATCTCCTCTTCGTGCTTCCAAATGAAAAGAACTTGTTTAATGGTAAATGAAAGCATTCTGCTTTTGCAGTGCCTATTAAAAGTATCAAAATAAATGTTGCCAGGCTGAGTGGCTCAGACGGTTCAAGCTCTGGTTTCATGAACTTAGCAGGCTCGATCCTGGCTCAGTCCGCTGGTATTTGAAGGTGCTCAAATACGTCCGCTTCTGATCGGTAAAATTACAGGCACGTTAAAGTATACCCGTGGGCAAAATTCCTAAACCGCGCGTCTCCATTGGCACGTAAACATTTATTATTATTATTATTATTATTATTATTATTATTATTATTATTATTATTATTATTATTATTATTATTATTATTATTATTACTGAGCGAGTTGGCCGTGTGATTAGGAGCGCGCGGCTGTCAGCTTGCATTCGTCGTAAAGCCACCTACCAATATTATAATAAAAACTGTGTTAGTCCATTATTACTAACTATTACTAAAATAAAAGTTAAACGCCCCACTCAAACTCCGTAGCTGGTAATCTGTCAGAAAACACTACAGAAAACACTGAACTTTTAACAAGTCCGAATTATTATTAATCTTATAATTGCGGACATGTCTCCGGAATTACTGAAACATGTACTTACAAATTGTTTTACGTCGCACCGACACAAGTAGGTCTTACGGCAACGATGGGAGAGAAAAGGGATACAAGTGGGAAGGAAGCGTTCGAGGCCTTAATAAAGGTACAGTCCCAGTATTTCCCTGATGTGAAAATGGGAAATTACGGAAAACCATCTTCCCGGCTGCCGACAGCGGAGTTCGAATCCACTATCACCAAAATGCAATCTCACAGCTGCGCGCCCCTAACCACACGACCAACTTATTCTAACCTCTAATGCCGGACTGAGTAGCTCGGACGATAGAGCGCTGGTCTTCTGATCCCAAATGGGCAGGTTCGATGGCGGCTCAGTTCGGTGGTATTTGAAGGTGCTCAAATAAGCCAGTCTCGTGTCTGTAGATTTACTTGCACTAAAAAACACTGCGGGAAAAAATTCTGGCATTTCAGCGTCTCCGAAAACCGTGAAAATTAGTTAGTAGAACGTAAAGACATTATTATTATTATTATTATTATTATTATTATTATTATTATTATTATTATTATTATTATTATTAGTAGTAGTAGTAGTAGTAGTAGTAGTAGTAGTAGTAATATTATGATTACGGAAGTTCTAATTAAGCGGGTCCATTACAGTCATCACTTTACCTATCGGCACTTACTGTCCAGTAATAAGCCTTCTGTCCGCCTGTGTGGTATAGTGGTTAGTGTGATTAGCTGCCACCCCCCGAAGGCCCGGGTTCGATTTCGAGCTCTGACACGAAATTTGAAAAGTGGTACGAAAGTTGGAACGGGGCCCATTATGCCTCGGGAGGTCAAATGAGTAGAGGTGGTTTGATTCGCACCTCAGCCATCCTGAAAGTGGTTTCCCGTAGTTTTCCACTTCTCCAGGCAAATGCCGCGAAAGTACCTAGCTTAAGGCCACGGCCGCTTCCTTCCATCTTCCTTTTCTATCCCTTCCCATCCCCCGCAAGGCCCCTGTTCATCCTAGCAGGTGGGGCCGCTTGGGCGAGGTACTGGTCATTCTCCCCAGTTGTATCCCTGACCCAATGTCTCACGCTCCAGGACACTGCCCCTGAGGCGGTAGAGGTGGGATCCCTTGCTGAGTCCCAGCGAAAACCAACCCTGGAGGGTAAACATATTAGGAAAAGGCAGAATAAGCCTTCTATTACAAATGCCCGGCGGCAATTCCACAGTAGCTCTTTTTCCTTCGAGCAATGTTCACGATGGATGAAACTACGGTTTTTGAAATTTGTCTCATTAATAACAATTTCACTGAATACTTATAGTCTTTTCTTTCAGTGCCCACCGTCCTTTCATTGACCTGAAAAGTCTATGAATAAGCATAGACAACTCGCATTGTCTATTGTCAGAAGTTCATTGTAGAGTGTCGCAATAACAGCACAGAAATTTTGCGCCCATTTTTCATTACTTATTAACTATTTCCTTTAATTTTGTCAGCTTGGATCACTGAGTAATGCCAATGACGTCTTATAAATCACACACAACTACACAACACTGGATTCGCATGCATGTGGTGGTACGGATCTTCGACGTCACTGTAAGAATTCTGTGTACTTTTCACACAGACTACCCTAGACCGGTTTTCGAGTACAGCAAGTGGCCAGGCACGTGAGTCAACCTCTCCTACTTGCCAAGCCTTTAGGGGAAGTGCACAACAACATGTGTTGGCCTGCGATAAGAAACAGGTTCAACAAGCCCTATACTCTGCTACTGTACTTCCACTACGCGTGGACAGAATGACGTAACCGGCGTATCCTACTACGGCCGTTCAAAACACATTAGCTCCTGAAATATTTGGCTCAGTTATGGGCAAACTAATAGGACAAGGTAAAAAGTACATAGCATATATTGTGAGATGTATTTTTCTTTGCCGACTAGCTTAATATCTGCACGTATACCCCTAACACTCTATATACGATCTGGCTCACTACCCCATATTTGCTAATCCTGTTGACATCTGGCCGACTCGAGATTTCGTGAACCACAATCATTACTTTGGTATTACTGGCGTTGACACATAAAACTTACTCAGCACTAAGATTCTACAGGTTGTACATCAGTTCTTTATGTTCTTCTCGACACAATAATTATAGATGCGCGATCACCGAAACGGAGGTTTGAGGTCTGAATTCCATGGATTGGTAAGACCCCATACAACTAATCTAAAATACCTCGCACGATGTAATCACAATACAAATTTTATAATAAAATAATAAAAATGGCGATCGAGCTCGATAGCTGCAGTCGCTCTAGTGTGGCCAGTGTCCAGCATTTGGGACATAATGAGATAGAACCCCACCGTCGGCAGCCCCGAAGATACTTTTCAGTAGTTTCCTATTTTCACACCAGGCAAATAGTGGAGATGTACCTTAATAAATTAATGGCACGGCCACTTCCATCCCACTTCTAGCCCTTTCCTGTACCATCGTCTCCATAAGACCTATCTGTGTCGGTGCGATGTAAAACAACTTGCAAAAAAATAAAATTGCGACAGAATGTGTCCTAGGTCTCTATTTATTTGCGGGACAGGACGTTGTCTATATTCACGATTGAGTGGCAAGTGTCATACAGACTCTTACATCACCTTCTATTCTCGATCGGTCAAAACTGGCTAAAAACTATCAGGAGCTGAATCCGGGAATCTTAGACTAGAGAACTAATATATAAAATGTATGTACCCAAAGCAGAGAGACAATAAAGAAGACCAGACGTCAATTTAAATGAATTAAGTTTATTAACACCAACTAGAGGGAAACGGATTGAATGTAGGTATAAAACAAATAAATGGGAGTTACAGGGAGTCAAATACTCATATGCATGGTTTGTAAATATATTCCAATCACAATGAAATCGCTTGACTTATCAACCTGAATCTTACAGAATCTTACACCATCGCAACAGAGGTGTCATGAACTCTGATACAATTATTTTTTATTTATTACCAGACAGTGGCAATTAAACCGTGATTAAAAGTATTTACCTCCTAAGGACCATTTACAATCATGAAGAGAAAGACAGCTTTTACACAATTATCACGGCTCCCCAGACAAAGTCAGGGCTTTTTGCCTAAAGAGAAACATGGCTCCCAAAAATCTCCATAGAGACTGCATCCCCAGAAATCAAAGACGCCAGTGAACCAACGTTGGCAGGAAAGTAAACAAATATGGAACACAAGGAGGTAAGAAAAGTAGTTACCATAGTTGCGGAAACAAATAAACATGAGTCATAAAGCAAGTAAAATGAGAACAAAATCCCGTAATAAACATATTAATCGGCTGATGAAGCCAGAAACAACAATGAGATAAAATAGGAATAATGAAAAATGCAAATATCCATAAGATACTGACAAGTAACACGGGTCCGATAACTATTCCACACCCACACACACACTCAGAGACCAAACATGCGAAGCAGAGTGAATAAAAATTATAATATCAAGACACGTTACGACAAGAATCGTAACAGCATGACATGGATCAGTTAACGGCTCATAAGGTTGACATGAGAGCACAGGTCAGATACCTGAGTCACCACAAAGACGCCTGGCTCACTCAGTCAAAACACATAACGTAAAGAACATACACGCCGCATGCAAGTATTCATATCGCACTCACCAAGGGGAACATTAATCGTGCAGTATCAGCGTTAAGCCATAATGCAGAACATAAGCTCGAGCCAAACGTCGAAAACGCAGACAAATAAAAGGTCTCCAATCAAAACCACAAACAAATTCATCACACACACGTATGATGTTGTCGGTGCTACCTTTCGTTCTATGGAGGAACAATTATATAACAAGCAGGCGTGAAGAAAAAGGAAGGACAATGAAATAAGTCTGCAACAAAATCTTAAAGAATAATACACTAACTAGGGATCTCTCAGAAAACAAACTAGCATAACTATGGCGAGCCAAGAAAGGATAAGTAGAATAAATACCTATAGACTCTAATTAGACATTTTCGTTGACTCTAAACTAAGAGAGCCATACGAGATTAGAATCATTTTGTAGAACCATTCGTACGAGATGAAAGTCATCTCGTAGACCAACGTCTCTATCTTTTCTTTAAAAGCCGATCAGAAATAATACGAATCAAATAATACGAATAATACGAATCAAAAATAAGCTAGAAAGAAATGAGGTTACATGAAGTACCATGTGCCTAATCGTGGCGAATTCCATGTCAAGTCAGGCAGAGAGAACACTAAGGAGCCATAACAGACTGATCTATGACATCGTAAAGAATGCGATATCTTCTAAGTACAAAAGTATGATATGAAGGTAATGAGTTGCGGCTCACTCTTCAACAGGTGGATAAGAAGATGTGGCGTCCCCATCTTACCCAGGATTTTCCACATGTTTTCCCAACAGATATAATCAAGTTTTCTTCCATAAACGACAAAGTTTAGGTACATGGGTGAATAAATTTGCGTCAAAACACAAACACATTCTTTCCTGGGAAATTATTTGTGACGAAGAAAATTCATACAAACACGCTTCTGTTTTAAATCGATTTTTAAGTATAGCTGCTCTGTTCCAATGTTTAATAAAACTAACTACTCAGGCAGCTTATTCAATTTTAAGGGTCCCAAACGCATGTTTTACTCAGACTTGTTTCACATTTTCTTTCACTGCATGGCCCTCTGAAGCGATGGTGTGCGAGTGTAACATATAAAAGCATCTTCTTCTGGACTACTGTTAAATTACGAAGGAAATTCTTACAATATTTCTCAAGACAATATAATTTTAAGTGAACACGCTGATTATTATTTATTTGGACTAACCCTTTAGTCAGGTTTTTCACTTTTTAAAACTCCCAAACGTACGTTTTCCTATGACTTGCTTCACATTTATTTCGCTACAGGGCCCCTAAAATTGCCTCATAGTAGTAGGTAGCCAATATTTTAAACAAAGGTTGAAGGTTTATGCTTGCCGAATTTGAGCTCGGTCCGTCAAGTAGTTTTTATGTTAAAGGAACCAAGACAAAAGAGACCAAGGATAAAGCATGCGCCAAAACACAACAAAAAATTTCTTTTCTGAGAACTATTAGACATACGAAGAAAATGCACATAAACCTTTTCTGGCAAATCGAATTTCAAGTACACTCGGTGCGCTCCATTGTTCAATAGGACTGACAGTTTAGGCAACGTATGAAATTTTAAGTGTCCCAAGTGTACGTTTCCCTCTGACAAGCTTCACATTTCATTTCGCTAAATATCCCACTTAAAAGACAGCTTTAATATAAGCAGATTGTGTGTTAACCAAAGGTATCAGCTGCAATATCGCAAAATTTGAGCTCCATCAGTCAATAAGTTGTTACAAACGTGAAAAATCACAGAGATATACGTACTAACTTAGAAATTTATTACTGCAACCATTTTCCCTTATCACGGTTTTCGCGGAAACCCTTTGATATTCCGGAATTCTACATATCCTTTGGCACCTTCAATGATATTACATTTAAATGGTGAAAGAAATTTGAAAATCGCTCCGGTAATTACTGAGATAACCCGTTACATATAAATAAATAAATAAATAAATAAATAAATAAATAAATAAATAAATAAATAAATAAATAAATAAATAAATAAATAAATAAATAAATAAATAAATAAATAAATAATATAATATAATATAAATGGTGGTTTAGAATCTCATCGTCGGAAGCCCTGAAGATGGTTTTTCGTGGTATCCTATTTTCACACCAGGCAAATTCTGAGGCTGTACCTTAAGGCCACGGCCGCTTCCTTCCCAGTCCTAGCCTTTTCCATCATTTCGTAGCCAAAAACCTTCGATGTGTTAGTGCGACGTAAATCACTAGAATAATAATAATAATAATAATAATAATAATAATAATAATAATAATAATAATAATAATAATAATAATTTCTAAGAGCAAAGATGACCAAAAGTAGGACTGACCACTAAGTGACACTTGAATTGAAGTAGTTTTCACTTTCCACTATCCAGGAACCGAATCATGTCATTGGCTTTACGTTCTGATAATTATTTTATTATTTTATTATTTTCCGAGGCACTGAGGGGGCGGAATTTTATCACGCATGAGTTCATCCACTCGCTGGTAAATCTAGCAGCGCGAGGTCGATGTAGTTGAGCACTTTCGAATACCACAAGTCTGAACTAGGAACGAACCAGCCAAATTGGGCTCAGAAAGCCAGTGTTTCTCCACTTGAGTGGGTGAGTAAGTAAGGTTTTCTTTTACCTTGAAAGATTAAGGCCTTCATCCCTTCTCTTCCACCTAACCAGACACAGAAATATACATTGTCTTACATCACAACAATGGAATTAAAAATTAAATCAAAATAATGATATAAATAATGATAAAGTAAAATTATTATCTTATATGTAATATCTTATATGTAAACAAATGTAGTGCTAAAAATGTAATAACCTTATAACATTTGAAAAACGGTTAGGAATTGTAAATTAATCTTCTACAAGGGCGTCCGTGACAACAGAATGATTATGAGTAGCAGCAACAAGTTTACATAGGATCCATATTGGTGCATTACCTATCTCTGGATAGCTTCCTTGAAAGTGCGAATAGCACTAATCGCTCTAATACTTTCAGGAAGGGGGTTCCACTCACGGTAGGCAAGTAGTGTGAATGAATTATCGTACTGTAAATGGCAGTTGTACGGTAAGGCAAGGCAAGGATGGAATTATTGGTAGATCTAGTGTTACAACTTTGGTATTGAAATATGAAGTAAGGTAAACTGGTGTCCGGACCCGTGGTGTAGGGCGCAACGCATCCGCCTGTCAACCGGCGGTCCCGGGTTCGATTCCTGGCCGGGTCAGGGGTTTTCAATTGAAATGATTAATATCCCTGGCCTGGGTACTGGGTGTTTGTTTCGTCCTTAACGTTCCTTTCCTCCCATTGAACACTTTACACTTCCGCAATTACACTTACACGCAGATTCCTCTCAACTGGTGAATGTAGTGGCAAACGATCTCTAGAGGTCGACGCCACGAACAAATAATATCATTAAAAAAGAGGGTAAAATGGCTGTGAAGAATGAAGGAGTGCACACAATATAATCGGATATGCAAAATGCGACAGATTTCTAGTCGGGGACAAGAGAGGTGGTTGTTTGAAGGAGTATCATGGTCATAGTGCCGTAGGTTACGGACGTATTTCACACATTCATTTTGACCACGTTGCAATCCCCTTTCTAACTTGCACCCAACTTCTCTATAAATCGCATCGCAGTAGTCGAAATGAGGGAAACTAGAGATTCTACCAGCATTCTACCAGTATATATATCCACGCAGCATATGAAATGCGGACAGTGTTTTCTGGGTGATGTTCGTAATATGCGTTGTCTAGCTGGAGATATCTCTCCTGGAGTCCTCATGGCCTGTGAGAAGGGAGCTCTGATTACTGAAGTCAACAATTCCTTCTTTCGCGCAAGGAGTGTGTATCTTCGGGAAGAGGAACTTTTGATCATTTTTGTATTCTACTGCCAATCGAACGTTTAAAGAGGTTGTTTAGTTTTCTTCTCACATCTAAAACATCCACTATATTTGGCTCCCACTGGTGACTAGCTGATCTCCGTACCAGAGAGAGCACGGTTTCAATTGGTGAAGCAGAGCAAAAGCGGTACAAAATATTGCCTCTGCATAGCCTGAACGCCCCAGGAGGGTCGTATGTGAGTTGGAGTTTCCCTGAGGAGAACACTAATTACAACGCCCATTTAAATGCTTTATAGTTAATAGCTGCCGTATACTGAAAAATTAATAAAGTAGGAGACATAAACACAAATTAGTTTGATTGTTCTCTCGACGACCTCAGAACACTGAGTGCGGTATTGTGTCTTTACAGTTAACCAAGACTGAGAAATTGTTTTACTTCAACCCAATGATACAAGTACAATATGAGAAACAGTTTACATTTTGATGTGCGTTTCTGTGAAGGGTTTTGCGGAATAAAATGCATTTGCTACAATATGTTTATATAATTTGGTTGCCCACTGTTTGATAGTAATGAAATGTCGTATGGCTTTTAGTGCCGGGATATCCCAGGACGTGTTCGGCTCGCCAGGTGCAGGTCTTTCTATTTGACTCCCGTAGGCGACCTGCGCGTCGTGATGAAGATGAAATGATGATGAAGACAACACATACACCCAGCCCTCTTGCCATTGGAATTAACCAATTAAGGTTAAAATCCCCGACCCGGCCGGGAATCGAACCCGGGACCCTCTAGACGGAAGGCCAGTACGCTGACCGTTCAGCCAACGAGTCGGACTGTTTGATAGTACCAACCACATTTAGAAGAACATGTAATAATAATAATAATAATAATAATAATAATAATAATAATAATAATAATAATAATAATAATAATAATAAAAATATATTGCCTCAGCTACAATGTTGCAGATACTTTGGTTTGGCGCCATTTCGGCGGTCTGCTTGTAAATTTCCACGTTCCGTTTTACACTACCAGATGGCAGAGAAACCTAAATTACCCGGAAAATTGGCCGTGTGGTCAGGGGCGCGCAGCTGTGAGCTTGCATCCGGGAGGTAGGGGATTCGAATCCCAGTGTTGGCAGCCCTGGTTTTGCGTGGTTTCCCATTTTCACACCAGGTAAATGCTGGGGCTGTACCTTAATTAAGGCCACGGCCGCTTCCTTCGCATTCCTAGGCCTTTCCTGTCCCATCGTCGCCATAAGACCTATCTGTGCCGGTGCGACGTAAAGCAAAATAGCAAAAAAGAAAGAAACCTAAATTCCTTTGGGCGAGTTGTGGCTGAGTAGCACTTAATTTCTGGGGGTTTTCCAGAGGAAGGTAATAATAATAATAATTATTATTATAATATTTTGCGTCACTCTTACTACTTTTACGGTTTTCGAAGATGACGAGGTGCCGGAATTTATTCCCCAGGAGTTCCTTTACGTCTAAATAAATCCACCGACACGAAGCTGATCTCTTTGACCACTTTCAAATACCACCGGACTGAGACACGATCGAATCTAACGAACTGAGGTCATAAGGCTAGCGCCTCAACCGTCTGAGCCTCTCAGCTCGTCTCTACAGGAAGAGTGGCACTGGGAAGTCAAATTTGATATAATTAACTCGCCAGTACAGACTTTATTACAAGTGTCAATACGTCACTCGAGTGTTAGGTAAATGCAAGTTCGGATCTAACACACTGTAAGATTTACATGAGGGAATATGTGAAATATATAGTATTCACCCCCCCCCCCCCCTACACACCACTTGTTGATCTAAATTACCTGAAACGGCAGGTGTGTCAAATGTTAACGTACCTTCGGTAGAACGAACGATGGAAGAAGCTGCGATCACGTTTATGTAAGCTGTGTATTGAAGGCGCGCACACACAACAGTTATAAGATGATCTAGAAGAGTTTTGCTATCAATTTGATTTTAGTATAACTTCAATAAATGATATGTAATAATTATTTTATAATTAAGATTTTTCAGAATATTCACTTTTTAAGACAATATTTCCAGGAAGAAATGAGCAGTTGAGTTATACATTATTTTGAGTACCATTTTGGATTTATACATTAAATTTAGTTTTCAATGACATAGTAGTAGATTTCAAACCGGGGAAGTATATATGATAGAGAAAATTTTGTATCATCCCTCATTGTGTGTGTCGTAAAAATTTAGATATCTGTGTATTCTAAAAGCTTTAATCGTAAACATCATTAATTCAAACTGACTTATCATAATTCTGCAGCCAACTACTGATTTCGACTAAACTACATTTTGTTTGGTGAATAATACAGTAACATTTTGCTAATTAAGTGATGGAATATAATTCAACATTGAAGAACTTTGACCGAGGATCACTAAAGAACGCAAAGAACTTACGTTGTGTGACTGAAATACCGTGGTGATGTTAGTTATGATCAGGATTTGTCAAATTAAATAAAATGTAATGGAATTCACCCGTTTGTTATACGATGTAGTAGTCATTATACAAGGATCACAAGGGTTCAGACCTCTTGTACAAAAATCCATAATTTTAGATTTTCAATGAACTGTTTAGAATGTAAGGTTTCTATTTTTGATATAAAAAGCCGTTTCCTCTTTCAAAGAGGAAGTTCTGAGCCAGTTTCGTAGTTCTTATCGTGTACCTCATGGAACCTATACGAATTACCATAAATTTAATACCTTCTGTTTGTTTGTGAACTGCTGATTAGCATTTCTTCGCGAACTTGATAACACGTGTACAAAATGTATAATCTTGGAACATTATATAGTTATACCGGACACGTGAGGAGTGTATAGGAATTGTATTTACTATAGTACGTTACAGATTTCAGCGTCATGTTGTTGTCTAGAACGACAAAAGTCAATATTATATGTTTTTCTTTACGTCGTACAAGTGACGCGTGTTTGTAAACAGATATGTACTCAATGAATATTGAATTTTCACGACCGCATTGTAATTGAAGCCGCCTTTCAACCTATTAGGTCGTGTTGCGTACATTTAACACGTGTTGAAGACGTTGAGTGTTCGGATCCCACTGGTGTCCGGTTGGCTATTTTTGTTCTGTACTTAATATATCTTCAACATGTACTAAATGTACGTAACACGATCTAATAGGTTGACAGCCGGTTTCGATTACATACGTGCCGGGCTGAGTGGCTCAGACGGTTAAGGCGCTGGCCTTCTAACCCCAACTTGGCAGGTTCGATCCTGGCTCAGTCCGGTGGTATTTGAAGGTGCTCAAATACGACAGCCCCGTGTCGGTAGATTTACTGGCACGTAAAAGAACTCCTGCGGGACTAAATTCCGGCACCTCGGAGTCTCCGAAGACCTTAAAAAGTAGTTAGTGGGACGTAAAGCAAATAACATTATTATTATTATTATTATTATTATTATTATTATTATTATTATTAAGATTACATACGTGCTCATTGCACACGGGTGACCGTCAATAAACAACCATGGCGTTAGCCTCTGTGTCTGACATAAAAAATTGTTCGTAAACAGCAAATTACATAACCGGTTCGTGTGCTTGTTGTGATTCCTTGTACTGTTCTATACTTCGTCCAGGTGTGTTGTATTTGTCACAACAGGTTGCTTGTCCCTTCGGCTGGAGTGACTCACAACATATAGCAAGTCAGTGCACTGCGGTGCGTGGTCTTACCTATTCCACACCGTACATAATAGTATTGTGTTTTACAATGTACCAGCAGAATAGCTTACACTATGCCCACGTATGACTTGCTATTTTTTTTTTTCTCTGCTATCCCGTATGAATGCAATTCGGTATTTCCTTTTACCATATCTATGGAGGATTATGAAAGCCTTCTACACCTTTACTGTGAACATACGTAATTCAGTGACAGTAACAAAAGGAAGGTAAAAATTAATTTCCATCTGAGGTCTCAACTTAAAACTTCTTTTAATAAATCAGTACTTGGTAATTTTCTTAAATAGTATGTAAGTTCAGTTCTCAGCCCGAAGGCAGTTTCGATCCAATCACCTGTCGTAGATGGCCTAAGTGATACCGAAGAGGCGCACTATTGAACTGAGGAGTAAAGTAGTTTCCAGTTGCTTTCCTTACCGAGCCAAATCGTAGTTCTTATCGTGTACCTAATGGAACCTCTACGAATCACCATAAGCTTTATACCTTCTGTTTTTGAACTGCTGATTAGCATTTTTTTCTTGATAACACGTGTACAAAACGTATAATCTTGGAACATGGTATACTTATTAGTCCGCCAAGCTTACAGAAACGCATGGGCCAGTCGACCCTATGAGGGACGCCGTCCCACCACTCACAGCAGGGACTGGATACGTCAGGAATGACATACCTCAGTCACTTTCATATTGACAAAGCCAAGGGTGGAACTGAGATAGACAAAATTAAAGGAACAAATGTATTCTAGCTCATACAAGAAGACATCGTGCGTTGTAAACAATATGTGTTGCAAGAAATTAATGTGGGCTGTCTTTGACAATAAATTACATTCCATCGATAGTTTATACAATTGTCGGGTGGTTAAACTAGACACTGAGATTAGCAATAAGAAATTCTAAGTTTTTTACATAGCACGTAATATTTTCACTGGAAAAATAGTTTAATGTGTACATTAGAAATTTGGAACGCGCGCTGAAGTGAACAAGTTTACAAGATACGATTTGGAAACGTTCTGTTACAATATAAGAATACAGTGCATTGTAAATTCTTAAAGTAACAACACAGTTACCAACAAGTGCATTTACCTTCAATGGTCGGGTAAGCTTCGCAAGTTTCGTAACTCAATTCGTATGTATTTTTCTGAAGAATTACTGGTATGCCAGCAGTTTTCCGCGGGCTACGCCCACAATGTATCATATTGTTCATCAATATCCCCACGGATGTATTAGCAAAGTTTCCAGGTAATGAAATAATACACATGAACTATTTTGGTTATTATTATTATTATTATTATTATTATTATTATTATTATTATTATTATTACTATGTATTCTCCCAAGGACGTTAGCCCTATTTTACCTAAAAGTATGGTGCTTGCTTGTTGTTTTAAGGGGCCTAACATCGAAGGTCATCGGCCCCACCTAAAAGTATGTGGTATATATACTTTATTTTTCACAATTTTATTGGGTATTTACTTTACCATTCTCCAAGCCTATGAATATATTGAGGCTCCCTTTACCATTAGTGACGCTGTATATGGATCAACCTCTTAACAAAATCAATGCCAATCTTACCTAATTAACTTATAGCCCAGCCTTACTTTATTGATTAATTTTATTTTTTATATTTTCATCTACTCTTATTTTATTTGCTATTATAAATTACTATATTTTTTTATACAATATTCCCTCACCAATTTAGGAAACCCTATAGCTAAAATTCTTATCATTAAACCTAATTGTCTTAAAGTTGATAAAGCAATAATCTTCTTTAAATCAAATTCAAAATTAGCCCCTAAGCCCGCCATAAATATAGTAAGTTTACAACAATAGAATATTAAAGGTTATTAGTATGTTAGTTGAACAAAATACTGCATAAGAATATTAAAAAAAGAGTTAAAAACATTGTCTAAGGAACGGATGAAAGCTAACGTGCAACACCTTTCCACAAATATATCAGGAACTAGTGGGGGAAATTTTACATTGCAGGAAATGAAGTGTCCTAACAAATAAATATTGAATTACATTTTATTTTCTCAGTGTGGCAATTGTTTGAATTTACTGCGAATTATTCATATGGATTCGTTAGCTTTATACATCTTTTCTAATTGCGATATCCTTCATCCAGGACCATGGGATAAACATTATTACGTGTCATACTACTAGGAGCTTAAATTACTCTGAGTTATAATGCTAGAGTAAGCTACATAATATCGACTATGTGAGAAACATGGAGTTTCCGAATTAATCCCTGATACTGTCAGAAATTTTCCTTGAGTCTTGTTGACAGTCATTACGAAAGCTTTCTTACACTGATGCGGTACAATCTCATAAACCAGAAACAGTTTCTACTACTAAACAGGTAGTTATGATTTACCTTAACGATGAAGTTCAGGAAAGATTCAGAGCAATTGCTTCATTCTACGACGAAAACGAAGTCTCTACAGGTCGGTCGTAATATATATAGTTAATTAAACACATAACACAGGCATCATTTTAGAATAAGGAACTAAAAGTAATGCGAACGTATGGCACATGCAATTGAAGCAAGTAATCCATACCTGAAAACAGTCATTCCATATTCATGGAATTGAAGTTAATTTTCCAGAGAATGAATTCCTAAATTGTATCATAGAGCAAAATGAGGCTGTAAAGTAAGCTATCAGACTTAAAGAATCGTTTTTCTTGAGCACGTTGGGAGATGGCGTCATAAAATTCGTAGTTGATGAAGTTAGCTCCGCCAGTGTTTGGGCACTACATCTTACAAACCTAGAAGGACAGTTGAATGGTGTTACCATGGTTACTCCTGGCCAGTACTTGATCAGTTTCCGAGAGTGGGAAGGTATTTTTTTTAAAATATCTCGGAAAAGGTTGACTTTGGGCCTTAAAATTTTGTGTTCCCTTTGGAACGTACCGAGTAATTCCTCTAGCAGTGAGGGGCGTAAAATGAATTATGTCTGGTCATTCTACAACTTCGATATTTCACCCCTTTCATGTACTTTTTTAGTTACGCCCCCTTAAAACATGGAGTTAAAATTGAATTAGAAGTTCAAGTAAATGTGCGATTCATCTGAGTGCCTCATGCACCTTGGTACTGGTCAGTGGAGGCGTGTAGAATTGTACAACGAACAAACTTTCTTTTGATGTTATAGATTTAGTTTGCTATATGTTCTTAAGACTAAAGGATTTTGTAATTACCTCTGAGTAAAATAATATCTTTACATAATTATATGAAATATGGAGATCAATAAACTGGAATTGTTTTTGCCTTATTCCTTTTTATTCTGTGTATAGCCTATCTGAAAGTTAACTCCGCAATGAAGGCCTAATCTAATTGAACTTGATTAGGAGAACAAGCGCGTTCCTCTTTTTCCTTTACTCCATCTGATACTTCACTCAGCACAGTCCGTTGTAACCTGCCTAGTGCATAGCTAGATGAAGCGAGGCTTTGCATTCTTGGGGTAAAAAGAAGAAGAATGCTGAAAGCTTAAATACTGCTGTTTACGAGCACCATTCTCAGAACCCATTTGGGAAAAGTTCCTACGTACGAGCACAACAAGTGATCTATGATATCGGAGCATATTTGACGTACGAGCGCAAAAGGCTAACAACACATCGTAGAAATATGAAAATAGTGCTTATTTCAACCCAAATAATAAGGGAAATTAAATATTTGTCAAAACTGATTTTCGACATTATCTTTATTATCTTTCTACGATAAACGGGTTCATACGAGTAAACGATCAGCGCAGAACAATTCATAACTTTCCATATTTCAAGTTCTCTGTTTGTTAAAATGTGCTGTAAACACGATGTTTATTGCCTTCGGCCATAAGGCTACTTGGATCTTCAAATAGCACTACCGAAGGTTACGTGGTTATAAGGAAACCCAAAGATATCAATTGCGATTTAGATTGCCATTGCTTTCCTCGTTAGAACAGAAAGTGCGTTTGCAGCACACATTTCATAACAAACAGACGCACTAGGTGTGCTCTGAATGTTGTTACTCAGCACCAACTATAGCTCAGTAGCTTTCATACAGTCACAATCTTAAATGAGACTGAGACTTCGGTGAAAGCTACGCTTTGTTCTGACGTGTGCCAAGAGAGGGATGAAGAAATGCTGCGTTCGACAGCAACAGGCTGCGGAATGTGATCTTAATACAAAACGTAGATATGTTTGGAAAGTTCATGTGAACCATGAAGTACCGCTGTCTGAAAATAAGGTAAAGAAATAACGTAATCCAGTAGTAACCAATATAGGTTAATAATCAACATGTACTGTACCTTCGAATGATAAGGTGAGGTCAGTGTCCTCAGCACTGTCTGCTGATCGACCTTCACCAATGGAGGAAAGGCTCAGATACCAGTACTCCACCCTATACCTAAGGTCGTAATACTGAAAGAAGAATTCTGACATTTCTTAGAGGGAGGCCCGTTTACTACCGGTCTGGGTGGGAAAAAAGGAGTACGATGTATGATTACCATGGAAACGTGGGCTGGTCCTCTGCGGTTGCCTGCTGGCCAGCGCGTGTTGACTGGAGTTGCCAGACCTCTCACTTCTGTGCTGTGTACGACAGAACACGGTGGTCTGAACGAACGAACAAGTGGGGCGGAAGCTAGGGGAGGAGGAAAGGAATGCAGGAATGTAGCAACACCGTGCAATGCTCCCCCCTCCAGCCCTATCTGTCAGATTGCTTCTTTCAATATTACGGGTATAGCTGAATCGACAAATGTGCTCCTGGGAAGCGGAGAATACGAGAATAATAAAAAATATATGTTAGACTGTACTAGGTATAGCCACTGGAGTCATTTACGTGAAGCATCTATCGCGTACGGAAATTAGAAATACGGTAGTAAACAAGCTGAAATGTTGGCATCATTTTGTTTACTCATTTACATTTTTATTTTCATGAATCGATCATCTCCAACAGCAGCGTGTACCTATTTGTATTCGTTCGAAGTTTACTTCGCACCCGTACCCGTCACATTCGTTCAATCCTTTATTGAGTCCAGTTTCACCTTGCATACGTCTTCAATAGGCTTCAACCCGCTTGTCATATATTTGGACATTTTTGTAAAGTATACCAAACTTAGTCAATATTCAGTCATCAAATTTTGAATATGTTTTAAATTTGATATCTCACCTGAATTTTTCTTGTAATTTCTGATAATTATCATCGATATAGGTCAAATTACACCTCACTCGTCTCTGCGCATTATCTAACACCCAGTTACACTGCGCAGTAACTGACTTTGGCACTTCCAAAAGCATACCTTAACCGGGCGTCTATCTTGTGATGACATCATGCGCATTTCATCATACCTTGGTCACGTCTTGCGCATTCATCTATCTACACTAAATAATATACAAATCATTACCGTAAATGTATACCTTTTGAGCTTTATCACATTTTTTGTTACATGAAAAGCGCCACATCGATTTTTTGCAGGAGATCCCGATTCGAATTTGATAGGCGTTTCACGTCACAAGTTGAGGGGCTACCTGGCCGAGGCGGTAAAGGCGTGCTCGGTTCGCCCGTAAGGACGCGGGTTCAATTCCCCGTCAGGAAATCGTGAAGTTTAAGAAACGATAATTCCACTTCTGGTGGTGCACAAGGCCCTGAGGTTCACTCAGCCTACACCAAAAATGAGTACAAGGTTAATTCCTGCGGACAAAAAGCGGCCGGGCGTAGAGCTAACCAATCTACCCCATCAAGTGCCGAGGTTACGGATAGTGGAAGCCTTTACCTTCCACCCCTCCAAGGGCCTTCATGGCCTGCACGAAGGTGGCTATGCTTTTTGCTTTTTCATGTTAAAAGTTAGTTCTCTGATGCTGTGTAGGTAACCCGTAAAGACAGGTCAAGATAGACAACAGTAGTTTATTTCAGCAAGCAACACTAATATATTATTCGACATAATCTGGAAAGTTATTTATGCACTTTTCATAGCATTAAGTGAATAGTCAGCGTACTGACCTTCGGCTCAGAGGATCCCGTGTTCGATTCCCGGCCGGGTTGGGGATTTTAACCTTCATTTGTTAATTTCAGTGACTCGTGGGCTGGGTGTTCGTGCTATCCCCAATATCCCTGCAATTCACCCACTGCACATAACACTATTCTCCACCACAAGAACATGCAGTTACGTACACATGGCGGATGCCACCCACCCTCATCGGAGGGTCTCTCTTACAAAAGCTGCACTCGGTTAGAAATAGCCGCACGAAATTATGATTATAGTATTAAGAGCATTAAGTGAGTGTCTCCTTCGTTGTATGGGTAGTGCGCAGGCTCCGGGTTCGATTCCCGGACAGGCCGGGATTTTTACCTGCGCCTGAGGGCTGATTCGAGGTCCACTAAGCCTGCGTGATTACAATTGAGGAGTTATCTGACGGTGAGATGGCGGCCTCGGTCTGGAAAGCCAAGAATAACGGCCGAGAGGATCCGCCGTGGTGACCAAACGACACCCCGTAATCTGCAGGCCTTCGGGCTGAGCAGCGGTCACTTCGTAGGCCATGGCCCTTCGGGGCTTTTGCGCCATGGAGTTTGGTTTGGTTTGGTTTGGTTTGGTTTGGTTTGGTTTGGTTTGGTTTGGTTTGGTTTGGAGGGTCCCCTTTCCCCGACGATGGAAAGGGGTGTCCGGTTCGTCGAACGCCTCTAACGTCTGTTCTCCCATACTATTTCATCAATGACATATTAACAAATACGTTTGATTTTAATGGAAGCCTCTCCGCTCTTCCTCTTTTACAGCCGTTTGTACCTCTGTAAATACATGACACCACTTCTACACTTGTCGGACAGACATCATGTTCTCTGCGTTTACGAACACAATTTTCCTGTAAATGATGATAGATTCCGTGGTTTTTAAGCACAGAAAACGAATCACTATTTCGGACCTCCTCCTGTTACCGTTCGTTCAGATACCGCTAATGTGCAACTGTTGTTCCTTCAAAGTTCAATTTCAGCAACTTGTGCACCTGTGGCAATCAGTCGGCATGACTATATGTTGGATGTGAGCACCATTCCTTTATTTCTGATTAATAAAACAGAGAATCTTACTTTATGAGTTAACTTCGTAGTTGTCTACGTACCGCTATTGGTGATCAAACACTTGCCTTTCTAGTAGAGAAGAAATCGCCTTATCCATAGAGCAGAAAAGAAGTTCAAGTAAGTAAATTATTAATGGCAGAAGCAGAAAGGTATTGTTGATATACAGTCCGACGTACTGTTCACTAGAATATGTCACGTCCCATATTCCACTGTGAGGAAACTGGTTGCAGGGTAGAGGATGGAAGGGGTGAAATTTGGTGTTCTGCGCGCCCGACGGTTGCTTGTCTTCCCCAAACCAATTTAGCAACTTTCACACCGTACAAATTTTGTTTCACGTTTTGCTTCTATTATTAGTCTCCGATCTCATTTACTCCATATCCATAAAAATAGGATTTTCAACTCGTTCACTCTCTCCATTTAGAATGGAGAGGATGAATATAACAGATTAAACATACTTCTGAACAGGAACCGTGTTTTGCAGAGTGAAGTGATAGACGCTGATTTTATTTCACTGGCCTCTAACGTTCATTAATTTATCTCTAGCACGACCCAGGCAGAATTAATTTTTACATTTACCATCAATTCGGACGAGCATTTTAGTCTGATTAAGGTTGTTAAAGCCTACGTGAAATTGCGGATTACTGTATTACTATATAAAGGGAACAGAAAAATATATTCTCTCGTCCATATTAAGCATGTTAGTAAAATTAATGTATAACGTCTATCGTTTCATATATACAGTAAACACAATAAGTTGTAGCGCGTAGCTGGGCGTACTTCCGTTACATAAATGAAATGTGAACCTATTTAATCACTCCTTTCACGTTCCTTTTTGTATTTTCTATGTCCGTACTCTTTCAGTTTCAAATCGAGAATGAAAGGATCAAGAGACAACAGCAAAAATACCTAACTTTATCCGAGGATTGTTGAAAGCAGTTAGTAGTTCTGAGTGAGGAGGTATCACAGACTATGCGTCCACGTAACACCTCAACGTCAAATTTTTGTTAAATAATTGGTACTTCCAGGAAGTATTTATTCGTATGCTGATACCTTCGGAGCCAAATTTGTGTGTGTTATGGAAAAAATACTTAAATAAAGTTTTATTATCCTAATTGATTAACTCTCTGTGAAACAGTGGTAGTGTTTCGGAATCAGGTTTGGAAAATTACGGGTTCAAAACCGATAGAGGTAGTCGGAGTTTTGGATGGGAGATGAAATTCCATTCGATAGTACATGTCATCTTATGTCGACATACAAAATATCTCTGGTGATAAATTGGTGTTTCCGACAAAATTAACTCCAACTCGGCCACAGTTCCCCGGCAGAGATCGAGTTTACTCTGTCATCTGGCAGGCTAAAGCGTAGAAACTGAAGCACAAGTGGCCTAGATGGACTCAAGCCATGGTATCCGCAGCCATTGATTATTATGATGATTATTATTATTATTATTATTATTATTATTATTATTATGTTCCACAGAATGCTACAAAGTAATTGTTTTCTGAAAAGGTGAAATGGAAAATGTCATATTTCGATACGGTATTCATTTGATAGGTTGAGTTCTTTTATCACAAATGAAATTTGATATTACAGTAATTATATACATCATACACCAAACGTTTTATTACACCATCAGTAGAAGTAACTCCAAACGATATGGTTTTACATGTTATTAATATGAACAACATATTTACCCTTACCTCAACGAACTGTGTGATGGCAACAAATGTCTCTACCAGTGCCAAACGTTGGTCTATCCAATGTGCAAAATTGTGTACAATACATCTTCAGGTTCCTAAAAGACTTCTTCAGCCAAATATAAACTTTAACATTGATAATTGTAATTATGCACGTTATTATTAAGTTGTTAAATTACATTTTAATTAAATTTAATGCAATTTTCTTCGTGATGATATTGGTATTTTGTATTTCTTCGTACGTACAACAAACTATATATTATATTAGTAGCGATTATAATGAACAAATTACTCGTATTAATACTGTCCTCCCTGTTGATCGTCAACTACCATTGAGAGAGAAGGATATTCTAATCGTTTATTTATTGTTTCAATCATCCAATCAATTTTAATACAGCTGCAAACAGTTTAAATTAAATGAAATCTTATAGAATTATATAAGCTCACGTTTAGAAAATTAAATCATTGTTTTCACTGTGAGCTTTTCCTGTGGTTTCAATCCCATAAGCATTAATTAATTTTTTCACTGTTTAATTCTCCAGGGATTTCAAAAGACTGCTTAGACAATGCAACATTCAGTGTTATTCATTTATAGTTAATACAATTAAGTTTCATTCAATCGCACAACACGAGAAATTTTTCAAATCAGTATTGAACGGGTATAAGTTACAAAGTATTAACTAATAATAAAAATGTTACTGATTTTACGTCCACTAACTACTTTTGGCAGTTTTCTAAGACGCCTAGGTACCGGAATGTTGTCCCGCAGAAGTTATTTTACGTGACAGTAAATCTACCGACACGAGGCTGACGTATTTGAGCACTTCCAAATACCACCGGACTGAGCCAGGATCGAACCTGCCAAGTTGGGCTCAGAAGGCCAACGCCTCAACCGTCTGTGTCACTGAGCCTGGCAAAAATAGTAACAGAACCTCTCGTAACTGGAATCGTGTTGAGTGGCGTACGGTTGCATTTTTAATTTAGTTTTGTCTGAAAACGCCAAATTTATCAGAAAAGATCTGTCTGGATCTTTGGCTAAATGATTCGCGTGTTGGCCCTTGGTTAAAAGGGTCTCGGGTTCGATTCCCGGCCGGGTCGCGGATTTTAATCTCTATTGGTTAATTCTGATATCTTGGTGGATAGGTGGATAGAATTCATTATTTTGTACATAGTGGCCCATCCTCATAGGGGCCCAGGTAGCCTGTAAAGTAGGGATGGCAAACCTATTCCCACTAGTGTGACAATTATGGTCGTATGTATTATTCTCTATCGTGTAGTGTGCCATCGGTTATTTTCCTTTCAAAATCATCATGAAATTCTCTCCTTTGACCCTCTTTAGGTATTTTCTACTAGCCGAATGCTTGATGATATTCTACCAAAATATCACTTATACTTATGGGCTCTATTTTACATTGACGACACATTTATGTGGATCAACATGTTTTAAAATAAGCTTTGATTCACTGATGATGGGCCTTAGTGACAAAAAACTAGTTATGAAGTGAATATTTGGGTGCCGATACGAGTGTTAGATCTTAATAATAATAATAATAATAATAATAATAATAATAATAATAATAATAATAATAATAATAATAATAATAATAATAATAATAATAATAATCTATGGCTGCGGATACCAAGGATTGAGGTCATCTAGACCACTTGTGCATCAGTTTCGACGTTTTAGCCTTCCAGATGACAAAGTAAACTGGATCTCTGCCGGGGAGACTGTGGCCGAGTTGGAGTTAATTTTGTCAGAAACACCAATGTACTACCAGAGATATTTTACTTCTCTGAAATAATTAATGTATGTACAACGTATTAAAAGGTGGGTTGTGTTCTTTAGTATTCTCTTGATTTATGCTCTTTTTCTCTCGGAATGCGAAGTATATCAAGCGAAATAAGAAGAAATGTATGGAGGAAGGTTGGCCTCGTATGCAGACGCAGCCCACAAGATTTACGCTAAGAATTGGATTCTCAACCCACTTAACCATTCATCACGCACCGTTCTAGAGAGTTCTTGAATCCATTACGTGCTGCATCTGGCGTTCCGGCCCGCAGTGCCAGTTTGGCAGGCTGACAGAACTCCTCTTCCTCACGTACCAAATTTCTGCCCACAATCATGAACCTTCATTATTTATACTACTATCATATGCAGCTCTCCCATTGTAAGCCTAACTTCAAGCTAAATGGGATAACAGACTGCGGCTGAAGCACTCCAAAGAGAATAACTTTGGAATTAATGCGAATTATTTTATTTTATGTAAGGCTGTGCTGGCCATAACAATAAACTAACAAATTTAATGATTAATAGTGACCACCCACTTTTGTTGTAGAGTAAATAACGCACAGAACAATATTAGAAGAGATAAAGTGAGAATGTTTTACTTCAAGTCTGGTAATTCAGATAGTTTCCTGCAGATTTCATTTTTTAAATATTTGCAATCCTCGCTATGTCTATTTTGTTAATGCATAGATGGATGGATTGACTGACTGACTGACTGTCTGACTGACTGACTGACTCACTGACTGACTGACTGACTGAATGGCTAATTGATTGATTGATTGATTGATTGATTGATTGATTGATTGATTCATCCATTATATATTTAATTTTATAAGTTCTCAGTAGCAAATGAAAAGGTCTGCCAAGACTCTCGTACACGAAGCAACTTGGAGAGTCAACGATTTACAGTTCTTTCGAGTAGCTAGATAGTGATAGTACCGAGTCGATAGCTGTAGTCACTTAAGTGCGGCCAGTATCCAGTATTCGGGAGATAGTGGGTTCGTACCCCACTGTCGGCAGCCCTGAAGATGCGTTCCGTGGTTTCCCATTTTCACACGAGGCAACTGCTTGGGCTGCACCTTAATTAAGGCCACGGCCGCTTCCTTCCCAGTCCTAGCCCCTTCCTGTCCCACCGTCGTCATAAGACCTATCTGTGTCGGTGCGACGTAAAGCCAATAGCAAAAAAAAAAAAAGATGGTGATAGCGGTCTATAATTGCAGTGACAAGGCTAGGACTTCATAAATTGTTGTTGTTGTTGTTGTTGTTGATGATGATGATGATCGTCTTGCCAATAGTCTCCCATGATCCACCCTATCAAATGCCTTGGATAGTGGCATCACCATACAGTCCATTTGGCCTCCAGAATCCGAGATATCTTTTAAACTATTAACACTCATCCATGAATTTAAGTATCAACATGAAGTTTGAGTGAAATAAGTTCTGGTATAAACCAGCCGTTAGCCATTGAATAATCCAATTTTATTAGATATGTCATCAGATGGTATGTTGAATCGTGTAAAGCATGCAATGTAGTCATCCGGTTTATAAACGGACGATGTGAAAGATTTGTAGGTAAACATGTGGAATGTAGGGCTCACGAAAGCATTTTTGAAATGCTTATCTTACGCATCAATATCAATCACTACTGATCTGCATTTAGGGCAGTCATCCAGGTGGCAGTTTCTCTATGTGTTGTTTTCCTAACTTTTCCTTAAATGATTTCCTAAACCCTAACTCCCCTTCCAATAAACGAATATTTTCGCGAATCTGTCCTCTTGTGTTCCAACGTTAACATCATATTCTGATCTTTCCTACTTTTAAAGGCACCTCTCAAACGTATTCGTCTACTAATGTGATTCCACGCCATCTCTCCACTTGCAGCTCGGAACATACCGCTTAGTCGAGTAGCTTGTCTCCATTCTCTCAAGTCTTGCCAGCCCAAACTTTACAACATTTTTGTAGCGCTACTCTTTTTCTTTGGAAATCACCCAGAACAAATCGAGCTGCTTTTCTTTGGATTGTTTCCAGTTTTTGAATCAAGTAATCCTTGTGAAATCTCCATACACTGGAACCATACTTTATATGGGGCCTTACCAGAGACTTATATGCCCTCTCTTTTATATCCTTACTACAACCCCTAAACACCCCCATATCCATGTGCAGAGACTCATACCCTTTATTTACAATCCCATTTATGTCACTACCCACATGACGATCCTTCATTACATTAACACCTAGGTACTTACAATGATTCTCTTGAGGAACTTTGACCCCATCAAGGCAGTAATTAAAACTGAGAGGACTTTTCCTATTTGTGAAACTCACAGCCTGACTTTTAACCCCGTTTATCATCATACCATTGCCTAGTGTCCATCTCATAACATTGTTGAGGCCATTTTTCAGTTTTTCACAATCTTGTAACTTATTTATTAGTCTGTACAGAACAACATAAACTGCAAAAATCCTTATCTCTGATTCCACTTCTTTACTCATATCATTTATATATATATAAGAAAACATAAAGGTCCAACAATACGGCATTGAGGAATTACCCTCTTAATTATTACAGGGTCAGATAAAGCTTTGTTTTTTTCTAATTCTCTGAGATCTGTTTTATAGGAAAATAGCCTCGCATTCAATCATTATTTTGTCTAAAACAATTGAACTAATTTTTGCCAGTAGTTTCCCATGATCCACTCTATCAAATGCGTTAGACAGGTCAATCACTACTATACAGTCCATTTGACCTCCTGAACCCAAGGTACCTGCTATACCTTGCTGAAATGCTACAAGTGGATTAACCTTTCCTATACCCGAACTCTCTTCTATCGAACCATTTGTTAATTTCGCAAATATGTCTAATATAATCAGAAAGAATGCTTTCCCAAAGCTTACATGCAATGCATACCAAACTGACTGGCCTGCAATTTTCAGCTTTATGTCTATCACCATTTTCCTTATACACAAGGGCTACAACAGAAACTCCCCATTCATTTGGCATAGCTCCTTCATACAAACAATAATCAAATAAGTACTTCAGATAGGGTACTACTATATCTCACCCCAGTGTCTTTATTATATCCCCCGAAAGTTATGATTATAGGCTATACAGGTTCTATAAGACAAAATATATTGCTTTTTACGCCCCTAGAAACCTACTATATCCCGATGTGGAATTGTACACGAATGAACGTACATGGTAGGGAAAGAGTAACGTACACCCCTGTGCATGCCTTCCATGTGCATATTCGTTTCATAATAATCGCACGAATGGTAGTATTTCAAATTTTTATCTACGTACATGCATCCTTACAGAAACGATGGAGCAGTTCATAGGGATTTATACTAGAAATGAAAATCCACAGCCTGTTTCCTGTCAATCGACCGGGTCATAAATGGAATGAATGAAGCCCCCGCCTAGCGGTGAGGATAGGAATTGTGCCGGCTACCGAAGGCTGCCGCACTCCTCTGGGGCAATGATTGATGATTAATGAATGATAGATGAAATGGTATTTGAGTGTGTAGCTGGAATAAATTATGACAGAGGAAACCGGAGTACCCGGAGAAATACCTGTCCTTCTTCCGCTTTGTCCAGCACAAATCTCACATGAAGTGACCGGGATTTGAAGCCCGGAACCAGCAGTGAGAGGCCGGCGCCCTGCCGCCTGAGCCACGGAGGCTTACGATTTATACTAGACCACTGAAATAATTTTCAACCTCTGTTGATCATATGGGTATTCAGATCAATCACCCACATTTTCACATTTGTATTTGGGAAATACAATAATACTATAAATACTCAGCACTGACAGGTTAAATACTGCATGCATATTGCTTCTAACTGACCATTAAAAGAGCTATTTTCGCACAGGTCACAGAGATCCCAGGAGGAATAAAATGTAAAAGCCGACAGTTTTTATAACTTAGGCAGTAAGTGAACTAGGTATGTTAGCTCTATTTTCAACCGCTTTCATCCTTAGGAATTTAATCTGTTATTCATATCTGTTGACAGTTGAGTAAACAACAGAATTTAGTGTCGTTTCTTAGGTGGTAGTCTCATTTGTAGGTTTCTCGATCTTTGACGGTTAATAACCCATACTCTCCCAGCTAAATCAAACACGGTGAGGCATCTATAAGACAAAATATATTGCCTTTCACGCCCCCGGTAACCTAATATATACTGGCATTTAACATCTCTTATGTTGAATTGTTTCCAAATGACCGTACATGGTAACATATGAATAAAATAAAAACTCGTTTTGGTCGAAGTTAGATATAATATCACCTAATTAAAAATTATGACAAAAGAGGGAAATAGATCATAAATACATAGATTTCGTCAGAATGCAGGTGATGCTTTTCGCATTATCGAGCAATTTTCACCACGGATGGCAGATTTTTCCGCACAATGAACTAATTCTCTGGCGTCATCACACTCTGCTTGGCTGCGAGAGCTGAAAGTCATGACTCGTTGCCAACTGGGAGTGAATGGATCCTGACAGAGGAAAAGAGATAGCCTCTCTGGCCTACTCCCAGTTCATCACCAACCTGCCCACTTCTCACACTCTCGTGTGATTGAAGTGAGAGGGCACATGGAGAACCATATTTTAAAAGAGCTGGTAATCATACCACTTTCACTGCTCAACCCTGAAATATTCAATGAAATTATTATACTACTTAAGTTAATTCATGTATCACAATGATAGCACAGTATTGATAGTGTCTTGGTATACGTTTTATTTGCGTCCAGATATTGTCTTTCTTATTCTAGAAAAATATGTAATAGACTACTAAAAATCACAGAACTGCAATGCCGATTGAAATGTACTTATTAACGTCGTGCCAGTTAAAACTACAGTATTAACGTATACTTTTTAGTCCTAATGAGTCTGCTCGTGTGGAGAGTGAAGGGGCCTTCCGACCTTGTCTGAGTTCGCGAATGCGCTCTGATTTGTTCTTGGCTGATTTCTTCTTAAAGCTCTTTTCGTCATTTATTTTGACTTTTGTATCTCTTTCTAATAGGAACGATATTTTCTGTGCAGCAGAGAATTTTGAATACGTCGTCAAAAATGTTCAAAAATTGTTAGGTTCATTACAATTTTCCTTCGTAAGGAAAAATGTGAGTTTTAATTTTAATTTTAATTTTAATGATATTTTAATTTAAATTTTAATTTTAATTTTAATTTTAATTTTAATTTTAATTTTAATTTTAATTTTATATAATTCCTCACATATCATTAAAATTTTCCTTCGTAATGAAAGAGTGACCTGAGAGTTTTAATTTAATCCCTCACATATAATTACAATTTTCCTTTATAATGAAAGAGTGACCTGAGAGTTTTAATTTAATTCCTCACATATAATTACAATTTTCCTTTGTAATGAAAGAGTGACCTGAGAGTTTTAATTTAATCCCTCACATATAATTACAATTTTCCTTTATAATGAAGGAGTGACCTGAGAGTTTTAATTTAATCCCTCACATATAATTACAATTTTCCTTTATAATGAAAGAGTGACCTGAGAGTTTTAATTTAATCCCTCACATATAATTACAATTTTCCTTTATAATGAAAGAGTGACCTGAGAGTTTTAATTTAATCCCTCACATATAATTACAATTTTCCTTTATAATGAAAGAGTGACCTGAGAGTTTTAATTTAATCCCTCACATATAATTACAATTTTCCTTTATAATGAAGGAGTGACCTGAGAGTTTTAATTTAATCCCTCACATATAATTACAATTTTCCTTTATAATGAAAGAGTGACCTGAGAGTTTTAATTTAATCCCTCACATATAATTACAATTTTCCTTTATAATGAAAGAGTGACCTGAGAGTTTTAATTTAATCCCTCACATATAATTACAATTTTCCTTTATAATGAAGGAGTGACCTGAGAGTTTTAATTTAATCCCTCACATATAATTACAATTTTCCTTTATAATGAAAGAGTGACCTGAGAGTTTTAATTTAATCCCTCACATATAATTACAATTTTCCTTTATAATGAAAGAGTGACCTGAGAGTTTTAATTTAATCCCTCACATATAATTACAATTTTCCTTTATAATGAAAGAGTGACCTGAGAGTTTTAATTTAATCCCTCACATATAATTACAATTTTCCTTTATAATGAAAGAGTGACCTGAGAGTTTTAATTTAATCCCTCACATATAATTACAATTTTCCTTCGTAATGAAAGAGTGACCTGAGAGTTTTAATTTAATCCCTCACATATAATTACAATTTTCCTTTATAATGAAAGAGTGACCTGAGAGTTTTAATTTAATCCCTCACATATAATTACAATTTTCCTTTGTAATGAAAGAGTGACCTGAGAGTTTTAATTTAATCCCTCACATATAATTACAATTTTCCTTTATAATGAAAGAGTGACCTGAGAGTTTTAATTTAATTCCTCACATATAATTACAATTTTCCTTTATAATGAAAGAGTGACCTGAGAGTTTTAATTTAATTCCTCACATATAATTACAATTTTCCTTTATAATGAAAGAGTGACCTGAGAGTTTTAATTTAATCCCTCACATATAATTACAATTTTCCTTTATAATGAAAGAGTGACCTGAGAGTTTTAATTTAATCCCTCACATATAATTACAATTTTCCTTTATAATGAAAGAGTGACCTGAGAGTTTTAATTTAATCCCTCACATATAATTACAATTTTCCTTTATAATGAAAGAGTGACCTGAGAGTTTTAATTTAATCCCTCACATATAATTACAATTTTCCTTTATAATGAAGGAGTGACCTGAGAGTTTTAATTTAATCCCTCACATATAATTACAATTTTCCTTTATAATGAAAGAGTGACCTGAGAGTTTTAATTTAATCCCTCACATATAATTACAATTTTCCTTTATAATGAAAGAGTGACCTGAGAGTTTTAATTTAATCCCTCACATATAATTACAATTTTCCTTTATAATGAAAGAGTGACCTGAGAGTTTTAATTTAATCCCTCACATATAATTACAATTTTCCTTTATAATGAAGGAGTGACCTGAGAGTTTTAATTTAATCCCTCACATATAATTACAATTTTCCTTTATAATGAAAGAGTGACCTGAGAGTTTTAATTTAATCCCTCACATATAATTACAATTTTCCTTTATAATGAAAGAGTGACCTGAGAGTTTTAATTTAATCCCTCACATATAATTACAATTTTCCTTTATAATGAAGGAGTGACCTGAGAGTTTTAATTTAATCCCTCACATATAATTACAATTTTCCTTTATAATGAAAGAGTGACCTGAGAGTTTTAATTTAATCCCTCACATATAATTACAATTTTCCTTTATAATGAAAGAGTGACCTGAGGGTTTTAATTTAATCCCTCACATATAATTACAATTTTCCTTTATAATGAAAGAGTGACCTGAGAGTTTTAATTTAATCCCTCACATATAATTACAATTTTCCTTTATAATGAAAGAGTGACCTGAGAGTTTTAATTTAATCCCTCACATATAATTACAATTTTCCTTTATAATGAAAGAGTGACCTGAGGGTTTTAATTTAATCCCTCACATATAATTACAATTTTCCTTTATAATGAAAGAGTGACCTGAGAGTTTTAATTTAATTCCTCACATATAATTACAATTTTCCTTTATAATGAAAGAGTGACCTGAGAGTTTTAATTTAATTCCTCACATATAATTACAATTTTCCTTTATAATGAAAGAGTGACCTGAGAGTTTTAATTTAATCCCTCACATATAATTACAATTTTCCTTTATAATGAAAGAGTGACCTGAGAGTTTTAATTTAATCCCTCACATATAATTACAATTTTCCTTTATAATGAAAGAGTGACCTGAGAGTTTTAATTTAATCCCTCACATATAATTACAATTTTCCTTTATAATGAAAGAGTGACCTGAGAGTTTTAATTTAATCCCTCACATATAATTACAATTTTCCTTTATAATGAAGGAGTGACCTGAGAGTTTTAATTTAATCCCTCACATATAATTACAATTTTCCTTTATAATGAAAGAGTGACCTGAGAGTTTTAATTTAATCCCTCACATATAATTACAATTTTCCTTTATAATGAAAGAGTGACCTGAGAGTTTTAATTTAATCCCTCACATATAATTACAATTTTCCTTTATAATGAAAGAGTGACCTGAGAGTTTTAATTTAATCCCTCACATATAATTACAATTTTCCTTTATAATGAAGGAGTGACCTGAGAGTTTTAATTTAATCCCTCACATATAATTACAATTTTCCTTTATAATGAAAGAGTGACCTGAGAGTTTTAATTTAATCCCTCACATATAATTACAATTTTCCTTTATAATGAAAGAGTGACCTGAGAGTTTTAATTTAATCCCTCACATATAATTACAATTTTCCTTTATAATGAAGGAGTGACCTGAGAGTTTTAATTTAATCCCTCACATATAATTACAATTTTCCTTTATAATGAAAGAGTGACCTGAGAGTTTTAATTTAATCCCTCACATATAATTACAATTTTCCTTTATAATGAAAGAGTGACCTGAGGGTTTTAATTTAATCCCTCACATATAATTACAATTTTCCTTTATAATGAAAGAGTGACCTGAGAGTTTTAATTTAATCCCTCACATATAATTACAATTTTCCTTTATAATGAAAGAGTGACCTGAGAGTTTTAATTTAATCCCTCACATATAATTACAATTTTCCTTTATAATGAAAGAGTGACCTGAGGGTTTTAATTTAATCCCTCACATATAATTACAATTTTCCTTTATAATGAAAGAGTGACCTGAGAGTTTTAATTTAATCCCTCACATATAATTACAATTTTCCTTTATAATGAAAGAGTGACCTGAGAGTTTAATTTCATTCCTCACATATCTTTTCAGTTTTAGAAGTATTGGGCAAGGACGTTATGGACTGAAGGATTTCGTAGATTTGTGATGATTTTACACATACATATAACAATTTGGGTGATAACGTTTGATTTTATTAAATAGCTACACTATTATTGTGTAGAATTTCGTTTGTTTCATTGGAATCAGATGTACATAGAAGAAGTTATGAGCGTCTGAAATTGCCCCAGTTTTCATAACGCTGCATGAGTCGAATTGGGAGCTTGTGGGTAGACGTTTTAAATGACGTTAACACGTCAATAAAGAGACTCGAGACATCTATGATGCAGCTAGAAAAATCCAACAATATTAAGGCAGTAGTGCCACGGAACTTCCCTTTAGGGATATAGTAGTTCCCAAACCGTGCCTTCGGCAGCCCTCAATATGGCTTTCCGTGGTTTCCGTTTTTCACACCTTAATTAAAGACACTTCCTCTTCCTTCCTACTCCTATCCCTTTTCTACCCCATCTTCGCCATAAGACTTATCTGTGCCAGTGTGACGTAAAGCAGATTTTATAGTTTCCCAGAAATATTTCTAACTGTACGAGAATTATCCACAGAACACCAGTCCAATGTTGAATACAATTTAACAAATCATTAGCTGAAAATTAAATCTCAAGTAATCACTCATATTTAAAACAAATGTAACTGCATAAACATAAATCTTTTTAAGCATCAGTGAATATCAGAAACAAAACCGAGAGATGGTATTGCAAAATTTGCACACATTTAATTTTCATCAGTTGTTTGGTTAAGGACATTTAAGGACGCATCAACTAATGAACACTTGATGTAATTCATTGTAATCCCTACAAACACTACTCAATCACACCTGCAGTTAATGGTAACGAAAATACGCACCGTCTCCTCAGTCACTAATAAAATAGGCTTAAACTTCATTTTATATTCTTCAATTGTTGTTTCATATCACTGATTATAAGTCTAGTAATGAAATGTGTGGAAAAATCTTGGCTTGTACTATTATATCTCGGGTTTGAACTTCTATATTTTGAAGAATCTGTTATCTGCGTTGCTCGTGGAAGGAAGACCATCTCATAGATCGTCGTCGATGGGCGTGCTATCCGTGGGTAGTTTATGATAGCCATTTTTTACTTTAGAGACACAAGGTCGATCAGTGTTGGAGAGCATGAAGTGCACAATATCACGATAGCCCATTTCATAGAAGGATCACATGACATTAAGAACAGAATGAGCATAAATACTATCTCTTCAAGTGATACAAACCTGATTTGCTGATGTTATTTCTTTTTAATGTAGGCGATAATTACAGTATCCTGCATGTGATTCTTTCTTGATGAGTGCAGTTTTTTTGCACAGGCCGTAATAAAAAAATAGCTTCCACTGAAGTCTCAGTCTAATTTAAGGCTGTAACAGTATGCGAGCTGCTGGTGCTATGTAGTGACATTAGGAGCACTGCAAGTGTGCAAGTGCGTATGGATATTATGTAAGTTGCTACTCGCAGGGGTGGCCGTGCTGCAATATTTTTGGCTGAAACATAATTATAAGCAACGGCTTTGTGCTTCTCATTGTGGTGCCACTATCGATTTTTGTGGTTTCTCCTTGACTGCACGACCTTTGGTGCTACTAATTGAGAATTTTATCAATTTCTGGGTCGACGACTGAAAAGACAATGTTATGGTATAGTAGAATAATCTATTGTCCGCCTCTGTGGTGTAGTGGTTAGTGTGATTAACTGTCACCCCCGGAGGCCCGGGTTCGTTTCCCGGCTCTGCCACGAAATTTGAAAAGTGGTACGAGGGCTGGAACGGGGTCCTCTCAGCCTAGGGAGGTCAACTGAGTAGAGGTGGGTTCGATTCCCACCTCAGCCATCCTGGACGTGGTTTTCCGTGGTTTCCCACTTCTCCTCCAGGCAAATGCCGGGATGGTACGTAACCTAAGGCCACGGCCACTTCCTTCCCTCTTCCTTGTCTATTCCTTCCAATGTTCCCATCCCCCACCAAGGCCCCTGTTCAGCATAGCAAGTGAGGCCGCCTAGGCGAGGTACTGGTCATCCTCCCCAGTTGTATCCCCCGACCCAGAGTCTGAAGCTCTAGGACATTGCCCTTGAGGCGGTAGAAGTGGGATCCCTCGCTGAGTCCGAGGGAAAAACCAACCCTGGAGGGTAAGCAGATTAAGAAAGAAAGAACAATCTATTAACGGCCTATATTGGGAGTTAATTTTCGTAACCTACTACTACTAAATGTTTCCATTCCTCGCCTGGGGGCGAAAGCGGACCTCCTAGACACTGACACCGTCTCACAGGCCATGAGAGTTGTATCGGAGAAGGCAATATTATAATAATAATAATAATAATAATAATAATAATAATAATAATAATAATAATAATAATAATAATAACAATAATAATAATAATAATAATTTCTTTACGTCTAAGAAACTACTTTTACGGTTTTTGGAGACGCCGATGTGCCAGAATGTTGTCCCGAAGGAGCTCTTCTACGTGCCAGTAAATCTACCAACACGAGGCTGACGTATTTGAACACCTTAATATGCGACCGGACTGAGCCAGGATCGAACCTGCTAAGTTGGAGTCAGAAGGCCAGCGCCTCAAACGCCTGGGCCACTCAGCCCGGTTGTCGGAAGAGGAGATGTGCGAGGAACGTGAGAGGGTTGGCGGCCGTGTTCTGTACTAGAAACTGTCCCGGAATTCGTCTTAGTGCATGAGAATGGAAAACTACGGAAAACCATTCTCAGGAGAGCCGACAGTGGGGACCGGTCCCTCTCTGTCTCCAGATTACAGAGGAGTAAAGCTAAATGAGGGCCATCTCTCCACTGCTCGATTGGCCGGTCGGAGTGCAGAGCTGTCGGACCATGGACCAGCGGTTGCCATTTGTGCGTCGGAACCCACTCTGCATCCGACGAAATTTTTGTAAAGCTTTCTCGTTCATGGTAGAAGTGAAGGAGTGCTGTTTGGTTGAAGAGATATCTCATGGCTCGCCTTTTCTCTTGAAATGTGACAGAATTAACCATGCTGCTTTTCAAACAGTTATTACTAATACATTTTTTTTTCCAATCTATACATCTCCATAGAAGTTTATGAATATGCAACGAATGATAATCATAGCTCTTGATGGACTTAATGGTCTTAACGTAACAAAATGAGTTACAAACACTAAACGAGTACGTGACGATTATAAATATGGCAGAGTCAGATAATTATTTGGGATTATTTCTAAAACTGGCCTCAAAATGGTGGCATTCGTGGTCCACGGAAAACACATTTCAGAGTCCACTTAATATTATTATGCCTGGAAAATAACTGTTCGAGGAAATGGCCCTTGATTATGACAACAGATTATTTTGAGGCATAGTTTCCTTTCTGTCTATCCTTACGGTGGATTGTGTAAATAGTATTTAATGGTCTAATTCTGTCTCATCAATATTGTTACTGAGAATCAGGAAACGTCATATCGAGGTATCACTCAATTTTAAGTTGTCCTTTCTATCTCAGATCATTCACCTAAATGAGAAGACTTATGTGATGAAATCGATGGTCATACTGTAATCGGATACCGCGATGTCAGGGGTGCAATGTGTAAATCACAATGGTACCTGCTCGGAAACTTAGTTAATTGGAAGGTATTGATTTGGTGATCTGATCAGTAATCATAATTTCTTTTAAACATCTCTCTCCCACCTGTCACTTACTATCTTACTCATTTTAAAGCCATTAATAGGATAGATTCTAAACTCATATACATGTAGGATATATTAATGTTTGTATTTGTGGTATATTTCGTCAATAATGACTGATGTTCTTCAATTATGTAAACTCTGAGCATTAGAAACGACTCTTCTTTGTCCATGCTCTATTTATGGCTCATGGAGTGGATGATATTGCAGTATTTTATGTAACGAATGTAGTTTCAAATTTATCACAAACGTACCACATTCGTCACGACAAAAGGGTGATAATATCGAATACAATGGTATAGTGTACCCTGCAAACAAAGTAAGGAAGACATCTCCGCATACCTCTAGGGAGCATTTGACTGGAGATGAATCGTATTTCCTGAGTTTTAGAGCACTGTGCTGTAGGCAGGGTAGCCTGTCTAAAAGAGTGAAGGGGATATGAGTTAGAATGAGTTAGCCTTAGGGATAAGATCCGTTCAGAGGACATAAGGAGAAGAACGAATGTAACATTCTTCTTAGAGAGAGTAGCAAGACTAAAATGGCAATGGGTGGGACACATAGCTTGACAAGACTACAGCAGGTTGGCCTCTAGGATTGTTTACTGGAGACCATGGGAACACAAGATAGGCATTGGAAGACCCCACAAGAGATGGCTCGACGACTGTTGGCTGGAACACGCTGGTTCCAAGTGGCTCAAGACCGAAGAGATGGAAGCACATGGAAGAGGCCTCAAATAGGCTAGAAAATAATAATAATAACAATAAATCCATTTCACTACTCTATACCATTTGCTTCTCACAAACGCGACCGACCTTCTTATCAAACAGTTTCTCATATACACCGATCATGCTGCTTCTGCTTTGGACATCAGGACAAAAACTGGTTTTGAGCAGCTTTCCGTGCTACTCTACCCTTCTCCAACCTTCTCATTTCTACCTAACTACTATATCTTACATCTATTATAATCTGCCTTTCATATCATGCTTTGGTCTACCCATATTGTACTTACCACCTACACTTCCCTCAAAAGTATAAACTCAACAAGTCCTGGGTGTCTTCTGGTCAAATTTCACCAAATCGTCCTCATCTGAACAAGTCGATTCTATTTCTTCATTCCTAATTCGATCTGCCCATCTCACATTCAGCATTATTCTCTAATAACACATTTCAAAAGCTTCTACTGTTTCTCTTTCTAATATAGTCATGTTTCACTTCCGTACAGTATCTCGACCCAGACGAACGTCTTCAAAACATAATACACATTCCTATATCAGTGTTAAAGGTGAGCAAATGTCTTTTCCTAATGTCTTCCTTGTTGTTTGCTCGTCTGCTTTCTTTTAATGTCCTCCTTACTTCTGCCATTGTCGGTTATTCTGATACCAAGGTACAAATATTCACGTACTTCATTTAAGACTTCATTTCCTAATCCAATATTTCTTGGACCACCAGAATTCGTTCGACTGCTCACCATTAATTTTGTGTTTTTTTATTTTCATTTTTTACTGCTTTGTAAATGTACCCATACCATTCAGCATTTTATCCAGATCTCCTACAGACTCAAATAAGTTAAAAATATCATCGTAAAATCTCAGACTTTTGATGAAGATGATGTTTTTAAAGGGGCCTAACAGCTAGGTCATCGGCCCAAATGGTAAGAGATGGTTGAAACGAAAATTAAAAACTAAAGCTTCAAAATGTATCCACTGACTAGAATCTAAAAGGAATGATGAAATGATCGTGAAACAAAAACAATCAGTGCATCGAATTCACAGTGCCTTAATTACTGGAATAATACTCATTTCCTAAAGGGGTCCAAAATCCAGGCCAGCGGCCCCTCATGGTGGTACTAATCACTGGTAAAGCAGAACCATAAGGGTACTACTCAATAAGCAACGCAGACCCAATGTGTTCCTCACACAGCGTGACTAATCACGGGTGTAGGTATTCCTGTAGAGTTCCTCACTTAGTGGAACTAATCACAGGCCACGTACACTCATGGTGTCGTTCACATAGGCAATGTAGACCTACGGTGTATCACACATTATGGCAACACCCACAGGCAACACAAACCCATGGTGTTCCTCACATAATGCTACTTCTAATCTCAGGCAATGCAGACCCATTGTTTTACACACTTAGTGGTATTAATCACGGTCGCCAGCCAAATCCGTGATGTTTCTCACTTAATGGTACTATTCAAAAGCAACGCAAACCCATAATGTGGTACTACTTATAGGTGAAGCAGACTCATTCTGAACGCAGTGGAATCGACCGGTGGAATACATACCATGACAATATTGCCACAAAAACACCAGAGCAGTACTGTTATCGCAAAATGGTACTCCTCCTGTGTAACGTAGATCCATGGTTTTCCTCTCAAGGTTGTGCTAGTCACAAGTAACACGGTGTTCCGCACATAATGGTACTACTCACAAGTGTTCTCATGATTCTAATGCTATCATCCTTTGATCGCCCCTTTTCGTCTCCTCTTGCGACGGGCTGGTGATACCGTGGGTGTATTATACGTCTGTGTCGTCCCTCCACAGGCGGTTCTCAGACATTTCATTTTTGGATTCAGATTCCCCGTCTAAATTCCTCTTTGAATTTCTTTACCGCTTATTCTATAAAATATTGTATATGAGAGGTGGACAGACTGCAGTCTTACCTCACTATTTTATGTACGGTTGCTTCCTTTCCATATTTCTCGATTTATATCCCTGCGGACTGATGCATTATCGGTATCTGATTCCGATTATTTTCAGAATCTTAAATAGCTTGGTCCATTCAACGTTACGGAATGAATTTTCTTAGATATACAAATGAAATATACGTGGGATTGTCATTCTACACTCGGTCATCTTATATCCTCCAAGGATTGCTTCACATGTTCCTACATTTCTTATGAAACCAATCTGATCTTTCCCCCTACTCAGCTTCAGATTCTATTTCCGTTCTTTTGTAAATAATACGTGTTAACGTGTTAAACTTTTGCGCGCGTAAGATATTTAACTATTGGTGCAGTATTCTTCATACTTATCGGCACGTGCTTTCTTGGAAATAGGTATAACAGTATTTTGACTAAAATCGGATGGCACTTCTCCTGTATCGTACATCTTACACAGCGGTTTCTCCTGAGGCAGTCAGTTATTCTGAGGGCGTCTTAAATTCCAGTCGAATTCTAATCTCGAATTTGGGCCTGCTATTGCATCAGCATCCACAGCCTCTTCATGTTCCAGAACTATGTCATCTACTTCTTTCCTTTTATTAAATTGTTGTATATATTCCAGCCATCTTTCTGCTTTATCTTCTTTCACTAGAAGTGGTTTACCATCTGAGCTCTTAATATTCATACACCTAGTTTTCCTTTCTCCAAAAGTTTCCCATATGCACTATCTATCATTCTTACAACCACACAGCCTTCAAAATTCTTGCAGTTCTCTTTTACATATTTTTATTTAGCCCCCTTTCCCCGCGTGCAATCTACTTGATCCTTTAAACGCCTGTATTCTTTTCTTTTCTCGTCATTTTCTGTATTCTTGTACTTTCGCCCTTCGTTATTCAGTTCATGTATTACCTGAGTTTTCAACTGATTCTTACTTGATCTTGCCTCTCTTCGTAGCCTTTCTCCAGCAGCCCTACTCATTCTACTCAGCCTACACCGAAAAAAGAGTTCCAGGTCATTTCTGGAGGCGGAAGTGGCACCGGGAAGAGCTAATCACTGTTACCTATAGTGTGCCAAGGTTACGAATAGTAGAGGCTTCTTGTACCCCTCCAAGTGCCTTCATGGTCTGCACGGAGATTACTTTGCTTTGCTTCTTTGTTATACCAGTTTCTAGCGATATTGCAACAAATAAACAAACACACAACAACAAAACAAAAAAAAAAACAGGCGGCTAGACAGATAGGCAAACATCGAATTAAGCGTACTTTTGAAGTCAATTTTATATTGCATTTTCAACAGCCGTTTAGTGCATTAATTAGGCACGATACGATTTCCTGAGCGTCGAATGCGGGAATGATTTTATTGCGTGTATACTTGGATTAGTTGAATACTACCAAGGATACCTTTATACGAGGAAACCTTGGTGTCGCTGTCATTGAAAGAAACGTTATCCATGGTCATTAAACTCATGGACTGCAAACTGCACTCAGCCGAAGACTTTATGAACCCTGTTACGTCCTCATGGTCCCAGAGCGACAAGTATTATACAGTAGCACGGCACGCGAGCTGAATTTAGACCTAACGAAGAGATTCTGCTCAACCATAGATTGTTTCTATGAACCAAGTTCATAGTGAGATCGCTAATTTACTGGTGGTAAATAGACATAACAGAGGCACTACTTTAACAAGTACAATCAGTAAATTAACAAGTTGTGTTCCGTGGCTTGCTTTGGTAGACGGACTGGGACAATCATTGTCGATTTAGAACGACCTGGATTCTATGAATAGAAATTAAAGTAATAGATTCCTCCGCATATGCTTTTATGACCTTCAAAGGCTTAGACGGTATATTCTCGGCAAAAGGTGGGAACGAACAATTGGCTCTAAGACCTTGTCCCAACGATTTAACTTTGAACAGTTTATCGAGGCAATTATCTATGCATAGAAGAAATTTGGGTGAAGACCTTAAAGTCGGAACTTGACGCTTCACTAAAATTCATAGTTGATTTTAATACATTTACAGTAATTTTATGAGTTCTCTCAATGGTCTAGAACCGAATATCAGCCAGAGCCAATGGAAAATCCACGGTATCCACATGTCCAGTTTTCTGAGTCTAGTGTGGTGTTAACAATCACAATTTCGGAAACTGTTGTCTGGGAATTTTTCAATTTTGAAATTTACCATCGTAACATATTTTCTCAGTATCTCTACAATTTCGGAAGCAATTGTCGGGGAATTTTCTAATGTTCATGATCTCCAATGCAATGCCTGTTCTAAGTGGCTTGTCATATATATATATTTTTAACTGTTGCTTTACGTCACATCGACACAAATAGATCTTATGGCAACGATGGGATAGGAAAGGTCTAGTCGTTGGAAAGAAGTAGCTGTAACCTTAATTAATATACATCCCAGCATTTGCGTGGTGTGAAAATGCGACTCTACGGAAAAACATCTTCAGGGCCGCCGACAGTGGAGCTCGATCCTACTCTATGCCGAATACAAGCTCACAGTAGTCATATTTTAAAGATGCTGGAGTGTCGTTCAGACGCACTAATGCCATCACATTTATTAACTCCTGTTTGACCAGTCCCAGATTAGGTGTAAGAAACTGCTATGTTAGCGGATGTGGTGATGAACCTGGTCTGGCTTCTCCTATATGATGACGAATACGAGTGAAATAGGGACTGAGGGATCTTGTACTCTACCGACAGAACAACATGCATACATACTTTCCCATCTTATCTGCTATGATTCATTATACAGTGTCTGTCATAATTTTTTAATATTCTTAAAATAACATAAACTTTATCAGGGTATTTTGATAATGAAATCGGCCTCCGGTTTTAATGGCTGAAGAAACAAGCAAAATAATCCACAAAATTCGATATTTAGAATTGGAGTGGCTTCTGTCGAGATGCATCAAAACTCTTGCAAGGTCGAAATTAACCCACAACGGTAGATAGAAATAATTTTTACCTTTAAATCCTGGCGCTAATAAACTCTTATAGATTTCCCAAATATCCTCTAATTTTCTGTACGAAAATGAATAATTGGTACCTCATATCTAAAAGTCTCAAATGAATCACAATTGATCAGACCAGAACGTCCTCCATAACAATTAAACTGTTGAATTTAAATCCTCATAACTTATTTCCATTCCACTTCCATACATGAAGAGAGCATGACGAAAACAGCAACAACAAATACAACAACATTAATGAACTCTTGAATGTTCTTAAGAATTACAGGTGAACCTTCGTTTCCTTCATCGATTTTTCCAGGATTCCTTCTGAGTGGTTTGAATGGAATGGATCAACAGAGAGCTCAGATTTACGGCAGTAGCTCAATGCGTTTCGTAAGAAAAACGAGAAGTATTAGTACGATCTGCTTGTAGTATACTGTGACCTTCCCTGTACTCCCGGGATTGCTTTTCCGCAGGGGACTGAGCGTACTCTCGAGGACAGAATGTTGAGTGCAAGGCGCCGCGTTTCAATCAATAAGAGGCACTCGCTCTACGTTTAAGATCTATCCCACTGGATCCGTACTTGACAACAGTACTGACCTGTCATAAGAGCTCGTATAACAAGTGGCGAAGTGATCACGACTATGAACAACTAAACGTGATACTTTCAGCTGATGATCGATAGCTGCAGTCGTTGAAGTGCGGCCAGTATCCAGTATTAGGGAGATAGTGGGTTCGAATGACACTGTCAGCAGCCCTGGAGATGGTTTTCTGTGGTTTCCCATTTTCACACCAGGAAAATACTGGGGCTGTACCTTACTTAAGGCCACGGCCGCTTCCTTCCAACTCCTAGCCCTTTCCTGTCCCATCGTCGCCATATGAACTTTCTGCGTCGTATCAACGTAAAGCAAACTGTTAAAAAAAAAACTTCGCTCCTTCTTTGCATCGGCCTCTAGATTTCATGAACACGACTTTGAAACGGGAAGAGGTAGTCGCTTGCTAGTGCTATAACGTCGCACTAAGTCAGAGTTTTCGGCGTCGATGGCATAATAAAGCGCTAGTACAGGAAAGGAAGTGATCATGGCCTTAATTAATAACTGTTGTCATAATGGGAACTAAGGAAAACAATCTCCACCGAGCTCGATAGCTGCAGTCGCTTAATTGCGGCCAGTATCCAGTATTCGGGAGATAGTAGGTTCGAACCCCACTGTCGGCAGCCCTGAAAATGGTTTTCCGTGGTTTCCCATTTTCACACCAGGCAAATGCTGGGGCTGTACCTTAATTAAGGCCACGGCCGTTTCCTTCCCACTCCTAGCCCTTTCCTGTCCCATTGTCGCCATAAGACCTATCTGTGTCGGCGCGACGTAAAGCAAATATCAAAAAAAACAATCTCCAGGGCTGCCAACAGTGTGGATTGAACACATCATCTCCCGAATGAAAAGCTCACGGCTACGTGACGTGAACAGCGCCCCCAACTCCCTCGGTGACTGGGTACTGACCGTAATCGTAGTAAAGGTACGGTGCCGACATTACCCTGCTTTGAAAAAGGGAAACCACAGCAAACCATCCTCAGCGTTGCCTTTGGTGTTCGGTTGAGTGCGTTGGGATATACTGTCAAGGTTTACGTGCTTTTTCTTTTAATATGTTGTAAGCTCAGAAGTCTATGAGAGTATCTGAAACAGCCTAGCAGCACTGGCTTACTTCGAACACACTTAATGTTCAGAATTTCGAGCCCTGTATGTGGAGAAAAACAATATTTGACATACTGTATAATAAAGCATTAGTGACGCAACTACTACTGTGTAGATTAGTTGGACCTATTGACCTTAAATATCCAATGGACAGAATAATGTTTACCAACTTTGATTTGCTAAGAAAATGCATAATGAGTGCGCTCCTTAAGGATGCCCTTCACATTTTACTGACATTTAATGGTAGACTATGTTTACTTTTACATACAATATGTACTAAATGGTACCAGTGCCTAATTTTAACCAGTTATGGCTCTGTATTGTCAAAAAGAAAGCAAAGTGCGGCCAAGAGAATATTAATTTGTTCTACAAAAATAAATAACATTTGTTTACCTATAAAATAAAAACATTGGGATTGATTTTCATCGTGAAAATTTACATGCACTTGTAGGCTGCTGTTAGTTTTGCCTTTTCAATTTCTCCAAGTCCTGATACATGGCGGCACATTAACAAGAGCAGGAATAGAGAAATACGTGAATACATGAAAGACACTTCAAGAGTTGGAACGCCAAGCAAACCACTAGAAATATGGACGCGGATTCTTAAGGTACACTTTTATCGGGCCATGAAAAGTATTTTAAAACTTATTCTGTATAAAATATACCTTACTCTTTAATCTTCCAGAAGATATCACCATTAATTTAAAGATAATTTGGAAAATGTACATACACGTTACTTGCAACGTGCTATTCTGTCACATACAGTATATGTGGTCGCTAGGAATACCGTAGACGTTACTGTACCGGGAGGTACATCTCAATGCCGCGTATTCAAAATTAGCGCCTTAATAAATTCCTCTATCGAACAAAAGTGGAAACTACTACAACAGGAACTTAGAACTTTAATCAGAAGATGTCACCACTGAAAAATTAAGTAATTGTTTTGTTGTGAAGTTTCCTAAACTGACTAAGTTTCTCCTTGTTTTGTTTTCCATTCATCGAGAAGTTGGACATTCTCCCATAGATGACACTACCAAAAAACTATGATAATGCGCTCTGGTGCAAGGTGAAAGAACTTATAACTTAAAGCAGTTTTGTACAAGGTTGCCCATAACTGATCTATGTTCATTTATTTTTGGGCTGGCAATAATTCCTTTTCTTTCCGCCAGTTTTGAATCTAGCCAATCACTATTTTTTGTAATTAATTTTCAACCAATCCCACATTTCGTGTTCACTTTGTGTTTACCCAATAAAATTTAATCAATCAATCAATCAATCAATCAATCAATCAATCAATCAATCAATCAATCAATCAATCAATCAATCAATCAATCAATCAATCAATCAATCAATCAATCAATCAATCAATCAATCAATCAATCAATCAATCAATCAATCAATCAATCAATCAATCAATCAATCAATCAATCAATCAATCAATCAATCAATCAATCAATCAATCAATCAATCAATCAGTTAATTAATCAATTAATCAATCACCATTGATCAGCATTTAGGGTCGTCTCCTAGGTTGCAAATTCCCTATCAGCTGTTTACCTAGCCTTTCCTTAAATGATTTCAAGTAAGTTGGAAATGTATCAACGATTTCCCTTGGTAAATTACACCAATCTCCAGTTCCCCTTCCTATAAACCAATATCTATTCCCCAGTTCGCCCAATGAAATTGAAACTTTATTGAAGAGATTAATCATGTGTATTTGCACAACAAGATCATTTCCGAACTACGGTATTCTGTGCACGACCCGGGCTAAATTCCAATAAGGTATTTTCATTATCCTACTATGTGTGACCTGCAGCGGGGGATAAATAAAGCTTATCTTTCTAAGCTCAGTCTCCCTTGATGAAAAGAATATTAGTGTCAGGAAGGTCTTCATCTTGAAGGCGGTATTGGATATGATCTCATCTCAGTGAACCTTTACTACTAGAGAGGCGCCTTCACGAAGTTCCCTCGTTCTCCAAACACTTGGAAATCCTCTTCAGTACGCACACGTGAATTCTTCTGCTGTGGAGATCTAAATTAACTGAACCGTGGAAGTGGTATACGGTTACCAACGTCACATTTTAAATTCGAACGTTGATCTCCGAAGCCATACTGGATATAAAACAAACTATCGCGTTGAAAGTAGTCTAACGGAAGAATTCGATTTGGAGTTAAGGCATTTTCTTCTTCTTTCACTGCATTTTTCCCCACGCCCTGCCAGGATCGCAAGTGTAAAATATGTCGCACATGTGGACTTGGCCCTGAATTACGGCCGAATGCCTTTCCTAACGAAATCTCTATTTGGAGCGATGTAGGATACAGTACGTGCGAGTATTTCTGTAGTTGTCCGTAGTGCGGAGTATTGTGTTTTTATTGAAAGTAGTGTTTGGGCAGACACAAAGACGCAATCCCGGAGCTAGATGAATGAACTAGACAGAGTTATATTCCCTACCCGGCCAGGAATCGAAGCCACGATCCTCTTAACATACGTCCTCGACGCTGATCATTAAGTCAAAGAGCAGGACGGATTAAGATAGTATATTCAGGACATATCACGTTTTAAACTACGATTAAGAAGGAAATACACCAATGGACATATCGGGTTTAAATGCTGTTGCAGATAGTGACTATACTAAACATGAACCCACTATACATCGAGGTCGGGGACCGACTCAATGACTAAATGGTTTGCGTGCTGGCCTTTGGATATGGAGAACCCGGGTTTGAATCCAAGCCACGTCGGGGATGTTAAACTTCATTGTTTAATTCCAATGGTTCTGGGCTGGGTGTGCGTGCCGTCTTCACCATTGGAATTCGTCGTAATTAGTAGAGCTCCTTCCTCACAGATTCGCAGGTACAGCGACAACTCGAACGACCTGCACTGGGCCTCTTCAGAAGCCACACGTCGTTAATTATTACAAGATCGGGGGAGCACAATGTTGCTGATACCATTGAAAGCACCACATACTATCGTCTACGATACTAATATGAAAAAGAAGTATAGCCTATGGCCTACATGTGCGATTTGGAACTTTATTCATTTGATAGGGAATATGAGACGTAGTTCACCAAGGATACCGAAATTAACCTTAACCAATTCTCCAGTACCTCATCTTAAATATCATAGGCTATAATTTATTTTGCCGGCCCCGTGGTGTAGGGGTAGCGTGCCTGCCTCTCACCCGGAGACCCCGGGTTCGATTCCCGGCCAGGTCAGGGATTTTTACCTGGACCTGAGGGCTGGTTCGAGGTCCACTCAGCCTAAGTGATTAGAATTGAGGAGCTTTCTGACGGTGAGATAGCGGCCCCGGTCTAGAAAGCCAAGAATAACGACCGAGAGGATTCGTCGTGCTGACCACACGACACCTCGTAATCTGCAGGCCTTCGGGCTGAGCAGCGGTCGCTTGGTAGGCCAAGGCCCTTCAAGGGCTGTAGTGCCATGGGGTTTGGTTTGGTTTGGTTTTTATAATTTATTTTTCTAAGATTAAATCTTCATAACTGAGAAATATTAATTTAGGAGCCCGTATGCTATTTGCTTCACGTCGCACCGACACAGATAGGTCTTATAGAGACGATGGGATAGGAAAGGTCTAGGAGTAGGAAGGAAGCGGCCGTGGCCTTAATTAAGGCACAGACCCAGAATTTGTCAGGTGTGAAAATGGGAAACCGCGGAAAACCATCTTCAAGACTGCCGACAGTGGGGTTCGAATCCACTATTTCCTGGATGCAAGCTCACAGCCACATCCCTCTAATCACACGTCCAACTCGCCCGGTACTCAATCCACGTATCCTTTCTGATCATACAGTTCCTTTAAAATAAGACATTCGTTCAAATTCTTCATGCGAAATAATATCCTACTCCACGCCTGGGATGTCTGACCATTGGCTTTCGGTCCTCGAGCCCCAGGTAAGTTTCTGGCTGGATCCAGGGAATTTCCTCGTGAACTCTTAATTCCCTTCGCTCGGGGACTGGGTTTTGTACGTCTCCAATGTTCCTGTAACTCAGATACCACATACAACACTGTTCTTTACCACACTAATGTGCAGTTTCCTGTACACAGCAGACTCTGCCCACTCCCGTCGGAGGTTCTGTCTTATAAAGACTGCACCAGGCTAGCAATGTTCACACTTATAGGTATAATGTCCACCTCTTACTCCGTTTCCTGAACGGGATCGGGGATGAGAAGAGATGAATTTATATGCCACAATTTTACGGTCGGATGCCCTTCCTGCCGCAACAACAATTCAGGTAATTAAGTCGAAATGAACGATGGTGAATGAACATTGGGCGAGGAGGTGGAAGGAATCAGCTCTGCCCTGTGAATAAGTATTGTCACGCACTTTGCCTTAATATGGATGCGGGAAACTCAGACAACCATTCTCAAGACAGCCGACGATGGGGCTCGAACCACTCATCGCCCGAATGTAGAGCTTGGCGGCATAGCCGTAGCACAGTAACTCGCGCGCCCACTTCACTCAGTGAAATTATATATAATTATATTTATGTGAAATATTTTGAAAATGATAAAACGAAGTGGCAACCTTTCGAGCTTGCTTATATAATTCAAACCTGTTATTTATTTCCAAGCGGTTCTTGCTCTACAGTACTAATATATCGTCGTTGTGGCTAGAAAAATCGCTATGTGATAATAGTTTAGCTTAGAACTCTGACGAGAAAGGTTCTGTCATCTAAGGTTCAGTATTGCTTGAATTTTATCAACGCATTCTAGTTCTAAGTAACACCTGTGCTGCGGGTCAGTATTTATCCCCTCTACAATGTCACTCGACGGTATTTCGAGGCGCAACGACGATACATTGTACTAATGTGGTGCTCGAAGAGAGCTAATATTTTGTGGAGCATGGTTATAGGATTATATGGACTTTTTGTGATAGACGGTACAGTGTTTGCTTTCATCCAATTTGTTTTTGATATATACGAGAAGAGAGTACTGACTATCAAAAATAGAAATATGGGATGCTATCCCCGTTTGATCTCTGTCACTGAAAACAGAATTTACAGAATAAATAATACCCAGATGTTATCCCCGAGGCAGCCATTGCCATTTCTCTGTCGCATAGTTGATTCAGCATGTATGGATATGAAGTACAAACATAACAAAGACATACATTCACTGGAATGTGACCGAGTTGCAAACAAACTACGAGTACATTGCTCAGGGATGTGTGGTTTATTTTATTATGCTCCAAAACCACAGAATGAAGATATTTCCCTTCCTACATTTCCCAGTTGTGGCCTTCATAATGACATATAGATTGTTGTTGAGGTTCATGGTGCTATATGAAGATACATTTACAGAGAAAATATTATTAATGATCTCCTGCAGTAAACATTCGAAAAAAAGGTAATCCTTTAAAATGACATATTCGTTCAAATTCTTCATGCGAAATAATATCGTGCTCCACGCCTGGGATGTCTGCCCATTGGCTTTCGGTCCTCGGGGCCAAATATCAGAATCAGTAAGAAGGCACAGTCCACAAAATATGTTGCATCTATTATTATTATTATTATTATTATTATTATTATTATTATTATGATTATTATTATTATTATTATTATTATTATTATTATTATTATCACTACTGAAAAAGAGAATCACTAGACAGGTGGATGGAACGTTTTGAAAATCTTCTCAACATATAAGGAAATCTTTCCGTTGACGTCGCGGACAAGAAAGCTCACTGGGAGGAGGGCAGTGACGTCAGTGATATTACACTTGAGGAAGTGGGAAGGATGGTAAAAAAAATCAATTTTCATAAAGCATAAGGAATAGATTAAATTATATCTGAAGTGCTGGAATATAGTCGGAGGCAGGAATGAAATGGCTTTACAGAGCAATAAGTTTAGCATGGAATGATGGTAAGGTACTTTCTGATCGGAAGATGATAATGATGATGTTGCTTCTTGTTTAAAGGGCCTAACATCTAGGTCATCGGTTCCTACTGGTACGAAATGAGACGAAATAAAATGACTCTTTATCTTCTCTGCTGTCTCTCTTACACACATCTCCAGTGAGGGCCTCGGGTCAACTGGACATGGAATGATGTTATGCCACGGCCTACTCAGATATTCGTTGAGATGTAATACCATAGGAATCTGACCAGTAGACTCGTGACGTGTCGAGTTGATGCTGTCTGTGATAACCGGTATGACATCCAGCCATTTCCAATGTTCTTTAGATATAAACAGTCTGCTATACTTGGAGATCTCTCTCATTATCCTTTCACTGGGATTTGATTCTTGATCCACTGACTAGAAATCAAAACTTGATGAGGAGGAATGAATGGAAGAATATGAATTTAAAATATTCAGTGGATCCAACTCACAGTATTGAAAATTAAAAACAATTCAAATCCACTGGCTTCAATTAAAACATAAGACGTTGAAAAATACTTATGAACTTAAAACAATCAGTGGATTGTTATATATTGGTATATACTGACCAAGGGCCTGCTTCCAAAAAAAAAAAAATCCTGAATCAGGCTCCAAAATACAGGTCAACACCCCCCCCCCCGCCAATATTACCAGTTACTAATCACAAGTAACGTAGACTCAGCGGTGTTCCTTACATTGTGGTACTACTCACGGGTAATTCAGACCTATGGTGTTTCTCACATAATGGCGAAACTCATAGGCAACGAAAACCCATGGGATTCCCCACTTAGCGGTACTAGTCACCAGGTACCCGTATTATCCCGTGGCATTCCTCACATAGTGGGCACTAATCGCGAGCAACGCCCGTTCATCGGAACGCAGACCCATGATGTCCATAACCAGATGCTGAAACACCCCAGCGATCATAGCCTTTTCTATTTCCTTAGGATGTTCAGCCGAATCTGGACAGAGGTTGAGCCACCGTCATAGTTACGGATACTATATCTACACGGGTACTGTAAAGCCACAGTGATCCATCCACAGGCCCTTGGTATTTCTCACATAGTGGTATTAATATCAAGAGAAGTCCTCGCGTGATGGCACTAATCACAGGGAATCTCATGGTTCAAAATTTAGCATCCCTTTGTCGCCCCTTTTAGTGGCCTCTTATGATATTCAGGGGATACCGTGGGTGAATTATTTGTCTGCGTCCGCCACCACATGGCGTCTGATTTCAAGGAAGAAAGTAATTGGACTTATCTATAACCAAGTAAATAGGAAGGATTGTAACAACTATTGAAGAATTTCATTGGTCACGATACATGGCAAGGTGTTTGATGGCATTTTAGAAGGAAAGGGTGCGATTAGTGGTTGAGAGTTAGTTGGATGAAAACTATTGTGGGTTCAGACCGCAGAGGGGCTGTGAGAAACAGATTTTCAGTATGCGCCAGGTAATTGAAAAATTCTCGAGCGGAATGGACAGTTACGTTTATGTTTCGTAGATCTAGAGAAGGCATGGCAGTGTACCGAGAGAAAAGATGTTAGGCTTGCTGGGGGTTTTGGGATTAAGAGTAGATTATTAAAATCAGTCAAAGATATTTATGTCGTCAATTGTGCTACAATGAAAATTGATGGTAGAAAAAAGGTCTTGTTTGTGGGTCTTAAGGAGGTAAACTTTCACCTTTTTTTATTCATAGCATATACGAATCAATTACTGAAAGTTACAAAATGGCAGAGAAAGATTCAGTTAAATGGAAATATAGTAATCAGTCTGGCCTATGCCAATTACTTGGTCTTAATGGGAGACTGTGCAATGTAGTATCTTGGAAATAGAAAATATGTGCATTGAGTATGGTATGAGCATTAGCCCTTCCAAGACTATAATGATGTCAGTGAGTAAGAAACCTAAGAGAATTGAAAGTCAGGTGAAACAGGTAGATCATTTAAATTAATTATGATGTTTATTCTCCCGTTATGGTGGTATTGTAAGTGAAAATAGAAATAGAATCAGAGAATTAGAGTAGGCGCAGCTTCAGCTGTCCCTGTAACAATTAACAGGAGAATTCCTCAAGGCAGTATTATTGAACCTTTAAGTTTTCGTATATATATCAATGATATGTGTAAAGAATAGAAATCAGAGATCAGGCTTTTTGTAGACGATGTTATTCTGTACAGAGTAATTAATGATTGCAAGCAACTGCAAAATGACCTCATTAATGTTGTGAGATGGACACTAGGCAATGGTATGGTGATAAACGGGGTTAAAAGTCAGGTTGTGAGTTTCACAAATAGGAAAAGTCCTCTCAGTTTTAATTACTGCCTTGATGGGGTGAAAATTCCTTTTGGGGATTATTGTAAGTACCTAGGTGTTAATATAAGGAAAGATCTTCATTGAGGTAATCACGTAATTCTGATCGTAAATAAAGGGTACATATCTCTGCACAAGGTTATGAGGGTATTTAGGGGTTGTAGTAAGGATGTAAAGGAGAGGGCATGTAAGTCTCTGGTAAGTCCCCAACTAGAGTATGGTTCCAGTGTATGGGCCCTCACCAGGATTAGGCCTACTTGATTCAAAAACTGGAAAAAATCCAAAGAAAAGCAGCTCGATTTGTTCTGGGTGATTTCCCACAAAAGAGTAGCATTACAAAAATGTTGCAAAGTTTGGGCTGGGAAGACTTGAGGGAAAGAAGAGGAGGTGCTCGACTAAGTGGTATGTTGCTGTCAGCGGAGAGATGGCGTGGATTGGGATAAGTAGACGAATACGTTTGAATGGTGTCTTTAAAAGTAGGAAAGATCACAATATGAAGATAAAGTTGAAATTCAAGAGGACAAATTGGGGCAAATATTCGTTTATAGGAAGGTGAGTTAGGGATTGGAATAACTTACCAAGGGAGATGTTCAATAATTTTCCTATTTCTTTGCTATAATTTAAGAAAAGGTTAGGAAAACAACTGATAGGGAATCTGCCACCTGGGCCACTACCCTAAATGCAGATCAGTAGTGACTCATTGATTGAAGTTGCAGCAAAGCTAATGCAGTAAGCACTCAGTTGCGATCAACAGTATTAAGTGAGAAAGAAGTCATCTCCCGGACTAAACTCTGTTTTCTTCACAACCGTCTCTTTTCAGACCAACTTTTCTGTACGGAAGTGAAAGCTGGGTGAGCTCATAATATGTAACTTATTCAGAAGTTAGAAGTACCAAACGTGAAAATAAGGAGAATGGTTGCTGATAAAACATATGAGAACAATGGCAGGAGGGTACTTGTAATGAGGAGGGAATGAAAGTTAGGAATGAACTCGATTGAAATTATACGAAACTGTTGATATAGTCATCATAGCTACAGGACCAGTTTTGTATGAAATCTAAACCACAAGGAGGCGATTTTTCATATCAAAAGTTCCATTTGATTTGATTACGATTCGACCTGTGGCCGCTATGGTGAGAAGCCACTGTCTCTGCGCTCCGGAGCTCTCTGTCCGTGCATTTTCCAAGTTTATAACACTACTGTAAATGTATGTTGGAGAAACCTCTCTCATCATTGTTGTGCGTTTGTTAAGACAACAGCGCGAAGTTCAAGGCTGCATGTTTAAATATATAACATCATTATCACAGACTGTTATACCTTTCAACATTCAGTTTACAAACCTCTGTAAATTTATAAGAAGCCTGCACAACCCTCTTTTCGTAACTAGTATTGAGACCTCATTTAGTTCCATACCTCAGATCTTTAAATCATTAGAAAACGAATCTAAACATCGTCGCTTTAGGGGGAATCTTTAGCGAGAAGCTAGCGTTTGAATCGCCGAGTCATCAAATCTCAACAGTGAAAATCTTTGACCTCTTATCTCTCAGTTCTCTCCAACTTGAAGTTGTACACAATCCAAGAAATGATATGTTCCGTGCAGCAAAGCAGCAGTCTAAAGTTCTCCCTTCTACAAGTGCATATTTAATGATCAGGACAGCGCTGTACGTTAAAATAAATTTTAGCTTATTAGATCGTGTTAAATACATATAGTACCTGCCGAAGAGATGAAGGAACAAACATGACCTAGTCCACCACAGCACAATTGGTAGAGCAGCTGACGTGTAATCGGAAGTTTGTGGGTTAGATTCGCACAGCTGTCCGCCTGAATATTTTTCTATGCAATATGTCTTCGGCATATAGTGTATGTGCTGAACATGAACTATACATTTCGATGTTTATTAAAAATTCCTTTTCCGATTTGTAAGTTAGTTTCGGTCTGCCTCTGTGGTGTAGCCGTTAATGCGATTAGCTGCTACCCCCGGAGTCTCGGATTCGTTGCCAGCCCTTCCACGAAAATTGAAAAGTGGTTCGAGGTCCACTCAGCCTCGGGAAGTCAACTGAGTAGAAGGGGTGTTCGATTCCCAGCTCAGCCATCCTCGAAGTGGTTCTCCGTGGTTTCCCACTTCTCAACCATGAAAATGCCGGGATTACCTAACTTAAGGCCACGGCCGCTTCATTCCCTCTTCCTTGTCTATCCTTTCCAATCTTCCCATCCCCTCACAAGGTTTTTGTTCAGAATAGCAGCTGAGGCCGCCTGGGCGAGATACTGGTCTTCCTCCCCAGTTGTATCCCCGAAACAATGTCTCACGCTCCAAGACACTGCCCATGAGGCTGTAAATATCTGAGGGAAAAACCAACCCAGGACGGTAAAAAGATTAAGAAAGAAAGTTAGTTTCGTCTTGAAGTGCGGCAGATGTCTTCAGAAACTTGACACATTTAATCGAAGTTTTCTTCCTGTAAGCGACTTAGTAAATGGGATGTGATTAGGTCACTGCTTTGTTTCCAGATTCTCATGCGGAAAGATGAGATTCGAATCCCGGTCGACCCTGGGTTGAAATTTTCATCCCAAATATGACGTGCCATCTAGCCTTAAACCCCATGCCAGAACCAAAATAAGCCTGGGTGGTTCCAGCGATCTCAACAATGCCTGGAAATTATTTCACAATTACTCTACCGTATATATTTTATCCACTGAGATATAATAGGGGACTATAAGCCTGCAATGCGTGGAAAATCTTTCACAATTACTCTACCGTATATATTTTAACCCACTGAGATGTAAGAGGGGAGTATAAGCCTGCAATGTCAAATGTGCATCACAGGAAATTAATAGACCAGATAATTCTAGAGACATAATTCATGTTTGGTTTATGGGCCATAAATGCGACTGTTACCCGTGCTGTGTTGATTCAGGTTTTTGAACCTAATTCTATACGTGGCGAGTTCTCTTTCAATCTGTGACAGGCACATGGATACATTAATAACACGTGTCATTCGATAGGATTATCATTATTAGATGAAAATGAATATTTCATGAAACTAACTGAGAAATCAGGTTGATTTTAATACACCCGAAGGCATATTTCCCCAGGTGTTAAAAGGGAACATACATATTGAATTATGCAATAGAACTGGACACCTGTAATTAATGTTCAAATGTTTGTAGTTATAGAAGAGAGTTATTACACACAATGAATAATGTGCTTGTGTGAACTGGACGTCTGGGTTGTGGTTACAAGGTAATGGTGAAAGGTAATTGCTAATCGTTTTCCCAGTGCTCCATATTCGGGGATGTATTATTGAGTACAGGATACTGAAAAGCAGGGATTTGGGTCATAGAAATCCTTAACCCTTTGCCGTTCACCATTTAAGGGTGGCTCCCCTGCCGGAATCACCGTGTTTTCTGATAGACGGATTTAAATTCCAAGAGACGTAGCAGCATAAATGTCACCCTTTATAGAAAACAACATAGAATCAAACGAATAAATATACGAATGTAATTCCTTTTGCATTTCGTTTCTAATAATAATTTTATTTGCTTTACGTCCCACTAACTACTTGTAAGGTAATCGTAGACGCCGAGGTGCCGGAATTTAGTCCCGCAGGAGTTCTTTTACATGCCAGTAAATATACCGACACAGGACTGACCTTCAAGAATTTCGTTTCTAAATGATCATTTCGTATACAGCGTGAAGCCGAACTCCACCGACAAACTTCCGGAGGTGGTTCAGAGGTACCTTGTGACTATACTGATATAAGGGACCCGTGATCTCCGGTTGATCGTTACAGAATAATTGAATTTCGTAATTGTTGTTGCCTGAGTTAGCTTTGTACCTGCATTGCACACAAAATAATAAATGCTAGGTCTTCACATACGCTGAGGTGTCGGAATTTTGTCTCGCCCATGGTCTGGTAACCTGACGTGATGGGGAGGCTTGCGTGAATCAGTGATCCCAAGAGCGATGCCGGCGGGAGCTTCGGCTCTTGGAAGGGTCACACTTGCCGGTAAGGTCAAGTGTGAGGGGCCAGACTAAATTACAGACCTTCAGTTGTAGGGCCTGAAGGAAGAACATCTTTGTCTCAGGGAGTAGGGAATGAGAACACCATCAGTCCTGATGGCAGGGACAGAGGCCAAAAGATGGCAGCCCCATCACAGCTCTATAGGCACTGCGGGCCCATATCTCATATGCCCGAAATAACTTCCATGAAAAGTCAAAACGAGAGACATACCGGACTTCTGTACCCGATGACAACGTTGCGATGGAAAAGGATTATGAGATTTGGAACATGGAATATACGAGGAATAGCTGGAAAAGAGAATGAATTAATGGCAGAATTTGAGTGAGTAAGACTTGTAGTGCTGGCACTGACAGAGACAGAAAGGAAAGGTTAGGGGGTGGATACACTGGTGAGCGATCATGCACTCATTTATAGTGGAGTTAGCAACACACTAAGGGCCAAATCAGGAGTAGCACTGATGGTCCACAAGAACTTCAGAAACAATATTCAGGAATGGAAATTCCACACGGATAGGATCGTCACGGTCAGCACACGATTAGATTCTGAGATAGAGCTGATGACGTTTATTTTGGTTTACGGAGTGAACGACGACGTAAGAAAGGAGGAGAAGGATAGGTTCCACGAAGAGCTCCAGAATCTGATGTACGACACTCGAGGGGAAATCATTGTATTAGGAGATCTCAACGGCAGAGTCGAAAACCAGCCAGAGGGGAGTGACGGAGCTGTTGGCCTGCATGGTGAACACGTGGTTAACAACAATGGTGAGAGGATTGTTGATTTCTGCGTTGCCAATAATATCGTCGCAGTGAACACCATGTTCCCACATAAGATGATACATATGTACACGAGGGAGGAACCCAGGCGATATGAACGCTCCTTCATAGATTATGTGTTAGTGAAGAGAGATCACCTCCAGACGGTGACAGATTTTCCAGTTTACCGTGGCTACGAAATAGGAAGTGACCATTTTCTCTTCATAACAACAATGGAAAATACAACAAAGGTAAATAGAAAACAACCTAAGAAGAACAAGTAAGAAAATATTAAGGTATACTGTATAAGTTAAGTGAGAACAAGGATGTACCGGAGCAGTTCACACAGGAAGTGGAGGAGGAGTGTCAGAGGATAGAGGAGAGGATCAAGGGAATGGACCTTGAAGGAAAGTGCAACATGTTTCAGCAGATACTACTAGAAGCAGCAAGTAAATTATGTGGAAAAACAAAGGTGGGGGAGTACAAGAAAGGAACAAGCTGGTGGAATGATGACATCAAGGAAGAGGTAAGAAGGAAAAAGGAAATATGAAAGAAATACTTGAGAAGAAAGGATGCTGAGGACAATGTATAAGGAACAAAGAGGAAAGGTTAAAGACTATTGAAAATAGCGAAAAGACAGTCTTAGGAAGAATTTGGACAAATAATGGAGAAAAATTATAAAAAGAACCAAAATCTGTCCTATAGATCACTGAAAAACACGAGAAAGGAGAAGCAATGCCCTCTAAAGTTTATAAAAGATAAGAAAGAGAAAATCTTAACAGAAGAGAAAGAAATAATGGAGAGAGAGGGAAAGAAGAGAAGGAGAACGAGAAAAAAGGAGAAGACTTAAAGTATATATGAAATGCAGTTGGCTATTAAACAACTCAAGAATGGAAAGGCACAAGGGCATGATGGAATCCCTCCAGAAATGATTAAGAACTTGGGAAAGAAAGCAGAAGACTTGCTATTCAAGATTATGGTGGAGGCCTGGAGAACAAAAAAGGTACCTAGGGATTGGGAGGTAGCAGTCATCATCCCCATTTTTAAGAGAGGAGACAATCGAGAGTGCAGACATAATCGTGGCATATCCTTGCTATCAGTGCCTGGGAAGGTCTTCTCAAAGACCCTGGAGACTAGATTAAGAAAGGAGGTATAGGCTAAACTTGAAGCAGCCCAGTGTGGCTTCCGTCCAAATACAAGCACGCAAGATCTCATATTTACTGTTAGGATGGCCAGTGCAAAACTACTGGAGAAGAACAATACCCTTCATGCTGCTTTTATTGACCTGAAACAAGCATTTGACAGAGTCCCGAGGTCCAAACGTTGTAAATTCCTAAAGGAGTATGGAGCTAGCAAATCACTTTGCAGTTCTATCACGAGTCTGTATAAGAACTGTCCTAATTATGTGCAGACAGGAAATGTGAGGTCTGCAGTGTTGACTACGAGACAAGGAGTACAGAAAGGCTGCAGTCGTAGTCCTCTTCTTTTCATCGTGTAACTCGACTAAATTATGAAGCTCACAAGAAATTCAGAAACAAGATTCAAGAATGGAAATTCCACACGGAGAGGATCCTCACGGTCAGCAGGTATCAAGAAATGGACGTTCGGAAATTACCTACTGCAGCCAGCAGGACTTTCTGACGTGGCATTTGCTGATGACCTGATTGTTGTACATCCAGTGAACAAAACCTACAACACAACATCAACGTATTGGCGGAAGAGCTTAAGAAAAAAGGTATGGGGATGAATGTGGACAAGACAAAGACTATGGTTATCAGCAGGAATGAGTAGAGACAACCTATCATGGTCGATTAGAGCAAGTCACCATGTTCAAGTATCTTGACTCAATCACCAGATCAGGCGGGAAGATGGAGGAGGAAATAACAGACATAACACGAAGAGAGGGGTGTTTGTTTAATGCCATCCGAACAAACTTCTTCAACAAGAAGGAGATCTCTAAGGGCACAAAGTTAGCCGTTTACAAATTCATCTATGTAGCCACGTTGACCTATGGCTGCGAATCCTGGGTGCTAACAGAAAGTACCAAGAGCAGAATCCAGAGTCTCGTATCCTCGACATCTCATGGTACAAGTGGACCGGATTAAGTAAAGTAAAGGAGTTCTTTAAGGTGCTGGAAGCCAACAATGCCGTGATAGTGGTGGTCGACATTTTGAACAATATGGTACACTGACCGATTACATTGAACACACTGTGACAAAAGAGTACGGGTTTGGTCTGAAGGTTGTTGCATTACTCTATGCTTCGCGTTGTACGTTTTTGTTATGATGATTAGATTAAAAAACCGAGTACATTGCAATTACATTATTGCTATATAACGAGTTACCAGACACCACGTCCGGCTCCATGGCTAAATGGTTAACGTGCTGGCCTTTGGTCACAGGGGACCCGGGTTCGATTCCCGGCAGGGTCAGGAATTTTAACCATCATTGGTTAATTTCGCTGACAAGGGGGCTGGGTGTATGTGTTGTCTTCATCATCATTTCATCCTCATTACGACGCACAGGTCGCCTATGGGAGTCAAATCGAAATACCTGCACCTGGCGAGCCGAACATGTCCTTGGACACTCCCGGCGCTAAAAGTCATACGCCATTTCATTTCATACCATACACCACGGGCTCTGCATACAATATACTTAGAAGGTATCCCTGAAACACATCCGAAAGTTTGTCGGAGGAGTTAGGCTTCACCCTGTATAATTTTACTCAATCTAATTCTTAATCTAAATATTGTCCAAGCACTCGAAACCATTTCAATGTCATTGCCTCGGAAGTAATTGCCAGTTTCAGCTAAAACAACCCAACCCATATAAATTAGAACACCTTATATGGACCGCGTAATATTTCTCCGGGTGGTATCAACAGCTTCATCCCATAAACAATTGAAAAAATCTTAACTCCCGGAAGGTAAATCATGATTTGAACCAGCATTGCCTTCCCCTATTTCCAATTCATTAGAATGGTCATCGCGATATTACTAGCAACATAGATCTGTAGCCCTGTCCCTTGGCCTTCATACAACATGTACCCACGTTTTTCCTCATTCTCGGAGTCTTTATCACTACTACTGTACATTCATCAGAATTTTATTCTGAACCTCTACTAGAAAGTTTGTTGTCTCCACTGATTTCTAACGTACGGTACTCCAATTTTGCATTATTTCAAACCTTGCGACACATCTCTACAATAAGTAGACGACATGATGAAAACTTGAACATATTTAATCTCAAAACCAGAATACGATATTTATAAACTGCTTGTGAAATACAAGAAGGAAACGCTGTCAATAAGGTGCTTAGAGCTTTCTGAGTCATGGGAATGCACTGCGGTTTCGTGTGCATTATCTGAAAGAGAAGGCAGCACACCATTGCCAGAAACAAGATGTGTTACGGATCCGATTTTGTGCCCGAAGTCTGATTCCCGCCAATCCAGTGAAGAGACACAGAAGTCACCTAGCAAATCTACTAGTTCAAGCTATGCTTCCAGTCCGCAGAATAATGCGAAACTAACTGTAGATCTTGCGTATAAGAAGAAAGCTCTAAATTTATGATTAAATAAGGGGGTAAGAAGCGGCTTCCATTAACCACTGTTCGCAAAAGTTGTCGTGAGGTGACGTCACTACGACAACTGTACAGGTGGAAGAACCAGTTAGAATCTACATCAGTAAGCCCCATTGAACACAGGAAATTGAAGCATACAAAATTATTTTCTCGCTTTACAGAAGCAAGAAGACTGAAGCGGAATGTATGCGATAAAGACTGGCGACTGCGGGCCTTGGAAATTTCAAGAGAGATTTCAATGGGGCGAATTAATGTCAGCGCATGTGCTGGTTTGTTGAGTCGTTATAAGAAAAAGTACTCCATAAAAATAGGAAAATTATGAAATATTAATCCTGCTCGTATCTGCAAGAAGAAGACGAAAAAAATAAAGTCGCAAAGAAATTTGTGGAAGCAGCTACAGCGCTGTCTTTAGACTACACCCCTTGTTACTGATCATAGTGGTTTCGTGCGTGAAATTAAAGCGAAAATGACTATCGTTCGTTGGTGTGAAACATAAAGAAACAGTTGTTCAATCAGTTAGTACACTCACACATCCGTACAGAATTATGCCTAAATTTAGTATGGCCGTTACTCTTACCCCGAAATTATTCATTGTACTAGAAGAGGCAACTGGAACTTTCGGTACGAGAGTTTCCTAAGAAATATTCCATGCCATAAATATAATTGTAACAGCCACAAAATCAGGAAAAATGGAGAAAAAGGAATTATAGTATTGGTATAAAGACTCCTTCTTCCCATTTCCGGAAGAGAAATGCTTGCTACTGCTGGATTCCTGGACTACATATAGTGATAAGAGCTGTCTTGAAGACATTACTCCAGGCAACAGTACAGAAATTCTCCAGATTCCTCCCGGTACTACAGGGAAAATACAGCCCTTGGACAAGTTTTTCTTCCTGCAGTGGAAGGCTTTGTATCGCCGCTTAACGGACATAATGCCGACTTGTGAAGAATTTCAATTTGATGTTTATCAGAGAAACAGCATACTGAAAATGCAGTCCTTCATACATTTTCAAATTTCTTCCCCACGATTCAAGGACATAAACAAATATTCGTGGCTCGCAATCAATTATACAACGGAGAGACCTTCCGAGTTCGAAGTGCCTGCGAAATATTGCCTTCAAACACGTAAAGAAAACTGTGAAGAACAATGTGGCCTCTAAGTTCATTTTCGTTGTGCAGGGTGCCAAAAATATTTGTGTTTTTATCATGCGATTAACGCACCTCATTTATGTTTCACACTCGTTCCGTAACAATAAAGCGACCTTCGCGCGTGGCAGCCTGCCACTTCGTTCTCTCTCTAGCACAACTGCAACTCCACTCCACTGTGCGCCGTGGGGGCCAGCAAGAAGCAAGGATTATCCACCAAGCTGTGTTGTCACACGGATTTTGTATCCAGATTTCGAAACCATCCAGTTCGAAATGGCAGGTAAATTTGTGTACATCGCTATTTTATTGGTCTTCTCATGGTCTCTGCGAAATTTTATTGTCGATTTCGATACGACAGTATGGACAGTTCCCTTGTGAGCACTACGGTAAACCATCGCACCTAACTTGTTAGAAACAACTCGAACGCAAATTAATAATATAGATGCAATCTATAGAGATAGATCACATAGAAGAATATTTAATTTCTTGGTGCAAAATAAAAGACAATATAGTAGTTATTACTCGCCTAGATCTATAAATACCGGGCGAGTTGGCCGTGCGCGTAGAGGCGCGCGGCTGTGAGCTTGCATCCGGGAGATAGTAGGTTCGAATCCCACTATCGGCAGCCCTGAAAATGGTTTTCCGTGGTTTCCCATTTTCACACCAGGCAAATGCTGGGGCTGTACCTTAATTAAGGCCACGGCCGCTTCCTTCCAACTCCTAGGCCTTTCCTATCCCATCGTCGCCATAAGACCTATCTGTGTCGGAGCGACGTAAAGCCCCTAGCAAAAAAAAAAGATCTATAAATAGATCAGTCAAATTTATTCCTATATATTTCCATTATATAATCGTAAATATTTAAATACGTTTAACTCCATGTAAAGTTATTCAGTGAGTATGAGCAATGTGAATACTTCATTCAAACTTAAAAATAAATACCTAACGATCGCCTCTAAAACATGTCTAACGGTACATACAATCATAGTTATATTAATCTAAAACCAATAAGTAATAAACTTCTGAAAGTACTCAAGCAAGAATCGCGATTCTACAACAGAAGTTGTTCGAGAGTCTCCGTACCTTAAGATTTCAATAATAGAAGCTACTTTGCATTCGCAAGTAGGGAGGAACTACAGCACTTGAATACTAATGTTTAACAGCTCAAAATTCTAAGAAGTTTTTATTTACAAGTCTCCCGGTAATTTCAATGCAGTAGTGTTTGCCTTCAAGTCCCTTTAGATAGAGTTTTGCCTATGAACTAGACTTCATTCATCGTTTGTGCATATGAAGTTTTTGTAAGATAAAGGAGAATGTGCACTGCCGGAAAAAACATGTAGCATCCTCAAAGACAAGGTCATTTTATTTACAAGCGATATTACTGGTAGTTCATCATTGCAGTAGTATATGATTAAAAATTCATACCAAATGAAACACACATGTCACAGTAAAGGGTGACTAAACATTTGCATAAATACACAGTGAACCGCCGTCTTTGTTGCAATGCAGGCGTGTATTCTCGCCTGTAAACGATCATAAATGTGCCGAATGGCATCCTGTGATAGATTGTCCCAAGCATCTTACAACTTTTTCTGAAATTCGGCAGTGGATATTGCAGTCTCTGGATAACGCGTATGTTCCCGCTTCATCATGACCTATACGTGTTCAACTGGTGAGAGATCCGGTGATCTTGCTGGCAAGAGCAGCCATTGTACACCATGTAGAGCACGTTGAGTCGCAGGAGCTTTAATTGGGCGTGCACTGTCATGCTGAAAACAGATCACCTTCCTGTAGAACAAATGGAAGTAGCAAGAGAACAACAACCTGTGCAATGCAGCGGACACTGATTACGTTACCCTGCAGAATCATCTACTGTGACCGCGAATGTAACTGAAGAATGTGAAACAAACTGTAGATCGTGCCTACAGGAGGAAAGCTGTAAATGTATGGTTAAATGGGAGGGGGGGGGGGTAAGAAACAGCCTTCATTAACCACTATTCGCAAAAGTTGTCGTGAGGTGACGTCATTACGACAACTATACAGGTGGAAGAACCAATTATAATCTGCATCAGTAAGCCCCATTGAACACAGGAAACTGACGGATACAAAATTATATTCTCGCTTTACAGAAGCAAGAAGACCATGAAGCCTGGGGTAGGACCTGAGTGTCGTGGACTAATGTCCTCTAGAATAGGCCGCTCGCCAGGTCTAGGCCGTACACGTATATGACCTTCACTTGCATACAAATAGAACCTACTCCCGTCACTGGAGACAACAGAGCGGATTTCGTTCCCGGATGATATTTGGTTAGTAGGGAATACATGTACAAATATTCCCAATTTTGTGTGTGTGTGATACATTTAGTTCCATAAATATTGGTGTTTAGTTTTTGTTTGTAGTGATTGAGAGTAGTGGTACTTATTTACATTTTTACACTGACTAGTTCCGTAGACGTTCGCTAGATTACAAGTTGTAGGTTAGGATTGCGTGAAAGAAGATATATCGCTTTTAATATTATTATTTAAATATCAGTAGGTTTGTTGATAGAATACATACAAAGACGGGGTATTAAGAAGAGTTGTAACTTCCGCAGTGGCTATATTAGTGCAGGATATAGACAGGGTATTTCAAATAGCACTTCAACTGTCCAACTATCACGAAGGTAATAGCTTAAATAACGCGATACTGTGGTAAATTTTGTTTAAATAAAGGATTTCAACAGAATATGCAATATTTACCTCCCTTATTTTCCAGCATTTAAGTACACTTTAATTCTCTGTCCCTCGGAGTAGGAAAAGTAATAGTAATCCACCAGCTGTAATAATAACTTTTCAGTTGAGAATTGTAGTGTAGATACGGTATATTAGACAGTATCTTGCCCGATATATTCATGTGTATCTTTGTATACGGTAACCCTTTCGAGATCTCAGCATTTAACCAGACGGCAGTTTTCATTTCTATAAGACCATTGTAGGATAAAATTGTACTAATAATAATCTGTCTACGCATTTAACTTTGTTGGTAATCCTTGAGTAGTTTTTGCGAATTTCAAAATTTAATTGCAATGTTTATTTTTGTTTGTGCTTAATAATAACCTATTGTAATTAGGATACGTCTGAACATAGTTTAAAATTTACTGTAGTGAACTGTAGTATCTTATTAGAAATTAGTGTGCTTATTCTATTATTGTGAAATATCTGTGTAGTAGAAGTATCTCTAGAAACTCTATTACTATGGTTTTGTTGTTGTAATTAAGTTAGGCTTAACCATAGTTTTGAATTGAGTAATTGTGTATTCCTTTCGGCATTCAGTAATTAACGGCAGTTTTCATCCTGATAGGGTGTTCTGGGATAAAAGTATAGTACGACTAAACAGTTTTGTAGTGTAGTAGTATATTAATTAGTGTCATGTGCTCTTTGTGTACTATCCTAGGCGTTATTTCTTTCCTGTCATTTTTTGTGCACTGAGTAAGTAATTTTCTTTTCTCTTTTCATCAGTCGATAAATAATGGCTAAGGAGTGAAAGTGTAGGAACTGGGGATGTGGACAGGCATTAATGAGTATGAGGGAGGAGTTGGAGAGTTTGAGGGAGATAATTAGGATTCCGTCAGAGGACAGGAAGGAAAGTAGGCCTCCCTCAAGTAATGAACAAAATACAGTAGGTATAAAAGAGGAATGGGAAGGAAGGGGGGAGTTGTAGAAGATAGGTGGTCTAATGTCTTAAGGGTAAGAACACTGCAAGCTAAGGGCTATATTAAGGATCAAAATTCAGGACAGCTGTCTGTGTGAAACCGGTACGAGTCACTGCAGGTAGAGCAACAGAAGGAAGATGACGAACAGGGAAATGTTGCTAAGAAATATCGAAGTAGGACGAAAAGGAAAGATAGGAAAGGGAAATGTAGAGTAGAGGATGGGACAAGACAGGTAGAACAGGGTCATGGGAGGTAGGAAAGGGAGAAGGAAGTAGCTATTGCAGCCGTCAAGAAAAGAGATGACCAGGACGGGAGGGGGTCAAAAGAGATGAGTAGGGTTGAGGCTCTGGTCATAGGGGGTTCCATTGTGAGACATGTGGGGAAAGTGTGTGGAGGAAAGGGAACCAGGGTAGAGTGTTATCCAGGAATTATGTTAAGGCAGGTGTCGAGAAAAGTAGAATAGAAGGCAGAGGGAAAGAAGAAGGTGGTAGTGTTTCACGTCGGTACCAACAACGTAAGGCAAGCAGGTATAAGTAGCAAAATTGTTAGTGATGTGTGGAATCAGGTAAATGCAGCACGGGTAAAGTTTAAGGACGCGGAGATTGTTATCAGTGGAACACTGTGTAGGAGGGATACTGACTCAAAGGTGATTGGGGATTTATGTGAGACTATGGAGTGGATATGTGTGAAACTGGGAGTGAGACTTCTAGATCCTAATGGGTGGGTAGGGGATAGGGATCCGCGCTCAGATGGCCTTCACTTAAACCACAGTGGTACGTAAAAGTTGCGAAATTTGTTTAGAAGTGTTATAGGGAAGTACATTCAGGGAAACGGGCTGGTATATGGAGCGGTGATAAAGGTACGGGGATCTGGAAGTCAAGTAGGGATGACATAGAAATGTTACTATTGAACTGTAGAAGTATTGTGCAGAAATGAATACAATTAAGTTAAGTAATTTAATCGATACTTACCGTATAATGTGATAGGTGTTGAATCATGGCTGAGAAATTGTATAATGGATGCAGAAATTTTCGCACGGAACAGGATTGTTTAGAGACGATAGGAATGGTAAGAGGGACAGTATTCATTCTACTGAAAGAAGAATGTGTACGCTACGAAAAAGTTAAAGATTAAAAACATGAAATTATACGTGTAAGGCTCATCTCTAAAGCTAATAGGCAACTTCATGTCTTTGGAGTGTACATACCGGGAAAGGGTAGCGCTGACGCTGATTCTGAATTATTTGAAAATATATTCACCTAAATAGGAAACGATATGGAAAGGAACGTGTTTGTTGCGCGTGATCTCAATTTACCAAATGTCAATTGGGAAGGTAATGCGAACGACAAGAAGCATGACCAACAAAGGGTAAGTACGATTATATTGGAAGGACAGCTGATTCAGGAAATGATGGAACCAACTAGAGGGAAGAATATTCTGGACGTGGTGGTGAGCTCTGTAGGGAAACCGAAGTAATAGATGGTATTAGTGATGGGGAAGCTGTTCTTGTCATTGTTAAAAACATTTGATAAATGGGAATGTCTTAAAAGTAGAATTATTTGGCAGTACCATATGTTTGATAAAACAGGAATGAGGGAGTTTTTAAAAAGTAAGTATGATCGTGGAAAACGGTAAATAAAAATGTAAACAGACTCTGGGATGGTTTTAAAACTATTGTTGAGGAATGTGAAAACACGTTTGTACCTTTAAATGTGGTAATGAATGGCGAAGATCGACTATCTTATAACAGCGAAGTAAAGGGACTAAGAAGATGCAGGTTGGAAAGAAATATAGAAATGGCCGTGGAAGGAAGTTACTAGAAAATTGAATCTAATAAAGAATCAGCTAAGGATATCATGATGGCAAGCATAATTGCAGTCATACAAATATTAGTGTAAAATGAAAGGGCATGTATAAGTACTGTGAGGCAGAAACAGGTTCCAGGAAGGGCATTCCAGGAATCATTAATGAACAAGGGGAGTTCAATGCGAGGATATTCAAAAGTCTCAGTATATGTAAAGATTGTTGGTTACAAGGATAATGTCCAGAAGGAGGAGGTGACTAACACTAAAGAAGTATTAAAATTTAACTATGTTAACAACGACGTGGTTCATGGTATGGGTAACTGTAGTCACGTTCTAGTTCGTGAACCATGCGCAACGGCTGAGTGGCGTAGTAAGTGGTCATGATTGTAGGGATACCAGTTGCTACGGAATGGAGAGGGCATCTCGGACATATTCTGAGTTATGGCCCTCCTTGTGCTCAGGCGGATATGACTATAAATTACACCGGTGGTCTCTAACCCGTTAGAGGAGATATCCTCATTTGGACTATGTCTAAGTAGGGTTGTATCCTGCTCCATGATTTTACCGAGCTCAAAACATTTTAAATGAGGCCACAGCACTGCAAATAGAAGATTGTGGCGTCATTTAGTAAATTATCAGAGGCTTGCAGACTGAACGCCGAAAGGCATTACGGTCTATAATGATGATGTATGTAAGAAATATTGTCTAAGATAGTACACAAAGATCACACGACAATAAGGTAATTAATATACTACTACACTGAAATACTACTTAGTTGTACCCCAGCAGAAAGTAGAATGTTGTCAAAGTTCGCTAGCAGTGATACCGTAATACCAGACTAGCTAACTAAGGCAATGTTAATGTGGGTCAGAGCCAGGTGACGCATGCAGTAGTAGTGCATAACCTAATCAGTATGCGCAACATATTTTATTTCTTATTTGTCTGGTTAGCATCAGACTACCTCAGCGGTTAGAATTACTGGGAGGAGCTTTAATAATAATAATAATAATAATAATATTATTATTATTATTAATATTATTATTATTATTATCCCTGTTAGATAAAAATGTACCGGGTGGTACACCTCCATGCCGCTAAATTCGAACTTTGCGCCAGTTGAAACTCCTCTACTGGAGGAAGTCTGAACTTTATCTACTGTGTTAATTTTCTAGTTTCTCAGAAGATGTCACTACTTGTAAATTTTGAAATTTCTGAACTGGGTCGTTTTCGATGTATTTTTGTTTTGCCTGTAGTAAGAAGTGTGGACATTCTCTTCCAGATGGCACTACTGAAGAAATACAATTATTCACCCTAGTGCGAAGTGAAAGAACTATGTTTTTGAAGAAATTTTGTGCTCATAAGTTTGTTCTTTGCTAAATTTCTTTCAGTTATTGTTTATGTTGGCAATATTAACCCCTTCCTTCCGTCTGGTTTGAATTTAGCCAATCCCGAATTTCTTTAATTAATTTATGACCAATCAGGTGTATCTTCTTCAACTTGGATATGTTGCTTAACCCTAGCCAATAAAATTCTTGTGGGAGGGTGTTCTCATTCCTGAAACGCCTCGAACTTTCTGCGAGGGTTTATAAACTGCTGATTTTCGGGTATCCGGGCCACTTCAGTAACATCTTTCAGTGTGTAAAGTACGTAGCAGGGGGCGGGAAGCGCCTCTTTCTTCGGGCAGCAGTTCATCCACAAGGTAATGGCCGCTTAATAACTTCTTTTCTTGCTAGCTCAGCAGTTTAACTCTCGGGGCAGGTCCGAAGCCTTTCACCATGTAAACTTCCCTTAAAATGTAAAGACACTCGGTATCAATTCTATCTGTTTAAACTATAAATTGGGATAGAGAGTGCTATCCCTCTCGAGCTCCCACTCATATTGCTTTGAGGTGAACTTATTTTCTCAACCGTTTCTTCCATTCTAGCGTAATGTAAATTGTCTTCTCATATAAGTCACCTCTTTAGTATGGGATTAGCCCTTGCATTAACGGCCTAGTGCCAAGTAGGTTTTAAACAAAATGTATTAGGAGTGCAGCTTCGCCTCCTCCCAAGTTGGTATTTTAGAGGCCAGATAATTAACCTGTTTCTTTACTTAATAGGCCTCAGTAGGCTGGGTATTTTACCCCTGTTTTCATGTCCTGGGAGGACAACTTGAAAGTGGAGTTTGGTGTAGCCTTTGATAGCTGGAACTTAAGAGCGGGTTGCTCTTTATAAAATTTTGTTTTCTGCGCGCCTCGAGGAGGCTTTACTGTGTAATTGGGAGCAAGTGCTCCTGGGCATGATTGGGGTCTTCTGCCCCTTTGTTGAATTCTGTATATTGTAAGGTTGGGCTTATACCTCAAGAATTAGGTGTCTGGCTCTCGGAGCCCAAATCCTGTAATCATTGTAATTGTACATTTTCGAATTGTGTTTCGGCTACTGAGTACCTGTTCTATTTGTTATTTCTTAATCTTTAAAAAAATATAACCTTGTTAAATTTTATCTTAACTTTAATTTCGTATTTTGGGACCTGTTCACCCCCGCACCTTCTTTCACCTCTGCTGTTCCACAGATACCTCGGAACAAGTGGTAGCAGAGCGTGGTTGAATGGGTCTCAATTTAGCCCCTTTTGACGGCTAAACATTGCTTTGATTAGAACTCTAACAATTTTCTTCTCAGTTGCTGGAATTTTTGATTTTCCCTTTTTCAAAATTGTTCTGTCATCATGTCCGGCCCTCGCGAGGTTCTTCATCCTTTCTATTTGCGTAAAGGGGAATTAATTTACGAACTATCTCTCAGAAATGTTCAATCTGGAGGCACGGTTGCAGTCGACTCCAATAAACTAAAAGATTCCCTTGATTTGCCTATTACCATCCCGACTTTGGGAGAGAAAGAGATTGACGATGTTCTCTCCACGATCAATAACAATACTTCTGAGCTAGCATCTGTAGTTAGTTTTTTTGAAGTAAGTGATTCATCTCCTAATCAACTCAAAAGAGTACAGGCTAGGTTGTACCACTTTTATAATAGGGTATGTGATCTATTGTCCCTGAAGTTAAATGACGTTCAGGGTAAGGAAGCTAGCGACCTTGCCGAAAACTTGTCCCAAATGTCTAGTAAGGTTAGTCAGTTGTTATCTGGATCTGCCATCCCTAAAGTCGACCAACCTATGGTAGTAAATACTGTTAGTGGGGAGGACTCCTCGAAAGAGGAAGGAAGAAGTACTGAGGCGACTACCCAACGTACATCTGCCCCATTAGAAACTATGTCAGATCGTCGCAAGTCCATTCCTCCCTTTGTGTTAAATAATGCTCCTTCCGAATCTGTTTCTCCGCCACATAGGCCCCTTCCTACTACGTCTCCGTGTTTCAGCAGTTTACCCCATCCATTAGCAATGTTGCTCAGAGGTATTTCTAAGTTTTCTGTTAACACTACCAGTGAAGTTATTTCATTCTTAAGGTTTTTAGTTGAATTTCAGGATCATGCCCTTGTTTTTTCTCTTTCTCAATGTCAGATTTTGCAAATCATCTATCCCTATGCAATTGGTATTCTCTCAGACAAAATAGTAAGAGCCATTGCCGAGCAATCATATATTGAAGACTTCCACGCCCACTTGCTAGCTAACTTCATTCCGGCTAGGGCAAGGTCCTCACTTATTCAGAAGTACTATTATCGTGTACAGCGGTTGGATGAAAACTTGGCAGATTTCATCCAAGATATTAAGTTCTATACTAGGGTGTTTGCTCTTCACTTCTCTGAAGATCAGATTATACAGGCTATTGTGGAAGGTAATTCACCATCTTATAGGTCATATTTGTGTTTCGCGGCGTGCACGCAAACCTTCTCTGATCTTGAAGCATTGGCCGTCTCAGCGGAAGGAGTTAGATACGCCGATTCCTTGCGTGTCGCGAAAGAACCCCCTCCTTCTTTTAGTAATCCTCGGCCTCCACCTCGCCGACCAGTCACACCCCGTAAATGTTATGCTTGCGGGTCGCCTGACCATCTTCGGAACAAGTGCCCATCAATCAAGTCTAGGGGGACAAGGAATTTAGCAGGGTCATCTCAAGGCTGTTTTAAATGTGGGGCTTTCTCACATATCGCCAAGAATTGCCCAAATTCGAATAGCACCCCCTCCTGCTCAACTTCTGGTGCAAATTCCACCAATGCCAATAATAAAAAGTGACTAGTGGCTTCGGCTGAGTCGACTAATCCATCTTCCCGAGGCTCAGCCCCTGGTAAACAGGTCGAAAATTCAGGGAAAATTCAGTCTTCAAATTCATCTTTTGAATGCCCCAAAGAATGTCTTAGGATTGCGGCGGACTCCCCCGCACCCGCACCTTTTCTCAAAATTGAGTTAAGTAATGAACCTGTAACAGCTCTTTTAGATTCAGGCAGTGTTTGTTCAATTATTTCGGCTCAATGGTATTCGAAATTGAAATCTATTTGTAAACTTCCTGACTATTGTTCATCGTCTGTTCAATATGTTTCGGCTAATTCTTCTCCATTAGAAATTTTAGGTTCCTTATATGTCAAAATTCGCATTTTTAAATTTACTTGGAAAATTAAATTATTTGTGGCCAAACACTTGTCTTGCCCCATAATATTGGGAGCTGACTTCATTTCTCACACCGGTCTATTGCTCGACCTTCAGGGTAAGTCGTGCACTTTCAAATTTGCTTCCAATTGTAAAATCCCCTTGTTAATGTGTAATTCTGTATCATGTTCATCTATTTCGCCTACCCAGGATGAGATATTGTTAGACCTTAGACATCTACCTGAGGAACAGGCTGATAGTATTCGTAAGTTGTGTCAGTCGTTTCCAGAGGTGTTCTCTGATACTCTTGGTGTTACTGACCTTATTGAATACAAAATTGAGGTCACGGATTCGATTCCGGTCCGTTTTCCACCATATAGGCTGTCTCCACCTAAAATGAAAGCTCTGAAAGAAATCATTGTTCAAACGTTGAAGGATGGTATTATTAGGCCCTCTAAGTCGGCGTATTCTTCACCTATTTTTCTAGTCCCGAAACCCCAAGGGGGCTTCAGGCCTGTCATTGATTATAGGGCTCTCAATCGGAAGGTGGTGTTACAATCTGTGCCCCTTCCTGACCTTCATTCTTGCTTTTCGTGGTTTCGTAAAGCTAAATTCTTTACCATCTTGGACCTGAATCAGGCCTACAATCAAATTCCCCTAGCTGAAGAGTCTAAACACCTTACAGCGTTTGCCACGGACTGGAATTTGTATGAATACAACCGCGTGCCTTTCGGGCTCCCCACGGGAGCAGCTGTACTTACTTGATTGCTAGATAGGGTCTTCTCTGACATCAAATTCGAGTACTTGTATCACTATCTTGATGATGTCGTCGTATTTTCGGAGACTTTTGAAGAACATCTAAATCATCTGCGAAAAGTTCTCAACCGCCTTCGTAAAGCCGGGTTAAATGTGAAGTTGTCGAAGGTTGCCTTTGCTAAGCCCTCCATGTCATTCCTAGGGCATATTGTGTCACCTGATGGTGTTGCAGTCGATCATTCTAGAACACAGGCCATCCGTGATTTTAAACCTCCTAAGGACATCAAAGGTATCGCCAGGTTCATTGGTATGGTGAATTTCTTCAGGAAGTTTATTCCTAACTTCGCTAACAGAGCGGCGCCCTTGAACCTTCTTCGTAGGAAAGACATCAAATTTGAGTGGGGACCTTCTCAACAAGCCGCTTTTGAAGATCTTAAATTAGCTCTCTGTAATGCCCCTGTCCTTGCTATGCCTGATTTCTCGAAGAAATTCATCGTCCAATCCGACGCGTCGTCGTCGGCGGTAGCTGCAGTCCTTCTTCAAGAGACTGAACTAGGGAGGCGACCCATCGCCTATGCATCTAGGACTCTATCGGCTCAAGAAGCCAAGTATTCCATTTATGAGCTCGAGGGTTTGGCAGTCTTATTTGCCTTAGAAAAGTTCCGTCTCTATCTGGAACATGTCAAATTCGACCTGGAGACGGATAATCAAGCCTTAAGCTGGGTCTTAGGTAGGCCGCGTCGTACTGGTCGTATAGCCCGTTGGGCCATCCGAATTTCTGCCTTCGCAGATGTATCCTAATTAAAATACCGTGTGTTACTACTAAGCACAAACAGAAATGAAAATTGCAAGTTTGAAATTTGCAGGATCTACTCAAAGATTACCAATAAAGCTAAATTCTTAAACAGATTATTATCAGTAAAATTTTATCCTGCTATGCTCTAATAAATACATATAAAAGATACACACACGAATATAGCAGGCAAGATACGGTACTATCAAAATATATCGTATCTACACTACAATTATCAACTGAAATGTGGTTATATGATTCTTACAGCTGGTGGATTACTATTATCTTATTGAATATAAGGAAGGAGGTTCTCAAAAGTATAATTATCACCGGTAAAGAATATCACAGAAGAAAGCTGCATTAAATGTTTAGTTGTAGTTAGTATTTTTATCAGATTATTTCACGTGTCGTCATAGAGAGGAGGGTGACGGTATAGTTGATGACTGAGTTACTCATCGTAAAGAAGTTGCAGCCTGCCAAGTCCGTGCCACTTCCTTCCCTAATTACGCTCCGCATCAACAACCATGACACACTAGATGGCCATTACTACGCTATATTACAGAGTATACTGCACAAACTCTTACCAAACTTGTATAAAATATGTAATTATTATTCCCTGCTCTGTACTTCCGTTTTCATTCCCTATTCTTTCCACTCCAGTGACACACGACTGCAGTCGTTTCTTTTTCCTAACATGCTGAAGTCGCAAATTTATATCTCTACAAATATTAATTAATTTTATATTTAGATTTTTTACAGCAGACCACATAACCTCGCCAACTGGCTGGATATTCATAATACAGTAGTCAAGCAAACGTGTTCAGAAAATTCAATCTGAGCAAAATCATCGGTATTTTCACAGAAACGTGAGCTTTAATGAAGTTCCTCTCCAAGTATGCTATTTGTGTGTCCTACTTTTTTTCTATTGGATCTGCGTTACTCAGACTGCTCTTATCGCGGCGATGGTATAGGAAAGGGCTAGGACTGACAAAGAAGCAACCGCAGATTCAATAAAGATTCAGCCCTGGTGTGAAAAAGGAGAAATCACAGGAAAGTGCCTTCAGAGCTGCCTAGAGTGGGGTTCAATCCCACCATCTCCTGAATGCAAGCTCACAGCTATGTGATCCGAACCGTGCAGACAAATAGACTATATTTGTAATAGCATTGCACGTAATAGTAATAAGGACACACGTAGGTAAAATAATACGTCGATACTTAATCATTAATATTTCATTTATAACATAGACAATATATTTATAACACAGACAATACCTTATTTTTTCAATGATGCATCTTTCTCTAACAACGTTGCCCGTATAAGTATAAATTTGGTAGGTTTCCATAAAAACAATTTGGTGTAAGGAAATGTTTATACCTGGAGAGTTGGGCGTGCGGTTAGGGGAGCGCAGCTGTGGGCTTGCATCCGGGAGAGAGTGGGTTCGAACCCCACTGTTGGCAGCCCTGAAGATGTTTTCCCGTGGTTTCCCATTTTCACACCAGGTAAATGCTGGGGCTGTACGAAGGGCGTACTAGATTGTTTTGCACTTTACTTTTCCACCCTAATGAAGTACTGTACCTTACATATCAGTTGTTACGTCCACCTTCTCAACATAATCTCCTTGTAATTGTATGCACTTTTGCCATCGATGTGTCAGTCTCTCCAGACCTTCCTAAAACCATTCATTCGGAGTACTGCATACGCATGCCTTGGCAGCTGTGTCCAGGTCTGCGACCACGCAGAGGTTTCTTCATGTTGCCGAACAGGTGATAATCACTAGGTGCTAAGTCGGGAGAGTATGGGGGTTGCGGCAACACCGTGAATCCCATTTGATCAATGGCAGCGGTGGTCTCTCGGCTAGTGTGAGGCTGGGCATTGCCGTGTTGCAGAAGCACACCTTTAGCCCATTTTCCTGGCCGCTTAGTTGGAATGGCACGCTGTAAGCGCTCAGGGTTGCCACATATGCTGGACTGTTAATCGTGACCCCAAATTCTAGCCAGTCAATGAGGAAGATGCTCTTTGTGTCCCAGAACACTGTCGCCCTATGCTTCCATTGCATCGATTGTTGTTTCGTTTGTTGCTCAAGGAAATGGAGCTATGTCTCATGAGCAATCACAAGCCTAGCCGTGAAGTCGGCAGGATCTTGATCATGGCGTTGCAAAAGTTCTCTGCAGACGTCTGCACGTCTGTGCTTTTCGTCTGCAGACAAGAGTCTAGGCACCCACGTGGATGACACCTTCCCAACTGTAAGTGGCCATGCTCGATCCGCTGCAGGGTATTTCGGCTAATTCCCGTGGCTGCCTCCATTTCAGTAAATGTGATGCATTTGTTTCCTTGGATAGCCTGTTCGACCCGGGCAATGTTGCTGGTGTTGACACTGTCACATTCCTTCCAGAACTGGTTCCCTTGTCCACCGATGTGCGCCCTGTTTTCCAACCCAGTTGTAAACTGTTTTCCGTGACGGTGCATCTCCTCCACAGACTGCCTCCAAGCGTCGATGAATTTCTGCAGTGGTCACGTCTTCTTTCCATAGAAACCAAGTCGTATAGCGCTGCCCTTGACGGTTGCTTTCCACGTTGTCTGCGCCAACGCTGACAGTGTTGTTATGAAATGGCTATGACGAGTGCATTCGTTGTCCTCTGTGCGTGTGCTGCTACCAAACAGTGGAACAAGACACTAGTTATAAGTCACCACCTTCAGAAGTGAAATGTGAACCATACCCCGACGTACAAGAAATAAAGTGTAAAACAATATAGTACGCCCCTAGTACATTAATTAATGCCGCGGCCGCTTCCTTCCCACTTCTATCTCTTTCCTATCCTATGGTCGCCATAAGACCTATGTGTGTCGGTGCGACGTAAAGCAAAATTTTAGAAAATATATTCATAAAACCAATATTTAAAGAAATATATATTTTCACATTTTTAATAAGTTTTCTTAACCTCCAAGGAATTAATTTAACAGGTATAAAATTCATTCTCGTTACTTTATCAAGATACTCTTATATTGAAACCTTCAGTGTAGAAAGATCCTTTGAAGTTCGATTGTTTCAGGACCGGACTTTTCGAATCAGAGCGGAACAAACCTCCCGTTATGTTCCTGCAAATGCTCTTCTAGTGCTATAAAAAAGAATAAAGAAAGAAAAGCTATTTTACCTAGTTAAAACATATATTCAAATACTTTATGATATAAAAATATTAGGACTTATATAAAATGATAAAGCGGAGGAAAACTATCCGCTTGCCGGCCAACCTCTAACAGAAAGTATATTACCCATTAAACCTGACCATTTAAGTGGAGGGTAGGGGGAGAGGTGGGGAGTGCCTGACAGTTATAATTGATGCTATCTATCTATACAACGATGAACATATCAACGTAACCTATAAGGGTATTAACTTAAAATTGTGTCAAACTGGTCGATAATATGGTAACTTCATAGTGGCGGCAACAATACAAGCAGTGACAAGTAACATTTTATCAGCGGCAGACTCACCTAATGGATCCATCCAGGGTGATGATACACGTTGTATGAATGTAAAGGATAGGAGGAACGGGGGGACGATTCAAGAGTGTTTTTAAATATGTTCCATGTCATACGTGTTGGGTTACAACAGGCATTATTATACAAATACGCAAAGTGTACATATAGTGTTCTAGAGTTGAGGTTATACAGGACAATGCTTAATGTTAATATGATAAGATGTTGTATCTTGAGACTTGGGTAAGGTAGACTTTGATATAAATACGCTAACGAAGGGAGTTAAGGCTCCCGAAACATGTACGTATAAATTAATCAAATATTAATAATATATTAACAGGGTGGACCAAACTATCACCCGTTGTACATTATTGAAATTAACATAGTTGAAAAGTGAAATAACAACTGTCCGATTCATTCGTCGGAAAAATAGAAATTAATGGAGTTGTGTGAAAAACACAGTTCGTAACCTCAACAAGCTGCATCCCTTTTCAATCTCTAATTTATTATTACTATTATTATTATTATTATTATTATTATTATTATTATTATTATTATTATTATTATTATTATTATTATTATTATTAGTTGTAGTAGTATTATAGGCGAACTGATAGGAATAGGTCGATATCCGCAAGCTGTGTTTTCACTCTTGTAGACAAGTGTCAACACACACCTGCCCTCCATTTATTCATAGATCCTCTTAAAAGGAAGCATGGTACCACGGCCTTAGGGCTGAGCTGTTTATGCAAGCTGCACCTTGAAGCTATGCAAACCGGGACGAGATGTTACCGACTTAAATCATGGGAACATAAGTTCTCCCTCCCAGGACAACAAAAACAAGCTGGAGACAAGACAAGATGAATGCTAAGTCTCTTCAAACAGCAGCGACTTTGCACAAAACAGATTTACGGGGATGTAGGAACCGTGTTCATAAATATCACGTTAGAGGGTCCCCGTTTGACAACAATGCTGAGAGCCCACAGAATGAACCATTGTGTTCACGCTCGAGTTAAATGGGACTAAACATAGCACGCTTGCTCTCTGATTTATGTCGTCATAATCACCAGCAATATCACGCAACTCACCTATTAAAATCACCATTACTATGTACGCTCCTACTTAATACATTTATAAGTATAGGAATGTAAATGACTACATTTATTACAGATACTAGAGAGAGTGAGAGAGCTCTTTCAAATATACACACCGCCAAACACGATGGAGATAAAGTATAGAACTATATTCATGGTTGATATTCACACCATAATAAGAATAAAAATAATTAAAATATAAATAACCATCATCAGAGTTCGTGCCTGGACTGCCTTGCTACCCAAAATACATGAAGCTAGGGGCATTAGGACTTCAGCTTGTAACAAAAATTTATTTCCAAGACGATTAGGCAACAAAATTCCCACAATAACACTTGCTAGGAATCTGTCACAGGTATCTGTCTGCAGATTCCTGGCAGTCTGTCTTCGCCAGTTCCTTCCCCATCGATTTCCCTATCGTCCCACGAGACTCATATTTACTGGTTTTGAACTGCAAATTTTATCTGTTTTAAAGCATTTTTATATCAAATTCTTAGATAATATTTTAGTAGAATGGGAAACTTTCTTACGCGTGTCTTTAAAGGAAATTTTTAAATTATTTAGAAACATAGGAAGAATTTCCATTTGTAAAGAATGAGATCAGTAAGGCTGCTGAACAATAATTGGGAAAAAAGGAAAGATCAACTAAGTATCAGTGGATAACTCAGGAGATATTGGACCCGATTGACGAACGACGAAATTACAAGAATGAAAAAAATGACGAGGGCGGTAAATAGAGGGGAATAAAGAATTAAGTAGATAGAAGGTGCAGGACAGCTAAGTAATAATGGCTGAAAGAGAAGTGCAAGGATGTTGAAGGTTGTAATAATAAGCGTATGGCCTCAGCTACCGTATGCAGACATTCAATTTCACGTTATCTAGCTGTCTGCTCGTCAATTTCGACGTTCTCTTTTACCCTAAGCCTACTAGATGGCAGACCGAGTAAACCAAAACTCTCTTGGGCGTAATTAATTTTGTTAGGTAAACACCAAATGTGTCACCAGGGATCTTTTACATGCCGACATCGTACAACATGAAGTGTCAAATGGAGTTTTTTCCACCCATCAAAAGTCCGACTACCTCTGCCGGGTTTGAACCCGCTATCTTGGGATTCGGTTGCCGACACTCTACCACTGATCCACAGAGGCAGCTGTTAAAGGTTGTACGGTAGCAGAAAAGATAGATGCTGCATAGAGGAAAATCAAAGAAATCTTTGAGAAAGGAAAACTAGGTGTGTGAATATTAAGATCTCAGATGGAAAACCACTTCTGCGGAAAGAAGACAATTCAGAAAAATGGCAGGAACATATCCAAAAGTTGTATAAAGGTAAAGATGTATATGATAGAGTTCTGGAACAAGACGAGGCTGTTGATACTGATGACATGGGAGACCCAAATTTGAGGTCAGAATTCGACAGAGCTTCGAGAGACCCAAGTAGGAACAAGGCACCGGGAATTGATGACACACCGTCAGAATTACTGACTGCCTTAGGGGAAACCAACATGGCGAGCTTATTCCGTTTAGTGTGCAAGATGTATGAGACAGGAGAAGTGCCATCCGATTTTCTGGGGAATGTTGTTAACCTAATCCGAAGAAGCCTCTGCTGACAAGTGTGAAAACGTCCGCACCATTAGTTTAGTATCACACGCCTGCAAAATTCTAACGCGTATTATTTACAGTAGAATGGAAATAAAAGTTGAAACTGAGTTTGAAGAAAATCAATTTAGCTTCAGAAGAAATGTGGAAACCCGCGAAGCAATCCTAACTTTACGTCTGATCAAAGAGGATCGAATTATGTAACACAAGCACCCATACATGGCGTTCGTAGATCTAGAAAAGGCATTCGATAATGTTAATTCGACCAAGCTTTTTGAGATTCTGAAGGTGATAAGTTACCGAGAAAGGAGAAGTATCTACAATCTGTACAAAAATCAGTCTGCAGGTATAAGAATCGGGGTGTTTGAAAAATAAGCAGCAATCCAAAAAGTAGTGAAGCAAAACTACAGTTTGTCCCCTCTCCGTTTCCATGTACACATAGGACAGGCGATAAAGGAAATCAAAGAGGAATTTGAAAAAAGAATCAAAGTCCAAGGAGAGGAAATCAAAACAACGAGATTTTCAGATGATGTTCTTTTATTTTACTCTGCAAAAGATCTGGAGCAATTGTTGAATGTTATGGACAGAGTCTTGGGGAAGGATTATACGATGAAAATAAATAAGTCCAGAACAAAGGTAATGGAGAGCAGATGTAGGGTGTAGTAATAATGTACAAATGAAAAGGTTAGCACAGGATAGGGTGTTATGGAAGGCTCTATCGAACCAGCTCAAGGACTGATGACTCGGACAACAACATGCCATCTGGCGGACATAAGTGGTGGCAGAAGAAATATAGCACACATCATTCAGTCACGTTTTTGTTTCATTATTGATCCGTTTTAGCCACTCTGGGCATTCTAGACTATCATGTCTTCTGGTTCGGCGGTATTAGAATATCCGAGACCGAGGAAGACTTTTCCTATCCTTTCTTTATAATTTATTATTCCTTTATTGTTCAATATTTGTTCTTTAATTCCGAAGGTCATCTTCGTTATCTGTCTGATTAAACGAGACTTGATAACGTGGTTAAATACCTTAAAAATGCAACCATGACTATTCCCATGAAGACAATAACATTCCATGTCAGCGAATTTTGGCGTTGATGGCCTTGGCAATAGAAATTTTGAACTACGCAATTTCTCCATTAGAACTGACTTTATAAAAAAATCTACCATGACACAAAGTACGCTTTGTTTGAATCATTTATAAATAAAGATGATCGTTTAAGAACAAAATAAAATCATGTCAAGTCCCTCTTAGCTCTCTCCCCTTTCTGTTTTGACTATCTCAACTCCAATTAGACCGGCATCTAAGGCACATGTGTGCAATAAGAGAGCTCCGCCCCTTGAGCGCGTGAAGAGCCGAGAGCAGCCGACTTCTAATAGTTTGTGCTGTAAAGACTAGATGGCGATATGCGGAGTCAAGGCGCAAGCAAAGCCACAGCAATGTACCTGGCTGAGTATGTTATGTTAACGCAATACAATTGTACAGTTCTGTACAGAACGTGGTACAGTTAAAATGGCTAGTCAAAGCAATGCGGTAAAGCGTCGTTCTATTACACAGTTAAATTTCAATATTGAGAATGCGATTACTTTCTCACCGAAATATGGGGAGGAGCACGATATTCGGTATGTGGAAATATTAGGCATAAAAGGGTACAATTTAGAACGTCACTACAGAACAGAACACTTCAACCAATATGGAAGTGTAAAGGGTGAAGTGCGACTTACTATTCTCAGTAATCAACGCGAGGAAGGAAGTACAGTAGAGGTACATATTATAATAATAATAAATAATCGTATGGCCTCAGCTACCGTGTGCAGACATTTCAATTTGACGCCATCTGGCTGTCTGATCGTCAATTTCAACGTTCGGTTTTACTCTAGGACCACTAGATGCCAGACCGAGTAAACCGAAACTTTCTTGGGCGTCTATGGCTGGGATTTAATGAATGTTTTCGGGTAAACATCAAATGTGTCACCAGAGATCTTTTACATGCCGACATCGTACGACATGGAGTGTCGAATGGACTCTTTTCCGCCCTTCAAAAATGCGACTACCTCTGCCGGGTTTGAACCCGCTATTTTGGGATCCGAAGGCCGAAACTCTACCACTGATCCACAGAGGCAGCTACATATAATAATGTTGTACCTACATACGATTCTACATACGATATAATTTAATTACGGTGCCAAATGAACAATCTTTTCCTTTGAAATTACTAATCCGTTTATTACTGACACAGGAATGTGGTGCCTCCTCTTCCGATGCTGCTGTTCGTGCTAGTTACAGAATAGCTTTGTTAATTGTTGATAGAAATTTAGTAGTAAGGGAGAACTCCTTGATTTATGTCCTCTCAAAGACACCACGGCATATGGTGACATACTGCAATGCATTGTTGTATGTAGAGCAGAGCTAATAGGGAGTCTGAGAATCAAACTAGTGCAAAATTAAGTGATACCTCCTGCGCGTTGTTTTATTCATCAACAAAACTTTTACGCAAAAACGTCACAGTGGCAAATATCATGACCAAAGTAGTAAGAACAGTCAATTTAATTTGTAGTAATGGACCGAGCAAGGACAATTTAAATACCTTTGGATTTGGTGACATTATGTACTTTTGTGAAGTTCGTTGACTCACTTGAGGTAATATGTTAAATCTCTTTATCATTTTGGACGAATTTTATTCACAGAAATAAACGAGCGTCCCGTCCATGAATTCATTGATTTTAAATGGATTAATGTCCGACTCGTTAGATGAACGGTCAGCGTACTGGCCTTCGGTTCAGAGGGTCCCGGGTTCGATTCCCGGCCGGGTCGGGAATTTTAACCTTAATTGGTTAATTCCAACGGCACGGGGGCTGGGTGTATGTGTTGTCTTCATAATCATTTCATCCTCATCACGACGCGCAGGTCGCCTACGGGAGTCAAATAGAAAGACCTGCACCTGGCGAGCCGAACCCGTCCTGGGATATCCCGGCACTAAAAGCCATACGACATTTCATTTTCAATGGATTAATGAGTTACAATTTCTCACCAACATCACATCCCACACGAATAAACTTAACATAAGTTTCAGAGAAGCAACATACTAATTACTCCTTTTGTAGAGAGTATTACTGCTTTCAAGCAAATTGTGGAGCTTTGGCAGCGTCAGAAGTAGAAAGGTGACTTAGTCCATTTTCCCAAATTGTCAATTCGGACATCTAGTTTAACTCAAGATCAATATTGCGGACATTTACAGGTAATCTTGTGAGTTTTGTGAAATAATTTTCTATCCGATTTAGAGTTCTTAAGGGTTTTTCAGTGGATCTCAAAATGTTTGCTGTGCCTCTTGATGACGTTCCATCTGATCTACAGTGCGAGTTGCTCACAATTCGATGTGATAGTGAGTTGAAGGCTAAATATGAATCACGAACAAGCCTATCACATTTTTATGTACATTTTTCGCAGACAGATTTCCCAAATATACTCAAAATTGTTGCCAAACTGCTATCAATGTTTGGCTCAATATCACTGTTCACTCTCATGAAGATGTCTCAAAGAAGAGCCACTCTAATTGACGCACATCTCACTGCATTTCTTTGAATTTCAAATGCGAGATCGATTGTACCAAATATAACTTGTCTCCTTCAGTGAAAAAAAAAAAACCCGCACTCCTTCTCATCATACGCGAATGAAATTTCAGATATAAAAGAACGCATCTGTTTCGTTTATGGTGATTGACATTTATTTATTTACTTCTGTACTTAACCTAGAGTTCCTCTGTCGTTCGTTGTTTATGCTGTATTCCTTTTGTAGCCTTACTGTATTTTCATGACTACAGGTAGTGCAAGAAGAGTATTTAGTTATCACAAGTCAAAGTAATTAATTTTGTTTTCTACACAGAACCTAACGAAAGGAATGTAATTTAACGTGTTTACTTAGCACCGTAATCTAATGCACAGAATATAACGAGACATTAGGCACAGAAAACCATCAACATTTTAAATTTGTTTTGATACGCGTAACTGTTTGCCGTACAAGCAGCTGGAAGGCTGTACTTTCTGCCAATTCGCATACTCTGCTCTTCTTCCCGCCTGAGTTGGAGCCGAATAGTGGCCGCCTTTGATCTAAGGTAACGCAATTATAAATTATACACCACTTTTTGGTAAAAGTTTGTCCAAACTCCTTCGCTTAATACTCGAACAATCATCCGTACGTACATAGTGGGGTGATTATTGCTTTAAGAGGAAGAAAATCTAGGTAACCGTCCTCTCCTTACATTTATCAGAAGGGAGAAAGGAAGGGGTCCGACAGTTCGAAGAATGAAGGTATCGGCAAAGGAAAGGGCCACAAAGGGCCTGAAAATGAAATACTCCATATGCCATCAGGTTCTGTTATATAGGAAAAGTTAGGATCCTTTCACACAGAAGTGGAGGTAAAGCCAGAGTCAGACCCCTTGTGGTCACCATACCACACTCACAAGTTGAGAGCTCTGGGGGAATTTCAGTCGCCATTGGTCACAAGACTACCAGGTTCGATTCCCTTCAGGTCGGGAATTTTAACCATAATTAATTAATTCCGCTGGAAATGGGGATGGATGTATGTGTCGTCTTCATCATAATTTCATCCTCATCACGACGCGCGGGTCGCCTACGAACGTCAAATCAAAAGACTTGCATCTGGCGAGCCGAACTTGTCCTCCGACACTGTTCAACCCTTGTTCCGTTTCTCTTCGGGGTCGGGTATGAAGTGAGATTAAACTGCCGCGGCAGTTTTTTATGACCGGATGTCCTTCCTGACGTCAACCTCATCAGAAGATTTAATGGGATGAAATGAATGGCGTGATATAGCTTATGATAGTAGAAAGAGAGAGGGTGAAACCCGGTCCGGGCACACAACCTACTCTTGTCGAATAGCAGCAAGCTTAAAGTCCCCATCCGACAGACGACTCACCATCAACAGCGTCATATGTCCTCACCCCGTATGAGCACTTCGGAGAGGTTTGGAATTCAATACAAGCTTTTGGCACGCAATCTAATGATTAAAAAGTGTATACCATCACCTGCCCTACCCTTCCAGCCAACATTCTGATGGTGAACACTTTTTCGAGCAACGGGGCTCGAACCGGCTAACCACTGTGTCAGACCGTTTAATCTTCAACACCTTAACGATCGTGGCCACGAGGCGGGCTAACTTGTCCTCACACACTCCCGGCACCAAAAGCCGTATGCCTTTTCATTTACCTCTTATGATAGGTATAGGATACCGTGGATGAAAAATTTTACCTCTCCCACGAATAGAGATGGGAAGGCAGAAAATGAACCGTGGGTGCTTTTATATGTCCCTTAGACAAACAAAATTATAATTTTCATTAGCTCTTTCTTTCTTAATCTTCTTCCCCTCCAGAGTTGACTTTTCCCTCGGACTCAGCGAGGGATCGCACCTCTACCGCCTCAAGGTCAGTGTCCTGGAGCTTCACCTGCTATGCTGAACAGGGGCTTTGGTGGGGGATTGAAAGCTTGGAAGGGATAGACAAGGAAGAGGGAAGGAAGCTGCCGTGGCCTTCAGTTAGGTGCCATCCCGGCATTTGCCTGGAGGAGAAGAGGGAAACCACGGAAAACCACTTCCAGGATGGCTGAGGTGGGAACTGAAGCCACCTGTACTCAGTTGATCTCCCGAGGCTGAGTGGACCCCGTTCCAACCGTCGTACCACTTTTCAAATTTCGTGGCAGAGCCGGGAATCGAACCCAGGCCTCCGGGGGTGGCAGCTAATCACACTAACCACTACACCACAGAGGCGGACATTTTCATTAGGTACTGAAAATTATACACTCAATTAGGGAGATTGTTCATTATGAGTGAATAATTAGTGATGAAATATTGTGGCGTTGATCAATGTCGAGGTCTTTAGTAGTCCACATCCACTCCAGATTATTTATCCAACTAGTCGCTCGCTTTAATCCCAAGCAATTTCTCTGGCCACTGTGCTTCCAACCTGGAGTTGTAGTGAACAAAAAGTTGACAGAGGAGCTTAAGTAAAGTGGAGCAAAAAGTAGCCTCGCTCCTCCATCCCAATAGCTCCACTTAGTCCGAGCATTATCTTCCAAATGTCATAGTCCTTTCATTAAAACAACAAATTCCCCGTCTAAAAATGAGAAAACTCAGAAAATATGGCGAAGCGAAGAAACAAAGGGAATTAAGACGTTAACTTGAAAACTTGACGAATAACAACATAAAATCAGAGATGGAATGTTTACATGGAGGAGAATTCTTTTTGGCTGGAATCCATTAGAGAAGATGGACGTTCTTTAAACAAAAACAAAAATGTGGTCATTCCGTAAAAAGGAAAAAAAGTGAAAACCCTAGTGACTGAAGCACATTTACTCAGATCTGGTGAAGGGTACTTCTGGAAAAGGATTACATCTAGATGACACAGTATATTCATTAAGTGCACTCTACCTTGTCAAGTCTTCCTAAATTTGCAAAGTTTTAGGTATGACGTAGAATCTGCATGAGCTTTATCATTTATAACTGTTCCATCTTCATATATAGGAGTTTATTCATGGTAAACGTTTTTACTAATTTTCATTAAAAACAGACAATATCTTTTTTGCTTCATAGGATATACAGAGGAACTGCAAAACAATACCCTACCTGCCATTTTTGACAAGTTTTACCGAACATATTAGGATAAGAAATGTTAGATAACTACTTGGCCTTGACCTTATAGGAATGATTAGTTGGTTTTATAGAATACGGCTTGAACGTAGACTAACTGAAAGAAACGTTGTTTACAACTCTGACTCTAACCTCTTGGCTACGTGTGTCTCTGTAGCATATTCACAGCAAGGTGGCGAGGTGTACTACTGTCTACTTGAGACCCACCACGTGGTGAGGAACTTCTACCCCGTCAACGAATACATCTTCCACAGGCATATCTAAAATATATCATCGCATATTTCGGGGTCAAATATGTAGAATCCTTCAACCAAAATTAGAAAGTATAAAGCACAATTGTCGACTGCTCGACTTCAAAATATGGTCTACATGCCAGATCATACAGAAAACTACGCCTAGAGATGTGATTTGTTCGTCCCTGAGATACCGTGATACGTGAGTAAAGAGTTAAGGGCATAGTGATGATGACCTCTGTGTACTTCCTGTATGGATAAATTATGTCTGGTACACTGTATCACTTTGGTGTATGCACCAGCTGGGCTAGGATTGGAAAGAACTTGTGCGTGGGGTTGAATTAATTAGGTTATATATCATTTAATAACAGAAGTAACGGAAAATTACTTCCATGGTGGCCCATCTGTCTGATAAATGAGTGAACGGATATGCATGTCGATAATAATGAAGGCAACATGATTTCATAATTTATTGCGATTCGTGTGTGTACTTCACTAGCACTCCAGCAGATGACTTAAATTGTGCCTCTGATACCGACTGGATTCTAACTGACATATTTATAGTTATAAAGGACGAAATTGCGGCCCAAGTAACTGATTTTTTCAATTTCATTGCAAGGCCAGTGTGGAAACGATTTCGTTTCGCAGAATACTATCACAGTACACTATACACTTCAATCTAATTAATAAATAATATTTGTTTCACTCGAATTTCGTCCCGTAGGGAGATCCTTAACGTGCTGAAAGTCAACGACTCATATGCTTCGAAAGGATACTAACGTCAACAAGATAATTATTAATACTTCCATCATAATTATTACACGTTAATGATTTAGTGAAAAAGTCAAGGGAATTCACTAATGACAAAACTTTAAACTCAGACTTCGGAGAATATGGAACCAAGATTAGTTGAACCAGAAAATAATGTTAAAAGCCCCGCATTCAGTATAAGAAGAACATGCCCAGTTACTTATGTATTAAAATGACCAATGACGGCTAGAGTAGACAGAAAAAGATACGTAGACAAACCCAGGCATGGGAGGCCTTTCTTAAATAAATTTGATCATTTCACACACAGAGATATGCGTATAAACCCAGATAATGCCGATGTCCTTCCAAAAGGATATGTGCAGAGGTGTAAATATATTCATTTATTTTATGTGTTCAAGTATTGACTGAATTCGCTCCTGTTTTTCTTGCCTGCACAACGTATTCTAACAGAATAGCCGCACAGTGCAGCTCATTGTTCACTCATATTTTTCGGAAGTAACTTAAAAATAGAGACTTGCTAAAAAAATGGATGAATTGACACACCTAGTCGTAGATGGGTGAGTAGATTTGCTTAATGTTCGCATTACTGGTAGAAAGTATCAATGCTATGGCATCTCAAAAGGTACCTTGAACAGACTAAATGGTCATACGGGATTGCATCCTTCCGGAAGGACGTCAGGCGTTAACCACAGCACTTCAACTGCATAGCTTCTGGAAGGAAAATTTTCTTCTATTCTTTATGTGAGCGAAATATAGGCCTATCAACTACAGCGCAATTATTAAAATGTAAGTCTAGTTCATTTCTCCTGGTGTGGGAGACCAAGCAACAAATATACGTCATGGTTTGAGCCATGTCAGGGAGCTGACACACTGCCGCATAAATACTGTATTCTGAAAATGGTAGGTTACGCTGCTATTATGATGTATGTTTACCAGTTGACTCCCAAACGGAACTATTTCGACAATTTTTTGACATCAGTACCCCTTCTGAAATACTTTCGCAAAATAAATTGGTACGATATGGACTTAATGAATTAGCAATGACTGTGACATAATACGGAATATGACATGAAAAAGGAATCCTTGAGGAACTTTCGACTTCAGATTTCATATCAATAGCTACATGGAATGTCACCGCGTGGGTGCTGCGGCAACTAACTTTGACACTATCACTCCAATTCATAAAGTGACACGATATTCACAGCAGCAGAAGAAATGGATACAAATTAACCAACCAAGTCTCATAGAGAACTGTAACAAGCACATGGGTGGTACTGATCAAGCAGATCATAACATTTCTCCCCATCGGGTGTCGACCAGAGGAAAGAATATGTACTTTCCCACAATAGCACATTGCGTGATGTAGCACAATACAGTGCTCGGCAGTTGCACCAAGATGATGGAGGTAGAATAGATCACCTGGCATTTTGCCGAGAAATTGCTACACCCATCCTAGAATCAAATCACCACATTGTTTGACCAGAGGAAGGCCATATAAATAATTGATTCCAGATGTATGATAGGACAGTTTGTGGCAGACTGGCTTACAAATACATTTACACCGAGCTCGATAGCTGCAGTCGCGGCCAGTATCCAGTAATCGGGAGACAGTGGGTTCGAACCCGACTGTTGGCAGCCCTGAAGATGGTTTTCCGTGGTTTCCCATTTTCACACCAGGCAAATGCTGGGGCTGTACCTTAATTAAGGCCACGGCCGCTTCCTTCCCATTCCTAGGCCCATCGTCGCCATAAGACCTATCTGTGTCGGTGCGACGTAAAGCAAATACAGTAGCAAAAGAATACATTTACCAAAAAATTAAAAATAATCAACTTCACTGCTGTTACTGCATGAAGAACATCATGACACTGTGTGAAATATTAGGGAGCTATCCCTCCATGCTTCATGTTTTATTCAGTATCACATTGGAGACTGACTCAGAGGTAATTTTAATTGCACAATTGCTGTTATTCCCACAAACAGTTTAAAGCATGTATATTGGGCTGACGTCCTTCCAGAAGGAATTGTTGGTTTTCGAAAACCTTTTGACAGAAAAATGTGAAACAAGGTTCACTGTGTCCTTTTGTATGTTTTTGAGTATTTTGTTTAAAAATATAAAGTGGATGCTAACAAAAATAATTCAGCCTTATTTGGTTTAAAGAGGTGTTTGTGAAGATTTTTGTGTAGAGCATGGTACTCTATGAATGTGAATCATGGACAATACCTGGTGCAGAGGGAATGACACTAAAAGCTTTCATGTACTGCAGTGCAGAAAAATGTTGAAAGTCAAATGGTCAATAGAGTCACAAATTAAGTTGTAATGAATCATATTGGTGAAAGGAGACCAATTTAACGGAATTTAAAGAATACAGTATGCGTCAAACAAACAGTAATGAAACTACAAACACGCTCTGAACAGCAATGGTATGGTTTCTAGTGCCGGGAGTGTCCGAGGACAAGTTCGGCTCGCCAGATGCAGGTCTTCTGATTTGACTCCCGTAGGCGACCTGCGGGTCGTGATGAGGATGAAGTGATGATGAAGACGACACATACACCCAGCCCCCGTGCCAGCGAAATTAACCAATTAAGGTTAAAATTTCCGACCCTGGCGGGAATCGAACCCGGGACCCCTGTGGCCAAAGGCCAGCATGCTAACCATTTAGCCATGGAGCTGGACGACATTATAACATATAAGATTACGACGGTAACACGTATTTAATAGTGTTTATAGTCAAATTATGCACCCTCGCATTTCCCATAACGGTCGTCCAGATCATCGAATATGTTCATGAATACACTTTGCCAATAAAACACAAAAAAGAAAATGGCTGTTCCCTCTTCTCCTGTAATACCCCTGTGAATTCCCCCAGTGGTTTAAAACAGTGAAATATATCAAAATAAATTGTATCCTTTGAGTGACTCGTGATTTTAAGCTATATCCTTACAATATTTCAGCCCAATCGGTCCAGTAGTTTCCGAGTATGTCGAAAAAAGAACCAGACATACAAACAAGCAAATAAGTAGGCTTACACCATTTCATATATTTTAATGGTAATTAATTCCAAACAATGGTTTACCTACCAATTCCTCTTGACCTAAGTTTCGGGTGCCTCTGTGGATGAGCGTAGGGTGGTCTATTCTAAGTTTGTGGGTTAAATCCAGGCCATAGTACTCCAGTTTGTAAGGCAAGATAAATGAATTCACATCGTTGTTGAGGCGTTAAGAACGTAAAAATTTGTAGGCAGATCGCCGCCAGGGAATAGATAAAAGTAGAGACAAGATTTATACGTTTGTAGAGGAGGTTGGTTCATTTAGTTTCAACAGGAATGGGCATCAGATGAGGAGAAAGGCATCTAAAATAGGACAGAACACTGTTTAAATAAGTATTGTCACAAAAGAACCTTCTGTAGTGATTTAGTTAAGCTACTCCTGGCCAAAGAAATATACATAGGCTGTCACAGTGTAGATCTCTGTTTTTGATATTTTTCTATGTTATATTATTTTATTTTAATTCAGATCCAAATCGTTTTAATTGTGATTTCTTTCAATTGCAAATTAATTGTATGCTTAAATTTAAATTAGGCCTACAATTCAATTTAAAATTGTTATTGAATGACGTAGTATGTATAAAATAACATAATTTCTTTTACTGTAATAATATGATGTTAGACGTACACTAAATAATAAACATATAAATAAATGACACATAAATGGTGCAAAATACTTGAAGTGGATAAATAATTTATTTCTCAAGTCACAACATGGAGAAAATGAAGGATCATACTTCATGGTTTACAGTCTTGAAAAAGCATCTTAAACTTGATACAGATATAGATGCCTGAATTCCAGTTACATTTTAGCATTGTGAGGACTTTGTAAGATAGGAAAATATGGTGCAAGGACAGAAAAAGTGCATGCAAGGTAGTTCTAAATTACCCTTTAAAGTCTTCCTACGCTAAGTAGTTCTAAATCACTGTATTCAGTACTTATATTCTAAGTAGCTATAAATCATTGTTTCCAGCACTCCTTTACGCTACGTAGATCTAAATCACTGTATTCAGTACTCCTTGGATACATAAGCATCACCCAGTGCTAAATATTCAGGCCATTGAATTACTTCCAGCCTTTTAGACGAATGAAGGACAGACTCTCTCTCGATACTAGCTGTAACATTTGATTCAAGTTCTGTTAATTTAAGAGGAGTTGCAATCTCCCATATCACCACTGTTAAAATTTACAAATGTATACCTTTGAAACTTCTGCAGTTTCTGCACATTTTAATCTCGCGTCAGTCTATCAATCACAGTCAGAATCAGTCAACACTGATCTTTTTTTAAGGCTCTCACCCACGTGACCGTTTCCTTATAATTTGTTTAGCAATCCTTTTCTTAAATGACATCAAAGAATTTTGAAATGTATCAAATATCTTCTTTAGTAAATTGTCCCAATCCCTAAATCGTCTTCCCATATAAGATTATTATCCCCAATTTACCTCATGAAATTATTAAGCCTGTATTTGTCATCTAACCAGATGTAAGTGATTTCGGTTTCTCGACAAAGATTCCTGTTTTCAATTAAAGACATTATTGAGAGGAATACATGAGGTATTTTTAAATTATTTATACAACTTTCAGAGGAACGTACATAACAATGAAACAAGGAGACAAGTCGTAATATTCATAGGTCCGGAGACCGACAGTTTCTGCGATATGACATAGTCACTTTTGCAACAGTTACAACATTGTACATGCATTATGTTTCAGGAACCAGGCCCCGTATCGGATGTCAAGTACGCCCAAATATGAGACAGATGTCGGCCATCCCGTAGTTAGAAAACGTTCCAAGTACCACTAAAACTAAATTTACTGCCGCTACACATGCAAGAAGACGCCATTAACATCAAACGAGGATCTTGAAATATAAAGCATGAACAAGGTTTTAAAGTCTTCAAATGTGATTTCTTAAAATCTAGAAAGTGGTTCATTTCCCGACCTATGTATATTATGGAATTTCTGCGTGTTTAAGTATCCTATACATATCTATTAAGATATTACCGGTATTTATGAACACTTCGTGTCACATAAATGTGTCTACTTCAGGCGGTAAATAAATCTTCCTTACATTTTTGGTCCAACGCTTTCTTTCAGTTGCTACATATTAATAAAGTACTGAATATATCTGTTAATACAGGCTTACTCTGCCTTTAACATATTCCTATCTATTCTCATAAAGTTTCATTTCCGTTAAATCTATGTTTTTCTAGCTTAAAACTTTTAAATAGAGGCGATTCCATAACCAAACAACTTTATAATGATCTCAAAGTAAATTTTTCCGGACCTCAGGAGCAAAATAGCATGCCGTTTTTCTACATCACAAATACACGGTGTCACAAAACTTAAATTCCCGAAAATGTCAAACTTTATCAAACTTCACTGGATTTCGATATAAACTACAAATCTCGCTTACCTAACTGCTGAAAGCATTATTATTATTATTATTATTATTATTATTATTATTATTATTATTATTGAATGCGTCGTTATTTGACTTTACCACACTTATAATGGTTATTTTATCGTTATTATTATTATAACTTTTACTGGCCCGAACAATATTTCATTGGTTTCCATTGTAATAATTAACTTCACTTTTTTTTAAGAAATTTAATCACAGTTTAACATCTCACGTGTTGACCTAAATAACATACAATGTGACTCTACAATAGAATAACGACAAGATACATCATCGTCGTCGCAACATACTTTCTTCTACAATGCCACATATACAACGTGATGCTCTGATTTATTAATTAATTTTACTTTCGACGATGCCGAAATATAAATATTATATGCCAGAAAAATGAATGATACAGGTTCTCCACCAATCAGAGTTCAGATTTTCATTATGATACAGGTTCTCTACCAATCAGAGTTCAGATTTTCATTATGATACAACTCTTTGACCAATTAGGTAAGTATAGCATGGGCAGTTATTGGTTTGGAGAAGAATAAAAAACCTCCAGAAGTTTGCAACACCCCATCCTTCTTTATAAATTACTAAAATGGAAAGATCACCGTCCAAAATGTTGACATAAATAAACTGGGGAATATGGGAAAAGAAATAGCACTGTACCTTAATCTCCCCAACTCGAACTTGTACTCAAGGCATTGCTTTCGTAGGGTACTTTGCCTTTATTACATGCATAAATTTTGAAACGTTATAAAATATTGTACTAACAATTAACGAAACCTGCATCATTCTCAATGAAACGATTTTCACCATTTCTACACTTGTTTAAGTACACATGGAACGACAAGGCGCGCTAACCGTTTCATGGCTTTACACGCATAAAATCCCGGTTTAATTCCGGGTTTAACCAGTTTTGAGATTTTTATTCGGTGTATGCCAGTACAAACGTTATCCAGATTAAGTTTTGAAACTTTTAAATCCAAAATGTCCAGTAATTTAAAAAAAATCAATATTGCACTTTGTTCAGTAAACTTAACTGTCAAGCAATATCTCGACAGAAATTTATGAATATTAAAAAAAATTGAGATATAATTATCGTTGAACATAAACAGTCGCTCGCTTTATAAACATACTCGTGTCTTAATTATTGCCATTTTAGGCTTGTTGCATAATGTACTATAAAGGAACAAGCATTTACATCTTTAACTACAAAAACATAATATTTGAATTAGACAGACCTCTCATTGTGCCGCATGACGTTGCGTTATCTTGGTTTCATCTTGCAAGCCGGCAACCTCTGAACTTAGCCCCTCATAAGGGTAGGAGGCATTCTTCGCTTAAATACTACTTTATCAATACATTGATTCTGCACTCGTCTTGAAGCAACACACATTAATTTTCTTGAAATAATTAACTGAGCGATAAATTTCATTAGAGGCATATACACAAAATTTAAACCACACAATCCCTTATCGAGTATTCAACTATTCCAGTTTGTGGAAAATTCCCACCTCCTCTTCACCAGATGTTCCACTGATGTGAATGATCGTGAGACGAAGGACTCCAACAGTCCTCCCTTGCAGATTATCAAAATAACCATGTCCGCAATAATTCAAAAGAGCTATCTATGACTCTGCTGTCTCCCTACGCAGAAGTTCAGGAGTCCTACAAATATAAACATATGATATGCCCACCTACCAGTATGGATGCTGTAAATACAATGTCTCAGTATCTAAGTTTCTTCACTCCTCATTACCACTTTGTAAAATGTTCATCTCTCAATCCAACTGGATTTTGAGATTCCCCAGTCTATCTCATATACCTTAATTTTAGAATTCCTCCTCTTGATATCACTCGACGTAGGTTCACCCACTCGGACAACTGAATGATGACTGACTGTCTTGCATGTGGAGGGGGTATTTTATGGATTCTCTAGAGACGCGGTGCGTTGCATTATCCACTAGTGTGCAATCATTTCATTCGATGACTGGTGGACCGATTTCTTTGAGACTCACCCAAGAGATTCCGCCTATCTTTCCAGTCACGATGGTGCTGTTCGCTGATTTTCCCCGCTTCTTTAATGGGCGTATTCATTTCGTGCACGGTGGTCCCTGCGCATTTTGACCGTATGTCCCTGACACGTATAAATCCCCTCTGCCGGGATGGATGCTAACTTCTCTCCATGTATATTTAAATACGTTTCCACCCTGTGAAATTAGCTTCATCAAATGTTTCCAAAAATTCTTAACTAATTATTTCTTTGCTAATGACAATGCCGAATTTTATTATTAATTACCCGAGGTCTTCCGAAATTTTCCGACGTCGTTCGATATTTTGGGGGATCGCCTCCTGCCGTGAGTTGACAAGCCAAGGAACACAAGGTGAACTTGCATTAAAAGTAATGGTAGGCGTTTTTCTACATCTCGCAGTTGGCATTTCATCAATATACAATTATGGCCTCAATACAGTAAATATTAGATTAGGAAATGAATTCTTGAGTAGTAAAATAACTAATGACGATAGAAGTGAAGAGAACACAGAATGCAAACTAACACAGGGTAAAATGATAAACTTCCACAGGAATTAGAAAGGTGTTTTGAAGACATCCGTATGGAAGTGAAACATGGACACTAACTTGCTCAGAAATAAAGAGTAAAGAAGCTTTTGAAATTTGGTGTTAGGGAATAATGCTGAAGGTTAAATGGGTAGATAGAATCGCGAATTAAGGTTTACTGAGTTGAATTGGTGACAGGAGAATGAGTTGGCGAAATTTCACAAGAAGAAGGGATAGAATGATAGGACAAATTATTAGACACCCATGACTTGTTTAGTTGGTTTTTTAGGGAAGTGTAGACGGTAAGAACGGTAGCGGTAGGCTAAGGTATGAAAATGACAAATAGATTACATTAGATGCATGATGTAGTAGTGACGTAGAAATGAAAAGATTAGCACACGATGGAGAGTTGCATCAAACAAGTCTATGCACTGATGACTGAAACATCATGTATTGCCTGTAGCCTACCACACATACAACATTTGATTCTAGAGTAATATTTGAATCAAATGATACACCGATTAAACAACAAAATTATAATTTATTTTATGGGAGGAACACCTTACAATCCCAAAATTGACCATTTTTGAATTCCGGGACATATTATGTGAAATTTCAAGTCCCTAGTAATTGTATTTCAGAATGAATATGGAGCAGCTTGTATGTTACTGACGCAATTTAGGGAAATTGATCGTGCTATCTACAGAAAATTAGTTTCCAAAACTTCTGATAACATTTCATTACGTGATCAGATGATAACAGAGAAGACCTTTTAATGAGCACGTATTGCGTGTCAATAATGAATGCAATTTTCAATAATGGAAATAAGAGTGAATTCTTTCCCAAGTGCATTGCAAAACTAGAAATACGATAATTCGTCTACTTTTGTGGATGCTAATTGCGATTGAGAACTATGCTTTAATGATGAGCGTCATTCAACAGGTTTACGTCATATTATTACTGCATCATTATGTGCTGATGACTATTGTGTGAACTGAGCCGCATTCATTAAGTATATAGCATCGTATTCAATTTGTTGTGCACTACTGAAAAGGGGCATTCTTCCAACAAAATCGAACACAGGATACTCATTGATTCAATTAATGATACATAAAACATATTGTGTTGTGTGACAAGGTAATGGTTAATTTCTATAATACCGGGAAAAGTGGCCATGCGGTTAGGGGTGCGCAGCTGTGAGCTTGCATCCGGGAGATAGTGGGTTCGGATCCTACCGTCGGCAGCCCTGAAACGTCAAAGGCCACGAAGGGCATGACAATGGGAGACTCGTAAAACTTAATACCAGCGGGGTCGGAAAAGAACAAGAGTTGACCAAGGAAGGTCGGATAGGATAGATGAAAGTGAAGAGCCCGACGCAAGTAAGTCGAAGCAATGCCAGGCTCAGCTCACATGGTAAGATCCATTTAACCAAGGTGAAAGCACCTGGATTCACTTTAGTCACATTTTATGGCAGGCAGGGTATATCGTGGATGTATTCTACCGTCCCTTACAACTGGGGGATCTATTACAACGAAGACATTGTGATTCTTGTTTTAAGACGAAGATCTCGCTAAATTATTTTCATTATTAAGTAATAGAGGCTTACTGCCTTTTAATATGACCGGCGAATAGAGGGACTCTTCCTTTCGAAAGTTGCCTGCAGTTTAGATTTTACAGTTCGGTTTTCGTCGCACCAACACAGATAGGTGTTATGGCGACTGTGGGAGAGGAAAGAGATAAAATAAGTGGCTGTGGTCTTAACTAAGGTACAGCCCCTGCATTTGCCTGATGGGAAGTTGGGAAACCGTGGAAAACCATACTCAGGCCTACCGACAGTGGGGTTCAAAGGCACTATCTCCCGAATTCAAGCTGACAGCTACGAGAAAATGATCTTCAGAGCACTTCTGCATCTCCAGGAATTTCAAAAAATGCCTGCCTTATCTGCCTTGGGTTCTGGGCTTTTCTAATTCAATCTTTCAAAACTATGCTGACCTTGCAACCTACTAGAAGCACTTAAGCCGTGTTAAAGATTGATACTTTTGGAACTACTGTTTTCTGTTTAATGTCCCTCACCCATCACCTGACAATGTTTGAAAGGAAGATCAGGTAAGTCTCTCATATCGATAAACACACTAGCTGAGAAGATGTGAAATAGGAGTTCGGCGATCGGGGATTCAAAGTGTCGGCACTCCGCTGGTCATTTAGACAGTGATATTCTCCAGAGAGTTCCTGTACTCATTTTATTCCCGTACTCCTTCCCCAAGACTTTGTCCAAACCATTCAGCAATTTCTCCAAAACTTCTGCAGCCTCATACAAAATAACAATAATATCCACAAATCTCAGGGTTTTGACTTCCTTTCCCTGGGTTGTGATTCCCTTCCCGAATTCCTCTTTGGTTTCCTATACCAGTCGTTCTATACTAACAGTGAAAAGGAGGGGGTGGAGGAAAACTGCAGTCATGCCCCACTTCTTTCTGGATTGCTACTTCTTTTCTAAAACCATAGATTATTATCACAGCAGACTGATATTATACACGTTAGAGACAATCCTTCGTTCTCCGTATCTGATCACGATCACCTTCGGAGTCTCAAATAGCTGGGTCCAATCGACATTATAGAATTCATTTTCTAAATCTACGAATGATATTTACGTGGTCTTGTCTTGTCTTTCTAAGATCAGATGTCAAGTCAGGATTGCATCACGCGTTCCTTCTGAGCTAAAATGATCTTCCAACTCAGTTTCAACTTGTATTTCGATTCTTATGAAAATAACAAGGATAACATTTATGTAGGCGTGAGATACTGAATTAATGGTGCGATAGTTTTCACTTCTCTTGCTCATTCATCTTACACACTAAATGCAATAACCTCGCCATGCTGGTTTCTCCCAAGGCAGTCAGTAATTATAAGGGTATGTATTTAATTCCACGTGGCTTGTTCCAATTTAGGTCTCTCAAAGCCTGTCTAATACGGACTTAAAAATTGGGCCTCCTATTTCATCAGCATCATTAAACAGCCTCTTCTTGTTCCAGAACCATATCATTTACTTCCTTACCTCGATACAACCATTGGATATGTTCTTGTCTTGTTTCTGCCTTGTCTTCTTTTCCTAGAAGTGGTTTTCCATCTGAGCGCTATATACACCTAGTTTTCCTTTCTTAGAAGATTTATTTGATTTTCCCTTTTGCAGCATCTACCTTTCGAGGACCATACAACCTTCAACATCCTCATCATCCTTGCATTTCTCTTTCACTCATTCTTCCTTAGCTGTCCTGCACTTTCTATGAAATTTATTCTTTAATTGCCTGTATTATATTCTGACCTCCTCAATTTTTCATTACTGTACTTTCATCGTTCGTCAGTCAGGTCTAATATCTCCTGAGTTATCTCTTGTTTCCTAGTTGATCTTTATTTTCTTCCTAACATTTCTTCAGCAGCCTGTCCGTTCTTCCTCTCTTGTGTTTTCTTGGGCTTTTTTATTTAGTAATTGTGCAACATCTTCCTTGAAACAATTCCTCACACTCTTTTCTTTTAACTTGTATAGATTCCACCTCCTTGCATTTCTTTCTTCATCATCTTCAGATGGCATTTCATGCAAACCAACATTTGATTTCTGAATATCTGCTTAATCATAATGAAGTCTATTTTTTTTTTTTTTGCTAGGGGCTTTACGTCACACCGACACAGATAGGTCTTATGGCGACGATGGGATAGGAAAGGCCTAGGAGTTGGAAGGAAGCGGCCGTGGCCTTAATTAACGTACAGCCCCAGCATTTGCCTGGTATGAAAATGGGAAACCACGGAAAACCATTTTTAGGGCTGCCGATAGTGGGATTCGAACCCGGATGCAAGCTCACAGCCGCGCGCCTCTACGCGCACGGCCGAAGTCTATTTAATACCCTCCACTGTCTTTAGGTCTTGTCCATGTATACAACCGTCGTTTGTGGTGTTTGAACCAAGTATTAGCAAGGACTCAACAATGATCAATGCAAAATTCAACCAGCCGATTTCCTCTTTCTTTTTTTCCAATCCGAATTATCCTACTGTATTACCATATATTCCTTGACCTACCACTGCATTCCCTTCTCTCATCGCAGTTTCTCGTCACGTTTTATTTATTGTACTTTGTGTATTCTTTCGGTTTCTTCACCATCCGCGGAACTTGTAGGCATTTAGCCCTGCACTGTTGTGGTTGTCATTGGCTTGGTGTCTATCTTGACAACAATCCTTTCACTATGCTGGTCGTAGTAGCTTTCCCGCTGACCTATTTTCTTATTCATTAATTAACAAACTCTTGCCTTTCCCCTGTTTGATATTGTGTTGAGAATTCTGTAGTCTCCAGACAAAAGATCCCGCTCTTCTTGCCAACATACTTCACTTATTCCAACTACCGGTACATCTAACTTTAGTCTATCCATCTCCCTTTTCAGATTCTCTAAACTAACACAACTATTCACACTTCCACCATTCTACGCTCCGATGAATGTCAGTATCCATCTTCCTGGCAGTTTCCGCTCTCTTGTAGTCCCATCCGGAGATCTGAATGGGGGACTATTTTTCCTCCGGAAAATATTTCCGGGGAAGAAGCCATGATTAGTCTATTATACAGTGAGACCTGCATGTCCTCGGGAGTTAGTTACGGCTACAGTCTCCCGTTGCTTTCAGTCGTGTAGCAGTATCCGCACAGCTAAGCCATGTTAAGTATTTTTAAAAGGCTGTACCTTCCGAAAGGACACTACTCCCCTTTTGAAGAATAATTTGTTAGTCTGGTCTTTCGGCAAATAACCAACCGATATGGTTGCACCCATAGAGTTAGTAAATGACTCACTAGAGGTAGCATTGGCGCCACCGTCTACGAGAGAATCACTGTAGCGACCGGTGCATGTTGACATCGCAGGTGTTTGGCAAAAAGCTCACTCCGCTGTACACATCAATGTAAATCGGGGCCTTTTAAAACTGTGTGTATATACATAAGGTTTAAAATTCTTACATGTAAATATTCTCAGATACTACAGTATTCTTGCGATGCTTCTCTCCAGTAAAAAAGAAAGCCCAAAAACCATGAATACAGGACTAAATGCGTAATTTAATAGGACGGTGTTCAGGTGCAGTTAAGTAACACAAAATCAATTTACTGCTCGTATTAAGTCTTCTAACAACATACGTTTGGAAGGAGGGCTTGTGTATTTCGCTATTTTTTGTGTAAATGACCAGAAATTTGGTATAATTCTGCCCAACGACCGAAAATGTCCTCTCTCGCACGAAGCGGATAAGCGAATTTTTAGGTCTAAAAACGTTGGAGAGATTTTAGGGTGAAGCAGACAAAATAGTATCATCGCTGATCGCTGGTTTAGACCGTAGCTTTCTGAGCTCAAGTTGGCAGGTTAGAGCCTGGCTCAATCCGGTGATACTTGAAAGTGCTCAAATATGTCAGCCTGTTGTAGACAGATTTAGCAGCACATGAAAGAACTCTCGTGGGAAAAAAATGTTGACACCTCAGCATCTCCGAAAACCGTGCAAGTGCTTAATGGGACTTAAAGCCATTGTTATTATTATTATTATTATTATTATTATTATTATTATTATTATTATTATTATTCTTTCGATGTCTTCTAAACGTGATTTCAAGTGGAAATATGACACTCGGTTGTGGTTTCAGCCTATTATGGAGTTTTTATTTAGTTTTCTGAAATGCTTGATTTGCTTTAAGATTTTAACTTTTAAAATGATTTCCGTTAATGAAAAAGGAGATTGGTAAAATTTTTAGGCCTAAAAACGTTGGAGAGATTTTAGGGTGAAGCAGACAAAAGAAGACAATTGAAAAAATACTTAAAATATTGTTTTTACAATTTGATTCACATCGCACCGACACAGATAGGCCTTATGGCGATGATAGGATAGAAAAGGGCTAGGAGTAGGAAGGAAGCGCCCGTAGGCTTAATTAAGTTACAGCCCCAGCATTTGCCTGGTGTGAAAATGAGAAACCACGGAAAACCATCTTCGGGGCTGCCGACAGTGGGGTTTGAACCCACTATTTCCCGAAAGCAAGCTTACAGCTGCGTGGCCCTAACCGCACGCCAACTCTCTCGGTCAATAATTCATTATGCTTGTATATAGTCCTATATGACATTTAAAGGAATAATAATATTGACGAAAGTAAGGGACTCAGATGTTCACACGGTGTTGTACATCTAGTCTCTATATTGTAAAAAAAAAATGGTAATGTATGAATGGGGACTGCTACACGTATTGTACGAAGGGAATTTAACAAACTGTATATACAGAAAACATATTCAATAGCTTTAAATAGGCCTACTATAAATACACACAAAAAGTGAGAAACGGACCACAATTCCAGGCTACCATGCACAACTTTTCTTACTTTCTTTTTTGTACCAATTCGCTTTACGTCGCACCGATACACATAGGTCTTATGATACCTATGGGACAGGAAATGGCTAGGAGTAAGAAGGAAACGACTGTGGCCTTAATTAAGGTACAGCCCCAGCATTTTCCTGGTGTAAAAGTTGGAAACCATCTTCAAGGCTGCCGACGATCTGCTGAATGCAAGTTGACAGCTACGTGACCGAAGTCTACAGCTACTCGCTCGGTATCATGCACTTGATTTTCCCGGATATTCGCTTGCAAAGGCATGGCCATTCAGTGAAAGGAAAATGTCATCGCTTATATTTCGTAAAATATTAATTTCAGTCTTCAAGGTAGGATTCAAAGAATCTCATTCACGCCGACAGGGGAATCAGTCGCGAAGTCAGTCCAAGTAGGTCAATTCACATGACAATAAGTATCACGCAAAGTATTATTTTATACGTACGGATATGAATTTCAAGGAAAATACCTGTGAAATGATATGCCATGGCCCTTTGTGAACCTCTCTATGCAGCAATAAGCTGCACAGGAGACTGGTATTTCCCTTCAGAGAGGTATATACTTCAATTTATCGGGAAGCTCCAGTAGCGACAGTGCCAAACAATCCAGCTTTTGCCAAACAGCGCGCTCGTTCAACTTCGCACGCGACTGCAGCGCCAATGCTACCTCTAGTGAGTCATTTACTAACTCTATGGTTGCACCTGCGGCTGGGCTATCTGCTTCACTGGATTGCACAAGGCTCCCCACCCCGGCAAGATCACACAGTTCGCAGGGAAGGGGATAAGCAATAGCTCCATTTAAAGTATGTAGGTGTAATCCTCCGGACATGTTTGAAACGTAGGAGAGGGTGCTACTCGTATAAATGAAAGGTTTGGAGACGATTCTGAAGATTTGTTCACAAATATAGATTTGTTCTCTCTACCTAGTACCTTTTCTAATGGTTTTCTTGCTATGAACTATTATGTAAAATTCGCGAGATCAGTTGGGATGTATCATTTAGGTAATGTGGGAAATTACACCATAACAAGAGATATATAAACCATTGTATATTATGGTGGTTGTTTTACTTCAAAGATACTGCTAGGCTTCACGTCTCTGTGCTCACCCGAAAAATGCTGCATGAAATTGGATGGAATGTCGTACCACATGACCATATCAACGAGATATTGTAATATGCAATTGTAGAATTCTCTGAGAGGAAATTCCTGTAAGTATGTTGAAGTTCTTCGTTTTCAAACCGGGAGGCTGGAAGAAATTTTAAACAAATGTGCTACTTTTCGGTAATACCAAAATAAAATTCAGCAAAGCAAGGAAAGCAAGTTAAAAGTTTCCAGTTTGATTTGAGCACCATGTAATATAGAGGGGATAATACTATCACTAAGTAGCGTCGCGCTTGGTACTGGAGTAAGCTGAGTGAAGTCATGGCCCATTGCCTCCCTAAAATTGGAGGTCTCTCTTTAAATTTCTGTACGTCTTTTAACAGGTTCAAACCCACGTTCATTCGAGTGAACCAGGTATGATATTGCCATCTCGATGAGGCAGTCTTCTGTTTCAGAACTATATATAAATGAATCGAACATCATGACTGTCATATATGCATCATATGAAAGTCCATGTTGGCGGAGAACTCATAAGCTTGCTGAACCCAAAATTCACAACCTATGTAAACTGAGTATGGTATTGAGATACCTCCGACAGTTGTTAAAGGACTGAGTTCCAGGCAAGAGGAGTCGAATGTGTAATCTGAAACTTAGAGGGAGAACTAGCCCGTGTATCGTGTTACTGATAATATTGGATTACCGGGAGCATGCTTCTGTGTGAGGCTGCTCTAGCTTGAGGTGAGTTATCTGGATACAGGGAGGTCATCAGGTGTGTTACATTTCTTCAGCTTAGCTAAAATGCATTTCATTACGAGAAATACTACAACGTTATTTCAACTCGCGGTTTGAGCCTTAGTTCCTCTGTACACTGTTACATTGACATTTACGTTCGTTAGATGGTAATCTTGCATTCAGATGAGAGTGGGTGTGAAACCTATCATTTGTAACCATGGAGATGTACTGTATTCCTGAAATGTCTTTGTTTTACGCCATAAAATGCTACTAACTTATTAGTTCCAACCATTTCCGCCGAGAACTAAGTTATTGTTGTGTTAATAAATAGCTGAGAGTAATAATTCGTTAAACATGTGCATGATATTATTCTGTTCTTGTTCATATTTTGAGCCTAGGGCAAATTGCGGGACATCAGCACCGTGCATTGTTTTGCATAGAGACTGTTATTATTGTTATTATTATTATTATTATTATTAAAAATACATCGCAAATGGGATATATCCCGGTGGCAATGATCACTTACAGTAGTGTGATAGTAAATTTAAGATAATTACACAACAACAACAACAACAACAACAACAACAACAACAACAAAAACAACAATAGTACAACATGCAATTCCATGGAAGGAAAATATTAGAAGGAATACTAGTATTTTAGCATTCTAAATCCAGCATCATCATGTACAAATTCACGATAATCTGTGATTGTTTACTGTGAAGTTCATATAACTTGTGATCAGCTTATTTAAAGAGGTTGCGGAATCCTCCCCGCGTCATTCCGTATTTTATTTCTGGTAGTTTATGATGATGATGTATTTTTTCAGAGGAATTTCATTCATTTCCGTGTCCTAGTCAATTACCATTTCGCCAATGAGTAGTGAGCAGCAATAGTATTTGCTTTAGTATTTGTCATCTGTTTTTAAAAACAATTGTCCTTCAGCGAGGAGCAGACCAGCAGGTGATCTTGCTCTTAAAATATAACACAGTCGTAGTGCACAACGTTGTTGTTGAACGTATTCCACTTCTTGGGGATGGTCTGTCAGAGTGAAACTCCCGTCCTCAAGTCTGTTCAAACCGGGCGAGTTGGCCGTGCGCGTAGAGGCGCGCGGCTGTGAGCTTGCATCCGGGAGATAGTAGGTTCGAATCCCACTATCGGCAGCCCTGAAAATGGTTTTCCGTGGTTTCCCATTTTCACACCAGGCAAATGCTGGGGCTGTACCTTAATTAAGGCCACGGCCGCTTCCTTCCAACTCCTAGGCCTTTCCTATCCCATCGTCGCCATAAGACCTATCTGTGTCGGCGCGACGTAAAGCCCCTAGCAAAAAAAAAAAAAAAAAAAAAGTCTGTTCAACGATTCCCAAATTTCGTATGGCAAGCTGTGACCTGATGTCATTTTCTCTAAGAGATGGATAACTGGGTCCTTGACTTCTGTCTTCCATTTCTCACGAGCTGCTTCTCGTTAAACTTTGAGGGCTGATACTCCCCTCAAAATGCTACTTCAAGACTTAAGATTACAGTTATAGGAATTCTAATCTGTTCATCAAGGTTTGCTGTTGTTGATAAACGTAGGGCTCTTCAGACACGGCAGTCAGTAGTTCCATGTGTGGCACTGTAGGTAACATGTGTGAATGTGATACTACAACACCACGCAGCCTGATTATTTTTGAAATAAGACAAATAATCTTGTAGATTATTATCTAAAAATAACCCCAAGTCAAATCACACCATGTGGCTAGCTGCAGTGATATGTCAGCCAAGTGGCAGCGAGATGACTCCTTCCTTGTCAAAAAAAATCTCAACTGACACACGTACATAAGTGTTAGCGCTTGATAGGATAGACCAGAATTCGTATCTCAACCAAACGCCTCTCAAACAAGACAGAGTAACACGAGATTAAGTCAATTTAAACACCAATTTGCACTTTTTATTGCAGAGGAACGTGAAAAATTATACATAATGGGACAAGCACTATTGAGTAAAAGCCAAATACCACGGATTAATCACGAAATCTCCAGATTCAAACGACGTAGAAATTCGGAACGAAGGTCCATTTCGGAAAATCCTTTCTTAATGCAACTCTAGGCCCTTTAGTACAATAGTATAGGCTAATATAGGTGAAGTATCGAATATATCGTAGAAGGACGAAACAAAGACTCATTTCAACCCTCACGGCGCGAGTAATTCGATTAGTCCCACAGGGGCCCCGAAAGCCATGTGTTAAGGCCCTAAAACCAACCATTTTGGAGATATTTTCGCCAGACTATTCCACTCTAGGAATCCGTTCAAGAAATGGCCGGATCTCATTTATCTTTCCGTCTGGAGAAAGACGTCTTTGCATATAAAAACGCAGCAAAATCATTAAATTAGGCCTCCTTAAAGATAAATATACATTTTCAAACCTTGAATGAAAATTGTTAGACGTAACCTTATCACAATGTATGGCCTACGAGTGCGCTGTAAAGTACATTGATATATGCTGGGAGATATCAAAACTAATTTGAAATTCCACGTGTTACTTTACAGTGGACTAGATAGCAACACGAATCTCAAATGATAAATGTAAAATTTCAACAACGAGGTTCAAGGGAAATGTATGTATATAGTATTACATTATTACATTCAAAGTACAGCTTTTTAGTGTAAATAATAACATATAAAGTAGTTTTGTTCCATGAAGTCTAGTATTTACAAACCCAGAATGTTTCTATTAAATATATATGTCCTTCTTAAAAGAACAAAATTCCACTGTACTCGCATGTGTCTAGCATTCAACACATTGCAATATAGGCAGTTTAAAAGACATTCGAGTTTAAAATATTAGGTGCGTCGCCCTATAAAATTAGACACTATTAAAATGGTAACTGAAATACCAAGAAGATTTTTCTCGTTGCTTTACGTGCACCAACACAGATAGGTCTTATGGCGACGATGGGACAGGAAAGGCCTGGGAATGGGAAGTAAGCGGCCGTGGCTTTAATTAAGGTACAGCCACAGCATTTTCCTGGTGTGAAAATGCGAAACCACGAAAAACCGTCTTCAGAGCTGCCGACACTGGGGTTAGAACTCACTATCACTCGGATGCGAGCTCACAGCTGCGCGCTCCTAACCGCATGGTCAACTCGCCGGTCGAGAATAAATTTGTGTCATGTAAGTAAATATTTATTTAACATCTTAGATTTATTCACTACATATTCTTTGATACTCTGGGGATCAGTGATGGAGTATTGAGCTGCAGAACTCAAGATTACGGGTTAAAAATAGACAGGGGAAGTCAGTTTTTTGGAAAAGAGTCCATTCGATGCTCCAGGTCATGTGATGTCGTCATATAAAATATCTCTGATGACATATTTGGTGTTTATTCAGCTATGGAACGCTTAACAGAGATAAATTTATCTACTTTCTGTAAGAGCAGAATGAAACGAAGAAATTGACATGCAAGCAGTCTACCTAGGCATTTGGCATCAAATCAAAATGTCCACATACAATAGTGTCAAGGACATGCGGCTATTGCATTATTATTATTATTATTATTATTATTATTATTATTATTATTATTATTATTATTATTATTATTATTGTTGTTGTTATTACTTGACTTACCATTTCGTTATAGCGATCAATCCAATTTTAATAAGGACGGCTTTCATTGAAACTAATCACTTTCTCGTTTGGGAGTACTATACATTCGCACGTAGATTCTACCAAAAATGGATCATCGATTAAAATAAGTGATTTATTGAGATTTTTCTATGAAGCATCAAGAATTAAATTATATGAATCATATTATTAATTAAATTAAACTAGGTAAACTGATGAATCATTCGGGTAGCTTTCTCTGTGTTCTGCCCTATGGGTCACCCTTGCAATATACTTTGTTGGATAGGCTTATTTCTGCTTAAATTTATCGCATCCCATCAGAGTTCGTATGAGCGGTCTCCTCTGAGAGGCCACGGTATATAAAGCACCCGAATAAAAAACCATGAAAATCAATTTCATACGGGAGAGAGCGTACCGCGAGCTACCAATGCTGGCCACACGTCACTGATGGATCCACTTGAAGAGGCAGTCTCTCCAAAACCAATCTGGGTTGTGTCATGACCAGGAAAGCTTGCGGAACTCGGTCTGCTTCAGACATTGGCTCTCATGAAAACGAGTGATATCCATCATCACAATTTTTGATTGAAGCAAAGATTGTGTCTAACGATATGTGGTCAAGTTCAAAGAATATCAGACACAGCAAAAGCAAACGTACCTGAATAAATTGGATTTAATTCATAATAATTTCGATGTTTTCAAACTAACGAGTTGCGGCTATTCTCTTATCTGTATTCATGTTTGGAGAGATCCAGAATTTACCTGAAAATAATTTATTTTGATTATTTAGCGAATAACTAATGATGATGTCCGACTCGTTCACTGAATGGTCAGCGTACTGGTTTTCGGTTCAGAGGGTCCCGGAATTAATTCCCGGCCGGGCCGGGGATTTTAATCTTCATCGGTTAATTCCAATGGCCCGGGGGCTGGGTGTTTGTGCTGTCCCCAACATCTCTGAAGCTCACACACCACACATAACACTACCCTTCACCACAATAACACGCAGTTACCTACACATGGCAGATGCCGCCCAACCTCATCGGAGGGTCTGCCTTACAAAGGCTGCACTCCGCTGGAAATAGCCACACGAAATTAAAAACTAATGATGATAGAAGTGCACAAGCCATGTTCACAGATTCGACTATTTAGTAAATAACTATCGATGGTAAAAGTGCATAAATCAAGTACACAGTTAGCCATAACCTATGTAGAAAACACCGAGATCGATAGCTGCAGTCGCTTAAGTGCGGCCAGTGTCCAGTATTCAGAAGATAGTGGGTTCGAACCCCACTGTCGGCAGCCCTCAAGATGGTTTTCCGTGGTTTCTTATTTTCACACCAGGCAAATGTCGGGACAGTACTTTAATTAAGGCCACGGTCGCTTCCTTCCCACTCCTAGCCCCTTCCTGTCCCATCGTCGCCATAAGACCTATCTGTGTCGGTGCGACGTTAAGCAACTTGCTTGCAGAAAACAGCACTTTAAACACAGGAAATTACAGTTTCATTTTTTATTTGAACTCTTTGCGCGCATTCTTACAAATATGTCGGCTTCACCAGAAAATCACAGTTACGTTCTGTTCATTGTGCGGTTTATCGTGAAATGTATAATTCAGTGTGTTCCAGTGCATTCTGTTTATGAAGTTAGGCCAATACAAGAGCAAATGCCAGTAGGAGCGATAAAATGGAAGTGGTAACAAGAACACGATAACATTGTGGCGATGGACATCTTATGATTGTTTGAAGTTCCTAATATTCTTATACCAGATTGGTCATTGGAGCCATAGACTGAAAAGTCAGTGTAAGATCTTTACGATACAAACCTCAATTAATATTACCATCAACAGTATTTCAGTAGCCCTATATTACATCCATTATTTACCCTTTCAGGCACTATTTTTCCTGCAGCTGTAGCAATGTAACTAGAGCTCCAGAATTTATCTTGCGAAAATTTGGAGCTCGAATCTGGACTATTTGGTGAATAAGTACAAAATAAAATAAATAACTATAATAAATGTTAATTAAACATATAGTATCTGATTTGCTTATATCGCGTTCTGGCTGCAACGTATTTGGAGAACGCAACTTTCAGCGCAAAGATTACTGCTTCGTTTTCCAATTAACACTTTTTGTGCCTGCCAAGGTATCGGCTGTTAGCTTCATCAGAATAACAGAGTTACATTCTGCAGATTATGTGCTCTATGGTCAGGTGTTTTATTGGAGATAACTGATGTGAGGCGAGTGAAGCTATAAAGATGTTTCGATGCGCTGTTCTGATGAATTTACGAAAAAAACAAACAAGAAATCAAGTATATACAAGTTCGATAAAGTGTCAGTCTTAAGAAATAACTATAAAATTATGATTCTAAGCAGCTGTGTTCGGTTGAAATGCTTGATATTCTTATTCCGGATTGGTGAAAGAATCTTGAACTAAATAGTCAATACAATTATTTTACTTTATGAAATACACAAGCATACATGCTGTACATCGTCATTGCAGACTCTTGTGCCTTTCAGAGTCGTCTTGAAGCAATTGTAGAGACACACAGCGCCTCCTACATCCTCTATTTACAACTAGCTCAGTGGTTTCATTTAAATCTACACCGCGTGTATGTATGTTGGGTATTCAGCCCGAAGGCTGGTTTGATCCTCTGCAGCTCCGTCTACAGCTGTCATAAACAGCCTAGGCGTCACTGAAGAGGCATACTAGGGAAATGAGGAGTGAACTAGTTTCCCATTGCTTTCCTCACTGAGCCAGCCATTGCTATTACATATCAGTCTGCCAAGCCCACTGAAATGCAGCACCAATCGACCCTATGAGCAATATTTTCACACCATTCATAACAGGAACTGACTGCATAAGGAATGGTATTACTAGCATCACTCATACCTCAGTCACTTTCATATTGTCAAAGCCAAGGATGAGACTGAGACAGGTCAATGAAAGTAACAAATTTGATATAGCCTATACCAGAAGACATAGTGCACTGTAAACACTACATCTCGCCAGCAAGGCATCTGCACCGCGTATCAATAAATAATTCAAAACTGAGACTAACCATCATCACCTTGGTCTATCTCTGTCTTCCCCTCCGTAGCTACGTCCATTGTTCTCCTAGCTAATCTATACTCCATCATTCACCTAACAAGGCCTCACTACCTACGCCAATTTCTTTTATTGTTTCATTAACTGAGTTCATTTCTAAATTATCCTTTGTCTTTTCATTCCTAGTACTTTCCTTCAATTATTGCCACCTGAACAGGTTATTTATCTGTAGTAATATACCCAGAGCCCCAGAAGTTTTAGTGAATAAGTAAAAAATTAAGTACTTATCAAAGGAGCAAAAATTTATTTTATTATATCTGTTACAACTTATCCAAGATACCATGAGTTTACTCGCATTTCACTCACTCCTGCATAAAAAAGTTCTATCTTAAAACAGACTAACACTTTTCTTACAGAGACCGAGGGAGTTGGCCGTGCGGTTAGGGCCGCGCAGCTGTGAGCTTGCATTTGGGTGATAGTGGATTCGAACCCCACTGTCAGCAGGCATGAAAATGGTTTTCCATGGTTTCCCATTTTTATACCAGGCAAATGCTGGCGCTGTACCTTAATTAAGGCCACGGCTGTTTCCTTCCCACTCCTAGCCCTTTCCTATCACTGCGTCGCCATAAGACCTATCTGTGTCGGTGCGACGTAAAGCAACTTGTCAAAAATGATCTTACAGAACACCGTTGATCACAACTGCGAGTTCATTACATTTGCTTTGCTGCATCTAGTTTTAATTTCACGTAGAACACTACCATCCTGAGAGAACAGTGTAATATAAATAAAAAACCCTTCCTAAAGAAAGTATATATTCACATATCATTTTTGTCTTTCTGATAAGTTGAATGAACAGCGTCGAGTCTACGGATGAAAGGTTCTTTGCTTTGATTCCCTGCCTGGTCAGGGATTTTAACAGCGTCTGGTTTGTTCCTCTAACTCGGTGTCTGGATATTTTGGGTTCTTTCCCAATACGCACCTCTTCATATACACACAACACATACCACTAACAACCACCGCAGATGATTTAATACAGAGTAAATCTCTCCAGATGGGGTTAACGACAGGAAGTCCGCATGTGCGACTCATTTAGCAGCCGAGACCCCACGAGAGTGTAGGAAATGAGGTTTAAGAGGAATAAGAAGAAGGAAAAGTATATTCGTTAATTTTAATACTTGCGGCATTTTTCCATTCACGCAGATGTTGAATGTTATACAACAGAGTAAATCTCTCTATGTATATATATATATATATATATATATATATATCTGTTCGTAGGTACGCCAATTTCTTGTTCATTGTTTCGTCCACTGAGTTTCTTTCTAACTTATCCCTTGTCTTTTCATTCCTAGTACTTTCCTGCCATTATTCAGACCGGAACATCTCTCCATAACAGTATAACATTCAACATCTACGTGAATGGAAAAATGCCGCAAGTATTAATAATAACGAATATACTTATATATATATATATATATATATATATATATATATACATTGGTGGAAATACTTATTGCAACACCTTTCATACTTAACACTTTTTGTTATAATCACTGATTAACTGAGCTAAACTGGGCTGGTTTCTCTCTATTTCTAACAGAAATGAATATACGCAATAATGTTCGTCAATTTTATTTCATTCTTCATTTTTGTTTCTATAAAAAATTTCTTTTCTCGAAAAATGCATGTAAGTGGATATGTCAGCTATTCTGTTTGCTCTTCTGAAATATGAATGCTAATGTTGAAAGAAACACTGCATATTAATGTTGTAACACAACACTGATGGATTTTAGTGTTTGTAAATACACAATTGTCTCATACGAACACATGTTGCCATTTAATACTTCGTTGTTCCACCACGCGCTTTAATCACCTCTTGGCATCGTGAAGGCATTAGAAGAATGAACTTTTTAATGTACTCCTCACTCAGTTTATGAAACCACACAAGCACAAATGTCTCCAAAAGTTCCCGTTTATTCCGTGGCTTCTTTCTTGCAGATAGCATTTCCCATAACATTCCAACTGTTCTATTTCCACGCCACTCTAACACTCGAACCCCATTTTGTCTAATGTGACAATTAACCATGAACGTCATCTGCTTCGTGCTTGGTACAAATAATGATCATAGAACTCACCTTCAAAGCTCTGTTGCAAGGAACGGAATCATCCTGAAAAATGCAACTGGAAACATCTCCAAACTGGTCTCTTATCACTGGGATAAGCTTTCTTTCAAGGATGCAAGGATGCATGATAGCAAAAATGCTTCACCTTCCCTTCGACGTACAAACAGTTTTACATCTGAGCCACGCTGATTAAATTTGGACTCGTCTGGAAAGATTACTCTATTCCACATATCTGGTGTCCATTTCGCAGGTGCTTTTGCCCATTTTAGCCGCTGTTGTCGAATTGTCTTGATCAATAAAGGCTTCTTTCTAGGACGACAGGCTGAGAGTCCAGCTTCCAGTAGTCTACTTCATACAGTTCTACTGATTACTGAGATGTCTCACATTTCTTCCCAGTCTCACTTTAGTTCACTTGATGAAAGGCGACGATCGTTGAACGATAGCCTTTTCGATACCCTGCACTGTTTGGCAGTAGACGCCCTTTATCGAACTCTTCCTTTCTCGCGATCAATTCCCTGTATGTATTCGGTAATCTTGAAATCATAGACTGATTAAAAGCTGGTGCTGAGCCCAACAGATGAATAAGCAAGTACTGAAGCTTTCTTTTCTGGCGTTAATTCTACTGACCTACCCATCTTCTCCCTGCGAAGTATCGACTCAAAATGACTGAAGAAACACTGGCTTCATTGTAAAAACAAACAACAATAACAAAGTTGTATATTATTGGAAAAATATAAGAAATCAAACTGTTTAGGCAAGAACATGTTAACAACGTTCAACGATGGGAGTGGTATGACCTGAAGCAAACAGCTACTGTATAAAAGACAAAAGGACAAAGTAATTCATAGTGATGCAGTAACTATTTCCACCACTGTATTGCACCCATAAGGCGAATAGCCTTGAGAAGGGCACAATACATATATATATATATATATATATATATATATATATATATATAGAGAGAGAGAGAGAGAGAGAGAGAGAGAGAGAGAGAGAGAGACCGAGTGAGCTGGCCGTGTGGTTAAGACCGCGCAGCTGTGAGCTTGCATTCAGGAGATAGTGGATTCGAACCCCACTATCGGCAACCCTGAAGATGGTTTTCCATGGTATATATACTAGCCGTATTATCAATCAATCAATCAATCAATCAATCAATCAATCAATCAATCAATCAATCAATCAATCAATCAATCAATCAATCAATCAATCAATCAATCAATCAATCAATCAATCAATCAATCAATCAATCAATCAATCAATCAATCAATCAATCAATCAATCAATCAATCAATCAATCAATCAATCAATCAATCAATCAATCAATCAATCAATCAATCAATCAATCAATCAATCAATCAATCAATCAATCAATCAATCAATCAATCAATACTGAACTGCATTTAGGGCAGTCGCCCAGGTGGCAGATTCCCTATCTGTTATTATCCTAGCCTTTTCCTAAATGATAAAATAATAGGACAGTCCAGAGGGGCTGAACTGACGCACAAGATGGAAGACTGATAAGTGTATCAATTACAGTATGGTTAAATAGTAGTTTCGAATCCAGTTTCTGTTGTTGTTAATAATGTAAATATAAAAAGTAGTAACGCCGCATGAAGCAAGTCATTTCTAGCATAGTTAAATATGAGTGGGACCAGGATGCATGTTGTTTTTGTATAGATTTTTATTTTATTTGTGGAATGCTTTGTGGGAAAATGATTACTGACGATTGTATTTTATATGCCAGATTACTTTTTGTCTCAGATTTAGAAAGGATAGAATAATCTTTTGTGAGTGGGGCGGAAGTAGGTACTTTCGTAGAGATTCGACACGGGGAGCTAAGTTTCAGGAGGCATCTATTTAAAGTTAAATCAGGAGTGTGCTTGAGAGTGTTATCTTACGTAATGCATGATATTTCAGCTAACGGGTGCAGAGTATGAGGGAGTACATACTCCAGTATTGTACAGTAAGGTCTTTGAGAAAAGCAGCGGCTGAATGTTTCACTGGTATACTCGAGAGTCGAAAGTGGGTCTATAGAATAAAAGTGCTGAGAATTGAAAATAATTTGTAAATAGCCTGATTGAAAGGATGATGAAAGGACCTTTATAGAAATAATAACGCCTGAGTAAATCAGTCACGGACGTAGGTACTGAGTGATGATTTATGACTGTAAGTGAAAACAGAAGATATTTCCGGCCCGAACAGTCTTGGACTAGTTAAATGGAAACAGTTCCGTGGGTAGACTCCAAGAGCAAATGAGAGAGAAAGGAAATATAAGCTGTAAAGCAGGTAAGGATGTCATTGTTGAAACAGTCTACTATTGTTTTGCTATTTTGCTTTACGTCGCACCGACACAGATAGATCTTATGGCGACGATGGGACAGGAAAAGCCAGGGAATGGGAAGGAAGCGGCCGTGGCCTTAATTAAGGTACAGCCCCAGCATTTGCCTGATGTGAAAACTGGAAACCACGGAAAACTTTCTTCAGGACTGCCGACAGTTGGGTTCGAACCCACTATCTCCCGGATGCGAGGTCACAGCTGAGCGCCCCTAACCGCACGGCCAACTCGCCCGCTGTTGAAACAGTCCCGTGGCTCATTCGATCAATCAACCAATCAATACTGATCTGCATTTAAGGCAGTCGCCCAGGTATCCGGCGCTGCTCGGGCACTTTATTCATTGTTTACTTTCAGGTATTTTATTACCTGTTAATTATGTGGGATTATTTCTAGTAGATTTCTTTATTGTGACATTGACTCATATTTCAGAAACTATTTTGTACTTTAAGAGTTATTGTTACGTATTTAATTTCAAAAGAGAATTTCAAACAGCCGAACGGAATAAAATACCAAATAACTTAAACCGAAATACAGATATAGCCGGGGGAAAATGTTTTATCACTTTTAAAGCATGCCTGAAAGCTCTTCGTTTCGTGAATATGAGACAATATCAAAGGCCAATGTTCCAACGGATGCTATTTGACCCATTTATAACCCCTTTCCGAACGCTTTTAAAAGAGCAAGACAGTAACCCGGCTAACCAATTTCGATACGCAAATACATATGCGCCTTCCACTTCATGAAAATCTGATGATGTTATGCAAGTAGGGAGAGATGATTGGTCGTGCTCCATCTGTGGAAAGTAGTCTGTAGAAGACATGGTCAGCTGCTTGCAGTATTGCTCCTCGGTGCATGAAACGTGTGCAGGGGTAAAGCCTGTCCTAAGGTGATTTATTTATGTACAACGTAAGTGAATACTTTAATTCAGTGACTTGAAGGAATTTGATTATTACAGTGGTACGACTTAGGGCACTAGTGGTACGATTTACGATACTGGTTTCCTACATCGTACCCATTACAGACATTTATAAAGTTAATCATCAATCTATAACTGCTCTTCAGTATTGTAATTATTTTAGCCTAAGTACATCAATAAATATAATTAGTTTCTTTAAAAATTAGCTTCCGTCTGCTAAATATTAATTTACAGCAATGAAAATTAAAAATGTGTTATGTGGTAAGATTTAGGAAACCTATTCTAATATATTACATAAATAAATCTATATAGGCCTATTAAAAGAGTTTACGAAAAACGGATTTGTCCAGTCCGTCCAGGCGTTCTACTGGACCGATTGGGTTCATTATTTATTTATCCTCTCCGTAATTACCTGCCGGCGAATCATGAGGCGTCAACAGGCTTCTAAGTTCAATTAACTTTTAGTGATTTGATTTTAGAATCACTCAATGACCACTGCAACAATTCCAGGCGAAGGCTTACGCTACCCGCAATGCACTCTGTTGGTTGCTAAGCGATTAACACTTTCCTTAAAAACCCCACGGCACTTAACGCCCTTGAAAGGGCTTTGACCAGCCCAGCGACTGCTGCCCAGCCCGAAGTCCTGCAGATTACGAGGGGCCGTGTGGTCAGCACGACGCATCCTCTCGGCCGTCTCGGCCGTTATTCTGGGCTTTCGAGACCGGGGCCGCCATCTCACCGTCAGATAGATCCTCAATTCTAATCACGTAGGCAGAGTGGTCCTCGAACCAGCCTTCAGGTTGAGAGAAAATCCCTAACCTGGCCGGGAATCGAACCCGGGGCCTCCGGGCGAGAGGCAGGCACGCTACCCATAAACCACGGGGCCGGCCAACACTTTCATCGATCTATATAAATAAAGTTGCAGGGTGTGCGCTGTTTGTAATTGCGTTTGTTTTGCCAATTTTCAGATATCTATCCGTTTTAGGTCAACTCAAGACCCTATCAGTGGTTTTTGTTTTTCGTGTCTGTTGGTCTGTTTGTTTCACCATCACAAAGAAACGGCTGGATAGATCTCGACCAAACTTCATAGTTAAAGTATACTCAACGCAGGGAAGGTTTCGATATGCATATGATTTAACAACCTCTGAATAGACGGGGGTTCATAGGAAAACCAGAACAGTTTCCTTCCCTTTCTCTTATACTATTGATTTTATGTGAAATCCGTACGACTATAAGTGGATCGTTCCTTCATTTTAAATAACTGATATTATGTTCACAATTTCGGTTACTATTCAAATGATGGAGAGAATTACTATTGTCTGTGGGTATCATGCTATGCGTTGAGTGATTAACAGAGCGACAACGAACCTACAGGTTACCATGGCAACGTCTCTGCTTGCCAGCAAGGAAGTGACATATTGCCATTTTCATCATCATTCCTCTAAACCTGTCGTTGTTCCTTGGGTAGAAAGCAAGAGAGACGTCAATGGCCATTCTGCGGGATATTGGCGGAATACCGTTGGAGGTTACAATCGTCCTTGAATAGCACTAAGGGGTGCTTTTAATATTTGAGCAGTAACGCGGAGTGTAGCCCAATATTATTCACACCGTACTTTGTATATATGCGAGTACTAATCGCGAAACCTTGAAACTCTCTACTTTGAGGAAAAATACAAAGCTGTTCAAATGCATAACTTTTGGCTCCGGGAAATATCGAAATATGGTTCATTTTAATGACGGTGCAGACATTCGTTTCGCGGTAATTGGTGGCTGAACGGTAACTAGTATTACAAAACAGATAGCATCATAAGCCAGTCAATTTGGAGAGATCTACAATTTCTTGATTGTTGATACGTTAAATAGCGGTGCATTTCTCGATTATAATCAAATCTCTTCAACTCGATTGTGACTGGTACTAGGAGAGTGGCCTGCCTTTATAATGAAAACTCTTCATCTCTATTGTGAATGGCAGTTGCCTAGTGAGCGTGCCGTTATAGTAGAAACTCCTAAACTCGATTGTGATTGGCATTAGGAAATGCGGCCTGCCTTTATACTCAAAATTTCCCCAATGCCTACCTTACATCGGAAACAATGTCTGGCGTCCTCCCTGTTTTGTTTCTCGGATAGCGCCAAATGACATGCAATTTAATACAATCTTACTGCCTTTAGAATAATTTATGAAGAAATCCTTATGGAATATAGAATACCGTAGCGAAGCACGGATACATTACCTACTTCTGATATAATATGTGACTGCATGCAGCCATGTTTGATTACTACATGTCAAGCCAGAGAGTGAACACTTCCTCTGGTCATGGAAGAATACTATTCTCTGCTAAATACACTCTGACCTTCCCAGCTTCTAAATATACTCAATAGATGGCAGAACGTTCCTAATAACATGCTGCTAAGAGAATAATATCGACGTACACACATACGGGAAGGTATCAAGTCGACTAGTCTTCTGTATGACCATTAATAAAGCGCAGGAACAAAGTCTTTAAAGAATGGGTATCTACTTACTCGAATCAATATTTAGTCACGGCCAATTGTATATTGCACTATCCTGGGCCAGATCGTTTGAAAATCTTAAGACCCAAATACTCCCGAATGGTCAAAGAGCAGTGAATGTTGTAATGAAACAAGTGTTATAAACTACATTACGAATTACTCTGTTATTATGTGCCGGTATTAAATATTCATAAAATTATTGAAAATTGTAGGCAAAAAAATTATAACTACGGCAGGCACATCAGGATGAGTTATCTAACGTATTTATAACAAATGCTGCGGAGCAGCTGGTATCTACTAATAAATAAATAAATAAATAAATAAATAAATAAATAAATAAATAAATAAATAAATAAATAAATAAATAAATAAATAAATAAATAAATAAATAAATAAATAAATAAATAAATACATAAATAAATATATAAATAAATAAATAGTTCTTCTAATGTATATATATTATTTCTATAATAATTTAAAATGCATTTCCACCGGGAGAGTTGGCCTTGCGGTTACGAGTGTTCAATTGTGAGCTCGCATCCGGGATATAGTGGGTTCGGACTCCACTGCCGGCAGCCCTGAAGATAGTTTTCCGTGGTTTCCCATTCACACACCAGGCAAATGCTGGGGGTGTACCTTAATTAAGGCCACGGCCTCTTCCATCCCATTCCAAGGCCTTCCCTCTTCTATCGTCGCCATAAGACTTATCGGTGTCGGTGCGACGTAAAGCAACTAGAAAAAAGAATATGCATTTCCAACTTTGCCTCAGTATTATCGATTTATCCTAGTCTTCCCTATTAGAGGAATGGCTACACAGTCGGTTTTAAACTATTTCTTTATTTTACAGAAAGGATTTATTCACACCTTATAATATCTAAATGATCGCCCCTGGACTAGCCGCGGAAGTAAAATAAAATTGTCCTCAGTCATTACAATAGTGAATGAGGGGAAATGAATGGAGACATCTCGTTTGTAAGCGTGGATCTACAGTGAACGGCCCAGTCTCGCTGGCTATTGCCCAGACCAGTTCCAGGCTACGTACAGACATCTGCAATTTGTTTGATTAATTGGGGCTCTGTTCCCGATATCCTTGCAAAAGCACCGTTGCAGAAGGAACAAAAAATTTATACATATATAGTTGACTCTCTCCATTGTCTGTATATACATGGTTTCCATTTTAAGCTACGAGGTAGCGCGCCGGAAGTTTGGACTGTGTCCAAAAGCTCTCAATATCGTTGAAACTTTGCGGTAATTCAGTTACTGCACTTGCTTGCTTCCACCATCGCCATAACATCTTTATCCTTTTCAAGAACGACCCGTCTCTCCTAGAATAAAATAGAAAATTTTGCATGAGATTTGCTTTTGAAACGCGTTGAATGCTGTGACAACCTCGTCTCGGTTGACATCAAGTGTCTCCATCGTAAAGAATAACAGGCATGCGGAATATAACGAATAGCTTTCATTCTTTGCTGTCTTTATACGTTGTGAACTGCTCTATATACAGCCAGAGGATCTCGCTTGTAGACACGCAATTATTCAGGCCAAGAAAAGTTCAATACTCCGAGTGACTGTATCACGTAGATATTTCATAACAACTCAAGATTTACGTGGAATCTGAACCACAGGGACGTGCTTTACAATTTCATAAGTTCCACATGCTATTGCCAGTAGATATTATGTGCAGTAGTTAATGTAGAATATGTTTTTTTCCAGATGAGCTGTCTGGTCACAAGCGACACACGATCAACATCACCTACGGCCGCATAGCACTTGTAGTTCGAAAATTATTCGTTACTCACACGGGAGTTTTCACAATGTTGGCGTACTCAATGAATTTACTCAACGCGTATTGTACGTCCAGCGCACGTGGTCCTTATTCTAATTCCTACTTTGAAAGATCACAGACGTTTTGTATTTTAAAAGGCGCATAGTAATATCTAGGTTCATTCTTTCAATAAAAATAAATCTAATGACTGTTTAATTTTTCACGACCGCATTGTTCTATATGATTTCTGGAATTTACTATGAGATTAAATGCAAAACTTTAAATTAAAACTACAAATTATAACTTACACCACTAGGCAAATAAACGATTCGTTTATAACTTACACATGTATTTTTGTACCTTCGTACAAAGCTATACGAAATTTGGCATTCTTTCTTTTACAATGGTTCCACATTTGGCATGCGCGACTGAGTCTTATATGCTTCAGTGGCTTCAAATGACTGTCAGGAGCATACATAACGTTCAGTGTATGGACGTCGCATTATCAGTCCTAGCATCAAGTTCTATTTACAAGCCCGTAAAAGAATTGTTCTCTGGTCTTGTTAGGCCTAAGCAGCTATAATAGCGTGAAGTAATAAGAAACACGCCAGTACAGACGTATACTCACTTAATTTACACAAAGTGATTATTTGGAATCTAATGAAAGACTTCATTTCCTTTAGGTCATGGTTCATTCGTGTGAGTGTACAAAAATAGAGTATTGAAGGAAGAAAATAATAAATTTGTGTATAAAAGTTTGAAGAAGCCTAGTTAGAGTAAATGGACGATTGAAAAATCTGGAAAGCAAACTTTTTTAACACAATTATTTAAGAGAAAAAACATATGTTGAAAAGTGTTGTATGTAAATTGAATTTGCCAGCATTTTACATCTCTAGAAATGCTAGCCCTCATTCTTAAAGATTTTCCTTCAAGATTACCTTCTGCATATCCCCATACTCCCTTACTATAAAGACCAACAATAGTTTGCTATCTTTATTTCATGCCATCTGCCTTGCTATCACTGCTCCCCAATTTAGTGAAATGCACGCTAATTTATTCATTGATTTTCCCAGATTATCGGGAAAAGAATGTTGGTTAATATAAAAATGAAGCGTGGCGTTGATGTTACATTGTATTTACTTTGAGTCTCACCATATTCATTAAAAGTTGCTGAAGTCTAAGAGTACAAAGTGCCTATAAAATTACTAGAACCTAATAAAGCCAGCCTATCGTCATTAGAATGGACCTCTAAAGATATTTACGGTTAAATGACAGAGAAGAAGGAAAATAATAACAGATACGCTTAAATCATTCTCCGTTCCTATTCATAAATACGTTTTTCTAAGCGTTATGTTCAGAAGTGACAAGATAACGCCCTCATGACTTAAAAAATCTTTCATTTTCAGTATATGTATCTCAAGCAGGTAAACGTCAAAATGTTTCGGTTATTTTTAATTCAATGTAAGTTGTGGCCTAGTCGTCTAACTCACGTACGAAGCAAGGAAGCATAGTTTAATCGGACTGTTTCAGAGTATTATTTCGGATAAATATATAATATGTTTCTATTCATTATTCACATTGAAAATTTCAAATTACCATTTCAATGTTATTGAAGGGGTCAAAGGAGCCCTCCCTCGTAAAAATATATAAAATACATCTGCTTTCCCGTTTCAACACTAGTAGAGTGTTGTGCCCTGGCAAGAGAAATGATTTTCACTTCATTCGAAACTCAAAATTTGCGCCAACTCCTGTGAGAGTCTAAGATACCTCACGTTGTGATTTATGTTTGTAATTATTTGGTTAAAGTATTCCTGTTTGGTTTCTTCTATTGAGAAGTAATGAATGTTGTGTCTTTCACTAATGATTTTAAGTTCAGTGAAACTGAAATGATAGCGATAGCGATGGTCTTGACATGTGTGTCTTCACAAATATATATGGAACCCAATTTAATAAACTACCTTTACAAATGAGAGTACTTTCCCTTCTGTCATTAAGAGCAAATGAGTCATGAATGAAAAAAAAACAAGTCCGAATTATTTTTACATCTTATAGATTGCTTTACATTTCTCACAGTATTTTTCACACTAGTAAAATATATAGTTATGGCTGGAATAATTGAGTTATTCTCGAAGGATGTTTCTACAGTAAACCACCTGAGTGTTATCTAAGAAAATCATCCATCCTCCGGCTGTAAATTGTGTTTCTACCTCAGTACTATATCGATGAGTAGACTATGTTAGTGCGTAGTGTGCATGAAAATCAAATGGACTGTGTTGCTAAAATGAATTCAGTCTGAAAACATAGGGCTACAGAGGTTATTGCCTGATGAAACTTGAGTCATTCCAAAAATGTACTGTACTGGAATCTACATGAAAATATTATTAAAAATGACTCTAGTTTAATCAGGCAATAACCTTTGTAGCCCCATGTTTTCAGACTGAATTCGCAATCAATACGTAGACGACACTATTGACGATGATTTGTCATGTCCACAAAGAACTGCAATAAAAGCAGTAGAAGTTATGTGAATACACGTGTTGCTTGTCTATACAAGAGAAGATATTTAAAAAATAGAATAATTCCATTAGAAATGCTGAACTCTTGCTTTGAAGTACGTCGATATCCTCACAAAATATCTCATTAAATATAATTTTCTGTACTAATTAAGCTTAACAATTCTGTCTCAGACGAATGCTTTCAACGCTGTAATTCATTAACATAGTGCATCCTTGCAGTGTCCACAACGGCAAAGTCTGTAATCGAACAAAATATTAAAGAGAGCTATATAATTACTATACCTTTGTGGCCTGTGATATTGAACAGCTGCTTTCCTTCGCTCAAACTAAAGCTAAGTGGTAGTTCAATACGAAGTTGTAATTCGAGATAACTAATTCAACTGTAATCCATGTTAACACGGATGTTCTTCTCTCTACCGTAAAGAACGAATTTAAGTAACGTTTATGACTTTGAACTGACTCTTCACTGTTGCTAATTAGTTAACGTCATGCTTTGCTTTGCTCTGCGAGTCCATGTGGAACAGCTATCAGCAGTTTTCTCTTCACACAGACAGGAATTAAGCCAAGCTAAGCTCAACATGCCTGCTTAAATCCTCCTACAAGGCGAACACTTGTTCGTTACTAAAAGTAGATTATTACAGAGGGCTTTCAGGAATTCATTGACTCACAATGGAAAAGACTGTCTAATATTCCTGAAATTTCATTCGAATGTTAGACACACCGATAGAAGACGTATGGAATTAACAATCAACTATGGTTGTAATGCCTGTGGTGTTTTATCGTATGGCAATTATTTACAAAATTCATCCCAGGCATAGAGAGAACTTTATACAGAATTATAATTTAATGCCCAAGCCCTGTATCCAGTGCACTGCCTCTGTACTTTCCTCTAAGAAATTCAGACCAGTGACCAGAATAGGCTATTCAATCCGACACTATGATAGTATGTTCGATAGTTTCTTTACAATTGGCTTTATGTCGCACCGACACAGATACATCTTATGGCGACGACGGGATAAGAAATGGCTAGGAGTGGGAAAGAAGCGGCCGTGGCTTTAATTAAGGTACAGCCCCAACATTTGCCTGATGTGAAAATGGGAAACCACGGAAAACCATTTTCAGGGTTGTCGACAGTGGGGTTCGAATCCAATATCTCCCGGATGCAAGCTCACAGCTGTGCGGCCCTAATCGCACGGCCAACTCACCCGGTGTTCGATAGTTTGAGGTACTAGTATGCACTATACATATTTAGTTTTTAAGGGATGGTTTGGTCTAGAAAAAGTGTAGTGTTCCAATTCTTGCAAAACATGCATATATAATGATAATTAATTATAATGATCGCTATTCAGGAAGGCTCAATTAATGGTTTCATTATTGATCCTACCATCAGAATGGAAACAAACCAACGTCAGCCCACAGATTAACACGACGAAAGTATGCCACTTGCAATTCAATCATTCCTTATTCTAAAGAGAAAATAATATAAACTAACATCCATAGAAGTAATAGGCTTGATGATCGGTGTTAGAGGGACAATGACAAAGTTTGATAAATGAAGTGTGTCTGTATCCTGTATCCTGTATCCTTATCCTTCTGTATCCTTCTGTATCCTTATAATACAGTACACTTGCCTTTACGTCGCACCGACACAAATAAGTATTATATTGACTAAGTATCCTTAGGAACCAACTGTATATCCAATGACGAATGTCTAACAATCATGGCCTACGTATGGAAAATTCGGAAGACTCAATTGCAATTATAATATTTTAATATAACATGTATAAATCCAGAACAATTATACTAAGAAAATGCTTCATTTTTGTAAATACCAGCTTATAAAATAATTTAATTCTTTTGTAATATTTGTTACTTTATTTAATCTCCAAAATGCGGCAAGCAGAATAAATAATATATTGAAAAATTTACTAAATGAACAATTAGTGGTTGTTTTCTACTTAGAATCATCTTTTATATGATTACATCTGGTAGAAAAATATTTAGTAATACTGTACTAGAAACAATGTGAGAACGAAGCAAATATTGAAATTAGTCAAATTTTTAGTATGCATGTAGATTAATTAAACGTCTAGAAAACGTGTAAGAAAGAAAATCGTAAAAGTTTAATATCAGTTCTCAGGACTCTTGCAGATTTCATTTTTTAAAAATACGAAGTTATCTTATAATTTTCTAGAGTGATTGATTTTGAAACAAGTAAAATGCATAATAAAATACAAGAAAATTACTTTGGAGTTTTCCATATTCATGTTATGTCTCAGAAGCAATCAATGATAGCTTACAATCCTTAACAACCCAATACGCAAAATATGCAAAAACTATATTTTATAAAGTGTAGGAAATGAAGATTTCTGTAATATACATATGTTAGAAAAATGTTTATCACATTTGTAGTGTATACTAGAACCTAGAGGAAAGGAACCGTTCTTAATATTTACAAGCTGCCAGCCATTTCCTGGCCTAACACGGCTCTCCCAAATGAAAGTGATTCAGCTATTTATGCTGGAGAATTAATTGGTTGGTTGGTTGGTCGGTCCGTCGGTCAGTCTGTCGCTCGGTCGATTGTGATTAATTACTTGGAAATCAAATAGATTTGTGTCCGAATCCTCATCATATATAGGGTCAACTCTTTGAATATGTATGTCAAATCCACTGTATTATATCACACATGCAATAATTACTCCAGACTGTGCATACGTATTTTACATCTTAAGCTATGTGACAATGAAATCTGGTACGCAGTTAAGATGCTCTAAATGAAATTGTAAACTTCGAGTTGGAAGATTCAGTTTATACGAGCAGTCCATAGTCCAAAGTTCCATTTGTACCTAACGAGATGTATAAACAGCAAAGTTTGAAGATAGATGTGGGGTGGAATAATACTCACGGACTTGTTCCCAAGCTGCTTCACCTTACAGGGCAGGTAGGCGTGCGTGCCGAGTTGCGTTGTGATGTTAGTTGTTGTCGATGGGTCGAAATACGGCCCCGTGTACAGCCCGCTGAATCTCTTGACATGCTGGTGTAGTGGGGGCAGTGCCGCTACACCCTCTGCTCCCAGCGCTGAAATCACAAAATATTAAAGATAGTACCTCCTCTGTACGAAATATGCATTTTCGTGGAACGTTCGTCTTACAATGACATGAACAGAGTAGAACACGGCAAGACAAGGCAGAACAGATCAGAACAGAAAGGAAACGAAACGTAACGGAATTGAACAAAACGGATCGAACAAAAATAGTACAGATCAGTATAGAACAGTACAGAAAAGAAGACTTATCAGTAGGGCTGGGAAGTTGAGGAATGTTTTGTTTTTCTCGTGAATCTGAAGAGGAGGCCCAACATAATATAGGTTCATTCTGGGTCATTGTAGGCCAGAAAATGGCGGGTTTTCCTTTTTTGCCTTTTTAGGTGTTTTTAAATACTTTCCTAGCCATTGTTCAGGTCTTAATGCCTTTTCCTAGCCATTGTGCAGGTCGTAATGCCTATTCCTAACCACTGTTTAGGTCCTAATGCCTATTCATAGCCATTGTTTAGGTCATAATGCCTTTTCCTGGCTATTGTTTAGGTCCTAATGCCTTTTTCTAGCCATTGTTTAGGTCACAATGCCTATTTATAGCCATTGTTTAGGTCATAATGCCTATTCATAGCCATTGTTTAAGTCCTAGTGCCTATTCATAGCCATTGTTTAAGTCCTAGTGCCTATTCCTAGCTATTATTTAGGTCCTAATGCCTTTTTCTAGCTATTGTTTAGGTCCTAATGCCTTCTCCTAGCCTTTGTTAGGTCTTAATGCCTATTCATAGCCATTGTTTAGGTCCTAATGCCTTTTCCTAGCTATTGTTTAGGTCCTAATGCCTTCTGCTAGCCATTTTAGGGCCTATTGCTTATTCCTAGCTATTGTTTAGGTCCTAATGACTTTTCCTAGCCATTGTTTAGAGCCTAGTGCCTATTCCTAGTTATTGCTTAGGTCCTAATGCCTTTTCCTAGCCATTGTTTAGGGCCTAGTGCCTATTCCTAGATATTGTTTAGACCCTAACGCCTCTTCCTAGCCATTGTTTAGAGCCTAGTGCCTATTCCTAGTTATTGCTTAGGTCCTAATGCCTTTTCCTAGCTATTGTTTAGGTCCTAATGCCTTTTCCTAGCCAATGTTTAGGTCTTAATGGCTTTTTTGCAACTTCACATTCTTTCGGCTACATTTTTACTGCTGATTCTCAATTCGAATCATAACTAGTTCATCCATCACCTCTTAAATACCTTTTCTCTAGTATCGTATCTGGAAAGGGAGAAACTGAAATGAAAATGAAATGAAAAATGATAGTAATTAATAATTTCGTGTGGAAATGTTTAGCCGGGTGCAGCCCTTGTAAGGCAGACCCTCCGATGTTGGTGGACGGCATCTGCCATGTGTAGGTAACTGCGTATTATTGTGGTGGAGGATAGTGTTATGTGTGGTGTGTGAGTTGCAGGGATGTTTTGGACGGCACAAGCACCCGGCACCCGAGCCATTGGAATTAACCAATGAATGTTAAATGTCCCGATCCGACGGGGAATCGAACCCGGCGTGCTCTGGATCAAACATCAGCACGCTAACCATTTAGTCAAAGAATCAGATAACTCGTGTCCTCATCCCGAAGTGGTGCAGCCCTTTTCAGGCACACCCCCAATGGAGGTGATCTGCATGTACCATTTCAACCACATACCAGTCCTCCTGCCATTCTTAAAATTCCTGGCAGTACCGGGAATCGAAGCCGGACCTCTGAGGACGACAGCTAATAACACTAACCGTTACGCTACGGAGGCGGGTATGAAAAATGAAACTAGTGCTTGAAAATGTCCATTGGTATCAAATAATGTAAAAGATAAGTGAAGTACTGAAAGGAAAAAAAAAATGATGATTGTATTTGAAGAGGAGAATCTTACTTGATTCAAGTATGAACCCCTAACATCCGCTGATGTGTCTCGATGTTCCGAAACGTACTGTCCTTTACAGCTAAGAACCTGGAGATGACTATTGTGATGTACTGCAATGCCAACTGAGGTAAGGTTTCGGAATTCCAGTTTCTGTAACCCTACTGTGGTTAAGCCAAATATATCAGTTTATTTCTCCAAGATATCCATTGCGGGTTCACTGGATTCATTCTAGGTGGGAAAAATTCATTCTAAATTCTAAAAGTACTTTTTCAACAAACATGGAATTCATTTTTTAAATTATATTAATCTAAAATATATATACTGTCTGAAAGAAGAAGTATTTTGCCAATATATTTTCACACTGTATGTTGCATACTACCATAATTTAGCATTTCTAATTTTTTTTTTATTAGATAAGTAATTAAAACTAAAACTAGCCTATGTACCCGTGCTTCGCTACGGTATTGTACATTGTATACGGATATAGAATTAAATTACTGTACATTCAGTGAATAAGATTTTTTAAACTGCGTGTCTCTTAGCGTTATCCAAGAAACAGCATGGGGAGATTCCCATACATCGTTTCCAATGTAAATTGTAAATTACGGAATTATGATGATAACGGCAGGCTCACTTGCCTACTGCCATTCACAATCGAGTTGGGAAGTTTACATTATAATGGCAGGCTCCATTGCCTAATGCGGGGTCACAATAGATTTGGAAAGTTTTCGTTACAATAGCAGGCACCTTTTTCTACTTCCAGACAGATTACAGTTGGGGAGTTTTTGTTATAATGGCAGGCAACTTCCCTACTGCCAGTCAGTATTGAGTTGTGCTGTTATCATTATAATGACAGGTCCCTTTTCCTAAAGCCAGCCAGCTTACTGCTTACTGCCAGTCACACCGAGTTGGTGAGCATCCATTAAAATAGCAGGCCACTATGCCTAATGCCAGTCACATTTTAGATGGGTACATTTGTTCATAATGGCGGGCACCACTGCCCACAGCCAAACACAATAGGGTAGGGAAGTTTTGAACAAAATTGCATGGTCACTTGCTTTCTGCAAGTGAAATCGAGAAGGGAATTATTCTTTACAATGTCTTTACTAATGTCACTTACACAGGAGTTGGAAAAGGACTCCGTGCCTACTGCCAGTCAAAGTCGATGTGGAGAGTACTGATTACAATAGCAGACACACCCTTTCTTGATCACTACTAATCGACATGAATATATATATTCATACCTAAAAAATTATATACATGTTTAACATATTGCAGATCTTCATTTACAGATTTACTGCTTCTAAACGCTACATCATATCAGCAAACCGTTTACGCCAACAGACGCCCCATTTATTGCCCTATATGTTTGGTCCTAAAACATTTTCTCGTGTCTCCAATATTTTTGGGTTTGATTGAGTTCGAAAATTTTAATAGCGGGAAATTTGGGTACATTTTTAACACCTTACATTATTTTCTCATAGTAATACTTACTTGCATACTTGGTTCACGTATGACCATTGGTCGTGTCAATGTGCGTACCAAATTTTATGACTCTATCTTCTTTATAAGCGTGTCAAACAATGAAATATACGTGTAAAAATCACAAAATTAACGTACAATCGAGAAATACAGCCATATCTAACGTTTAAGGGAGAGGGATACGACAAAAAGTCATAGGACTAAAGTTGTAGATCGCTACAAATTGAACGGAGATTGAACAATCTGTTTTGTGATAGGACTTACCGTTTAGCCACGAATTACCTCGAAACGAATGTCTGCACCTTCATTAGAATTGCCTCGATATTTCGATATTCTTCGGGGATAAATAGTTAAAAATTTCAAGGTCTTGGAAGTTTTAAGTCGGTTACTGGCTAAAACGTATAATTTTGCCAAATTTCAATGTTATAGCTCGTCTGCGGATTGTGCTGCATTTTTGTTTTTGAGGGAAGGCGGTAAAAATTAGGACTTTCAGGAAAGTAAAGCCAAAAATATGCAGATGATCTTTTTTACCCTCTAAACGGATATCTGTTGGAAAATTTCGTCAAAATAGTCAATGTACAGACACACGGTCGTTACGATTTTATTTATATAAATAGATAAGGAATCTACTCCACGTACAACATATTTGGGCTTTGTCCGATGGACCGACAGTTCGTGATATCTTCCTTATTAATACTCCTACCGAAATGATGCACGTGAGAAAAAAGTTTTAGAAATTGATTCCCATTAAAGATGGTAGATTTGCATTAATTTTGGACGTGCCTATTTTGCGGGAGTGCAAAATCATGGTCTTCGTTTCGAATAAACCGCCATTAAATTTAGGTACTCAGAAACAATATTGGATTTAAAACCTACCCAAGGATAGGTAGATTCTAAATATCAAGTTTGTTAAAAATATACCCAGTAGTTTTTAAGTTATAGGAACTCAGACAAACAAACAAACAAACAAACAAACAAACAAACAAACAAACAAACAAACAAACAAACAAACAAACAAACAAAGAACAAACAAGCAAACAAACAAACAAACAAACAAACAGACAAACCGACAGACACCAAATCTAAAAGTATGCAGATGGTCATTTTTACACCTGAAACGGATAACTGTAGGGACATTTCGCCAAAATAGTCAATGTACAGAAACACGGTCTTACGAATTTATTTATATATATTATGTATGATATGGGTCGCATATATACGCCCTTTTTCCCCTTTTAGATCCATTTGTTCCATATTTTTAGGTATTTTATTAGTTCCTTTATAGGCAGTTTATAGGTTTTCAACTTCCGAGCCCTACTTACAACTTGCATTCAGGAGATAGTGTGTTCGAACCCCACTGTCCGCAGCCCTGAAGATATTTTTCCGTGGTTTCCCATTTTTACACCAGGCACGTTAGTTAGCTATGGTCAAGGTCACTTCTTTCGCACTTCAAGCCCTTTATTATCCCAACGTCACCATAAGACCTATCTGTGGAACGTAAAACAAACTGCAAAAAAGAAAGAGACAGAAAGGGAACAGAAAAGATCGAAACTAAGTAAAAATGAACAGAATGGAAGAGAACGGAACCGAATGGAACGGAAAGGAACTGTACAGAGTAGAACAAAACAAACTGTATAGGATCTGAATAAAAGAGAATATAATCAAACAAAAACGATGGTACAGAAGAGGTCTGGAATAAAACAGAACGTTACGGAAATGATCAGAATGGATTGTAATTGAACGCAAGAGAACCCTTTGAAGGATTTGTTAAGAAGGAAGCCATACTTTCCTGAGTTGACTTAGTTAATGTCTGTCGAACACTCAAATTAAGAATATATAACACTATGACATACCTGTAAAACATACACACTATTAAACAGACAATGACATGTTTTGTTCTACAAAAACATAATCAGATTCTATCAAATGATTTTAAATCATACGCATATACGTAAAATGTTGTTTAATTTGTGTAAATTGGTCAATAATTGTAAATTGGTGATGCTTTGAACAAATAATGATTTTATTACTGCTACCAATACTACTACTGGTGATGATGTTACTGGCTTTACGTCCCACTAACTACTTTAATGGTTTATGAAGACGCCAACGTGCCGGAAATACGTTCCGCAGGAGTTCTCTTTGGTGTCAGTAAATCTACCGACAGGAGGGTGACATATTTGAACACCTTCAAATACTACCGGAATGAGCCAGGATTGAACCTGCCAAGTTAGGGGCAGAAGGCCAGCGCCTCAACCGTCTGAGCCACTCAGTCTGGAAATGAATTAACTAGTCCTCTACCGTTGCTTTAGTAAATTATGGATTTTTTCTGTGCTTATCTTACTTGCTGTCGTCCGTTACCTTCAGCAAGTCCAAACACAATAATAATAATAATAATAATAATAATAATAATAATAATAATAATAATAATAATAATAATAAGTACTTAAAGACTCCTTAATTAAATAACGTGACGGTGGAAGATTAATACATACATTAATTGTTCACATCATCACCAATTCATAATCATAGACTAGTTAACGCAACATAAACCGTATTTTTAATACTATATATGCGCATGATTTAAAGTCATTTGATAGAATCTAATAATGTTCTTTTTTTTGCTAGTTGCTTTACGTCGCACCGACACAGAGAGGTCTTATGGCGATGATGGGATAGGAAAGGGCTAGGAGTGGGAAGGGAGCGGCCGTGGCCTTAATTAAGGTACAGTCCCAGCATTTGCGTGGTGTGAAAATGGGAAACCACGGAAAACCATTTTCAGGGCTGCTGACAGTGGGGTTCGAACCTACTATCTCCCGAATACTGGATACTGGCCGCACTTAAGCGACTGCAGCTATCGAGCTCGGTTATAATGTTATTGTGAAACATGTCATTCTTTGTTTAATAATGTGTATCTGTACAAGTATATTACAGTGTTATACAGGATGTAACAAATTCTACGGTACAAATTGCAGGACACGTTCCTCACACGTAGACGAAGAAATTATGTTATACGAACATGGGTCTGGAAACGCTTTGTTTTCAAGTTACACCTCATTGTATCCGACTCATCAATCAAGGAAAACACAAGAGAACATAACGTTACAATCATGGGGAACATGCACTCTTGGTTACGTCTGGTTATGGTGTCATTATCACTGGTGTGCCACCAGTGTTTTGTTTAGTTTTACATGTGCCTGTTGCCATGCGACTTATTTAATTGCTTGTTTACTGGTAACATCAAGTGTTTCAGTGATCAGTATGACCTTGACAAGCATGTATCAAAGCTCACGGAGGGCATATTGAACATTTCGTGTGAGAAAGAGTTGCATGTGGTATGCTGGTACGTTATGTTCTTGTGTGTTTCCCATGATTAATGAGTTGGAGAAATGAAGTGTAACAAGGAAACAAAGCATTTTCGGAACCATGTTCATATATCGTAATTTCTTTGTATATGTGTTAGGAATGTGTCCTGAAATTTTTGCCGTACTTTTCCGTTACGCCCTGTATATTGTACTTTGAACTTTCCTATTCGACAGGCTGAAAAATGTTCTAAGTTACAGGTTAAATGCAACAGAACAGAAAGGTAATGGATGGAACATATCAGAATGTACCGGAACTGAACAAAACAGAACAGAACTAGAGAGAAGAGAGCAGAAAACAAATTAAAGAACAGAACTGTATGAAACAGGGCAGAAGAAAAGAAGAGAAGAGAAACAGAAGGAGAAGAGAATGGAATGGAATAGAACAGAATAGAACAGGCCAGAATGATAGCTGTTATTGCTATTTAGCATGTCAATACTTTTAGGAATAATACTGAAATAGCCTTGTACATCTTGCTTTTAAATGACGGATAAACGTACACTTTTACGCGAAACTTGCATCACATTGATAAGACATACCATTTCAAACATTCCATATCATTTATCACGATATCATCCACCATCACGTTGGTTAGAAATTTACGAAAATATCTCCACTACGTCCATAATTTAAATGTTGTAGATCTATAGGTATTTTGTTCAGAAAAGTGGCTCTATTATTTTTAGTATAATCGCACTCCTCCTTCAATGAATTTATTGAAAAACTTGAACTCTCTAAAATGTTACTTAAAAATTCCCCACCATACTCAAAGCAGCACACAATTTTGCTCACTTTGCCACTCTCTATTCTAACGGTTGGACTACTTTTAACTGCGTGGGGAGTATTGTTCTCAGCAACTGACCTCCGAAAAGACGACACACCTAATGTATCCATTGCCAACAGAAAAGTAACGCATTGAACATAACAGAATGGACCGGAACTGAACGAAACAGAACAGAAGGGAACATAAATAATAGAACAAAACTAGACGGAAAAGAACGGAATATAAATAATAGAACAGAACTAGACGGAAAAGAACGGAACATAAATAATAGAACAGAACTAGACTGAAACGAACGGAACATAAATAATAGAACAAAACTAGACGGAAAAGAACGGAACATAAATAATAGAACAGAACTGGACGGAAAAGAACGGAACATAAATAATAGAACAGAACTAGACAGAAAAGAACGGAACATAAATAATAGAACAGAACTAGACAGAAAAGAACGGAACATAAATAATAGAACAGAACTAGACTGAAACGAATGGAACATAAATAATAGAGCAGAACTAGACGGAAAAGAACGGAACATAAATAATAGAACAGAACTCGACGGAAAAGAACGGAACATAAATAATAGAACAGAACTAGACTGAAATGAATGGAACATAAATAATAGAACAGAACTAGACAGAAACGAACGGAACATAAATAATAGAACAGAACTAGACGGAAACGAATGGAACATAAATAATAGAACAGAACTAGACAGGAAAGAACGGAACATAAATAATAGAACAGAACTAGACAGAAAAGAACGGAACATAAATAATAGAACAGAACTAGACAGAAAAGAACGGAACATAATTAATAGAACAGAACTAGACGGAAACGAATGGAACATAAAGGAACAGAAATAACAAAACAGAACCAGACGGAAAGAACGGAATATAAATAAAAAGAACGGAACGGTACGGTACGAAATCGAACAGAAGGGAAGAGAAAAAAGCAGTACAGAACGGTACACACATAATAGAACAAAACGGATTGGAAATAACAGATAACATCGACTAGTTTACACAACGTAAACAATATTGTACAAGTACATAAATAATTGTCAGAAGATATTTATGTAATGCCCCAAGGAGTATGCAATCTTCTTCCTCCTCACCACCTATTTCCACATTTTTCACACCAAAGTGAGGTTGCAGGAATGAAATGTGTCATACATGCATAGTTTGCTGTTTTGCGACCGGATTTCCTTACAGATGCGAATGTTTTGTACCACATGCTATAAAATCTTTAGAATCTCAAAGACCATTGATTAAGAGATAACATTTTAATAGTTTTAGGTGAGATGCTGAGACCTCAACTGAAATAAAATGTGTGTGTTATGTGTGTTCAGGCCGGGTTGAATGGCTCAGTTGGTAGAGTGGTGAACTTTAATTACCAAGATGGCGATTTCGATTCCAGCTCAGTCCGGGTCTGAAGGTCCTCAAGTGTGCCAGCGTTGTGTTGGTAGAGTTATCATCACGCAAATAAACCTCTCCGGAGTAAGAGGTTTTGTAAATATATTTATTGGGACCTACAGCAAGCAAGTAAGCAAACAAACAAACAAACAAACATACATGCATACATACATACACACTTCATTATGGACTATTACGCCCTTCAGCGTCCAGTCTACAAGCCTCTATTTGTATCTAGCTCTGTGTTCTCATATACTGTAGTACCATACCTCTTAAATCATTAAAAACTGACTCTAAACGTCGTTGCCTTGGTCTCCATCTTCATTTTTCATATCAGACTCAAAGCAACTAAGCAACACTTTTCAAGTTCCAAGATATTAGACTGCAGGCTTACAGCGTAGTCTGCCGTTAATACTGAATCTTTGGCATAGGCTAAAATGGTTTACCACCCAACTCAACCCTGACGTAGAAATAGTTAGACTATTATTCATCAAATTCGGTTTCCATCTACTGGATCATGTCGTGTGCACAGAGCAGATGCCAAGGGATAATATGCACAAATAAATATGACCGACCTGTGGTGCCCACAGTCTTCATCTATCGAGCCAGATCCTCTACCGATTGAGTTACGGCAGCCTAGCCATTTCGTCTCTGTTGGCTAGAATATAAACTAAGGTATAGGTCTGGCACTATTGCCAGTTTGAGTACAGAGAACGCTAGTCGCCCCTAATGGGCTATTATAATTGACTGTGCGTGCATGAAAGTTAACTATTATTATTATTATTATTATTATTATTATTATTATTATTATTATTATTATTATTATTATTATTATTATTATTATTATTATTATTATACAGTTTACTTTACGACGCTCTGAGACGGATGTATCTTATTGTGATGATGTGATAGGAAAGAGATAGGAGTGGGAAGGAAGCGACCGTGGCCTTAATTAAGATTTTAAAAAAACCAGAATTTGACAGGTGTGACCATGGAAAACCACAGAACACCATCAGGGCCGCAGACAGCGGGGTTTAAACCTACCATCTCCCGGAAACAAGTTTATAGCCACGTGACCCAAAGCACGCAGCCACTTTCTAAGTATAATAATAATAATAATAATAATAATAATAATAATAATAATAATAATAATAATAATAATAATAATAATAATAATCTAACAAAACATCTAAATCAATATAAAGTATTTACAATAATATCTACATATTTGTAATTAAATATTCCTGAATTGTTCTAATACCTGTGAGAGTTTAAGAAGGAAATGAAGAATCGGAATATAACCAAAGCAACGAATTTTGTACATTCTACCATACCTACCCTGGAAAAGTGTAGCTTACCAATGGAAAGTGTGGGATTAATTCAAAATAAGAATCAAATAGTGCTAACACTAGGAACCCATTAGTATTATTCCCAATTCATTAAAATCTCAGCTTGAAATACAGTTTGATACAATGGTTTATCGAACGACACTATTCCATTGCCTTTAGAGGCGATATTTAAAAAGACAAAGCCTAACGCTATGTACCACCGCTCACTCCCCAGACACACAATAAATCTTATTGTTTCATTATTCCCTCAGGTCGCATTAATAATCCTGAATTTGTATTGTTCTGAAATTCGCAGCACAGATGTTATCGAGCTGTGTGCTGTTGTCTCTTAGAACAGTAGATATTGCTTCTTTGATTCAGAGTAATCACAGCTTTTATCATTAATTAAACTATATATTTTAATGACTTTTATTTAGTGACTAAAAGTGTTATGTGGTCTTTGAATCTTACGAATGAACACTGAAAGTAAATGAAATTCTAAAATTATTTCATGTCCTTGACGATTCTATACAAACAACATCATTAAATCAGAAACTCATACTGAAGCGTCTTAAATCGTTTGGCATGGATAATAAGAAAAGAAGTAGTTGAATAGTGTGACTTGGGTGGTAGAATAACTAACAATGGTGGAAGTAAGGAGAACATACAATGCAGACATACAAAATAAATTTGCTCGCTTCGAACATCGATATTAGAATTAGAACTATGTTTTTGAAGACTTTCGTCTGGAGCGTGCATTGCATGAAAGTGAAGCATGGATAATAACTAGTTCAGAATGAAATAGAATATAAGCTTTTGGAATTTGTTGTAACAGAAGAATGCTGAAGGTGAGATGAGTAGATATCATCACGAATGAAGGGATACTGAATCGAATTGGTTTGCTGAAATTTTACCAGAAAGAGAGATAGAATGACAGTATGCATCTTAATGCTGCCAAGACTTGTTCAGTTAGTGGAGAGTTTGTTGGTAGATAGAAGGATCCCTTGCGACACATTTGGTGTTTTCACTACGTTTAAAATATTAGGTATACTTCACCCAGCAGACTGCGTTTTTCGTCATCTCGTAGAGCAGGGCCTCTCAAACGTCTAAAATCTCACGCGTGCGAAGAGCGGTGCAGAGTTCTTGGGCACAGTGCATCGGTCCCGCTCTGCTCGGCTAGGACCGACGCTTTGTCTCTGGGCTACTCGGCTAAGCTCGGCTCAACTCGGCTCGGATTTGGAGCGCTACGGAGCAAGTGAGGAAGAGGGAGACAGGGGGAGCGAGCGAGCCAGGCGTGGGGAAAGAGAGAGACAGCGCTATTGCTCCATATCGAGGAGTGGGGGTCTGCACTCTGGTCAACCAAGCGAAGTCGTCTTTTGCACCGTGCACAGTGCATGCACCAGGTGCATGCACCCTGAAGAGGCCCTGTCGTAGAGTAAAACGAAAAGTTGAAATTAATATTCAAATATCTTAACGGGATATGGAGGAAATTGGCTACGCGTTTTTGATAACGTAGTCGTTAATTTGCACTTGGAGGATGGTTTGTTTGAACCTGACTGTCATCAGTCCCAACGATGGTTTTTTCATGGTTTCCCACTTTCACATCATATCACGAGTGAATTAAGGCCACGATCACTTCCTTCCCAATACGAGGACTTCGACATCATAAGACCTGTCCGCGTCAATGCGACATACAATAAACAGCGAAAAAAGAAAAAGAAATACCTGTTCAAGATAGCTGAGGCCGTACGCTTAATAGTATTAATCCACTTTAGGCCTGGCACGAAATGGTTGAGATAAGAGCGAGGAAGTAGGAAAGTAAGGAGAAAGTGCGGTCTTTGGACAGAAATATATAAGAACTAACAGACCATACCTGCCGTTGATGGTCCGATAGTCGGTGATGTCACAGACTTCCGTTTGTACCCTTCGTTGACACTTTTAAACAGCAATTTGCCGACACTATGGTGTCCAGTGCAGGATACACCAAGAACCTGCCAGATACTCAACCTAACAGCGTTCAGCCGGCGAGTGCTCCGGAACGCAGGCTTCAAAACGTAAAAGCCGAAATTCCTCGAGAACATTAAGAGCTACACAAAAATGATTTTATCCTTTCTTGTAGAAAACTTAGGTTTCATTTTGTGATATTGCTAACCATTTGCCCATTATTCTGATTCCTATGGCATGAAACGTGCGGAAGTTCAGTAAATATTGGCTGCCATTTAGAAAAGCTTAATTATTGTAAAAATGGAATATACTTGGTCTGATTATCTGAAGTACTAGTATATCAATACGAAATTTCATCTCAAGTAGTTATATAGCTTAGGTGTGATTGATCGGGAAATGATGAAACATCATCTCGTTTTTGACAATTACTCACACTTTTAAAATAATTTCTAAATTATTATATTTTCAGTTCAATAACTTAAAAAACATACCGCAATATGTCAATCGTTTAGTTCCATAACTATTATAATTATACAATTAAAAACTCGGTCTCACCATCGTCGCCTTGGTCTCTGTCTACTTCTCTACTTCTCTAACACTCCAAGAGCCAGTCAGTCCATTGTTCTGCCAAGTAACCTATCCTCCTCCATTCGCTTCACATGACTTTCTATAGCTGAATCCGGCTGATATGTACAGCTTTATCTGTCGAGATTATTCCTAACGACTTTTATACGCCCATTTCGAGTAACTTCCTGCCATTTTTACTACCTGTTTTACCAGGGGTTATGCTCGCTAGTTTCATGTTTATCTGACTTATGAATAAGTTTCCTGATTCCTCTGATCTTTCACTCCCGTACAACAAAGATAATCCGATAACAAATGGACGATAATACTCTAAGGATAGATCTATAAATAGATGAGGCAAAATGTATAAAATTGTAAAGTTTTCTACACTATTTTAAATCGGTGTTAATTTAATTCCTGTATGCATGTAGTTGGTATCATTATTTATCAATTTACCTAAGTTTCACGTACAACTGTTTGAATTTCAAGTTCCTATTTCGTTTTAGAACTATAAGCTAAAGATATAATGCGAGTCGTAAATTGTAATTTCATTTACCGCAGAGATTTGAACAATTTCGGAGCTTTTCATTTGTGCTCTTGAAGAAGCCCTGTTAGAAATCTGAGGTCAATTAAGAAAATGAATTAACCAGGAAATAATTTTTTGTGTAGTAAACAACTGCACAGACCGACGTAATTTCGCCACACTCGGCAAACCACAGATTATCAATATCTTGGCTATCACCATCATATCAATAAACATACCCGATTGCCATGCAAACCTTATCATAGTACCAGGTCTGGGAGTAAACTATTACGCGATTCATGCTATAATATTTACAAATGATATTTTCAGGTCTAAAGTTTGAAATAAGTCATAATCGTGTGACAGATCCCTCTGATAATGAGTGTGGAAACGTTCATGAAATTCCACTCAGTTGTTTAGTCGTGATGTCATTTTGGAGGGCAGGTAAACAAACATACGTCATTTCATTTTTATGTGTGGACATATAATTGTAATAAGGAATGTATAACTTATTTTATTGCATAATTCAAATATTTTGGAAATATTCATGTATAATATCACATAGGAATGCCTGGCTCCTCAGCAGTATGATCAGAATACTGGCCTTTGGTTCACAGGGCGCCGGGTATGATTCCCAAATTGGTCGAGGACTTTCATTGCGTAGAGTTAATTTCTCATGCTTGAGAACTGGGTGCTTGTGTTATTCTTAACAATTTCTCTTCATCCACAAAAACACACCACACCGAGCTCGATAGCTGCAGTCGCTTAAGTGCGGCCAGTATCCAGTATTCGGGAGATAGTAGGTTCGAACCCCACTGTCGGCAGCCCTGAAAATGGTTTTCCGTGGTTTCCCATTTTCACACCAGGCAAATGCTGGGGCTGTACCTTAATTAAGGCCACGGCCGCTTCCTTCACACTCCTAGTTCTTTCCTGTCTCATCGTCGCCATAAGACCTATTGTGTCGGTGCGACGTAAAGCAACTAGCAAAAAAAATCACCACGCTACCAACCACCACAGAAGTACCTAATATAGTATACATGCTTCCACGTAAGTTTGGCATCAGGAAGAGCATCCCGCTAGGCCAAATAAATTTTAAGTGCCGTATCCAACAAACTGAAAACGGCTGGATTAAGCAGATGGTTAATTCCCGTGGGTGTGTGTGTTCGTCTTAATACACATCACTTCATTTACATACAACACACCATACTGTTAACGACTTAAGAAATACGTGATATTGAGTGCATCCCTCCGCACAGGGCGAGGCTTAACTGGCTGAATATGATCGTGAATTTACGTGTGGTACCCATTATTTCCAAGTCCTCCTCAGATGTACGCTTTAAAGCATAAATTCTCTTATACTACCTATAACATACGTGCGCGAGGTAAAATGACGGGAGACTTGCTTTCTTTAGAAGAAAACATTTCAAAAATTTGGAGTTAACTGAGCATGTAGAGGCGAGCCGCAAGCAGTCACATATTCTGGGAAAAGAAAATGAAACGTCTTACAAATCCAGGCTGTGACGCGAGCACGCTGGTGAACAAAAAGGCGGGAGGATGATAAGTAAACGGAGACGAGAACATTGAGAAGCCTGCTCCAGTTAGCTGCGAACCCTAGCACGACGTTTACTCAAACTGTGAATGTCACTCGTGGCACAAGTTAAATAGCTATTGCTGTTGACGTAACTTCGTTAAACGCATTCTCCATTTCGGTTCGTTGTAAATGCTAGGATAGTACTTTTCTCCTCAAGAAAAATAAACCCGTGATATTTTGTACTCATTAGGTCCATTGTCTGGCAAGATGACTTGTGCAGATATTGAAGTGGCTCGGACGGTTAGAGCCCAAGTCACCGGCTCACTCACCGGTAGTTGAAGGTGCTGAATATCCCGGCTTCATGTCGGTAGATTCTCCGTAGATCTCGTAATGCCAGCGGTGTAGTTATATTGAAATAAAGAATCACATAAGTTCTTCGAGGTTAAGCAACACTGAACGTGGAAACCATTTGAGTGGGCAACTCATGTGCTGTCTGCAAGTAGAGGAGCGGGAAGGAACTGGCCACCCTACCGCAAGTAACCTCTGGCTCATAGAAACTGGCCACCCTACCGCAAGTAATCTCTGGCTCATAGGAACTGGTCAACCTACCGCAAGTAATCTCTGGCTCATAGAAACTGGCCACCCTACCGCAAGTAATCTCTGGCTCATAGGAACTGGTCAACCTACCGCAAGTAATATCTGGCTCATAGAAACTGGCCACCCTATCGCAAGTAATCTCTGGCTCATAGGAACTGGTCAACCTACCGCAAGTAATATCTGGCTCATAGGAACTGGTCAACCTACCGCAAGTAATATCTGGCTCATAGAAACTGGCCACCCTACCGCAAGTAATATCTGGCTCATAGGAACTGGTCAACCTACCGCAAGTAATCTCTGGCTCATAGGAACTGGTCAACTACCGCAAGTAATCTCTGGCTCGTAGGAACTGGTCACCCTACCGCAAGTAATCTCTGGCTCATACGAACTGGTCAACCTACCGCAAGTAATCTCTGGCTCAAAGGAATTGGTCAACCTACCGCAAGTAATCTCTGGCTCAAAGGAACTGGTCAACCTACCGCAAGTAATATCTGGCTCATAGAAACTGGCCACCCTATCGCAAGTAATCTCTGGCTCATAGGAACTGGTCAACCTACCGCAAGTAATATCTGGCTCATACGAACTGGTCAACCTACCGCAAGTAATCTCTGGCTCATAGGAACTGGTCAACCTACCGCAAGTAATATCTGGCTCAAAGGAACTGGTCAACCTACCGCAAGTAATCTCTGGCTCAAAGGAACTGGTCAACCTACCGCAAGTAATCTCTGGCTCATAGGAACTGGCCACCCTACCGCAAGTAATATCTGGCTCAATGGAACTGGCCACCCTACCGCAAATAAACTCTAGCTCAGGATGCCTGATAAGTAGTCACCGGCTTGATTGTGGGAATGACTAGGTTACCAACATCCAGGATAGGATAAAATACTTTATACTAAAATACTTTATAATAATAATTATTATTATTAAAACAACTTTTGAGAGACAACATTCTGGCACCTAACTATCCTTGTAAAGCGTAAAGGTAGTTATTGGGACATAAAGGCAATAACATTATGATTATAAAAATAACTTCTACAGATATTGGAGTCCCAAGTGGTCAGTGTCACGATATCAAATTACTCGACTTTCATGACTCGGTCAGCTACCTCTCATATCAGAGAGCTCCTTAATTGGGCTTTCGAGGCTGAGTAAACGGCACCCTGACCCCATCGAGAATTTTTTGGACTAGTTGGTGCCACCGAGTAAGAGGCAGGCACATCTGGTGCAGGGCCACCGTGTTTCTTACAGGTTACCCTTTATTCCTCACTGCCGGGCTGTGTAGCTGAGATTGTAGAACACCGGCTTTCTAAGCTTAAATTGGTGGGTTCTACTCCTATTCGGTGGTATTTACGGATGGACGTGTTTTTTAATGTGTTTCCTTTCCTGGTTGGTAGCGTGATATGTTGTACGCAGTTAAAATCCTCAGTCTAGACGAGAAACAAACCTGGGGCCCTCTGAATCCAATGGACGTACAACAGACCACCACACGCTGACAATTTACCTAACGTATAGGACGCAGTACGGCCGGCAATGGCAATCTAAATATCGGGGCACAATAATGATGCAGGAGGAGGTTCTGCAATTCCAATTCCCTGGTGCCTGGATGGCTGCCTATCTGATCTACATCACGGCGGTGAATCTTTCTTGTGCGTGGACGGCCCTACCGTAAGTGAGGCTGCGGAGTGTTACGAAGGTTAGTTAAAAAGATATTCACTGAAAGAGTTATTTTCTTATTTGCTTGTTTAAAATATGCTATTGATCCAGGAAGAAGCGCATACTTACAGTGGTCCTTAGCATGCATGCCAAATTAAAACAACATCATTGTTTATTTTTTATAAAATCCGTCGGGCTCTTTGGGTGAATAATCAGCGTCGTGGTCTTCGGTTCAGAGGGTCCTACGATTGATTCCTGGGTTCCTGGCCGGGTTGGGGATTTTTACCACATGTGGATAATTCCTATACCTTGGAGATTAGATGTTCGCTATTGCTATTTGCTTTACGTCGCACCGACACATATATATGTTTTACGGCGACGATGGGATAGGAAAGGCCTAGGAAGTGGAAGAAAGTGGCCGTGGCCTTAATTAAGGTACAGCCCCGGCATTTGCCTAGTGTGAAAATGGGAAACCACTGAAAACCATTTTCAGGGCTGCCGACAGTGGGGCTCGAACCCACTATCTCGGTATTAGATGTTCCTGTTAGTCACTCATCTTCATTCACCCTACAACAGAACACACCATACTACGAACACACTATACTGAATATATTCCTCCATATGTAGTTTTAGCGTCAGAAAGAGTATCCGACCGCAAAACATGGATAAATTAACATATTCGATACAGTTCGCATCGCTACCCAACCATGGAATTTGAAAAGTGATGGAAAAATTAGGATAATGAGAAGTACCATTGTTCAGTGATGGAAAAATAAGGATATTGAGAAGTATCATAGTTAATTTCAGATTTAAACAACTTACAAAAATTAGTGAGCAACTTATTCTTGCTTAGCAACAGAACACAAGGGCATATTTTATCACACACTTCACATTACGAATGGAGTGAGATTACAGTTTTCACATATTTCTATTTGCCAAACTTCAGATTAATTTTCATCAAACTGAACGTAACCGTAATATTCCATATCGACTTGTTTATAAGGGAGCGCTAGATATCGCCCCTCATGGTGGTAAATACTGTTGAAAATATCAGTTCCTGAAATGTTGGCTTCCTTCCATCTACCAACAAACTTTCCACAACTTTCCTCCGCTTGAGTACACAGATTTTTACAGTGAAGATAGAGTGGCAAAATGGGAATAATTGCTTATATTAGGCGGAGTTCTCCCAGAATACTCCTGTTCCAAAAAACGCACACACTGGTGACTTAGAAGATGTTCTTCTGACTTGATAACAATGTAAAAGTGTATCATATCACACGTATTATTAAACCTGTTTCGTAGCACGACATTTTTGTAAACATGTCTGAATAATTTTAATTATTATGTTACATTACTTGTTATAATTTTTAATTGTCATGTACAGCATTTGTGTTTGTCTTTCTAGTGCATTTGCATTTTAATTTTTTATACCGATATCACGAAACGTTTCATTTTAATATACTTTCAAGTAATGTTTCCATTTATTTTATTTATTTATTTATTATAAGGAATGTTTATTTTTTCCTTTGCTATTTTGCTTTACGTCGCACCGACACAGATATGTCTTATGGCGACGATGGGATAGGAATTACCTAGGAATTGGAAGGAAGCGGCCGTGGCCTTAATTAAGGTACAGCCCCGGCATTTGCCTGGTGTGAAAATGGGAAACCACGGAAAACCATCTTCAGGGCTGACGACAGTGGGGCTCCAACCCACTATCTCCATTTATTTACGATGTATGTTAGTCATTATGCAATCTATGCTTTAATTTTATTTACCTATTGCAATACTGTAAGCAGGTACTACTACTGGTATATCCCGCAGTTAACATCTGTCTTAAAAAATAACTGAATGTGCAAAAAACTTACGGTAATTGAAGTCTTAACAAGACAGTGTAATTGTCGTATATTAGTATAGAGCATTGCGAAGAATATATCTGGAGTTACTATCTTAGAGCTGAATTCGAGCAAGTACGGGAAATGTCCGAGGAAAAACCATAGTCCAATCGGCCATTCATTGTTCAAATGGAAACTTTGAATCTCTGAGCAATGTAGCATCTCGGGTACATCATAAGGCGTTAATTTTAACTATCGGATACGATTGTAAGTAACCACCTTGCAGAATTCTTGTAGAATTCAGCATACATGTTGAGTTTCATAGAGGAATGTAAAGTTGTTGAGATGAAAATGAATTGGCAACAAATGTGAACTGTAAATCACCCATTCCCGCACACGTACTAAATCTGGTAGATATGAATCAAAATGATAGAATTCTTTGAGATACTACGTCTCATTTATTGTCTCCGCTATCTTGCTTGAAATATCTGAAATCTCCCGGTACACATAGAATAAACACGATATCTAGAATGTCACTTCACAGTTCGTACCAGCGAAACTGGTAACGAAAGACAGATTTCAACTTTTCAGCCAAGTCAGCTCATACCAAGCAGCTTTCTCTTTTGCTACCTGTGCTTTTTGAGTCATCAGTTTATAGACTAGGTTGAAGCTACCCTATCCTGTTATAACCCTTCGTTTCTACATAACTAATCTACCTTACACCTGCTCTAATCTGCTACTCATATTCATACCTTGGTCTACCCCTACTGATCTTACAAGTCCTGCATGCGTTAATATGTGTTCTATCATTCTGTCAAATAAGAAGTGGGACTGCGTTACTTCCTTATGTGCGAGGCTTGCTTAATATATTCCGAACGTGGTAAATTCCATTAAGCGGAATTCGCCCTACTAACACATATAGTAGCCCCAATGAGAATCTCTCCTATAAGGTGTTAGGAACCACCGTGTGTTGTATAGTCAAAGCCGCCTGACCACAAGGATGGCCATGACTCAGAATATGTTGGAGATACCTACTTTTTTTCCATACCGTCTGATATCCCGACTCGCAGTACTACTTACTAGGCCCCTCAGCCAAAGATTCACAAACTATGACGAGATTACAGTAACCCACATTACGAACCATTATTATTATTATTATTATTATTATTATTATTATTATTATTATTATTATTATTATTATTATTATTATTATTATTATTAAACATTGTTCGTTTCTCCGATTCAAAGAGCTCACTGAAACCTGCTAGCTAGCTCCCTGACTTGATGGCTTGAAGTATTTCGTCTTCTTTTCCCCCCAAACTCTCCTAATGATTTCACTATGTTATTTCTGATGTTTTTCAGATCATTTCTTATACGTTTTATATTTTTAAATTCCTCCATAAATCTGTGCAGGACGATTGTTTTATCATATTTTCTGTGATTTCCATTTATTGAAGGGTTTCGTTTGCCTCCTAGGGCGAGTATCATGGTATTTTCTGAGTTCCTTTATGTTAAATAACTTTTGGGGAGTCCGGTGTTGTCCATTCTGTCCATATATCCACCGAATTTCAGGCGTCTCTTGCGTAGTATTCTAAATTTTTCTGTTAGACTGAGTAGTAATCTAGGCCACATGTTTCCCCGAAAACTTTCCCGTCTCGATTTTCAACCCTTATAATGACATATTATTATTATTATTATTATTATTATTATTATTATTATTATTATTATTATTATTATTATTCAATATGATGTGAAAATATCCCTCAAGGAATTTACATATACTACTCATTTTTTTCAAATCGGAGTCACTAGGGACTACTAAAAGGAAGAAATATAAGAAACGATCGATTCCTGAAATAGCAAAGGACACATATCGTGCATGTTGGCCTCAGAATCCCTAACCCGTATCTTGCGCCTAATCTCGGCAGCTCTATGCCTTACCCTGTTCTACACCCTTCTTAATTACTGCGATGTTAATCCACCGATAAGGGGGATGGGGAGGGAGAAACATTAGCTATTTGCCTGCCTTTACGTTTGTTGAACATGGCAGGGCAGGGTGCGATAAAGTGGACGATAACAATGGCTCTTTGACGTGAAACGCTTTTACCTGTATGTCAACACCCATGGTATTGCATATCCTCAGATAAGTTTAATGCCATTACTTGAAGCGTTGTTGCTTTCACAATGAAGCATTCAATTACTAATTTTAATTACATTATGTCACACAATACATCCTGCTAGAAGGAGGAAGCTTGCGGTATCAGAAATATACCGTATTACCTGATACACAAAGGATAGAACGGAAACACACATGAAGCCCCTTTATATAAGGGTGGGAACAAACAATGGATCATACACTTAGAGAGAGTTTAGGAAGTAACACTCATATTTTATTATGGAAATGTCTTCAGTTATTTTGGATATGTATTCTCCGAGGACGGCAGAAAAGTGAAATTGAATCAAGCTGAGGGAAGGCTAATGCACTGAACTCACAGTTGCTATCAACACTATTATGTAAGAAAGAATCCAGCTTTCGGATAAAATTATTTTTGCATTAGTTTGTTTTTAGATTCGAGTTTACTCCAAGGGAGTGAAAGCTAGATGGACTCAGGTTAACACTCCATAAGTTGGATGAAACACACATGAGAGAGGCAATAATAATTACTGGTTCAGATTTTTGTTTGCTAGGGGCTTTACGTCGCACCAACACAGTTAGGTCTTATGGTGACGACGGGATAGGAAAGGCTTAGGAGTTGGAAGGAAGTGGCCGTGGCCTTAATTAAGGTACAGCCCCAGCATTTGCCTGGTGTGAAAATGGGAAACCACGGAAAACCATTTTCAGGGCTGCCGATAGTGGGATTCGAACCTACTATCTCCCGGATGCAAGCTCACAGCCGCGCGCCTCAACACGCACGCCCAACTCGCCCGGTACTGGTTCAGACAGGTGGACACAATTTCAGGAGTACTTGTAATGAGGAGATAAGGAATGGCAACAAACTCGATAGATGAAGTTGTACGAATAAACAGGCTTCGATGGTAGCGTGACGCGAATGGAGCAGGACAGGTTTCGTATGATAGTATTGGACTCAGCAATGGGGTTGAGAGAACTAGACAGAGACCAAGGCCAAGTCGTAGACTCAGTTCCTAAATATTTCATTACAATAAGTGTGGAAATAAATTAGAAATTGGGATTGGTGACAGATAAAGCGTTAGAGAGGCGGTAGCAGAGGAAAATCACGATGGAAAGATGGGCACTGTAAATCATTCCATTAATAATATCTCTCTTATGAATCCTCCAATCGAAATGTGTACGTGAGAGAAAAGTTGTGGATATCCATTAAGTTTATAATGGATATATTAGAAATATATTTCCGTTAAGGTTGACCCTGGATATTTTGTGGGAGAGTAAAATCGCTGTTTCGGTCTTCACATAAAACTCATAGATTTGGTTGAAATAAGTCCGATAGATTTTCACTTATAAGAACGCAAACAAACAGACAAACTAGCCAAAAATAGACAAGCAGCGGACAAAGCTAAAATAATTCTGGAAGATAGCTATAAGAAAATTTCTCCATTATTATCCTTGTACAGTCACACAGTAGTTTTTCTTTATACAGGTTATCGTTTGGATGGGTAGCCCTCGCATTTTAAGCCGGGAAAACGGAAAATAACTGGTGAGTCTACCCAAAGTCAACTCAGATTCAGACTATCTAGCCGGAGATTCACTGAGTAGGATGCCAAATTCCTTGAATAAGAAACTGGTTTAGCTTTTGTTAGCTAAACGTACATTTATAACTGTTTCTTGATGTGTTCTGCGTTCTTAACCCAATTAATGCCAAAGTCCGACATATACAATATTCCCGACTGCTCTGTAGTATCAAACATAACCAAACGAAACCCTACGACGCTAGAGCCCCGAAAGGCCTTGGCCTGCAAAAGTGACCTCTGCTCAGTCCGAGTACCTGCAGATTACGAGGTGTCGCGTTGTCAGAGTGACGGCCGTTATTCTTGGCTTTCCCCATCGTGGCCGCTATCTCACCACTACATAGATCCTCAATTGATCTCACTTCGTCTGAGTGGTTATGGAACCAGCCCTCAGATCCAGGTAAGATTCCCTGACCTGTCAGGTTACAGAACATAGGGTCTCCAGTAAGAGGCAGGCTCACTATCCCTAGATCATAAGACCGGCTTCTATAACCTCAGTGTCGAAAAATTCGACGTTTAGTAGTACAGTGCTTTTATGATTATCAGTGACATATGGTGCTATTATACTGAAGGCGAGGTACAGCTATGTGGTCTTTCCCTCTAGTCTCACTGATTAGTAGACATACTTTGACGCTCAAATATGCGTTGTTCTACTTCCAGTGATATTCAAAATAGATGACTACAAATAGGCTAAATATTGATTGTGATTGTCATTTTGATGTATAAAACAACATTACTATCGCCTCTAAACATTTTTAGGCATAAAAATTCTCTGTGTTTGTGATTTACTTTAATGTAAGGAATATTTGATTAAATGGTTTTTATTTGCATGAATATAAAAACATCTGATACTGCGAGCAGGTTTACTTAATAGTAGAATAAATATTATTAGAAATAATCATGCAACGTCAAGTATAAATAAAAAGTACACTACTTATTCAAACATTGTCTCTTTTAACTCCTTTTACAACTTCTTTTTAGTTATGTTACATGTATTTGGAAAAGTATTCAATCAAGAGATTTCATTAATTTTCAGGGAGTTCGCCATAGTATTTTTCTTTAAATCTATGCCTTACATGTCATCATTAATTGCCCTTTACCAAAATAAGTTGAGAATTAACGTTTAGAACCACAGAATAGACCACATTCACTAATAGACTAAGTAACTACCGTAGAAGATTCTCTGGAACTAGCTTGATTTTAATCGCACCCTCGAGACACAACGTGTGGTTTTAATACTTGTTTTCCCTCTTAGAACAACGGAACGTAAAGTACGATAAGACGTATTAACTGCAAGTTGGCGAAGGAGGTCGTGTGTTGTGATCAATACTCCCCGAGACTTAACAAGCAGTAGTAAGGCCCTTGTATTTTACTGTGTACTCTAGAGTTCTAGACTACTTTAACTTAATGCCACGTTATTATTTCTATTATAATGATTAATAATTTCGTGTGGCTATTTCTAATCCAGTGCAGCCCTTGTAAGGAAGACCCTCCGATGAGGGTGGGCGGCATCTGTCATGTGTAGGTAACTGCGTGTTGTTGTGGTGGAGGATAGTGTTATGTGTGGTGTGTGAGTTGCAGGGATGTTGGGGACAGCACAAACACCCAGCCACTGGGCTATTGGAATTAACCAATGAAGGTTAAAATCCCCGACCCGGCCGGAATCGAACCCGGGACCCTCTGAACTGAAGGCCAGTACGCTGACCATTCATCCAACGAGTCAGACATTATTTCTATTAATATTCATATTAAAAGAGTAAATCTGCTTTCATTCCCAGGAGGATAATTCAGGAATGTCCCGCTTAGCATGCTGATGAAACTTGGACAGTTGAAATATACATGCGCATTAGAATCTAGGATGAATTCTTATATTTTTGAGTCTTACCTAAATGTTGGTAGAAAATGTAAGATACTGTCAAACACTTGACGTTTATTATTTTGGTTTGTATAAAGTCTGTTTTGAATCTAGAGGGCTGTATACAATGCAGGGAATACATTATTAAGCTACATGATATTACTTTTAATACGTAGATTCACAACTTCTTTTACGACTAGTTAAGAATTTCCAAATATGCACCTATGTTTTGGTACGCCCAGACAGCATCCGATATTTTATGATGTACAAATAAATTGATCCAAAGCGCACATAAAATCAACTTCCAAGAAAGTACAAACTCTTTATCACCAGAATGCGCAAACAAAACATTTAAACATTTGTGGTGTGTTCCTGATACGGTAAATAGCTGTATTTCTGATACTGCGTTGCGAAAGTCCACTATTATCATCTGGACTGAGCATGCATCACAATATTTTCAGTTCTATATACACCTTCAAATTGCATCGACAGTAGATTAGTAGCAATATTTTTCCATAGTTTTATATTTTCACACTAGAAGTGAAAACTATACTTTAAGTAAATATACGGCCACTAGCTTCCCAGCCTTACCTTTATGATGACCATTCTTACCAAAATTCTGTCTATTCTGGTGTGAGCTAGCATAAATATGAAATAAAGAAGGAAATCTACAGCAACTGCCGAATAAATTAAATCGTAATTCATGCACTATTACACAGTTTTCCCTTCCCATTCCGATCAACGCGTTCATACGGTTTAGTTTTCTAAAATGATTTGGCCCGTCAGTCCGGACTGCAATGATTGTGTGTATCTCGCAAATTGTGTTTCTGTTGATTCTGTTGCTGTAGTTGGCCAGCAGGTGCAAGGCCTATAATTTATCGATGATGTAGTAGGGTTGAGAAATACCCTACTGGAAGCGAATAAAATGGAACAACAGATCAATATTTTTCTTATAAATCTTAGAAATTATCTGTAGTATAATTTATTGTCATTATGTGACATTCCCTCCCTAGATAATCAGTTACGAGCCATGTACATTTCATGTACCATCATTTTGTATCAATTATGGGAGATTTGCCAAAAACATTTTTTCAAAAAGTTGAAATATGTTTTAAATTGTATTTTTCTCTTTCTCGGGTCTCATTCTCATTCTACAATGTATTTTTGTAGACAAAATTCAATAAGTTTACAGATAGATAATGATTAAGGTATGGTATTCAGGTTACATATACTTTAACGACGTTCAGATCCTCTGAAACCTGGACACAGTAGGTCGTTTAATCGCATCGTGGAACAGCACTTTGAGCACACACAGTAAGAATACGTAGAATAATGGATTTAATGGTATAAGCTTACATGAAAAACGTTCTTCAAATCCTCTGTAATTCTCATCAACAGAACGAATGCGGAGTAATTCTCTCAGAGCAGTGAGAATGTCCTTCCTCGTCAATGTTAGAACATCCATATTGAAATCTCTATATCTATGAAACTCCTCGAGCTACAACTTTTAAACTTTCAAGACTCGTTTGAAATCACTTGCAACTTCACTCTATCAGAATTAAATAATTCTTATGGCTTGAATAAGACATGATTTACCTTTCTTTTAAAGCCATTTCTCAACGGAATACATTTTATATCTAATTTAGATAATGAGGAAGATATTATTGCAATATTGTGATTTACTGATTTTTGATAATTATGTTAGGAATGTGATGATTTAAATATTATCCGTTCAGTTGTTTGTCCCATATAGGTACGAATCTTTAGCTCAAGGCCACAATGACTAAACCAGTAAAACAATATGAGGAACTTCAACCAATCAACAGTTGAACTTCGCCTCAAAATTATCACACATAAATGAACTTAGTTTTAAATAAATTCATCAGAATAGCGTACACTATATATATATTATTTGCTGTAGTAATTTTTTTCTGTAGTATTGTGTTTCAGTTGTCTTCAATAATACATTTGCGTAACTGTGTTAGAATATTTTGAAATATGCCCGCAGCCGACATAATAAGCAGAATGGCTCACAAAATGTTTAAATGCAAAACAGTATACAGTATTCGAAACCGACTTTCAACCTATTAGGTCGTATTACGTACATTTAGTACGTGTTGAATAGATGTTAAGTACAGAACAAAAATAGCCAACCAGACACCAGTGGGATCCGAACCCACAACCTCCCGATTTCGCGTCGGTTGTCTACCAATTGAGCTATGGTGGCCTAGGCTATCTTTGTTCTGTTGGAAGGGATCTGAGCTACAGGTCTGGCACAACTGCCATCACACCGTAGAGTGCGTTTAAGTCGCCCGTAGAGGGCCAAGTCAATGAATATTGAATTTTCACGACCGTATTGTAGAGCAACCGACGCGAAATCGGGAGGTTGTGGGTTCGGATCCCACTGGTGTCCTCTTGGCCATTTTTGTTCTGTACTTAACATCTATTCAACACGTACTAAATGTACGTAACACGACCTAATAGGTTGAAAGTCGGTTTCGATTACAATGCGGTTGTGAAAATTCAATATACTTAATTCTTTCACGGCCCGTACTTATAGACATGATATTGTATAGGCGTTTGGGCTTGTGCCGTGTCAAAAAAGGTGAAATTCTTAACGTTTCGCAGAAAACTGTGGTCTGCGTCCTCAGAAGAATTCTCGACTGTCCAAGAGAAAGGCTTCTTAAACAAGAAGACTTCTTAAACAAGTAGACTTCTTAAACAAGAAGACTTTCTCGTGGACAGTCGAGAATTCTTCTGAGGACGCAGAGCTCAGTTTTCTGCGAAACGTTAAGAATTTCACCTTATTTTCTTGACACGGCACAAGCCCAAAAGCCTATACAATATCAGGTCTATAGTATACAGTATTTCCGTGCACTACGTATGGGTACCTATGTATATGATTTGTTTTATACTTAAACACTTTTATTACCATTGGTTAGTTACAGAGGGGAGTGGCAGCGGGTGTTAACGCGCTAAGTTTGTGGAACAATGCTCTCTGCATTCGGGAGACGAGTGGGGTTCAAATCCCACCGTCGGCTGTTTTGAGAATTGCTTTCTGTGGTTCCCCATTTTCATTTACAGCCAAATGCTGGGACAGTTTCTACCCTTAGGCCACAGCCAATTCATTCCACATCATTCCCCTGTTTGGTTCACCCTCATTAATTTCATCTTCATTAGCTCGTCAACTGACGATGACGTCAGGAAGGGCATCCGGCGTAAGAAAAACCATGCCATAACATTTCTTCCCACCTCATCCACGACACCATATCAGTAAAAGGGACTACGGGGTGGACATACATACATTCATACACTGCTAATTTAATTTGATAGTTATTCGCTAATGTAGTCACAATAAATACAATTCGACTTCCATATTCCCTCTAGTCTGGATATCTCGTTGTGTAACAGAGCATATGAAATGATAGAAGCTACGATCAATGTAATCGTAATGAACTCTCATACACAAACCAAATCCAATGGCGCAACAGCCCCGAAGGGCCATGAACTACCAAGAGAACGCTGCACTGTCCGAAGGCTTGCAGATGACGAGGCATATAGCTCCTCAATTGTAATCATGAAGGCTGGACCTCGATAGAGCCCTTGGCCTAGGCCTCCAGGTAAGAAGCTGGCACGCTACAGCTACCCCTACACAGAACATTTTTTTACCAAATATTGTATTCCACGTAGCCATATTTGAAATGACAAAATTACCAACGTAAATAATGAAGCATTCCTTATGTGTATACATCAAAGCTTATGTATTACAGTTTGGGAAATGAGGATGTAAATAATGAAGCATTCCTTATGTGTATACATCAAAGCTTATGTATCACAGTTTGGGAAATGAGGATGTAAATAATGAAGCATTCCTTATGTGTATACATCAAAGATTATGTATCACAGTTTGGGAAATAAGGATGTAAATAATGAAGCATTCCTTATGTGTATACATCAAAGCTTATGTATCACAGTTTGGGAAATGAGGATGTAAATAATGAAGTATTCCTTATGTGTATAAATCAAAGCTTATGTATAGCGCCCGGATGTTTACGCAGTGATAGGTTAGAGCCCAAACTTACTAAAGCGAGTAACAAGTAGAGTCTACCTACACGACGGTACTGCTATGAGGTTTGCATAACTTTAGGGGTTCTAATGGGCCGAACCCCTAATGTTTATGCAAACCTTCTAGCATTACCGACGTGCAGGTAGATTCTACTTATCACCCGCTTCAGTAAGTGTGCATTCTAACCTATTACTGCATAAACATCCGGGCCCTACTTATGTATCACAGTTTGGGAAATGAGGATGTAAATAATGAAGTAATCCTTATGTGTATACATCAAAGCTTATGTATCACAGTTTGGGAAATGAGGATGTAAATAATGAAGCATTCCTTATGTGTATTCATCAAAGCTTATGTATCACAGTTTGGGAAATGAGGATGTAAATAATGAAGTATTCCTTATGTGTATACATCAAAGCTTATGTATCACAGTTTGGGAAATGAGGATGTAAATAATGAAGTATTCCTTATGTCTATAAATCAAAGTTTATGTATCAGAGTTTGGGAAATGAGGATGTAAATAATGAAGTATTCCTTATGTCTATAAATCAAAGCTTATGTATCAGAGTTTGGGAAATGAGGATGTAAATAATGAAGTATTCCTTATGTCTATAAATCAAAGCTTATGTATCAGAGTTTGGGAAATGAGGACGTAAATAATGAAGTATTCCTTATGTGTATACATCAAAGCTTATGTATCACAGTTTGGGAAATGAGGATGTAAATAATGAAGTATACCTTATGTGTATAAATCAAAGCTTATGTATCACAGTTTGGGAAATGAGGATGTAAATAATGAAGCATTCCTTATGTGTATAAATCAAAGCTTATGTATCACAGTTTGGGAAATGAAGATATTTCATTAGTATCAGGTGAAAAATGGGATAATTTATCACTATAACTTGGTGAACGTTAGGTTTGTTAAACGAATTTCTTAACAAGTCATACACCAGAAATTTAAGTGTGTGCTGCACTCACCCTTGACAGTTTTCCTAACTAAGTAAAGTTCGATCTACATTAGTATTCTCTTGTAATATCGATATCACTCGACTAGAGTGATCTCGTTACCCTGCAACGATGAGCGCCCATATTAAATAAAAGAGGGATCGATTAATACAAGCAGTTTCGGAAACAATAATAGACCTCCACATGCTAGACCTACACAGTATCATCACAGAAGTATGGGGATAAATTGGACCAACAGTGGCTTGATGAGTTGGCAGCAGTGATTCTCAAAACAGGGCCTGTGACCCCCACGGAGGACACGGAGTGCTGGAAAAGGTACCGTGGCATTCTTTTCTATTGGTGAAAATTAAGCCTGATCTAAATGGTTTTGATTAGGAATGTACTGTACAAGAGATAAGTAAACATTAATAGAATCACATTGGATAAATACATTCGAATTTCGATCTTTATACAGCGAAGTTTGTTGTTTCAAAGGGTTAAACATCGAGGTCATAGACACTGACTTGATTTCCTTTACATGTTACTTTATTACCTAAATTATACTTCATTTTAATATATGTACGCAGTGCGTTAGAAAAGAGTCTCCGCAGTGACCTTGGCTGACGGTGATAGTGCATATGTTGGCAACGCTCCAGCTGACCTGAGACGGATGCACTGCTGTAGTGGTGAAGGTCGGAGGTGTTCAGTAGATCACAAGATTTAAGATGCTTACTCCAGAGGAGTTAATGGTTTTATTAGTGATTTTTTCTTTTTTTTTTCAGAAAGCTGAAAAATAATCGGACACAGAGAAAAAAATATTTCTTGAACGGTTTCCCGACTCAGTTCCACCGCATCTTGATACTGTGCGAGATAAGTATCGTACATTTCGTAGCTGTGATCCTGTATTCGATATCCCGAAGAACGGTAGACCACACATTCTAACGGACGAGAAACCCTTGGATATTTCCGACAGGCTCCTTAAAAGTCCATCTATATTCACTGGCACAGCAGACTGGCGTATGTGTCTTCATAGCGCATAGAACAGCAAGAATGAAGCTAAATATTTTTCCGTTAAAATTTTCTGTCTTTCAGGAGTTGAAGTTGGCGGGTGCAGAGGAGAGGATATATATAGATATATATATATTTGCGAGTCATTTCAGCGGTTTGTTCATGATGGAAATCAAGTGTTACACAGAACATTTTTTTACAGATAAAGCTTAGTTTATTTAACTGGTTACATAAACAGTCAAAATATCCTACTCTGGACATCTGAAAATCCACATGCAATTCGCGAAGCACAACTTCATTCTTAAAAGACTGGCGTGTGGATTGCAATCTGGCGTTCACGAATTATTGAGTGGATATTTTTTAACAGCACCGTGGATTCAGACGTTTACTGTAATGCAATCTTGCACCCGTTCTTTGCGGAACTGAATGAAAGAGAAATTACCGGCTCATTCTCCCAACAAGACAGAGCTAAAGCTCGTACCTCCAAATGCTCCGAGCAATTTTTAAGTGAAATATTCTGGAAATGAATCATTTCACGAGGGCTCTGGCCACCACGTAGTCCAGACTTATAACCTCCTAACGCTTTCTTTGTGGTGCTGCCAAATCCTATGTTTACCAGTCTGCGCCAAGAAAAGTTAGTAATTAAAAAGTAGACATAATAAATGTTGTGAAATCTATGCGTATAGACAGCTGCAACATTCTGAAACGGGAGGGGACCCAATATATTGAAGCACCGGGCGAGATGGTTGTGCGGTTAGAGGCACGCGGCTGTGAGCTTGCATCCTGGAGATAGTGGGTTCGAATTCCACTGTCGGCAGCCCTGAAGATGCTTTTCCGTGGTTTCCCATTTTCACATCAGGCAAATGCTAGGGCTGTACCCTAATTAAGGCCACGGTCGCTTCCTTCCAACTCCTAGGCCTATCTTATCCCATCGTTGGTGCGACGTAAAGCCACTAGCAAAAAAAAAAAAAAAAAAAAAAAAACTGAAGCCACCAGAAATCTAGATGAAGAAATTAACAGATGCTTAACTGAGCTACAGTTATATGATAACTTTGAGGGTATAAAGAACCGGCACAGTGAATATGACACCGAGAAACTAAGAAATTATGAGAATCTGAATTTGAGAAATGGTGCAAACTGAAAAGTAAAGGTCAGGGAGTGTGTCTGTACAAGGTGTTTCGTCCTGCTTATCACTAGGTTAGAAACAATGATGGCCTTTCTAGCACTGAGTGGAGAGACCGGTTGAAAATGGCATGCAACGTTGCACCTTTCAAAGCGGTTCCGGGAAGAAGGTCCCTTGATGGTAACCGCTGCAGAAGATGCTGTGAGACTAAAACTTTACCTCAGGTCTCGGGTTCCTGTGCCTTCGATGAAGCTCTTGTATAACGAAGTCCATGGCATCGGAGCAAATGGGAACACGAGATTGATAGACAAGATCGCTCTTAAAGTAAAGGATATATGTTAGACCCCACAGTAAGATTTCAAATGCACTCCGACGAACCAGACGAAGTAGACAGAGCAAAGAAATCTGTCTACCTGCCTACAGTTCCGTATAATATGAACAACTACGAGATGAATGACGTAGAAGTGAGGAATCTCATGATCGGTGCAAGAGGGACAGTCAGTAAAAAGACAAGAGAGCTGATTAAAATCTTCAACATCAGTTCCAAGGAGCACATACACCGGGGACTGAAAGCGCTTAGGGGTTCTCTTTTGATATTCAGACACCACTTGTATTCACTTTTTTCTCCCGAATAAAATTGTACTGTATTCTTTGTCTTAGGCAGCCTCCAAGTGGAGGAAAATTTGAAAATAAATAAAAATGATGAAGGTTTTGTTGATAATAAGTGCAAACGCGTTTCCTTTTGCTTGTAACTTGTGGTAAATATTTTCAAGATTTGCTATGAACCTGGTATGTGTACAGCAATGATTAGACCTACGATTCTCTATTTTTCAAGCCACTTTGTTATTGGCTTTATTTTTTTTTTTGCTAGGGGCTTTACGTCGCACCGACACAGATAGGTCTTATGGCGACGATGGGATAGGAAAGGCCTAGGAGTTGGAAGGAAGCGGCCGTGGCCTTAATTAAGGTACAGCCCCAGCATTTGCCTGCTGTGAAAATGGGAAACCACGGAAAACCATCTTCAGGGCTGCCGATAGTGGGATTCGAACCTACTATCTCCCGGATGCAAGCTCACAGCCGCGCGCCTCTACGCGCACAGCCAACTCGCCCGGTATTGGCTTTATTAACAGTCTATCTCTGTGTAATAGGTTATTAGAGAAACGTTGTGCTTTCAGTCACCCGATTCACTGTGTTGCGTTGTCCCTCAGCATTGCTGCCATTCAAACTCTACACTCGGATAGGCCGCCGCTGCGCTGCTTGCTGTGGAGAGTAGTTTCTAAAACATTGTATTGGTCAATTTTCCTGGTATTTTGTTACATGAATCCTGAGTAGAAGTCTACCAACAATTATGAACACAGAAAATTTTACGGAGTATAAATAGAAAATAAATCTTATTTTGAACAAGAAATTCGGTTATGGAGGTGTTCCTGATAGTATTTTCTCTTATGAGCAGGGGTGCAGATTAATCGGGTATTCGTTCAATTTCTTCCTTGGTAAGCAATGGGAATTTCAGATATTCATTATTACATATCTCACCTCAATTTTTAGGCCTATTCGTTATTAATTATTCAGTGCAGAGGTGATGTTTATTAAAAAGTTAGAGACTTTTCTTTTTTATATGCAGTCACTCAAAGTTGCTAGAAATTCAAACTGGTAAAGAGAAGGCAATGAAAGGAGAGTAGTATGGTCGCCTCTGACAGAAGTAAATTATAAATATCGTTCCAGATAACACGTCGCACCAACATAAGCAGTCACTCCAATTACAGCCCAGCCTCAATAAGGAAAACAGTAGCTTCCTTGTGCCGTGGCCATTCTATCAAGCACAACGGTGCGGACTGTGATGAGATACTCTTAATGGCTTTCTGCGTGCTGTACACCTCATTTGTTCCCAGCTCGCATCACAATTATGCAAATTAACGTAGAGAAGATATAGTATGCGTTTCCCAGCTGACCGGAAATGGGATGAGTTGACATTTAACCCTACGATCACAATAATAGTCAAATAATAATAATAATAATAATAATAATAATAATAATAATAATAATAATAATAATAATAATAATAATAATAATAATAACCGATATTGTATCTGATTTTCGAATGCTGTACATTATGTAGAAAGACAAGGGCAGTCAAATGAAAACAGATTACTTGCGAATATGTACAATAGAACATATAGTAAGTACCTCAAAAGTAATCACCAGAACTGTTACGGCATTTAACACCAGTGGGTGATGAGATGGTTAATTCCGTTCTGTCGAAGGAACCACATCTGTACCCAGTCATACACGTCGTTGTCTGATGCAAGGCGATGTCTATCACCCAGTGGAATAAATGTATTAACAGTTCTGATGATTATTTTTGAGTTTAAAAATTAATGTTCTTCTATACTTACTGATAGGGTGGCCTTATAGTTAACTGCCCCATATTACAATTCGCAGTGTGAGCAGTGGCAGATTACCGTTAAAAAATGCAAAATCCTGCTGTTAATAATGGGATTAGTATGGGATTCACATACGTGGTAGAATCAAGCGTGGGGCTGATAACCTTAGATGTTAGGCCCCTTTAAACAACAAGCATCATCATCAGAATCAAGTGTATCCTAAAAATGAAGATGATGTTGCGAATCCTTCACCACAGATTCTCCTCATACACCGATTTTTGCGTCCTGAAGGATCAATTCATGTAGGAATTCAGGTTTAACAGGACTCCAGTAACGACTGTTTTGTGTTCACACATAATCATGGAGGATGGACCAGGACTCGTCCGATAAACGACATAAAATGCGTGTCTGTTTGTCTATTTGTACATTTTCCAGACTTCACTTACAAAATGTGCCCTTACATATAGCGTCGTCTGCTTGAAGATCATGTGCCACAGTTATTTAAAAAAGATTTAATTGTAATAATTCATTAGCCTTTTGCACAAGCCGGTTTGAAACTCACACTTGTGCATTAAGGCAAAGTGGTTGTAACCGTACAACAGGGTTACAGATTCCATTCAGTATTTATTATTATTATTATTATTATTATTATTATTATTATTATTATTATTATTATTATTATTAACCCGATTCATTAGATTTTATATTCTGTTTCTCATCACTTAGACTGTAATAATTAGGTATCACGTATATTATTGTATTTAATCATAGGTTAAGTGAAATTTGTTTGTAATTATTCTGTATTGTAGCGAGTGAGATTTGTTGGTTTCATATAGTCAGGCTGTGGCTTGTAACTCTTGCTAGATGAGCTGGCATAGTATTTTGCAATCGAGGCTATGTTTAACTGAGAATGTTATGTGCATGTAGATTTCCCGGTGACGCATGAAACTTAGTCATCTGCAATCCGCTTGGGCACGCTTAGACAACACTTGACTGATGACATCAGTGCGTGGGCACGTGATTGCGACCAAGTGTCAGTATTCGCCAGCTACTGTATGTTGAAGTGGAAGGGATGAACAGAGAGTAGGGAGATGAGTCGTCATCGCGAGGTTATAAAAGTCGATGCAACGGTGGTGAGAGGTATTCAGATCATATCGTGCATATCATATGTAACAGTCAGATGTATCAAATAGAAGAAGTGGTCTTAGTGTGATGGCCAGAGCTAAGAGTTGTGTTTTCAAGAGGTCTTGTAATAATCGAGGAGGTCTACAAGTGGTGGTTGTATCCGAGCAGGGACGGGTACTATGCTGATAAAGAAACATCATCTTCTTGTGAGGATGGACTTCACAAGATGTTTCAATAATATTTTCCAATTTCTTATAATATATTGAGTGGAAGTAATTACATTGGAGCTCCCTACACGCGTACATGGTATGTAGGCCAACATATAAGAAGATAACAGCAGACGGCTCCCGACTTCAGCTCATAGGTTTTCCCAAGAATTTCAAGTTCAACAGCGGTGTATGCAGACATCAGGTAATTAAAGCATCAGACATGTTATGCATTCATAACATGAAGAAGAATGTAATCAGCGGCGATATCACATCTCACTTCAAGTTCATGCCAATAGCTTTTTTTTGTTTAGATTAAATTTTCCTTTTATTAGTACCGCAAATCTCACTATATATATATTTTTTGTTAAATTAAAAGACGTCAAAGATTGTTCATTGTGACGTAAATTATAGTCATAAACTCAGTTTTATTTTAATTATAATAAGTGATTCTAGCTCCATGTACAATCCTCAATTGTGGAAATGCAACAGTAATTTAGTATTGTCCTGATCCATATACCTGTATATTGCCAGATATGTGAGTTTATCACCTCACGCCTTGAGATAATTGACATAAGAGGTATGCTCTACCGAATTTTGTTGTTTTTCTTAAAAAAGCAACTGGCGCTCAAACAAATGTTATTTATATTGTGTGGAAGATATGAAGGTATAAGAGTAGTGGTTGGAGTAGCCACATGGTTTCCTTTGGGGAATTTTCCGACCGATAGCCAATGTATTCTAATTTTTCTTCGGTGAGAACCATACGCTGGTTTTACGTTTTCTTCGGATGGCTACTTCCAGTAAAGGATATGGACTGTTTCACGATTTGCAACGTCTACTTGACGAGCTGACTGAGTTAACACATATGAATACATATTTACACGTTGTGCCGTGAAAACGTACGAGCCATAATACGCTTAGTGACATTACAGAATTAAGAAGAGGACAAAACATACACATGATTGGTAATAGCTGAAATACGATCACGACATCGGACATGTGCACACGCATGCACAGAAATGGCGTTCCGACATAAACAATCAAAACTGCCTCACTCCAGTACTGAAAAGGAATTGAATTAAATTAAATTAAATTGAATTGAATTGAATTGAATTGAATTGAATTGAATTGAATTGAATTGAATTGAATTTATTGATCATTTACACACTAAGGCTAAAAATCCCGTTTATGTAGCTTCTTCAAATAACACAATACAGGTTTATGAACATAGGGAGTAAAGGGATGTTGTTCAAGGCCACTCCAGACCCGAGAAGGAGGGGAAGGGAGTGAACGGTTAGTGCTGAAGGCACAGTGCGTGCGTGTGTGTGTGTGTATTGCTATACATCTGCCACTGTGCCCTCTTCAATTACAAGAACGTCCAATAGCGGACTGTCTACCTGCAGTAATGCGTTAAACGAGGTTGGGGTGGGACGCCACGCTTTGCTTATATCGGAACACTATTTCTTTGCATGCGTGTACAAGGTAGCTATCAGGGATGCGCGAGCACTCAAAATAAAAGCTGATATCAAGGAACACGCCATCCCCTTTCCTCGCGCGATGAACGAGCGATGAGCTCATCCACAGGAAAATCATCGCACACGACGGAGTAAAGCACATGTGATCACTCTGTATATGTCTGAATAATGCAATTGCTTTTTCTGAATACAGCTCTTTAATATTAATATGCAAAGTTTTGTAAACTGATAAGTGTCCGTAGATACGTTTCACAGCATTTGAATATAATACTGAATTATCTGCTGCATCCTAAATGCGAATATCAGTTTTTGACTTTTACTTGTTATCCTCTGTACAAATACTAATTATTACAAACATTTTGCAGGACATTCTCTGCACTCCCTACTAGGTGCCAATGTGCCACAGGATGAAGTAATTGCCGTTTCTTTCACTGGTGAACTGGTTCATAAGCCAGACTTTCTTTGGGAAATACTTTGACTGACTACGGTGAGTGAAGACTACGGGGAATCCCAGAGAGGGCCAAGTCGACGTGGCGGGTGATGGATGGGACGAGGCGTGCCGCTGTCACAGGAGCGAGCTGGGTAAACAACAGTTAGTGTGTACACTCACGGCCAGACGTGACGTCACATAATGTTGAAGTTGAGCTGCAAGGCAAAAACGATTTCATATGTCTGTCTTGCAGGTTGACTACAACAATTAACAGGAGACGAATAGGCAATGACAACATGAACTGATTATTACGAAGTGTTACCCTAAGAAAACTCTTTTTCTTTCTCGTGCAGACATGGAGATGTAGGCGTAACATAAGCAGGCCTACTGACATATTTAATTTTGACTATTTAAATCCTTGCTACCTTTAATATATCAAGTGTGGAAAATCTGAACATGCGAGTAAATGATTTAAAAGTAAACCTGCTATTCTTTTGGGCTTAGGCCTGTACATAAAAACCCAGGCAAAAATTTGGAGACTTAACATTTTACGAATATCTTGCATAACTTTCTCAGAAGAAACCCGTAAACAATTATACTAGCAATTAATATATTAAGGACCATGGGCTGCCATGATTAATGCTGCCCAGCTAGATGGTCATTAGATATTGAAGTGACACGTGGTGAGCGTGGCTACATTCTACTTGCCTTGTAACACTGGATCCGTTTCTTCTCGTATCAGTCAGGTAACAGTTGGTCTTCAGGATGTGCGGACTTACTCCAGCTCTGGACTGACGATTAGGAAGAATTAAATGATCCACAAATCGAAAACAGGCCTTCAAGGTACGCTATTCCTACACCACACGACTGTCGCAACTAAATTGTGAAAAATGTAATTATTTCCGGTATAAACTAAATATACTTATCCCAATTTTATATCAGGAAAATACTAGGACGTACCATAATTAAGGCCACAGCCACTTCCTACCCAATCCTAGCCCTTTCTTATCCTTGCGTCGCCGATATCCTTGAATATGTTAGTCGTTAGAGCGACGTTAAACCACCAGCAAGAAATAAATAAATAAATTTCTTTTCAGAACCGTAAGAATTGTACTCAACGAACAAGAGACAACCCTTATTACCCTAACTATACAAATGAGACAAAATGTCAGTAAATGATGAGAATTTGCGTGTTCTACGGTCAAAGAGAGTGATAAAGGTCATTTTCTCGTTTGTCTCCAATAGGCAACGATCGCCGCGAACAGAATAATTAATATTTGCATGTTTCTAAGGAAGGAAGAGACAATTTAATCCAAATATTTGTTTTTAAAATTCGGCGCATTCAATTTATGATTATTAAGTAAATTTATTTATCCGGGTGGATCCCGTGATGTTAAATTCAGTGCTTTTGGTGGAAAATGTGTCAGTCCCAATAAAGTGTTTTTCTATCTATATGTTTACCGACATGATCGGAGTTTTATTTGTAAATTTTTGGCGTGACGTGCGAATCTATTATTTATGTCAGTTGCAGTGTACAGTTAACTTGCAGCTTATGCCATCCGTAGACTAACTCATTTGAATATTCCGCATAAATGATCCCACCCTGATTCTCCAATGAAGATATTTTGACTTGAGTTCGAGACCCATTGTGCTACTCACACTTGTGACGTCGAGGTTTATTATGTAAATTTCGAATGTTGTTTTGTTTTGAATTTTATTTTCAAGGTTACCGTATTTCTCATGGGTTTTGTTATTAAATTGTTTCCACCGATTATTTCTCGGCATCTCATTTACTAAAAATATGTAGTCTTGATCCTGTACTGTTCGATTTAAGACAATTTTACTTCGATTTTTAGACCCACTTTTCAACCGAACTTTCTAAGCAGCTTCTCCGCTGAGCCAGGCCAAAACTTAGGTACACTACCTCCTACGAATTGAGGGTAATATGAACAGCAACCGGTACATGAGGGAGGGTTTAGAGACCGAGGAACTCCCATCCTTCAGGAAACTCCACATGCCACATGTCAGCAGTAAAATGCCCGGCCTTATGTGGCAAGTAATGAGCAAGCATTCTTTGAAGAACGACGGGTACTATTGCTTCCCTTGCTTTCCGCGTTATCCTGACATGTCACCCATCGAATATCTCTGTGATATGGCTGGTCAGGAACTTGTTCGTCACTGTCCTCCAATAACCAGTGTGGATGAATTATAGGCTCGCATACAAACTGCGTAGAGGGAGAGTCCCCAGGAACATATCCAGGATAACTGTGATTCTATGCCATGACGTGTAGAGGCTACGCGTAGTACTGAATACTCGAGCTCAAAAGTAATGTACTGATATGTGTACTTAGTCATTTGTGTATTGTCATGTATCTAATCTGTAGTAAAATGTTCGTTTGAATCGTGTGTTTTCTTCTTCGTTTTGCAAGGCGCACGTGCAATGCTAACGGGCGTACGCTGCAGCGCTCCATCTTGTCATTCATCAGTCCACGCGATCCGGGAATGGTCGAGGGATTATTCAATAAATTGTGGCTGCTCCTAACAAGCGAAGAAGCTGAGATGTACCGTTTAAGAAAGAACGGAAATTGCAGTTCTTTTATGCTTCGAACGAAAACAACTCAAAATCTTCAATTTTTTTCTCGAATAACACTGGTTTGTCGCAAGTATAGGGTATAAATCCAATACAACGCTGTATGATGCCATACATTAAAAAGAAGGAGAAACGAAGCTGAGAGGACTTGAAGCTAACGAAGAAACAGTTAAGGAAGACGCAGAGAATATAATCTCCTTCTTAATCGCTTATAAATATTCCTAAAAACCTGACTCGTTTTTAATGTTTTAGTACGTTATTATTTTATGTTAAATAATTTGAAAAAGTTCCAAGATATTTTATTATTTGCATGTTACGGACAAATTCCTCTTGCTTTCTTTTCCGAAAACCTGTGTGGGGCAAAGTAAAGGGTAATTTTAACAACGTTCCATTGTGTTTTACATACTTAGTAACTTTTTATAAATCTTAGTCTTCATAATTATGTTTATTTTACATAAAATATGATCGCTAATTTTAGTTTCTTTCTTTCTTATATTATTACAGGAAGACATGTCAAAAAGGAACTATCCCAGGCTAGCTACAATTTGACTTTAGAAGTAGCTAGAAATGGAAAGCTATTTTCTGAATGTGAATTCGTTATCAAAGAGTGTCTCGTCGGCATCACTTGCCAGCAATTTCAAATAAATGAGACTTTCGCGCAAAACCGTGGCCGGTCAAATTAATGTGCTGGCCGGCGAAACTTATAGTTAATTAATAAAACACGATGAACATAGCACTCGATGAGGGAACAGTCTTTTCTGATACCACCCAGGTAGTAATATGCTTTCGGAGAGTAGGCCGATAACTGAAAAATAAGCGAAGACTTCTTGGATCTTGTGCCACTAAAGGAGACCAGAACTGGAGAATATATTTTAAAGATGTTGAGATAACATTCGACGTCACTGATGTGGGTTGGGAGCGCCTTGTTTCTGTTACGACGGATGGAACATCGATGTTGCGAGGAGAGCTGTAAGGATTTGTTGCCTTTCTTAGTAACAATCTAGGGTGCACAGAAGATTTTCGTGCGAGATCCATTTCTACTTACATCAGGAAGTGTTCTGTGTGGAATCGGTGAAGCTGGCCGGTGTGATGAACGTTTTTGTGAAAACAGTGAATAGAAACAAAGGAATAGAATTTTGTGAAAATACATAGAAAAAGGGATAAAATTCCTATATCAACTCAAATTCTGAACTATTTATATTTATTTCATTCAGAAGTGACACTGTCATTTGTCCATAACGCGTGAACTTTGAAAAATTGAGCTTCGCTGGTCCAGTACCATGCCGACTAATAACATTGCCTCCCAGTTTAATCGATACTGAAGGAGAAATTTATTGGATACTTACACGCCCTCCAGTTGCCTATAATGTTGATTTAACGCATTATAAGATGGTCTGTAGTTCACAATAGCGTGAGAACAAACAACTCCCAACTTCGCTTACTATGTGCACAGTTTGTTTCCGGGTGCATGGGCAGTATCTTACCCCAAGTTATAGCCATTCGCTTCGGTTCGGTTCCCAATTGATCATATGATTACAGAGTTGAACGGTATACAGCATTGTTCTACCCTCAAGTAACTGCTACAAGTATAGGGTATATGGCTTTCGTTGCAAGTCTTGTTAGTTTAGGAGATAGAATTGCTACATTACGAAAGAAAAACAAAAACCTTTGAACAATAAACAATAAACGAGTCCTTTATTTATCATTTAAGGAAGTGTAATGGGATTTTATTTTCATAACCTGAATGTTACGGACATGAATTTGTGGGAATAGTTTCTGGGTTTTTGAATCTAACACATGGGGCAATGGTAGCATAAGCAAAGTCTAACTGATGAATAGTTGAGGAACTGCATGCGGTAATGATTATGGAATGTCCTCAGATACCGTGTGCAAACGTTATGATTTGACGTTATTTAGTCTGCCTGTGCGGCAATTTTGACGTTCCGATTTACCAGATGACAGTGTAAACCGGATCTTTCTTCGAGGATCTACGGTTGAATATCATTCGAAGTTTTCGAGTAAGCACAGAATTTATCAATGGGGATATTTTACATGCAGACATCGTACGACAAGTAGCGTAGGCTTGACTTTCCTACACCTTTCAAAAATCCGACTATCTCTGCCGAGTTTGAACCTATCGTCATGGGATCGCGAGTCCGACATTCTACCATTATTCCACAGAAGGAACTAGTTTTTATAGTAATAGATTAGGATAAGTGCCGTCTTGGCCGCATCTCAGTTGTGGTATCAGACTTGCACAGATATATATGTACGACCTCTTAGAAGCACATATGGTTTATGTAACCCTCTCGACACAACCCCATAGCGGGTTATAGGATTCGTAACACTCGTTTGCACTCAAAATTACTGTATTAATGCGTGAAACTCCTGACCCAAAAATTAATAATGAATTAAACTGTTGGTAAGAAGATGTTTTAGTGCCACCGTCGTGCCAAGTGGAGGCGGATGGAGATTAAGTTAGCCACAAATCTCGATTGTACGTGACAGGAGAAAGAGAAGGTACGAATATTGGAAATAATAATTACTTACGGGGAGGCGAGCCAAAACGACTGTCTTTTAGTTGTGAACAGGAAGTTAGGAAGGGTTTTTGCCTTTCAAAAATGTTTTCAGATCCAAAATTATAATATAATTTTACATAAGTATGCATGTATGACTGTAAGTATGTACACATGTATGCATGCATGTATGTAAAAGATTATGATTGTAATCACGGCCAATACAAGGTGATATTCGAAATTAAAACTGGTGTACGTATGTATCTCGGTTCCTTGCCTATGATCACGTTTTAACTTTTTCTTGCAATTTGTTTGACTTCGCTCCGACACAAGTAAATCTTGTGGCGACGATGGGATAGGAAAGAGCTAGTAACGAGACGGGATCGGCCGTGGCATTAATTAAGGTATATTCGCAGCATTTGCCTGGTGTGAAAATGGTCAACCACGGAAAACCATCTTCAGAGCTACCGAGAGTGGGGTTAGAACACACTGACTAACGATTGCAAGCTTACAGCCGCGAGACCCTTACTGCACGGCTACTTGCTCGGTAAATTACATTATTGCATGTATGCTTGCTTCCTTACGTTTTAATGAAATGGGACCATTCATTTCAAATAGTTATTTTTAACAAATAACATGGTCTTTGACTGATTCCGACTTTATCTCTTGCCATATACTCCATAAAACCCAGTCCCGTGGTGTAGAGATAGCGTAACAACCTCTTACCCGAAGGCACCGGGTTCGATTCCCAGTCAGGTCAGCGATTTTTGCTTGCAACTGAGGGCTGGATCTAGGTCCGCTCAGCCTATGCGATTGCACTTGAAGAGCTATCTGACTGTGAGATTGAGGTCCCGGTATAGAAAGTCAAGAATGACGGCCGAAACTATCCGTCGTGTCGAGCAGATTACATCTGCAGACTTTTGGGCTGAGAAGCGGTCGCTTGGTAGGCCATGGCCCTTCACATCTCTCGCGCCATATTCCGTAATGATTATATTTCGTTGTTCTACAGAGTTACAGCTCCATGATTTTCTTTTATATCGTATTTTGGGGCAGGAAATCCCATCCAACATATTGTTACCAATAACTGGTATAGGCTGTGGGTGTTTAGGGTATGACAAAGGTTTCCGGTGATAAAATACATGAAACTTGATTTAAAATGCAATAAGAAAAATAACAAGACAACAGACTATACGTTATAAGTACTCTTCAATATTGTTGGGTTAGAATATGTTTGATATATTACACTGTGTAAAAACGGCAAATATCATCCAAAAGATCAACTTTCATCAGTCTTATATATCCTCCTTCTACATACTGTCGTTGAGCCTAAGTGCTCCCCTATGGCGGCGTTCGATGGTGAGACAACGGTGTCGTAGGATTGGATTAGCAGCGCGTCACTACTAAATTCATTGTAGCATAACGCTTGATCGGATGGAGAGATCTTCCCGATTCTACATCCATTGTGCCTAGTTATCTGCACAATGTATATTTTGATTGATAAGTTTTCTTATTGTTGTCCCAAGATATCAGTGGAATGATGGCGTGATTGACATTAGTAGAAGAATAATTTGAGTGTAGTTTTGTAAAGTAGAAAAGATCACAAGATATGGAATTAAAGAGGACAAATTGGGGTTAGAGGAGGAGGAGTTGGGGGTTGGAATAATTTACCAAGGATGTTATTCAATGTTTCCAAATTCTTTGAAATGTTAGACTAGGTAAACAATTGATAGGAAATCTGCCACCGGGCGACAGCCCTAAGTGAACAGTGGTGACCGATTGATTAGCTATAAGTCTACAGAAACTCCGAAATAACATATTTTTTTAGAAATGTTCGACATTCACGTGAACTGTACCTTACTAGCTATATTATCACATAGATGTCCTCTTCTGTCTATTTATAAACCAAGCATTCACCAGGGTGGTTCATGGTGTGGGTTACTGTAGTCACGTCCTAGTTCGTGAACCATGCACAACGGCTGAGTGTCCTAGTGAGTGATCCTGAGAGTCGGGATACCAGTTGCTATGGAAAGGGTGTGGCCATCTCGGACATATTCTGAGTCATGGCCCTCCGTGTGCTAAGGCGGCTAGGACTATACAATCCACCGGTTGTCCCTAACCCGTTAGAGAGGAGATCCTCACTTGGACTATGTGTAAGTAGGGTAGCATCCTACTTCATGAATTTACCGAGCTCAGAACATTTTAATCAAACGTCGGACGTATTGGGAGTAACGGAGTCCCACTCCCATTTGACAGGGGAGGGACTCCTTCCAAACAACTCGGCGAACGGAATAATTCGATGGGGAGTTATCAATATAAATGGGGCTTATAGAAGGAAGAAAGTAGAACTGGCTGATTCAGCAAAGAGGATGCGACTGGATGTGCAAGGAGTAAGTGATATTCGGTTAATGGGAGATAACGAAGAAGAGATTGGAGATCATAAAGTGTATTTGACGGGTGTTAGAAAGGGAAGGGCAGACTATGGGGTAGGGCTGTTTGTCAGGAATACCATTGCACGCAACATAGTTTCTGTTAGGCACGTAAATGAGCGAATGGTGTGGGTAGATTTGGCAGTTGGAGAAATTAGGATGATAATTGTCTCAGTGTATTCACCAAGTGAGGGTGCAGATGAGGATGAAGTTGACAAGTTTTATGAGTGAGATCGTAGTCAGGGTCACAGCAACGATAGGATAGTGCTAATGGATGATTTCAATGCTAGAGTTGGAAATAAAACTGAAGGATACATAAGGGTGATTGGTAAATGTGGGGAAGTACGGAAGCTAATGGGAATGGGAAGCGTTTGCTGAACTTCTGTGATAGCACGGATTTAACAGTTACGAATACATTCCTCAAGCCTAAGACTACACATGGGAGGCTAGGGGTATCAGATCGATAATACACTATATTTTAACCGACTCCGAATTCAGGAATTCTGTTAGGAATGTACGAGTTTTCCGGGGAATTTGCGATGATACAGACCACTATCTTTTCTGTGGTGAACTACGTATCGCTACGCCTAGGATATATAAAGTGTAATCTGTCTGCAAATGAATAAGGTTAGAAAATGTCCAGAACGAGGGAATTAGACAGGAGTACATGGATATGATTAGTGAGAAGTTCCTAACAGTGGACAATAAGTAGGTTCAGGATATAGAAAGAGAATGGGTGGCATACAGCGATGCTGTAGTAGCAACAGCAAGGGAATGTCTAGGAACAACTTTGTGTAAAGATGGGAAAAGGCGAGCATCTTGGTGGAATGATGAAGTGAGGGAAGCGTGTAAACGTAAAAAGAAGGCTTATCAGAAATGGCTCCAAACAAGCGCCGAGGCAGACAGGAATTTGTACGTAGATGAAAGAAACAGAGCGAAACAAATATTTGTTTAATCTAAAAAGAAGTCGTGGGAATATTTTTGTAAGAACCTGGGAAGGATAGGTCAAGCAGTAGAGAACTTTCTGGACTAATGAAGAAAGGAAGGGAGGGAGAAAGGAAATGAACAGTGTTTTGGGTAATTTAGGTGAACTCATAACAGATCCCAGTGAATCACTGGACAGGTGGAGGGAATATTTTGAACATCTTCTCAACGTGAAGAGGAATCTTCCTAGTGGTGTTGCGAACAATGCAACTCATGGGGAGGAGGAAAGTGATGTTGGTGAAATTACGCTTGAGGAATTGGAAAGGATGGTAAATAAACTCCACTGTCATAAAACAGCAGGAACAGATGCAATTAGACCTGAAATGGTGAAGTATAGTGGGAAGGTAGGGATGAAATGGCTTCATAGTGTAGTAAGATTAGCACGCGGTGTTGGTAAGGTACCTACAGATTGGACAAAAGCAGTAATTGCAGCTACCTATAATCAAGGGAACAGGAAGTATTGTAACAACTATCGAGGTATCTCATTGATTAGAATACTAGGCAAAGTATTCACTGGCACCTTGGAAGGGAGGGTGCGATCGATAGTTGAGAGAAAGTTGGATGAAAACCAGTGTGGTTTCAGACCACAGAGGGGCTGTCAGGATCCAATTTTCAGTATTATCCAGTTAATTAAATATGATACGAGAGGAATAGACAGCTGTATTTATGTTTTGTAGATCTCGAGGAATCATATGACGGGGTACCGAGGGAAAAGTTTTTCGCCATACTGGGGGACTATGGAATTAAAGGTATATTATTACAATATCAAAGGCATTTATGTTGACAATTGGGATTCAGTTAGAATTGATGGTAAAATGAGTTCTTGGTTCAGGGTACTTACTAGCTCAGAAAGAAAGAGAATAGAAGCTTTTGAAATGTGGTGTTACAGAAGAATGCTGAAGGTGAGATGGGTATATAGAATCACGAATGAAGAGATACTGAATCGAATTGGTGAGAGGAGATCGATTTGGCTAAATTTAACGAAAATAAGATATAGAATGATAGGACACATCTTAAGACACCCAGAACTTGTTCATTTGGTTCTTGAAGGAATTGTAGGGGGTAAGAACGGTAGTGGTAGACCAAGGTATGAATATGACAACCAGATTAGAGCAGATGTAGGATGCAATATTTACGTAGAAATGAAATGGTTAGCACAGGATAGGGAGACATAGAGAGCTGCGTCAAACCAGTCTATGGACTCATGACTCAAACAACAACAATAATAATAATAATAATAATAATTCGGTGCGTCATAAGTGGTTGGTTTGATTTGCAGGTGAAATAACATGTCATTTGACAAGAATTATGTCACACAATCTGGGTTGAAATTTATTTTTTATTTGATTTTCTGGTCTGTAGTGAACTAGGTATCTCTAAGCTTAGGACAGAGAAAGTGAAATCCGTCTGCGAACGAGTAAGGGTAGAAAATCTCCAGGACGAAGAAATTAGACAGAAGTACATGGATATGATCAATGAGAAGTTTCGAACAGTGGACAGTAAACAGATTCAGGATATAGAAAGAAAACGGGTGGCATAAAGGGATGATGTAGTATAAACAACAAGGAAATGCCTAGGAACGACTGTGTGTAAAGATGGGAAAAAGAGACCATCTTGGTGAAATAATGAAGTGAGAGCAGGTTGTAAACGTAAAAAGAAAGCTTTTCAGAAATGGCTCCAAACAAGGGCCGAGGCAGACAGGAATTTGTACGTAGATGAAACAGAGCGAAACAAACAGTTGTTGAATCCAAAAAAGAAAACGTGGGAAGATTTTGGTCATAACCTGGAAAGAATAGGTCAAGCATCAGGGAAACCTTTCTGGAGAGGTTGGGACAATGGCAGGAGGGTACTCAGAATCACTGGACAGGTGGAGGGAATATTTCGAAAATCTTCGGCGGTGGGGTCAAGTGAGGCGAATGGAGGGGGATAGGTTACCTAGAAAAATAATCGATTCTGTTATGGAGGGTAGGAGAAGTAGAGGGAGACCAAGACGATGAGGGTTAGACTCAGTTTCTAACGATTTAAAGATAAGAGGTATAGAACTAAATGAGGCTACATCAGTGGTCGCAAGTAGGGGATTGTGGCGACGTTTAGTATATTCACAGAGGCTTGCAGACTGAACGCTGGAAGGCATAACGGTCTATAATGATGATGTATGTATGCATGTATATACATAGACCAGGATGTTTTAAGTCAGCCTATGTATTCACTCGCTGCCGCACCCCGACGCGTACAATGTGAGAAATCGAGCGCTCAAATATAAGGTTCCTGCAGAGTGAGGTTGCATCATAACCTTTAAATGTCCAACTCGTTGGCTGAACGGTCAGCGTACTTGACTTCGGATCAGAGGGTCCCGGGTTCGATTCCCGGCCGGGTCGGGGATTTTAACCTTAATTGGTTAATTCCAATGGCACGGGGGCTGGGTGTATGTGTTGTCTTCATCATCATTTCATCCTCATTACGACGCGCAGGTCGCCTACAGGCGTCAAATAGAAAGACCTGCACCTGGCGAGCCGAACCCGTCGTGGGATATCCTGGCACTTCAAGCCATACGACATTTCATTTCATAACATTTAAATAATCATTATGGTATTATGTTAAGGCCTTGTGTTACCTAGCGATGTCAGAATATAGTTTGTGAGAAACTTCCTTTCATACCCAGGCTTTACTTTCATTGTGCGCAGCGAAACGTCATCACGCCGAAAGGCTGCGAGGTATTCTACCGTGTTTTCACTTCTACATTTGCCATTCCTCGCACTCTTCGAGGAAGACGGAACGTTATTTTGTTAATGCATCAGTAAAGGATTGTTGGAATTTCGTGGAAATGTATCAATTTCAACCATTAAACACTTAGACTGGAACACACACACGAAGTATTACGTATTGAGATAAAATCAAGTTCTGCATTTTGCGATCAGTAATTCACTTGTAAATCTAAAAATAAATAAGTGAAGTAACTTAGGAGGTTGGGAGTCAAGTGAAGTGAGAGAGACACCTATGTGTTGCGTGTGACTGATCGAGTGCAGAAAGTGTTTAGGTTAGATACGTATTCCAGTATCGAGCCAGTGATCAATAGCTAAATGGGTGCTTTAAGAGGAAACAATGTTGTTTTGCTCGCATAATGATCAAATCAACAATTCCTAAAACTTGTTTACTGTTCTTTCCCACAACCGGTATAAACCTCGTGGTAGAACAACAGATACATTTTTAGGCAAACTATTGGATGCAGTGGTAATTTAGACAGATATTGTGGAATGAAATAATAAAATCGTATAATGGCTTAGCCACTGGTCGCACATTCGACTAACAAAGCACGATCTCAAAGTTAATCAATAATGTAAGTTGTTGTCCTTTACAAAGCGTAGTAGTTGACAAAATAACTTGATATTTAGACAAATAATTGATACACATTGTGAACATTTTGTTATGACCTATGACGATGTACAACTGTACTATTTGATCAGCACCTTCTAATACTCAGTAATACATAATACTTTTTTGTTGTTCTTTTCTTTACGTCGCACCGACACAGGTAGGTCTTATGGCGCCGATGGGACAGGAAAGGCCTAGGAATGGGAAGGAAGCGGCCGTGGCCTTCACTAAGGTACATCCCCAGCATTTGCCTGTTGTGAAAATGGGAAACCACGGAAAGCCATCTTCAGGGCTGCCGACAGTGGGGTTCGAACCCACTATCTCCCGGATGCGATCTCACAGCTGCGTGCTCCTAACAGCACGGCCAACTCACCCGGTAATACATAATACTATGAGAACGTATTAGTGAATTATACCGGAAGAAGAAAGGTTTATTCCGAAGTGGAGGTGTGATATAGTATATGATGAAGAGAAAAAACGTGAAGTCCAGGTAAGTTAGAAATTTGATGTTCCTGTTTGGCAAACTGTTGGATTTTTATGTAGATTGTTAAATGTACTGTAATCTTCACTGTAATTCCAAAGTCACTTTTAAGACAGTGGAAAGAAATCGTTTAGGACTGAGTAAATAGCTGTACGGTATCAGAAGACAAAACACTTTTAAGCAACGTCCAAACTAACTTCATGACATGATGATCTCGTTATACTCCCACTTACAATATGTTAGTACCAAAGAATCGGTATGTATTTTTCTAAAATAATTTATGATTAACTTTTCTGATGACCACACAGGTCCAGAGTAAGTTGTTCTTAATTTTTGTTACAGAACATCTAATTGTAACTATAAGTGAAAATTGAGCCAGTGTTGCTGTTCGGTTATCACGGGCAGTTCTAGTCATGAAGTTGATATACACCCGCTGGTTCACCACCGCCGTATTTTCTACTTATAAGTGTCCCGCATGCTCTAATGATCAATGGGATGTCTAATAACTGATTTTCATAAGGATATTACTGCCTACGGGCAGGTTACATCAGAATGCCAAGGGTTAATAAGGAGACGGTCGCTCGCTGCATCTTGCTCAGCGCTATCCCCGCTTTAGTGGGCAACGCGTCCGCCTGTCACCCGGCGGCCCCGGTTTCGATTCCCGGCCGGGCCAGGGTTTTTTAATTGTAATTGATTAATATCCCTGGCTTGGGAACTGGGTGTTTGTGTCGTCCTTATCGTTCCCTGCTTAACACTCTCACTTCCGCAATACCACTTACACGCAGGTTCCTCTCAAATGGTGAAAGTAATGGCAAAAGATCTTCATAGGTCGACGCCGCGAACAAATGTCTAAAAAAAAAAAAAAAAAAAAGAAAAACAGTTGCTGTCTACTGGCTGGTGTGTTCAGCAACGAGAAATACACGGACATAAAACCCTTAATCTATGGAGAATCTATGCGGAATGCAGGCGAAGCTCGCAGATTATTATGCTCAGGAGTTTCGAAATAGTTGTCTGCCTTCTATACACCCATTCGTCGAACCGAGTTGCAGTTAAGAGCTAATGGATCTTTCAAAACACTTTGGTAGAGTGTAATATGTTTACCTGTATAAATTAATGAGTTATTAAACTTTATTTTCTTCACCTTTTGCTTATTTACAAATGTACCCCGTTACGGAACGTGTTTAGTAAAATAACTGCTGTTGGTTTCATGAACGAAATATAGCACGTGTAGCGCCCCTTTGTAAACCAGTATCAGGCATCCCATTCGTCTCTATTGTATGCAGGACACTTATACGTAGGTAGTACGGGGCTGGTCTTTCAACACCAGGTTGATCGAAAACATTTTCACATCAGAATGTTGGCTGGCAGTGTGAAAAATGTGATTGTATACAATTTCTAAACAATAGACTGCGTGCAAAAATCTGGATTCATTTCCAAACCTCTCCGCAGTGTTCATATGTAGTGAGGGCGTATAACGCTGTTGATGGCAATTCGTTCGTCGGATGGAGACGTTATGGCTTGAGTGGGCTATGTGCTGGCGCGGGGATTCACCCTTTCGCTTCCTACTATAGTACATCACATCATTCATTTCATTTCTGATGAGGTTGACATCACGAAGGGCACGCGGTCGTAAAAACTCGCTACGAAGATTCATCTCCCGTTATACCCGATCCCGTAGAGAAACGGGACAAGGGTTGGACAAATATATATATACAGTCTCCATTTAAACTAACTGTTCTAATGATAAATTATATTGTCATAAATTTATAATGTACAATAGCTTCAACAATTTCGATGCAATATATTTTTAACAATAGTAAATAGACAATTCGTATGAGAGTAATATTCTCTCATGGGTGAAAATTCTCGTAAATTCACTACTTTGTTGGAAAATTAACTTGAAACAAATAAAATACGTTTTCGTGAATATTTATTTATGTTTTTATTTATTTGTTATTAAGAAAACAATCTTGTAGATCAATTATTTGTGTTAAGACTTTTCAACTATTACCTCGTAGAGCTGTCTGAGCCGGCCCCGTGGTGTAGGGGTATCGTGACTGCCATTCGCCCGGAGGCCTCGGGTTCGATTCCCGGCCAGGTCAGGGATTTTTCTCTCGACTTGTAGGCAGGTTCGAGGTCCACTCAGTCTATGTTATTAGAATTGAGGAGCTATCTGACGGTGAGATGGCGGCCCCGGTCTCGAAAGCCCAGAGTAACGGCCGAGAGGATGTGTCGTACTGACCACACGACCCCTCGTAATCTGCAGGCCGTCGGTCTGAGCAGCGGTCACTGGGAAGGCCAAGGCCCTTTCAAGGTTGTTAAGTGCCGTGGGGTTTGGTTAGGCCTGTCTGAAGCATTCTTTTCAATCTTCATTTCAGCATAAACATAAGCCACATTTTCAAAACAAAAAATTTGCGGAATAAGTTATGACTGAATTGAAAAGCAATGTTCCGCTAAAGACAGGTAATTTTGTGAAAGTTATGTCTACGTTGATCGTAAGAAGGAAGGTCTCGATTCAACTTGTGGAATACGAGCTTAGTATCTGAAAGGGTATATAATGATTAATTTCAAATACTTGAATGTTATTAAACTAACGAACATGCAAGCCAAGCGTCAGCCATAGAGGATTGTGATTACAACGGGAACATGGCAATGAATCTGTCCGTGCCTGTGGGGATATCCAGAGACTGGAATCTACTGTAAGTGGATGAAAGTAGTTGCCAGGGATATGCAGCAATGCATACTCAGAATGATAAGGAAAGTTGTCTACACCACCATGCAGGGTAAAATCTAGGAAGTGGGGGAAAGAATAAGGCAGTATACTAGTGCCAAATTGTAGCAAAACCCTTTTACCACTCGCTTATAAAAATGATCAAAAAATGGTGTTTGTATAAAGGAAACAGTTCGGTTCAGACTACGCGAACAATAATTTGATTCTGGTTCAGTAAATAAAATCATTCCAACTCCGCTTAAGTTAGTTAGTGTTATTCTATTTCTTTTATCATGCCATTGTTTAGCAGGCATGCTCTCAAAATTGAAAGGTTAACCATCACGAAGATGATATTATGTAATTGCAGCCAATGTGTGCGATAATGTTAAAGACAATGAATCTAGCTCATGTTATATGACCACGGCTGTGTTAGTGTAACATTTCATTATCACATCATCTGATTTAGGGCGTTTTTACACATTTATTAAGTTCGGCAGTTGATGAGGATAGCACAATCCTACGTCCGGATGCGTTCCTGACGACGGCTCTATGTGACGGGATGTAATTGTGTGCTCCCGTAGTGGTTAGTAGTGTGATATGTTGTGTGTATGCGAAGAGAAGTGTATCAATACGAACACAAACATCCAGTAGCTAGATAAATTAACAATATGCACAGCTGGAAACCGAATCCAGGAGCTTTTGAGCCAAAGACCAGTAAGCTCACCATTCACCCAACAATCCGAGAAACTTCTTCAGCGGTCCATCGTTCTCAACCACGGGGTTAGTGGCCTTAGTAACTTACATCCAGAGCCCAGCTTAGAATGTTTGATAATCCTAAATCCGTGGAGTTATTTTTAACAAAACTAACTGAGGTGTTAACATTTGGTGATTGCTGTTTAAAGAGGCCTAACACGTTAAAATTTAAGCGAGAGGGTGTTTTTATCATTAAAGCTAACTTTTTAATAAGAACTTGTACAATATTATAGCTGGAGACATCCTCTGCTCGATGAAAGCACGGTCGGCTAACATATGTACAGTTCGTGTTGTGTTCTCCCCTCAAATATGAATTTCAAATGAAGCCGAGGTGTAGGCGATACAGATCACACTTGTCACTCCATCTGTGCTACGGTACTCACATATATTGTAAATGTAAATCTGTGCTCCATCACTACATCTTTGCATGTTTTTCCGGTGTAGGACCGAACTCTTACAGATGGTCGTTTATTCATCAAACTTACTTTGCTTGATAGATTCAGTCAGTCTGAGCGAATTATTCCACCTTCATTTCCTGAATTGATAGCGGATGAGATTGGAACTTAAAAACGAATTTTCTTTAAGTTCTCCTGTGGCTTCCTTTTAGAATATGAAATGTGATTTCTAGATATTACCTACAGCAACTGAATATATTCCTTGCTAGATCTCATAAAAATGAATCTTTAGTTCAAAACATATCAAACTCTGGACGCTTAATCGATATTCATATGCACAGACAGGCGTGCTTACAAAGAGATGTCTGTCGGAAGAAATACTTACCTTAGCGACTTAATCTCGTTCGATCACAAGTGCTCGCAAATAAGGGGAAAGCAGTGAGGTCATACCTTTTCTACGGATTTAGATAAACATATTTGTATTCATTTCACTGTAATCAAAACGAGAATGTTCTCAAATGTACAGAGTTAAATATTCTCATCTCATCACTGGGTTAGGATTTGAACTAAATTGCAATCTATTCAGTGATGCTAGCACAACACAACTAAGTTTAACACAAGAAATATACAAATGGTTGAGTGACATTTTCATTAAACTATTACCACCGAGGGAGTTTGCTGCGCGGAACGTGTCGTGTAGCTGTAAGCTTCCATTCAAAATCGGCAGTTCCAAAGATGGTTTTCAGTGTGTTTTCATTTTTACACCAGGCATATAATGGAACTATAGCTTAATTAACGACCCCATGGCTAAATGGTTTGCGTGCTGGCCTTTGGTCATAGGGGTCCCGGGCTCGATTCTCGGCACGAACGGGAATTTTAACCACCATTGGTTAATTTCGTTGGCACGGGGACTGAGTGTATGTGTCATCTTCATCATTATTTTTCCTTCGTCACGACGCGCAGGTCGCCTACGAGCATCAAATCAAAAGACCTGCACCTGGCGAGCCGAAAATGTCCTCGGACAGTCCTGGCACTAAAAATCCACACGCCATTTCATTTTTTTCCTTAATTAAAGCCGCTGTCACTACTTTCCGTGTCCTATTCTTTTACTATCTCAACGGCGCCCGAAACTTGAGTTAGAGCGACGTTAACATTACTAGGAAACATTATCTTTATGCGGCCGTAGATCTAATTCCGTCAACGCATGAGGGAAATTTGAAATACAAACTCATGTTCCTGGGATTCAAATTGCATATGGAACTAGGCGCCCAGTAGCAATGAAGTTCCTCACATCATGGTTCATAAATGGTATTTTTTCACAACAAATAATTTTTTGCTAGTGTTTGTTGTCCTCAAATCTCACACCTGAGTCGATCAACATTCCTTTAGCTCGGTCAATCACAATGTTGTCAGCTCGACGTGTAGATACGTTTTCGGAATGGTATCCGACTTCTTCATGAATTTCGAGCTGATGTGTCTACGATGGATTTCACCGAGCGTAAAACGCACTGCCTTCCCAGGATTCCATTAGATGTAAGAATTGATGGGAAAAGAAAAGTTGTAACACCTAGACTAAGATGGCTAGAAGATTTTCAGGTGGGATCTATGAAGGATTCGACCAGACGGGAAATCATGAACTTAATGGCAATAGTCATTTTGCTGTAAAGCATATTTAAGTACTTTCAAATAGTAACCATTTTGCTGCAGTTTTACATGGGATGTGGTACATTGATGGATCCGATTGCAATGAAACTTAGTAGGATGATCAATAAGATATCATAATATCGTTGTTACAGAGGTTGTCCACAATATGACAATGTGAGTGATTATGAGCAGGAATCCACCAGTTTCCTTGCTTGTTATAATAAAATAGTATATGTAAATGTCCCACAAAACGCAAGGTGGCGTAAGAACTGATTTGGAGTCCGGTTGGTTTGATTCCATAATACGGGCGACTATCTGTTGAATATTCTCTCTTTCGACTAGATGATCCAGGTATTCAAATTTTCGTTCTATTGTCAGTTACGTTACATGAATCTTGATATATATTTAATTCCTAATTAGCTCTTATCAGACAGATTCCTTTAACAGTATAATTATGGGGCGAATTTTTGCCTGAATACTTTCCTCTCACAGGTTGCTAAGGCAATGAGCACTGTATGATAATATCCAGGGTTCAATTCCATATATATACACAACTATAGTAATTATATTGCTTTATTTTGTTGATACGCCTTATTTAAGTTTATACGTGGTATACAACTTAAGTGTTATAGTTAGGAGGAAATTACAAATGATGTTGCCTTCAGCAGCTATGTGATTATTTGTGATTTTAACAACTTTCAAGGAATATAATTCAAATTTTATCGTACATTTGAAACTCGTACTAGGAGAACTGTATTTATCCTTCTGCTTGTATCAAGAATATGAGCAGCTAATGAGCAAATATCAACAGAGATGATGTTAATAGGAGAGACAGTGATTCCAGTCAAGTTTAACCAAGCGATACAGTTGAGAGAGTTCAGACGTATATATCACACGAAACACAAGGATATTCATAAAGTGTGAATATCTGGTGGCCGAAAAACTGATTTGGAGGTCGATCGGTTCGATTCGCGTCAATTCTTACATCTAATGCAATCCTGGGTACGCAGCACGTTCTATCCTCGCTGGAAGCCTCTACATCACCTCGAATGTTATGAACTAAATTCTCTCTTCCGCCTGAATAGGCTCCATCAGTCCTCTCGACGATAAGATTTGTTGTTGTTTCTATCTATAATATTCTTGGGAGCTATTAGCTCTACGAAGATCGACGAATGAGAGTGTTTTATTATCCATTTTTCTCCGATTTTGAATCGGAGAATGTACGTTTAAGCGCTGTAATAGAAATCTTCCTGTCGAATAAAAGTAATAAATATTCTCGATAACGATTCAAGTCGATAACAGCTCCACAAACCCTACAATTCCTGAAGGGAATAGCATCTCCAGGTATTGCCTAAACCATTGGAATTATTATTTCATATCACCTGTAGATTAGCATACATAGGCTGACATTTTAAACCTCTATCATTCTGATATTTTACGTTCGATTACCTTTTAAAAATATTTCTTTTGCAGGTTGCTATTGTGGCCTAAGTGTTAGTATATTATTTTTCCTGTCCGGATGAATTGGGCGCATCTCCATGCTCTGTTATTAGGAATTTTGATCTAAAAATGGCTCCTTAAAAAGTGAAAATGTCGATTAGTATAGGTCCGTCCCAAATATGATCTGCTAAATGGCAATGCAGTCAAAATACGCCACCATCGGGGAGGAGGTGCCAGAAAATCGCATGGAGATCACCACCTTAAAACACGGGAAAGAATCCTATTGCGCTCATATCTTCCTAAACGACAAATACAGCCTGATCCAACTAATCGCAGAAGGAAAGACAGAAGGGGAACTTGGATGTGGACAGAGATGATTATCCTTGGCACATAACCTTTAACATCCATGACACGGCAACCCAAACACGGTAAGCAAAAAATAGGAAGGATTACTCCTTGACAGTTGCCAACCTTCTACGAGGACAGCACTGAAAGAAGAGAAGGAGAATAAAAAAGAATAATAATTTGTTATGCGATCTAGCTTCTATGAGTATAGAAAGGCGATTGTGGTAATTATAAAAATGAATTATGGCTATATGACCATCCCGACTTAACCTTTGTTGAAGAAGAAAATGATAGTGGTTCGGCCTTCGAAAGGCGAAGTTACCGACAAATGAAAGGTTAGGACCTTGAAGAGGATAAAAGTCGAAGGCCCCACAGACCTCCCAACTCAATACAGTTGGGGCTGGTAGAAGACGAAAGCTGACCACGGGAGGTTGAACAGAAGGAAGATGAAAGTGAGCAGCCTTGCACCAGTAAGTGAAAGGCAGCGAAACAAGCTTGTAGCAATGCGTTACTCTTAATATCGTTTTACGTGTAATTAGAAACACAAGAATGTGAAGTTCCATTTCAAAAATTCCACATCAATTGGCAAATATTCCAGCGCAAGAACCGAAAGCCTCTCAACTAATTATACTCTCTATGTGCCAGAATCAGCTAGGGCCACTTGGTCGCTACCCCACTCTTTTAATTTTAGTGCCCCAGGAATAACATCTTACGATACACGGAAGTATTCTTCCTCCGTCCGGCTCCATGGCTAAATGGTTCGCGTGCTGGCCTTTGGTCACAGGGGTCCCGGGTTCGATTCCCGGCAGGGTCGGGACTTTTAACCATAATCGGTTAATTTCGCTGCCATGGGGGCTGGGTGTATATGTCGTTTTCATCATCATTTCATCCTCATCACGACGCGCAGGTCGTCTATGGGAGTCAAATCAAAGGATCTGCATCTGGCGAGCCGAACTTGTCCTCGGACACTCCCGACACTAAAAGCCATACGCCATTTCATTTCTTTCTCCAACTCATTGGATGTATGCGTGTAATGAGCTACATTACTGGCATCCAAGTCTTCTGTTTATTTTCTAATGTCTCTGTTAGGTCTTCAGCGGAGAGGCTGGTTTAATAATCAAATAGCACTGCCAAAGATTGTGTGGTTATAGGGAAACCGCAAGAAACTCTGATGCTGCCTTAATAAGACCTACAAGGCATGATGAAGCGTGACGCACTTTGACACTGCCTCCCTCACTGGGCCACAAAATGTTATTGCAGCACGACCATCCCCATGAATGCACCTCATATAATCTACATGCAATAATCGTGCTCCTAATGCCATTACTCAGCACCACACTTGCCTCAGGAGCTTCCATACTATGATATCTAAAGCACGGATTTTTAAGCAGTAACGGGTTAGATTGCAAACTAGTTTGGTTAGTAGGAAGTGTCGGCCACCCGGTCTTCCATAGTGTAGCAGGAGCAACATAAATTATAGGGGTTCTGATGGGCCCTATCCCTAATGTTTATGAAAACCTCATTGCATAGTCGTTGTGAAGGTAGACTATATTTGCTACTCGCTTTAGTAAGTTTGCATTCTAACTTATTAATGCATAAAAATCCGGGATCTAATGATAACCATAAATGAGACTGAGACTTCTGTGGAAGCTACAATTTGTTCTGGCCTGTGAAAACAAACATATATAAAGTTATGGCATCCATCAATGACTCGCAGCAAGTAGAGTTTATGATCTATCAATTACTATTTAGTTGAAAATTGGTCTTATTTTGCTGTGATCAGGTAATGTGTGTGTGGAGGTATCTAACCTAAGGTTTCGTTATCATAATGTGTAGACCTACAGCTTCAACAGCTTAATAGCACTAAAACTGAGTGAGGAGAGATGAAGGGGCGGATTGCTCTCGTGCTTCAAGTACGCAGCCTAATCGCATTGTTTCAGCGTGTGGCTTCCTCCGGGCTTGTAATCTGAGAAACGCGAAGACCTGCAATGTTTGGTTAGCGGTGACGACAAAATCCCATCTGGCGCGCTTGCGCAGTGGGGCGTGCGCGACATCGCACTCTATGGGCGTTAATCCTCCCAGCACTCCTGCCGCACACATGAGGCCCCGGCCAGGAATTAGAAGCTACCGTGTTTGGTTAATGGAGACAAGAGAAGAGAAATATATAGAGTTGCTTGTTGGCTTGCTAACTAAGGGTTAGACTACAATTATATCGAATAGTACAGTACACTGCAGTGGTTGCAAGCTGTTTATGGTATGAAGGATTAATTCCTAACTGAAAAATTTGATTCATTACCGTACTCTTAGTGCTGACAGAGGCGTGCGCTGGGCTTAAATTATACTATCTACAGGTGGTGCTTGTTGTTTTAAGGTAAAACCAGTGGCAGGATTGTCAGGCCATAATAAGGAGACACCCTACTAACATTTAATGAAAACCTACTACGTGTTTTACAGTCATTGACCGGGTCAGGGATGGAAAGAATGAATCCCCAATCTTGCGGCCAGGATAGAAATTGTGCCGGCTGCCGAGGCCTATCGCACACCTATGGGGCAATGTTTAATGAGTGACAGATGAAATGAGTGTTGCTGGAGTGGAAGACAGGAAAAACGTAAAGCAAAATAGCAAAAAACAAAAAAAAACATGTCCAGACAAGCAGGTCACCCTGCACAACATTAAATTTAGTGGCCTATGGAGTTACTATTATCTCTCTCTCACTCTCTCGCTATATGCTTAACGTCGCACCGACACAGATAGGTCTTATGGTGACGATGGGATAGGAAAGGCCTAGGAGTTGGAAGGAAGCGGCCGTGGCCTTAAGTAAGGTACACCCCCAGCATTTTCTGGTGTGAAAATGGGAAACCAAGAAAACCATCTTCAGGGCTGCCGACAGTGGTGTTCAAACCCACTAACTCCCGGATGCGAGCTCACCACTGCGCGCCCCTAACCGCACGGCCAACTAGCCCGGTGTTATTATTATCATTATTATTACTAACATCATCGTCATTATCATAGCTGCCTCTGTAGATAAATAGATGAAAGTTGGCTTGCTCATCCTATCACCACATGTTCGAAATCGGAAGAGGTAGTCGAATTTCTTAACAACGAAAGGAAATGTCGTCCCGACACTTCATGTTGTAACGTTACGGCATCCAAAAGATGTACGGTGACATCTATGATTGATAAAATGAATTAAAATTTAACAATAGTTTCTGGTCACCTAAAAAGTGGCGTAAAATTCCATGTCAAAATTTGTATGTAGGTAGATCAAATTACGTCGGATCAAAATTACTGTTCACAGTAGATGAGGTTATTTTATTATTATTATTATTATTATTATTATTATTATTAGTATTATTATTATTATTATTATAGCCACAATAGTGAAGATGCTTTGTCTTAATAATGGGTAAAATATGATGTATAAGAATAAGAATAAGAATAAGAATAAGAATAAGAATAATAAGAATAAGAATAAGAATAATGTTGCTTTTACCGCTATTAGGGTTTTCTGAGACGTCGAGGTGTGTCATTTTGTTCCACAATAGTTAAAATACGTGCCAGTAAATTTACCGTCACAATGCTGACCTTCTAATACCATTGGACTGAACTGGATTCAAACACGTTAACTTCATTCCTTCGAAATATATTATACTTCCACGTTTATATCTGAATCATGTTTAGAGTAATGGAGTGCGATATCTTTTGTACCAGGTCTAAAAAATATCACTATATTGATTTTATTACGATGTTAAAATTTAGTCATTGAGGAATCGATGATAAAATGACAGTAAAAATGTTGCCACGGCAAGCATAAATCAAATAATATTCGCTTAGAACACATATGTCACGTTAATGAACACTTTCCAGTGGGTGGTTGTCAGTATTTACGCGTACTTCTGTACAAGGCGGAAAATTGAAACTCATGGCAGCGTATCTTACATGTAACGATCACTTTGCCTTGATAGGCCATAAAGGAACATGTCGCGGCAAGGAGATAAGAATGAAAACGGTCCATTCGCGTCACTACCCTTTTATATATGTAATCACACTACAAACACTCTTTCTTAGGAATGGGAATTTTAACAAAAACACTTTACCCATTGAAAGAACATACTTAACTCCAATGCTTGAAGGAATACGAGAGGAATCAGATGGTGCAATCTAGCAATGTAACTTGTAGGTTTACTTTACTATTAATGTCTCAGCCGAAATTGCACTTGCGAACTTTGAATCATGGCTACTACTACTACAACTAAAAATGTTTTCATTCTTCCCCTGAAGGGGGAGGCGGGCCTCGTAGACGGTAACGCCGTCTCTCAGGACGGGAGATTTGTTACGGTGAAGGAGATGCTCGGATAAAGTGAGGGGGTTGGCAGCCGTGGCCTATACTAGGAACTATCCCGGCATTCGCCTCAGTGCAGGAGAATGGAAATCCACGTGAAACCATTCTCAGGGCAGGCGACGGTTGGGGCCAGTCATGAGGTCCAGCCCCGCCCATCTGCCGAACACAGAGGCGTAGAGCCACGGTAGAGCCGTAGCCACCCCTCCTTTGCTCGGTTGGCCGGTCGGAGTGCAGAGCTGTTGGACCACGGACCAGCCGTGGCCACGTATGGGTCGAGACCCACTTTGCATCCACCGACGTGGATCATGAGTCAGACACTGCACCACTTATTCACAAAGGCAGCTAATGTAATATCACATGAATAAACACAAAGATGTGCTTTGTAGCAGTCTATGGTGCAAGCGACTATCGACCAATTAATGGTATAGTAATTACTTGCTATAAGTCAGCTCAAGTAATGATTTCCATTACTTGAATTCCGATTTCCTTATGTGTCATATACTCTGTTATATATTCGTCGTTGAGAGGTTACTTTTTGTACAGTGACTCTATAAGTACAGTGTGGCCAACAAGTGCTTTATTCTGATTCACCAAGCTCGATAGCTGCAGTCGCTTAAGTGCGGCCAGTATCCAGTAATCGGGAGATCGTGGGTTCGAGCCCCACTGTCGGCAGTCCTGAAGATGGTTATCCGTGGTTTCCCATTTTCACACCAGGAAAATGCCGGGGCTGTACCTTAATTAAGATCACGGCCGCTTCCTTCCACTTCCTAAGCCTTTCACATCTCATCGTCGCCATAAGACATATCTGTGTCGGTGCTACGTAAAGCAAATAGAAAAAAAATATTCTGATTCGCTCCGCCATGTTTAAGCCAAATGTCCGGTCAGCTGATTTAAACGTATGTATTCCGCACAGGGTAAGGTCACTCTTTATGCAATTTCAGCGAAGTACAGGGTACCTGTTTTAATCTTAATACAACCGAAAATGTGTTTTTATTAAACACGGAAGATTATTTAGTATTATTAGTTTAGAAATGTGTGTGAATTTACATATTTCTGAGGTCTGAGTTTTGAAGAAAATTACGCCAGGTAGTTGTGCATATGGAATCAGAAACAGATCCGGAAAGGGTTTTCAAATGAAACTGGATAATTACTTGCTTTCAGCTCTTAAAGTAGCAAGTTATAGGACGCTCCCAGCAACTAGTAGAGTTGTCTCATGCATTATAATGGTAACAATAATAACAAAATGGGTTAGTAATTTTATGGAGGCCAAGGCAGTAAATGTTAGATTTCTCCGTTAATATTCGCCCTATCGAAAACCTGTACATACCGAAAGTTGTCTGGAAAATAATTTCCGATCTTTTACATTTTGTGCGATTTTACCGTGTAAGAAAAAATTACAGAGATTTTACGATTATTTTATTTTCCACAAATTTTCAAATGTCCCCAAAAATATCTGTTTTATCTAAAACCTGTACATAACAAAAGTCACAGAAAAGGTCACTCCCGATCATTTACTGTGTGTCTCATTCATATTTACCGTCTGAGATATTATGATTGTTATACTCCAAATCAAACTTTTATTGCTCTTCATCTCTTAAAGGACGTGGTTATAAATGCCCCCTAGCATCAAGTTGAGCTTTCCCATGAATTATAATGATAACAAAATAGTCCGACTCCGTGCCTGAATGGTCAGCATACTGCCCTTCGGTTCATAGTGTCCCGGGTTCGACTCCCAGCCGGGTGGGATATTTTAAGAGCTCGGGCTTGGGGACTGGGTGCTTGTGTTTATCTCAACACTCTCCTCTTCATACTCAGACAACATACCACACTCAAAATCACACATAAACGTGCAATAGTGATTACATCCCTCCATATAGGATTGGCATCAGGAAGGGCTCAGCATGTATAACACAGTTCCCATCCACAACACCACAGTTGTGGAAAGAGTAGAAAAGAAAGAATAAGGTAATGATAACAGAAATAGCAATGAATTATCAAAACCGATAATAGCAAACGGAATATTTAAAATAGCGAATATCTACTAGAACTAACCGAACCGGGGCACAGAATAAGTCGCACATTATGGGGATCGAACAGCGGGTGGTCGGTAATTGACTACTCTAGAACCAGGATAACTGCTTGTTTCCACAAAGCAACAAGTAGTATTTTCTCAAACTATAGGTCTATTGTATAGTGACTCTAATATTTAATTCCTCATTGCGGGGATCAAACCATATCCATCATTAAAGGAGCACTATACACAACAACCTGACGACCGTGGCATTTGCTTGTTTTCATCACTAAGGAGTAGCAAATTTTCGTTATACTTCTATTAGTACCACAAGTAGAATGGCAGAGTATATTATGTTAATATATATTGGTGGAGCTAGGTTATACAATCTTCTGCGTGTGTTAAGATTATATACTTACCGATTAGTCACATATAAAAAAGTACATTTCTGTATATAGTTTGATGATACTGCATTGTATATTCTGATATGTAAAACCATTTAACCTGGAATATGGTAATGTTAATTTTTTAAATTTAAATATAGGCTAACTTAACAGTCATCACATACATTATGCAAGACAGTGACTATACTATTTTATGTCACATATAATGGAAATGTTATTATAGGCCTAGCTACTAACATGCAATTTCTAACCTGTTCATAATTGTGACTTGTAGGTCTATACCACGTATATAAGTCTAAATTTTGAAGTCTTACGTCAGGTAGTCAGACTCTGAATATAACAAATACTGATAGGCCTATATACACACAACATCTTAAAACATTGAACTAGTCAATTCTTTATTGAAATAATAATAATAATAATATCACTCTCCTTCATCTATCATCTGATTGAGTACTTGGCTAAAACATAGCGGCTGGAGTGGACTTGGCCACACTGTAAGTTTCTGTAAGCTCTAATGCCATCTAGCGGTGGTGAGTGTCAGCAAAAGGGTAAGCCAGGCTGAGTGGTTCAGACGATTGAGGCGCTGTCCTTCTGACCCCAACTTGGCAGGTTCAATCCTGGCTCAGTCCGGTGGTATTTCAAGGTGCTCAAATACGCTGCTTGCTTGTTGTTTTAAGGGGCCTAACATCGAAGGTCATCGGCCCATGCTCAAATACGTCAGCCTCGTCGGTAGATTTACTGGCACGTAAAAGAACTCCTGTGGGACTAAATTCCGGCAGCTCGGCGTCTCCGAAAATCGTAGGAGAGTAGTTAGTGGGACGTAAAGCAAAATAGCATTAGCAAAAGGGTAAAAGCCTACCTCAGTTAACAACAACAGCCAGTTAGTGCAACGTTATAATTACAGTTGAAGAGTTCTATAGGCGTAGGGTATTTTGGGTTATCACATTATGTTTTCTTCTGTCCCGACGATATTAAGGTCCCTTCACGATTTTCATCTCTTTCGCGTAATTATATTCAATATCTTCCTGATTATAATACTATTGTTGGCTTTACGTCCCACCAACTACTTTTACGGCTTTCAGGGACGCCGAGGTGCCGAGATTTAGTCCCGCAGGAGTTCTTTTACGTGCCAGTAAACCTGCCGACACGGGACTGCGTATTTGACCACCTTCAAATACCATCGGACTGAGCCAGGATCCAGCCTGCCAAGTTGGGGTCAGAAGACCAGCGCCTCAACCGTCTGAAACACTCAACCCCTCTCTTCCTTACCAATAGGTACTAATGACCAGACGATTTTGCACCGTATGAAAACAATCAAGACAATAACCAGAAAATCTGAACAATAATTCCACGTCAGAAACACTCAATGTTGAAGGACTTGATAACAAAAATATAAACTCTTGAATATTTCTATTATAATAGTTCGCACTACAAAAATATGTCAGATATCGTATTTTGTAAACGTATTGTTATACACACTTTTTACGGAGAACTAATGATATCGGAGAAATTCGGAAGTTTGTGATTAATGTATCTCCGTTATTATTCCTCGTAGGATACAATTGCATATAACACAAAAGACTGGCAATTATTTTTTACACAACTTTAATTCCGTATAGTTTCACGATAGAGCTAGTATTAATAGAGTAATATGGTATCCCCCGCCTTTTCCCCCTCAAGATTGCTATGCTACTGTATAAAAGCAAATAAATGATTGCATCGTGCACACCCCGGCTGCCTATGAAGTTAAATACTGTTTCGAGTAATTCTGCTTCATCACTTAGCCGTGATGTCGAGACAAACAAACAGACACAGAAAATTTGATATGAAGCTACTTTCGACTTTTATGTACCTAATCCGAGACAAAAAGCGAAGGATTAGACAAAAGTTTGAAGTGTGCAAACAAAGTTATAATGACATTTTTTCGATGTTCATTATTGTACTTGTTGTTGTCGGTTATGTTGCCATTAAAACTTTGTGTAAGTGGTGCAGGTCATCGTGGTTATTAGTTTCGTGTAATTATAGTGTGGAAAGGGTGTTCGAACAAAATCATGCTCTGGATGCTGACCCACACTCTATTAACTACCCTACTAAAGAGTAATTATCGTTAGGCATAGTTGAGTATCAAACCTGGGACTTTCCAATCTATCAACTACGAAGTGTCCTCTGACACAGAAAACCGAGATGTGATGTTACGAGGAGGATCCTGGAATGATACGGCTATTTCCCACATTCAATGCACTATTGATCAGAGTTTCTGCCAGAATCGCCAGTAGATATAATAACAACACAACACGCAATTTGAGCTTCATAAGTGGTAATTTTAATATAAACTACCCCCATGGTGCAACAGCCCCGAAGGGTCATGGCCTAGCAAGCGACCGCTGCTCAGCCAGAAGGCCTGCAGATTAAGAGGTGTCGTGTGGTCAGCACGACAAATCCACTCGATCCTTATTCTGGGCTTTCTAGACCAGGACCGCCATCTCACCGTCAGATAGCTCCTCAAAACTGTAATCACGTAGGCTGAGTAGACCTCAAACCAGTCCTCAGATCCAGGTAAAATCCCTGGTCTGGCCGGGAATCGAACCCGGGGCCTCCGGGTAAGAGGCAGGCACGGTATCTCTACACCACGGGGCCGGCATTTTATAAACTACGACAGAAGATAATTCTAAGAAAGAGATCTATTGTAGATAAAATAAAACTGATTTCTACATTCCGTGATCAAACTTGAGACTAGTTCGTCAGGCTCCTTGGACGAACGTTGTGGTCTTGTGTTCAGATGTCCTCAGGTTGGAATCTCGCTCGAGCCGGGGATTTTAACAGCACATTATTAATTCCTCTTGTTCAGAGAGTGCCTCTGATCAGCTTAATACACTTCTACTTACAAGCAACACAACAGAGAAAAACAAAAATCCGTACCGAGCTCGATAGTTTCAGTCGCTTAAATGCGGCCAGTATCCAGTAATCGGGAGATAGTGGGTTCGAGCCCCACCGTCGGCAGCCCTAAAGATGATTTTCCGTTGTTTCCCATTTTCACACCAGGCAAATGCCGGGGCTGTACCTTAATTAAGGCCACGGCCGCTTCCTTCCACTTCCTAGGCCTCTCCTATCCCATAGTCGCCATAAGACCTATCTGTGTCAGTGCGACGTAAAGCAAATAGCAAAATAAAAAAATAAAAATAGGGAATACATCACGACACACAAGGTTGGAGTCAGAAAAGGCATCCGGTTGTAAAATTAGGCCGAATGCGCATAAGGTGTCAACCCCAATAAAATGGGCAAAAGGCCGGTAAGAAGAAGAAAATTAGGAACAGTTGCACTGAATTATTAAGATAATAACAGTATTGAGACGATGATCTCGATTATGAGTTAAAACGGTTACTAAGCAAATAATTTACTGTTTATGAAGGCAATGACCCGAACTTAAGAGAGTCGTGTCTTTAAAGAATGGATCATTGAAAAAAATAACGAACAGCCCTTACTACAAGAAAGCCCTCTAGCAATATCGGCCGATCAAGACTGCTGTTCAGCTGGATGGAGAGACACGCGTGCCGCGTGATGATATCCTCAGACAAATTGCTTGACTTCCGTGAAATGGGAGGACAAATAATGTTCTGCATTATCTCAGAGCGACAGAGATAGTGAACAGTCGGCGTTCCATTTTCAAATTATATTTCTTCACATGACTTCTGCTTGTTCAAGAGCGTTTTACAATGACACGTTTCTTCCTATGATCAAACGAAGAAATACAGATTCGACGAAAATTTCCACTTTCAAAAAATAGTCAATGGTGTTTAGTCATTTGCGTACAATTCAGCATATTACTACAGGCTATCGGTAATTTTGTTTGTAGAATTTATCATGGTCTGGAAAGGGGAAGTTACTTTTGACCCGCGCGCGATTGATTGACATAATAGCTAAACTACTGCCCCGTCCACTGTGTGTCCTGTTCGCCAATCAGGAAGGGCGAGCCACAAGTGAAGTGTCGAACGCCCTCCGAAGTCACACTAGACATTTCTAGAGGGTTCAGGCCGGGACTGTTCTGGACGCATCCATTTCTGGAATAATCTCGAAGTTGCTGGCCGGCCTATATACTGTAAATCGGACAGGCGGACAGTGACTTGGGTTCCATTGTGGGTTCAGTTCGGTCGTGGAGTGAGTTCTTTCTGGAAGTCTCGAGCCTGTCTGCAGGCTATGAGTGCTCCTGCGTTCTGTCGTATTAGCACGAGATTCTGACGGGGACCGTTGGAGGCTTCGAAGATTACTTTTGAAGTGTACGACCGACGAACGACTGTAGCAACCTGTTGTGACAGACATTGCACGACTTGCATGATTGCCATCTACGTAGTGTGAACTGTGAAACTAGTGATACCGTACTGTAGTAGTGTGTAAGAATGAGATACTGTAACCTTTGGAACTCTCATGACTGTATTAGTGAATACGTAATACTAGGTAAGGTAAAATAAATTATTTATTAATAAATAAAACTGTTCCCCGTACCAGTCACAATTTTTCAATTAAATATTTTACTCCACAACGCGTTTCAGTGTCTAGGTTCCATTGTTAGATGGTGAAATGATGATATTTAATTGTTGCTCTGCTTGATGAACAATTGATTTCAAAGAATATTATATTCATTTAAGATTAGGGGCTATGTACATTATGAATTTACTACATCAATGTTGGGTCAATTTAGGTGTGTGTCGACTCAGAAATATACAGTTGCCTCTAAGGTTTAATACTGTATTTAAATATTTTGAATGTTATCACTGAGCATGTGCAGAGGATCTATCAACTGAAGTTCATAAATTTCTCCAGATTCTAAAATATTATTCAGTTTTATCCCTTTTGGATATCTGTGTACACTGGTAAGGGAATTTTGTATATTTGTTACTTCATATCCTGTGTCATGTGGATGTGATGTGATTTTCATGATTATGTAGACGTCAAATCTTCCAGCTTGCCCAAAGTAAAAATATTCGCAATTTTTACAGGTGATTTTATATACACCAGTTTGTTTGAACGTATCTGGTGCATTGACTGAGTGTGGTTGAGTCTTACCAAGGTTGATTATAGTTGAGAAGCTGATGAGTATATTATTATGTTTCTTGAGGGATCTGGCTTTTTGGTACGATGCTTTACTGATCAATGATATGCTGTGGTAATGCATGTCTTGTTTCTGGTGTTCGTATTCTTGGACTGCTTTTTCTGCTGCTTTTTTCCTCATGTTCCTAAATATTTTATCTATCATCTGTGGATTATATCATGAAGAGGCTGAAGCTGGTGTCCGCAAGACACATAGGAGGATGTTTAGATAAAATTCAACAGTATGCAGGGGTTTTATATTTGCATGAATGGGAAAATGAGCAAAAATTTTCCTATCGATGTACGTTTGGTGGAGGAACACTTATCACAGAGAGACAAAGTGTGGGAAGTGCTCCATTTCAACAAACGTGGGATAAAACAGGAAATATGAATTAAAATTTAGAAGGAGGCAGGCATGCACAGGTGGGGAGACAAGACAAGAGAAAGGCCCAGGGTAGATTCTGTCGTCTACGCAGCCGGAAGGGTTTGTGCATTACAATGTCCATGGGCGGCGAGATAAACGATATATGGTGTGGTCATGCAGTATAAGTTTATTTGTTGGTGGCATAGAACGGGAGTGTGCAAACGCTTCAGCTTCGGGAGGTGATATGAGGAACTGGATGTGAATCTCAGCGGTGATGTGCTTGTTGTTTGTGAGATCCAGGCAGGTGCCAAATCGTCGGGTCCAGTTTATTGCAGACGCACCTCAGGATGTAGGTGTCTTCGGATTTGGGGACGATATCGACGAACAACATGAGGGGGATTTCGAATTCCTTTTTGGCATATGGTGGTACGTACTGGTGGTTGTTTATATACGGTAAGAGAGCCTGCCACATGAGCTTGGCAACGTTCCGCGGAGTTGTCCCGAGATGCATGTAAATTTATCCGAACACTGAGGTGAATTTGATCTCGTCGGTGGCATCGGGACTCACCGATACCCATATTACCAATATGTGGTTGTGGATGGCTTTATTAACGATGCTGAAGTTCATTGGGTTAAAAGTGAATTTGGTGGAATACGTGCTTGTGATGGCCACCCCATCAGCTGCATTTCTTCCAAATAAGAATCGAAATGGTGCATGGCTGCCGGCTACCATGTACAAAACCGTCTATTCTGGTAATTCTGTTTAGTGCCACAAAGGCGAGCTGCTGCGGCTGATGAATCGAATATTTTTTAAACATCTCCTTGAATGAGTCACCCTGAAATTTGTAAATTGTGATGGTGCAGACGAGTACCAGTGGAAACTGTCTGACTTTTCACTTAACGGTTTAGGGGAGCGATATATTGACTGCGCACTGATCTGTCAAGACCCAGCTTTCTGAGGTCATTGGTTATAAAGTCACTATGTGTGTTTGTTATCTACGTTTCTTTGTTTGTTTTTGTTAGTCTGTTCGTGTACGCATAAGTTGAAAACAGAATTGCTCCGATCAGATGAAACATTAATTATTTATTGCAAAATAACTTATCTGGATTATCGCTTGCAAAATATATGACTAATTATATATACCTATCCCAAGCATTCCCGAACAGCTGCACACTAACTTATCTGAGCCGGGCTGAGTGGCTCACATGGTTGATGCGCTGGCCTCTGACTCCAAGTAGACAGGTTCGATCCTGGCTCAGTCCTCAAATACGTCAGCCTCGTGTCGGTAGATTTACTGACACGTAATAGAACTCCTGCGAGGCAAATTTCCGGTACCTCGGCGTCTCCGAAAACCTAAAAAAGTAGTTAGTGGGACATAAAGTCAATAACATTATTTATTAACTTATCTGACTGGTCGTTTAAAAACACGGATGTCTGATCAGATAGGTGTGGTGATTTTTCCATTTCCGATTCCTGACTTGCATCCGAGAAAATATCAGCCTTTCCTGAAAATATAGCAACATTAACTACTTCTCCGTACACGACGTAGCATTGTGAGCCACTTGGTGACGAATGGCAATACTATTTCATCAATAGAGCAATGATCTCAGTATCCATTACATATCATTCCGTATTAGTTAGCGCGTGTGCTTATATATGTCTGCCCTAGTTATCCTAACCCTACTGATACAGTACCGCTATGCCAGTTAGAAGAATCTGTATTCATGGGTCGGAATTTTTGATAATAATTTAATAATGGCATATGGCCACCGGAGAGGCCTGGTAGATACTATTTCGAGTAGACGGCCTATAGGCGACCTGCATCTCTGTGAAGATGGGGCCCTACCTAAGGTGGTTCCTAATGTTGTAGACGGTACACACACACACACACACACACACACCCCCATCCTCCGAGCCAGGCGATTTAATCAATTAAAGTTAAAATCCCCGACTCGGCTTGGAATCGAATCCAGGTCCCTCTGAAAAAAAGGCCAGAAGGCTAACATTTAGCCATGGTGTCGGCGGATGGAATTTATATTAAAATGTTGATAGGAAGAAAGTTACTAAATTCTCACATTTTGCTCGCTGAATAAAACTATCCTTAAGGGTTATGGGGCAGCCGTTGTTAGGCCTATACCATAACGTCGGGCTCAGAGATAGCTTCATATAGGGTTTCGGAACTTATATTTCAACGCTAAAATAGTCGATTTACTATGGAACCTGATATGATGTTTTCTGCTATAAGGACAATATCTGATTTGTTATTTATATTTGTTAGTTATTGTATTAGATAATCTATTATTCTACACATAAGTTGTTTTTGGAATTGCTCCGATCGGATGAGCTGTTCGCTCGTTGCAATGGTTCGAAACGTACTGAACCATTCAAAATCAGAGGTTCGACGTCCCGCTACCCATGTGCCCTGGTGACCTCAGCGCAAATAGATTACATCAACAAGCATTAGTCCAAGGACCGACCTATGCAGTGGTATATTTACATTAAACTTACTGCTTATCCCGAGAACGAACTTTCATGTTGCTCACTTCCCGAACGTAAGTGACTGAGTGTACCTCAGGAACAGTACAGAAAGCAACAAACAGACAAACAAACAAACAAACAAACAAACAAACAAACAAACAAACAAAAAATATGGGCTTATGTGAGATAATCTCATAGACTGTATTTCCTCTCCAATTTTTTATTAATGAATTTGGATATTACCGAACTATAAAAGCAATTGTCGTACCCTATGGCGTCAGATCCTGCCATTCAACACTTTATATACGGAATTTCACACTTAAGCCCTCAATTTTTGTTACTTAAAGACAATCCTTGACTGATCATTCTATGTCGGGCACAAAAAGGTCTGTCACGCCAACGGGTTGAGTCAAGGATGCTACTGCGGAGTCGTTCTGAAGCATGTCAGCGAATGGAATCGTATTGTTTCGCTGAGGCGGACGCCAATATCCGGCCGCGAGAGTGGCAACGTTATTTGATCTGAAACACAGGTCCACTTTCTTCTCTTTTCTATCAATCTCAAAATCTCCAACAAGAAGGAACAAATTCTATCAATAGTTTCATTTCAACCACTTGGTGAGTCCTTGTCTGCTGCTAGAAAGATTCAGACTCTTCAAGGAATGAATATGTAATCAATCAGAACGTTTAAATAATGTATTAGGCCTACGACTTGCATGTAAGATATAATTAATTATGAAGGGATGTTTTATAGAAAGGGTTTTCGGAGACCGTGGTGCCGGAATTTTGTCCAGCAGTTCTTTACTTGCCAGTAAATCTACCGACACGAGGTTAAAGTATTAGAGCACATTCAAATACCGGACTGACAAACCTGCTCGTTGGCTCAGAAGGCCAGTGTTCTCTCGTCTGAGCTACTCAGCCCAGTAAAGAGTTGTTTTACGAGTGATTCTTAGGTACAGATAGATGTGTATCGTACATGCGTCATGTTCACTACATTATAGACAGTAATGACTCAAGGTGTTTAATCGACAACCCTCTGCAAATTAACTGAACGCCTTCACAATCCTCTGCTTACAACTGCAGTGTGGTTTAATCTAGTTCTACGGAAATCATTAAAAGCTGATTCAGACATTCATAACACTCTGTCACCAGGATATTTTACAATTGGTTATAATGTTATTTCTTGTTTACCATAAATATTCACTAAATTATGTATTATTTCCTCTTATTCTTTTGTATCAGTTACATAACGTCTATAGTCAGTATAATTCGTTTGGTACGCCTTTAATATAACAAAATCATTAGAAATTGGGTCTTTAATTCGAGCTTGAATGATTAAAATTATCTCAACCACCATCGATATTCTCTATCCTACCTTCATACCCATCCTCATCCTGAATCTGTTCTTGCTTGCCTTTCTTCAACTGCCTTTCATTGCCCTTAATTTCTAACTACATTTTCTCATCATTTATAGGTTTGATGACCTTCTTAATTTCTAATCCCTCACTCATATTCCGGAATAAATCAGCCTTCCGTACAAATATGTTAACATGAGCTACTTCTTCGTATAGAATGACAAGTTAAGTGTTTCTTGGAGACGAGAGAGAGAACTGATTCAATAATACAACTGATTTAATCATTTGATTTTCTGTTTGAGTTTGGGTCTGTGTTGTTAAGCTGTGAGCTTCAGGCCAAGAATTATATTTATGATTAAACACTCTTTCTCACTGTATTCGATGTCTAATTTCCTGTGCCAAACCACTACCACTTAATAATGTCTGTCTGTTAGGTCATCAGCCCAAAGGCTGTATGGATCCTCAAATAGCACCAAAAAAGGCTATGCAGTTATAAGAAAACCACAAAGACCAATGACTGAGGCATACTAGGCAAGATGAGGAGTGAGGTAGCTTACTATTGCTTTCATTAATTGGGCAGACACTGCTGTTGTACCACAATTAACCATTCATAACACTTGGACGCACTGCTTGTGTTCCTAATGTCATTACTCAGCACCACCCATACCCCGACAGCTTCCATATTGTCACAGCCATGGACGAGACTGGCACTTCGGTGGAAGCTACGATTTGATCTGGCCTGCGCCAACACATAGATGCAAAAGACTGTATCCATTAAGAAATGACAGCAGGGAGACACTTAACAATAATGCGGATAATAATATTATTTCGAAAAATATGTTTTCAGAAGAAACAGTTGACTGCAATCTGGGTTTAATATTAAGCAAATTTCCATTTCTCCCCTGAAGAGGGAGGCGGGCCACAGAAGGTAATGTGGCCAGGAGATTCAGGCGGGTCAAAGCTGATATGAAAGATTTAGAAGTTGTGTAATGAATGTGTTGAAACACGGAGATTGAAGGAGTTTGTCCTATTGGATAATCGTATTTGTTCTTTTTCATTTTCCTTTTCCTTTAATTTTTAATTTTTAATCTTTTAATGTAACTTTATTGTTATTCAAAGTACATAGTTTGGGATATTTAAAATTTAAGTTTTATCAAGATGTTATACATAACGCATCATTGGTTTTGCGAACTGAGATCACTTTCCTTGGTTTAGTGACTATCAAGACTGCTGATAAAAACGAGCCCACTGTTACACTGGGGCGAAACGTTGGTAATTTCACGATTGAAATAGCCTAAGGAGTTTGTATATTATTATTATTATTATTATTATTATTATTATTATTATTATTATTGTCAATACACCGTATTTTAGTTCAGTCGTGATTTGCCACACAGTCTGAGGTCACATGCCCTGGTTGGGTGACTGTCAAGAAAGCTGACGTGTAATTGAAGTTGTTCAGAACTAGTAAGTGCTGGATTTGATGGAAGAGAATAAGGAGCGAACGTCTTCCTTCTCATCTCCCTTCAACAACAGACTTGGGAGGAACTTGGGATTTTGCTTTGAACAATATTAAGATGTTCGTCATTCCTCTCCACTTCAGCCCTTCCTTGTCATTGAGGAACCCTTCAAGCCTGTTCTTGACAATATCTTTAATGACTTTACTGTCAAGGACTCATCTGTGTCTGAGATGGTTGAAAGGAGTGAAAATCTCCAATGCAACAAAACTAAGTCGTGATTGATGAGCAGGAATTTATGAGTGGTCATCAGGAGAGAACATAAACCGCTACTGGAACTGGAAGGCGTAAGGAGGAGAAAGAAAACGTAATTACTTGTGTATTGCTACAGTACCTGTCCATTTAACCTTATGGGTGATAAGCATTTTGAGATGAACACACGATTCTATGCTGAATTATTTCCACATCCGTGTACCTAGCCATGGTTTTGTATCCACCCTTTAACTGTTGTGTTGTACGGTTGTATAGCTTCATATTATACATGAAGTTACCTATATCACATTATTTATATTACATTTGTGCTATAGTTTCCTTGTCATCAAAAAGCTTTCAAGCCTCTAGTACTGTAACAGCCATGTTATGATGCATTATCTTACACGACACATACATAAACCACGGGAATATTTTCAATATCTTATGATTCTAAATTAGGAAACACTTCAGTTATTCGCTTATCAAGGAGATTATGGAAATATTTCAGTATTATGTTGCTCGAAAAAGTATGTGCTTAGCTGCCAAATAGTTTGACATACTATAAGAATAATTCTTATGACTGTGAGAGACGCCTGTTTAAGTCAACGTCCTTAAAACATGGCCACGCAGACCGAGTGATTTGGCCTGCAGTTAGGGTCGCGTAGTCGTGGGCTTACATTAGGGAGACGGCGGGTTTGAATCCCGTCATCGGCAGCCCTCAAGATGGTTTCCGGTGGCTTCCCATTTTTACACCAGACAAATTCCTGGGCTGTACCATAAATAAGGCCACGGCCGCTATCTTTTCCATCCCTGCGTCGTCGAAAACCTTCGATGTGTTAGTGCGAAGGTAAAACACTAACATAAAGAAAAAATACAAGAAGAATGTGAATACAACAAGTTGTTATAACCATTCATCTCACTAAAATTGCATGAGCATTGCTATCTTTTCACTTTTGTTTTAAGTATTTAAGGAAGTCTTTGTAATATCTACGTTTTCTATTGATGATTATGTTAGGGTTTTGTTTTTACGAATATATGGTGTATTTCTTCTTCTTATTATAATTAGGCCTACTTGTAGTCCGTATGTATTGTTAAATGTTCCTTTACCTGTGCAAACAAATTATGTGAAGTTAAATTTTGACTTAATGAAAGTTAAACGACAATTAAGCTAGATTATAACTCTGCGGAACAAAATTCCGCGTGCGACAGCTTACTAACTTTGAGGGCAAGATTAATGTTGGGTTAATAGTATGAATTAGTAATTTGGTTACATATTCTACTTCTTGACTTGTACTCTAAAGTACAGAGCTCAAATCGCTGCTCCACCCTGCGCTCTGTGGCTTACGGCGATAATTAATGACCTCGAGGACGCAGCCTGTCTGCAAAAAAAACTGTTCACCATTAGCTGTGTATAGGTTAAACTCCGTCAATAATGGTACACACATTTCTGTCCACCCTAGTCCATGATCACAGCAATAACCATGTCATCAAGTTAACATTTAGTTACAATACTAGCAAAACCATCATTACAATGTTTTGACCTCTGAGCACCATGAAACGCATCGAGAAATGATTTCATTTGAACTCAGAAATAAGGAGCACGTCATATCTAGACAATCTACCCCTTTCTTAAGCTAGTCATGTGATTTCATTTCGGTCTCATATTGCTTCCACCATCTTACTTGCTTCTTCAGATATCTTCTTTTCTCCTGCATCCTTTGTAGGTTGGGGTGTGTGACATCAAAGTGGAACCTACTGAGTGGGAACAGTACGAACAGTGCTTCAACAGTGAAGACATTCTCAGTACGGTGTAAGGTATAGAAAAGTACAGAAGTACAAAAGTTCAAAAGGGGTCAAGATCTTTAAATGTAGCACCCTTCATACCACGCGGAATTATATTCCACAACAATGCACTCTCCGAATTAAACAACAAATTCTCCAAACCAGTTTGTGCAAGAAGAAAAACTTCATGTTGTGGCCAACAAGCAAAGTTAAGGAAGCAGCTGATATGTCTGATTTAAAAAAATGTGGAACAAAATTCCGCACGTGGATAATTAAGGATTTCAAATTAGATGTGTATACTTACTAGTAAACAGATTAATCCTTGAGAAACACCAAAATTTCTTTAACTAGGAATATATAATTTATTTAAATATTCGCAGTATAATAATTTTCTGCGATTATTAGAAATGCATCGAAGCTTCACTTTTCTTTCCTGACCTTTTCCAAAATATCTGGCGTCTGCGGTCATGTGGATTAAGGCCAGGTTTACGGACGGATGCCCTTCATGATGTCAAGTCTACGTGGTGGAATACACCCACTGTTGCGTTCTTTCTTGTGGTGGTTGGTAGAAATGTATTGGATGGAAATGAAGATGCATATTAAGACCTTGCTGTCATTGCTACTAACACAATGTACCAGTAATCATCCTCGCTGCTATCATTTTCGTTAATTTAGACTAATGAATAAAATATCCTGAGCACACAGAGATTTGATTCCCGCACAGTAAAATCGGTCTGGAACAAACATACCGATAAAACGATAGTTTAATCAGGGAGTTGGTTTCGTTCGTACAGGATTTCAACTATGTCGCAACTGTAGGAAAATATTTTTGGAAGTATTTTGTTCAATCACATCTCTGATAAATATTCCGAACAATCTTCATAAAATACTTCTAATATCGTTCATACAGAAAAGAGAGTAATTTTCCTCTGGGGTAATCCACATTCTGCAAGAAAATACTGCGTTAGAAAGTTATTTATATTCCAGAACACCTACCCAAATCCGAGCCCTAATTACGTACACTTCTACAGAAACCACAATAACAACTGTTATCGCACACATTTTGAAAAACACAATTATCCGTGTGTTATATTCAGCAAGACCCTAAAACTAATCAACTGTAATATTACATAGACTGGTGTCAGTTGAGATGTCTTCTGCCTCATCTGATGCAGTCATCTCCACTAGAATTCATAACTGCCAAAGGAATTATGAAAATATTTATTATTAACTACCCCACCAAAATTAGATTTTTCTGAACGGTGTGTGTTTGCAAAGTGGACCTTTGTCGACCCCATAAATGAAATTATTTTGCCGCATAACTTCACCGCACACTTCAAGACACACTGTATTATAACACTGTCTCCACAATATACCTGCGTCACGAAGTTAGTTGTTGTTTCCTACTCAGATACAAAGAGAATGTAACATATTACGATGTCGCATTTTTTATTTGTCGTTCGTGGTGTGGGTTACTATAGTCACGTCCAAGTTCATGAAGTATGCGCACCGGCTGAGTGGCCTAGTATGTGGTCCTGAGAGTCGGGATACCAGTTGCCATGGAACGGTAGTTGGCATCTCGGACATTGGCACTCCTTGTACTGAGGCGTGTTGGACTATATATCCCACCGGAGGTCCCTATCCCGCTAAAGGAGAGGTCCTCACTGAAAGTCTCCTTAAGGAAAGGTAGCATCCTGCTTCACGTAATTTTAACCGAACACGCTCAGAACGTTTTAAGGGAGCCTCGGACCTATGGAGTAACGGAGCCGCACTCCCATATGGCGGGTGAAGGACTCCTTGGGAACAACGAAATGGAATTCGATGGTGACCTATCAATATAAATGGGATCTATGGAAGAAATAAGGTAGAACTGGCTGAGTCAGCAACGAGGATGCATCTAGATGTTTTGGGAGTTAAACATATTCGAGGAACGATAAGAGATAATAAACTATACTTGACAGATGTTAAAAAGGGAAGGGCAGAGTGTTAGTTAGGACTGTTCATCAGGAATACTATTACACGCAACATAAGTTAGTTTCTGTTATGCACGTAAATGAGCGATTATGTGGGTTGATTTTGCAGTTGGAGGAATTAGGACGAGAATAGCCTCAGTGTATTCGACATGTGACGATGCACATGAGGATGAAGACAAGATTTACGAAGCATTGAGTGACATCGTAGTAGGGGTCAACAGTAAGGAAAAGATAGTGATAATTGACATTTCAATGCGAGAGTTGGAAATAGAATTGAAGGATACGAAAGACGACTGGTAAACGTAGGGAAGATATGGAAGCTAACAGGAATGGCAAGCGTTTTGCTGGATTTCTCTGCTAGTGTGCGATTAGCATATACGAAAACATTCTTCAAGCAGAAGGCTAATCACTGCTACACATGGGAGGGTAGAGACATCACATCCATAATAGATTATATCTTAACCAACTCTGAATTCAGGAAATCTGTTAGGAAAGTGCGGGGTTTTCGGGGATGTTTCGATGATACGGACCACTATCTGATCTGTAATGAACTAATTATCTCTAGACTTAGGATAGAGGAAGTGAAATCTGTCTGCAGACGAATAAAGATAGAACATCTCCAGGATGATGAAATTAGACAGAAGTACATGGATATGAGTAATGAAAAGTTCCGATGAATAGACATTTAGCAGTTTTAGGATATAGAGTGAGAATGGGTGGCATACAGGGATGCTGTAGTAGAAAGAGCAAAGGATCGCCTAGGAACGGCTGTGTGTAAAGATTGGAAAATATGAACATGTTTTTGGAATTATAAAATGATAGCAGCTTGTAAATGTAAAAAGAAAGCTTATCAGACATGGCTCGAAACAAGGGCTGATGCAGACAGAGAATAGTACGTAGACGAAAGAAACAGAGCGAAACGAATAGCTACTGAATCCAAGAAAAAATCTTGGGAATATTTTGGTAATAACCTAGAAATACTAGGTCAAAAAACGGGGATACCGTTCTGGACAGTATCTTAGAAAGGGAGGAAAGGAGGAAATGAACAGTGTTTTGGATAAATCAGGTGAACTCATAATAGATCTCATGGAATCACCGGAGAAGTGGAATTAATATTTTGAAAGTCTTCTCACCGTAAAAAGGAATCTTCCTGGTGACGTCGTGAACAAACGAACTCATGGGGAGGAGGACAATAATGTTCGTGAAATTACACTTGATGTTGAAAGGGTGGTAAATAAACTCCATTGTCAGGAATAGATGAAATTATACCAGAAATGGTGAAATATAGTGGAAAGGCAGTGATGAAATGGTTTCATAGAGTAATAAGATCAGTATGGAATGTTAGTTAGGTACCTCCTCGCCGGAGAAAAGCAGTAAAAGCAAGGGAACAGGAAGGATTGCAGCAGCTATACAGCTATCTCACTGAGCAGTATACCAGGCAAGGTGTTCACTGGCATTTTGGAAGGGAGGGTGCGATCAGTGGTTGAGAATAAATTGGATGAAAACCAGTCTGGTTTCAGACCACAGAAGGGCTGTCAGGATCAGATTATCAGTATGTGTCAGGTAATTGAAAAGTGCTACGAGAGGAATAGATATTGATGTTATTTATGTTTCGTAGATCTAGAGAAGGCATATGTTAGAGTACCGAGGGAAATGATGTTCACTGTACTAGGGGAATATGGGATTAAGGGTAGATTATTAAAAGCAATCAAAGGCATTTATGTGGACAATTGGGGTGCAAGTGAGAAATGACAGTAAATGAGTTACTGATTCAAGGTTCTTATAGAGATTAGAAAAGGCTGAAGTCTTTCACATTTGTTGTTCATACCTTATAGGCCCCTATAGACCATCTGCTGGACGGTATTAAGTGGCAGGGAGGGATTCAGTTAATTGAAAATGTAATAAGAACTTCGGCCTGTGCTGATGACTTCGTATTAATGGCAATTTGTGCCGAAAGCCTGCAGTCTAATATCTTGCAACTTGATAATAGGTGCAATGAATATGGTATAAGAATTAGTCTTTAAAAGACTAAATTGATGTCAGTAGGGTAATAAATCAAAGAGAATTGTATGTTATATTGGGAATACAAACCTGGAACAGGTAGATAATTTCAAGTATTTAGGATATGTGTTGTCCCAGGATAGTAGTATAGTAAGTCAGATTGGATTAGATGCAATAAAGCTAATGCAGTGAACTCGCAGTTGCGATTAACAGTATTCTGCAAGAAGGAAGTCAGCTCCTGCCCTATCTTTACATCGGTCTGCTTTCAGACCAACTTTGCTTTGCAAGAGTGAAAAATGGGTGGTCTCACGATATCTGATTTATAAGTTAGAAGTAATAGACATGAATGTAGAGAGAATGATTGAAGGTATAAAAAGGTGGGAGGAATGGAAGAAGAGGACTCAGAAAGAAGAGAGAAATGATAAGTTAGGAATGAACTCGATGGATGAACCTGCACGCATCAGCCGGCTTCGGTATTGGGGGCATGTGAGGCGAATGGAGGAGGACAGGTTACCTGGAAGAATAACGGACTGTGTTATGGAGGGTAAGAGAAGTAGAGGGAGACGCAGACGACGATGATTAGACTCAGTTTCTAACGATTTAAAGATAAGAGGCATAAAACTAAACGAGGTCACAGAACAAAACAAAACAACACTATTTTGCAGTAAGGGGTATAATAAACATCATCAGCTACCACTGATCTGCATTTAGGGCATTCGCTCAGGTGGGAGGTTCCCTGTCTGTGGTTGCAGTGAGTTCGCAGTTACAGAACTACAGAACTAGTTACAAATTGAAGATTTTGGCGTCGGTCAGTTAATTCACAGAGGTTTGCAGACTGAACGCTGAAAGTCATAACAGTCGATAATGAAGATGTATGTATGTTTGTATGAATATATATACGCAATTAGGCCTTATGTATGTATTTTATTACTGTAACGAAGAGAAAGTTATTTCAACAATGTTATTATATTTTGTATATTGCCTTATCCTGGATATATTAAAATGTTCTATGTATTAGAGAAAAAATAAAACAATTCGTTCCAGTCGTTATATTTCTGTTCTTCCAGAAAATTTATGATCTGCTACATTGCCTATCATAGCCTTTAATATACGCTTGAAAATACAAGCCATAATACCAAATACACATTATTGTAACAATATAAACAAATTAATACTGACAGTTCTAATATGCTATACATAACCATACCTCTTTTGAATATATATCTTTCAACTAAAGAGTCGATATTTTAGTTATGGTAATGTAAAAAGATATTTCGCTGCTTGTGTGGTGTCAACTAACTTATTTGCACTGATGTAATTTAAGTACTCTTCCAAGGCTTGATGCTTAAATCTTAAATTTGAAGTAACTCTTCCCAAAAAGGTGTTCAAATTACGCACAAGTTGCGTAAATAACTATTCTGTACTTTATTAAAACAATGGATAAAATGTAGTAAATGCGTAAAATGATTGAGTAGGTAATGATGGTTTCAAATTAACATGCAGAACTAAGGGTCATTGGCAATAGATGGAATACAATATGGAAGGCATATACTGTCCGATGCAGCCTGTCCTAATTCACTACCAATGGCAAGAGCTGCCCATACATTTCAATTCTGTTCCATTTCGGTGAGCTGTGTTGGCTGCCTCGCGGGGATGCTACGTGAGACCGCAAAGGAACCACCTCATTGGTAGCGTCTGCCTGAACATACACAAGCTGTGGGCTTGTCCGGTCCTATATGGTGCTTACAAGTAGCTGTCATCACATTTACAGGCAGTTACTTACATCAATGAGTTATCTCTCAAGCTAAACATAAAAGAGTGGAAACAATAAAAAGATAATAATTGAACATTCCACTTTCTAGATCAGAAATTACATCCAGTAAAGGAAGAACGGGTTAATTTTTTCAAGAAATAGTAGATTTAATGGGAGTATACAAATGCGATAATATAAGAATAATGGGTTCTTTGCACAGAAGTTAGGAAACTAAATTACTGAAGGTGTTGTGAATAATTTATTTTCCAACCTGCCTTACGTCGCACCGACACACATAGATATTACGGCGACCATGGGATACAGAAGGGTTAGGTGTGGGAAGGAAGCGACCGTCGCCTTAATTAAGGTATAGCCCATCATTTGCCTGTAGTTAAAATGAGACACCACGGGAAAACATCTTCAGAGCTCCCGGTAGAGGGGTTCGAAATCACTACTTTCTGATTTCCAGTAGCGGCGGTGGTTTTAACTGAACAAAAGTTCATCCCTCTAGCTCTGGGACTGAGTGTTTGTGTTTCTTCATTTACATACAACCAGACCTGAAGAAACTGGGGAAGAGACCAGAAAAATATATTAATTTTGGCTGAAGAACCTTACTCGTCGGTAGAATGTGTGATATATCCGAGATTAATTTAAAACGAGAAACGGCCATACCATGTTGAATACACCGGTTCTCGTCCGATCACCGCAGTCAAGCAACATTGGGTGTGGTCATTACCGCTTGGGAACACCACTTGGCTCAGTTCCCTTTGCCAGCTCCGTGGTGTAGAGGTAGCGTACCTGGCTCTCATCTGGAGGCCCCGGGTTCGATTCCCGACCAGGTCAGGGATTTTACCTGGACCTGAGGACTGGTTAGAGGCCCACTCAGCCTACGTGATTAGAATTGAGGAGCTATCTGACGGTGAGATAGCAGCCCCGGTCTAGAAAGCTAAGTACAACGGCTGAGAGGATTCGTCGTGCTGACCACATGACACGTCGTAATCTGCAGGCTTTCGGGCTGAGCAGCGGTCGCTTGGTAAGCCAAAGCCCTTCAAGGGCTGTAGTGCTATGGGAGTTTATATGGATTTGGTACAACTAAAGATGCAAATTAAAGGGATATCATCTTCCAGTTTATACGCATCATAGGCCTCACGGTCAGTGTTCAAGGAACCATACCGAAACTGGTTGCTGATTTCATCAAAATCCGTCACCTGAGTTCTGTGGTTAGCCACAAACTTTAAACATTCAATGGGCATAACGTAAACTGAATTGCATCTTAATAAGTTCTTTGGCCGAAGTAAAAGCTGGTTTTACATTTCCGTAAGTTAGTATGACGAAACCACAAGAGACCACAGTGGTGGACTTTAATGAGTCTATATCGTTTTAATTGTTCGCTGTAACACAACGAGAGCAGCAGAATGTATCAACTGTTTACACAATAAAGACAAATGAAATAATTAAAATAAACAGTAATACATAAATACATAGATATCCATAACCTATACAGAGGACTAAACTTTCAGCATGGAAATACGCTGTTTTATTTTTCTACTTAAACTCTTTGGAACCGAGCGAGTTGGCCGTGCGGTTAGGAGCGCGCAGCTGTGAGCTCGCACCCGGGAGATAGTGGGTTCGAAACCCCACTGTCGGTAGCCCTGAAGAAGTTTTGCCGTGGTTTCCTATTTCCACACCAGGCAAATGCTGAGGCTGTACCTTAATTAAGGGCACGGCCGCTTCCTTCCCATTCCTAGGCCTTTCCTATCCCATCGTCGCCATAAGACCTATCTGTGTCGGTGGGACGTAAAGCAAGTAGCAAAAAAAAAAAAAAAAAAAAAAAAAACCTCTTTGGACCTCAGTCTGCAAATATGTTGGTTGTCAGCTCCAGAATAATAACACAGTTACGTAAGAGCAATACTGAAGCCAACTGAAGGATGATATTACAACAAAGAATACGTCAAGCTGTTTCATTGTGCTATTCTTATGAATTAAAGATAAAGACGCAAGTGTTAATACGAAAGCAACCTTTTTGTTGCAAAATACAGGTGTTGATTGGTTGAAGTTTCTGATATTTCTATACCAGATTGACCACTGGAGCAATGAGCTAAACAGTCAATTCAATTCTTTAAAGATTTTTTTGGAGAAAAATTAATGATGAAAGGGCTAAGCCATTATTCTGTCATAAAGGAGCCAATCGTGGATCTGAGAATCCATATGTATGCTCATAAGTGACCGAATGAATGAAACAATACCCGAAATGCCCATTGTAGGTTGGGGTCACTCTTTATAGGAAGTATCCATAAAAGCTCCCTCTACAGGGAGAAAAAGTCATTTCAGTAATACAGCTATACGTTTAACTACCATTACGCCAGTTGAGGTGCAGTTTATTCATAAATGTATATTATAGTATATTCTTCTTATTCTCATTTTTCTTATACCGTTTCTCCCACATTTGTGGGGTCGCGGGTACCAACTGTGTGGCACATGCGGATTTGGCCCTGTTTTACGGCCGGATGCCCTTCTTGTCGCCAACCCTATATGGAGGGATGTAATCACTATTGCGTGTTTCTGTGGTGGTTGGTGGTGTAGGGCGTTGTCTGAATATGAAGATGAAAGTGTTGGGACAAACAAAAACACCCAGTCCCTGACCCAGAAGAATTAATCACACGTGATTAAAATCCCCGACCCGGCCAGGAATCGAACCCGGGACCGTCCGACCGGAAGGCCTCAATGCTGATCATTCATCCAAATGAGTCGAACATATATTACAATATATTAATGCGCGTAAATTATGGTTGAAAATGAAGTACAAGATGGACACTACACTACACTACACTACACTACACTCAACACCAGGATTACTGAGCTAACATATTACTGTATATTAAAAGAAAAGCAAAGTCACCTCCGTACAGGCTATGAAGGCCCTTGGAAGAGTGGAAGGTAAAGACTTCCACCATTGTTAACCTCGGCACGTGATGGGGTAGAGTGGTTAGCTCTACGCCCGGCCGCCTTTGCCCCCAGGAATTAACCTGGTACTCATTTTTGGTGTAGGCTGAGTGAACCTCAGGGCCATATGCACCTCCGGAAATGGAAATCTCGTTTCTTAAATTTTACGACTTCCTGACGGGGATTCGAACCCACGTCCTTCCGGGCGAGCCGAGCACACCTTTACCGCCTCGGCCAGGCAGCCCCCTTCTGTATATCAAATATGGTGCAATTATAAATAAAATAGAAACTGCTTATGAGGATCGCAAACTGCTGTAGCTGTTGATGATGAGTTTAATTTTAGGATATAAGGGAACTTTTATTAGACATTCACTTTGTATATATGCATGAACTGGATTTTTTTTTTTTTTGTTACAAGTTGCTTTACGTCGCACCGACACAGATAGGTCCTATGGCGACGATGGGACAGGAAATGGCTAGGAGAGGGAAGGAAGCGACCGTGGTCTTAATTAAGATACAGCCCCAGCATTTGCCTGGTGTGAAAACAGGAAACAACGTGAAACTATCTTCAGGGCTGCCGACAGTGGGGTTCAAACCCACTATCTCACGAATGCAAGCTCAAAGCTGTGCGCCCCTAACCGTATGGCCACAGGTTGGACTACAGTCTTATAATGTTTCAATTTTGTATTTATTGACAAACATTTCTTGTTGTATGTATTTCTGGTTACTTTTGGGCTCTGGATAATTTATTCGTTCACTCTGTCCAAGAAATGTTTTCATTTAAATTGTATGTTATAGTTTCTACAAGGTATTTAAACTGTTTTACAATTTCTATTTCTTTCCCACATATCAGAACACTGCTTATTAATAGGGGATCTATTGCCATTATTTTAGTTTTTTCAAATAAAATTGTTAATCCTATTTTTCCCAGCAGTAGTTTGGAGACTTGTGATTTGATTCCGAGCTTCATTAACATTATCAGCTAGTATTGCCAGATCATCTGCAAATCCTAAGCAATTTATGTTAATTTCATCTTTAGTGTATCCAATTTTTATATTTTTGTTATTGTCTTTATACCATTCTCTCATCAAGTATTCCAGAGTACAATTAAACAAAAGTGGTGATAGTACATCACCTTGTCTTAGTCCTGTTCTGATCGTGAATGCTTCGGATAATAATAATAACAATTATTATTATTATTATTATTATTATTATTATTATTATTATTATTATTATTATTATTATTATTATTATTATTATTATTTATTTGATTAGTGATTCATGTCGAGGCTTCTGTTACTGTGAAAGTACGGACATAGGTAGCTCTTCCTCGTGGAGTTGGCCTACGTCCACTCGCGCGGTTGTGCTGGCAACATGGTGGTTCCTTGAGGAAACCCACCATCAATCACGACTTGAGGATCATCCCTTTTCATGTCTCCCGTGGTTGAAGCAGCTCTGAGAAGATAGATAATTACCAAGACCGTAAGGAGTCCCAGGTGGGCGTCGAACTCCAGCGTCTCGGTTCGGTGGGTGACGGATAGGTCGTACTGCCCTAAGGACACATGTAAGTCTATTGAGAGAGAGAGAGAGAGAGAGAGAGAGAGAGAGAGAACAGACTTTCAGGATGGTGAAATTCGAGGCCTTCAGACACTTTAAGTTGATTATATCGGTACCCTACTCTAAGCCAGGCTGTAAGCTGCGTAATAGCTATTTACAGTATAGCCTATAAGTCTAACAAGTAGCGAAACGTGACTCTTTTAAGCACTTTTTGGACGCCCTGTATACATGATTGTTACAGTCGAATTATAAGAGTTATTTCAATAAAGAAAAATTAAGATTACATATTCTTCGAGCAATATTACAAAAGCGACCCGTTTAATGAAAACTGGTTGCTCCGGACTTGTTCTGAGAAGACTACTGTGTTCGGTACCAATAACAATGAACACGTTATTCGAGCTTAGCAAGAGAAAAGTGTCATGATTTTATTCAAAAATGAGTGGAGAAGAATAACATTTTAGATCCCAAAATGCTCAACGTTGTAATATGAATGTGTTGTTAATATTTGTAATATATGGAAAGATCAAAAGTCAATATTTCGAATATTTCAAATTTTAAGCAACACTGCGTATGCACTAGTGAGTGAAAGGTACGTTATTTCAAAAATAAATTAGTATAAAAAAGACACTATTATATTCTACCGTTTATAAACACTGTCACTGAAGAGTGGTGAGGTTAATTGAATATATCCTCTAGAACGAATACTTCGCCTAAATGTGTGCATGAGTGAATCTAACAAAAACAAGTAGGCCTACCTGAGAAGTTGTGAGTTATGCAATTTTTCCTCCAATAAATATTCCACGATGATTTAGCTACGTCGTATATCTTCTTCTAAAAAATTAAAATGGCTATGTTGCCTCAGATAGAAGGACCTTCTTCATAGTGTAAGTTTCTTTCGGTGTACCGAAAAATGTTAATAAGATACAACATAAATTAACGTAAATTTCATACTGATGGCATTTAACACAGCTTTACAGGACATTGATATGAGCTAGGATTAAATGGACTCTTCGACCACATGCGCCAATTAGTTTGAAAAAACCTCAGGGATGAAGGTGATACAGTATATAATGGCATACTTAAAATAACTTCCAAGCACATGAAACCTTTAACAGTTCCATCCAAAATAATGTTATGCTGGTACTAGATAGGGAGAATAAAAAATACCAATAATAATAATAATAATAATAATAATAATAATGGCCGTGCGCGGCTGTGAGCTTGCATCCTGGAGGTAGTAGGTTCGAATCCCAATATCGGCATCCCTGAAGATGATTTTCCGTGGTTTCCTATTTTCACACCAGGCAAATGCTGGGGCTGTACCTTAATTAAGGCCCCGGCCGCTTCCTTCCAACTCCTAGGCCTTTCCTATCCAATCGTTGCCATAAGACCTAAGCCCCTAGCAAATAATAATAATAATAACTAGCATTTGTACCCGTTCTTTGTACGGGAATTTGGAATGGATTACTTGTTTCTTTAAGGAATGTAAGCGAAGTAACATGGCTCTATTGACACGTTTAATACGATATGTTAAAGTGATATTTTTCTCCGAAAGCACTCTGCAGTAACGTGAGATACGATAAAGCTGTACAAATTCGAGACAGAATGAGGACGATTTTTGAAATTGTTCTACGGTAAATTTTCCTGTTCTGAATTCGAGCAAAGTTCTCTCTGTTTCTAAGTTACATATTGTTTGTGGTGTGACACTGCGACGAAACTCATCGTTGAAGATACCTCCCTCATTATCTGTTCTATCTTAAGGAGTAAAATGGCCCCCTTGTTCTTCCCGTTAACAAATTCCAATGTTATATGCACCAAGTGTCTCACCAGACCGGGACTAAAAATCCAAGTTCTTTGAAGCATCTCAGTTATTATCCGTCGTACGATAAATGCATATATGACATAAACGAACGAAAATAAACGATTGTTATATACAGTCTTCTGATAGACCTAACGTTAACGAAGATACTTGAGAATAATATTCAAACCACCGAGCTCGATAGCTGCAGTCGCTTAAGTGCGGCCAGTATCCAGTATTCGGGAGATAGTGGTTTCGAGCCCCACCGTCAGCAGCTCTGAAGATGGTTTTCCGTGGTTTCACATTTTCACACCAGGCAAATGCTGGGGATGTACTTTAATTAAGGCCACGGCCGCTTCCTTCCCACTTCTAGCCCTTTCCTGTCCCATCGTCACCATAAGACCTATCTGTGTTGGTGCGGCGTAAAGCAACTTGCAAAAAAAAAAAAAAAAAAAATCTTCAAACTCTAACTCAGTGTGATGACTTTGACGTCATGTGCACCTGATAACACAGTCCTGAAAGAGTAAATTTAGTTTATATCGACTAGTTTTCTCGTTTTAGGAAAGTAGGTAAATGATCAGACAGTAGTCCGATACCAAATGGAAAAGCCCTTTAGATGATCAGTATCACATATGAAACAAATTACTATAAGAAAATTTTGCCGCGAAAATGGTTAGTATACTGACCGCTTCAAACGGTTCGATTCCCGTCTGGGCGAGAATTTTAAATGCGTACAGTCAATTCCTCCTTCTTGTGAGGACTGGGTGGTTATGATCGTCGTAATGCACATATTAATCGATACGTACAACACACCCCATTACTACACAGGAACACGCAAAAGTAAATACTTCCCTCCACATACGGTTGGTGTCAGGAAGAGCATCCGGCCGTAAAATTGGGATTATTCCTCACTAGTATCGACCCATATGAACATCAAAAGGCCGGAAAAACAAATAAATAACTAATAATATCAATACCAATAACTTATCTGATTTTTTTCGCTATTGGCTTTACGTCATACCGACACAGATATGTCTTACGGCGACGATGGGACAGGAAAGGGCTAGAACTGGAAAAGAAGCGACCGTGCCCTTAATTTTATAGTCCCAGCATTTGAATAGTGTGAAAATCTGAAACCACGGAAAACCCTCTTCAGGGCTGCCGACGGTGGAGTTCGAACCCACTATCTCCATAACACTGGATACTGGCCGCACTTAAGCGACTGCAGCTATCGAGCTTGGTATATCTGAATTATTACACGCCATTCTAGAATCAATGTTCCAGGAAAAGATGCGTTAGAGCAGCCGCCGCCGGTTCAAACATTTAGTCCGCGCTGCATCGAACATCGGTATCAGCATCGCTCACGACCTAAATACTGACAATCAACGTATCTGCTTCCTGAAGGACTAAAATGGGGTTGGCAATATTCAACCAATACGAACACCAATATCACCGGTCTGTACTCCGCTTGAGTGGAGGAGGCAGAATGGCATCCACGGTATCCCTTACCTGTTATAAGAGGAGACTAAAATGGGGACCAGAGGTTCTCAACTTGAGAGCGTATGTTGGCAACTACAGTTCCCCTACCTGAGTCCATTGCTTCTTCTTACTTGTGTTAAGCTTCTCGCTGTTAACTTTCCCATCTGATCTCTCCTGGTCATATCTTGTACTTTCGCGATCTAGGCGGTATTAGGTTTTTGAGGTCTAGGCTCATTCATCTTCACACCCTTCCCTTTCCTTTGCTGATAACCATTTTCGAAATGTCCGACCTCTTCCCCTTTCTATCTGATTAATGTGAATAAAGGATGGCTGCTTAGTTTTACCTTCTTTCGAAAGAATCGCCACCACAATCACCTAAGACACGTATCATCACATGAAATAGCGATTGAAGATTCAGGTAGCTGGTCCTGCGCCAACTAGGGAACGCTTTGCAGAAGAAGTAAGAGGAGAGACATGAGGTGAATTCTTCCTTCCAAGTAGTCATCACTTCTAAAGTCAAGAATGAAGTACCGCTACAACATATTGCATCAATGAGGCCAAGAGTGCATGGGGGCGGCTGGGAGGCTCAGTACTATTGCATCTGTGACAAAATGCAGCGAGTAAAACAAAAACCCCGGTGAATTGTTGAGGCACGCTGTAAGGAAGTTGGCTGACAGTGAAGATGGTGATATGGAAGTGGAAACTGCGAGAATATTTGGTTGGCCTATATAAAGATGGAAGGTAGCGAGAGTGAGTCAGTCTCGAGTCAAAGGCGAGTGAGTTACGAGACGGTAGAGAGCCAGTGCATGTGAGAGGAGTAAGACGGTCTTGGTTTACGTGCAGTGCTGCGAGTTGTGTAGTGAACTGCTTATAGGAATGAGGCTGCGCTGTGAAATGCTGTTTTGGAGGGCTGGAGCTCGATGAATCAGAGGACTGTGTGTTCGTGAATAAGAACTGAGTGAAGCGGAAAATACAATCAGGAGTGTTTTAACTAATTGTAAATAGTAGTGTAATAAATATCGTCGATAATGTATTCATTTGAGTTTTAAGAACCATGAAAGTCCACCACACCATAAGGAATAAGTGTAGCGTGCACATTTTTCCAAACAATAAATTCTCTTGAAACAAATCTTTCCAATATAATTCAAGTAGAATTCATATATTTAAAAATTACTGTATTACTGTAAGTGAGCCCAGAGTGTCATCAGTTCTTCTTCGCTAATCTGAGACTTGCATTCTACATTTGCAAGTGAGTAGTGTCGCTTCGATAGAAATTTTTAATGTCGTGAATATATTCTAAGAAGTAACAAATCAAAATTTAAATTATAATTTTCAAGCTTATAGACTACGATACGGCAGCAGGATACATAGAAGCACGTAGTGTAGCACCAAGAGCACGAAGGAGTATTAGGAAATACCGCTGTCAGCAGGAATGGCTGCTGACGATCAAGTGGCGTCAAGTTTAATTAATTTTATACTTATAGCTCGTACCGCACAAAGTTGCTCTTTGTGTAGCAACTCTCCTCACAGATCAGCCTCCGAGAAATTACCCTCAGTCCCGAGATTGTGTTCAACTTCACGTCTGTTAAGTTTCGTGAGGCGAAGGAATGACTCTACCAACGGAGACTGTTAAATGCCTTAAGAATCAGAGGAAGTGAACTGCACGTATTAATATGTGTGGTTATGCTGGTTAAGGCGGCAGAGTCAATAGTTTCCTTCACAATCTGGGCAAACAACGTTTTGTCTTAGTTCAAGTAAATGGTACTAAATTTGATCCTTTTTCTTGCTTTCCGGATCGCTGCAGGATTCCGATGCAAGTAATAATGTTTTACAGGTCGAGCAAATATCGGAATAGGGATTGTAAAAACCTTGAAATTTTTATAAAATACACTTTTGAATTTTGACAATGCGCATTTCTTTCTTCCCTCTTGTTCTTGCTGTCTGGTGAAATTACTGATACTTCTTTGCTATTTATGGAGCACTAGGATCTAAAGTTTTTCTTCTTGGCTGACGAACCTCCATATAATTCAATAAAAAATGATCTTGTTCGCATTTTGCTTTACTGAGGTAAGGAACGTTTCTAAATTTACCAATATCTTCAAAAGTAATATCAGAAACATAGCAACCGTGAGGACCTCGCTTGATCACATATTCTTGATCACATATTCTTCATAACAATGATTACAAGTAACATTCTGGTCTCCTACAGTTTCCTCTGAATATTTCATACTTTTCTCCATTCATGAAACATTTTCTCTTCTTACTTTCCTACCACGTTCAACTGCTGACACAGGACATGAATATTCCTCAGACATGTTAAATTTAATTATTGACAGCTCTACTTCCAAACACAAAAATCATAAAGCTTCCTTTACTGATCTGAGAAGACTAACTACCTATAATGAACAAAAGCAGACAGGACCAATATTACTGCATAGTTCCACTTCGTGCATGCATATATACATACATCATTATAGACCGTTACATTTTTCAGCGTTCAGTCTGCAAGACTCTGTGAATTTACTAAACGCCACCACAATCCTTTGTTTAAACTAGTTCTGTGGCCATGCTTAGTTCTATACCTCTTATCGTCAAATCGTTAGAAACTGGGTCTAACAATCCTCGTACCGGGCGAGTTGGTCGTGCGCGTTGAGGCGCGCGGCTGTGAGCTTGCATCCGGGAGATAGTAGGTTCGAATCCCACTATCGGCAGCCCTGAAGATGGTTTTCCGTGGTTTCCCATTTTCACACCAGGCAAATGCTGGGGATGTACCTTAATTAAGGCCACGGCTGCTTCCTTCCAACTCCTAGGCCTTTCCTATCCCATCGTCGCCATAAGACCTATCTGTGTCGAAGCGACGTAAAGCCCCTAGCAAAAAAAAAATAACCATCGTCGTATTGCTCTCCCTCTACTTCTCTTACCCTCCACAACAGAGTCCATTATTCTTCTAGGTAACCATTCGCCCCTTTCGCTCCGTATAACCCCACCACCGAAGCCGGTTTATGCGTACAGCTTCATCCATCGAGTTCATACTTAACTTAGCCTTTATCTCCTCATTCCATTGTCGTATTCTAAATCAAATCCATGCAGTTACAGAGAAATAGTAACAATGACTTCAATATAAAAATCATTCCCGTAGAAAGTAACTTTTGCTGTAACTCTTGAGTAGTAGGAGGCTAGTTGTGGAAAATCTCTCAAACGTTTACAGATTATTACAGACGCAAAAAGCGAGGTCTGCAAACACAGGTTGCACCATCATAGCGGGCTTCAATATGAATGTGTGTCAATAAAAAGGTAAATTTTTCTTCTTTTGCACAAAGTAGATTTTGCGAAAATTGTCCTTAATTATAACCGATAAAGGTAACCATTTATTTGAAAGTTTCAAAACAGTTCAATAATTATATAGCATAATTTCAACATTGATATAGCCAGGGCCTCTAAAACGCCCAAAATCTCGGGCGTGCAAACCGAGGCGCAGTGGTTCTGTGCACTGTGCATCGTTCCGGTACTGCTCGGTTCAGACCAGCGTTTTGTCTCGGGGCGACATTTGCTCGGATTGTGGAGCGTTGCTGAGCAAGTGAGGAAGGGAGAGATAGGCGAAGCGAGCGACACATGCGTAGGGAATGAAAGAAACAGCGCTATTAACTGGAGGAGTGGGGTGTTTGCACTCCAGTCAACCTAGTATGAAATGGCGTATGGCTTTTAGTACCGGGAGTGTTCGAGGAAAAATTTTGCTCGCCAGATGCAGGTCTTTTGATTTAATTCCCGTAGGTGACCTGCGCGTCGTAATGAGGATGAAACGATGACGACGACGCATATACCCAGCCCCCGTGTCAGCGAAATTAACCAATGATAGTTAAAATTCCCGACCCTGCCGGGAATCGAACTCGGGCCCTGTGACCAAAGGCCAGCACGCTTACCATTTAGCCACGGAGCCAGACGGTCAACCTAGTGAAGTCGTCTTTTGCACCTTGCACTCTACAATGCACCGGTGCATGCACCCTGAGAGGCCCTGATTTAAAGTAACAAATTCATTTGTTTACAAAAAATCAGGAATTTCGTGATCGACTTTATCTGTTAGAACTGTGTGATATTTAACGGCAATACAATTATTATGTTACGTTTCTCAGAAATAATAATAATAATAATAATAATAATAATAACATATTATTATATATTATTATATTATTATAATCATAAGGATGAAATGATGATGGAGACGACGCATACACCCAGCCCCCTTGTCAGCGAAATTAACCAATGATAGTTAAAATTTCCAACCCTGTCGGGAATCGATTATATATATATATATTATAATATTATTATAATCACGGCTGTGTTAAAATATTAACTTAGAAAAAAGCTGAATTACGAAGATACGTTGTTTTATGATCTCACTAAATTTACTTACTGTGAATCAATAAATTAACAATGTCTTGAGACCTCATTCATGCAAATGAATACAGTTCTTCCTCCTAGCCTTTCCCTAATTATTTGAGGTCGCTACTAGACGTAGACTAAGTCAATTTTTGCAGCCGATGCCCATTCTGATGCCAACTCTGACATCTGATGTAATTTCTATCAACATTGAAGTACTCGACCTTCAAACGGTTTCTGCGCCGTAGTAGATGATCAAGATATAATTTCCTGGATTTCACTTATAAAGGCGGTAAACAGAGGCGAGACACTTCTTCCCGCCCCACTTACATTTTATAACCCCTTCAGAGATTGCTTGCGCACGGCGGGAGACAAGTTCTCTAAGTAACGCGGACTCAAGAAAACTTCAGTTTTAAGATATTTTTAAGAGAGTCATTAATCTGAGGAGGAATGTGTTTCTCCAGTGTCCTTGTACAACTAGACGCTGCGATCTTCAAACTTCTTTTTTTTTTAGGTTCTCTTCAAGCTTTATTACTTTTCCTCTAAGCCGTACCCAAAACATTTCGGAATACCAAGATTTTGCCCTGGATTGTGCTCTGAATGCCCTTTTCAATAATACAATATTCTATATAACCTTAGCAATAATAATAATCAAAAGAACAAGAAGAGGAAGAAGAAGAAACTAGTTGACTGAGCCCTAGTCCATGGTAATCCATCCCCGGCTCACCTTTGATTTTAGTTATGTTCCTGAAACAATAGGATGACAGTTCATTAGCCACGAGTCTTTATCGTCAATAATGAGCTGGAGTCGGAGAAGTAAGAACAATGAGCAGTTTAGTTTAAAGCGCTCTTCATTCACCATAATCGCTCGTAGCAATTTCAGTCGTGCCCTGATTATTTGCAAGATAGATGTTGGATTCTGTTGTAAGCTGGGTTAAAAATCTACGAATTACAACGTATAAATACATATAGCCCACTATGCAATTGCTTGAGTGTTTACTCACTCTCCAACATAATTCGAATTTTCGATATTCCGAGGCAGTCTCGGCCCCACCCATCTCAAAAATTTAGGTTATATGCAATTCTCTTTCAATGAATATCAAATATATCCCAGTCAAATAATGAGATTTCTACACATGAAACGAAAATGCACAGCCTGTTTTCAGTCATTTGAACGGGTCAGGAATGGAATGAATGAGGCCTCCGTCTAGAGGCGAGGTTAGGAATTGTGCCGGTTTCCGAAGCCTGTCGCACTCACCTGGGGCAATGATTAATAACTGACAGATGAAATGAAATTTTATCGGAGAGTGTTGCTGGAATGAAAGATGACAGGGAAAACCGGATTACCTGGAGAAAAATCTGTCCCGTCTCCGCTTTGTCCAGCGCAAATCTCACATATAGTGACCGAGATTTGAACTACGGAACGCAGCGGTGTGAGGCCGGCGCACTGCCGCCTAAGCCACGGAGGCTCAGTTTCCCTTTGGATCTTTTCCACTTCTGGAATCAAGTAATCCTGGTGAGGTACCATACACTGGACCCACCCATACTCTAATTGAGATCTTACCACTGAGTTACACGGCCTTTATTTTCAGTCCTTATTACAACCCGTAAATAACCTCAGAACGACCTGAAGGGATCTGTATGCTTTATTTACCCCCTCGTAAATGGGATTATCCCCAATGAAGACCTATCCTTATATTAACACCTAAGTACGTAGAGCAGGGCCTCTCAGGGTGCATGCACTGTGCACGGTGCAAAAGACGACTTCGCTTGGTTGACCAGAGTGCAGACCCCCACTCCTCGATTTGGAGCAATAGCGCTGTCTCTCTCTTTCCCCACGGCTGTCTCGCTCGCTCCGCCTGTGTCCCTCTTCCTCACTTGCTCCGTAGCGCTCCAAATCCGAGCTGAGTTGAGCCAAGCTTAGCCGAGTAGCCCAGATACGAAGCGTTGATCCGAGACGAGCCGAGCGGGACCGATGCACTGTGCACAGGAACTCTGCCCCGCTGTTTGCACGCGTGCGGTTTTGGGCGTTTGATAGGCCCTGAATAGAGTACTCCCCACTAGGTGCTTTCACCCCATTAACACAGAAACTAATACTGAGAGGAATTTTACGCTTGGTTAAACAATTAACAATCAGACTGTTCACCGCTTCTACCATTGTCTGCTCTCCATCCCACAACATTGTGGAGTTCTTTGATCTCCACTGCCATGGTCCTCGTGAAACAAAAGGATAAAATGAAATGAACCTAGAACAGGACCTTCGAGTGGCGACAAAACAGATTTGCTACACGCATAGGAGGCTCACTCAAGTTACCTGAGATATCCTGAATGATTTCCATTGGAATTTAAACGATTTTGTTTCCACGTCTCCTTCCCACGTTCATTTGGAATCGGCGGAGCTCCTTGGCTTCGGACTTGGCCAAGAATGAGAGGCTTTGTGACGTCCGTACTGAAAGTCCCACTCGAAATCACAGGGACTCTAACATGGACAACTCGATTTGGAAAGCATGTGGTTCGACTGTTTTGCTAGCACTCCTCTGTCGAGTTAAAAATAATTTCTGGAATATGCAGCCCATGTAGCATTTTGCTTTGTAAAAATCGAATGCTGAAGATATTGGAGTGCAACGTGGTCAGCATGACAACATCTTTAGCCATTTTGTGTGACGTTTATGACCGGATCCACTGTCTTTCATATCAATAGCTCCTCAGTTGGTCACGCGAGGCTTAGTAAATCCTGATCCAATCTTCATCGCAGGATTAAAATAAACTGAGTAGCCGAACAATGGATCCCAGGCTTCCGGGTAAGACGTAGGCATACACCTAGTACAAGAGCGGCACAGATTTTAAATATATATATTCTCAATAAATAAATAAACTAAACTAATATAATAATACAATATTTTCCCAGTGCCTGTAATCATTTTAACTTCAAACGTATACATTAAGGGAATATAATGATATGACATTTCCAACATTCATTTCAAATTTCCATTAGATATTTATTTTAAAGTGTTTTCATTACATGAATTTACATAAAGACTACTTAGTTGAAAGCCTCAGTGATTAGCGATTGTTCTTCTGCCTACTAGCTAGATGATTCGATTCTTGCTGAGATCGGTTGCATTCGAGGGGATTCAAAAGATACAAAAACCTACCTATAGTTTCCCTAACGTTAAGAATCTACTGAGGAACAATCCCCCGGCACCTGGGTATCTCTTATAAACCGTAGAAAAATAAGAGGTGTTTAACAATTATTATTATTATTATTATTATTATTATTATTATTATTATTATTATTATTATTATTATTATTATTATTATTATTATTATTATTATTATTATTATTATTTATTACCAGGGCTTTTTTCATGGGAAATGCGGAGGTACGCGTACCCACTAAACATTTGAAGAATATTTAAGAAGAAATATTGGTGCATTTCTATCTTGTCCGGCAAATATAACTTCCGACTTGAAAGTTCAACGATCAGCTAGCGCAAGCGCTGTTCACAACAGCTGGAGAAGATGTCGAGTAATCATCGATTTAAATCGACCTATCCAATCAGTTTCTCTTAGTCGGCAACTTGACACTAAGCAGTAAAATCGAAACATTCGGCCATATTATTATCTACTCGACTAAAGCTTGCAATTGCTGTCTTATTGGAAGAAATCTTACTCGTTTAAGCAAAAATAAGTATTTTACTGACGTATGTTGGCTGTAGAGTTAATGTAAGTACTCACGATCGCTGGCTTCTGTCTGATGTGATACCGGTGACCTTCAGCTTCCTTGAGTATGTGATTTGTTGTGTGGTTTGCATTGAACAGCGGCGTGTGTTTCGGGATTAGATTTTGAAATTTTTAACAGGGTGTGTAACTTTAAAGAAAACAAAGAAAGTATTAGACTATGTTGGTAATCTGAACACCTCAACAGAAACGATTTGACAGGACATACTCTAACAATTGTTAAAAAAGGAAGTTCATTCTCACAAGCACGTAAGCTAGTGTTTGGTGGCGAGTTAGGTTGTTATGCTGTGCGTGTGGGTGTGTGGTTAGTTTTGAAGGAGGAAGAAAATAAGGAAATATTTTACATTCACCCAGGCATCGAAAAAGCTGAAAATTCATTAATCGAACGTCAACAATGACGGGAAACTTCAACAGAATCGTGTGGTGATGAAAAGAAGATCACAACAATGAGCTTTCAGCCGCGTGTAACAGTGTGACGGAAGACAATCCAAAATGCTGGGATTTGGAGAAAAATCTTGAATTTTATAGTATTAACGAATAAAAAATACGAAACTTGGGTGCAAAATTTGTAAAGAATTCGCCGACTTGCGAAATGAAAGCACATCACAATGAACTTTTCACAGAAATGGGGTTCGGTTTCTGTTTGCGCAACTGGTGGTACTGAAAATAAATGCCCGCAAATGCTCTCCGCAAGAAAAGATTAAAACGTAAAGAGAATTCAGCTCAACAGGCTACAGTTAAAATTCTATAAATAGCAAAACTGAAAACGTTGGAAACTGCACGCACTAAGGCTTTCGGAAAAGAAGAGGAAATAACTGCCAATATATTTCGAACAGTATATAAAGTAATTAAGAATAATCAAGCCTTCCACGATTTAGAAACTGAAATTGACGTTCCGGAGTTGAATAGCGTTAATATGGGCCACATTCTTAATTCAGCTAACGCATGCATAAATATTGTTTCTCATATCACAACAAAAATGAGAAGTAAGGTAGCAAACATGATAGCGCGTGGGACTAGTAAAATTACCCTCCTTATAGATGAAAGTACCACACACAGATAGCAGTAAATCACTGATAGTGTACCTAAGGACAACACTTCAAGATATGGATCAACCAACCAACATTTCTTTGAGAATTATCGAATTTCGATATGTCACTGCTGAAGGTATATTTAATGCATTGATGACTTATATGGGAGCACTAGGGTTCAATGGTGAGTTTCTGAAGCAGAATCTTGTTGCATTACCAAATGATAGGGCTGAAATAATGGCGGGAAAGAAGAAGGATGTAAATACTTTATAAAGCAAAAGTTTCCCATATTTTATGGCATCGTGCCAATCACAGGCTTCAAATCTTTCCTTAATAAACTGTATACAGTTTACCACTAGTCACCTAAAAATGCCAGGGAATTGCAAGCTCATGCAGGGGAACTTGAAACCGTACTCCAAAAATTTGGAAGGATTCTAGATACAAGATGGGTTTATTCTAGGTTTAGAGCAGTCTCAGCTGTGTGGAAAAATTTTGAAGTTTTAGTGGCACATTTCAAAATTGCCGAAGATGATTCCAAAACAGACAAAACTGAACAAGCCATGTCTGGAAGACTCCTTAAACGCATAACCAATGTCATCTTTATATTAGACCTTGCAATGATGTATGGATAATTTTCAGGAGTTGCTAAAACGCATTGTTGACTTGCAAGCTCGTGGAAGTACAATTTATTCGGCTCATAAGATGATATGCCAGCAAATTAACGTGTTTTATTTAAAGAAAGACAAAACATAGTCCATACTACACCGAAACCTTGGAAGTAGAAGAACTGTTAATGTTTGAAGGCGTGAATCTCGAAGAAAGAGCAAGAAATAAAGGGAATCATATTGATGCTGTGAAGCTCTATGGGCAGGTACATGGAGAGCCGCCTTTTAACATCAGAAGACATTGAAATCCCAGGATTGACTACAGTTTTGGACACTACCACTTGGCAGAAAATCCTGCTGTAACGTATGTACTTTTTTTCTTTTGCTATTTGCTTTACGTCGCACCGACACAGATAGGTCTTATGGTGACTATGGGATAGGAAAGGCCTAGGAATGGGAAGAATGCGGCCGTGGCCTTCATTAAGGTACAGCCCCGGCATTCCTCTGGTGTGAAAATGGGAAACCACGAAAAACCATCTTCAGTGCTGCCGACAGTGGTGTTTGAACCCACTATCTCCCGGATGCAAGCTCACTGCTGCGCGCCCCCCATAACTTATGTGTAAACGTTTTAAGCTCCACGAAAGACAAATCTTAAGAAGTTTCCGTGAATATCTTGCTGAGAAAAATGCCCAATATATCTCTTGCCCCTTATTAAAACTATGCGCATCATCCCAATTTCGACAAGTGGATGTGAAAGAGGCTTGTCACAAATGAACTTGATCATGAATCCAACAAGAGCATCGTTGCATCTGAATACAGTAGAAAATCTTATGTTCATCAAGTGAATTCATGTATGAATTCATGGTTCCTGACAGGAAGATATCTGGCGACCGACACTAAAATCAAGGAGAGGAAGCGTGAAGATGGCATAATCAGCCTCTTTTACAAGTTTGGAATTTACTGTAAGCAGGTCAGCAAAATGAGACACTACCACAGTGCTTATATTTGTGTACTCACTTATTTTTAAAATGTAAGATGATTAGAAATACTGAGCGCAGTTACCACCTTGATATTTTTACCACAAATAAAATAGTGTAATCATTTTCTCTATAAACAGGTCGGCCCGAAAAGTAATAACCGGACTGTGCGTAAATGGCGAAAATTGGAAGATCGTCATGTTTTTTCGACAATAAGTGAGAGTACCCCTTAATTCGTTTAAGACAAAATAAAGCACAGAATTTTTTTTTTTTTTTCGCTGGCGCCATCGAGGACCACAGTAAGTCTCTTTACATTTGGCAGTGCACTTTGCTTTCTTCTGATCCCAGAATCCCCGCATTATTTCTGAGTGAGCTTGCTTGCGTTCCACTGTGCAAGGGACACCGTGTCTTCTTTTCGGTTATTCGTCTCGGTTTAGCCCGTTCGTCACTATCCTTCATCGGAAAAGTCTTCTGTCAAAGGGGTCTTCCTGTTTGATCTGTAGCACTTGAATGTCTTCTTTGGTGTTTCCAAACTAAGGCATCGTGGTTTTAGGTTTCGAATCAAATAGGTGAAAGATCTCTTTTTTCAACCTGTTTCCGCCCATTCGTTCGAGGTGACCACAAAATCGTGCCCGTCTTTTGTGGATCGTGTCTGTAATTCTCTCTGTTTCGTTATAAATTTCCTTTCTGGATCTTTTTTTTTTCTTTTGGTGGATGACATTCTTTTAAATAGATTCCATGATTCCCCTAATTATTCTGTGATCCTTTTTCTCCAGTTCCTTGAGGAGTCCTTTATTGGCATTTAGGGAAAGGGTTTCGGGTGAATACATTATTATTATTATTATTATTATTATTATTATTATTATTATTATTATTATTATTATTATTTATTATTATTATTACTATCATCATCTTGAACCTATACTCTACTCTAACGAACGTTTTGTATGAGTGATATTCATTGAAACTGACCACGAAGAACCACTGTTTCCAACACAGACATGAAAGAGTCCACGGTCTATGGTTCTAATGCATAATGTTCTACTTTGTGATATTTTTAAAAATAAATTACGCTATTTGAAACGTTTAATTCTATGTAAACATTATTAAAACATTTCCGGTATGTAACAGGTGCTGTTTGCATTCAAACCCTATCTTCAGCCGTTTCCTTTTTCACAGTCAAACACTGAGGACTGTAATGGTATTCGAAATCGTACCGTAAAGAATTTAATTAGAGGCTGCGGTTTTAACAGGGAATGAAGCACATGTCAATCACCTCCACACAGGTAAATGATAACGTACTCCATCTGATTATTTGCTGGAGGATCTACTGGTTGCCTGTTGAGTTGCTCCATTCTACCCGCTGCGAGTTAAGCGCATATATCGCATCGTTTCGAGCCAGTTGAAGCCAATGACGTTGTTAGGCTAATTTAGTTTTCTAAATGGATTCATTAAAGTAGTAATTATCCTACGGATGGTCAGTGAATTTCACTCAATTAATGTTTATGTGCCTATAGAGTAAAATGTAAAGGATTATTACGCTACAGAAATTTTAAAGCAAAATAGTCATTCAACTCATTATAAAACAGCGTTTTTCGATTAAAAATTATAGATACAAAAAATAGATGAACATCACTGGAAGTTTTTTTGGCACCGAGTATCACATTAATTCACACAATCAGTGATAACCCATTTACACACTGCGGATTATGGGAAACGCAGGCCGGTTCAATTATTTAGTTCAAATGTACTATTTTCAATAATTCTTCATTCCGCTGTTGGCAGGAAGTTCTTGGGGTCAACAGAAAGATCATACTAAATGCACATATTTCTTAAATTCTTCAGAGATGAGTGGTTATGGACTTGTGTGATGGTGCTATTCTACCGTCGGAGGATGCAGAGATGGTCTCGGCCCACAAGTGGCCACGGGAAAGGGTTGCACCCTACGGCTGGTCCGTGGTCCAACAGCTCTGCTCTCCGACCGACCAACCGAGCACAGGCGGGGTGGCGGCGGCTGTACCGTGGATCTACGCCTCAGTATTCGTGATATGGGAAAGGTTTGCACCCTACGGCTGGTCTGTGGTCCAACAGCTCTGCTCTCCGACCGACCAAGCGAACAGAGGAGAGGTGGCCACGGCTCTACCGTGCATCTACGTCTCAGTATTCGGGAGACGGCAAAGGGTTGCACCCCACGGCTGGTCCCCACTGCCGGCTATCCTGAGAATGGTTTTCCGTGGTTTTCCATGCTCGTGCACTAAGGGACAGTTCCTACAATATTTATCGAGTTTCAGCCTTTCAAGAATGGAGATACCCGGAACAGAAGATACGGCCAAGAAGGGCGTGAGAATTAAAAACCCTATGGGCTTCGCAAACCTGATACAGTCTGGGTCGGTGTACAGCAGAGTTGTTCAAGTTAAGTCAGACATGTAAGGTAAAAGGAAGAAGCCTGGCATAAACGAACATAATGTTGGACTCAGCTTAGAGACTCGTGGTCACCGACCTACGTTCGCACGCTGATACCCCATGGAGAGTCGCCTCTTACACAAGATTGCGCGATACCATCCATACATTCTTTACTCTCACCAATACAAGCAGCCTACTTGGCGTCAAATTAAAAAACCCGGAACACAGTAGCTGAGAACAATTTATTATCATAATTCATATTATTGTTATTGTTGTTATTATTATTATTACTATTATCCATGGGAAAGTAAGTTTATTCTCAGCCCGAGTGAAGGGGGTTCGATCTCTGTTGTGTCCGGTGATACTTGAAGGGGTCCAAATTCGCTAGCCTCGTATCTGTATATTTGATGATAAGTAAAACAACTCCTTTCGAGCCAAATTCTTCTTCATGGGGGCTCCATAAACCGTAGTTAGTGGGATGTAAAACCAATAAAATATATTCTTTAAATTATTTCGCTTAACACAGCATACTACATTTTTATTATCGGTTTTACAACTGTTATTCCGAACAAAATAACACCGCTCAATAATAGGCCGAACATATGGGCTAATTAATCATTCAATATAGTAGAACTTTATTCAGAATTCCTGAAATTATTACCACTAATTTTGCGTATTGCGTCTAAGACAGGTTTCGATCTTTAATAAGAAAAAGAAAAAGAAAAAGAAAAAGAAAAAGAAAAAGAAAAAGAAAAAGAAAAAGAAAAAGAAAAAGAAAAAGAAAAAGAAAAAGAAAAAGAAAAAGAAAAAGAATAAGAATAAGAATAAGAATAAGAATGAGAATAAGAATAAGAATACCGGGCTGAGTGGCTCTGGCCTTCTGACCCCAACTTGGCAGGTTCGATCATGGCTCAGTCCAGTGGTATTTGAAGGTGTTCAAATACGTCAGCCTCGTGTCGGTAGCTTTACTGGTACGTAAAAGAACTCCTGCGGGACTAAATTCCAGCACCTCGACGTCTCCGAAAACCGTGAAAGTAGTTAGTGGAACGTAAAGCAATTATTATTATTATTATTATTATTATTATTATTATTATTATTATTATTATTATTATTATTAAGAACAACAACAACAACAACGCCTCGCACAGTTTCAATGTACCCTTTCTGCGCTTCAAATAATGTATTAATTCGACTTTTCACCTCATTTTATATCAACTCTTGGTTTGTTTTCCGTTCCAAACGTATCACATCGACTCCCTACATCATCTCATATACATTCTTCTCTTGTTCTTTACTTTCGAATGTATTACATCTAAATTTTAAACGTATTGCATTGTCTTCTGCCAGATATCTTGTACTGCAGATAAATACTTAAGTTTCTCGGAACATCTATTGAAAATGAACTTTTCTCAAGACAGTTGACTAAAATCTAAGTTTTGTTCTCCCAGCAACGGGTTTTTGTGTCTTGGCAGTAAGACATCGAACCGGAGAGAGCGTATGATTAGTGGCACCCGCCAGTCGGCAGAATACCTGCTACATTGTTGGAGAATGAAGGAAAAATACTCGGTCAACCTTGCTGACAGTGATGGACGTATGCTTTAATTATACGAAATAATGGAACGTATACAGAGTAGTACAAATTTGCAATTTGGGTGCGGCATTTGTCTCAACTATATCTGTGGAAATGTACCAATTCCCATTACTTGCTCTTATTACTGCAATAACTTTATCAACTCGACTGTTATCCCTTCTAATCGCATCTTGCGCTCTCTTACAGAATTAATTACACATGGAACGTTCGTGGTTCAGTCCTACAAAATGTAAGAGGTCGATGGATTATACTGCGTTAGTGTGTGATGTTTGTAGAAAGATTCTGTTTTCTATTACTACCAGATCGGTTAGCTTATGTGCTTAGTTTTCAGGTTCACTCTTAAGTATAATTCATACATATGAAAGAGCTAAGATTACAACCCTACTTCTATTATAACTATTTGCAAGTTATTACTTATGATGGTGATGATGTGTCTTGCCTAACATCATGGTAAGTATCGTTCTTAGTTTGTAGTTCTTTAAACACTTTAGCAAGAATTAAATCGAAGTTAATCGTGCCAGAATAAATGTTGTTAAGCATATAACTAATATAATTAAATTTAAGTGTCCGGTTCTATGGCTCAGTGGTCACAATCTTATCCTTCGATCCTTGGGTGGGTTGAGGGATTCAAATCTAATATGATAAATTCCCTTAGCACGGGAATTGGGTGTTTGTATTCTCCCCAACATTTCTGCAACTCATATACGACACCCATCACTCTCTTTCACTACACTAAGGGCCTATACTGCGACAGCTAGATAAAAGTGCGGTTTAAATTTATGTGGCAGTTCGCCCATTTATCTGGAAGTTCGGTTGAAAACGCGTACTACAACTTCCGTTTAATTGCAATCTGGGAGAATATCCTTGAGTTTAGCTATTCCGAAGTTGGAGAGGCAGTCGACGATCTTATCTGGAACTTTGCTCCTATCAGGGACGCTGCTGTAAGAATCACCTTTAAAAATAAACATGCTTTCTTTAATCAACTTCAGAGAAGACTGTTTCTCGCATGTACATTTCTATGTCGCATGGTCATCTTAGCCCCAAAAGTCAGTAAGAATTAATGCTGGGGCTGTACCTTAATTTGTAAACCACGTTTGTGGTATTGCCTTTCGGGGCTAAGATGACCATGCGACATAGAGCTGTACATGTGAGAAACAGTCTTCTCAAAGGCGATAAAACATGTTTATTTTGAAAGGAGATTCCAAATAGCTATTTCCACGTCTTTAACATCTTCAGTTTTTGAGATATAAATATTCCCACAAAAAGAATTCAACCCCTTAATCAGTCCTTCCGCATGCCGAACCCCACCTAAGTTCCTATTCCGAAAACAACAAAGTACGTGTTCGTGTATTTTTAAAGGAATTTCCAAATACCAAATTTTATGCTTGTAACATGTTACGTTTTTGACATATACTGTAGTTATACCGGTACTCATTTTAAAAATCACTCGGTTTTTCAATGCTCTTTAAACCCCTTAATGGATTTTCTGAAAACAAAAAAAATATGTGTTCCTATATTGTTAAATGAGATTCAAACTACGATCTTTCAGGTCTGTAACATCAGTTTTTGAGATGTAGGTACTATCTTAAACAGAATTCAACTCCTTAACTTATGTTCCACCCGCCCCTACTTAAGTTGATTTTCCGAAAACAAAAATACTTGTTTCTTTATTTCTAAAGGAGATTGCAAAGAGCAATTTTCACTACTGTAACCTTCAGTTTTTTATATATAAGTATCATAAAAAGAATTCAATCCCTCTATCATTCCTTCCCCCACCCGAACCCACACTAAAGTGGATTTTCCGAAAACAAAAATATTTGTTTCTTTATTTTAAAGAAGATTACAAATACCTATTTCCACGTCTGTAACATCTTCAGTTTTTGAGATATAAGTATCCCCATAAAAAGAATTCAACCCCTTTATCAGTCCTTCCCCCAACTCCACCCCCACCTTAGTGCCTTTCCCAGAAACAAAAAAGTACCTGTTCCTGTATTTTTAAAGGACTTTCCAAATACCAAGTTTCATGTCTGTAACATGATACGTTTTTGACATATACTGTAGATATACCGGTACTCATTTTAAAATTAACTCGCTCTTTTACTGCTTTTCAGCCCCTTAAGTGTATTTTCCGTAGACAACAAAATACATGTTTATTTTTAAGGGAGATTCGAAATACCAACTTTCATGTCTGTAATATCTTCAGTCTTTGAGATATAAGTATCCTCATAAAGATAATTCAATTTTCCCTTCTTTCCACCCCCCCCCCAGCCCTTACCCCTTAAGTGGACTTTTAGAAAAAAAAACTTGTTTTGACCCCCCCCCCCTCAAGCTGACGTTCCCCCAAAAATGTGTGTTTCTTTAATTTTAAAGGAGATTCCAAATACCAATTTTCACTTCGATAAAACTTTAGTTTTTAACAGATATGCAGTATGTATCCACATACAAATAATTAAATTAATTTTTCAGTTCTTTCACCCCACCTTCCTTAATTGGATTTTCTGTAATCAAGAAATATATGTTTCTTTACTTTACAGGAGATTCCAAATACCAATTTTCACGTGTGCAGAATATCTACTTTTTGATATACAAGTATCCGCATACAAATAATTCAACTAATTTTTCAATTCTCTCACCCCCTTAATTGGATTTTCCGAAAACAAGAAATACATAATTTCTTTATTTTTAAAGGAGATTCCAAGTACCATTTTTCCGTCTGTAACACCTTAAGTTTTGAGATATCAGTATCCTAAGAAAAATAATTCAATCTGCTTTTCAGAACTTTTCACCTCCCTCCCAAGTGTTTTTTGCCGAAAACAAAAAATATACGATTTTTTATTTTTAAAAGTTTTAAATACCACTTTTCACTTCGGTTTTTGAGATATACTGTAGATATGCTCATATTAATAATTCAGCCCATTTTTAGTTCTCCTTAAATAGATGTCCCAAAAACAAATTATCTATCTTTCTTTACATTTTCTTTACTTTTACACAAGACTTTCAAATACCAATTTTTACGTCTCTAATATGTTACATTTCTGGGATATACTGTAGATGTAACCTTCGCAAAATTTCACTCCCTTTGTCACTCCTGTTCACCCGCCATTAATTGGATTTTCCAGAAACAAAAAATACGCGTTTCTTTATTTAAAAAGGAGAAATCAATATTCATGTCTGTAATATCTTCAGTTTTTGAGATATGTCTCCTCATAAAAGGTATTCAACCCATTTTTCACCTATTTTGACCCGCTTAACACGACTTTCCGAAAACCAAAAATACATGTTTATTTTTAAAGGAGATTTCAAATTCAAATTTTTACGTCTGTAAACTTTTAATTTTTTTTAGATATAGATTTATTAAAAATTCACCCCATTTTCCATCATCCTTAGCGACGGAATATCCACAAATCCTCCCTTTGTGAGCACCTACACTCTAATATAAATGCATCCCGAAAATTTAATTTCTTTTAGGTCTAGTAGTTTTGCCTCGGTGATGATGAGTCAGTCAGTCAGTCAGTCAGTCAGTCAGTCAGTCAGTCAGTCAGTCAGTCAGTCAGTCAGGATATGTTATTTTATATAGAGGGATTTGGAAAATACATCATGCTTCCTCTCCAGCTATCACAGAATTTTTACAGATTTCCCAAGCTAGGAAGTTGTTGCTACTGACTATATAAGTGTAGGGTCTGACGATAGCACAAAAGAAGGACTGTCAAGGTAGCTGAGATCTGAAACTCCAATTTATTACTACGACATTCTCTGCCGGATTTTCTCGGTCCATTCTGACTACCCAGTATATTAATAGCTTTTGATATAAAATAACGTTGTTTTACTGTTTAGTTAGAATATGCATCAAGGCTATTGTCAATTTCTTTGATCCCTAATCGGAACATATGAGACAGTTGAGAGCGACTGTCGTCGTTAGGCTAACGAAAAATTAACTTGTCGAGGAGCAGCCGACACATCGCTCCGTCCAGTTGAAAGCAGTGAGCGAGCTCGATATTTATCAACATTGCCATGGCCGCCATGCCATGATGACACCAATTAGTATGGGTTATAAATTGCTCCAGAGAACACTAATGCACATTGTAATTGCACTGGTCCATATCGCCGGTGGAATAATACAGTACTCCTAGTTGACCCAGCTCTCTGGACAGATGTCAACCACACAGGGATTTCGACAGATAACGTGAAATATGTAAAGATTAGATACATCGATACTGACGAATCAGGATAATTCATAAGTGTAAACTGTAAGTAAACGAACTTATCACAGTTGCTGAAACACTTTAGGAATTATGGATAATTTGTCAAATACAGCGGGATTGTTAGAATGTGTGGAGATTGACTATAATTGTCCTAGCTATCGTTTACAACTCCTTCATTGCTTAGTGTTTGTTATTGCATCATTATGCTACCTAAAATAGAAGAGTGACCACAGAGGAGAAAATGCACACCTCAACTAAAAAGCAATGGCGAATCTACATTATTATTCTACTTACGGTCAGTGTACTAATGAAAAGTTTGAGGAATTCATGACTTTGTAGGCCAACGTATTTTGTCTTCTTCCATCTCGGCGATTATTATTGCTCTAAATCCCCGAATACCCGACATAAAGTCATTATTTCATTTTCCTTAATTATTTGAGTGATCGTTACTTCACGCACTTCTTCTTGTTCCAATAGGCTTTTTATTTATTAAACTAATGAAATAAAATTGCGTATGGCTTTTAGTGCCAGTAGTGTCCAAGGACAAGGTAGGTTTTCCAGGTGCAGGTGTTTTGAATTGACACCCGTAGGCGACCTGCGCGCCGTGGTGAGGGTGAAGAATAGGATCTAATGACGCACTGCTTTGCAGCTTAATAAAATGATCACAATAACATTAGCCACTAACATCGCCAGTTAGCTCGTTACCATGACTACTGATCAATACTTCTATGACAGCTATTGGTGGGCTTAGTAATGAATATTTAATTCGTGAATTTCTCCATTATTGTAATTCGTACGTTAAAAATGCGTGCTATGTAAATGCAGAAAGTATTTCTATAACACTGTAATGTACACCTTTTCGACTCAACTAATACTAGGGTTGATTCAGAAGTCGTGGCAACGATTCTTTTATTTCCCGAAAATGTGCCAATGCCAAACAAATATTATATACATTTGAAAGTGCGTTACTTGAACTTCTTAACATTGCCAACAGATTGAGGTGTGGGTGCATCATTCTGGCCGTAATTACGCTTCCTATGTCAGCTGTCAGATGACAGTGGTGTGTAATGGAAGCAAAGTCGAGCAGTGTCCGTACATCTTAAATCGTATGATGTCAATCTTATTCTCAATATAGAGTATCCGTTGCGTGGGAAACGCTTTGCCAGCAAATGAAAATCGTGGGAACATTTTGACGTGGTGTAACGCACACTGACGAATCACGTACAGTCGATGGTATTTTCCCTCTTCCTCAGCGATGTCAACGAACCATAGACAAACTAAGAGACTAGTTCCAAGGCTGTTAAACAGCTTTAGGATATGGCATACAATTCTACAAAAGAAATTCAACAAGTTCATCTGTTTTATCATCTTCCCCTTATGTCATTGATTATACAAAAAAGAAAAATCTGAGGGCATTTTGTCCTTAAGAGATAATTAATTTGTGCTTGTATTTAAATACAGTGAACATTTCTAACTTTTATGTTTATGCTACTGTTTAATATCACATAAAATCAAGTAGTTGTTTGGAGGCGATAAGATAGGAATTATGGTACAGCTCCAGCATTTGTTTTGTGTGAAAATGGGAAACCATTGAAAACTCCCTCAAGATTGCCAATGGTGGGGTTCGATCCACTATCTTCCAAATAAAAACTAAAAGCTACACGACCCAACCTAACTCATTCAGTCTTTTCATTAGTTAGTTAATTAGTTAGTACCAGGAGACTTGGCCGTGCGGTTAGGGGCGCGCAGCTGTGAGCTTGCATCCAGGAGATAGTGGGTTCGAACCCCACTGTCGGCAGCCAGGAAGATGGATTTCCGTGGTTTCCTTTTTTTTACCAGGCAAATGCTAGGGCTGTACCATATTTAAGGCTAAGGTCGCTTCCTTCCCGTTCCTAGCTCTTTCCTATTCCATCATCGCCATAAGACCTATCTGTGCCGGCGCGACGTATAGCAAATTGTTAAAAAAAAGTTAGTTATTTAGTTAGTTAGTGTAGTTAGTTAGTTAGTTACTCTTTCATTCATTTAGTCAGTTGATTGGTCAGTCAATCAGTCGATAAGAACAACGTTTTATACCTCAATTGACTTGCATTATTTCAAAGTTCAGCATCCTGGCATCTGTAACGATCTATGCATCAGCATGTAGTTATAGGAATTAGCAAATTTAGAAACATATTGCTGATCACTCTATGACGGTTGAGAGCTGTTGAACACAAGTTCAGGTGTATTCCATTCAACATACCCGGTAACATACTTTTAATTAATCTCTCTTTGACTATTCAACGAATATCATTTTTACAGTTCCTAACTGCAGCCGTATATATTCCAGACAAACTTCACAAGAGATGTGAACACATGTTTGCTACTTTGGTATTTCTTGCTGACAAAAATTATTCAGTCAGGAAACACAGGCTAATATCCTCGTCTACGATGATTTAATCGCAGAAACGATACCATATTGGAGTTTTAAAATATGATAGTGAATAAGCAATCTCTTGAAAATTTTCTTCGGTATTCACGACATTGTACCCCATCAACTGAGCAAGTCCCTAGAACGTCGAATTACACTCTCATATGCGAACTGCTTGGAATTCATTCGGCTATAAGGCTACCTTTCAAGATCGAGCGAGATGGCAAGACAGTTTTGGCAAATGTAAGAGTAAGATTGTATTTAGGAAACGGTGGGCTGAAAACCCACCATCGGCAGACCAGAACATGTTTCTCGGTGTTTGCTATTTTCAAATCAGACCAATATCATAGCTGTATCTCAGTAAGTCAACGGGCGGTATCTTCCCAGCTTCACCAAAATCTTATTAGTGTTAACAGTTTTCGTTTCATTTATACATAAATGTATATTCATTATGAATAATTTTTACTTTTAGAGTTCAGTCTGCAAACATCAGTGAATTAATTAAGTGCCTCCACCATCCTCTATTTTCATTTACAAGCATCTCTCTGGCATTACTTGCTTCTATTCATTCTACGATTAAATCATTAAAAACTGAGTTCAACTACCCTTGCCTTGTTCTCCCACTATTTTCCTCCCATTACACCTCACTATTTCAGGTCTGATTTCATTTGTGCATGAGTATTTATGACAACGTAGTACATTTACCATGTTTTCCACTTCCTCGAACGTAATGTATTTATTTAAATTATACCGGGAGGAATATTCTTTCATTTCAAAAATCGTTCATGTTCAATGGCATCTCATTTTTAGATCTGGCTGTAGTCTACAGTTCTAAGGAGTCAAGCGTAACTCGAGGTTTACGTCCACTTTCCCGACACGCGAAGAATAATATTGTCAAGTAAATCACTATTTGCGGCAACACGAATTTTGCTGTTGCCCCATGAATAAACATAGTCAAGAAAGGAACACTATGTGGTATTTCACGTCATTGTATTCAGAAGGCACTATGGGACACCACCGTACAAATAAGCATCCCTCTCAGGACCCGAGTTCTGATTGTCAGTGAGTAAATAATACTCGGCGTCGGAAAAGCGACAGTGCTGACGTTCAACACAGAATTCTACTTAGAAGTTTGATGTTTTGTTAATGTGCGACTGCTGCCACTGTGAGGGAATGCCATCGAAATTTCACCTATATTGTCTTTCGAAATGGTTCGTTTAGTTTCTTAATTCTTCCCAGGTTTCTTTCAGAAATGATCGTCTCGCTTAATCATGTCAATCATTAATGATCTGCATTTAGGGCTGTCGCCCTGGTGGCAGATTCCCCATCAGTTGTTTACAAAGAAAATGAAAATCCACGGCCTGTTTCCTGTCATTCGAACGGGTCAGGACTGGAAATAAATGAAGCCCCCATCTAGCGGCGAGGATGGGAATTATGCCGGCTGCCGAAGCCGGTCGCACTCCTCTGGGGCAATGATTAATGAATGACAGATGAAATGAAATGATATTGGAGAGTGTTTCTGGAACGAAATATGACAGGGAAAACCGGAGTACCCGGAGAAAAACGTGTCCCTCCTCCGCTTGGTTCAGCACAAATCTCACATGGAGTGACCGGGATTTGAACCACGGAGCCCAGCGGTGAGAGGCCGGCGCGCTGCCGCCTGAGCCATGGAGGCTCTTTGTTTACCAGGCTTTTTCTTAAATATTTTCAACGAACTTGGAAACTTATCGAACACATCCTTTGATAATTTAACCAATCCCTTACTTCTCGTCCTATAAATGAATATTTTCCCCAATCTGTCCTCTTGAATTCCAACTTTACCTTCATATTATGATTTTTCCTTCTTCTAAAAGCTCCACTCAAGCATATTCTTCTTCTTATGTCATTCCACGCAAACTCAGCACTGACAGCTCGAACGATATGTGTTTCCCCACATGAGCTTACCTTTCCTAGGATGCGGAGAGATGTACATCAGTTTAATTGTGTAGGAAAAGGGGAAACTGTTACACACATGCTTTGTGTAGTTTGCCGGATATAGTCAGAGACACATGAATGTACAGTAGGTCTAAGTCAGATGCTGCCTGTGCAGGTTAACCAGTTGAGTAAGTCTAATACTCAAGCTTTTTCCGTAGTGTTGTATTATACTCCTAAGGCCCGAAACAACTTTTCCGTCAAATGCAACAAAATACACTATAAATTTCTGGAAGGAAAAATAATTACTGTCGAGTTAATTAGGAAAATACCCCACAGATACCCGAAGATTGTTTAAAGTACCTACTTATTTACCACAAATATTCCTAAATTGATAATACATCCACAAATAATATTTACACATGTATCTAATAACTTCTAGCCGGTTAATAATTTCATCATCATCATCATCATCATCTGTTTACCCTCCAGGTTCGGTTTTTCCCGCGGACTTAGCGAGGGATCCCACCTCTACCGCCTCAAGGGCAGTGTCCTGGAGCTTCAGACTCTTGGTCGGGGGATACAACTGGGGAGTATGACCAGTACTTCGCCCAGGCGGCCTCACCTGCTATGCTGAACAGGGGCCTTGTGGAGGGATGGGAAGATTGGAAGGGATAGGCAAGGAAGAGGGAAGGAAGCGGCCGTGGCCTTAAGTTAGGTACCATCCCGGCATTCGCCTGGAGGAGAAGTGGGAAACCACGGAAAACCACTTCCAGGATGGCTGAGGTGGGAATCGAACCCACCTCTACTCAGTTGACCTCCCGAGGCTGAGTGGACCCCGTTCCAGCCCTCGTACCACTTTTCAAATTTCGTGGCAGAGCCGGGAATCGAACCCTGACCTCCGGGGGTGGCAGCTAATCACGCTAACCACTACACCACAGAGGCGGCTCGGTTAATAATTTAATCATTATAAAAGTCTCTTTTATTAATGGAATATTAAAATGACATTAAAATTTGACATTCGACGGCGGTTCCATTTCATTTGTACTATTCTGGGCATATTTTGTTGGCAGAAAGACACCTCCATATTAGAAGCACGGAGGTCAGACGTGAACTGTATAGAAAATACAATTTGGCTCTTTAATTTGAAGAATGCGATGGACATGGTTCATCTGTTTGTGAGTGTGGTCTCCCACGGACAGCGGGAAGAAAATGATTTGCTGGTTAGTCTTTCCTATTCCTCCAAGAATTTCTTCATTATTTCGTTTAGATTGCTCCCCGACCTTGTTTATCGTGGAGACACTGAAATTGTCAAATTTAGTTCGAAATACATATTTTTTTCTCTCTTTCGAATCGATCCTGACTTCCTCCATATTCTTTCTTGTCTCTTTAACCCATTTTGTGGTCACTTTTATCTTCGTGATGTATCTGAAGATTCTCTTCGTCAGTCTGTTGTTACGAATACTCGTAATGTGCCCATAAAACTTCAGTGTGTTCTTGCACATTGGGCCTGTAATCGTCTCTGTACGTCTGTATATCTACATAGATCTTCACTCCTTCTTTTCCCCCATGTGCTAGCATTTCTTTTAACCGATCCTGGTATGTTTCTTCTCCAGTTCTTCCATTTCCAATTTTCAGTTAAGTATCAGAGATTCTGAAATATAGAATCGTTCTGGCCTGATAATCGTGGCACAGTGTCTTATCTTTGCTTTATAAGATATTTCTCGCTTTTTATACTTGTTCTTTACCTATCTACATGCTAGTTCTATTTCCTTATTCCTTCCTTATTTGCTTTTTTTATCAAGTCCATCGATGGATCCATTCACTAAGTTATTTTAATTTGTTCTTTCTCTTGATTTTTTCAAACTTTGTTTCCAGGTGCTTTTCTCTACCATTTCGGTATTCTATGTAGGCTACTCTGTTTTATCGTAGGAGATCATGCGTTCTTCTTTTCCTGCAATTTCGTGACCTTTTTCGAGAATCCTTTAAAAGCTAAAGCTAGGCATTTACCCTTCACCTTTCAAGGTAGAAATTACTTGCGTTTGCCGATTTCATAAAGGCCTTTGGCTTGATTGATCGGCAGACACTCTTCAATATTGTGGAATAATTTGAGATAGAGAGAAAAACTATGGAATTTATATGGAACAAACAATAACAGAAACTGACTCAAAGTTAAATTGTGCGAAGAGATTTCAGAGCCATTTGGAATTACGACAGGAGTCAGGCAGAGAAACAGACTCTCACTGAGTTTGTTTAACATTTTCCCAGAAAAAATAATCAGAACATGGAAGAAAGCAACACAAAATTGAATAAAGGGGATCTCGTTTTGTTTGAGCATTTCTGTATTGATCCTTGTTTTCTTTCCAGCTCTGTTTCGAGATCTATTTTGCTGAAAGTTTGTGGTCGGTGTTAATATTCAAAGCTTTTCTCACTTTGACATTCAGGATCTCTCTCTTCTATTGTGGGTAGTTATTGCAACGTAGTCTATCTTAAATTCCCCGAACATTGTAATAGGGGATATCCAGAATCTTTGCTTCTTCAGCAGAGTTTTGAAGTAAGTAGACGTGAGATTCAAACTGAACTTTTTGGAAACGGCGATTAATCTCTCAGCGTTTCGGTTTCTTCTTTTATCTGCTGGGTATTCCCTGAAATAATGTTGTTATTGCCTTTCTCTTCCTCCCTGGGCGTTGATGTCTGTTGCTTGTAATTTTACATTTCCTTCAGAAATTTTGGGTGTCTAATTTTCAAAGGTTTCTCCTTGTTCCTCTTATTGCCCTGGTTTATTTATTTACTTAACGTACGGCTGTTAGTGCCGGGAGTATACGAGCATATTTTCTGCTTGCTTAGTGCACATTTTTCTATTTGACGCCCATGGTCTGAGTGTGAGAAGATGATGATAATGAGGTAGAATAACACCAAGGGGTCTGCTCAACGCTTAACGTCCCCATACAACGAACGAATCGCCATCAACAATGCCATATGTACTCACTCCATATGAACACCGTGGAGGGGATTGGTATTGTATCAAGGTTTTTGGGACGAAATATAGTGATTAGAAAATGTGTAACACCATCTCCCCAACCCTACCGGCCTACATACAGACAATGATTGTTTTCCACCAACTGAACTCGAACCGGTTAACCACAAACTTGATGCGTTCTCCATCATGGCCATCAGGTAGGCTCCCCTGTTTGATGATATTATAGTGATCGACAGTGTAATGTGTTGTGTACTGAATTGTATTAAATTGAATACAAACACTCAATCTTCGGGCCAGAGAAGTGAGGTGGAGACTGTAGAGTTAAATCACCATTACTGTGCTGAAAGAATATAAGCAACCTTGGTCACTTGATTATCTACGGTATTCTTTCTTTGCCTTGTCCCATCATTTCATTAATCTGAAATTTAAAATATATTATCCATTTTTGTTTCTTTGTAAAAATCCCTTTTCCTGAGAAACACACCATGAACTCTCTGTTAGACATCTTTATATTGGAAAAACAATCAGTGAAAATGCAATCTTTGTATTTTCTGAGAAAATGTACCCTAATATGAAAGAAATAATATTTTGAGCTTACTTTTTATATGCTATTTTACTGATCTAATAAATAATTTCACTTTATAAAACAACGAAGAGCAGCTGTCGCCAGATTACTATCAATTATAATGTATACATTCAAGCTTGATTCACAATATGTTACTTGGAGATTAGTTCCAAGGAGGAAATACGGGTGAGGCATCGAGTACTCAGCGACATTTAACTTGTGGTTTTAAACCTCTGGATATGACTTTTTTTAAATCTCCTATTCCAAAAAGTTAGTGTTCAAACTACTGTAATATATAAACGTCTGAAATTAAATCTTATGTAAACAGACTGCACTCTTCCTCTAACCAGATGCAGTTATAATCTTCGAACCGGCTGGAAATCCAACCCGGGATGCTCTCAGCTGAGAATCTCTACTCTGACCATTCGAACATGAAGAAAGCCCTGTGCCTCATGATCACGAGTTGAATAACGGCTTAAAACTAGGACTTGCTTGCTCGCGTCTCTTGAATCAACCTTTGATTCTAAAACAGTCAAAGCATGATCTGTTTAATCGTGAGCTGGTGACAAAATATTTCATTTAGTAACGATAACACTGTGTAACGCAAGTTAATATTTGTGATACAAAAAGGAGGATATGTAGACTAAAGAGAAAGTCAGATTGGTAACTGGGAGTGGACTAAGGCTGAGCTATGAAGCTATTTGCGCTATGTACACATGTCAACCGGTATGCCCGAGCCGGTCTAAAGCACACAAAACACGGCCAAGATTGACTTTGCGCTAGTATTAAAGACAAACAGAAGCCAAGTTGCCCGTGGACATGTGGAGGGGTTGGAGGCTTGGAAAGAATAAACTTCAGACTGCATTCGCTCCGGGCTTAAATTTGCAAACTCCACGACACTGGTCTAATGCCCATTTAAGTTATATTAAACAAGGAATGTCTTTCGTTACCAGCTGTGGGAGCCAATTTGCTGTTTTAGTTATCAATTGCACCTGTTCCTAGTAATAAAATAAAATAACTTATAGAGGAAAACATTATGCTCGTAATTATCGAATCATTGCTGAATTGTATCATTACTATATATAAATTTATTCAGAAAATTGAACGTACAGTTTTAATTATTAATTGAATGATTGTTAGATACAGGCTGGAATGTTAATATGATAACCAGGTTATCATCCATCTATTCATATAATCCTTAAAAAATTTGCCAACGGCCGTAGCCATGTTGAAACACCGGATCCCGTGAGATCTCCGAAGTTAAGCAACATTGGGCGTTGTCAGGAGATGGATGGGTTGCCACGCGCTGTTGGTGGGGGGTTAAGGGAATGGAGGAGCGGAAAGGAACTGGCCACCCTACCGCACGTAAACTCCGGCTCAGGAGCACCTCTGCGGAGGTTCGGACCTGCCTTCGGGCAGAATAACCCTTATCTTACCTACCTTAAAATATAAAAGGCGAGTGCGGGAGTTCATTCCTTGTACTACTACGATTACTACTACTACTACTAATAATAATAATAATAATAATCTATAAAGAGTAATATATGTGTGTGCGATCATTATTTATTACAATTTGCTTGACGACACACCGACACAAATAGGTCTTATGGTGACGATGTGATAAGAAAGGAAGCGACCGTGTCCTTAATGAAGGTACAGTCTCACCATTTTCCCGGTGTGAAAATTGGAAACCACGAAAAACCATCTTCAGAGTTGCCAACAGCGGGGTTCAAGCCTACTATCACCTGAGTGAAAGCTGGCATGTGTATGCTCAACGTGGTTCTGGAACACATGGAATAGTTTCAACCTTACTTGGTACACATACGACTTACTATCTGAAAAAAAAAAAAAATACTGTGGGATAAGACACCCCTAGCAATATTAGGGGTAGATCGGTAGAATCCACAGTTTTAGGGGTCTATGAACTGTATAGTGACACTCTGGATGCCGTTTAAGTCCAAGTTCATCCCCATTAGCATGGGGAGGGGACGAGAAGTGATGAAAAAGAAAATGTCCAAAATGACCGAGTTATGGATGTATGTGTGTCTGTTCCATAACAGCCCTCAGCCAAGCTTGGCACACACATGACTTACTATCGGATAAACAATACTGTGAACTTACAACATACCCAGCACCCTTATTGGTGGGGTTTGGTAGGGGTTGACATGTAAAAGTAATCAACAAAGACGAATATTAATGTCGAATCCATAGTTCTTGGGGTCACTAAGATGAACTGTGACCCAACATCACAACTAAAAATGACAAAAATTGACTTCTCACCAAAGCCAATTAACAGGTAATGAAAATACTAAAAGTAAACAAAGCATTCAGGCAGACGCTGGTACTAGAGCTAATAATAATTTATAATATAATAATGATATAATTTAATGACTTATATTTGATTAGTTTTCAGGTATAGTTTACCGCACACTGTGTTCGCAATAAGAAACTTATCGCGTGGAATTTCTAAGAGATCCAGTGAATATATTCAATGCTGCCACGTTACAGATGACCTATTTTGATTTAACGATATTTGGGCTGCCTGCGTTCAACTCCTACATTCTGTTTTACTCTGTCAGACAACAGGGAAACTGGATTTGCTATGGGCGATCCACAGCTGGGTTTTAATTAATTTTGTCGGGTAAACACGAAATATGTAACTAAAGATCATTTACATGCAACATCGTACAATATGGAGCCCCGAATGGGCTCTTTTTTACTCTTCAAAATTTCGTATACCTCGACCAGGATTGAACCCACATCTTGACTCTTAAACACTGGTGCACAGAAGAAGGTTGTGATGTTGTTAAATAGCTATTATGTGGCTCAGTAAGAGAGTGTGGGATTTATGTATACTTACATTGCTAGTTCAATTGAGAACTAAAAGTTATATGGGAGAGAAGAAATTGTTGAGAATACAAGACTACATTGTAAACGACCTGGCAGAGGCAGTAGAAATTTTGAGGATGGAAAGTAATCCTTTCGGCAGAGATAGCTGAGATTACACTGATGATGATGATGATGATGAAGGCAGTACTAGACCCATTAGTTTTCAGGTATAGTTTACCGCACACTGTGTTCGCACTCTACATTGCAATAAGAAACTTATCACGTGGAATTTCTAAGGGATCCAGTGAATATATTCAATGCTGTCACGTTACGGATGTAGCCACGGATAGCGCAGATTTCACTGTACCACAGGAATCTCAGTGTGCTATAAAAACAATTAGTTTTCTTAGATCTACAAACATGAGCGTCACTTTAATTATAATCTTCAAGGTAAAGTGTGTTTGTGTGACATTCACCTAAATGCAGTGTCAAATTTGTAACATTTAGCCGCAATGTAATGCTCGATGTGAATGTTTTACGTTACAGCGGAAAGATTTTCCCTTACCAAACTATCACGTGTAGCGTGGCCGTTCCAGTTTCTAGTGCGCACCTTGATGTCGGACTTGCAACTATATATGTTACCACAGTATGAATTATAGCGTATCACATTAAGAAGAAAACATGAAGGGAAAGGAGGTGATGGAAAACTCAGATGCATAGCAGACGAAGTCAGAAGACTTGTCATTCTCTTCCCACATTTTTTGGCCAGACATTCCACTTCTTGTGCCAATTCTTCCCAGGCATCATTTTTCATTATATTATCATGTTGAGTATTTTAAGTATTAAATTAAATTACCTTATTTCCTAAATTGTCTATCGATTCCACTGTAGTTTCAATATTCCTCTGCATGTTGAAACAAACAAAAAGCGTAGTTACACCCACTGCTGCGCACTGGTATCTTCAGAGTTCGGAGTGCTCCATACAAATACGGTACATAGTCTTGTAATATAACAGTCAAAGGAACTCGCTGAAAATCCGGCATCTATGTGGAACAAAGCTTGCTACAAAGCACATATCCCGGAATCTGTTCAATACACAATAGTACATGCTTGATGTTACATTGCAAGTAAATGATCAAGTCTGTCGCCAGCTATAATGGAGACCACCTTAGCGAGCGTATTTGAGCCCGTGCCCTTTCTAATGAAATACAGTTGTTTATTTGGCTAAAATGACACAGTTTTTGAACCTCAGCAATGTAAATGAAACAGCTTTTCTTTGTGGGAGCTGGCATGTCCAATCCAGTCAATGTTAAAATAGATCCATCTGTAGATCAGTAGTAAAGTTTCGACCTCCAAATCCAAAGATCGCGAGTTGAAACACAGCGGGGGACGGACTTTCGAAGGACGAAAATAACGCAAGGTTATGCAATGTGCAGGGCTGAGTGGCTCATACGGTCAAGACACTGTCCTTCTAACCCCAACTTGCAGGTTTGATTCTGGCTCAGTCCGGTGGTATTTAAAGGTGCTGAAATACGTCAACCTCATGTCGGTAGATTTACTATCACGTCAAGAACTCCTGAGGGACTAAATTCCGGCACCTCGGTGTCTCTGAAAACCGTAAAAGTAGTAAGTTGAACGTAAAACCATTAATATTATTATTTCTTGCTAGTGGCTTTACGTCGCACCGACACAGATAGGTCTTATGGCGACGATGGGATAGGAAAGGCCTAGGAGTTGGAAGGAAGCGGACGTGGCCTTAATTAAGGTACAGCTCCAGCATTTGTCTGGTGTGAAAATGGGAAACCACGAAAAACATCTTCAGGGCTCCCGACAGTGGGATTCGAACCCACTATCTCCCGGATGCAAACTCAAAGCCGCGTGCCTCTAACCGCACGGCCAACTCGTCCAGTACTAACATTACTTAGTTATAAAATGTTTGCATGCTAACGACCTCTGATGACATATTTAGAGTTAAACCGTCAACAAAATCAGCCCTTGGCCGCCCAAACATTTCTATACTATCTGGTAGGAGAAAACCCAACGGCTAAATTGACATGGAAGCAGCCTGTATGGTATTACATAAAATGCCAACACATGATGCCTGAGGCCATGATATTATTATTATTATTATTATTATTATTATTATTATTATTATTATTATTATTATTATTATTATTATTATTATTATTATTATTATTATTATTAAGATGTATGGAACTGAATATCTAAAACTGCTGCAACTCAAACTTGTGCATTAGTAGAGATGATCTGAGCGTCCCTTTCTTGTAAGTTCAAGGAACTAGAATTAAATAATTCTTACGATTTTTGTAAGACGTTAGATTTCCTTTTACTTAAAGTCGTTTTTGAAGGGAACGAATAACATTATGAACGTCTCCCTAATTCAGACTTTGAGAAAGATTCTACTACTACTTGGGTGCAGAGACTCTTAGTAACCATCCTAAGAAGTTTCTGAAAAATTGAATATAGATCATCCATTTGTTTGTTAGATACATTTTATATTGAAAATTTAACAGGTATTGTCTATGATCAAAGTAATTATTTATTAATACTCGTGCAACGAAGCACTTAATTGGTAATCAAGTACTTCACTCTACGCATTCTTACTTATTTTTACAATACTACCAACGTAAATAATATATTTTTTACGATAAACCTGTTTCTAGAACAAGTTTGATAACAAATTTTTAATTACACTGTATGGTGCAACTCTAAAATGGTATTTCTATTTATAGAATTTCGACTCCCTTCGAAATTTTCGATACTGAATTGCGAATTTAATATATTGTTAAATTTAAATTAGGAACTACAGTACTTATATTACTGCGGGATTAGTGTTACAGCGGGAATACTAACGTACCCCATATTTAGAATTACCTTATTTAAGGTGAATTTGCCTATTATGTGAAGCACTGATGTATTCAAACACAATTTCTGAATACTCCAGTGAATGGTAATTTTTTATGTGTGTGTGTAGGTCACTTTCAGAATTATCCTTGCATGTAACAAATTTTCGGGGAAGGGCTTTTAATTCTGATGTATTGCTGTCCCCATCCCACTTTGATAAATACATAACGTCTACTCGCGGGACAGTTCAAAGCCCAAGTGGCTAGACATTCTATCATCTCTTTAATGTTCTCATCACCAATGCTGCACCTTCATTAAACGACGCTCGCATGTCGACAATTGGGACACTATGGGAAAGAGAAAGAGAACTAGAGAAATAAATCATGGGCAAGAGGACAAGAGAAAGTCAAAAGAAGTGTATGAGAGAAGGACAGAAAGATACCGGATAGAAAGGATTACGTAGGACAGACTGGCGATAAAAAATGTGGCCAAAGATTAGCCCATGACGTCACAGGTGCAGTGCAGGGGCTGGGAAATGGCAGGGGATTTCCCCATACACGAGCAAACAGAGATTTAAGCTTTACTAAAATCCTCTTCATCCCTCTTTGTCTTCCATTCTCTCGTTCTCTCCCTCTTCTACTCTCTAGGCCCTCCTTTTTTTATTCACACACCATTTTCCAAACGAACAGCTCGCTCACTATAATCCTCAACAAAAAGCAAACGGACTCTTAAAAAGAATTGAAAAGGAGTAACAGCCTTTTTCGACCTGTCGGTATTGGAATTTTGACGGGAAGAGCAGCACAAACACGACTAATGCATCAACATTTACTTGTTCACACTCGCGGAACTATGCGCATAATCACTTCTTACTGTTAGCCCTGTCCATCGTAAGCTGATGCGGCCAATGAGTATTTAACTGTGCTCGTCAAATAGTCCTACGAGAATAGTCCATTATTCTGCTAGTTGGAAATGTCAACGACCCATGTACGCATATAGCGGTTATTCCATTTTAACAAAAAACAACTACTGCTACTACTCCTACTACTCATTCCAGCATATATTTTGAAATAATATTGTTGACTGAACCAGAGCCTCCGTGGCTCAGACGGCAGCACGTCGGCCTCTCACCGCTGGATACCGTGGTTCAAATCCCGGTCCCTCCATGTGAGATTTGTGCTGGACAAAGCGGAGGCAGGACAGATTTTTCTTCGAGTACTCCGGGTTTCCCTGTCATCTTTTATTCCATCAACGTTCTCCATTCTCATTTCATAGCTCAGTCATTAATAAATCACTTTGGGAGTGGCGACTCCATCGTACTACTAGCCTATATATGATTCATTCATTATATCGCTTACCCGGTCAATGACTGGAAAACAGGTTGTAGGTTTTCAGTTTTCATTCTTGACTGAACGACTGACTAATGATTCAGTTCTTCAAATACTACGAACGTATGTTTGATGAAAGAGGGAGTTTAAGTGTGGGGGTGGGGAACCTCACCTTTGAAAGCGTGAAAATCCTATGATTCCGACTGCCGATTGTAAGTTGACGCTGTGCGGTTCGAGTAATTGCGATGTTGCATTCAGAAGATGGTGGGTTTGTATCAGACCGTCGGCATCCCTGAAGATGGTTACATCTTTCCCATCCTTAGGTCGCCGGTAACCTTCGATGTCTTAATGCGACGTTAAACCACAATAGCGGGCCTGAAGACCTATACGCCTTTAAACAACAAGCATCATCATCATCAAACCACTATAGGTCATTCAATATTAAGAGAACAGTATTGCTCTTATGACAACAGGATTGCTATATCGAACGGCTCTGCTCAACACCATCACAGGAAAGCGGCGGCACATAAATTTGTACAATTCAGTATTTATGTTCAAGATAAAAATCGGAAGAAACTAAGCTGCAAATTATTTTTATGACCTAAAGGGGACGGGAGGTTTAGAGGAGCTAATTTTGGTTTGTACTGAATTAGAGATAAGCTAAAGCACATAAAAAGCCTCAGAATTTAAGTGGAGGGCTAATCGAGGGAGAAAATAGACAAATAATAATGTTTAAAGGCTAGAGAGGTGAGGGATGTATTTAATTGCATTGAATAAATTTATCTAGACAACGCGCGGTACTAATGTTCTGTCGTATCGTAACGTCTTCAGCCATAACGCAAATAAATCACTACAGTAAAGTTAAAGAAGGAAATCACACACGTAGGCTTGTCGCATAACTTTTACCGAACACAAGACAATTATGCCCTGATTTAAAGCCTAAAAACACATACGCAACAAATAAATACTGCAGATAACTTCGGTATAGAAGTGTGATCATCCGGCGGTTCACACAGAGTGAGGGACTACACGAGGCTTGTACCACAGCAACACAGAAGAAGGAAAATGAAGTAAGGCAACGAAGCGATGGCTGTTCCCGCTACTGTGCTTCCTCCCTACGAATGTATTTATGAAAAAGGAAATATAATGTAGTTATTTTAATAACTCGTGGGCAAAAATGCTTCATTCTTTCTATCCATGTTTCATAATTACAAAGTACAGCATAATATCACTTAATCACGAGGAATATGGGCGTCTCGGAGGGGTTATGTTTACTCCTTATAGGTCCATAAGAGCATTACTATTTTCTTAACGTGGAATAAGCTATAGCAGAAAATTAAAAAAAGCCCTTTCGTATCAGTTTTGACGTTCCATTCTTCTCCTTACATGTTACACCCCCATTGTCTTCAATCAGCGCTCCTAGTTTCTGCCTCCTTGGTTGAATGGTCAGTGTAGTCGCATTCGGTTCAGGGGGCTCCGGGTTCAATTCACGGACGGGTCGGAGATTTCAACCTAAAATGGTTGCTTCCCCTGGCTCTAGGGCTGGTTGTTTGTACTGTCCTCAACATTCTTCATGAAACACTATTCTCCACTGCAAAAACACCTAGTTCACATACACGGCAGAAGTCGCCCACCATCGTTGCAGGGTCTACCTTACAAGGGCTGCACCTGGCTAGTCGAACATCTCCTCGGACACTCCAGGCACTAAAATCTATACGAAGAATAAATAAATAAATAAATAAATAAATAAATAAATAAATAAATAAATAAATAAATAAATAAATAAATAAATAAATAAATAAATAAATAAATAAATAAATAAATAAATAAATAAATAAATAAGCGTCCTAGTAATTATGGCGGATTTATATGTGAACAGATAAGAATGTGGTGGAAATGTGTGTAAGGATGGTCTAATAGGTTTCCCTTAAAGTAGACATGAACAACATAGGGTGTATATATTTTACCTTGTTTGAGAATCCACTAAGTTCGCGATCGAACCCGTAATTTTTGGCTTCAGAACGTTGCATGTTAATTGGAAGGGTATTCGTTAATAGTAGTAGTAATCGTATGGCCTCAGCTACCGTGTGCAGACATTTCAATTTGACGCCATTTGGCTGTCTGCTCGTCAATTTCGACGTTCCGTTTTACTCTAGGCCACCACTAGATGGCAGACCGAGTAAACCGAAACTATCTTGGGCGTCTATGGCTGAGATTTAATGAATTTTGTCGGGTAAACACCAAATGAGTCACCAGAGATCTTTTACATGCCGACATCGTACGACATGGAGTGTCGAATGGACTTTTTTCCGCCCTTCAAAAATCCGACTGCCTCTGCCGGGTTTGAACCCGCTATCTTGGGATCCGGATGCCGACACTCTACCGCTGATCCACAGAGGTAAGTTTCATAAAAATCAGGGAAACAAAATATTTCAGAAATCCTGATAACTTTCTATAGGAGATAATAGGATCTCGTATCCAGGAGAAACTCATTTTTTAGATAAATGTCTGGCTGTACAGGGTTTTCTTAAAACTGATATAAATCAAACTTCAGAAATCAAGCATTAGAAGATAAAGTATTTAACCGGTCACCATTAAGAGAGTTAGTGAATCAGTCTATTACTGATTTCGACGGTCGAGAGATTTTTATCACATATCCCTTCCCGGTTAATTCTGTCTATCCAAAGACCAAGAGCATATCACTTTATACCACAGTAACAAGGTGGAAATCGGAGTTTATCCTGACTGGGTAAAAATCTAAATGGTACGAAAACATCGGGTAACATTCCAATGGCTGCGAAATGTTCAAATAGAACTCCACTGAAAACAAGTACGAAAATGGCTGATTGAACTCATTTGTTCCTCGCGTCAATGAGTCCCTGATCGTCTGCCTTACGACATTATTTAAAACATTACATTCTATGTCCTGTAGCAAGCAAAGAATTTTCTTGATTTAAATGAAGTTTACTGTGTCAAGAGTATTAAGGATATAACAATTCCCCTCTTGGATACTCAGGTAGTAGGGGATGTTCATACGTTTCACTGCACTGTTTGCATACTCCTGGTGATATCCGCCTCCATAACGTGTACGTCGGAAAGAGACTTGAGACGCCTTAAAAATCATAAAAAAAGAAACAAGATCAAGTCGTGTGCGAGAGAGAAAGAGCAGGCCGGCGCACTGGATCTCAGTATCTCTTCAATCTGTATGTATTTCTCCTGCCCTAAAAGGAAAGCTTGTGATCCCAAAACGAAGCCCTGCAGCTTCGGTTCACATCGCAATCCTTTTCCCATTTCGTCTTTTTCTTCCCTGGCGGAGCCCACTCAAGCTGACGGCGGCACGAGAAACATTCATATATGCAAACCTCTTGAGTCTTGCTCCCCACCCTGTGTTCAAGTGGACATGTAAACCAGAGGCCGCGGTGCGGACTCCAGTCAGGAACCATACCGCACAGCAAGGAGAATTGATTTCCACTTCTTAGTGTATGTAAACTTTGACTTCACACTGACTTCCTTCTCTTCCTGTTTAACCGTACCCCTCCGCCGTTTTCTCCCCTTGCTGCATTTCCTCTAAAGCCCGAAATCCAAACCACTTTCCAATTCTATCAGAGGATTGGGTTTCCATGCGTCTGTCTGCCTGTCTGCTCCCCGCCCTCTTGTTGACTCCAATATCTCAAGGAGGGAAGGCTACAGAAAACCATGGTAGTGTCGGTTGTCTTGTTCATGCTCTTCTTCAAGGAAACATTCCTTCACTCATATTTCTTTAGATGTGACTTACTTCTCAGTTTAGTTCACTGGAATTCTACCAGGCTCTTTTACTAGTACATTTATTTATTTATTTGTACGACCTCTTGGCTGAATGGTCAGCGTTGAGGTCTTCAGTTCTAAAGGTCCTGGATTCCATTCCCGGCCAGGTCGGGGATTTTCGTTTCTGATTAATTCTTGTGGCTCGGTAACCGGGTGTTTGTGTTTTATCCAACTCTCTCTACTCTTCGTATTCAGACAACATACCACACCACCAACCTCCGCAGAAACACGCAGTAGTGATTACATCCCTCCACAGAGGAATGGCGTCAGGAGGGGCATTCGTCCGTAAAACAGGTTCAAATCCACATGTGCAACATAGTGCAGTGGGGAAAGCAGTAAGAGAAGAAGTTTATTTATTTATTTATTTATTTATTTATTTATTTATTTATTTAATATGAGGAAAATTGTTAACAGTAAGAATGACACATGCCTACATAATGCTACATAAGCCTGAACCACTCTGTGGTCAAAAGGCTAACCTTTCATGGACCATGGACGTTAAGTACATTATTTGTTTCCTTGAGCAGCAACTGACTGGGCATGCACTACTTTGCAAAGAATAGGCTGTGGTTTGTACTTCTTCACATCAACACCATGTAGGATCTACACAAAAACCTCACATTTAGCTGAAAAGAGATCGCATGATATTGCGGATGCTTTTAATAATAATAATAATGTTATTTGCTTTACGTCCCACTAACTACTTTCGGAGACGCCCAGGTATTGGAATTTAGTCCCACAGGAATTCTTTTACGTGCCAGTAAATCTACCGACACGAGGCTGTCGTATTTGAGCACCTTCAAATACCACCGTACTGAGCCAGGATCGAACCTACCAAGTTGGGGTTAGAAGGCCAGCGCCTCAACCGTCTGAGCCAATCAGCCACGCGCGGATGCTTTTAGACAACAGATGGCTTGGCATGTAGATACGATTGATATTTCATGAGGAATTATAAATCAAAATAAAACCAATAGCATTATCAGTTAAAAAGGTTACTGTTATTTGGCAATATGTTCCACATGATTGATGACAGACTGACAAGGATAATCTGGAATTTCACAAGAACAAGGGAGACAAAGTTTAGATGGTTGAAATAATATGAAAAGATCTGAGACGGATCGGAATCCCAAAACACAAAATCAATCAGGGATTTAAGAAAGGAAGCAGTGTCCAAAAATCGGATGAGGATTTTTAATAAAAAAACAAAAGAAGGCACTGATTGATTAGCTTCAGAGATTTTCATAGAAAGTCAACCTATCTAAGGAATGAGATGTAGAATCTAAAAATCAGATTGGTCGTTAACACCCAGTCCATACAAGTTCAATTCTACTGTTAAAATATGATCATAGAGGGGTTGAGACATGTTCAGTATCCCACATAGAGTGAGTGCATAGAACTTGTGTGATATTTGAGTTATTGTGAACTTTTGTCTAGTGAAATTAATATGCTTGCAGCGGTCAGGATTGACTACTTCTGATGATGAGACCCTGCTAATTGAGTACCCGGTTATCCAGGTACCACTGAGCTCGATAGCTCCAGTCGCTCAAGTGCGGCCAGTATCCGGTATTCGGGAGATAGTGGGTTCGAACCCCACTGTCGGCAGCCCTGAAGATGGTTTTCCGTGGTTTCCCATTTTCACACCAAGCAAATGCTGGGGCTGTACCTTAATTAAGGAAACGGCCGCTTCCTTCCCACTCCCAGCCCTTTCCAGTCCCATCGTCGCCATAACACCTATCTGTGTCGGTGTGACGTAAAACTTGTAAATAAATGTATCGGGGTACCCGAAGCGAAAATACTCTGGTACCCGTTAAATAGGGCTACGTATATGAAAGAAACCCGTTTAACCGCTCATCTACTGCACATAGAATCGGTCGTACCCAATGAATTTTCAAAATGAGCGCTTAGTTGGAAATTTATAAAATATCAGCAGTTTTTTATTTAACCTGCGTTAAAATTTTAACTGGATACGATAAAAATTTCTACTCTACATAATCAAACGTAGAATAAAATAAGATGAATTTTGTGTAGCATGTTTCCTTGTGAGACAAAGGATAAACGTTCCATTAGCGTATTAACTCGGGTGTCTATAATTTTTTCCACGACAGGAGGTTCTGTGAACGCCAAAGCCATGTGCTTCTCCCAAACTACAGCATTTGTTTTTATTTTTTCAGTTTCTTCGCAGTGAATCGATCCCGCGTTGGTATGCCAGAATGGTTTCATGGTAAAAGCCTAAATGAATGTTACTTGTTACTCCTATGAAACAAATTTACGCCTCGAATGAAGAAATGCTGCAGTTGTCAGTAAAATTCTTCTTCTTCTTCTTCTACTTCTCTTCGTTCTAGTTCTGCCTCTGCTTTCCAATTTAATAATAATAAGAATACATATTTATTTTTAATGACTGGTTGATGTCAGTAATTTATCTGATAATTTCTAACATCCACACAGGTAGTCTATATACCCGTTTCCAAGGTACAGATGAAAAAGTAGGCCATAGTAATAAGTAGCACAACATAAGAATTCTCTAAAAACCTTTAGAGCAATATGAATAGCACTTATTGCTGTGTCAAAGACCTGCCTTCTTCTCCGAGCCTAGAATATATAGCATACATCGTAGCTCTGCCCACGTGGAATAGGATTAAGAAACACTGGCGGGTACACAAGGAAGAGATGACGTTGTGTAATCATCCGATGCCAAAAAACAAAACCCAGTCAGACATTCGAGAATGTCACATAATTCGAACGTACGAAATCTCTTACCTGTACCATGCATTACTTTCATTGAATAATCAGAGAGACAATGTAAATAATGAAACACAAGTGAGATTTCAATTGACATTTCACTACAAACTGAACCAAACTTGAATGTCGCAGTTAGCTCATATCAAATGACAATATAGCCTGACATCATGTAGAGAAACTGGCTTTAACCCTTAGCTGTCGTATAAGTGGAGTTCCGTTACGTAACATTACTCTCTTCATTTTTTTTGGTATACTGTATGATGTGTTTATTGCAATGTACTCGTTAGGCTAAAATATTTTCGCACTGATCTCATTCAGTAACGACATACTATGCATGGTTACGTACGTGCTGGAAATGCAGTGTCCGTCAATTTCCATCATTGACGAGCATGCAGGACATTATTATTCATTATGAAAAATTAAAACCTACAACCAGTTTTCCAGTCATTGACCGGGTCAGGGATGGAATGAATGAAGCAGATACAGGCTATTAGTACGAATGGGTCGCCACTCCCAAAGTGATTTATTAATGACTGATAGATGCTATGAAATGTGAATGGAGAGTGTTGCTGGAATGAAAGATGACAGGGAAAACCGGAGTACCCGGAGAAAAACCTGTCCCACCTCCACTTTGTCCAGCACGAATCTCACATGGAGTGACCGCGATTTGAATCACGGTATCCAGCGGTGAGAGGCCGACGCGTTGCAGTCTGAGCCACGGAGGCTTATTATTCATTATAATAAGCAAAAATTATTTACGTTATGAACTTGTACCATATACTGTAAACTGAATATAGGCCTATATATTGTGGGTTTACAAGGAAACCTCATTACGTCAAAATCTTACTTTTATTGTCAATCTCTGCTCCCAGAATAAGAGGAGGAATACTTATCTTTAAAATTATGCAATGGATTCGTTAGAGAATCTATAGTAACTTTTATTCTTCTTATGATTATTATTATTATTATTATTATTATTATTATTATTATTATTATTATTATTATTATTATTGGCATTTATCCTGCTTTGTCACATGGGTTCGTTGTTCGGCCAGTCACTACTTCTGTAGATCTAGGGTATCTTGAGGAGATGTGTTGGCGTGCCGCAAGCGTTCTTTTAGCCAATCAGGCCTTTGCTTGTTAGGTTGCCCAAAGAGGTCAATGTCCATCTTGGTTGAGAGGCAAGGTGGTCTTGGTGCCTGATTGCAACGCGTGACATGACCATACCAGCGCAAACGAGATTCACGCATATTTTCGGTTAAGGGCTCAACTCTGCTTGATGTGTGGCATGTATCAGGGTGAGATGTAATATTTCCAGGAGACAGCAGGATTAGAAATAGCAGACTACAGCCAAAAGGAGGTCAATCAAAGAGACATTCCTCAAATGTTATGGAAGAACATCCTACACATGTCATCAACATTTGCACATTAACCTGTAGGCTATTTTACTTTTTCTTCAACTTATCCCAGTTATTTTTGGGGTCACTGGAGTCACAGAGACTCATTTTGGTTTTGACAGACAGTTTAAGACCGGATGCCCTTCCTGACACCACGTGATTCTTTAGATGAAAATCCCGACCCGGGATTTATTGGGATTCGAAACTCAGCCTTAAGGGTGGGAAGGTAGCAGCTAAGCCACTGAGGTAATTACGCCACACACCCCTTCCTATTAACCTGCATTTTACGTTAAACTTTTAAGAAATACCTTCATATACTATAAGAGCCCGTTACAGAACTATATATAAAGCCAGAAGACCGAGCCCCCAACAAGGCGTGCTCATCCCCATGACGTGCGGAGTTTTTCGTGTTTAACAGATGCTGGCCAGAATTCAGAGCCAGAGGGTGATTGAGCGTGTAAACCTAGGCCTACAAAGACGACTGCCGCCCGATAGCTGCAGTCGCTTAAGTGCGGCCAGTATCCAGTAATCGAGAGATCGTAGTTTCGAGTCCCACTGTCGGCAGCCTTGAAGATAGTTTTCCGTGGTTTCCCATTTTCACACCAGGCGAATTCCGGGGCTGTACCATAATTAAGGCGACGGCCGCTTCCTTCCAACTCCTAGGCCTTTCCTATCCCATCGTCGCCATAAGACCTATCTGTGTCAGTGCGACGTAAAGCAAATAGCAAAAAAAAAAAAAAGAAAAACGAACGTCCGTCGTATCAAACAGCTTCTTATTTGGCTTCACGGGAGCTGAACCAACCACGTTGCGGCACTCAGTAAAGAATTAAAATGTCTGGTCTGGCTGAGAATCGAACTCAGAGCCTCCCGGTAAGAGACAAGAATGCTACCCTTCCACCATGGGGCTGGCTATTTAAATGTAATTTCAAATTTTCAGTTCCTGAATTTATTATGAATCGTGTGCTAACATTACTTACTGGAAATAACTACCCACGGTGATCGTTATATTCGTCTGTCAACTCATCAAAAGGTTGATGCCTTTACAAAAGAGTCGCAGGTGGATGGATATCCTGAAACCAAAGAGGCCACTGACTTGCCTTCACTTCGTCCACGAGCGCGAGCATCACGTAGCGTGTCCCTGTCTGAACAGATCAGCGAGCCAAGCAATTTATACAACGGCAAAAAAAATCTGAAATATCAAGGATGAAATGCATTAATAAATTTACACATTGTTGTTTATGGTATCATAGGGACACACAACCTGAAAGTGTAAACTTTTACTAACTCAAATATGTTCCCTCCGATATCCAACGCAAATAAACAGTAATAATGACAAGGTTACAATTTGTGTGTTTTTTATGATAATGGTATCCCTTTTTATAAGCTCCCGCAGTGTAGGGCTAGCGTGCCTGCCTCTTATCCGGAGGCCCCGGGTTCGATTCCAGGCCAGGTCAGGGGGATTCTTACCTTGATCTGAGGGATGGTTCGAGGTCCACTCAGCATACGTGATTACGATCGAGGAGCTATCTGACGGTGAGTGGACGGCCCTGGTCTAGAAAGCCAAGAGAGGATTCGTTGTGCTGATCACACGACACCTCGTAATCTGCGTGCCTTCAGGCTGAGCAGCAGTCACCTGGTAGGCCATGACTCTTCGGGACTGTTCCACCATGGGGTTTGTTTTTTATCCCTTCTTCACCCTTCCTTCGTACCATGTATGGACTTCTTTGGGAATGTTTGTTGTTCAGGTCTCTGATACACTGATACATACCTTCTATCAGTAAATTGACGTAATCTTGAGGATTCCATCTGAGCAACTCTAATGAGGTCTGGGATTGTCTGTGGAGGTTGTGGACGAGAAATATAGTATTCAATCTGCACTTCATGTCCGGTGAATTAGCTTGCCAATTCGTACAGTTGTTACTCCATTCTCTCACGAAATTCCTCACTGCTGCACCTCAATGACGATGGGCATTGTTGTCAACAAAAATGAATTCATCACTATATTTATCCCTAAAGGGTTTTATAAATGTTCGAAGAATTTAATCGGTATACCACTCGGCAGTTAGGTCCTCGAATTGGTATGAAAGGTGTACGATGCCCATGCATAATCTCAGACCAAAACATTACACCACCATCTCCTAACACACGCAACTCTTGAACACGCTGTAATTTTCACTGCATCCTTTACGTCTTCTCATGAATTTTTCTCGAGTATCTATCTAAATGCTCCATCTGCAAACATGACATTACACCATTCATCCATCCCCAATTAAGATGTTGGATGGGGCCACCTTCTCCTATCAACACGAAAGTAATTCTCTAGGGAGACACGTCGAATAGGTACAGTAGAAATGGCTTTAACTGGACCCCATGCGGCCTACTGTGTACAGTTTGTGTAGATACACGGATCCAGGTTTCTCTCAAGAAGTCATCTCGTAATTATTGAGCGGTCAGAGCAGGTCTCCTCCGAGCTGTTATGCGGATGTGCCGATCTTGACATCATCGGTCGACCTTCCCTCGGTCCGTCAAACACACCATTGGTTTCACGATACCTTTTCCACGTTTTTGACACTACGCTTTGGATAACCCTTACGATGCGTGCTACTGCTGCTAGTGTATGTCCTCCCTGAATCAATGGCATAATTCTGACTCGGTTACGTATTTCTTGCTATTTGCTTTACGTCGCACCAACACAGATGGGTCTTATGGCGACGATGGGATAGGAAAGGGCTAGGTGTGGGAGGGAAGCGGCCGTGGCTGTAATCAAGGTACGGCCCCCGAATTTGCCTGGTATGAAAATGGGAAACCACGGAAAACCATATTAAGGGCTGCCAACAGTGGGGTTCGAACCCACTATCTCCCTTATGCAAGCTCACAGCTGCGCGCTCCTAACCGCACGGCCAACTCGCCGGGTAATACGTTTTTCACATGAAACGTAAATATTAGTTGAAGATAGTACTGCATTGTATTCACTACTACCAGCCTTCCCCTGAAATGCCAAAGGCCGTAGTTCTCTACAGACTCAACACAGACCGTAGTAGGCCCAATATTGTGTTCAACTGTGTTGTAAAGAAGCGATTGAATTACTTGTGTGTATATAGTGCTCTCTACAGCTTAGGACTGCACATGCACTACCATATAACGTGCCTAATTCCACAATATTTCAAACATTTTAGACCTCATTGAGATGTATAAAAATTGCTTAATTTTCTTGAGATTCTAATTGCCCGCATGGGTGGTCCCAGGTATCTGCGATCCGCACTCCATGTAGCTGGAATTAATTTGTTTTATCGGAATGAAATTTCTCCCTTGAGACTTACTGTAGCATTACAATAAAAATGGGAAAATTCACTATAAAAACGACCTCGTACGACTTTAATGGATATCAAGAGCGAATAGAGTGGAACAGGTTACAGAGGGGAGTGTAAAGATGTCAACAAATAAATACTTTTCATGTTGTAAAACCACGATTTATGTTAACCTTCAAAGGATAAACTATAAAGTACACGTAAGAGAAACAACACAATCTGTGTTGCTGAATGTATGAGAATGTAGTGGACCACAGTAAATAAATAAATAAATAAATAAATAAATAAATAAATAAATAAATAAATAAATAAATAAATAAATAAATAAATAAATAAATCTCCACTTATCTGCATTTACGGTTGTCGCCCAGGTGGCAGATTCCCCAACAGTTGTTTACCTAGTAGTTCTTTTATTTAAGAAATTGGAAATTAACCAAACATCTCCCGTGGTAATTTTTTTCAAATCCATAATTCTTCTTCCTATAAAAACATATTTGCCCCAATTTGTCCTCTTTAATTCCAACATTATCTTTCCTACTTTTACAAACTCCGTTCAAGCCTATTCGTCTAGTAATATCATTTCAAACCATCACTCCACTGACAGCTCGGATCATTCCGCTTAGATGATATGCTTGCCTCCTTACTTCCAAGTCTTCCCAGAGTTTGCAATATTTTCGTAAGATTACTGTTTTGTGAAGGCACCCACCTCTTGATGAGTTGGTATATTAATGTTATAAACACCGTGCTTGTTATTTTATTTCCAGTATCATTACCACAAAACGTCTTACTTTACACGATTCACTTATAAGTTCAGAAACTAAAATTCGAAAATACTGGCTAGCATTCCACACCGATAGAAGTATTGGATATCGATGAACCCTGTCGAAAAGGCTTAGACTGAAGGTCTTAACTATGTTGATTATGTTTGTATAAACATAATACATTCCAGTCCTGATATCTAATCTTTCGAATAATCTAACTGGTGCTTCTCAAAGTTAAGCCTCTGTTGCTGGATCCACATCAAGGCCTCAAGCGATAAACCCATCTGGTGTCTGATATCCCACGAATAGCTCGCCAGAACTCTCCCGTATTCCACTTCAATCTCCTTCTCTCACAAGGAATCGGTCCATAAAAAGTTTGAGCCGGGTATTCTCCAGAGCGCTGGGATTCTCTATCCCAGACACAGCTATTTATCTCGGGATGGCGTGCACCTTGACCACACGTGCATTTCAAATGGGATTCTGCCCTCCGGTATCACAGAATTACAACAAGGAAGAGACCTACGTAGCAGGTAAAGTAAACGCGTGTCCTAGTCCTGAGATGGTGTTGCTCTTTTCAGGCACACCCCCAATGGAGGTGAGTTGTATGTATTAACCACATACCAGTCCGGCTCCATGGCTAAATGGTTAGCATGCTGGCCTTTGGTCACAGGGGGCCCGGGTTCGATTCCCGGCAGGGTCGGAGATTTTAACCATAATTGGTTAATTCCGCTGACACGGAGGCTGGGTGTATGTGTCATCTTCATCATCATTTCATCCTCATCACAACGCGCAGGTTGCCTACGGGCATCAAATCTAAAGATCTGCATCTGGCGAGCCGAACTTGTCCTCGGACACTCCCGGCACTAAAAGACATACGCCATTTAATTTTTACCACATACCAGACCTCTTGCCATTCTTAAACTTCTGGCAGTACCGGGAATCGAACCCGGGACCCCGAAGACGGTAGCTAATAGTGCCAAACGTTGCGCTATGGGGGCGGACACGCAGCAGATAAGAAGTAGATTACAGGTTTGACTCCAAAAATTATATATATATTTTCATATAGGTCTAGTCTACATCTACATCATGGTTTTTCTCTTTAGTGGGAAAAAATGTCCTTCGTATACAATGTGGGGATAATAATGGCGGTAATGATAATAATAATAATAATAATAATAATAGGTTTATTTATTTATTTATTTATTTATTTATTTATTTATTTATTTATTTATTTATTTATTTATTTATTTATTTATTTATTTATTTATTTATTTATTTATTTATTTCGTCCCACCAAGTAACCAAAGTAAAAGCGCATTCTCGATATGTTCACCTTATGAGAGGAAGTCAACTGGAGCTCACTGAAAGGCCGTTAAAATCAGGTGCTTTAAAGAAGTTGATTGTAATACTGTATGAGTCCAGCCAGCAGCTCCTTACTGAGATTGGTGTTAATTTCTTGCATACAACAGGGTTCTCTACAATGTATGACGTCTTTAATGCATTGAAAACAATCCTTTCTTTAATTTCAGATTTGTTTCGGAATCTTAGTGAGAATTTTCCGTCACGAAGTATTTTAACACCCCTGCGCCTATGCGATCTCGCAGCTGCTTTCTAGAAACTGAGAATACATACCTGTATTTCATTCCTTTTGAGGCCCTCCCTTGAATTCTCCTAACCAATGACCCTTTGCTCAAATGGAGGCACTGACTATGCCACCAACAGTCAGACTTATGTTATTATTATTATTATTATTATTATTATTATTATTATTATTATTATTATTATTATTATCTTCGTTGATCTCAGTTGTGGAGTCGGATAGCCATCCTCCTCCGCCAGACTGAGAACTTCAAACGGTAGAGCGCTTACCTTCTGCGCTCAAGTTGGCGGGTTCAAACCCAGCTCAGTGCAGTGGTGAGACAAGGTGCTCAAATACGCCAGCCTCGTATTGGTATAGTTACTCGAATGACAAGGAACTCCTTCTGGACATATTTCTGGCACTGTGGTGTCTCCGGAAATCGTAGAAGTGTTTGGTGGGACGTAAACCAATAACACTATAATTATTCTCCTCCTGATCCGAAGTCAGGTGATCTAATGTCGGCCGAGGTAAGTTGTATTTCAGGGTATACCCCGTTATTGCAAAATCTCCATTTCATTGGCTTGTGTGGCAAAACTCTGAAGTTTCTAATAATCTACGGTGTTTTAATGGGCATCAAATTATGTGTCTGTCTGATGTTCATAAAATTTCAAATTCCTAGTGAAACAAAAGCATCTCATTTAGAAACACTTTCGAATTGACTACACGCGCTGACTCGAATAGTTTATGTGAAGATAATTTAAAATTAATTTATGAAAATGAACGTAAATTGTTGTTTACCGAATGAAAATGAGCGTGTATTTCAGGAACTTATATTCTCTGATATCGAAAAGATGCTTCTGAAATGTCGCATATCATCGAACCCCTCTCTAACGTATTAATGAATGTGCAAATTGTCAATAAATTAGGAGAACTAAGCAAGTTGTGATTCTTCATGCAAAATCCATTTTTATATTTTTATACTTGGTTTTACTTGTAAAACATGCAGAACGAGCTGAAGATGGGATACATTTCCAGAAGGTAGATCTTATATATGTTAAGTGAAGAATTTTCGTGTCCTTTTTCTGTGTATGCATGCTGTTCGAGACATCATTTGGTGGAAGCTGACTGGCTTACTATATTCATGTCTCAACCCTTCTCATACTGTACCAGTAGCAACATATGGGACATGCTGGGAATGGTAGATCACTGATTCATGGTGAGATTTCTAGCTGTGGCTAACGATGCAAGCTGTTTACTATCGGAGACATATTGGTCTATACCTGAAGGGACTGGTGTTATCACCGGAAATTCAATACCCTCAGATGTGCTAACACCCACTTAAAAGCCGGAGGTGGCATGAATTAGTTCAATACACATGTAGCATGCAAAAGAACTTTATCGAAATTTCCTAGTTCTTGAGGTCGGTATTTGAAATACAATGTGCTTTATTCAAGCAATTCTCTGATGAGATGATACGATGTCACATCAGAACAGATGAACATAATTATACGAAGAAACGGGGTTGTAGTTTGACTCTAACACTTGATTTGTGCAGGGTTACATTGTAGTAAACTTACAACCTCGTGGCGCGTGCAAATCGTGATATCATCCAAATTCTGTGCAACCCTTACATGTGGTTTTAAGAGCGACGAATCCTAACGGACGAGATACGATTGAAACGGGAACAGTAGTAAATAAAATATCACGACTGACGAAACGACCGACTTAGGCGAAGATTTACTCCAGAACTCACGCAATGAAAGAGACAGGTGAATTAAATATTCATAGCAAGACTTGAGAAGAGTTCAAATATATGTAATGGTATACTTGCAGATGTCGTAAGCCTTATATCTTCCTCAGATTTATTCTTCGGAATATTTTAAACATAACATTTCCTTGCGATCAATATTTCTATCTGGAAAGAAGACTTAGAAGTGTATCCTAATAAACCAACAATGCTTTCTCAGAAAGGAATCTCCGGTATTCAGATATGGTAAACTGTTCTTGGATTAAAACTTCCACATCAGAGTATTGCCTCGTAACTTTATTTTGTGTCATTTCTGAGATATTGCATCTTAGGAAGTGTAGGAGAAATGTATTGGACAAATGCCAACGGGATGTTATTTCAGTAACTTTTTTATTAAATCGTTGGTTCCACAAAACTTCACATCAAGTATTAGTGGTATCAATCACAGGTAACGTACATTCATGGTGTTTCTCGCCTGGTGGCACTACTCACAGGTAATGCAGACCCATGGTATGTCACACATAATGGCACCACTCGCAGGGAACACAGACCCATGGTGTTCCTAACATAAGGATACTACTCACAAGCAAGTGTTCCTCACTTAGTGGGACTAATCACGGGCCCCACTATTCCCATGGTGTTCCTCACATAGTGGAACTATTCACAGGCCACCTATACTCATGGTGTTGCTCACATAGTGGTACTAGGCATAGGCAATGTAGACCCACGGTGTATCACACATTATGGTACCACCCACAGGTAACACAGGCCAATGGTGTTCCTCACATAAAGGCACTACACACAGGCAACGCAGACCCATGGTGGTCCACACATAGTGGTACTAATGTGCATCTCCTCCCTGGAACTCTCTTCTAACCTACACACCTCGCACACATCACCTCTTTAATCCCATCTCCGAATCCAAGACGCCCCATCCATTTTCATCCCACAATTCGACAACTCGTCTTGCCCATCTTCTTCATTCATCGCACCACACCGTTCTTTTCACTTCCCTTGGTCTGAGAGAGAGCGTCACTCTCTAGGGGGCCCGCCCCGTCCCTCGGGCGGGGAATGCAAACTTTAAAGCAGCAGCAGTACAATCCCGCGGTGTTTCTCACGTGGTACTAATCACAGGCAACGCAGACCAATGGTGCTCCACATATAGTGGTTATACTCAGAGGTAACGCAGACCCGTTCTGAATATAGGGGAACAAACGTATTTCAGCGCGGCGCACGGCAGCTCCTTCCCGCACGAATCCCAGTCCGTGATGCCGCGCGGCCGCTCCCCCGCCTCGGTGGACCAATAACTGCTACTATGAACTGTTTGGTGACCACTTGCAGCTCTTCAAGAACATCACCTACCGCTACAGTGATGAGATATTCCATCAGGATAATGCACCGTGTCGCCAGGCCAGAGTTGTCCAGAACTACTTCGAGAGCCGTTCTGCAGAAAAACAACGGCTTCTGTAGCCATCGTAGGCAACGCCCAGAACCATGGTGTTCTTCACACAATGGAACTAATCAGAAGTAATCTCATGGTTCCAGTTCCATCATCACTTAGTCGCCCCTTTTTAGTCGCCCCTTACGACAGGCAGGGGATACAGTGGGTGTATTCTTCGCCCGCTTTTCCCACCGACAGGGGTTCACATTTAATTCAGGAGACAAGACACGCGTATCGAACAGTACAGTGCAGCATTCTTTAACGTCAGTGGGATATGGGAGCAGGAAACCTACTAGATTGTCATTGATAACACCACGACACCAAGCACAACGTCTCACCTGGACGCGTGACATTAATAATAGGACTCTGGAAGACTGGCGACATATAGCTAGGACCGATTAGTGACAGTTGGTTTTGGAAATGGCGCAGGCCCCAGTTGTCAACAAGGCACTATACAGGCTGATGGTAGCTCCATATTTGTGTGTGATGTGTTCACGAGGCTCGGGCTAGATCCGTTGACCAATAACTGTTACTATGAACTGCTTCGTGGTCACTTTCATCCCTTCAAGGACTTCACCTACCGCTACAATGATGAGATATTCCAGCAGGATAATGCAGCGTGTCATCGGGCCCCAGCTGTCCAGAACTACTTCGAGGAGCGTTCTGCAGAAATACAACGGCTTCTGTAGCCACCTTATTCGCCTGATATGAACCTTGTCGAGCATTTATGGGACGTCGTGGTGAGATCAGTTCACACCTAAGACCCCACAGCTACAAATAGCGAGAAGCTGTGGGTAGCTATCCACGCGGCATGCTTCAAAATCTCACCACAGGTGTTTCTTTCACTCGCGGAATCAATGCCACTACAAGTTGATGCACTCGCCCGAGCTATAGGGGGGCCCACGCGATACTAGACCCCTATCTCATGAGTACGACTCTTGGCATATCAGTGTAGTAATAGTGAAGAATAATCAATACTAAAACCGGAGCATGCTTTGAAGTTGTACTACTAAATATTATAAACATAATAAGATAATAATAATAAGACGAAAAAGAAGACGACAAAGAATACTCCCTTTTAAATGTTCACGAAAAATGCCGTCGGATAATCGGCAGCGGTAAGGGCACTATATTTTACAAGAGTGGAATCGGAAAGTTTTTTTTTTCTATTTGCTTTACGTCGCACCGACAGAGATAGGTTTTATAGAGACGATGGGATAGGAAAGGCCTAGGAGTTGGGAGGAAGCGGCCGTGGCCTTAATTAAGGTACAGCCCCAGCATTTGCCTGGTGTAAAAATGGGAAACGACGGAAAACCATCTTCAGGGCTGCCGACAGTGGGTTTCGAACCCACTATCTCCCGATTACTGGATCCTGGCCGCACTAAGCGACTGCAGCTATAGAGCTCGGTTCGGAAAGCTTATTTCACGGTTAGACGAATGACTCAACTTGACGAACACTATGTTTAAAAGTAAATTTCTATGTGAATAACAGAGTACATAGCGTGTTATATACAAGGTATTATGTAACGTTGAGAAATATATATTGAAAGCTTTCTTTTATGACCGTACTCGTAGTATAGTTTCTGATGACATACTTCCCGAGCTGAATGGCTTAGACGGTTGAGGCGCTGGCCTTCTGGCCCCAACTTGGCAGGTTCGATCCTGGCTCAGTCCGGTGGTATTTGAAGGTGCTGAAATACGTCAGCCTCGTGTCGGTAGATTTACTGGCAACAAAAAGAACTCCTGTGGGACTAAATTCCTGCACCTCGGCGTCTCCAAAAACCGTAAAAGTAGTTAGTGGAACGTAAAGCACATAACATTATTATTATTATGACATATCCAGTTATTGTACTATCTCCAGGAATGGAGGTTGGTGAAAGTATACCTAATTATTCGTTGACCGAGGTCGATAGATGCAGTCGCTTAAGTGCGGCCAGTATCCAGTACTCGGGAGATAGTGGTTTCGAATCCCATTGTCGGAAGTCCTGAAAATGGTTTTCCGTGGTTTCCCATTTTCACACCAGGAAAATGCTGGGGCTGTACATTAATTAAGTCCATGGCCGCTTCCCGCTCACACCTAGCCCTTTCCTATCCCATCGCCGGGGTAAGACCTATCTGTGTCGGTGCGACGTAAAGTAACTTGTAAAAAAAAGACTGATTTGAAGAAGGATCTCGGTGATTTAAAATAAGATGAAATTATTTGTTTAGATAAAGGGTCTGTAAAAAATCATGTTCATGATAACTGTCAACCATGAAGCTTTAGTTTAATTAAACAACTCGCCCCCATAGTATGCATATCAAAAGTTAGGCTCAAGTAGCCCTTGTGTCTTGTTAAATAACGTTTTACTGTTGATAAATTTCTCATCAAATCCTAATGCAGAATTAACGCTGTACTCTCCACTCCGTTTAGATTGCTATGTTTTGAAAGGTAATCTTTAGACGCAGACTAACCCACGATTTTAGATTTGGATTATTTTAAATGTGATTTTTGTTATCTTGCTTCTTCTATTGGCAGAGCATTTGATTTTACTATCTGTTACTAAGTTGTTTCCTTTTCATCTTGTTTTACAAAAGAATCGCTTGCCTGTTAATAGTACAATTGCAAGAGAAGTGTTCTATGTAGCTGTGCTTCTGATGGATAATAAATACACCACCACCAGTATCATCATCATCATCATCATCATCATCTTCATCTTCCTGGCCTATTTTTTTTAAATTTATTGGTCTCATCAGTTGGTGTTTTACTGATGGGTACTATTCCCGACGCCAGCTATACACAAAGGGATGTATTCGCTATTACGAGATTCTCTGTTGGTTGGTAGAGTGATTTACTGTGTTTTGATGAAGAGAAGTGCATTAAAACGAAGACAAATGCTATATATATATATAAAGAGTTTTTTCTGTACCTTGCTCGTAACTTAAAAATGATGGTATTTCTGTATCTGTCGTGTCTATAGTAATACGGAAATGCACATTTTTTTTTTTTTACTATCTGTAATTTCTGTCTGTCTGTGTGTATGTGCACGCATCACGAGAAAACGGCTGATGCAAATTTAATAGGTATATAAAGTCTGGGAATAAGTCACTACAATCTAGGCCATAAATTATCTTATTCACGCTGAGAGAAATGGTAGTTTAGGGGAAGGCCTACAATTTAATTCTCAAATAATTATGTTATTAGAGGTCCTATCCTAATAAAAATCGGTGTGCAAAGTCGAGGAATAGTGAATTATAGTATACGCCGTAAATAATTTTGTAAGACGCCTTAATATCACAGAGAAAACTAAATGTGAAGGCCTACAGTACAGAAACCTCATAACATTGATCAACAATAACATTACATTGATCATTGTTTGTTGTGATGTGCTTTTGTCTTCCGTCACCACTCATCTCAGATAGATTGGATTACTGCTGTATACCGAGTATTTTATTAATTTGCTTAACGTCGCACCGACACAGATAAGTCTTATGGCGGCGATGGGATAGGAAAATGAAATGTGAAAATGGGAGGCCATGGAAAACGATCTTCAGGGCTGTCGACAGTGGGGTTCGGACCCACTAGCTCCCGGATGCAAGCTCACAGCTGCGCGCCCCTAACCGTACGGCCAACTCGCCCGATAGTACCAAGTATAACAGCCTGCCTGAATATTGGCGGGAAGTATCTGAGGAATTAGATAACTTTCTTCTCAAGCATGCCATTCCTCTGTTTCATAAATTTTCTGATACTACTGGTACGTACGAAATTGGTTCGTCATAGAATTCGACCTATGCAATAAATACTCTGAGGCGCTGACTGGAATGAGCAGTGTTTATATTTAACGGAATAATGGCAGAGGCGTGCTCACGGCTGTCTGCGGCCTGGTCATTGCAGCAATGGAACTTTGGATTGTTAGATCGGCACCGTAGTACTGTTCGTTAAAAGTGAGAAAATGTGCAGTTTCTCATTTGATCGAGTATTTTATATGATAACATTGTTTTTAATCGCTACCTTTCTACTGACATTTTTGTAATGGCTTAAGTTGACTTCAGTTAGGAAAACCACAAAGAGGGTCTTTCTAAGAATCCCGTACCGAAGGACGGGTACATGAGCTAGTATATAGATAAAACTGCTACGTGGAAGGAAATGAAACGTGGGACTTTCTGAATCGAAGGCCAGTACACAGACCGATAATAAATAAATAAAATATAAATTTCACCCCAGATTGTGCTACATAATTCTTGTCAAATGACATGTGATTTCACCTGTAAAGGTCAAACACACTACTTATGACGCACCGAATTGTTATTGTTATTATTATTATTATTATTATTATTATTATTATTATTATTATTATTATTATTATTATTAATATTATTAACAAATATATTACAATTGGGATATATCCCGGTAGCAATGATCACTTACAGTAGTGTAATAATTAAATAAAGTTAAAACAGAATTACCCAACAACAACAACAACAAATTTAACAACAAGAGTACAACAAGAAATTCCATGGAAAGAAAATATTATAAGAAATAGGATACGACTAGTTTAACATTCTAAATCCAGCATCATCATATACAAATCTCTCAGAATTAATTTTATAGACTACCGGACGAGTTGGCCGTGCGTGTAGAGGCGCGCGGCTGTGAGCTTGGATCCGGAAGATAGTAGGTTCGAATCCCACTATCGGCAGCCCTGAAAATGGTTTTCCGTGGTTTCCCATTTTCACTCCATGCAAATGCTGGGGCTGTACCTTAATTAAGGCCACGGCTGCTTCCTTCCAACTCCTAGGCCTTTCCTATCCCATCGTCGCCATAAGACCTATCTGTGTCGGTGAGACGTAAAGCCCTTAGCAAAAAAAAAAAAAAAAAAATTATAGACTCGATGCCTTTCACACTTTTCGAACAGCAGTTCGTCCTTACGAATGAACAATCCCACAATGAATTAGCTTTCATAGTTATTTCGATTAATAATATATAATTACCCTCCGCCAAAGGTACACCTGAACAGTTCTCCAATTGTTCAAAATATCTCTACCGAGTCGATCGCATTGAGGACAATGAGAAAGAAAAGCTAACTTTGATACATGCAGGACACTATAAATCGATTTCTGTATACACATTCTAGCGTTTTTCAGTCAATTAGATCGTGACAGAATGTAGCCGTTTCTTATCCTACTACTTTCCGCAGTGGACTGAATCTTCTTTGTTCCCTAGGACATAATGCCACAGCTACGTTGTCAAATTTTTTACATCATACGTCTTTTTATTACGAAAATATAAAAATGAGTTCGATTAGAGAGTGAATGCTGCATGTCTGACCACGGCAGTGCAGTGAGAGGGGAACCAGATTGAGTTATGGATTTCCGATCGGGGGAGATGACGTGTGGGGGGTATAGGCGGAGCCGGGTCGAGACGGAACGCACAAGATAAATACATGGACGGAAGGAAGAAGCGAAGAAAGACGCGCGAACAGAGAGGAATGAGCGGCCTCGCTTTTTTGTCTGCGTGATTCCCATTCAGCTAATTTATAAGAGCGATTTGTACGAGACGGGAAACTTGGCTATGTCTTGGCCACTGCAGTCTGCAGGTCACATCGCATCACATGCTCTAGAGACTTCTGTCTTAAAGAACTGTCCTTTCAAATGTGGTCGTGTGAACTCCAATCTAACACAGAAATCTGTCCCTTACAGTCCCACTAATGGGACTCCATACTCTGGCCCTTCTTGACGACGTTTTGAATAGAAATTTGGCTACATTGCAGTGCTACATGTTTACCCTGTCTACGTATATTAAGCCTTGGGCCTGGATTCTGGTTCAATACTTAGAAAGCACCCCGAAAGGTTATGGATTATTAGAGAAACCACAAAAAACTATTTGCAGCGTGAAGATGAGATGTGCAGAGCATGATATGGAATGAGGTAGTTTGCTGCCGCCACTAGGGTAATTGTAACACGACTGGACCTATACGTGCTACAACTCATAACATCCAGACGCACTAGCCGTGCTCCGAACTCAGCACCACCCTTACCTTAGCAGTTTCCATACTATCATTGGCATAAGTGAGACTCAGACTTCGCTGGAAATTTCATATTGCTCTGGATAATACCCGTATCCATCAAGAATTAACAATTGACGGACGCCCTATTTGTTTAGGGGACAATGAAATAATTTTGTTGAATAAAAGAACAATAATAATATTGTTGGGCGTACATTCCACTCACTACTTTTACTGTTTTCAGAGATGCCGAAGTGCAGGAGTTTTGTCCAGCAAGAGTCTTCTGCTTAACAGCCAATCTAACCGGCATGCGGCTGGAGTACTTGAGCATTTTCAAACACTGCAAACACCACGAGACTGAGCCGGAAATGAGTAAGGGGGTAAGGGAATGGAGGAGTGGAAAGGAACTGGCTAACCTACCATACGTAAACTCCGGCTCTGGCACACCTCGGCGGAGGTTCGGACCTGCTTTCGGGCACAATACACCCTTACCTTTAATATCTTGAGAAATGTTTTGTTAATCTGCCTATTCCGTCTCTATTTCTCCTTAATCTGCTTACCCTCCAGGGTTGGGTTTTCCCTCGGACTGAGCGAGGGATCCCACCTCTACCGCCTCAAGGGCAGTGTCCTCAAGCGTGAGACATTGGGTCGGGGATACAACTGAGGAGGATGACCAGTACTTCGCCCAGACGGCCTCACCTGCTATGCTGAACAGGGGCCTTGCGGGGGGATGGGAAGTTTGGAAGGGATAGACAAGGAAGAGGGAAGGAGGCATCCGTGGCCTTAAGTTAGGTATCATCCCGGCATTTGCCTGGAGGAGAAGTGAGAAACCACAGAAAACCACATCCAGGATGGTTGAGATGGGAATCGAACCCACCTCTACTCAGATGACCTCCCGAGGCTGTGTTGACCCCGTTCCAGTCCTCGCACCACTTCCCAAATTTCGTGGCAGAGCCGGGAATCAAACCCGGGCCTCCGGGGGTGGCAGCTAATCACACTAACCATACACCACAGAGGTGGACCCGTCTCTATTTTCCTATTTTATTCTGTGACTGCCTAACAGTTAACGCCCTTTGTTGTTTCCATTTGAAATGGATATCAATTCAGAGAATAGTTTCTTGTATCATTTCATGGCCAAAAAAATTACACATCTGATCATGACATTGTTACAAAATCCTCTTACATGTACTAAGAGAGTAATAGTAATGAAACCAGTCATGCAGTTAGATCGTATATAGTACTATGATGACAAAGGGCGTCTAATTGAATCCCATACTTCGTGATACAGATTTTAATTCACATGGGGAACTCAAAAAATAGTCATGAACGAGTAATTTTATAATTTCAATATAAATGGCCCATTCGTGTTAACAAACATATCATTTCAATACTAAATGAAAATAATTTTACAAGCTTCCTTTTCAATTTTTAACACTCAGTGAGATTTTGTGAAATAACTAACCGCTTAAAATAATGTGCGTTTTAATTAATTTATGACGAACGTTCAAGGAGAAATTTTATTGTGGGTTGAAAATTGTTGCCCGGTAAAGAATTGTAATTCGTGAATTTTTATTTTCATTACGAAGTCCATGAACAACGAACGTTGCTGACGAGCTAGTATGCATTCACCGCGGTAACGAACTAACTGGTCGTGGTGGTGGTTGTTGTCATATAGGTTTTATAATCTGAGAAGCACGTGGTTATCGATCAGACATATGGAGATGACTACGGAAGTGAGACGAAAACGATTACTTGAAGAATTAGGGCGGAGGGGGAAGGAATCATATATGTGGGGATCGGGACGCTAGAAAGACTGCGCCTTAAAAGCCATAATATCGTCGAACTGGAAGAAAACAAAATGTGACATCCTTCGATCTACTAATTTGACAAAAATGACGTTACTCTAACTTGTTAAATTGTTAGTTGATGTGTACATTGTATCATCTGCTTCCCCTCTTAGATCGCCTTACTGCTGCAATTTTAAGAACTACCCCATCATCGGCTATTCTTTTTTTTTTTTTTTTTTGCAAGTAGCTTTATATCGCAGATAGGTCTTATGGCGACGATGGGAGAGGAATGGGCTAGGAGTGAGAAGGAAGCGGCCGTGGACTTAATTAAGTTACAGCCTACAGTGGGCTTCGAACCAACTATCTCCCGAATACTGGACAATGGCCGCACTTAAACGATTGCAGCTACCAATCTCGGTCGGCTATTCTATTCTATATTTATTCTACTTTTTACCGATAATCGGACTATTCATCAAGATGAAAATGATTTGTTGTACACGCAGCGAGTGTAGATGTAGAAGAACACGTGGAGAAAGTGAAGAATGAACTATGGGTATTCAAAGCAAAGCTCCTAAAGAACAGAATCACGTTCTACTAAATTCAAATATCGACCTCACCTATTTAGTCGGCAGATGCAGGGTGAGTTTCTGCCCACAAGTGACCACAGCTGGTCTGCGGTCCGACAGCTCTACACTCCAACCGGCCAACCGAGCAGAAAAGGAGTGCCCACTGCTCAACCGTAGCTGTACGCCTCTGTATTAGGGAGACGGAGAGGGTCTGGTCCCCACTGTCGGCTTTCCTGAGAATGGTTTTCCGTGGTTTTCCATTCTCCTGCACTAAGGTGAATGCCGGGACAGTTCCTAGTAGCCTATAGACCACAGCCACCAACCCCCTCCCTGACCTTCACCGTACGTCTCTTCCAATACAAATCTCCTGGCCTGAGGGACGGCGTCACCGTCTGGGAGGCCTGCCTCCCCCATCAGGGGAGGAATGAAATCATTTAATAGCAGTAGTAGTACCTGCTTTGTAAAGTCGATTGCTCACTCCATACTGGCCTAACTCCCAGCCTCCCTCAATAACCTCACAACTTTCGCGCTTTCCCAACAGAAAATAACGTATTTTGTCGTCTACATCTCACTTTTATAAATCAGTCGTATCAGTTCCAGGAATGTTAGGTAATATGACGAATTTTCTTGTCAATTTCTGTTTTACTTACACATGCCGGCTTCAGTGGCTGAGGTGGTAGAGCGGAAACTATATACATTCAAATTGAAAGACTCAATTCACGTTTGGTAGGTGAAGGGAATAGCAACGACTAGATCGCAAAGACCGACTGCAGTTTCACCTAGGTACCTTGGAATTTCTTTCCAACATTTGCTGCACAAGCCACTAATATATAAATATCTCATTAAGTGCGTTGTGACATAAAAATATTCATGGCACATATTTTACATTAAGAATCATTGCCTTCCAAGATGATTGTAGTCCAGCCAAATGGCCTGCTGACACGTGGTCGAGATAACATCCTCATTGTTTGATCTTCGCGACCAGGTCTACTACCTACCGCATCAGATAGCTCTTCAGATCGTCCCATGGGTCTGAGTGAATCCTGTTTCAATCCTCAGTCTAAAATTGAAGTCCTCAAACTGGCCAGAAATCGAACGCGGGTCCTCCTTTATCGAGCTACACGATAGGACTGACTTGGTAATCTATACCTCTCAACTGTTCACAACAGTAGGCTTCAGCGTATCGTTGGTGTCTACTGAATTCAAATCACGAAAACTCCATGATATTGTTGGACGAGACAAGACTTCTTCGAGATCTGTGGTTTGCCTCCATTCAAATTTATCTCAGATATATGAGATACAAGTCACTACAAAAAACCTCGTTGCTCGCTGACCGAACACTTGCCAAGGATAAGAATAAATGAATCATGAATATTATATATTCCATGTGGAATTATATATTTTATTTACGATATTACTTTAGACATTACTATATTAGTTCATGGGACATACACGTATCGCGTAACTGTCTAAGTGAACAGCTCCAGTTCACTTTGAAATAAACGCACAGTAGAATGCAATGAAAATAATTACTTGAAAGCATTTCAGGCATGGTGGTTTATACGTATGCCACGCTATATGATTGCGGTGAATAGAAATACTTCATTCAGTGTGACTCAACATTCTTAGGTACTCCACGCAAAGAGAAAAGTTTCACTTGGGATTCTGAGGAATTCGAGAAATTCTTATTTATCTACAGTCTTCTATGAATAGACAGAAATGGCTTGAAGAGTTCTACGAGATATTCTTTGGAAAGAAACCATTGATATGATGAAGCTGGCTTAGATACTAAGGCAAGTGTCTTATCCAGGCCTTCCTTCTCTGATCTACGGTTGCCGTGTTTCCGTGCGTAAGACTAGAAACGACTTCCTCCCTTTTATATCTTGGTATATTATATTTTTATATGTAAGTATATGTGTGTGTATTATCATAGTGTATTCTTTCGTCAGGAAATGTACGAGTTGAACTCCGCTAAGAAAGAAGACGCACATATAGAGGGATATACTGAAGAAAACTTTTATATTATCCTTGCACGAGAAAGGACGACGTAACACGTGTTTCTAAAAAAACTTGATGAAGCTATAAAAGTATGTATAAATAAAAATAGACTTTTTCAGGAGTTAGTTTGTTCTTAGCTTACTTCTCTCTGCTTTTTATGAACCATAAGTTTTGATGAATGTTTGTGATGCAGATGGAGGTGCGCAGATTGTGGAAGATAAAGGGGTGAAAGTGTCCTAGTCTAGCCCATTATGGTAAACTTTGAGCTAGGAGACAGATGACTGTTACCTCACGTAGCGTCTAACGTTACTTTGTGTCCGGATACATTTCTTAGGTCTAAACCTACAAAGCTTCACTCTCATTCTAAGTTATCTCCACTTCTGAAGCAACAAAATTAATTCGTTTAATACATGGAACATTTACTCAAGTGTGGAAATTGTTACTTTTCATTACAAAGTTAGGTTAAAATATTGCGAAATGCAGTTACGTATCACCTATGTTATGCTTCTTTATTCTGCCTGTCCGTGGTGGTACGTAATTACTCACTGAGTTAGATGTATGAAGGCCGTATTATTATTATTATTATTACTATTATTATTATTATTATTATTATTATTACTACTTTCCAGCGCCGAAACTCGCGGGTTACATCACGGCACAACCTGGTCGTATTTTAATGTGCTCATTTACGCAATAATAATAACATAACACAAACCACAGAGTACACGGCAAATTCTTAAGGATATACGCACAGACTGGTAATGAGGTCGAAGCCAGTGATTAAATCACTGATGCTTCACGCTCGAAGTCACTCACCTCTGCTACTTCTGTAGCTAGTGATGGCCGTTATGGAATGGGGTAAGTGGAATAAATCTGTACATGGTAGAGTAATTGATTTGGATTCAGAGTCATTAACATACAGACCATCGATTCTAGGATTTAGCATCGGAGAAGAGTGACAATTTTGATAAACTCCAGAATCAGATTTATACAGGCAGTGGGTCGTAAGTGACGTTAAGATAGGGGAAAGGGGTTTTCCGTACAATTAGATTAGACGCAACAGTCACCAATAGAATCAATTTGGAAAGGAATATCACTCGCTTAGTAATTTGGATCAGTCAGATTTCTGGTTCTCTTGTGAAATATCCGTACACTAAATCAAGAAATTTATACCAGGCACAAAATTGCCTGAAAACTTTCCTCACAGCAGAAATTCTTATTACTATCTCACTAATTTAATATCTGTGAGGTAGAACTGTAGGAATAACGAAGGCTGAAAAGCTTCGTGGAAAGGACACAGGGGTGTCATCACCTAATTCTGGCAACTCCTGCTAGATGGTATCTGAATCGTTCCCTTATGGTGATGTTGTCAGAAGCCTGACTAAGCTGCGGGTTCCTCTGCGGTTGTATGTGAAATGGTAACAAAATTAGAACAGAAGTGTGTTTCTTTCTTTTCTTTTTTTTTTCTTTTTTGCTATTTGCTTTACGTCGCACAGACACAGATAGGTCTAATGGTGACGATGGGACAGGAAAGGCCTGGTGTGAAAATGGGAAACCACAGAAAACCATCTTCAG